>NC_071333.1:16214530-17464530 GCF_010183535.1 Caenorhabditis remanei
AAAGCCACCCGTCTAATCATTCTATTCACTGATGGCCTATCAATGGATAAACCCACAAAGTCTGCAAAAACATTAAGGAGAAAAGGTGAAGATGTTTTTCTTTGGTTATTAATTTTCCTCTTTTTTCCAGGTGTCAAAATATATACGATTAGTGTGAATAGCATTGGATTTGTACCGGAAATGTTGGGAATTGTCGGCGATGCGGATAATGTGTTTGGGTGAGTGTAATTCTGAGAAACTTGTGGAGTAGTAAGGGCAAACGTAGTAGTTTTTATAAAAAACACAGGTGAAATATAGCGAAAAGGTTATTATGACTAATTTGGGGTATGCTTTTGTCATGTCACAAAGTTTCTTCAATTTTGCTTCATCAACACGAAAAGTGAAAAAAAAACAAGTATGAATCACGCAAAAAACGACTTGAGATCGCAATCTAAGCTAGTTACTTTCATCAGAATTTCTTTTGATTTTAGACCAACTGATGAGGATCGTATTGAAGAGCGTCTTCTTACAGAAGTTGAACATTCTAGATCATGTGAAGTGCAGCCAGTAAGTTATCTTTAAAAATGAGAGAATTTTATTTCTTACTGATTTTAGAAGCGCCATGAAAAGACAACAAGTTCATTTGGTCTCAGAATAACAGATTTCATTGCTATCAACCCAGAAAGCTCAGAAGTCAATATTGCAAATACAACGACTATTCCAACAACTATAACATCGGATTCGTTCGCAAGAGATCCAGAAAATTCAGATGAGGCGGATGGTGATAACAATGTGGAAGATATAGGGCGCAATGAAACGGAGACAACGGTCGTAATGGAGATCACAACCACTTCTCCCGTTTCACTATCCTGGAAAGAGCCGATACAATTGTTCACTGTAGAGGCCGAATCTACACATGAAAACAAGGTGCTGAATTTGACAAATTTGAAAACTTCGTTAGCTGAAGAATCTAACACGTCTGAAGCCAAAGAGATTAATGACACTGTCTCTGAGACTGCGTCTACCGGTCAAACACCTGATGATCAACTTACTCTGTCTACTGAACTCCCAACCTCATCTGTTTCTGTTGACTCTCCCACTGAAACGACTAATTCTGTGGAGATATCATCCACTCCCGCGTCTTCACCAGAACCAACCACTGTTCTCACAACACTTCCTCCGGTGACAACTATTTGTATCAATGCACCTACAACTACCGTAACTTCTAGCACCGGCTCGTCTAACTTGTCTAGCTCAACCAGCAAATCCTTTTTGGTGAAACTTGGAGTGGAGAAAGAGAAGAAAGAGAAAGACCCTGTAAGCAAGTTCTTGGGTAGAGATGTTTCGAACTCAAATCTTATTAAAGAAGAGAAGGAGGAAGTAAAATTATCTGAAAACAACTCTGAAGAACCCAATGCATCTGAAACCAAAACTCTACACCCTGATTCATCAGTATCTGAGAATAAAACTACATCAGTCCCACCAGCAGCCACAAATAGATTCTTCTTCTCTACTAGAGTCACATTTCGACCAGTGTCCTCAACGACTCGAATATCTACAACTTCTAGTATTCCGTCTACTACTTCTACAGCCACAACAACTTCTGCAACTACAACAACTGGCAGACCGGTGCCAACTACAACTACACTATCTTTGAGATCTAGTACTTTGAAACAAAAAATTGAGTCTACTGAGAGGTGAGTCTCTTTTTTTTTGAATTTCTAACAAAAAATTTCCAGTTCTACCACCAGTACCTCCCCGAGTTCCCCAGTCACACCTCCCCAAAAGTCAGCCTTCCTATTCCAAACCCTTTCCGCTGTCACAGCGTTCCCTACGCTGTTGAGCATGGAAAAAGCTGTAAGTCGAGTTGCCCTTATGCATATGCTCTCTTGTTTTTCTTATTTCCGTTCATTTTCCTCGCCTCCTCCTCCTCAGTTTCGGGAAAACATTCATATTTTATGTCCGTTTTAGGTGACGCTACCCATCAACAACGCACTCGGCGTAAGCAAACCAATGAAAAAGAAGATTCGAAGAATAATAAAGAGAAGACGAAACATCCTTCCATCGAGCCAAGCGAAGAAAGTGACAGACAAGGTGGTGGAGGTAAAAAGGGTGCCCACACCGACTACGCCACCGATTAGAAGTACTTTGAGACCGATTATTATTGAAGAGAAGGAAGAAGAGATATTTTGTGAGTGAACCCTCAAAACAGTATACCAGCTACATAAAACGCAATTATAAACTATGAATGTACCAACTAAAAACATTCTTTTTTTGTAGCTTCCAGTGTACAATGTCCAATGGATATCCTGTTTGTGGTTGACAGCTCGGGATCCATTGCACGGACCTATGATACCCAAAAGGTCAGTATTATACTATATATAATATAAAAATACTATAAACAAGGACACCCATTTCCAGGATTACCTGACACAACTAATCAAGAAAGTCGAGCCAAGTCGTAGCCACCGTGTAGGTCTTATTCAGTTCGCTGGACCACATATTCAAAAAATGGAATGGTCTTTTGACACGCATTCAAAGAACTCACAGCTTTTGTCTGCAATTAGAAGTGTCCGACATTTGACAGGTGCGTTTTTTGAAACTTCAGATGTTTTTTTTTGCAAATAAAGGTTCTGTTTATACTTTTATTCAGGTACTACCTACATTGGAGCCGCTTTGGAGCTATCACTGATTCTTTTGGATTCTAGAAGAAAACATACCGAGACTACTGTAATTCTGATTAGTGACGGGTAAAGGTCCCCAAAATTGTTAAAACAAGAACTTGTGTGCTTTCAGGTTCTCCCAAGATGACTCTACACAACAAGCAAAACTTCTCAGACAACTTCCCAATGTTAAGATGTATGCAATTTCCTTGAATAAATTAACAAATACGTAAGTTCCCTGAATTTGTCATCATCCCTGTCTTATTTATTATTATTCTTATCATTTTTACTAATTATATATTATTCTTACAGGAAATATCTAACGGATATTGTCGGTGATCGGAAGAATCTATTCATTAATGACGAAAGCCACTGGTTTGAGGAATTCTTCACCAAAAAATTACGATGCGTACCGACTACTAGATAATATAAATAATAATATTTGACTAATAATTCTCGTATAAGTTCCTTGTGGCCTTTTAGGTGAAATGATTTTGCTGTATACTATAATAAAAACAAGACTGATGTGAATAAATTGTTTTTTGTCTTTTTTGTAGCCCCTCCTCCATACTCCGGCTCATCATCATATATTGTTGTATACGAGATCTAGAAATTGAATTATTACAACATAACTAAAAGAAGAGGAATATGAATGTTCCGAGTTTCTTTTCATTTCCTAGTTTTTGTTCAATTTAATTAAAATGTTCATATGAAATGCTGAGATGTATTTTCGAAGCTATTTTTAGTTATACATGCTAGTCGAATCCAACTGAAAGTGTGAACGAAAACCAATTGGAATTTTGTTTTTGGTTCAATCACGACATGCAAAATTCCGTGTCGGCTCGTGTCCGGTCGAAAAATTGCGGGCCGGATTGGAATTTGTAAACATTTTACTACAATTCTTTGCAAAATTTATTTCAGAAAATGTTCCCTTTTTTCTCAGTTATATTCCTCAAAAAACTTTGAAACCTACAAAAAATCAGTCTTCACGTTTTTTTTTACAAATCAAATCGTGAAATTTTTGAAAAATTGATATTTTCAGTACTGAATTTCCGGCCCGACCCGTTGCAGGTTTTATCTACTTGGCATTTTACAAATGTAAAGCGGTATCTCTGAAAATGGTGGTACTTGATAATATCTTCTCAGTCTTAGAAAGAATATGTGATCATCAATTCCCTTCCCGTCAGTTTCACCCATATAAAATGTTCCAGAACATCAAAAATTCCTGCTAAAAGACCTAATTTTTATCATATCTTCTTTTGACATGCATTTTCTCGGTCCTTCCTCTCATTATGAAGTATGTTGTGCAGTCATGCAAGTGACACTTTTGTTTTGATCCTAAACTCATTTTGTGTTGTTGTTATAGTGAGAAAAAACGACGAACATCTTTCTGTTACTAAATTTTTTATTCCCATCGTTTCTTGTTTTCAGTTTGCACAGTGAGTGGCAAAAAAGTGAAAAAGATGGGGGACAAGTTTTCACTCGACCTGGCTCTCATCATCCTTTAACTTCTTGTTTTTGCAAAACGCTAAGCCGTTCTAGTTTTTTTTTCCATATGACCTATATCATTGGAAAACTGAGAAAACGCTGTTTCCAAATATATATTCAGGTTTTGCCCTCGAGGCCTGGTATTCGAAAAAAATGAAGTGACAGTTCTGAAAAATAACAATTTATTATCTTTTTAACACGCGAAATTTGCAAAAAAAAAGTTTCGCATGTCAGAAAGGTAAAAATTTGTCATTTTTCAGACGTTTGACCTTGTTTTTCTCGAATACCAGGTTTCTAGAGGATAAACTGAATATAAATATGAAATCAGCTATTTCTCAGCTTTCCATCGATATAGGTTAACTCCAAACTAGCTTCATGGCTTTCACAAGTTAGTGTTTCGTTCAGAAAAGTTTATATAAAGATCATACTGTTAATTGCTGACATTAACTATCACTACTTTTCTGCAAACATTTCGCAATTAGCAAAAATGCACAAGTGGAAAACTTTCTTGGATCCCATTTACGAAGACAGGTGGTTTTTGAGGGCAAGAGCTCAAATTTAACATCTCATACTTTCATTTGGAGCTATTTCCTGTCGTTTTCTCTTCTACTCTTGGTATCCGTTTCTTTTTTCTTCGTCGAAAGGATATTACGTGAATAGGCATTTCTCGACAATTACTGGTCCGACTTCTCAATATCTATGTTTAGACTTCCTGGAGTTTTTGTTTTTTGTGTTGTTCGAAAAGACCTCCGTACGTTTTTTCTGCATTTCGGCATTTTGTTGTACATACTTTACTTAAAAATGCATTTCATGAGTAGAATCCGTCATTTTTTCCTGCGCATCTTTGCCATGAGCAAAGTCTTAACTTTGGAATAATGAAAATTGTTTAAAATTGTTCTGACATTCCCAAAAGATGATCTTCCTAAAAGTTGAGTGCAATAAGTTCAAGTGTTTTTTTTTCTCACAACAATTTGTTCTCCTGTCCTGTCGTTTTCCGAAAAAAAGGTACCTCGTGCAATAAGTGTTGCATGAGTTATGAAGGATTATGACCAGTGGACCCCTAGTACCAAAAGTGGTTTTTTGTGCTCCGAAACTTTAAGAAACATTCTTTTTCCCGCTGCATACTCTACCAAATGATGCACACTTTTACGTAGCGTGGCGTGCAACTTTTTGATGAATCGTACGAGTGTACACATTTCATTCCAATGAAAAATTAATAGAATAACCAATTCTATCGTTTCCCTTCAAAAAATTTGGGCAGAAAAACCAAACGAATAGAAGCGAGCGTACCCTTTTATTGCCTTTCAGTCGGTTACTTACCTAATGTTCATCGAAATCCTCTTGTTTTTTGTTTCGCTCTCTTTTTTAGCCGATGCGCTGAAAAAAACGCTGAAAAAACCAAAACATGTCTGCGGAATGTTTTCGATGTGACAAAACTATCAAAACTTTAAAGAAGAAATGAAATTTAGAAACTTTATAACTGAAAATGTCACCTAAAAAACTGAAAACAGTTATTCCAGACCCAATTGTTCATTTTTCACAGGCATGTGAGTTCATAAGAGTGAACTTATATTTAATGTATATTTCCTGATGTATTTCGTCTCTAACATCAACAAACCTCCCCACCAAACCTTGTTTGTTCCAACACCACACAGTTTCTAATGTACACCTTTTCCTCCTTCACCATCATCATCATCATCATTTTGTTTGATGCTCTCATTGAACATTCCATCGTTATTCTAAGAAATCGAAGTATCTCTGAGTATATTTCCCTCATCTTTATTCAATTCTTTCCTTTTCTGATTGGTCAGAACATTTCAGTCACTCACTTTATTTTACATATTCATCCCACCGACTATTTTGCATTGGGTGGTTGTGGTAGTGTATTTGTATTTTAATTCGTTCGAATAGTAATTAGTTTGCAATGCAACTCAAGATAGCTTTGCCACTCAATACCACGAAATTAGTGAAAAATGAATGAAACATTTTGGGTGATGTTTGAACAGAGGAATCCTTCCCTTCTTCATTCAAATAATATTAGACTAATATGGAAGAGGAGTACGGTAGCCGTTTCATGTCAAATTTATTCACTTACACTGTTTTTTTCTACTCAGTCAATCCTTAATCCATCTTTTAACATTTCCCGACCTATTTGTATTGTCCTCACAGGAAAACAGGAAAAACACGGGTAATCTCCTCCTTCTCCTACAATTTTATGATGTCTTCTTTTACTCTTTTCGTTTTTCTTCACAATTTAATTTGATAGAATTTGATTCGCAGTGATTCCGTTGCAGTAGCAAAAAAAGAGCAATTAATTTCTCAACCCACTCTTTGCTTCTTCTTTCATGTTGTATTCTTCCTGGTTGCAATACCAAAACCAATTTTTTCCCTTTTCTCTATCATTCCGTTTCGATTCTTTTGAATTTTTGAAATTCCGGGATTGAGATTCCTGCTGCTCCCAATTCATCATTGTGATCTCAGAATTTTCGACGGAAATGGCGTGAGGACGAGGTCCTTAAAGACACCCATCCATGCATATCCCAAAGAGGAGAGAGAAAAACACTTTTTGCCCGTTTCGAAGAAAACGTTTCGGACATAGACCGGCTTTTTTGGCAACTTTTAGTATTGGGAAGAACACCCAGAAGGATAATAACATCGGATATGTCCAAAAAGTGAATGAGCACAGACCCAATAGCCCTTTTTCTAAACTCAGCAACTCTAGGTGAGAAAAACATTGGCTGTTTCAATTTTGGAATAAAAATTATTTAATCCTACATTATGAATAATTTTTGTCACAGTATAGGTCTTGTTTTTTCTAAATGTCGTTTTCAAACTTTGGGTCTAAAGTGCTTAAGACATTCTTTAAAGTTTCAGCTTCCTCCCTCCCTATTTACTTCCTCATTCACCTTAAGCGAGTAGACATGAACTATTTGTTTTGGAGGATTTATTTATCTAAAACCGAACACAAAACCTTTGACCCTTTATATCCGAATATTCGTTCTCCACATGTGTTCAGAAAAATGTCATCAGAATTGTTTTAATGATGATTAAAAACTGGAAAACGGCAAGGCAAAAATTGAGTGGTCATAATCATAATGACTTGCAATCAACAAAACAATTATTTCACGTCATGTACTCTATTCTATTGTAATTTCTGAAAAAATGAAAACAATATCCGGCACGTATGATTCACAGGTTCACATAGACTTGAAATGTTTCAAATGGTCCTTAAATTAAAATTTTGATGTGAGTCCCCAACTCTCGTATTAATCAAGAACCAATTACATATATCTCAAAATATCTCCAAGTTCAAACTCCCAAAAGTTCTTTTCAAGACATCCGCTGTCGCGGCTCATTTCACTCCACTATTTTCATCCCTCCTATCGTGCAGAAGATTTTCAGAGCACTAATCCAATTACACTCATAATCTCTTTTTTCTCATACCTGTCACAAACCATTGCTTTCTTTTTTTCATTCCATTCACATCGTTCATTTTTTTCAACTTTGTCTGAATCTAATGTTCTGTGTTATATATATTATCTTAGAAATCATCATTTTCATAGCTTTTTCTGCTTCTGAACATCAGATAACAATAAAAAGAAAATAAAGAACAAAACTTTGAAAAAATAAAATAAAACTAAGTTTTCAAAGTTCCTGCTTCTTTTTCTCCAGTCATTGTCTGGGACACTCATTGGTGACACATCTCTGAAATAATAGTGCAGAAATAGCCATAGAGGCTTCTCCTAACGGTTTTCCGGTGAGTTGACAATAAAAACGTAGGAGGAATCCGGTTGTTACCAGTTTTCTATTTAACGCCACTAATTTTCATTCGTATTTTGCTATAATTACACAGAACACTAGACTGTGTGTCGTTCTCTTTATTCCTCAAAATAATTTTTCATCTTTCAAACTTTGTGGCTATTCTGGTCCTGTTTTTTTGATCGTGTTTTGCAGAATTGTCCTACGAAAACGAACTTGACTTGAATATTCAGCGAAATGCATAGTCGTTCTATTTTGACTATTTTGATGTTCTTGTTGAATTTCTCAGTATCCATTTTTTGAATAAACGGCATGTCACGTCTTAAAATCGTTATATAGGAAATCACGCACGTTCAAAATCTGATGCATCTAGATTTGTGAATTTTCGGTTTTGGTGTCATTCTGTTTCTAGTTTTTTTATAAGAAGACTCATGGTGTTAGTGATGTGTACATTTCTGTCAACAACTATCGAAGTCCGTGACTTTTCATCTTTTCTAGAACATACTTTCGTGTCTTCAAGTTAGTTCGTGACAAAAGTACAGAACTATTCATCATTTCCGGATCAAAACGGAAGAAAATGTTTGGACCCGTTCAGACTGAATTATTTTCCAGCGAGTCATGCCAGTTTTTTGGCTGCTCTACATCATCGGTATACATCGGAGCGGATAGCGAGAAATAAACATGTTCTCGGCACGCAACTCGACAATTAAGGATTATGGATATAAGTGTCCGTCTCTTCTTTCTTTGCAGGTCGGTACGACTTGACTCCACCCACATCTTTCCGGACGCCTCATTTCTTTCATTTTCTATCCTATTCGCTTTTCGGTTCCCTTTTTCTAGACTTCCAGTACATTAGGATTAGATGAAATGAGTAGAGACATTTTCTCTTCTTCTTCTTCTCCTGCCCCGTTTACTGATCCCTTTATTTCCATTTTTTATTTTTTCTATCAAATTTCCATCTCTTTTTTCTTTCTCAATTCCCATTATAATTCAACCCATCAGACGTTTGCCAATTTCTGCCCACAAGAATTGACATTTTTGAAAACGTAAAGCTATTACACATTTATACGGAATATACGTTCCCCCGCAATAATTTTGTCAGCGGCTTTTCTCTTAGGCGTAGCTTTAATCAAATCTCTTTTCTTTCAGTAAGAGAGAATGATAGCATAGAAATCTCTATTCATCATTTCGCGTTTTCCACTAGCCATAGTAATCGCTAATCTCAGAACTCACCCCCTGTTTTCCACATTTTCTGATTTCTTTTCTATTATGTCAGTCTATACATTTCCCTGTCTTTGGTACGTATTATACAATGGGAACAATAGATGAGACTCGGTTCATTCTGATAGAACACAACGTAAAAGAAGAGCTGTCCGTGCGATTAATTTGTTTTTCGAAAAGGACAGATTTCGATCTGAAATTTTTATAATGTTCTGATAATGTTTTCGAACAATATGACACATTTTTATATTTCGGAAGGAAACAACAAAATTAGCCGCGGTCTTCGTTTTTTCTTGGTACGAGAAGACAGTGCCTGAGAACAATATGGTTTTTGAATACATTTCCATTGTTTCTGATCGAATAAGACCTGATACATCCAAAACCAAACCAACCAAGTCATTTGGCAGAAATAGAATATCCTCCTTAACACCAGATAATCTCAAATTGAACCCTCCTTAACATGATATAAAGTCAAGAATGTTCGTCATTTATTCTTATGTTCTTCCTGTTAGTTTATAGATTTCTTCTCCATCTCTTTTACGTTATTCCGAATATCCTATGAACCATGTCCGACTCGGTTCGTTGACTCCTTTTCTTGCCATTCTTGTGTGAGAGCTCAAGGGTTTCTCGTCTGAAATTTTTCCTCCTTTTTCCTTCTGTATGCTGCATTGACAGGGTTTGGTCACAATCATGATTTCTTTAATATGAACTGTTTTTCTTCAATTTCCAATTTCCAGTTAAGAGTCATTTTTTAATTAGCTAGGAATAATAACCATTATCATTAATTGTCAATCTTGATGAGTGCATGGCTCTCCAAAGTTAATGTGATGGTAATTATCTTTATAGTTTTTTCATTTTTTCTCTCTCTAAAGACTCCCATACATAATAACTGTTTGAGTCGAGCTCACATTTCTTTTCGAGAAAAAATGGAACAAAGGAGAAATATGAGAAAAACTTCCAGTTTTGAAGCTACACCCTGCAAGTTGGAACTTTTGGTTTCCTGGTAGGTTTCCTGGCACAGTAATTCAAAGAACGTTCCTTTGTTGTTTTATTTTCTTGGATTCTTGTTAAGAGGTACACGATGACGGCCGTTCAAAAATTTGTTTGGCTTCTTCATCCCTTCTCACATATTTATTACCACCACATAGTCATTCTCATCTCGACCAGTAGTTACACACACGATACCATTTAGTAGTAGGGCATCGTAAAATATCAAATGTACGCTATGAGCTTTTTTTCTTAGAAGTCTGAGAAGCTCAAGATTTTTCAAGAAATTGTTGTGACTTATGACGTCACCTCTATCGGGGGGGACACCTCGTTTTTTTAAGAACACTGCATTCTGAGGCTAGTTTTGCTTTAGAAAACAAACAGATATTTTGGAAAAAGTTTTGTTTCGAAAAATACTTAAACATAAACAATTAGTGAGTAGTACTCCCCATGTTCATTTTTAAACGGATTCTTTGTTCTGCGTGGAGTTTTTCTCTTGGAAGTACAAAAACTGGAAACCCTGTTCAGTTTTTTTGCTCAATCTTCAATTTAGTTCAATCTGCGATGATACGAAAAAGATTCCAAATTTACGCTCGAAAAAGTTCTAGCTGAAAACATTACTTTTTTAAACAAATGAAGATCAGGTTCTTTCTGACCTATAAAAGGTTTACTTCCGCTTTTTGATCCATTTACTTCTTCAGATGATAAAGACAATGCTGTTTTTCCAAAAATCTTCATATATTTTATTGTTTTCCTAAGGTCATCCATAGTTGTTTTCCCTCCTTCCACAAACTCATGGTAAAAAAAAAGCCCTTTACTTTTTCTTCTCCACGCATGAACTTTGGTTCCTGCCCCGTTTTTTCTTGTTTCTTTTAACCAAAACTCGATTATCTGTCAACTAGACCCTCCTTTCTTTTTCAAAACTAATTTTTTGTTCGGTTTCAGTGTGTGACACAACACTTCGAACTATGGCTATGAACTCAACGATCATCTCGCTTCTCAGTAATACAACGCTGATGGATGCCACCGATCAGCCGGGATATTCTGGTACTGCTAAGGACGCGATGTGCACTTTTCCAACTAATTTTGCGGAGGTTGATTATATCAGTACTTATATCTATCTACTCGCGATCCCAACGATTTGTGTGCTCGGTGCCGGAGCTGCTGTAATGTGTATTGTGGTATTCACTAGGAAGCAAATGAGGTGAGTAAAAATTACTGTAGTCGGAGGGAATTATAGGTTTAAATTTCAAATACAAAGGAAATGTTAACTTTATCAATTTCAAAATCCAATTATATATTTCTTTTTTCTACCGAACGTGAATTTTCAATATCCATTTCTAATGTAGACATCTGAACTTATCTGTGTATATTAATAATCTTTTCATAATCTTCTTTTATGAGAATCTCAAGACTAATTTTCCATTCCTCATTTCCTATTTCTCTCCATTTTCTGGGTATGTTCAAATAAGATAAAGTTCAAGGGAAATGAAAAAAGACCAATATAACATTCCAATATATATAACCATGTATACAATACAACACGTCAAAAAAATGTTGCAGATCATCACTCAACGTCTATCTTGCTGGTTTATCGGTTTTCGATCTTATCTTGCTATCCTTCAGCGCACTGATCTTTTCACCGCTTCAAGGTTGCGTTTTGCAGGTGAGAGTGACATTGAGTTGATATTCAGTGGAATATCTAATAGGATTTGTATGAATTCGCAACAATTTATTCATGAAAGAGCTTAAAGAAAAAACGGAAAATGATGCAATGGTTTTAATTGAAAAGGGTTAGAGCTTTTATCTTATAAGAGTAAAGTTTAAGCTTGTAAGTCCAGAAAGCTTAATACCACTGACGTACTTCAACGGATTATTTTGAAAGAAGGTGGCTTCTATTTATATCTTCTGCTTATAGGGACATGGTGACACAACGGTTTGTCACTTCTTCTGGAGATCCACACCATGGACATTACCTATATCTAACATTGCCCAGTGTGGTAGTGTCTGGACATGTGTCGCTGTAACGGTCGACCGATTTCTGGCAGTCAATTACCCGCTTCATAGCAAAATTTGGTGTACACCACGTCGGGCTGCTACGATTCTGGTGGCTATCACGATTTTCAGTATTGTGTTCAAGGTAGGGCTCGTTAAGTTTTTCCGACAACTGTTATTTTTGGTATTGTGTCTATTAAAGGCTAGAATTATCCAACTTATTATAGCTTCCAACTATACTCCTGTGAAGAGCAGTCATTTTCAGGCACCAATGTTCTTCGAACTGACCAATGATGATTGTGGTCGACTGCGAACTTCTTTTCTCAGAGATAACAAGTATTACAAAGAATACTATGTAACATTTGGGTACCTCATCGCGCTTCTCTTGATTCCTTGGACTATAATGATCATTTTGAATGTTTTTGTTGTGAAAGCAGTGCACAAGGCGTATAAGATTCGTAGATCAATGCAAGGTGGAAAGAATAATCAAGAGGAGAAAGATCGAAGGTGAGTCGATGATGTGAACCATTGTGGTTTTAATTTATAATACTTTTACTGAAAAAAAGTTCGGTTCTCTAGGTGTAGTTATTCACAAACAAATTTTTGAAAGACATTTTTGAATGATTTTCTTCTTTTTTTCATGGCATGTCAAAAGCTAGGAGCACAAGAACCGAACCAAAAGCATGTACCATTTCAAAAAATCTATCGCTCAACCTTTCCCTCTCCTATTTTCGATTCGTCAAAATTCCAAAATGCGTAGAAAACATTTTGTTCCCCAAGTTCAGAAACAGTCTCAGATGCACCCTGATGGCTATCGCTATGGTGCTCACTTTCTTGGTTTTCAACGTGGTCGCCGCAGTGAACAACTTGGCTGAAACGGTTTTCGAAGTCAGCTTAGGATTCTGGAGCCCAATTGGTAACCTGCTCATCTGCTTGAATAGGTATCCTCAAATATCAAAAATAGAATCTATTTTGCACTTTCAGTGCTTCCAATATCGTGATCTACTCCTTATTTGGAGCCAGATTCCGTCAAATGTGTGTTCTTATGCTTTGTGGCAGACAGAGCCGGTGGATGGAGTGGCTCAAAGTTGGAAGGTACCCTCCTCAGTAATCCTTTCAGCCCCTAATTCATAATACTAATTTGTTCTAATTACAGAAGTATGGTCAGTGACTGGGATGGACGAGATGGGACTACCAGAAAAACGAGTTTGGATGCCAGCACTGCTCTATTAAGCGCTCGGGTTGGTAATTTAAAAAATTGGAAATATTGTTAATGAGATATCATATTTCATCATATTAGGAAGCACTGGTTCAAAAAATTTCTTCTTCTTATCTATGCTTTCGCTTTATGTGTTCCGCCTCTCAAAATACTATTACAGCGTATGACCATTTCAAATTTTATTACATACCCAATGGTAAGTTTTGTGTGAAGACTGGGTTTTCGGAATAGACGAGCAATGATTTGGCGTGCAGTTTTAGTTATTTCTTCCCCCGACTGATTTTGCATGAAAATTACCCCTTTGTTACTATTCAATGATTTTTAGCTACTATTTCTATGAATTTATTACTTTATCAATTAGTTGTTTGTTTCCTGATTTGAAAACCTATTGTTTTCCCTCGTTAGAAACTACATGGTTTTCCTCTAGAATTTGTTCTGTTTACCATCAAAATAAGTAGATATTATGATTTATACTAGATATCACTTAAAATTTCCTATTAAAACTCATTAACCTTACAGAGTTCCCGTAGGTGGAGCAAACGAAGCCAAAGTGGAGCACCACATCAGCCAGCCGCTCGCAAGGACACCGTTATTTATACAAGTGCTCAGAATAGACTCTCACTTCAAAGCACCCCGTCGTGAAAATAATTATTCTAAAGTCATATCTAATTTCTGTATATATCTTTATGACGCAAGTTCCGGTTTATTGGTTTCCCACTGCTTCTGTTTTTTTTCTTAAGTTATTGTTCATAATTTATTTTAAAAAATTTGTCAGTTTAATGACACGGATGTTGACAAATATCATTATGCATTGAAAATTTTTTTATATTTTGCTTTATTTCTTATGTGTGCTTCACTGCTTCCGCAAATGTGTGTTTTTTAAATTGCCATCTTTTTGAAAACCTGTATAGTATCAATTGTCTAGTCAAAATGTAGTACTGGTTCACGTTCTTCCCCCATCCCGATTTTTCCGATCTCTTGTATTCTCATTTGGGTTTATCCGGTTTTCATATTATTAAATGCTGCTCGGCTAGTGTTTTCGTACGCTTTTTGTTTGTTGGAACAATTTTTTTCACAATTCCACATTTCCCTTTACGGTGAAAACTTTTTCAATTCACATCAGATTTGATAACTCTATTTTTGAGTAAAAATGAATAAACTTTTATTTCAAATCCTCTTTTTTTGAAGAGTTTCACATTTAGAGCTAAATATATGCTGCCAACATTCTTATTTCTCGGGATGCTCGATATTCCTAATAGTGTTCGGGGCAAATAGATAGAGAAGCAGGTGGTCAGCAAAAGGGGACACCCCTGACCGCAGTGTGTGGTAACCATTAGCAACGCGAGCAGGCAAATTTGGTTCCATTTGCTGCTCGTATTCCTTCAAATTGTTCAAAATGTCTCGACCAGTTCCACCGCCACCGAAAAATATGTTCAGGTAAGATAATTTTAATTAATTGATGTTTCAAAATTCAAACTTGTCAAATTTCGGCCATGTCGGGTATGGCTGAGATTTTGCTCCGCCCGGCCCGGCCCGACTCGCCCTGATTTTTTGAACTGTTAAAAGATTTTACATTTTAAAAATTCAATTCCTTGATGCATAAATAGCTTTTGATTGAATTCTAAAGTATAGTCAAAAATTCTACATTTTCGGGAAAAAAATCAAAAATTTTCAACATTTCGTTCAAAATTTCGTTGAACAAATTTTTAATTTCAAATTCCGGCACGGTCCGCGACTAAATAAAATAGATCGGAAGTTTGCTTCGGTAGCCCACTGCGTTTATTATCCAGCCATTATAAATTTTTATTTCAGGGAAGATTCGTCTTCTGATGAAAATGAAGCTGTTGATCCAGGAAACAGCAACATTTTTCATAGAAGGCGTGAGAATAACCAAATCGAAGCACCCAGTGAGAATGAGAATGATGAAGTCTTCCATCCAGCTGCTGAGGATGTTGAAACTGTCGAGGTCATCAAAACAGACAACGACAAAGTTGAAGAACCAGCAGCAATTCCAAATTTGAGAAACCGTCGAGTGTCTTACGGTAGGATTCCCGTTCCCCCTATGGCAGTTACAGTGGCGGATATTCAAGAAGCAGCGAAACAGGTTTTTGTCTTAATACAACAAAAAGAGAAAATAATTGAAGTGGTATTTAGAGCAGAGAAGAAAACGGTAAAGAAGAAGTGGAAGTTAGAAAACCAGTGGACACAAGACGCTCATCAGTTAGCTTGGATGTTTTCAAAGGGTTTAGGGATCCACATGACAAGAAGAATATGCCAGCCAAGGATAAGACTATCTACGTGGAAGGACCAAGTGAGTTTAAATCAAATTTTATTTTTCTCAACCACTGCAAACAGATGTTTTCTATTCTATTCAGATGGGAAGTTCCGTGAGATGAAGAAAGGGAGGTTTTGGGACAAAGACAAATTTGAGTCCCCAATTATCATTAAACCTAAAAAGAAAGAAAAAGAATCAATTATTCCATATCTACTGAAAGCACCTGGACAAGCATTCCGTACACAACGGGTGTATAACCAACTTGCCAATATCATTCAAGGTTTTCTGGCTGGAATCACTGTGATGCTGGCAATTTTCTCGTTTAATTTGGATGCTTATGTATGTTTTCTCGATAAGAATGCTATATTGATTTGATTTTTAGGTTTTGGTAGGTGGATATCGTTTGATGAGTCTTCCTATCCATGCAGCCTTCATGGTTGCATTCACTGTTGGTTTGGTATCAGCTATCGATAGGTATAGCCTCTCAAAACTGCTGGTAGCAACTAAATAACTCAATTTGCAGAACTGGAATATACGAAGTAGAGCATTTCACTTCAAGAACGCGATTGACAGCTACAATTCACAACAATGGGTTGTTCACAGTCATTGTCTGGTTCTGTGGTTTGATCTCTACCCTTCTTTGTATACAGTTGGAAAGTCAACTTGCGTTTGCAGTATGTTTACTTAGTTTGATTATTCAAAAAATGTTATTGCAGCCAACCAGAATACCAGCTGACAGTCTTATTTACAAGTGGAGAATCTTCAATGTTCTAAGAGCTCTTACTGCAGCCCTCGGTTTTCTTCTATTGGCGTTCAAACCTGATTCGGATACTATGGCTAAAGAATTAAGGACGTAAGGGAGCACTTTCGGATTACTAAAGACAAAAATCTTGATTTTCAGAGCCATTTTCGATCAATTGGAGCTTGTAACAACTGATCCAGACAGACAAAAGATCATATTGACTGCTATGAAGATTTGAAGACGTTCAGTTTCTTATCATAATTACATTGTGTCTTTTTTTGTTATCTTGAGACCATGGTCATGTAGTTTACATATATTTATCGACAGGTTTGATTGATGACATAATAAATCTTCAATTTCCGTCCGTATGGCTTTTTGGGAGAAAAATTCATTTCCGGTAGGGAATCAGATGCATTGTTTCTCACCAGGTTTATTTTGGGAAAGTCGTGAAAGAGGAAAAAAATACATTCAATCATTCTCAAATCCCATTCGCTACCGTATCTGGTCCCAAATCTCGAAAATGTAATGGCGGACACATATAATTGCATGTTAGGTGGCTTCAGAAAAGACCTTGTTCTTTTTTAGTGCTTCTCCCCCCTACGATTCGTCTTCCAGCTCGTTGACTCCACTCCTTTCTTCATTTTTTCCATCTTGCCCTCCATCCTTTCTTCTAAATTTGTGTTTTGTTCCGCAGATTCATCTTCGCATTCTCCCATTAAAAGAAGTTGTCCCAGCAATGCCCCCGACAACCAGCGCCGAGATTTTCGCATGACATTTGCCATCATCTTGACGAAAATGAATGGAGCCCGTCAATTCTTTTAATGAAAACGTTGAATGCGGACCTTCTTTTTTCGTTTTCATTTTTGTCCTTCATCACATTTTCTTCCTGACAATCCTTTTTCTGCTTGGCATTCTCTTCTCATCTCGACACCAAATGTGCTGCACTATAGTGTCGAAAAAAAAAGCGTCGTTCGATGCCGACCCTGCCTTTGTCTTCCCCGTCTCCGATTTTCTTACTATACCTCTCCTTTTCCATTCGTCCGTGTGACCGAAGGCAAAGACAACGGTTCGCGGGGGAAGGAAATCACAACAACCCCCACAGACGGCGTCGAGAACTGTTGCGTCTTTCTGCGCATCGATAGTGTCCGATGACTGCCAACGGTCGAGAACCAAATGGGTTTGCGCTCTAATGCAAACCTCTCAATTAATAATCTTCTCGAGATTGACAGTAATGTTTTTCTCTCTCTCAAGTCGCAACAATTTCATACTTGTTGCGTTGTGTTACACCGCGTATCCTTTCTTTTCTTTCATTCATCTGTCACTTTGCAACTTTCATTTGATGCGTCTCTTTCTCTCTGCTCGAAAACAGTTTGTTTATATGTAAAGCGTGTGAAAACTTTCTCTTTTACTTTCTCTTTTCTGAAAAAAGCGAATCGACTTTCTCTTTATTGTTTTAGAACTGCTATGGAGTCCAGCTCTAGTGGTGGAGCGGTGGCTGAGCACTCTAGACGTCGTATCGCGTATTACTATGACGCGAATATCGGAAACTACTACTATGGTGTAGAACACGTCATGAAACCCAACCGTATCCGTATGGCTCATCACTTGATTCTTAACTACGGAATGTACAGACATCTCGGAATCTTTGTGAGTTGACCTTTTATTTTCACATTTTGAAACAGAATAATTATTCAGAGACCATTCCCAGCAACTGTTGAGGAAATGAGCCGATTCCACAATCCTGGGTACCTCGAGTTCCTCAAAAAAGCTACTCCGGATAATTTGAATCGCTTGGGCGGGGGAATGTTAAAATGTAAGTGACATTTGAATTGGCAACACCAAGTGACCAATCGAAAAACGTTGTGCATACACATGTTTCTTAGTTATCAGTTGCAAAATAGGAAACTGCTTATCAAAACGTCAAAACGCAACATCGCATGTTCGCCAACTAAATGCTCAACCAAACATTTGAGTCGATATTAAGATGCGCCTATTATACTCTTAATGACGGTCGAATACATTGAAGGGAGTATGTCAATAATTGTTTGTTCAAACAGGTTGATGGTATTACCTTTTCTGCAGAATGCACTTTACAAATTGAACGTCGCAACCGTATGAGAATTGTCTGTTGGAAATAACTTCTTAAATAGTGTGTTTTAGTTAGAAATGGTGTTTCAAGGGTTTAACGAGTTTTTGAACAGTCATAGGCCCGGGTACTGGGCGCCGAAATTCAAATTTCAAATTTTTTCGAGTTTTTGAAATTTTTTTAATTTTTTCGCGAAAAAGTCAAGTTTTCGACTATCAGTCAGAATTAGAAAACAATTATTCAAAAATCATCAAAAAAGCTCACATTTTCAGTGAAAAATTTCAAAAATTTCAGAAAAAACTTGATTCATTTTTTGAAGCCGGACCAGGTTTTGACAAGTATGCTAAAAATAGGGAAACATATGAATACTTCCAATTTTAGATAGATGCATTGTGACAAACTAGCAGAGCACACCATATCCCTAAAATGTTAATTAAATTAGAAACTTCAGACAACGTTGGTGAGGACTGTCCAGTTTTCGATGGACTCTTCGAGTTCTGCCAACTCAGCAGTGGCGGATCTCTGGCTGCTGCCATCAAATTGAACAAAAAACGAGCCGACATTGCAATTAACTGGATGGGAGGTCTTCACCATGCTAAGAAAGGCGAAGCATCTGGATTCTGCTACACCAATGACATCGTCCTTGGAATTTTGGAGCTGTTGAAATACCACAAGCGTGTTCTCTACGTTGATATCGATGTTCATCATGGTGATGGTGTGGAAGAAGCATTCTACACTACCGATCGTGTGATGACAGTCTCATTCCACAAGTTTGGAGATTTCTTTCCGGGAACTGGTGACATCAAGACCACTGGTCATGGAATCGGCAAGAATTTCTCGGTGAACGTGCCACTAAAGAGCGACATCAATGATCAGAGTTATCAAAGCATTTTTAAGCCGGTCATGCAAAGAGTTATAGAACGTTTTGAGCCGGCAGCCATTGTTCTCCAATGTGGAGCCGACTCTTTAAACGGAGACCCGCTGGGACGGTTCAATATGACACTCAAGGGTCATGGGGAGTGTGTTCGTTTCCTCCGTTCGTTCAATATTCCCATGATGTTACTTGGTGGAGGTGGATACTCACCAAACAATGTTGCTCGATGCTGGGCTTATGAAACAGCGATTGCGTGTAATGTGGAACTTTCCAATGATATTCCATCCAACGATTTCATGGAGTTCTTTGGACCAAACTACAAACTTCACATTGAAGCTCGCAAAGTAGAAAATAAGAACTCACAGAGTTATTTGAACAAGATGAAACAAGAAATCTTCGAGAATTTGAACGACCTCACTTTTGTCCCAAGTGTACAAATGCGACGTGAGTTTTTTTTAAAGACTATCATTCAGACTGGTCACGGGCCGAGCCGGGCCGGCTCAAAATTAGAAATACTCTCGGCCCGTGTTGAAATTGTTTTTGAAATTTCTCTGAAAAAATGGTTGTTTTTGACTAAAATTTGAAATGCACTCAAAAATTCACTCAAAAGGTAACTATGAATAATAACATTTTTCTTCTGAATTTTAGAAAAACTTCAAAACATTTTGTTCAAAAATGAGACTACTTTTGAATCCGAGGCAAGAGAAAGTTCGGCCCGTCACAATTTTTGACAAGTCTGCTATCATTTATTTATCTTTTTTTCAGCAATCCCTGAAGACGCGTTCCAATCTTTCAACGACCCAACGTTAACCGTAGACATGGCCAACCCGGATATTCGTCACGCTCCCCAGATTATGGACAACGTTGTAGCTCATCCAGGAGAATTTTACGACGCCCAGAACACTGCTGGAATGTTCAGACATGAGGAAAACTATGCGCTCAAATTCCCCTACCCTGATCATCAGTACGGATTCTAATGAGATCCTGAAGTTGGGCTACAAGAAATTACTGTATATGATTTTACCTAATAATAATAAGGACGCCATTCATTTTGGTGTTTTGAAGGTTTTTTTCTCCTGGGCGTAGTTCGATTGCTTAGCTAACTTATTACCAATTGTTAGTTTCCTTCCCTATCTTGTTTTATTTAAAGATCTCAATAACTTAGATCCATTGACCTGCTTCTTGTCCATTCTAGTAAATTCATTCCCGTTCCCGATTTTTAAATTTCATTCCCGATTGTCTTCATTTTTATGATTTGCATTTACCAACAAGCCGTCTCAATTGTAATTTTTGTAAAGTAAAAGAATAAACACTCTTCCTTTCAATCGAACTTTCAAAAGTTTCATGACAGCTCCCGGTCGTTTTTTTCTTCATTGATCAGTCCGGTTGGTGAGCAATTTGTGGGGTGTGTGTGAGAAAACGGAAGATTTCGTTTTCGTCGCGGAGGCGCCCTCAAGTGCTTTGTTTCGCGTATACACGAAAAAATATACATGCACTGTGGGGGTCTCATCTCTCCCTCCGTACGATTTTCTGCGGCAGCCATCACTATGTGTATTTTTCTTATTTGCGGTCCCAACAAACATATGCCTGCCGATCTCACATATGAGATATTAAAATTGCATGGTTTACAAATGTTGCATTTTTCGTTTATCACTGTTGATAATTTTTAGTTTTTCTATGAATAAGGTTTTGTGGGAAACGAAACCTAGCTTTCACTACAAAAAAATTTCGCCTCATTACTTTCATGGGATATTCATTTTTCTTGTGCACTTTGATTTTCATTGAATCATTATAAAATATATATTCTAGAGTCTCATGGCTCTCCAACTATTGAAACGACCTCGACCGCTCCCAGCTTTTAAAGACGAAGAAAAGGGTATCTACGCTCAATGGAAAATTAAAGTAAGATTTTCTCCAACTATTAATTTCCCCATTTCTATTTTTAGGGTTTCTATTATCGAAAAGCAGGATTACCAAAAATATCAGTAAAAGGTGTTGCAAGAGTACGGTATGCTGAATTGGAAGTGGAGGGTAAACTTCCGCATTTTACCGTTTCTAAGCAATTAGTAAGTTTTTTTTTAATTACTCACATGAATTTTAATTATTTCTCAGGTAAACATTGGTTATGTAGAAAATGTGAACGACGATATTCTGGATATAAGAGGATGCGATTTCCGACTTCTGATATTTGGAGTTCAACATGTTGAAGTGAGTTTTGTCCCTTATTCAGACTATTTTATTTGTACGTCTTGATTTCAGATAATTCGAGACTGGCTTCGTTTTCTGGTGATAAGACAACGTATTCCACATTCCTTGATGGGTCTTCCTTTCGATTGGCAGGTGAGTGACAGAAAGTTTTAATTGGTAACGAATTTTTTCATTTTGTTTTTAGGTGAAACCAATACGAGACGACAGAGAATTGCAACTATCTCGTATTTCACCGTTCCATTGCTTCAAGATTTGGTGAACTCCCGAAAATCATTTTGACCTCATAATATATTCCGTAACATGTATTAAAATAAAAGAACTATTTGAAAACAATTTTAAAAAGTGTCATGAGAGAGGTGATGCTATAACAACAATAACTATTAGGTTGTCCCAAAAGTTTTCGAACATAGTTTTGTTAATCTGCTATAGGACAGAGAGCGAGAATCAAACCAAATAGTGCATGTTTTCCATTATATAAGACGTCGGGTGTATTGACAATATCATTCATTTCTTCTGGCTGCCTTCTCTCAATGAACGCGGCACCAATCTTTGTCCCCGACCGACTTCATATTCGTCATGTCATTTTATTTTTGTTTCTATCTAACTCCAAAATCACTGAGATTGAAGAACGTATGGTTGAAGTTTAAAAGGATATTGCCCCTCAACGGCAGACAATTAGCCGTTAGGTCCATCGTTTCAGAAATAATGATTTTCCTTTGACCGAAGCAGCACGTTCTGGAAGACCAGTGGAGTTCGACATTGACAAGTTACGGGAGGTAGTGGAAAGTGACCCACTTCAATCCATTCGTGAACTGGCAACAGTAATGGGCTCTACTCACTCGGCGGTAAAAAGATGACTGGGAGCTCTTGGCAAGTTAAAAAAAATGGGAAGATGGATACCACACAAATTGTCTAACTTTGACCTTGAGCGCCGAGTGGACATGTCACTGCATCTTCTAACCCACCATCCTAATTTCAACTGGCTGGATCATTTGGTTACGTCGGACGAGAAGTGGGTCTTATACGAAAACCACCACAGGAGAGCCCAGTGGGTTGATGCTGATAAACAGCAAGAGGATGTCGTCAAACAGGAGATACACCCTAAGAAAATAGTGCTCTCCGTCTGGTGGTCTGTTCATGGAGTGCTTTATTGGGAACTGCTTCCGGGGGCAAAAACTATCACCGCCGACTACTATTCTTCTCAATTACAAAAGGTGAAGCCCAAACTGAAAACCTCCCCTCTACACGGTCACAAAGTCCACTACCGCCATGACAACGCAAGACCACACACCGCAAAGACGATCAAGTCTCTCCGGGCTACATTCTACTGGAGAGTCCCTGCTCACCCTCCGTACAGCCCTGATATCGCTCCTTCGGATTACCATCTGTTCAGCGACATGCATCGATCCTTTGAAGTCCAGGACTTCAAAACAAAGTCAGAGGTCGAGAAATGGTTGAAGAAGTATTTTGACTCGAAGCAGCCTGAGTTTTGGCGGAAAGGTATTGAATCTCTACCTACTAAATGGCAAAGAGTCGTGGATAAAGGTGGTCACTATGTTTGATTTTTGTAATATTCTGGCTTTGAATAAATTTGAATTCAATAATGTTCGAAAACTTATGGGACAACCTAATATTTCCAAATACATCTGTGCCAAAAATAGTTTTGATCTTTTTTTGATGAATCACAAGTTTTCTGATACTAATAGTTTCTTCCGGCAAGTTTTAGTTCAAAAAATGACTAATTACGCTGACAATACGTCATGAACTTTTTTCGAGCTTATCAGTAATTGAGAGTGGGGGTGAAAACGTTATCATGTTGATGACGCAAATATATTAACTGAGTATAAATACACGGTTTCAATTCTGATTTCCCATCGAATCTTCATTTGATTCTTTTCTACTTCTACTTTCCTAACACTACCAATGTCATACTACGGAAACGGTGGATACTCTCCATACGGTCAACCTGCCTTTGGTGCCCCACCACCAGTCTACAGAGCTCCAGGGTACATGCCACCAACTGTTCATATTCATTCTGATAATCATCATCACGGACACCATCACCATCATCACGGATTCCTTCATGAGTTGGGACATGCTTTGACTGGACATCATCACCACCATCACGGACACCACTACGGACATCATCATCATCACCACGGACACCATTAGTCGATTTTTTTTAAAATTTTCACTTTCGTGTTTTCTTGTCTGGCATAATTAAAATTAAGTTTTCATAATGAATAAAAATCTTTTTTTTTACTTCATTTTAAATTCTGAAGTCGTAACAATTATCTGCATCCAAGAATTGAAAAAAGTGGTGTTCTGTGAGGGGTGTTGTTTCTTTTCCCATGTACACGCTTTTTTTAGGCCCGCTAATTTTTACGCACGCAAGGAGGTCAAACAGCACCGCGCGTAGCTGTGAACGGTGTGCGTGGTCACACAAAATTAATGTCGCCCATTTTGCATAAATGTCTCTTCTTAGTCCTTTTTCGGCATGTTTTTATTTATCCTAAATATCACGAGTAAAGGTTTCCAGAATTTTCCGCTTATTGATTTTTCGACCCGATGCAATTTTCCACTATTTACCTATTTTGCTGAATTTCAGGTAGTGCTCCGTACCACAAGGAACACCTCTTTCCACACATCAACAAAGACTGTTGATGTGTGGAACAGCAAGACGATTGAGGAACATCTCGAAGATTACCTGAAGGAATCTGATGAAATCGAAAACACAAAATGGGTGATTGTGCTGTCAAAACAATAGACGGTGAGATTTATGAGGTAAAATTTTTTGAAAAAAAGATTTGTTGTTCTACATGTTAGAATACTTTCAAAACGGCAGTTACACTAGCTCAGTTGTTAATAACTCACTAAAAACAACAAATCTTCTGTTTTAGAGAAACTACCTGCCGATTTCTCGAACAAGCATATGAAATCGAGAGGAAACGGCAAGCAGCAAAAAAGAAGAGAGACGAGAAATGGGAACCGATAGTTACATGAAAAAAGTCGACTCGGGAAAAGTCAAGGAACACTAAAAACAAGAAATGCAAATTCTGGCAATCAATGAAGATCTGATTTTGGTAAGGGTTTTTTTCAAAAAAAAGCTTTATTCTGTATGTTAGAAACCTTTAAAACAGCAGTAACACTTACTTCGTTGATAATATTTCATTAACAGTAACTATTCCTTTACATGAACTAAACCGACACGTCAAAAATCGATAAAACTCTATTTTCAGATCAATCCTGTTTCTCCAGCAAGCAATCGATATTGAAGCAAAGCGATAAGCAGCAAGAAAGAAGAGAGACAAGGAGGAACCGATATGTGCTGCTTGCAGAAGACGATAAGGAAAACAGGAATGCAACTCGATTAGGGAAAAAGAGAAGGGTCACTGAAAATAAGGCACGCCAATTCCAGCAATCTGAAGAAATCGAAAACTGGAATGTACACGAAATCGATGATTGTGAACGATGGGAAAGTTATAAGATGTGCCCGAAATGGATAATTTTATCCGCAATTTGTATCATTTATTTTTATTTATTTTACTAATCATTCTAATTTTAAAATGTTTTTTTAATGTTTACTCATATTTTTTGTAGTATTCAGCTAAGTAGCCCTTTTTATTGTATTATATTACGTTTTATATATTTTTTTATAACAGATTAACAAAAAATAAAGCTTTAAATTTGGATGAGTATAGTCTCTTATTCAGTTCGCGATTTGATGAAGTGAATTAATTGTAGTTGTTCAGTCACTGTAACTCTTGCGGAAGTGTTTTACGTATCCAGAATCCGCTCTAAGGCTTTCACGTATTGTACCTAGGTTCTATCTGCATTAAATGTCTTTTTAGAATGTATGAACCATACAGAGTGACATCAGGCTTCCAACAACTTCTTCCAATTAATTTTCTCATGGAATAAGTGTATTCCAGACTTTAACCTACCAGTACTTCCGCTCATGCACTAATTATACCGTTTGTAACAGCCGACGACCGGTCTCCCTTTTTCTTCATAAATAGCTATGTTCGAGTATCAATAGTCGTTTAGAGAAAACAAAATTCTCAGCTGACAATAAGAACTATACGAATTTATTCATTAGCAGCACGGGAAAACAGTGTTTGTCAATTTTTAAGATAGGAATTAAAATAGCCAACGGGATACAGATGCAACTTTGAATTTTCCATATACAACAATAAACCTGAGAGGTTGAAAACATTGGAAGGAAGAGGACGCGATTTCCGACGTCTGATATTTGGAAGTGAGTTTCGTCTCTAAATCGAACTAACGTTTTTTGTACGCCTTGATTCCAGATGATTCGAGACTGGCTTCTGGAAAAAGGCAAGGGTCACTGAAGGTAAGAAAAAAATGATTTCGACCTCATAATATATTCCGTAACATGTATTAAAATGAATAACCTATTCGAAAACAGTGGAATAAAAATCTCACGAGAGAGGTGAATCTATAATAACAATAATCAAGTGACTATTTCCAAATACATCAGTTTCAAAAATACTTTTGATCTTTTTTGATGAATCACAAGTTTTCTGTTAATAATAGTTCCTTCCGGTAAGTTTTAGTTCAAAAAATGACTAATAACGCTGACATATCGTCATGAACTTTTTTCGAGCTTATCAAAGACTGAGAGAAGCGTAAAAACGTTATCATGTCTATGACGCAAATATAACCACAGAGTATAAATACAGGGTTTCAACTCTAATTTCCCATCGAATCTTTTCTTGATTCTTCTTCTTCTTTTTTTTAACACTAATAATGTCATACTACGGTAACGGTGGATACTCTCCATACGGTCAACATGCCTTTGGTGCCCCACCACCAGTCTACGGAGCTTCAGAGTACATGCCACCAACTGTTCATATTCATTCTGATAATCACCATCACGGACACCATCACCATCATCATGGATTTCTTCATAAGTTGGGACATGCTTTGACTGGACATCATCATCACCATCATCATGGACACCACTTCGGACATCATCATCATCACCACGGACATCATTAACTCATTTAAAACATTTCTATCTTTTTTATATACCTTTTTTCACTTTGTAATTGTGCATAATTAATTTTTGTGTAGTATAATAAAAAAAAGAAAAAACATTTTAATTTACGTTATGTGTTTGAAAGAGGGTACTTGATATTAGAACTCGGAAAAATAGAACTGCGACAAAATGAAACTGCAACAGTATAGAACTGACTAAAATAGAACTGCTACAAAGTGGAACTGAACACAATGAAACTGTTACAAAATAGAACTGAACGAAGTAGAACTGCTACAAAATAGAACTGCTACAAAATAGAACTCTACCACTAGTTTTGAAAAGGCTTATTGGGCTCATCTAATATAATTTTATACAGTTTTTTGTTGACTATTTAAGATACAAAGACTTTATCTCCGTAAAATAAGTGTTTTAGTCGACTTTTCTCTTCGAAAATTGGTTAATATTCTTCTAAAAAGTCACGAATGCAAAAACTTTTTGAAATATGTGAACCATATTGAGAGACATCAGTGTTCCAAGGATTTGCTTTCAATAATTTTTTTTTTTTTTTTTTTTTTTTTAGATTCCATATGTAAGCAACCAATACTTTTACTCGCGGACTAATTATACAGTTTGTAACAGTCGACAGACAATTTCCTCTCTTTTCCACGAATTCAAGTATTGATAGCCGTTTAGAAAAAGGAAGAAACGTCATATAGTAAAGACGCAAGCTAACAACAAAACCGGAATAATGCTTGTAAACGATTTATTCGAAGATATTATCACTTTTCAAAAGGTTCCGGAGTGCACATCCAATTGATACAACGAGGTCCGTTAATATCCAGCAAAAAGCGGCGGCAGTCTTCATCGTCTTGACATCCACGAATTTTTGGCGTGGATCTGGTTTCTGAGCCCGAGGCAAACTCTTTTCTGTCGCTGTTGCCACTCAGGAGCTTTTCCGCGCTGTTTGAAATTGGCATCAGCCCCAAAACGGCTCCAAAGAAACAAAGTACAAGAATTGCAGCAATAGGGAAGAAACGCATTGTTGAGTTGTATTCAGCTACGTGAATGGTTTTCTTCAGAAGCAGAGCTGCCTATTTATTTGAAATCGGATGCACGTAGTTTATCATTTTTTGTTTGGGAACCAGAAGCCGACAAAGAACGGTTTCTCAGCCGACAATGAGAACTATACGATTTTGTACATTGATCTTTTCTACCTGTGTGTGGAAAACTGTGTTCGTCCGTTTCCAAGATTGGACTGCAAACAGCTTTTGGTATATTTAAATTTGAAATGTTCCATATACAACATTAAACTTGAAAAAATGAAAACCAGACATGAAGAAACTTTTCCATATAGGAGAAGGATTAGGTGGAACAAAGTTTCAAAATATTCTACACAGTACACAGTTTTTCCAGTGAAATGAGTCTCCTCAGAGCATTCATAAATCCTTCCGGAAGAGTTTCTTAAAAGAACACAGGTGACTAATCGAAATGACACTACGTCATGCACTTTCTATTCAAGCTTATCAGTGTGTAGGAGGCAAAATAACACAAATGTTTTATCATGCCTCTTTCGTAATCAACTAGAAAAAGTATTAATAAGTTTTCAATTTTGTTGGTAACATCAACTTCTTTTCTGTTCTCCCTGTTTCATTTTCAAATCTTATCACCAATATGTCATACTACGGTAACGAAGGATACTCACCATACGGCCAACCTGCTTTTGGTGTGCCACCACCAGTCTACGGAGCTCCAGGGTACATGCCACCAACTGTTCATATTCATTCTGATAATCATCATCACGGACACCATCATCATGGATACCTTCATGAGTTGGGACATGCTTTGACTGGACATCATCACCACTACCATCATGGACAGCACTTCGGACATCATCATCATCATCACGGACACCATTAATTTATTTATAACATTTTCATCCAATTAAATTGCTGTTTTTGTTATTTATTGTTGTGCATAATTGATCTTTGAGTAGTATAATAAACATTAAGACATGTTTGTTTAGAGTTGATCACCATGGTTTTCAAAATAAACCAGTTACTCGTTTTCCTCAAAATTATGAGCATTTAACTTTACTAGATTAAGAAAATTGGAAGCGCTTCTTTTTATTTTATTGAAAATAATGCATTTTGTTTGTCATTAACATGTTATTCATGATTTTCGGAATTCTTTTTAAATATCATCAGTGATGAGTTGTTTTGCAACGAGTTCGCATCATGTGTAATGGAATTTTCATAAGTCAGGTGAGACCCAAGCTCAAACGTGTTCATCTTCCCAAACTAGATGATTCGAGCTCTACTGAACATTTTTTTGGTCGGGAGATATATCTCAAGTTTTTTTTACAAAAAATTGTCACACACATGTTCTTTGCTTTCAAACGCAAACAGTTTTGATACCAAATCTTTTTTTTCTGAAAAGATACAAATTTGGGTGTACTCGTTTTACGATCTCAAATTGAATGGGATGACTAAGCGTTCAAAATCAACGTCACGCTACTTTCAAACTTATCGGTGTGAAAAAAAGGCGGAAAGGGTATTGTTAATTCTTATCTATTTTCATGACGCAGTTTTTCAATTCGCCAGGGTATAAATATAGGGAAGCAGTGGTAGATTGGTATCGTTTTCAAAAGTTTCTTTCCTTCTTTCTCTCCTTTTTTTAGAATGTACATTTTTTCATTTCCATTTTACAGCTGAAAATATGTCCTACTATGGAAATGGAAGCTACTCTCCTTATGGCCAACCTGGCTATGGCGCCCCACCTCCAGTCTACGGAGCACCTCCACCAGTCTACGGAGCACCTGGGTATATGCCACCAACAGTAATCCATACTGACAACCACCATCATGGACACCATCATCATCACGGCTTCCTTCATGAGTTGGGACATGCTGTGACCGGTCATCATCATCATCATCACCACGGACATCATCATGGACACCACTAATTTATAATCTTGTTTTTATTGTTAGAGAGATACGGTTTCTGCATAATGATGAAAAATTTTTGTCATGTATAATAAATCAATGATTACTGACTTTGTGCATTTTTTTTTGTTCAAGTTACTGTCAAAAAATAGTTTCAAGCTGTCTTTAGAGACTGCGACACAGTCTTGGCCTCCAACTCCTACTGTATTACAAACATCAGTCAGCTGAGACCGGAAAAGTTATTTCAACATAGTGTAAAACTAATTTACAAAACAGATGAGTGCCCTTTTGCAAACAAAGACCCACAGGATACTGACGTGATGTAATATGACACCGTTGTGAAATATTTTTAGAGAAAAAAAACATCTCAATTTACTTATTTTTGGGAATACTAAAGCTCTAACAGGCGTTCTGATGTATTCTGTGTAACCGTTTAAATTTTTTTGAATACTCAATACTTTGGAACTCTAAACTACATACATTCAACAGTACCGCTTGAAAGGCTATCAACTTTGGCTGTTTTCAATGGAAAATGACCAACTTTGACAGTGGTTCGGGTTAGACAGAGAAAAAGCACATGATTTTTATAGTTGATCATTTTTTGTAGGGATACAGCCATGAAAGTTACAGTTCTTCAAAGTCATTTTTCCCTGAACCATTCCAGAACTACAAAAATGATTTGATATTTTCGCTCAGTCCACATGACACCGATATACACTGTTAAAGTTGGTTAATTTTCCTATTCACTAAAAAAGAGCCAAAGTTGATAACCTTTGGAGCGGTACTGTACATAGAATCCCAAAAACGATTGAACATCGAAGGGAAGAACCAAAAAAAATCATAAAACTGTAAGACCGTTCTTATCAGACTGTGTCAATGATCAGTTTCAAAAACGTACGGTATTTCAAAATACATCTTCATCACTATTCATTTGTATTACTGTTCTTCCATTCAAATGACTCAGAAGAATAAACAAAGTCTGTGTTTTTTTAATCTTCTGCTCCCATGTTTTTATGAACATCGACGTGACTAATACAAACAACAATACGTCAGCCGCCTCTTTCAAACTTATCAGTGACAAAACGGGGTGGGCACTTAATTTCGCTTTTTATCTTTTTTGATGACGCAATTTTTAGAGAGTGTCGTTTAAATACCCGACAGGATTGCCATTTCAGCATCGAGCTTTCTCATTCTTTTTCATTCCCTTTTTTCAGCATTTTTCACACTTCGATTTCTTTTTTTTTTGTATTGTGTTTTTCTTCCAGAAAACTATGTCTTACTACGGAAACGGATACAATCCATATGGAACTCCAGGATATGGAGCACCACCTCCAGTCTATGGAGCTCCTCCACCAGTCTACGGAGCACCGATTCACATTCATACCGACGGGCATCATCATGGCCACCATCATCATCACCACCACGGTTTGATGCATGAGTTGGGACATGCCTTGACTGGACACCACCATCATCATCATGGACACCACCATGGACACCACCACCATCACCACGGTCATCATTATTAACTTCGGTGTTGAGATATTTATTTGTTGAGAGCATACTTTAAAACGAGTAATTTTCAATAAATCCTACTAATGTTTGTGAATAAGCTATTTTAAAAAATGCGTTGCTTACCTTAACCTATCAGTGTGCAAGTTTATAGAAAATTCTGAACGCATACCAAAAGTCAATTCCCTTGTAAGATTTGTAATAGAGGAGCACCTAGTAGTGCCTGTTTGCAGCGGTGTACCTCGGTTCCCAAAGGAAACATCAAAAAGCTGCTAACTGACAATATATAGCTTAATATACATAAAATATTTTTTCAGCTGAATGTGAAATAATTTTCACATTTCCAAAGACAGCCGAGATAAGATGCTCCAACTTTTTCTACCGGATGTGCCTCTATTTTTTTACAGTGAATTCTGAAAAGAAAGCTCAAAATCTCATTTCAATAAAGACACAAGTTTGCAGACTTTTTCATTTCAGTCCTTGTGAAGCATTGGAAATAAAATCCAGTCTGTTTAGCATGAATTTTCTGTTTTTTCAGTTTCACAGATTTTTCCTCACACTATTTGTCAGCATTCATTTTTTATTACGTATGTCCCATATAACCTTCGCCCGTAAACTTTAACAGTTCCGTTTTTTGGTCTATCATCCCGAGGTTTGGACTTGAACTATTGAAAAAGCTTACACAACATCAAAGTAGACTGATAAGCAATGTCAACCAACGGTAAAGCATGAAACGTGCTTGAAAATAAACCGTAATTATTAGTGTACACATGACATTTGGAATGTCATGTTTTCTATTCATGTTCTAGTGTTATATTGAAAAATGTGACATTTCCAATGTCGAAGCTTTCAGATTATAAGGAATAAATGTGTAAAGACAGAAAAACCGGAAAAATATAAAAATTACCGTGTAGTCAGTCACTCTAACGCTCGCTGACCAAAATAAGAGTAACATTGAAAAATCAGCACATCTAACACTGCAATGCGTAAAATTTTTGAATTAAACTATTTTTCTGATTCAGAAGAAAATTGGGCCGCTGCTTGTTTTTTTGTTAACCATTTCCATATACCAAAAATAGCAAGTAATACTCAAAATTTATGTTTAATTGCTTCACTAGTCATGGAAAACTGTAAACTATATGCAGTAAGTAACATTAACGATTTAATAACTTTACAAGTGTTATAGATCTATTTTTGCCATGTATTTTCACGTACGTATTTGAAAAAACGAAATCTTTTTTTTTTGTGAACCTTGTTTTCCTGCTGTTAGAATGCTACTAAAGCCTGTATTCTAATATTCCATTTTCAGAATTGAAAAATAGTTTTTTTGAAAAATATTATTATAATTCATTGAAATCAAACAGGATGATCATTTATTCAGTAGTAGGATTCATTGGGAAGGATGACAATATTCATGAATATACAAAATGAATTTTACATTTAATGGTGTCCATGGTGTCCTCCATGGTGATGGCTCTCGTAGTGGCTCTCGTAGTGATGACCACCCCCGTGATGTCCTCCGTGGTGATGACTTTCATGATGTCCGTGATGATGAGTATCCATGTGTCCTCCATGATGTCCTCCATCGGTGTGAACGTGGACAGTGGTTGGTGGCATGTATCCTGGGGCTCCGTGGACTGGTGGAGCGCCATATCCTCCGTGCATTGGTGGTGGGGCACCGTATCCGTTTCCGTAGTACGACATTTTTTCTATAAGAAGACATGGTTGAGAAAAAGATTGAAAAAAAAGAAAAGAATATAAATCCGAAAAATCGAAAAGTGTCAAAAAATGCAAGGAGAAATGAAACAACTGATGAGGTAAGGTGAAGTCGGTGTGGTATTTAAAGAACCTTCGGTGAATGGAGGAAATACGTCATATGACAGATAAAATCGAAATTATCAATGCGATGGTGGCATTTCGCCCTCCCCACATTTGACGCCTGATAAGTTTGCGAAAAAATGACGGTATTGTTATTTGCCTTAGTCACCTTTCCACTTGCCTCAGGACAAAGGGGCTTAAGCAAACTGAAGAGCGGAACGGGAATCGATCTGACTGACTCATAGGTCAAAAAAAGGCAAATGATCCAGAAAAATAGCACGCCCTCATGATGTTGAAGTATTTTGAAATTGATCAACATCTGAAATATCAATTGACCAAACAAAAATATTTGTTCACAATCAGATTTTTGGATCACATGAGTTATGAAACTAATTATGTAAAAGCTTTCAATTATTTTTTGAATTCAAACGCTTCTAAATACCACAAAGTATAACAAAAAAGGCCGATCTTTTTTTTTCGTTTTTTTTGTTTCTATTACCATTTTGGTGTCTTTCTCTCAAACTATATAAATGGATATTTGATCATATTTATATGAAAACAATAGATATTAATACATAAAAATTTCATTCGATTGAGACAATTCGATTTATAAATTCGAGTTCAATGGAATCTGGACGGAGACGGTGGATTGTTTTTGAACACATGAAATTGACATATTGAAATCACGGTACAATTTTATTTGCTCCTTTTTCCACATTGCTCAATGTGAATTATGCAGCATATCACTCGTTGACTTACGCAACTGTAAAAAATTTAATTAAAGTATTATTTTGTGTTGGCGATACTTATGTTCATTAATAATATTTTATTAATTCTATGAAACTGTTGGGAGCCTGAACGTCCACATTTTCCACTTATCGCAGGTTATCATTATTCAAAAGTAATAAATTTCAATAATTCAAGTTCAACGTGTCCACGGCTTCCGCTGCAATCCTTGTGCGAATAATATAGGCATGATTTTCAAAGATTGTGAAGAAACATAGTCTAAAATAAAAAAACGAAACAAGACAAATTACATTATCAGCTAAAAATCATATAAAAGAGGGTGCAATTTTTAGTCCTCCAGACCTCAGTCATTCGTAATGAATCCGCACGCGAATCCGTGTACCATCCGCGCACGAGACAATGGATTCAGCGTAATAAAGTGCGGAGTCGTATTTGAAATTTTTGATGACGGGCCGTACGCGACAGACGAGTCGTGAAAATAGCCGTAACGAATCGAATCAGGCACGGATCGAAAACCTGGAAAATCTTGAAGCGCGTTTTACCTATGAAACGTGCAAAATTTTGAACAAAAGTGAGAAAGACAAACATTTGACTTTGAACTTATACATCTTTCCTACAAATAGTTAATTAGATTTTCCATTAAAATACATGATGTCCAATTCGATAGCATCGTATTTTATGTTTTTGAACTGCAAGTTCATTGTTAAACATTAGATGGACCGGCAAACTCCCGAACGTTGTTTCGTGAACCGATAAACTGTCAAGCTGTTTCCTTTTCTTCACCAGTACAGATTTGTTCAAACGGTTCTTTAAAAAATTCACCGATCATATTAAAATTTCAACGAAAACACCTATTTTAACAACAGTATCTTTCCGTGTTTATCATTTCGTGTTTTCTGTCAAAAGTTCTGCAGTTCTATTCAGGAAGAATGATTACATATTTATTGTACAGCAGAAGTGTATGCTCAAAAAAAACGGTTCAATTAATGATGTCCATGGGAATCGTGGCTGTGATCTCCATGGCTGTGCTCGTGAGCAGCATCGTGTTGAGTGTGAGCACAATGCTCACCAGCTTGATGGTTTCCAGCATGTTGAGTATCACAGTGATCTCCGGCGTGATGGACGTGTTGTCCATGAGCGTCGTGTTGAGTGTCGTGGTGATGTCCATCCTTGTGCTCATCGTGATGATCGTGGTGACCGTCGGATGGTCCGTGCTCGTGTCCTTGATGCGACATGTTTCAACTGAAAAAAAAATAATAAAGAGAGAAATACTTGAATACTAAAGAGCAGTGGAAAAAAAGAAGTTGTGATGAATGACTGTCCTGGCAGGTCTATTTAAAGGAAACCCAGTGGTTATAGAACACATCACGAGTGGAGATAAAAGGTTTGACAGTGAGTTGGCATTGCGATAGATAAGGGAATTGCGGTCGACGTGGGAAGAAAGTCTCGAGTTTGTACATATGGTCTTGCTTTTACTATTGACATTAGTCAGTCACCTCGTAAAATAGATTTCATGCGAAACACATCTCCATCGGATTGTCCTGACTCAGTTGTTGGCTTTGGCGCATTGAATTGGATGGACGAATGGTTTTTTGAATGGAATGTTTTGTGCGTGGTGAAACTCACTGGGAAATAAAGATGGCATGTTTGGGCAATGAATGTTATTGAATTCTGCAAATTCCTCAGAATCATGAGATTTTTCAATTTTTTCGATGTTTTTAAGTATCGGTAAAAACTCAAGATTAGATTTTGACTATTTTCATGGAAATTTTGATTAAAAAATTGTGCACAGTTTTGCCGAGCGGGCCGGGCCGAGATTTGCATGTCTGGTTTTAATTTGTTTCTCCATATAAATGCCATGTAACTGTTTTAACCATAATCCAAAATGTTCCTCATACCGGTAGACTACATTCTACTCTTACTTATACTCTTCCTATACTTCCCAATGTTGTTGACATTGACACGCTTTTTCAAACATTTTTTAACTTTCACTTCAATACTTTTAATGGCATTGATAAGCTGTGATGTCACTAGACTGAAGCTCAGTACAATCACAATGTACAAAACGTCGAAAACGGTCCGGAACGAAGAGAGATAAGAAGTGTCAGGTGGCATTAATTGGGTGTAGTTTTATTGTTTTTTCTATTTTTTCTTTTCAAACGAGAGAAATTGGTTTTCACAACGTTTTATTGTTTTAGCAGGTGACTCGAAGTGAAAGAGCCAAGAAATCAAGTGATAAGTAATTTTCATATTGGCATTCCTCAAAAATTTAATGGTGCTCGTGATGGTGTCCGTGATGATGTCCATGGTGATGGTGATGCTCCTTCTTTCCATGTTTTCCATGACTGTCTTCGTGATGATGATCATCGTGAACAACTCCTCCTGGAGCAATGTTATGGCCTGGAGCACCAAGTGGTGGTGGAGGTGCGTATCCAGCATTACCGAATCCGGTACCAGCGGTTGGTCCAGCGTACCCAGCACCTCCGTATGGTCCAGATGGTTGACCTTGTCCACCACTTCCATATGGAGCTTGTGGTCCATTGTACCCTCCATTTCCATAATGCAAGGTTGGGATTCCGTCTTGGTGAGGTGGCTGTCCAGGGTGACCGGAGTTGTTGCCATATGGCCCGGTTGGTCCGTTATAGCCAGCATTTCCATAGGATCCGGTGTTCGGACCGTTGTAGCCTGCGTTGCCGTAGTTGTTAGCCATTTTTCTGAATCAACACAAAAATAAGAATTATATGAAGATTATCGGAGAATATAGTAACGGCCAAAAATATATCATGTTTTGCCAAAATGCATAACTTTGAGAGAGCGTCATGATAAAGTAATCGTTCCACAGAATAACGGTTTATGGATAGAACAGACAAAGAGTGGAACTCCAATTTTGTAGTTGGGAACGTTTTTGTCCAGACGCTCCCTAAAAAATTTACATTTCGACAGAGTAACTTCTCCCTTAAATCGACTCATTTCACTGCAAGATAGTGGAATTTTTGAGCTATTCACTTAAAATTACTATAACTCTCTAGGGAGTGTCCGTAGAGAAACATTGTCAACTACAAAAATGGAGTTCTACTTTTGGTCGATTTGATCTCATAAAAATTATTTTGTGGGAAAGTTAGTTTTACTATGACACAATCTCAAAGTTGGGAATTTTCAATTGAAAAAGGCAAAATATGATTAATTTTTGGTGGTTACTGTATGTTTAAGGTATGAGGCGGAAAATAAGGTTCAGAAAAAGTAAAGGTAGTTATGGGAAGATGAAAATGTTCAGACTATTTATAAGACACGAAACGATGGATTGCATTTGAGTTTAGACTCAAGACACATCAACAGCAGCCATTTTCTACCACTAGATGACTCACATCAACACGAATCAAAAGATTCCCGCACTTTGGACTGTCTGTTCAAATATTTGTCCCTTCCACCGCAGATTCTCTGAAAAAACTTCTTTGCGTGCTGCTTCTCTTTTTTTATCTGTTTGCTTTTTACCTTTGAATTATATTGAAAAGAAGACGGTTCGTGGTGAATAAAGCGTTTATTTATGAATTTTGTTGTTGATTACACCGGAAAAAAGAAAAAAGGGCAGAAGGGGGTTGAAACACACTCTAAAATACAAAATGGGAAGGGAGAGAGAATATTATGAAAGAATTGCAGATTTTTTTTTGGTGATGATGAGGAGATGTTGATGACAAGTGATGCGAATGGCTTAGGCGGCGACAGCCTCGGCAGCGGCTTCACTGTCTGGGATCACGACCTCCTGGAATGAAAAACGTATACTACTGTAGTAACAGGATATTGAACTTACAGCTCCCTCATTTGGGTTCTTAGCTGGTCCGTCTTCAAAGTCCTTGTCTGGAATCTGAAGTGGGATTGGTGCAACTGGTGGCTTGGCAGCATCTCCTTCAGCTTTGACTTGCTCAACATACTTTGGTGGCTCGAGGTTCTTTCTGAAAACATTCATTTTGTTGACGACTCGTTAACAAGTCAACCACGCACCTGATCTGTTCAAGCTCGTCGTTCTCCTTGCGTCCCCACTCTGCTGGCGGCCGGGCGGTTCCGTGGGCGATGGTGAAGGCTGGCTTGACGAAGGGGTTTTCGAAGAGGTCACGACGGTCGACGTATGATCTTCTGTCGGTTTGACGATCGAACTTGGAAGCAGTGGTGATCTTTGGTGGATGGACTGATGAGGCGGCCTCCTCTGGGTCAAGTCCTTTCTTGAGAGCCTTGTTACGGGCGACTTGCCGTTGACGCTCGCTGAGCTCTTTCAACTGCAAATTTTCAGTTTTAGAAAATGATTTCGCAGTCACATAATCATTAACTTACGTCGTACTCTTGACGCTCACGTCTCTTCTCCAAATCGTATTTCTCTCCCTCAAGTTTGACAATACGGGCGTGAAGTCCCTTGATTCTGTCCTTCAAGTCGTTTGGCATAAGGTTGGAGACGTCTTGAGCCTTGCAGACAGCGTTCAAGAAAGCTCTCTTGGCATCCTCCTGTTGTTCCTTGGAGAGTCCTTCAGCCTTGGCGCCTTGAGCAAGGTTTCCGAAGCTGGCGGCTTGGTCACCCTTAGATTGGACGGTGAAGTTCTTTCCTCCTGGTCCTCCGACGGCGGCTCCAGCGAAAGATCCAGCCATCATTTGTTGACGGCGAGACTTCTCCTCGTTCTTGCGAGCCTTCTCGGCATCAGCCTTTGCCTTACGGTCTTCTTCGTCCTTGCGGCGTCTCTCCTCATCTTGACGTCTTCTCTCGGCGAATTGACGCTCGTCTTCTTCACGCTCAGCGCGACGTTTCTCTTGCTTCTCCTTAAGCTCACGGAGCTCCTGCTCCATTTGCTCCTTTTCAAGAACACGACGTTGCTCGTAATCGAGAAGCTTAGCGGCTTCTTCTTCCTCGTGACGTTTCTTGGCGGCCTGTAAGTAACTTTATTCAGAACATTCCCTCTTCCAGTCGAATCTAGGTGCACCGCCCACGCATATGTTCCCTAACTTACAAGCATGGCAGCTTCAGCCTCAGTCATCTCTGCTGGTGGCTTCTCCTCCTGAACTGGTGGACGTGGCTTTGGCTTCTCCTCAACTGGAGCTTCTTCTTCAGCGGCTTCTGGCTCTTCCTCTTCGGCTGGAGCATCCTCGGCGGCAGCCTCTTCGGTCTCCTCGACCTCTTCGGCCAGGGACTCTTCAACTTCCTCCTCCTCCTCACCGGAACTGTAAGAGGAGGATTGTATTCATAGAAGATAGTGGATAGAAGTTGGTTATGGTAGAATCAAAGTCATAGTTAGAAATTCTCAGTTTTGGAATCTATCGTGTTGAAAACTTACAGCACTTCCTCCTCGTCGGACATGGTTATCACTGAAAATTTGAATATAGATGTTTTTCCGAATTCAAAAAGTGATAAGATTGATAAGAAAATCATTTCAATACGAGTAAATAAATTGATCTACAAATTAAAGTTATTAAAATAAGAACAATACTAGATAAAACCAAACACAACGTTCAGTTCCCAGCATAAAGTTGAAATGAACAATCGGAGTGTGTGCGGTTTCTGTAAGCCTTCCTACGAAGCTCCTGCCATCGGGTTCCCGGATTGATGGGCGGAGCCGGCGGGTGCCATTCTTCTTCTTCTTTTTCTTTTTCTTTTTGCCTCGTTTTCCACCCTCTGCTCTTCCTTTCGTTGTGTAACTTGTAACGAATCGGGGGTCCGCGGAGCCGAGAGATCACATCTCTCGCTAGATGTGAAAAAGAAGAGGGGCCGAACAAAAACGATGGGTAGGCGGAGGTGTGTGTTGTAAACCTTGGCGATGAGCTCGGCAGCGACTATGCCTCATGAAGAGGCAATAGGATAGGATCCCGGCAAAAATATCACAAATTACTGCTTCTCGTTTCTGTTTCTAGAAAGAAAAGGAGAAGCAGATGAAGAGGAAGCAGAAGACAACAAACAACTCTCTGGGATCCCTTTGCCTCTTCCTCTAGCTTTCTGGTTCTCTTTAGGCTCCCGGGCTCCCCGGAATAAATCTTCAGTCACCACATGGCTGAGAGATCCGTGGATAGTGTGGTTCTGATGAGAGACATGAAAAAGAAAAAAGATGAGAAAAAGTTTAAGAACAGCTAGTTGTGTTCCTAGCAGAGGTTGGAGGGAAAACCTGGGGGATTTTGGATTACACAAGTTTTTGTTTTTAATGAGATAGTTGGAACGGAAACTAATGTAAGCGTGAAATAAAATATTCGTGGAACAGAAATTACAAATCATGATTATTAGTTACTTTAAACTGTGAACACTCTCCTATCCACTCTGAAAACCATGTAGGGATAAGATAACAATAAGAATGGGCTGATTCTTTTTGTATCTGAAATTCATTCTTCCAAAAAAAAACATAACGTTTTCAGAAATAGTTTCCTGAAATTGCAGAACTTTGATTCTTAAAACCATAAATATGTCAGGAAAGTTTCTATCATCATCTTCACTTGACAACTTTCATGAGTTTTTTTGTTTATGAGAACCGAACCTGACTTCTTGTTGCAAGAAACATCACTGCCAAACTCCAGCAGGCAGAATGTTAAAAAAACGGATTTTGGATTGTGAAACAAATAACACTATTAGAATCAACTAAACAGTTTCCACTAGCCGAGTAGTTTTGAGATTTCTTATCACTGACAGATATACTCTAGTTTCACAACTGAAGTATCAAGTTACACTGCCGACTGATTGAACCAAGTTTACATTTTTACAACTCTTACTGGAAATATTGGTAATAAATTCATTTTTTGCTGTTTCACGAATAATATACTGTTATATAGTTGGAGTACTTTTTTCAAGTAATACATGTTGCTAATAGCCAAACTTTTGACACCGCTTGATCAGACTACATTTCCAATGAAGCAATAAATCACCACCCCGTGGCAACACACATCTCCTCTCTTCAGTATTTTTTCCTTGCTCTTTTCCAGAAAAATGGGTTTCCACACGCAGTCGACACACCACCGAGTGATCTGTCATTTAAACCAACACACCAGCAGGAGATGTGTCTTATAAGGCGGCACACCACTTTCAGATGTGTCGGATTTTCAAACACTCGTTTCAGAGGCTACACTTTTTTCACACAAATCCGACACACCACCGAGTGATCTGTCATTCAGATCAACACACCAGCAGGAGATGTGCCGTATAAGGCGACACACCACTTTCCGATATGTCGAATTTTCAAACACTCGTTTCAGAGGTTACACTCCTTGCAACACATAAACGACACACCATCGAGAGATGTGCCGAAACAACTCGGCACACCACATAGTGATCTGTCTGAATAGCAAACATCAGTGCCAGAGGCTAAATTGCCTTTGACCCTTGATAAGTATCGCTTCTGAAAACTCCTCAAACTACGTATCAGTCATCACTTTCAGATGTTCCGGTATACAATTGAAATATATGTAGGAAAAATTAGAAACTCTACACGTGAAACTTTTAATATAAATTTTTGTTCGAAAGATCGCCCATTACATCCTTTCAATTCACAATTTTTTTAAATGTTACTTTCTGTAGAACCAAGAAAACTACACTATCATAATCCCGACGCTCTAATGTTCTGAATATTACCAGTTTTGTGTTTCCATGCTCGCGGCACACCACCGAGTGATCAGTCCTGAAAACCAACACACCAGCAGGAGATGTGCCGAAACAACTCGACACACCACATAGTGATCTGTCTAATTGACAAGCACCAGTTTCAGAGGCTACACTCCTCTCAACACATAACCGACAGACCACCGAGTGATGTGCCGAAAACGTTCAACACAGCACCGAGAGATATGCCGAAACAAATCGGCACACCGCGCAGTGACCTGTCTAATTGACAAACATCAGTTTTAGGTGTTTCGGTATACTACTGAAATATATGTTGGAAAAATTAGAAACTCTATTTTTGAAACCTTTTTCTAAATTCCGATACAAAGAATTTCACATTTGTCCGGTTTCTACCGGTTTTTATCTCTAAAAAGTCCATAAAGTCATCTCAAGTTTCAGACTTGCCTTCATAACTCGCGGGCTTGATGCAGTTGCGCTCTAGCGCATTGTATCTATTCTCCGGCGCGAACATGTAAAAGTGAAGGGAAAAGGAGAATTGTAATCATTCTTGAGCTTGGGGTCACCTAGAGTTAGGTGATTTTTACCCGTTTCAGTCAAGTTTCGCCCGTTTATACTTTTTGGGTGGTTTTTGTCACCTGTTTTCTATTGTTTTAATTAGCTTTTGTTTGTCTTTCTAGCTTAGGGTAGCTATACTGTCTCGTTCTTTTGTAAGCGATTATCGAGAAGATAATCGATTGATTGTTACTAGAATAAATTCGTAACTATCTAGAAAACTGTGTTTATTGATTTTCTTCGTTTTTCGCTCATTGTCTGTTTACCAGAAGCTAGCGTGACACCGTTGTTACGTCTAACTTTCTGACTTGGGGGCCGAACGCCGTTGTTTGACCTCTCGTTACCGAAATCTTCTTCGGAAGACGAGAATTGTTCATTTCGTTGGTTTTTCTTACACGTGGACCCGGAAAGAAAGACTAGCGAAGTGATAAGAACTCTGTTTTTTGCTTACACGTGGACCCGGAAAGCAAAAATCAGTTTTCGTTGCCTCTAGTATAAGAATTGTCTGTTGCTACACGTGAACCCGGAAGCACAGTCAGTTTTTATTTGTCTCTTGCTGGAAATTGTGTGTGCTACACGTGAACCCGGAAGCACATTCAGTTTTCTCTGCCTCTTGTTACAAAATTAAGTGTTGCTACACGTGAACCCGGAAGCACACTCAATTTTTGTCAGTTTACTGATTTCGGCACATAATTTTCAACGGAAACGTCGATTTTCCGGGAAAATTATTGATTTTTTTTGTCGGAAATTAATTTTCGGTGAAAATTTCGTGCTGAAACAGTAAAATTTTTCGAAAAGGCTAATATTTGAATTAGAAGTTGGCAAAAACAGTGCGAATTTCTAAAATTCAAGTATTTCTTGTCGGAAAATTCAAATTGTTCGCAGAGAATAGCTGTGTGTGAATTCTTCTGAGAAGCTGGTGCATTTCTTCGAAATAATCGTCATTTCATCGTGATTTTACTTCTTTTCGTCAATATATCTGTGCGAAATTGGATAATCAAGTATAATTTTCCAGGGTAAAACTCTATCATTGCGAGAAGATGGCGGACATCGACGAAGACGAAGCGACGAGAAGGGCTGAAGAAGAGGCGAATCGATTGGCTGAGGAAGAAAGAATTCGACTGGAAAACGAATTGTTGTCAGAAGAACCAATGGAGGAAGGAGATGAAGAGAAACGAGTCCAGGAGGTGAGATTAGCGGAAATTGAAAAGGCCATCAATGAAACCTGCACTGACATCAAAAACCAGACAAAATTCAGCACGAAACAGTGTAGAGTATTGTTGTCGCCACTCATTGGTAAAATTCTAGAAGTAGAAGAACAATTCCGTGGGAAAAAGAAAGAAAGTGAATTCTGGGAAAAGATGAATGCCAAAATGAATGAAACTATTTTGTCATTGCAGAATGAATTGGAGACGTCGGTCGACAAATTCAAAGCATCACAAGGATCGTCTGGTCAGTCGCTGGAAAGAAATGAAGAAAGAACAAAGCTGGTGAGTTTGCTAGAAGCAAATGAGATTCATACCGAAGCGGAATTGAACAAGTTGTTTGAGAAATACGAACAACTGGAGTATGAATTGAGCGTCAAAGTGGAATATTTGCAGCGCTCTCAACGTCAAACGGACTCGTTTCGTTCGGAAATATGTCGATTGAAGATGAAGTGTGATCAACAACAACATAAGCTTCTCGCCGAAGAGGAAAAAGTAAAGAAGATGTCGGAAGAGTTGAAAGTGAAGCATTCGGCTCATAGTGCAAATTCGGCGACTCGTTTCGGTGAGTGTAACCAGCAAACGGGGGAGCAAAAAGAAAGTACGCGTTACTATAATGCAGAGACATCCGAAATCATTGATACAATTCCTCTGCAAGAATCGCTTGATTCTGGTAGAAATTGGAATCAAAGGATCGTTGAACAAAATGCTCAAAGAAACATTATTGTTCATAATGAACAGGGAATGTCAAACATGAGTGCTCAATGGAGAATGGCACAAGCTCTGCCAGACCCTCCAGTGTTCTCTGCCGGGAAAAACTCGGTAACTGCGGAAACTTTTGAGAGGGCATTCTACATGAAATACAGATTCTTCGATATTGAGGCTCAGAAAAACTTTCTTGAAACAAAATTCCTGTCTGGGAACGCGTTAACAGTTTATAAAGGGTTACCGGAGTCAGACAAAAATTCCGTTTCGCGTATTCTCGATGCCATCAAACGTCGGTTGAGTCAGTCGGAACCAGAAGAGTCGCGCCGGGCGAAAAGCAAATTTCAAGCATTGAAATTGCACAAAGAGCAAACTGTTCAAGACTTTTGTCTCATTATGGACGAAGTTGTTCGCATTGGTTACAAAGGAGTGCCTGAATACCAAATTTCTTCAATGAAAACGACAAAGTTGCTTGATGAAATGAGAGAGCACACTGTTTTTGAAGTTTTGCTTCAAATTCTGTGCTCACAGCTGAGAAATTGTCCTGTTGAGGAGCAATATGAGTTGTGCCGAGTAGAAGCAACAATGTTTGATGAAGAATGGAGAAGTGGGAAAAGGAAAGCAGCGAAAAATGAAATGAGAATGAACCGAGGGCAGTCGGATCAATATTCTCATAACTTGCAACGCACAGGTTCTACACAGAACAATGCATTCGTACCACAACAGTCCTCCAGATTCAACAGATACACTCCGAACAGACAATCGAATAAGTATCAAACTAATTCGGGATCTGATTCCAATAGTAATCAGTGCACATCAACCACTGGGCAACAACAAAATTCCAGTTTAAGCAATGATTTGAATGATCAATGTGCTCCGAAAGGTTATATGTACAATGAGAAAAGTCCGGAATGTTGGAAGAATTTAGTCCATAGTTCAGATTCTGCTGATAACGCGTCGAATAGTGCGTTGCGGTTTCACAAATGCAGTGAATGCAATCAAACTGGTTGCCATGCACCTACTTGTTCGAGAGCGCCTGGGTCAAATACATCAAAAGTGAAGATTAATTCAACTATTGTTTGTTTCAGATGCGATCAGCAAGGACATATCGCTTCGAAGTGTCCGACACGGAATGCTTCGATACAAGAAGTTAGAATGGCTCCGGATGTTCAGTCGAAAGTTGAAGATCAGAAGTTCAAAATGAAGTCTGATACAAAATGTTCAAGTGATAAGGAATCAGAAAGGGAACTGATTGATCACGAAATGGAAACGAAAGATCTGTGTGAAGGGCAGAGTGTTGCTGCTAGTGTTTTCAAGAAAGATATGGTTATTGATGTGGACAGAGTGCCAATTAAAAGCATCAATTCCATAGAATTTTCTGTTATGAGTTCCGATGAGATGTTGCGTAGTGGGGATACAAAGGATGATGGACTTCAGGCCTCCTGCACAAAACACGCACATACAAAGGACAATAATGTTGGTGTGAACAGGGAGTTCACAGAAGCCAATAGTCATAAAAACGGAAATTGTGATGAAGAGCAGAAATCTGAAAGGGATCAGAGAGTATGTAGTATTTCATTGACGAAAACTAAGAAGCAAAGTGTCCAACAGAAGAAAGTTTCTGATGTGATTTCAAGTTTTGGAGATCTGAAGAGAGATCAGAATGAACAAAGTGTTCAGAAAAGCATTGTGAAGTGTGATTCGATACAGTTGTCCATGTCTTCAGAAGATGGAGATGGAAAGAAAAAGAGGAATACAGTGGACCAGAAAGCTGTCGACAAGGTTATGTGTCAAGGTCCCCCACTGAATTCCATAGAAGATTCTTCAAGTCTCAATCAATATGATGATATGGATGCTAACGAAGTAACGGATATTGTGAAGATAAACACATCAAAATCAAAGTTTCTCAATCAAAAGTGCCCCAAAAAGCCTGGACTACAAAAAACGGGAGATGACACCTGCGGTGTTAATTTTCCAAAGAAATCCAAACGGCGTAACAAGGAGGAAACCAGTCCGAGAACGGATCCACCAGTAATACTTCGTTTTGATTCGGATCTATGGTTGCATGATACCGCACCGGGATCATTGGATTCTGACAATGACGATCAACTCGATTCCTATCAAAAATGGAAAAGAGCTGTTCCAAAGATGTTCAAATCCCAAGTGGTGCCTCGTCCTCTGAAGGATCCACCAACTTCAACAAATCAATCGACTTGGAGTGACACCAAGTTCGAATCTGCCAAGGAGTCACCTCGTCCACTCAATGATCCACCGGATTCATGGATGGAGGATGTCAATTGGAGACGCATGCAGGAGGAGTATCGCCCTCGAAAGGACCCACCGAGCCCATATTGTCAACATGGTCATAGGAACCTACTTGGATGTCTTCAGTCTACGCAGTTCTTGCCGACTCCGATGTCTACGGTCAGCAGCTAGATTCTCTTCACTACCGGAGTTCTAATATAATAATCCTTTTATCTTTCTTATTTATTTATTTTTAGTCTATAGTTTTATTCCCCCCTTTCCAACGACGATATTACCCCCCATGTCTTTATCATTTTCTATAACTCTTTATCTACTTTTTATCATATTCTATATTTCTATAGTGTTTAAGTTAAACCCAAAAAAGCTCAATCTTTTGTATCTCCTAGTATCTTCACGAGTGTTCCGTGTCATTCATTAAAGCCACGGGAGAAGGGACTTGAAAGGACCCCGAGATGTCCGGTTTCTACCGGTTTTTATCTCTAAAAAGTCCATAAAGTCATCTCAAGTTTCAGACTTGCCTTCATAACTCGCGGGCTTGATGCAGTTGCGCTCTAGCGCATTGTATCTATTCTCCGGCGCGAACATGTAAAAGTGAAGGGAAAAGGAGAATTGTAATCATTCTTGAGCTTGGGGTCACCTAGAGTTAGGTGATTTTTACCCGTTTCAGTCAAGTTTCGCCCGTTTATACTTTTTGGGTGGTTTTTGTCACCTGTTTTCTATTGTTTTAATTAGCTTTTGTTTGTCTTTCTAGCTTAGGGTAGCTATACTGTCTCGTTCTTTTGTAAGCGATTATCGAGAAGATAATCGATTGATTGTTACTAGAATAAATTCGTAACTATCTAGAAAACTGTGTTTATTGATTTTCTTCGTTTTTCGCTCATTGTCTGTTTACCAGAAGCTAGCGTGACACCGTTGTTACGTCTAACTTTCTGACTCATTACCTATTTTCAACTCTCAAGATATTGTTTCTCTCTAAAGATTTACGAACACTATCAAAATCCTGATGCTATAATGTTCTGAATATCACCAGTTTGTGTTTAAATGCTCGCGGCACACCACCCAAAAGAAACCACCAAACCAATAGCACATCTGTTTCAAGCCGCGGCACACCACATACTGATGTGCCAAAAACTCGAAACACCACGATGTGATCTGTCAAAACTACGAAAACTAGTTTCAGCTGCTACAAATCTTCTAAATATTTCTTTGTAAAGACTCGTTTCCCACGGCGGTCAATCTGGTTTTCATAGCATACTTCTCCAACCAAAACGTATTTCGTCAAAAACATCTGCTCTCATCTAACTGCTCACTATCGATTGACCCACCACCAAAAAATAAAGCGTTTTCAAGTTCTGAATAAATTCAAAACACTCACAAGAGATGTGTTTCGAACTATAAAAGCAGTTTCAGAAGAAATCAAGTTAACTTTTTACACAAAGTACTCATTTTGAACGAAATTTTGGAACAAAATACATTGAAAATCTCGAAAACAAGAGAGTAGCTGAGATGACCGCTAAACTATCAATACAAAGCACAAGTTATCATAGAAATTGTATTGTCAATCATATACTTTACTTCAAAAAAGCTTCCTTCAATTTGAAAAAGTTGAAATTATTGTAGACAGCTTCACGCCTTGACACAGTGGACACAACGATGTCGGTATTTATTCCAGACGTTTAATGTTGCAACTTCAAACTTTGAAGCAGCAGCCTGAAAAAAGCTCTGTTAAGCTAAAACAAGTGGGGAAGAAAGAACAGAGAGGCGTTATTCGTCTGTTCTCCACGAACAGTGTTGTGATTAATAAAAAAAGAATTAGATGAAAGGTCATAGAAGTTTGATTACAAAACGAGTTTGATAGGAAAATGAACTGATTTTGCTTCTAGTAGAAGGGCAAAAGATTGTTGAAAATGAAGATAGCGCTTTATGTCAGACTGAAAAAATACACATACACATTTGAGCATTTCAGATTGCTTCAAAACATGTTTCGTTGATTCAGTGAAATTTCTTTATGTATTAGGTTGGCAAGAAAGTTTTTGTGCATGTTTTGTTTCGAATGCTGCCAGTCAATCGACAAGAATCAAAACCAACTACGCATACCCTCTGTTAGATAAACTCTCTGTGATTCTGATAGCAGTCAGGAATTCTCCCCGACGCTTCTCTTCTGCAAGAGCCATGTCTATCTTTATTCTTGACCGACAACTCTTACAGCAATATTTTTATTTCCGCTTTCCATCTAATACCAAAATTTCAAAATTTGTGCAACCAACAGGAAAAGTTTACAAGGATGAATTCTTCTTTTGGCACACTATAAGTAATTAAGTTTCCAACTTTGAGAAATGCGATTTTTCTGTGGTCGAAGTACCACGTACTAAAAGTGCATATGAATAGGATTTGTACATGCTGTGAGCTGTAAAAGGAGAGTTTCCATCTCAATCTTCCTGTGAACTATTAATGATAATCACTACTACTTATAACACAATTGGAAACTTTTTGAAATGTGTCGGCAACAATAAAAAAAGAGACATTGAACAGTCATATTTTGGCTAAGATCCGCGTTCAGTGAAAGGTAGACATGCGGCTTCGAATTCTCTCTCCTCTTTCAAACTTCAATCGACTTAACCATTTGGGTATCACTGATAAAGAGTGGGTATTGCACACAAACTACCCCAGGGAAACCCACCGACTTGTCGTTGATCAAACGCTGATCATCAAAAGGGAATCATACCCAAAGAAAATAATGACCCTAATGTGGAGGACCCAACACAACGTATATGATTGGAAAATGTGAAAAAATAATCGTCTACTTCTGTTCTTTTTGTGTGCAAAAAATCAAAACTATACGTGAGTCTTTAGCTCCACACGGTCAAAAAGTCTGCCACCTCCATAATGTTGCATATCCGCTAGTTGCATACCCGACAAAATATTTTCTCACCTATTATTGGAAAATAGTTTTTAATTATTCAAATTAGAGTTCGGACCTTCTTCTAACGAATTACTATAAATTCGGGGTAATTCAGCGCTCTGCCGCTGAACAGGACTTCGATACTTGAAGTCAAGTCGAAAAATGGGTGGAAGTCTATTTTGCCTCGAAACAACCGGAGATTTGCCAGGACGATATCGGGAACCTATCCAGTAAATTGGAGACAGTTGTGGACTAAGATGGTTACTATGTTTGGTATTTGGAATGCTTCCTGTTTGAGTAAAAACAACTTGAGTCATGCACAAAAACTTTCTTGCCAACCTAATAGAAGTTGAATTAACAATAGAATTTAACCAAATCCTAGAATTTCGCCACGTGCGGAGCTTCGTTTTTACATATTGGAAGTTATGAGGGATTTTGCATGCTCAAATTTAGTTTTGTGCTCAATCAGTTCAGGATTATGGGGCCCAGTACATTTCAAAAATCGTCTGACCTGGAGCCAAAATCTCAAACGGTTAAGTTGTATGATAAATTGGTTTCCATGCAGTAAGCATATATCAACCAGGACTGGGCATATTATTTGAATTCTTGTTTTGAATGCTCGATATCTTTGGTGAAAGTTAACCAATCTGTTCAAAACTTTCTCGGCTGTTTTTAATTACTAATTTTTACATTAGGTGACTCAATTCAAGGAACAAGGTTGTGCGGTTACTGTGAACTAAAAACATGGTCAAATAATTTGCCCAGCTCTGATATCAACTTTGTATTCAAAAATATCAGTAATACAGCATGTTGTGAAAATTAGGAAAAACCAGTGGAAGTTAAAAATGATTAACAATTTTTAAACCAGGAATGATGCTTTCAGAACTCCCTCCTACCAAAATATTAACAAATTCTAATTGTTTGATCCACCAAAAACGCTCTTGTGATTAGGTTTGAGTAGCGTTAAGTTTCCCCAACTTTCGTTTGTATTTCTCTAAAGATTAGTTCCCTCATTAGATTATCCAAAGTGTAGAACAGTGTCATGGTTATTTTCAACAGATAAGTTTGTTTTTCATTCCTTCCAAGCCGTCGTTTGCCTCAAATTCTATTTTCATTTTTCAGTGATCCCATTCCTCTACAACAAATGCTCGTTTATTACATCTGTCAAATTGTGACGTTTAGATAACCATACAAAGTCTTATCTGCTGCAAATGTAATGAGACAAATGTGAGAGATATCTGAATGATATTATTAGAGTAGTAATTAATCAGATTTCTGACATTCTAAACACTTTATAATTGTTATAACATCCATCTGCACAGCACCTGTTGGTACAAATAAAGGTAGGCTTTGTCTACATGTACCCCCCCCCCTCTTTGTGTATTCTCTTTACTGTTCTTCTACCATTTTTTTGTATCGCGTTTCTCCAAAATGAAAAAGGAATTCCAACTGTGTGAACTACCGAATAAAGTCATAACGAATGTTTTGGCTACAATGCATTTTATCACCACGTAAGTTTTTCTCATTTAAAAAAATTGTTGCTAGAAGTGTATTGTAACCCACCCCGCTTTCAAATAAATCATAAACGACCCTCCATGACAATTTTCATAAGCCATTGTTATTCAAAACTAAACTTTTCAAATGTGGTTTATCCATACAATTTTCAGAATGTCGATCGCACAGTGCTCCACAAAATTCTACAATCTTGTGAATTCACTGAATTTGAAAGCCGAAGTCTCCATCGAGGATTCGTATTTCATTAGTGTATTCACTGACCATTTTGAGCTTAATCTAATACTTCAAGATATTGCACCGGACACAACGCTGGTTGGATCAGTGTTGGCAAGTCATGAATTTCAAAGCGAATGTAATGGCATTTGGAAAAGACTGAATAACCGCGTAATAGGGCAATGAATAAGAACCAGAATGGATTCATCGCACTTTGGATGGAGTAACACAAAAACAAGTGTTGGTCTCGCTTTATTGTGACGATGACAGAGCAAAATCAATAATTTAATGTTTCACGACGGAGCGAATGATTTTTATTGAAAAAAATCCGTACCTGAACGGCCAACCAATTGAAGTTGAGCAGACATCACAATTTTAAATCAGAAATTATGACTACTTCTTACTCAGCAAAGAATTTCCAATAGATCTTGATCATAGTTACCGTAAAAACTGTATTTGAGGTGCTTGCAACTCCATTGTTCAGCGGGTCTGTCGGAGTGCAACTCTATTATAGGGGCAATTTAAATAGAGGGTGTATTCATCTATTTTTCGTCGACGAATTCGCCCGTCCTCGATACCCAACTATCTTTTGAATTTGTTTGATTTCATTAGTTATTTATGCCGAATTCTTCAAACTTTTACGTAAAAACGGACAAAAAATCCTGAATTTTTATAGCAAACTTCGTTTTCAACAAGAAAAATGCCGTCGGGGCACCACTATTAGAGGGGCACCTCAAATACAGTTTTTACGGTATTCAAATTCTTCTAAACTCTTGAAATGTAATTTATCGATAATAAATTCAGAATAACGATTGCTCAATTTTCTAAAAAATGCTGCAATCATGTGAAATCGCTGAATTTGCGATCCCGAAATATCAGAGTCACCGTCGACGATTGGTACATTATTCAAGTTAACACTGGCCGTTTTAATCTTCATTTGGAACTTTAAGACATTGCCCTGAACACAATGATGGTAGGATCAGTGTGGGCAAGAGATGGATATCGATCGGAATATGACGTCGTTTGGAAGAAAACAAATACCCGCGTCATTGACTGGATTCGATTTATCTTGGATTTGATAAACGAGAAAGTCCCATTTTTATTAGAAATTGGGGACGGTGAATATGAGCCAGAATAAATTCAACGATCATTGAATGGACTCACAAAAAGAAAACTGGAGGTCTTGGATCCTTCTGACGATGAGAGAGCTCGATCAATAATTGAATGTTTCACAACGGAGCCAATCTTTTTTATTGAAAGAAAATCCGTACCTGAACGGCGAACCAATTGAAGTTGAACTGACATCCAAGTTTTTAATGATAAATTATGACTTCATCCAACTGGGGCATGAATTTCCGATGAATCTTGATCTTCTGTTGATCACCAACAGTAAAATCATAGATCTAGATAACCACAATTTCTCCCTAAAGATCTGTGCTTTATTCTGAGATCATGGATGCATGAAGCACTTCCAAACCTTCAATTCTTATGTTTCCTGACAAATCAACTCGTGAATCCAGATGAATTGCTGCATGGTATCCATCATCAAGTAATTTCTCAAGAAATTATAAGAGAAAAAACATTCTTGTGCCAAAAAATTGCAGTAATTCATGATTTTCGATCCAAATCAAGCTCCTATTTTATCAATCCACAGTTTCTTCTTCATTTTTTGTTCCGAATTTTTCTGTACAAGTCTTTCTATGTCCCTTTTTTAAATTTGGTTTTCCATTATTTGATTATTTTACACCCTATTTTCAAGTGTAAAATTTTTCATTTCCCCTATCAAGCTGCTTTTTTATCACATCCACAGTTTCATCCCCATGTTTCGTTGTGACGTTTTTCTTACAGTTCTTTCGATTTCCTTCTTCTATTTGTTTTATTCCACTATTCAGTTGTTTTACACGCTTTCTTAAAGTGTATATTTTTTTGTTTTGAGTAACTTCTCAAAATATTTTAAAGGAAATATTTAAAAATACTTCTTTTTTTTTCTTCTATTTTCGTATTTCTATTGTTGTTCTCCGTTTTTCAGATTTTTGATGGAATAAATTTTAAGCTAAGGGCATTTAACTGTTTTCCTTTTGTATTTTTCGAAATTTTCTCAAACTGAGAATAAGCACTGGTTCTGACTATGTCGTATTTTTCTTGATTTCTTCCATGGTGTAACTACAAAATCGTCTTGCTCTGTCAAAATACTGGCCACTTTCGTTGAAAAACATAGTATAATGAGTGTGGTGTAAGCCATTTACCGAATCCGTCTTCTTCAAAGCGCTTCCATCTTGTGTTCTGACCGATTCGATAATTTCCTGGTTGAAAAAATGGTAAAAACATACACTTCCCGTGTTTGTTCCTCTTTAATTGTAAAGATTAATGCGTTCCAGTGAATGATATCGTTGATTATCAATGTTCCATGAGGGTTCCTTTAAAATAAATCGGATACGGTAACATTTCCGTGGCGAGACCAAGATACGCATTCGGTGCGTTGCGGTTGCGTCGCGGTCTTGTTTATCGGTCCGCACGGCCATCCGAGAGAGAAGAGGTTGAGATGGAGAAAGACAAGAAAAGATCATAGTGACCGGAGAGGGCACAGAAACATGCCAAGAGAAAGGGGGAGACGACACACTCTCCCAGCAAACAATGACGTATGCTCTTGGTCGATGTGATGGATTCCGAGGCCTGTTGGAAAATGGAGAGGAAAAAAAGAAATTCCAGAAGACACAGTAGGGCGACAGATGGGTGGAGCGAAGGCTTTCTAGAACCAATCGGCAGCGAAGGAGGCTAGAATAAACTTCGAGTCTGACAAAAGAACAGTGGTTTTCAGAGTAGGTATTGCTTGAATTCGATTTTTTCTGAAAAATTTGGAAAGATCGACAGTTAATTAGTGGAGTTATATTGAAATTTATTGAAGAATCTATTGTAGGAGTGTGTAATAATTAAATGAGTGTAACTATTCCTCCAATTTTATAAATGTTTTCGATAATTAGTTCCAAAATTTCAAGGAAACTCAGTTTTTGTAGCTCTAGGTCAAGTTAAGATTAGTTCCGCACTGAATTCGTTCAAGCTGTGGAAAATTTGAGCATTTTAAGCAACTGAATTTTTAATTGAAACATTTTCAAAAACTGAAAGCAGGATTTTTTCCAAATCGTCTAAAGAAATTTTGAGATCTGTATTAATTTCTTTATCCGAAACTCCTTGCCTGTGGGTTACTTGCCAATTGCTTCTGAATGTACTAGTTACACATTTGGATAAAACGTTTTCATCTCTGCACACTGACCAAGGCTTGTTGAAAAATAATTTTTTAATTGCAAGTTGATATTCCACGACATCAATTTAAACGAAATTTTTTTTGATAAACGTTCATTTGACTTCCTTCAGTTGCATTTAGTCATTTGACCAACGTGAACGTTATTTTCTCCGTTTTCACGTCTCTTTGGCATTGCACACTTCTCTAAATTTTTCCCCGTTTCTCAGTTTTTCTGTGCTCTGAGCCAACAAACGCAAGCGGCTTGAATTGAAGCACGCCATAACCAACAAAAATACAAAATGATCTAAAAACTTAGAAGATATCGAGACTTTCTGAGTGGGAAATTTTTGTGAAGGAAAGTTTGTATTCTGAAAAAGACAAGAGATCTTTGAATGAGTAGGAAGCCATTGAAAATGTGGAAGGGTCTGAAAAAAAGGTTTTTCAACTAAATGAAGAAGTTAAAATCTAGGTTTTTTGGAATGAGGGCAGACAACTACATAAAAAATGAAACTAAATAGAAACAGGATTTATTTGCAGGCTTATATAGAAAAACATCGAAAAGAGCATTTTTTGAAATTGGCATGTCACCGAATGATCTCCCACAAAAAGTATCATGCTGACTGAGAACGGTCCTGCAACATGACACATTACCCGGTGATCAGCAAGAAAAGTTAGAAACACCATATGAAGTCTTTGAAACTTAGTACATTATAAAGCAAATCGCTAGACGAGTCTGATCAAACCGCTCAAAGGTTTTTTAAGATACGGCACATCACCAGATGAAACACAAAATGTTTCAAAACTAGAACACATCATAAAGTGGTTTCCAAATCTTGTATAGACCTGGTTTACCAGTTTCAGTTCACTCCTCACTGCTTGGAGTTGAAGATCAGCTCTCGAATTGCATCAAGAATAGATTCACCTACAATTTCAGAAAACACCGCAGCGATTGTTACATATCCTACTAAAAAATGTTTCTTTGGTTTCAAAGTAAAATGTGCTAGCTCCATTCATAATTTTTTGAAAGTTCCACTTGAAAAGACAAATTTCTGGTGTTGAATATTTTATTTACGGTACTGAAACAATTTGAAAGCTCTCAATATCTGAGAGAAAGAGGCAATGCTCCAACTGGATTTTGTTGCTGCGGTTCTTGTTGAAGCATCACACTCAGCTTCCACTAATCGCGTTCTTCAAAGTTCGCTGTCTGATTGGATTGGGTTTACTTGACCATAAATACGGCGCTCGTCACGATTACCTGAAAATAATAAAAAGTTATAGCTGATGGAATTTGTTATGAAGAATGTTTAGATTTATCACGTTTGCCTGAAAAAAACTCTATTTGAAACGTGATGTTTCTTTCTATATCATAAAATGTGCGTTTTTGTGATGAATTTGAAAAGAACGGAATAAAAATCCTAATTTCACTACTCAACTCACTCGTCAGTTTATTTCCACGTTGATAAAGCAGCAGTTTATCTTGATCGATTTTCTTTTACACTGTCAGCGTCTTCTTTAGTGACTCGTTTCATTTCAAGGTTCTGAGAAACTTTGTTCCAATTATATATCATCCGATATCGTACATCAAGAAAGGTCGCCGACGGGGATGGACGAAAATGGTCACGTTGACTATTGGAGTGGAGTCCATTTATGTTGCAGAGGTAGATATGTGAAATAAATGCAAGAATTGAGACCATTGGAATTCCTGTAGCCATGTCGATACGACTTGCAAAACACCACCAAAATGAGTGGAAAAAAAACCATGATTAAAGCAAGAAACGTATTTTAAAGAACTAAATTGAACTATCTAGAAGACATCCTTTGAATCTGGCAATAAATTTGATTTGATTCAATTGTGTATCATTTACATGGTGGCTCTTATTTTCACATGGTTTATACCATCCATGAACTTGGTTGAGTATATTGTAGTGCCAAGTAACATTGAAACATCAAGGAGAGTCACATTTCCAGGTGGTCCATTTCATCTCTTTTGTAGAGTCATTTTTATCAAATCCATCACAATCTTCATCATCGTTTCGCCTGCATGGTCAACTCTTCTCCCTTTATAGAAATTCCTGACTGCTCGGCGACAAATAGCCTCACACAGTTTCAGTGTGTTTTCACAGTGTAAGATCCTTAGTGATCATTCGATATCCATAGTGCGGGTCCTGCAACAAACGAATAAACAATTTTATTCAAGTTCTCAACTCACTTAATTGTATAAGGTAAACCATACGCACTTTCCTGCGTTGTCCATGTTTTGTTCCCGTTTTGTTGTCTATTTCACTCCCGCCGAAGAGTATTATTGATCCTTCTGGTCTAAAAAATAGAAGAACATAAGTAAAATATGTTATGTGTACTGTCTTAAATTGTTTTCAAAGTGTGGAAAGATTTTGAAGTAAACTGAACAAGTCGGCAACGCTAAAAAAAACATGCTCGTAAATCGACACAAAAAATTATACTTTTTTCTCTTACAAATTTCTCGAGACTCAAATCGATTCATGTTGAAAATAATGACTTTTCGAAGAGCTAATTTTTTTTCTACCTATTTCTGTAAATAATTATATTGAATTTCAGCTTGGGTCTACAAAAAAGGGATTTAAAGAATTTGCCAGGCTGGTATACAAAGGGTGGGATGGAATTTCGGAGTGTCGTTGCTCGTTGTTCTTCCTACTACCAGTGGGTAGGACTGTTGTTGCGAACTGTGAATATATTTTTAAAGTCAAAAACAAGAATGAATTGAAGGTGATGAGATAGATATGTTTCTCCAATCACTGAAAATCCTGATTTCTTGAAGAAAAAGCCAAAAAAGAAAAAGGGAAAGAAAAACAGAAATAGAACACGTATAATGAAGCATTATGAGTAACGGGAGGAATATTAAAAAATACCGAAAGTTATGGAAATTACAATGGAGGATTCCAATTTTTAAGCAAGTAAAACTTGGTCGAACGACAGTTCGCATTCACTTTGAAGCTCGCAACATTTCGCGACCGATTTTCATTTGGAACTCGCATCGAGAATCAATATAAACATCTCACAAGGGAAGTATTTGGAGACGCCATTTTCAAAGGACCTATAATTTTGGTTATAGGTATTTTCGACCACGGGGAGTCCATTTCTGCTCTCAAATTCTGCTAAATGTGTCTTCGACCCGAGTTATGAGCTCTTAAACGTTTCATATGGTCAAGCCTGTTTGCATGGATTTTCAATTTGGCTGTATATACGCCACCGCGCCAGCGGTTTACTTGTGCTTGTACGTTGCAAAAATGAGCATTTATTGCGTATTCTACTTGTCGATTTGGAATTCCATGTGAAAAAAAACTTATCCATATGAAACGCTTGAGAACTCACAACTCGGCTGGCAGACACATTTAGCAGGTTTTGACTGCAGAAATGGAATCTGCGTAGTCGAAAGTACCTATAACAAAATTTATAGGTCGTTTGAAAGTGGCGTCTTCAAAGACTTCCCTTGTCAGAATATGAAAAATGAATTAAAAATCATCGAAATCAACAATCTTCTTCATTTTGTAGTTCGTAATTATCTGAAATAGACTGAAAACCCGACGAAAGCCTGAATTTATTTGAAAATTTCAATTTTTCTTTAAATTTTATTCATATGACTAGCCACAGTTTTCTTGTCGTAGAATCATCGAAATCTGTATTTTTGATCATTTGCAGTTTGAAACCATTGAATCGAAACGAGAATCAGATGATGTTCAAAGTTTTTATTAAACATTGAAATTTTTATTGAAGTTCCGGAGTTCATTTTCAGCTTATTTCCGTTGATTCCAAACTGTGAATGAGTAAGATAGTTGATTTCGACGGTTCTCTTCGACAAGAAAGCTGTTGCTAGTCATCTGAATTGAATTCAAAGAAAGAACCAAACACCCCTTTTTTTGGGAACCTTAAAAAAGAGATAGGTTCCACCGAGATTTGAACTCGGGTCGCAGGATTCAAAGTCCTGAGTGCTAACCGCTACACCATGGAACCTTGCGGTATGCCGATCGGAATGAGCGGTTTTATGGTGGCTATTGTCATTCCTGGTGTCAATCTCAGTTTGCTCTCGCACTTATCAGAAGCTATTCTTCGCAAGCAGAGTAGAAATGAAACGGGTGTACTGTTTCAAAAAACGTTTGGCATTTTTTGAATTTCTATAAAAATAAAACAATCTGTGCTTGAATGTTTATTAAAAATAAAAAAAATATTAACTAAGATTAACAATAAATAATAATAAACAAAAAAAAACAATTTACGTTGTTAGAACTATAAATTAAACAATCAGCGTTCGAAAAATAGCAGCTATAATAAAAACGTGAAATATTGAAAAAGCAAACAAACAGTATCAAAAGTGAATCGCATTTAGAATTTTTCCGACCCCATCTGGACGTTGCAAAAATTGACATTGTCACAGTAACAACTCCGGAAGAAATTCTCAACGTCCTCATTCCACTGAAATAAATTTATTAGGTTTTATCATAAGAAATAAAAAATGAACAAGTCTAAAAAACATTCTCACCTCCATAAGACAGTCCTGGGAACCATCATACTCATTGGAGCCATCATACCAGTAAATTGTAGTGGAATAGATATAGGTTTTCACACAGCTCTTGAAACCATCCACCGCTTTCAAGGTGTGAGAGCCGCCCACGAGGCAAGAAACGGCATTAGTGAATGGTGTGAGCACGGCGAAGATGATGACGAGGAGGTAAGATAATTGCATTGCTTTTTGAGGTAGAAAATGTCGAGGTAGAGTAGAGATGGAAGTGAAACTGAGAGAAAATTCAAACTTTGGAGTGACTTATACTCTCTTGTGGACCCCGCCTCTTTTTACTGCCATAGACGTTCTGAGAAACAAACTCCGCATTGTTTACATGTTCCTGAGAAAGGGGCGTGCACTTCAAAGCACGGAGTAAAAAATTAAACCTAAAGTGTTAACTAAAACTATAAAATAAAATAAACCTGGTTACAATCCTGAACCTGCTAAAACAGACACACGGAAAAACCTGTAACAGAGGCGCACCTAGCGGGGCCTGTTTGAAGCGGTATAAATTGGTTCCCAAATGAAATATAAAAAAAACAATTAACTGAAAAAATATAGCTTGATATTTATAGAATATTTCTTCTGTAAAAAACATTTTGATATCGTTAAAGACAATCAAAAATAGAATGATCCTGTAATCAATGTCTGCAAATTAAGTGTCACTTCTGAATACATATTTCATATCTGAAAAAAAATTCCAATTGCAGCATTCACCTCGTTAACCCTGACCTTCTCCCAATTTGGTTTTTCCGGATCCCATCGAATTTAATGTAAAAAATCGAGTGAAAAGTTGAAAAGATAGGTTCCACCGAGATTTGAACTCGGGTCGCAGGATTCAAAGTCCTGAGTGCTAACCGCTACACCATGGAACCCTACGGTGCTCCGGTCAGGAAGCGTCAATCATATACCATGCAAGGAGTCATTTGCCACTCTTATCGGAACGCGAATAGGAGCCGGCTCGGGTTTGTGCAGCGCTCCGCCAATTGAGTAAACAGAACAGAACTTTTCTTTGCCAAAAATGACCTTTGCGTGAGGAATAGCCAAACCGTTTTGAGTAAAAGCTTTGGTTTTGTTGATTTAGTTTTTATCTCTTCAAAACCCACAATATTTATACCTCACAAACTCACTGGCAGATAAAAATAACAACAGTTTTAGGCCAAACTTCAGCCCGCTTTTGGCACACTTACTTTTTGGAGTGTTCTTACTTTTCTGAACTATAGTTCATGTTTACTCTATAGAGAAACGGCGGGACTCGCAACACTCAGTGATCAAACTTCAGAAAAATTTAATGACTTTCGGACACTACCAAACAAAGTTTTTGGCAGAAGTTTTGGCTTTCATTCGTTGAATTTCAGTAACAAAGACACAAAACTGGAGAAACGTTAGTCCTTGCAGTTTTCCTGTTGAATTTCACCGGATTCCATCAAGTTTAATGTAAAAAAATTACCAGTTCAAAAGATAGGTTCCACCGAGATTTGAACTCGGGTCGCAGGATTCAAAGTCCTGAGTGCTAACCGCTACACCATGGAACCCTACAGTGCTCCTGCCGGAAAGCGTCAATCATATTCCATACAAAGAGTCATTTGCGACTTTTATCGGAACGGGAACAGGAGCTGGCTCTGGTTTGTGCAGCGCTCCGCCGATTGAGTAAACAGAACAGAACTTTTCTTTGCCAAAAATGACCTTTGCGTGAGGAATAACCAAACCGTTTTGAGTAAAAGCTTTGGTTTTGTTGGTTTAGTTTTTATCTCTTTAAAACCCACAATATTTATACCTTACAAACTCATAGGCAGATAAAAATAACAATAGTTTTAGCCCAAACTTCAGCCCGCTTTTGGCACACTTATTTTTTTGAGTGTTCTTACTTGGCTGAACTATAGTTCGTGTTTACTATAGAAAAACGGCGGGACTCGCAACACTCAGTGATCAAACTTCAAAAAAAATTAATGGTCTTCGGACACTACCAAACAAGGTTTTCGGCAAAAATGTTGGTTTTCATTCGTTGAATTCCAGTGGCAAAGCCACAAAACTGGAGACTTTCCCATTGAATTACCGGATTCCATCAAGTTTCATGTAAAAAAGAACTACGGAAAAGATGAAAAGATAGGTTCCACCGAGATTTGAACTCGGGTCGCAGGATTCAAAGTCCTGAGTGCTAACCGCTACACCATGGAACCTTGCGGTATGCCAAACGGAATGAGCGGTTTTATAGAGGCTATTGTCATTCATGGTGTCCATCTCATGTCAGTTTGCTCTCGCGGGGTACAAATATTTTACGCTATCGAGTTTCTTAAAAAGTATACGATTTTTGTTCAGCATTCCATTTTCGTATTCCGAATATTCTACCATAGTCCCGATTTATTTTTTCCTTACTGCCAAAAGAACTACACGACAACTAGATGACCGATCTAAGATCTAATTTGGTGCGCGCATGAATGCGTTGCTCTTTTTTTTTGTTGCATTTTTGCATTTTCTAGAACCAAAGTTCTTTACAACACATGAGAGGAAAAACGAAGCAACTCGCAACTTTCTGTTTGGAGAGTAATTGGAGTTGTCTTTAAAAACAAGGAAAGAGGAAAAATACACGGTAATAACAGAACAGGCTTATGACACAAATAATTGGCAAAACGTTTTGTACTGAAACGGTGCTGAAATTAAAATTACAATTTTCGGAATCATCCACAAGTTTCATTTTCAAATTAAAGTATTTCATGAAGATACATCCTACATTTCTGAACACATTGCATAGTTTTCTAGAAGCTACCCTACTTGCCGAGTGACAAGTAGGTGTAGACCAACCTGCTAAACTATCAGTGTCATAGATTTTTTATGTTTTTTAATTATATTTCCAATTACAATTAGTTCTTCAAGAAAATTAGATAGTTTCGTGATAATACAATAATGGACAAAATTCTATCAACTTTGGCAGTTTTTGTTGAAAATGTCCAATTTTGAAAGTGTGTCGTGATAACTCCGATCCAGTGAGGTCTTGATGAATCAGATATATCAAAAAAATAGCTTCATTTTTGTAGTTGACAACAACAATTTTTGTAAGGGCACTCCTAAGAGAGTTATGGTCATTTTAAAGGGGCAGCTCAAGAATTGCTCTATTTTGCTCTGAAAAAACTTGTCAAAAACACGCATATATCCTCCAACCTATACTAATCTTTAGTTTTTTTTCCCCATTTTTCCACTTTTTACCGGAAGAAATGGATTCGTAAACCAGTGGTAGAGTAAACTCATGAATAATAACTTGGAGTGCCATATTTTGCCAAAAACTTTTTGAACGATCAAATTGTAACACATTTTGTTAGTTTGCAACTTTTTGATATCTATGCGTAGTGTCAAGATGATATAACTCCGTTTGAATCTCCTTCCAAATCAAGCCAATTCGAATTTGCATACATCAAAGAAAAATGATGTAAGCTGTTTTGTTGAGTGATGAAATTTGCAATACTTTTTTCACGGTTGAAGTGTGACTTCTCAACCATCTGCATATTATTTATTATTATTTTCTGGGTTTATGGATAGAAAAGACAATATTTGTTCTGGAATTTATTGATAGAAGAGGTAGTGAGTCAAAATAAATAGAGGACACAAACAATTAAATATTAATGAGAGGACATGGAATAATGCAGAGTTGATTTTTTGAACTGTAGATTGTGAGAAAATAAATAAATAGAGGGATAGCAAACACTTCTCAATTATAAGAACAATTATAATAACCCTTCAAGTCTGCAAGAAAATATTTGAAATGTCTCCCGGCTTCCTCGTCGCATTCCTGGGAAAATGCATCCATGAGAGTCGAACGTTCCTTCAAATCGAGACACTTCTTGGCGATTCCATCCTCAGTGAAGTCATTGACAAGAGTTTGCAATTCAGGGGATTGAATTGTTTGGTTTTGGAGCTGGAATTATAGTAGATTCTAACAAAACTAACTTTGAACTGCTAACTTTTATTAAGAATTATCATACATTTCTAATAAATAACTTATATAAAAGACTTACTGAGCGCAGACAGTTCGCATACGGCGTTGTTAGAATGAACATCCTCTTACAAACACCTCCGACTTGCGGCATTTTGGGGAGAAAACAATTGAATTTGTTTAGTGATGGGCAATTCTGAAATTCAAGATTTGCTTTGAATTTGGTCTCCAAAAACTTACACTATATCTGTCACAAGTCTTGAGCGTACTGTGGGCATTTGAAATGTCCAGATCAAGAGTTTCCTTTGAACCGAACACATTTTTTTCAAAGAAAGTGGCGTAGTCAAGGAAGAGGGTTTCGACGCTGGTGCAGAACTTGTACATGTCCTCGCTTTGTTTAAACTGAAAATGAGGAATTACTAAATGTGACAGGAAAACATAAATTTTGAATCTAGAAATTGTGAAGTTTTGAAAAACTGAACTCTCATTCGTAGCATACTGTAGCTGTTTCAAAAATGACTGACTTTGACAGTGTCCCACTGTTTTAATAATTGTTTTATAGGCTAGACGTTCATAAGTTGTGTGGATCAAATATAGATTTTCACTTTTGTAGGTTTCAATTTTTAAGCGATAGCTTTTTGAATGATTAACTAGGGAATGCAGTGAGCTTGACAAATTCAAGAGAAACCTGCCAGGGCGTCACTTGCACAAAAAAGGTCAATTACAATATTATAGATCTTCTACAGTCAGCCTGTTATTTATTGCCCCCTCCCATTCACTTACCCTTTCACAAGCACTCTTTTTTTCAGCAATAACGCAACAACAAACGAGCAAAAGGCTCAATACGGGAAGAACGCTCATCGTCGTCTTCGTCGATGGCCACGATGGAAAATGAAGACCGAGAATGAACTGGAACTCTGGAAAGCAGGGAGGCGGGGCGTAGAGTATTCCTGAGCAGTTGTTTGTCTTGTTTGTTGTTTCTACTATGTAGCGTGCCAAAAGTTTGAAGAGTAGAAGAAGGAAGAGAAAAAAACATAAATTATTTGTGTAATCTCTCTTCTTTTTTCTTCTTGCGAGTGTCCACTCCGTAGAACCAAAGTTCGGCTCCTTTTCTTTCTGCATGCAAGAAAAAAAGAAGCAACTGGCAACATTCCCCCCACCAAACTTCATTTCATGCTCTCTCTTTTTGTAACAAAGTGACCCATTCAAGAGGAATGCGTTTGTTTACGGGAAATGGATCCTAGAGTCAAGTTGCAACAGTTTTTGACCAAAAGTGAGAAGAGAAAGGAAAGATAGAGGAAAAGATAGAAAAATGAAATGAATGAGAAAAAAATAATGCCATCGTCTGAAATTAAAAAAAAGAGATAGGTTCCACCGAGATTGGAACTCGGGTCGCAGGATTCAAAGTCCTGAGTGCTAACCGCTACACCATGGAACCTTGCGGTATGCCGAACGGAATGAGCGGTTTTATGGTGGCTATTGTCATTCATGGTGTCCATCTCAGTTTGCTCTCGCACTTATCAGCAGCTGGGAAACATTTTCCTACGCTAGTGGATTGCTTGAAAAAATATATGTTACACGCAAACTTATCAAATTTCGGCCCGGCTTCAAAATAAGTTTCCTCTTTTTTATCACTTTTAAAAAATTTTTAAAAAGTTTTACATTTAAAGAAATTACACTTCCTTGATGCATATGTAACTAGCTTTAGATTGAATTTTGAAGTTCCCGGGATCGCCAGTGACATGTTAGGATATTATCAGCATCATGTTCTTGCATTCTGATATCCTACCAAAGTCCCTTTTTTCCTTACCCTTCGTTGAAACCACTGCACGATAACTAGATGGGCGATCTGGGACCTAATTGTGTGCGTGCAGGAATGTGTTTCTCTTTTTTTGTTGGTTCGTTGCATGTCCACTCTCTTTAGAACCAAAGTTCTTCCTACTACACAGAAGAAGAAAACTCGCAACATGTTGCAATCAATCTTCCGTCTCAATTCGTTCTTCGAGCATCAACAGGCACCGGAAATGTTGGTCCACTAGAAATTTGTTGATGTCAACATCGGCGTAGTTTGATCTACAAACAAAACAAAAAAGATTAAGAAGGGAAGATGGCGTGTTGACTGAAATATGGTGGATGGAATGCGGTGAGTATCAAACTGAAATTGATACCAATGAAATGAAAACTACAGTAGTGAAGAGGGGATTGCAAAGAAGAGAACGAGAATGTGGTACTGTTGTCATTTCACTTGTTTTCAAGAAGAACGTTGTAATGCTAGAATCAGTCCAGAAATCCTTTTTTCTCAGAATTTAAAAAAAATTCAAGAAAATCTCTTTCACATTTGGCTTAAAGCTAATTCATTTTTACGTATCCGTAATTCATAGCCTTTGATGAAATACAGTACCGCTCAAAAGTATATCAAGTTCTGCCTTTTTCAGTTAAAATGCCCAACTTCGAGAGTGTGTCATAGTAAAACTAACTGTCCCACAGAATAACTTTTTATGGGATCAAACAGGCCAAGCTTTGAACTACATTTTTGTAGTTGACATATTTTTTGTACGGACACTCCCTAGCAAGGTACAAATCAACAAAGTAATTTCTTCCTCAAGTCGACCCATTTCAGTTTAAAATATATACTTAAAAGTACTATAACTCTCTAGGAAGTGTTTGTACAGAAAAGTTGTGAACTACAAAAATGGAGTTATGCTCTTGGTATATTTGATCCCATAAAAGTTATTTTGTGGGACAGTTAGTTTTACTATGACACACTCTTAAAGTTGGGCATTTTCCACTGAGAAAGGCAAAACTTAATATACTTTTGAGCGGTACTGTAAATATACAGATAAGCGATTACTGTAGTTTTCATTACTAAACATTGCGCTCTTGTTCTTAGCGTCTATAAACAAATTGCCAGTTTACTGGTCCATAGTTTTGTTACTTGTGCATTTGTTCTTTTTTCTTTCACTTCTTCTTCGTCTTTCTTCTTCACTTCTTTTTGACCAGCACATGAATTATTTGTGTAATCCCCTTTTCTTTTTTCTTTTTGCGTGTGTCCACTCACATTCAGTTGAACCAAAGTTCGGCTCCTCTTTCTGCATGCAAGAAAAAAGAAGCAACATTTCTCGACCAAACTCTATTTTTGCTCTCACTTTTGTAACAACGTTTCCCATTCTAGCGGAATGCGTTTGTTTACGAGAAATGCGTAAAGCGAATGTTAGAGTCGAGTTACCAGAGGAAGTGTGGAAGAAATAATGGAACTAGAGAATAGGAAGAACACAAAAAACGAGTAACTAGAAACCCAGATACAGAAAGCCCCGTTTCAAAACTTATGGCTTATTAGTAGGTCTGAAATTGGCGGGTCTAAATCTGAAAAGTCAGTGTTAAAGTCTGAGTCATAATAATTTCAGACCATTCTCATACATTTACTGTACATACCCCATAAAGGGAAACATGCCCCAGGTGTTTTAAGATTTGTTCGTTTCATAACAGATGCTAAGATTTTTCTTTCATCTTTTCAGAGTGATTATGAAAAACGGAATAGCTCAACTCCTAATCTCTTCAGATGTTTTCATGTGCCTGGCGCCGAGCAACACTAATGCGGATTAAATCTTCCAGTGAAAGGAGTCGTGCCCGGTACGAATCCGGATTATACCAACGTTTATTTATAATCCTTCATATGAAGATGTAAGGAAAAGTAATCCAAAGCGGTTACTGTAGAATTATTAAAACCTGAGCGTCATGGTTTCCAGAGAATCAGCATATATTAAATCAGCTACAGTATGCAGCACCGCTGCTTCTGTAGTGATGTGACGCTCAAAAAAGGAAGAACCCCATTTTTCCTTTGACACGCTCACCAGAACCTTGATAAAACCAGTTGCAGAATCATCTTTCTGACTCATACAAACTTTACAATTCTGAAGTTGATAAGAATTTTGAGTTATCACATGAATTGACCTAATGAGTTTCAGCTTCAGTGATTCCCCCCTGTTCTCATGTTTACGATTCTTGTGTTCCACCTGAAAATCTGAAAAGTGTCTTTGTGTGTAGTGTGAACTACTTGAGGCCTTCAGTTTGGAATCAAGTGTCTCTGAAACAATGAAAACAGTACACGACTTCTTTTCAACTAGTTTATTGAGAATGTTTTAGAAAATTAATGGAAAACACGAAATTGAGGCTGCTTGTGAAGGATAACTGGAAGAGTAATGAACTATCTATGGAGCAGCAACAGACGTAGTAGAAGTCAAATTCAGTTCTCTGGATTGCACAAATTTGTTTCGCAGTGGCATGCGATTGCCTTCTCGTCGGATTTGGTCAACTGTAAAATGTTCATTGTTTGAAGAAACAATTCGAATAGAAGAAACTCACGATTCTCCAACAATTATTGAAGGAAGGGTTCAGCTCCATTTTTCTTTTGCTGCCGCCATAGATTTTGCGGCGGGCTCCAAACAGAACGGTGCCAACATAACATAACTGAAATCCGCTCTCCAGGTGAACATCATTTGTCTCTCCGACGTAGCAGTCTAGAGCTGCAGAGGAGACAATGAAGCAAATCAGGAGGAAGACGGTCATTTTAGAATGCATGGTGAGTTCGAATTGGAGAACGTCGGTAGGACAGAAGAAAAGAGTGAGGAGCGGCTCCTCAAATAGGAGCCAGCGTCTGTTTTGGCTCCGCCCCTTTTGCTGAGCTAGTGATGTTTCCTTGTTAACAACGGATATATTCGTAATCTGGGCATGAGATGAAGATGTTTTTTCTATTGTGTTAATGGATTAAGATTAACAAAGGATGATGTTGAATAGATTATGAGCTTGTTATTATCGGAATAGTGTTCTGAGATTTAAGTGCACGTGTACCCAGAGATAAATTAAAAATCAAAAATCACCGGTTGATAAAATAGAGTGTAGTTTTTATTTATTTTTGCTGGGTTGGTATTTAAAAGAACAAGTCTTTCGAAGAAGTAACAAACATGGGATAACAAAGAAAAATATGGCTCTATTACAGTTTAGATGTCCTTTAAAAACTAAAACGTCCCTTAAAACACTTAAACGTCCCTTAAAACACTTAGACGTCCCTTGAAACACTTAAACGTCCTTTCAAACTCTAATTTTTTTAAAACGTCCTTTCAAAAGTTTAGACGTCCCAAAAAACGTTTAAACGTCCCATAAAATGTTTAGACGTCCCTTGTAATCCCAAAATATAGTTCTGAAGATTTAAACGTCCCAAAAACATTTAAACGTCCCACAAAACATTTAAACGTCCCAAAAAACATTTAAACGTCCCAAAAAATATTTAGACGTCCTTTGAACACTTTCAGTGGCTTTTAGTGTTGAAGGGACGTCTGAACATTTTTTGGGACGTTTAAATGTTTTTTGGGACGTCTAAATGTTTTTTGGGACGTCTAAATGTTTTTTGGGACGTTTAAACATTTTTGAACATATTTGGGATCCGAAAGGACGTCTAAGTGTTTCAAGGGACGTCTAAGTGTTTTAAGGGACGTCTAAGTGTTTTTTGGGACGTTCAAGTTTTCAAAGGACATCTAAACTGTAATAGAGCCAAAAATATTTTTAAACACAGAAAAGCCATGAAAGACACCAATAGGAAACAATAATGAAAAATTTTTAAAAATTTTTAAAAATTAACAGCACTTTAATTAAGGAAAACAACATGTTCGCACAACAGAATGACAACTGATCTCTTTCGTTTCCGGAGTTAGGGTAATCTGCATATGCTTGGTCGAAAAATGTGGGATAGAAATCAAGTTTTTCCTGCGTTCAAATCATTAATTCAATTTTCTTTTTTATCCAGATGATTTAAGTTTTTTCAGTAGTATTTTTGGTCGCTGGTCTCAATCGATATGCAGAATTTACTTACAGTTTGAAAACCAAAAAAAAATATCAAAACCGGTTGTGTTTCTATTACGTTTCGCATGTTTGATGAAAGTCCCAATTATAACTGATACGTTCTAAGTTCAATTAATCACGTGGACACAAGAAATGTAGCAGAGGGGCCAAATCTCTGTGTTGGGGAGCTCGCTGAAGATGCTGATGAATTCTCGCTGAATGAGAACGAATCAGACAAAATTTGGTTTTCCTGGTGATTCCAAAATGATGCAGCAGACAGAAAATGAATAGAAAACGTACAAAAGCTAATACTGATGTTTCATACACGATCATTTCAGTTTTTTAGGCAAAGTCCTAAATGTGCCTCCGCTGAAACTCTAACTTCATACATTCTACATTTTTAGGTCCATATATTGTCATTACCCTTCTTTTACAGCAATCATTGCAATCCCCCGCTCCGATCATACTTCATTCAGACGTCATTCACAAAATTGTTCTTCTTTTTCTGTTTTTTTCGAAAATTATCATTCGTCATATTTTCTAATCAACGTTAATTGTATGAATCAGAAGGTATGTCTCTTGGGTGTGGACGTCAGGTGAGCATATGATGTATCTTGCTGAATTTTGTTTACCTAAGCAAGTCGAGCTTATCTTCGACGCAAATTGCTGCAATTTAAATGTACAAATGACACAATTATCTTGAGTAATTAGATTTATTAATTGGAACGAATAGGTTAGCATACGAAGATATGACTACGGTTTGTTAATCTGAGTTGTCGTCCGAGGCGTCCTCCTGAATCAGTGGGTCTTTTTCGTCTTCCTCGCCATTAAAAGAATCCGATTCGAAGCTCCAGCTGTTGCGGCCCTCCGTTTCTTCTCCAGCGGCACTCTCGGTATCGCTCTCATCGGTAGATCCAATGGAAGATTCGTCAGAGCTATCATCATGAACCAATTGATGATAGTCGTACTGTTCATCGACGACTGAAATTCGAGAAGTTATAAACTGAACTTCGAAGTGGATAAATTTACCGCTAGAACCGCCGTCACTCTCGTCATCGGCTTCGTATCCTAGATTGTCTATGGCGAACGGATGTGAAACATCATCCTTGTTATCGAGAGTGTAGTATTTGAATCCGTGAGCAGTAAACACTTTGTGTTCATTCACGTCGGCAGTATTTCTTGTCAAGTTCGTGCCCATCTTGGTATGGATCTGCAACAATAAAATGATACAAAGAATTTTTTCGTTTCATAGAAAAAAAGATGTAATCCAAGTCTTTAAGTCATTTCTAAGATTTTCAAAGAACATCTTCCCAAGAAAGCAATCAAACAGGCTAAAATACTTAGAACACTTTGTTTGAAACAGAACAGCTTAGAAATTTCAGTTTCTACCTCAATTACTGTCAAGGGAGTCTCAAAATCCGTAATCAAGGAGAAAAATCAAGAGAAACAGACTAACTTCAAACAAATCATGAGTTGTGAAATAATTTTGTGTAAAAGCTAAGCAGGACTTTAGACAAAAATCAGCAAAGTACATCGTATGCTCACCTGATATCCATACCCAAGAGACATAGCTTCTGATTCGTACAATTAACGTTGATTAGAAAAATTTTGTGGATGACGTCTGAATGAAGTATGATCGAAGCGGGGGATTGCAATGATTTTGCTGTAGAAATGATTAAAAAAGTGGATGGTCCTGAAAATGTGGAATGTAGAAAGTAGGATCATGTTTATAAGGTTTCCTAAAATACTGATGTGAGTAATATCGTCATTTACACTTTATACCCAGAAAACCAATTTTTGTCTGATTTGCTCCAATTAGGTTGAATTTAACAACATCTTCAGCCAGCTTCTCAACACAGAGGCGAATCAGAAAAACTTGATTTCTGAAATCTTTTTCTGTTCAAACAAGTCCCTCTTGTTCTTCAACTTTGAAATTGATTCGGTCCCCCCTTCCTGTATTTTTTGTGTTCACGTGATTAATTGAACGTGTCAGTTATAATTGAGAAGTTTATTTATCAAACAAGCGAAACGCGATGCAAACGCAACCGGTTTCAATTATTTCTTTGATTTTTAAACTGTAAGAGAATCCCGCATATCGAGTGAGGTCAACGACCAAAAAATTCACTGAAAGAACTTATTTTTCTGGAGATAATAAGAATATTGAATAAATGAATTTAATTTAATTGCGGCAACACTAGATTCCTTTGTTCCAGCTACGATGTTCCGTTGGTAACGCACCTGAAAACTTTTCAGCGCTTCGGAATAATTGATTTTTTTTTCAATAATTTCTTTACTGCTCACATCAGGTCCAGCTTTATAAAGTTCTAGTGAGAAATAACCTAACACGTGCGAATTAGTGTCCAGCGGTTTGCATGCGTTAGTCAAATAATGTCTTAGACAAACTTGGTGTTTAATTGATAGATGACTTTCTGGGTAACTCAATTACTCAGCACACCAGCACATGAAACTGTGCTAGCACAATCATTCACTTCGACGGCGTAAACGTATTTTGTGAGTTCCTTCCTCCTTCCCTTTTCGACTGAAACCAAAGAAAACAAGCTATTAGTGTTAACTTTATTATGTTGATTAGTAATTATTGTCAGGATATTATGTGACGAATAAGTATCATTTAATTATATGATGTTAGGCGAATAATTAAAAAATTAGGAGATTATGATGAGATCGTCGATGTTGGTGACCGTTAACACTAATGAAAAAATGGATGTTATTTAAAATGGAGCCTCGTCCTCGATTCCGTCGACGGTGCAGTTTTTCTTGTACTCCGGCTCGTCCGTGTCTGAAATGATGTAGTAGTACAAAAGGACATTTTTTACCAGGGAACCTCAGAGGACCGCAAATTTAAAATCGTTCCAACCGATATTAAAGATTTCACCCCTGTGCACGGACAGCACCAAAATTTTGGAAATGTCATTGAAGCTATCTTTAATATCTGGTAGCAGTTTGGAACGATTTCAAACTTGGGGCTCCCTAAGGTTCCTTCGTTAAGTGATTACAATCACTAACCATAGAAGTCGTCAGTCTTTGGAGACTCCCCATCCTTCTGAGAATCAGTTCTGGCTCTCTTGACACCTTGCTTGTCATTGGTCTCCTCGACCTTCTCCTCTTCCGGCTTAGCGTCTTCCTCAGATGCCTCGGTGTCCTTGCCTGGAGCGGTCTCCTCATTTTCAGCAGCATCCTCCTTCTCAATAGCAGAGTTCTCGGTATCACCGGTTGGTGGAGCATCAGCGGTCTCTAAAAAGCAGAAAGTTGATTTCGAGTTGGTTATTTTCTCTTCAGTAAACAAACCCTTTGGTGGAGTCGCTTCTTTAACAGCCTCCTCTTTAGCCGATGCTTCAGTTGGAGACTTGGCTCCTGGTGGAGCAGCTTCTTCGTCGACTCGATCAGTTCCAGTGTCCTCCTTAGAATTTTCGTCGGCGGTTGGAGCAACCGGATTCTTGTCAGCATCTGAAATTCAGAATTTTAATTTATTTGAATAAATTTCCGAGGGTTTCTTACCGGCTTTGAGAGCACTCTCCTGCTCATCGGTCCTGACCGGATTAGTTGGAACCGTAAAGACGGCTTCAGATTCTGGAATAAGTTTTATCAGTTAAAACCGTTCAGAGAAATTACTGGCCTACCGTCACTCATGATGATTAGTCCAGTTGCTGAAGTAGTTTATAGACTGAAATAGATGAGGGTTGTTAAAGAAAGCAGAAAGGAAAATAACACAGTCAGAGGTATGAAAAAGCATTCAAGCTATGGTATAACAAAAAAATGGCTCCACAGTTACAAAACACGTTCATTGGAAAATATCTTTTTTTTAATTATGAATCTTCGTAATCGCTTGACACATCTGAGAAGCCGAGTGCTCGCCAGTCGTCCTCGGTAGGCGTTCCGTGGCCGCTGGACTGGTCATCGGAAACATCGATCGGTTCTTGCACATTCACTCTCTCTTGATTAGCCACTCGATTAAAAAATGCAATCAGAGCCGCTGGAAACGTCCATTTCTAGAGAAGAAACACACAGATCATGCATACGTTACCATTTTCGACCGGTTGAACAAGCTGACCAATAACCACCGCATAAGGTTGAGCCGCATTCGGTTGAGCCGGGTTGGGTTGTGCCAGATTAGGTGGTGGTGCCGGCTGTTCACCACGTGGTACCGGCACATTCGGTTGCCGAGCATCCGGAGCTACGTTTGCGCCGACCGGCCCCACATGCACTTCACCTGGTCTCTCGTACTCTTTCTCCTCCGGTGTCGTGCTATCCGCCTCTGCGACGGTGGGACGCTCATCGAATTCGCGGAATCGCGAGACGTGGTAGTATGGAGAGTCTACAAATGAGAAGAAGGGTTGAAAATAGAAACAAAAAGTGTTAGAGTATACCATCCACGTATTGAGACGCGATTGGCGCATCTGGTTCTTCGATTGCCTCCATTGGAGTCACGAGCTGAAAAGAAAACAGTATAAATTATTGAAATTTTGTCAGAAATATGGGTATGCATTGAGATGGAACAAGCGAGCCTACTCATTTTTGATCCCTTTAGTTGACCAACCTATGTTTGAAGACGTTTATAAAGAAAAATAAAGAACCGAGAAATGATCTCTCCGAACAAAAAGAACCGTTTCACAAAAATTGGAGACAAAATCTGTCTACTTGAATTTGGAAAGTAGAAATCGCTCATGTCCTGTCCAAAAGTACATTCAGAAGAGAGAAAGAAATAGAAGAAGATGATGATGAGAGAAAAGATCGTCGACAGAGATACCCGATTGATGTTGATAAGAAATGTGTCTCAAAAGGATAGTGGTCTCATGTTTTTTGTTGTAGATTAGCTAAAAAATTGTTTGTCAAAGTTCATCTTATACAGACCATGCTGATGGGATTTGAATGATTTTTTCAGAGAAGTACACCGTAAATCTTGTATGAGTGGTCGCCTGTCTTCGTTCAATCTTAGACACCGAATGGAACCAGTTTTTCACTGCCTGATCAATCGCCGCTTCTCAAAAAAAACACACTTTGAACGAACGAAGGCGCCAAATGCTATCGTATTTAGTTGTTTTTGAAATTCAGACGTCACTGACGACGATTATAAACTATTGTTATTAACTGACTAATCAAAGTAAAACCTTATAGCTGAGACAATTGTTCCGAATTTTCAGTCAGTTCACATTTCCTCCGATAGTTCTTTGTTAATCCGTGTGCACTTTCTTATTCCCTGCTCACGTCAGAGATTCAAATCGGATTCGCAAGTCTTTCACAAAAGATAATCCCTATCCCCACGATCCATTAGGACACATCCGGTTTTTAATTAAAACGTGTGCGCTTTTACCTGGTGCACCTTTATCGGAGAGGGCCCGTCTGTCTTGACGGCACCTTCTCATTAATTTCTGCTCTCCACTTGCAAAATAATTATTATAACCATCGGTAATTGGTTTCTATTTTGTTCTATTCAAGAAAGGTTATTACTTTAAATAAAGGGGATGTTTTATGAGTAGCCGAAGGAAGGATATAAACAACAATTTAAGACAAAAAAAATTAGATTTGCAACGGTATGGTCCGGGCCGATTTGAATTTTCGTCTATGCTTTCAACTATCGATAAATACTCAAGCATACAAAGGATTTTAGGCTACTTTTGATCAAAATTTCGAAAATTTTCTAATAATGTTGTGAAAATTGTGCACATTCTTGAGTCTGTTAGAAACTAAAAAAGGTGAGAATGATCAAAGATAACCATGTGAAAAATCGGTCACTTACAGGAACTAAGGAAGGAAAATGTTTGTCAACAACACTTATAAAAATTGACGCGTTTGGAGAGTAAAAAGAAGGAAATGAAAATGAGAAGATAAATGGGAGCAGGAGAGCAAACTAGATTGATGAAAACTAATAGAAATTATTAACTTGTGGTATTCACCACGAAACAGGGGAGGGGGGGGGGGACTTTCAACTCACCACAAAGGTCGGCCATCCTTGCCCAGTAGTGCAACGTAGTAGTTTTCTTCTTCGAAAGACATCAACACTCTTTTCCGCTCATATACACACAAAACATACGACGAAGAAGGCGGCTCACACAGATTCATTAGTATATTGAGATGAGCATAGAAGCGAGAGTAATGCAAATGTGAAAAGTATACAGCAAGACATTGGCCGACAAAATGCGCGCCGAGTGGCAGCGTGTGGACTTCTATCAGTATACGAAACACACCTCGATGCATATAGAAAAGCAGATAGAGGCTAATCTCCTGTCACCTTTTCGAAGCTCACGCGCTCTAACATATACACTCACGCATAAGAACAAAGTGGAAATTGGAAAATAAGCAAAATGTGAGTTGAGAAGAGAAGGGATTGGAATTGTGTTTTGAACTGAATATGAAGTACACAAAAACACGAGTGGGAAGTTTGAAAAATCGAAAGATTGTGAGAAATTGCACATTGAAAACATAACAGTTTCAAGGGATTCAGCCTATTTTGGTGGAAGTTGGTCAGGCTTAACTCATTTTTCAGAATGTTCGACTCTAAATTTGATTTTGACTACTTGAAATCTGTGATTTTATTTATCAACAGCTTGTGTGGCAAAAAACTTAAGTTATAGGGACAATTGAGACAAAACTATACCAAAACACGTTCTAGTCAAAACTCAGATTCCGCACTCACTCTAACAATCGATAGTAGTAGAACTGTTAATGAGTTTTTCTTGCCTGTTGTTCAATCAACGACTGCCAATATACTACTGTGCATAAGGTGATTTAATCATAACAATTTTCGAACGTAAGTTATAACATGACGTTTCGAAAAACATGAGTGCAATATTTGTAAAACTTTGGAAATCGCGTAAAAACAAATCGGGCGCCCCTTTTGAGAGCTACATTATCTCTTACCCCTCTTTCCAAGTTCCAGCTCTGTTCGAACACGAAAAATGTAGTGCTCGCCGACTGTAACTTATTATTAGTCAAGTACGCCAAAAAAGCCCAGTATGTAACCCCCAGTATGTGACCCTATTCCTTAAAACACATTTATTCCAGCTACGATTCGATCTGAGAGTTGCTCGAATGTATCAGAGCGCTTCTGTTCGACTTCTTTAAAAACCTTGTCAGTGTTATAATACATACAAAATTTATTGTTCTCCTGAAAAGTGCTGTCAAATTCTTATTTTTTCAAATCACTGAAGCTAAGACCCTTGTTTTGTATTCTTCATATAAAGCTCTGAGCACTCTTAATGTTTCTCATCTAACATGTAATACTGCTCTTAATACGGGTGTACACAAAGAATGCCATTTTTCTTTTCACATTTTGTATTTTTTCCCCTTTATTCCATTGGAGTATCTTCTACTCTACTTCACAATTCACATCTGGCAACGTGCTTCTCTATCTGGTTATCTCTGAATGTTATACTTTGTGTGTAACCACTCTCCTTGCTCAGTCTTTTTTAATCTCCTGCACTCTCCATTGTAATCTTATCGATTCGGGTGTGAGTGTGAGCGTGAGAATTTTGGCATACTCTGAAATGGATAATACCCTTTTTCTACTTTTTACAAATTTTGTATTATATTTGTCGTTTTACAGAGTTGTTTTAAATTATTTTCAGGATTCAAGTTACTTGGAAATGGAAGAGGAAGAAAATCGTTGCCTATTTATAAAAGTCACAGGAAATGATATTCAACTTGCTAAATGGCAAATGCTTGCAAACGTTTTTGCTGTAAGTTAAACTTTTAGATATCCTTCCTGTTTTGTTGGAATTCGAAACTTGACAGTAAAATAGTGTTCAGTTTTTGTGTGCCGTTTCATGTCTTGTTTGCTTCGTTCTAGGACAATTTTTCTGTGAAATTTTGAGTTTAAACTAATCATTTCAGCAACGTCTCGAAACACCGAACACCTCATTCACAATTACACCAATTGACAATAGGTTTGCAGGATCAGGATTAAGTGCAAACAGTCTTCGGGTAATTAAGAACTTATTCTTCAGATAACTAGACATGGATAATTGAATCTAAAAAAGTTGTGTTCAGATTGCGTTAGCGCAGCTTGAGCCCAACGTGCGTGATGTTTTTCAAGTTTTTGGTCCATCTTACAGTACAATAGTGAACAGTCAGTACATAAACGTGCTTCAAACTCCCATGGCCCTAAGAGCCAGATCACCCCTTATTTTTCAGGTAAGGTTGTTGTCCAAAAGTCCATCTGACAGTATTCTTATTTTAGTGTGAAAAATACAAATGTAATGCTCAGAAGAAACAAATAGCCCACACCCATCATTATAGAAACTCCGACTCCATTTTGATAGTACCCGGAGTTAATATGGATTTATCCGAGAGTCATTGCGTACAATCATTGCAAAACCAGATAACGCGTTTTACACATGAACATCCGGCTTTCCAACAGTCGATTCCGGCACTGATCAACGTCTTCGCACAAACCCTGGGCGGTTTACATCCAGGAATGGCGGTAGCTATTGGAAATCTTCCCCACAATAACGCCAGACTAATAATGACGCCAAACCAAGTCAGTTGAGTTTTCGTGTTGTTTCTGACATCAGACATTTGTTTTGTTTTTGAAACTCGTAGATTTATGTTTCAGATCCAAGCCGGACTACCTGTGCAACCAGAATTACCTGTTGAACCGCAAGAGGCAAATGACAATCAACAAACAGGCTTGCCCATGGAAGAGAAGCGTTGCCTATATATAAAAATCATAGGAAATGATCATCAACTTATTAATTGGCAAATGTATTCACACGCTTTGACTGTAAGCTGAAACTCTATGTTATCCTGAAGTTCAACCGTTCGCATTCCTTTACAAACATTTCGTTCATCTTTTATAAGTTTTTAGGAGGAGCAATTATGGTTATAGTCAGTGAAACAGTATTATCTTGTTGAAAGTAGAAATCTGGCGATGATAATTACTAATTGAACTTATTACTTAGATGAGATTAATTTTTGGTGAAACGCGAAATTATCTCCTTTATTTTGGTACTAGATCTCGCGTTACATCCAAAAAAATTCCCATGTTCGTTTTAAAATTGACTGGAATTTATATCTCAACAATCAATTTACCAATCAACTGTTTTAGGCTCGTTTAAAAACGCCGAACACCTCATTTACAATCACACCAATTGACAATAGGTGTTCAGGACTGAGCGCAAACCCCCTCGAGGTAATTGGGAAATGATTTTTCAGATAACTATACTTGGAGACTCAATCATTAAAAAAAGGTTGTAGGTTGCGTTATCTCAGCTTGAGCCCGACGTGCGTGCTGTTTTCCAGTCAGTGGGTCCATCTTACAGTACAATAGTGAACAGTCAATACATAAACTTGCTTCAAACTCCAATGGCACTCAGAGCCAGAAGGCCATTATATTATCGAGTAAGCTTGTGGTCAGGAAGCCCATCTGACAGTTTTATTTTTTTCAGTGTGCACGATACAACTGTGAGCGACAGAAGCAACAAATAGCCCACACTCATCATCTGAGAACCCGTTATTATGACTCCATTTTAATAGTGCCCGGAGTCAATATGGATATATCCGAGAGTCATTGCACACAATCATTCCAAAACGGACTAATCCGCTTTCAACTGGAGCACCCGGCATTCCAACAATCGATCCCTGCACTGATCAACGTTTTAGCACAAAACCTGGGCGGTTTGCATCCACTGGGGATAGCTCTTGGAAATCTTCTGCCCAATAACGCCGGTCTAATAATGATGCCAAACCAAGTCAGTTGATTTTTCGTGTAGTTTCTGGCATCAGACATTTGTTTTGTTTTTGAAACTCGTGGATTTATGTTTCAGATCCTAGCCGGACAACCGATGCAACCAGAAATACCTGTTGAACCAGAAGAGGCAAACCTTGGCCACGAAGAAGCGGAGCAGCCAGATGAAGCAGAAATAGTCAACATGGAAGAATGAATATTACACTCTCGCTGACTACGCCTACCTCTCCTCTTTTTGATTGAAAGCATACATTAAAAAACAGATAATTACTTTTCTATTGTTTTTGTTTTACATTGAATTAATTCAATCTTACTATTCTTTATAAATCTACTTCTCCGTTTCTTTAGCGATGGCTCCGGTAATAATGATGACTGAGCAAAAATACACTTTGGCTCATATCCATTTTTGCCACGATCCGCTCTTCAATTTAAAACATACTCATTTCCTCCAGAATCTGCTATGATCAGTTTGCCATACCATTTTCAGTGCAAACTTTTATGATTCTAAAAAGTCAAAGATTTTTTCGCTCCCCTCTCTAGCCGCCCCCCCCCCTGTGGAAATGTGCTAATCGAATTTAAACCTGCCTATATATACCGGAGGCGCTCAAGAGGAAAACCACAGTTGAGACGAAATGTCTTCTTTTCTCCTATTCTTCCTTCTACTGGTCGCTTCCGCTTCGGCCGGAGTTTTGTACTTTCGGAATGCTGATGGATCATTCATGATGTCATCTGGATTGGATAACATGTCGAATGAAAATCTGGCAACGTCGAATAATGGAAACTCCAAGGACGAATCTCGTCATTTTGCCGGAAGTTAGACTTGATTACAGATTGAATGACTCGAGAATCTACTTGCTATCTATTTTACAGATGTCGACCACCCAATGAATGTCATCCACGTTACCAGATTTCCTGGTAAAAACGTTAATGTTGTCCAGGACACTGTGGACGACAGGATCGTACATGAAACCATTCAACTTGGTGACCCCGACATATCTGTCGTTGAGAAAGCTCTCGTCAAAGATGTCGTTCGTATAATAATGAAGAATGATGAATACATGATTCTCCTCAATCACCCTACCTTCCCGGAAATCGTGGCAATGGTCAGATCTATGCTGAGAGAGCCGATTCAAGAAGTCATTCAACATCAACTCTGGAGCAAAGTTCTCGCGATTCGTGAATACTACGACAACGTCTTCAAGCCATTCAATGATCCAGAAGCCAAGGCTACAGCAATGGAGTTTTTGAACCATTTGAAGAAGTCATCGGAAGATCACAAATTGGCGGTCACTGATACTGTGGAGTTGGGTAAAAGAGTGAAGGAGTTGGCATTTTTGCTCCAAGAAGAGGAATTCGATCAAAAATTGAGTGAACTGGAGGGGACGTTGGATGATTCGAAACATGAATACAAACGTAAGTTCCGAATAGAAAATGAGCATTGGAGATGGAACTAATATTTTACAGGGAGTCATCATGTCAGAAAAAATGCTGTCGATGTGGAGCCGAAATTCGCAAAATTCCCTCCGCCAACAGTTCTTCCACCTACAACACTTGCAACACCACGATTCCATGATTTTGGAATGATGGAGATGAACAACGATAACTCGAATGGTGTGATGAAACCAGTGGTGAGGAAGATGAACAACGGTGACGCGAATGAAACCATGAACCAAAAGTTCAACAACGTGGAGAACGGTAACTCTGAAAATCTTAAAAGCTGGTCTAAGTACTTAAAAGTAAATTTCAGAGAATATGAAAAATGGAAATATGAATGGCAGTACCCGGAAATTTTCAAAAAGGAGTAGCGAAGAAATTCCAGAGTACCCGAGAATACGTGGTCGGATGCCGCCAGTGGTCAGGAAGATGAACAACGGTGACGTGGATGAGCCGCGATACAGGGTGGAGAACAATGATAGTTCGGAGGTCGAGATGAAGATCAACGGTATTCTGGATGGTATTTTGGAGCCGAAGCTGAACATAACAAACAACAGTAAGTCTAACTACAATTCAAAAAGTAGAGTGTATCAAAAAATTTCAGAGAAATCGAAGAATGGAAATGCGGGTACAAACAAGGATAACGCTAGTGGGATGAAAGTTGAAAACTTGAACAGCACCGTGAAAGTTTCGAAGAGCAGTAGCGTAGAAATGCTCCCAACAACATCTGCCCCACGACGTAATGCTTTTGAATTGACGGAGACGAGCAACGACAATTCGGGTGGTGTGATGAAGCCGGTTCTTAACCAGATGAACGGTGATGCCATAAACCCGAAGTTCAACAACATGGAGAACGGTAGTTCTGAAAATCTTTAAAGCTGTAAATACGTGAAAATAAATTTCAGAGAAGATGAAAAGTGTAAATGACGATTCTAATGGTGTGATGTGACGAAACGCTCCGAATTCCCTCCACCAACAACACCTGAGCCTCTAAGGAAGATGAACAACGGTAACTTGGGTAATGTGATGAAATCGGTGGTCCAGAAAATGAACAACGGTAACTCGAATAGTGCGATGAAACCAGTGCTGAAGAAAAGTACTAACCCTACAGTGTACCCGACAACGCTTCCACCACGACGTAATGAATCTGAAGTAATGGAGATGAACAACGACAATTCGGGTGTTGTTATGAAGCCAGAGCTCAACAAGATGAACAATGGTAACGCGAATGGCGCCATGAACCCAAAGTTCAACAACATGGAAAACGGTAACTCTGAAATTCTTGAAAGCTGATCAAAGTGCATATAAATAAATTTCAGAAAGTATGAAAAATGAAAACATGAATGACAAGAACTGGGAAAGTTCCAAAGAACAGCAGCGAACAAATACCTCTTATTACTGCCAACACCATGATCTCTCACGATTTTGCACAGATTCAGAGAACAGTAGCGCGGAAGAGGAGGAGCTAGTCCCAGGAACACCTCGACCACCATATAATAGTAACGAAGTTATTGACTAATCTTCTTGATTGAATATGAATAAAGATCCATGAGAACTATCGCGTTAATCGTTTCAAAACTTGCAGAAATTTGCAATTCATTTATCAATCCCCATCCTTGAAATGATGTAATTGATCCAAATGGTGTTATGAATAGCGAAAAAAGACTTTGCAGTAGAATAACCCTTGGGTGAAGTCGGGAGACGATTACTTTTTTCTCATCTGAATTTTAATCAGACTTGCAAAATATCGGCCCGGCCCGGAGCCAAATTTGCACGATTTTTACATAAAATTTTTCGAATTTTTAAAAAAATTTTCATCAAATATAGTCAAAAATCCTATGTAAACTTGTATTTTTTTTTATTCTTGAAGACATGGGACGTGGTAAAGATTGGAAAATTTTAACACGATAATCAAGTTTGAAAAAAATAGGTGGTACCATTAATGAGACTATAGGGATGAAGGAATTGGGATTTGAGTGGGCGACGACAAAGGGGAACTAAGTTAAGATTTCAGGTCGGTGGGGGTAAAAAGTATGAATTGTTATATCGTTGTATACCTCTACGTGTATAGAAATGGAGAGGTTTTCTAGGGTGGGACTTAGGATGCTAGAGACGGAAGGAGAGTATACTGTCCATCAGAACTCCAAGGTAGGGAGGACATAGGTTTATTTAACAATATAAAAATATATAAAATTTATATTTAAAATATGGAAATTGGGAGAGAGGGATTTAAAGGACTCAAAAAGGGTGCGGAACTTGAGTTACGGTCAGGGAGAAGACCGAGATCTCTAACAATGAATAAGTCGGAAATGAGGAAGGACTCAACGTGATATGGATGAGAAAATGTTATGTAAACCAAGATGTAGCAATATAGTTTTGGAAGGGGCTGAAGGTAGAAGGTTAGTGTTAGCCCAAAAAATTAAAGTGTCGATGCCGGATTGGAGAAGTGACGAATTGTTAGAGAATATTTTGATGTCATCAGCACAGAAATGGAGGTCGGTGAGGACTTCATTAGACCATTCGTATTTAAAATACCATTTCACATAACCACCAAATTGCAATGTTTTTGATTGACACACAAGATAATGCTCAAAGATCTTTATTCAAACTTCATCAAGAAGATTAGTAATCATTTCCTGGATCAATTTCATCCTTCTCTGCAAAACCGTGCTGAGGAGGGTTCATGTGGTTGGCAGAAATGAGAGGGAGTTCTTCGTTGCTGGTATTTGAAATTTTCCGAGTACTGTCATTCATATTTCCACTCTTCATCTTTTCTGAAATTTAATTTTACGTATTTTGATGAGCTTTTATGATTTTCAGAGTTACCGTTCTCCACGTTGTTGAACTTTGGGTTCATGGCACCATTCGCGTTACCATTGTTCATCTGGTTTAGCACCGGCTTGATCGGACCAACCGAGTTGTCGTTGTTCATCTCCGTCATTCCAAAAACATTACGTCGTGGCGCAGATGTTGTTGGAGCCACTTCTTCGCTACTGTTCTGTGACACTTTCACTGTATTGCCAATCAAGTTCCCAACTTTCATCACACCAGCGTTATCTTTGTTCATACCCTCATTTCCATTCTTCGATTTCTCTGAAATTTTTTGATACACTCTACTTTTTGAATGGTAGTTAGACTTACTGTTGTTTGTTATGTTCAGCTTCGGCTCCAAAATACCATCCAGAATACCGTTGATCTTCTTCTCGACCTCCGAATTATCATTGTTCTCCACCATGTATCGCGGCTCATTCTCGTCACCGTTGTTCATCTTCCTCACCACTGGTTTCATCACACCATTCGAGTGGTCGTTGTTCATCTCCATCATTCTAAAATCATTGGATCGTGGTGTTGCAAGTGTTGTAGGTGGAAGAACTGTTGGTGGAGGGAATTTTGCGAATTTCGGCTCCACATCGACAGCATTCTTTCTGACATGATGCCTTCCTGTAAAATAATAGTTCCGTCTCCAATGCTCATTTTCTATTCGGAACTTACGTTTGTATTCATGTTTCGAATCATCCAACGTCCCCTCCAGTTCACTCAATTTTTGATCGAATTCCTCTTCTTGGAGCAAAAATGCCAACTCCTTCACTCTTTTACCCAACTCCACAGTATCAGTGACCGCCAGTTTGTGATCTTCCGATGACTTCTTCAAATGGTTCAAAAACTCCATTGCTGTTGTCTTGGCTTCTGGATCATTAAATGGCTTGAAGACGTTGTCGTAGTATTCACGAATCGCCAGAACTTTGCTCCAGAGTTGATGTTGAATGACTTCTTGGATCGGCTCTCTCAACATAGATCTGACCATTGTCACGATTTCCGGGAAGGTAGGGTGATTGAGGAGAATCATGTATTCATCATTCTTCATTATGATACGGACGACATCTTTGACGAGAGCTTTCTCAACGACAGATATGTCGGGGTCACCAAGTTGAATGGTTTCATGTACGATCCTGTCGTCCACAGTGTCAGAGTTTCCATTATTCAACGTTGCCAGATTTTCATTCGACATGTTATCTAATCCTGATGACATGCTGAATGATCCATCAGCATTCCGAGAGTACAAAACTCCGGCTGAAGCGGAAGCGACCAGTAGAAGGAAGAATAGGAGAAAAGAAGACATTCTGTCTCAATTGTGGTTTTCCTCCTGAGCACCTCCGGTATATATAGTCAGATTTAAATTCGATTAGCACATTTTCCCAGCCGGGGGAGGGAGCTGGCGGGGAGATAAAAAATGGTCTTTGATTTTTCAGAATAATAAAACAGTGTAATAAAACTGGTACGGGAAACTGAGCATTGTAGATGTTGGAGAATCTGACTCATTCTTGGTGCTGTAAGACGGACCAAATAAACAGATGACATAGTGTGCTGAAACTTGGAAGCATAAATAATTTAGGGAGAAAGAAGAATGGAAGTAGATAAACAAAGACAACGCTAATTGGGTAGATTATGAATTCATGAATGACAAAATTGAGAAATTTAATCATTCGTAATGAAAGCAAGATTTAATTGGTTTTCCTTAAAAATATTTTGATATTTATGCAAAAAAGGCTGCAATCGATTCAAGAAAGGATAGTTATTTTTTCAATTCAGTTTATCCAATTCATCTTCAAAAAATCTTCAAAGTAAGTCGAAGATCATTTCCAGTCCCTGACATAAAAATGCATTTTTCAGAGATATTTTGTTGACTAGCATAAGATTACAAAAAGATTTGCAGTCATGAAATCAGATGTGAACTGAACTTCTCAGAGGATTATTCGGATTATTCAAAACTCGTGGAAGTGATTCAAAAAATAGAAACATGATAGGACTTTTGAAGAGAATGATCACTTTTTACAATTCACAAATCTTCAATGCGTGTTTGGTTCACGTGGAATTCTCTCTGCAGATAACACAGACTGGAGACACGGACTTCATTTTTGACAGTCAGCTTCATCAGTTACTCGGAAAAACTTATTTTTTTATACAAAGATAATTGATGGCCAATAATATGAATGAGTCCACCAATATTGGTCCGATCGCGGACTGCAATGTACACAAAACGGGCCGTCTTCCATGTACGACACGCATTTCCCACGCTGATTCATTTTTCTTCGTAAAACCCAGAACAAATATAATTACGCTTTCCGAGTATAATTTTACCAATTAACTATTCAGTTGCAGGTACTAACTATACTTGAAAAGACCCCGCATGTTATTTTTGTGATGCTGATTAAAATGACGTGCGTTTCTAGACACAAATCCGTTTTAATCTAGAAGGACTTATTTTTGAAATCTTACTATTTGAAGTGATTCACTTTTGACTTGGATTTGAATCAAAATAAAAAATGAAATAAAGGATTATTTTGAGTTGAGCAGGTGATTATTTCTTAATACAAGTGCAGCTCATTTTCAAGGAAAAACAACGAAAGAATTTATTACTTTGAGTGACGATGATGAAAAGCAAATTGGTTGATTATCAAATTGATACATTATTGATAAAATGTCACTTGTGTTATGTTCAGCGTCCTTGATTGTCCAGTTATTTTCTTCCAAATGCTCCAGAGAAAAATCTGAAATGTTTTGAATCATTGGTAAGCAATTCCTAGGATTTTCAGGTTACCGAGGGTCGTCAATATCAGATCCACGTTTGTCGTACATTGTGTACCTGTGCAAATCAGCGAGGGATGGGAGGATCATACGTTTTCCGAAGGACATTGACATCAATCTGAAGGGAAACGTAGGGTACATAAGAAAAAGAGGAGAATTCTTACCTTGGGTCATCCATCTCATCAAAGTTTCGTCGTTGAATTCTGATAGCACGGTACCTTGGCTCTGGGATCACTTCTGGCTCTAACTCGGCAACATCACCTGACCTTTTGCCAAACGACGATGTGAACATTCTAGAAAGATTAAATTAGTTTTTTTAGTTTTGAGATCAGAAAGTTTATTACCTTGGATCGTCGAAGTCTGCTCGCTTGAGGTACCTGTAATCGGAAAGTAAAATTAAAAATAGCATAAGACAAGAAAATATTGTTTAGTGATCACAATTTTAGTAAATCTCCTAAATCATTTATTGAAATACAATATTCTATGAGAAAATAGTGGAATTTGACACTAACCGTGACCACTTGGTTAATGTTAATAGATGGAACCTTGTGTAGCAGGGTAAACTAAACAAACTAAATCAAATAAATAACTTACATAGCTGATGAGACTGTGCTAAGAAGGCAGAATGAGACCACAATGAGCAGAACCGCTTTGATGTACATGATTACCACTGAAATGTTGATGAAATCTAGTTTCATGATATCACCTGTTCCAAGGGAGCGAGGGCGGAATATTAATATAGAACAAGCATGCAAATGATAAAACTTCAAAATATGATGCCAGAAAGAAAATTTATACTTGTTTTCTTTTTTCTCTGACAAGGACTAAAAGATAAAATGAAAAGGAACAAAACCAAGAAAAGTTACATTCGAAGAAATTGGAGGCATGAGTTGGAATTATGACAGGTGGGAAAGTGGAAGTATGTCAAATTCTAAGAAAGTAAGAAAAATGAGAGAGGAGGGAAACGGATGATTGATAGGCAACGCGCATGCCCTGATTGAAATAAAATGAAGACTACTAACAAGGGGCGGAGCTCACGGTGCTCTCTCTCTCTCTCTTTTTCTCACACCACCTTGTAATCCGCCAATGGATGGGATTAGTTTCGACAATCGTCAAACGAAATACTTCTCCGCTCTGTCTTGAATGGTGAGAATGGTGAGACGTCGTCGTGTGAAGGAGAAGAGGAGTCGTCGTGTCGTGTCCGTTGTATAGACGAGCACTGGAGAGGATAGGGAAAAGGAAAAGAACAATGAGTCAAAACCGATTGACATCATGTCGTAAATCTTGAACCTTCGCAAGCCGAGTCCTGCGAATAAGGGCGAAAAAAAGACAAATTGGCAATCTCACAGCAATTTTCCTTTTTTTGTAAGGGTTGGAAGAAACTAGATTAAAAATGCACATCACTTAAATAGAAGTACCATTCACACCAATTTTTTGGTTCAATGAGAACGGAAATTGGTTTTTGAAAGAATAGAGAAAAGTCAGACTAGATATATAATGCAATGTTGTTTATTTGCAGAATGAAACATGGAAACTGAAAATGCGTTGGAGGATAAAAAATGAGAATCTAAATTTCAGTGGTCAAAAATGAATTCACAGAAACCTGGTTAGAGTGAAAGCTCATGAGATTTGTTTTTTAAAATTTTAATTCAATTAAAATTGTGTGAGAAAAAAACAAAAAACATAGCAATTTGTTCTTCTCATTATAACTCATTCTGAGAACTCTAGATCTACTCCAAAAAAAAAAGAAAGCTCATGCTTATTCTAGAATGTAGCTATCTTTAGCACTCATCACACCCTCACACGGATATAATAAAACCAGAAGAATCATCAAGGATTCAGGGATTAAATATTGATATAGAAGGGGGACGGGTAGAAATGAATCGCTAACTAAGTGCTGAGCACGTGACCTAACCTGATGAGTGTACAAGTGGGGGTGTATCATTTACGTAAACCTTTTTTTGCGGCTTTGCTCGTGAAACACATAATTACGTCTACGTCTTTCCTGTCATTTCCACTGATTCATTGCAAGAAAGGAAATGATGGTCTGCTTTGCATTTTTGTTCCATTCCTTTTGTACAAAGTGTACTAGCAAGAAGAAAGAAATAATGAGAATTGCAATAGCATCATGAGAAAAGCAAAGTGCAAAGCATTCAGATGTGAAATTGCATGTAATATGATTTGGAAACATTTTTTTTTGGGGTTTGAAATTGAAAAATTGAAAATGTCTTGTCTAGACATCACGAAACATCCTATTATATGAAGAGAGTTCATTCTTTTTTCTTCTCCTGACAGATTTTATGACTCTAGGAAGCTAAAAATGGAACAAAGGAGATTCATGTCTACAAAGGAATTCATCTAACAATAGTAATGCGATTTCCGCAAAACTTCCTTCTCAATCTATCTCACGGAAAAAACATCATTATCTATACTATTTGACATTCCTGTCAATTCGTAGCTAAATGTGTTCTTATTTGAGAATGTATATTCGAGAAATTCAAATTCGGGATTAAGCCTACTACTGAAACCCTACAAAATGTAAAAATGAAGCCTTCAAATAAAATTCGTATCGGAACAGAACACGGAATGAAATTTTCGAAATAAAATTTCAAGATTAAGAAAGGACTTCATGCCTATCTACTAAGAATTCTATTCTGTGACTTGTTTTCTCGGTGGTCTAATTTAAGGGATCTGGATGATGAACCACATAAATTATGATAAATAGGTCAACGTGAGTTGAGGGGGTGGATGGAGATGTGTCACGCTGGGAATCATGCCGGTGATATATTGCCGGGGGGAAAATATATTTAAAAAATACATAAACTTTTTTTGAAACAGGAAGTAGTTGCACTTTTTACTGTTATGTAGGAATGTGAGAGCTCTTTAGACCAGGAATTCTCATTCTCAATATCTCTCATTGCTCATTCATAGTTTTACCATTCTACTTGGGTTCTATTTCTCTTTATGCACTAAGATGAGATGAGGCCGGAAGAAGATGTTTGAATTTGTTCAGACAATGATGAGCAGTGTTAAATTATAAAGTATTATTGCTGGAATATTTTAACACTCTGGGAAAAAGAAAATGACGTAGCCCACCCGAAGTTTTGAAACCCGATAAAAAACTTTTGGAACAAATTGAGCAACATCTCTGCAGGGTGAAGATTTGCAGCAGAAGAAGGAGTCTGTTTTGAACAAAAATAGTGTTTTTGCGTTATTTTGACTGAAGGAAGCTCAGGATCAATTATTCAAGTTTTAGTGACCAATTCCAATAACAAAGCAGATATAACCATAGAGGCGCTGACACGCCAAAAGACAAACATAAGGAAGAAAACAAGATTGAGCGAAAGAGGGTCAAGATGTAGTTGTAGTTTTAAAAAATAGGGAAGGAAAAGATTTCTGAACTAAAAATTACAATGGAAAATAATCCTTCGACAAAAAATATATGTATGTACACCCGGGACAGAAAGAAATGAAGATTCAATTCTGATTGTATCAATCAGAATTTTTATACACTTATACTCCTCAATCCAAGGGCTCGACACGCGTAGATGAAGCCTGTCGCACATCCGTGTTCATCCCTTCCAGCCACCTAAATTTCAAAATTGGACGCGAAATTGAAAATGGCAGAGACGTCATGTCGAATTCGCCAAATATGTGAGGATTCCTCCTCTTCTCTCTCTCATCCACTATTTCGAGATAATTCTAAACCGGTCATGACACTCATACCTTATAGAAGCATCGGCACGTTCCGTCTAGTGATAATCCAGGATAGAGCATCTTACAAGATGAGTCGTGCTCATCTGATGGGTGCCCGTCAGTGAAGGGATTCAGAACACGACAATTGTAAGTTGGACCCGCATATCGTCCAGTATGAATGACGACTGGCTTTGGTTGAGACCTACTTATAGGGTCGACATTTCTGAAATCCTGGATTTGAGGGAACATTGAATTGGGTAACGACTTACACAGGAGCAACAGGACGGCCAACAGTTTCCTGAAGCTTTCTAATTGGTTGCTTCCAATTCTGATTTTGATTGAAACGTGGTGGATGGCGAGGCCTAAAAAGGAAACTGCTTAATATGTATTTCGTTTTTATAAGTAGCAAAAAAACAGTAGCTCGTTCATTTTCTTATCTGAGAGTCGTTCTGTTTTTCTGAGAAACATGATGTTAGAAAAATATAATTATTCATATAATTTTTGTCTGATGTCACTCCAACAAAACAAAAAAAAATGATTTGGCCCAAGGGGTTCCAATCTAAATGTAAATTAGCTACATGTAAAAGTGAATTGCTATTTTTCTATTTTTAGACCACCCATAAATCTCACTCACCCTGCGACCCATCTACTAGCAGTGGTAGTTTTCCACCAGGGAACTCTAGTGGTTGGCACTTCTGTAGTCGTTCTTCTAGTGGTAGTAGAAGGTTTTGTAGTGGTCCGAACAGTTGTAGTCTTCCACCATGGAACACGAGTAGTTGGTCTTTCATGGATAACTCTTCTCGTGGTGCTTGGAGCTTCAGTAGTGGTCGTCGATGTCACTCTTATTCTGATTCCTCTAACAGTCCATTGTCTAGGTGTTGTGAGGGGACGCGGCGAGGTTGTCGTATCAATGATAACACCACCCTTACGCCAAATTGGTCCTCGGTTTATAGCAGGCTGTAAAAAACACTAGTTATGCCCTCCTTTCATTGTTTTTATACCGTTTCAGGCGTTGATGTAGTGGTGGTAGTGGTGGTACTGCTGGAAGTGCGTACTTTGAACACTGGCGCTGGCTGCTTTGGTAGAGGACGACGAATACGGCTTAAAACAAAAGAATTAATAAAAATCACAGCTTATGAAATAGAAATAATCCAATTACATTATACTAGTCGTGGGAGATTCTGTTGTTGTAGTTGTTGACGTTGTAGTGGTACGCGGTGGGGTGGTATGTTCTGTGGTTGTTTTCAGTGGTGTAGTTGTACTTTCTTCTTCAGTTGTTGCACTTTCCGTGGTTGGAGATGGTGTAGTTGTACTTTTTTGTTTCCTGGTAGTTGGTGCACTTGTCGTTGTAGTTTTCTACAAAACCCGATATTGAGAACAAAGGAAATTCGATGAATAGAATATGTGCTGAAGATAATCCTAATCTTATTAAACCTTTTTGGGCGTCATTGGTGTCGTCATGTAGAATGTAAACTTTTGCTCGCGGTTGCTGATAGTGGACGGAGTGAACCATGTGTCTCCAGCACGGGTGACAATAGGGACCTGGATTAGAAAAATTGGTTTAGATTACTAACAGCATATGCACCTGTGTGACTCCTCTATCGGTGCCCAACTTGTAGATATGGAACATTGGAAGTTGGTCAATGAACTGGTCGTACAGATCTTGTTTATCTGCAGGCTTATCCAAGTCGTCCGAGAAATCATAATCAAAAGAATTTGGATTTGTCAGCGCCGTTTCATCAACTATCACGATTGCTGGAAATAGAATCTTCAATTTTCAGAATTAGATTTCACTTCCTGTTTCCCGGAAAAATGTCGAAAAAAAAAGGATTAGAAAATTGAAATAAATATCAAAAGAAAACTTACGTCCTCTTTTGAACTTCGGAATCTCATGTGTTATATTTTGTTCTTGCCGCTTAACCTTCTCACATAACACCAAAGTTATGAAGAATAATAATAAGAGTTCCAGAAGAAGCATTGTTCTTCGATTTGGTTCAGCGGGGGTCGAAATGTTCTCCAAAACAGAGAAACAGAAGATTGACGGCGGTCTGAAAACAAAATGAAGAGAATTGTGGGGTCATTGTACAGAAGATAGAGAAGGGCGGGGTAAAGAAATCGAGAACGTTCAAGGGTGAGGGTTAGAGGTCTAAAATAAATGACCGTTTTAATTGGATGGAGGGGTAGGCAGTGAAAAATATGTCCAATGTCAAATGATCTCGTGTTGCTTTTTTGAGAGAAATAAAAAGAGAAAGAAGACAAATGTTCAATTTCTGATAAAGTTGATAAGTCAATCATAAGACTTTTTTGGGTAAAGTTCGATTTGCAAATCTCACGAAAATAATAGTCCAATCACCAAATGTCAGATAGAAAGTACACTCTTCGAATTGGAAATTCAAATGGAAATCAGAAATTCAAAGACAATTGTGATAGAAGGAAATTTGACCAAACTTCAGATAAAAAGTTATCAGAACTTCTGTTTTATATTTGTTTGCTTTTACTTTTTTAAACTAGTTTTCACACGGTTTTCTCTTTTTTTCCGCATACCTCAATTGAGGAACTAAAATTTACCAAAATTACTACCACGTAGTATTGTATTGCTATAAATTTCTTCACGTTTTCCCTTTTTTGCATTAAAAATACGCGGAAGGTTGGTCGAAATGGCCAAAATGATTTGATAACAAAGTCGAGAGAATTTGGGAGGTCGGTCTTGAAATAGTTTTCTGTTTTTCAAAACGGAATGTTTTATTCTTTTTTATTCTTACTACGCCATAAATGTATTAGTACCCCGTAGTACCCACAAGTATATAACCTTGAATTCCAAGTTTTTGGGTGTCTGTGACAGGAGGTCACTGACACGCTTCTCGAATAACTTTGGCACTTTGGCGACCAATCATTTGAGAATCTCTAAATCTCTTTGTGTTGGCAAGTTCAGTAACGGTTTTCTCTCTATCAAATGACCTTTTAATCGCGGCAAATGGACAAACGATACAAACAAATCAAAAACGATTTTATCTTGCGTCGTCTCAATTGAAATCAAATAAAATCGAATGACCATGGCGGTATTGGTTGATTTCAGAATAACTTGAAAAGTATTTGGAATCTAAATTTTACAAGTTTCAAAACCAAATATTAAGGGTCCTCTATTCATGTCTTTCTCCGGTCATCCAGCTTTTACTGGTGTAGCATAAGTGGCATGTCCCTCCTACAATAAATAAATACATACATACAAAGGGTTTTTGCATACATAGTAGTAAAAATGTTATTGTGACAAAGTAAGCCTATGGTTTTCAGATTTACAATTTATATAACAAAACTGAAGACAAAAAAAACAATCACATAATTAAGACAACAAAAATGAACTAATTATTTTTTACATTGGTTGCCATGATAAAGTGATTGATAGATTGCCATTGAAATTGAAAACAAAACAGTAAACAATATTTGATTGAAATTTAAAAATATATCTAATAGTTCTGATTTTGAAAAATAAAGAAGAAGAATACGAATGCTGAGAAAATAATAATGCGTTCAGGAAAAAGAACAACTGAAAAAGGTTCGCCGCTCTCAAGAAGGTACACACAATTTAGGTGAGTGTAATTAGACAGTAAGCTAGTTTCTGCCAGGACAATATTGCTACGCAGACATACATCGGAAACATAATGAAAGAAACAATGAGAAAAAATTTGTTAGGTGGTGAAAAAAGTTGCAAATTTGCAACAAAATTTGAAAACGTCTCTCGCGCGATCACTCAGACCTAATTGATAAAAATAATTGTTATGTCATCGTTATCATTTATTTATTCATTTAATCAAACAACCGGATTTTCTCAACTTGAGAAGGCTCAATCAATTCAAATCCAGTCTTTTTCATTGCATATACATTTAGATTTGTCATTTGTGTCACTATTGTGAAACGGTGGAAAATATAATGAAAAGGGAGAAGCAGGCATTTAGAAATTAGATGGATCTGTTCATCTGATTTTTCCGTTGGACTAATCCGCGGAAAACAGACCAATCGTGATTGGTCCGGTCTGCCTGAACAGCAGAAAGCCGGGTAGAGTCCGTATTTCTCTGAAAAACAAAATGTTACTATTTTCCAAACCAATGTTTAAACCTTCATCAGGAAATCCTGCTGTTTTCTGTACATCCTCTTGTACATTTTGTTCAATAGCGCCTTCACCAGATTCATCTCGTTGCGTAAACGGAAAACATCCCTTTTCAATTTCATCATATCCCTTTCTTTCTCAACAGCTGAGAAAGAATCATCAAACGCTTTTGTTTTCGGGATTTCTGGAATGATTCCTTGTGAGTGTCATGAAAAAAAAACAAATTCTATGAAAAGTACCACCTGCTGCAAGTAATTAGATATGCAAACTCAGTGTGTGTTTTATGGTGTTCATGATTTGTGATTTTGGAGGTATTTTTAAAATTTAAATGAAAACTAATATAAGTTAGTATTTCCACACACGTTAACTTCCAATTGGTCAAAGTTATCAACAAGTGTATAAGTTGATGACCTTCAAAACTTCAGTGGAATTTGTTCGTATCTTTTCATCATATAAGTTTAGATAATTGATACGAATGAAATTATTTTAAAATTTTTAATGTTGGAGAAAACTAAAGTTGAGTTACCATTCTTGCTTTAACAAAAGTGAAACATCAACCGGAGAGTAATATCATACTCAAAATGGGAAAATCAGCTGTTATTGGTTACTATAGTTCACCTCGTTCATATCACAGGGGTACCTTATGTTTTTTCCCCATAACTTCACTTTTTGTTGTTTTTCAGCTTTTTTCTTACTCACCATATACAAACGGTAGCCTTGTTGTTGTAACCGGTTCGGTTGTAGAACTAACTTCCAGCATTGCCTGTTCTGCTTTAAGGTTCCTTGTTATGTCTGCTGATATCTGATAAAAATTGATAAAAAAATAACGGCTGAAAAAAAACTCCAAAAAACGCCTACTTCTTCCGGCTGAACTAAACTTCGAATCGGTGTCATGGACATTGTTATAACGGGTTCCTCGTTTACTGAGAGATCCCCGAACTTAGTAGGTAATGGCATAGAGTTTTGAATACCTGGAATCATTTCTATAAAATAGGTTTCACTGGTTTTGGCTTTAATAACTTACCAGAATCAGGAAGAAATCGTTTGGATTTCGAAATTTCAAGAGGATCATGAGTGGTAGTTGATGTGTGATCCATGTCGTTCTGAAGTGCATAATTTCTCTTTCAGTTTTGAATCCTAGCAACAAAAAACCTACATGATGACGGTGTGCCGCCGATTCCAGGTTCTTTTTGTACACTGGTTGCAAATTTGTCTTCAAATTATTCCATTTCTCCAATTTATCTTTGTCATAATAATCCTACTTACAAAATTTTCATGATTACCGTATTTTGAATGACTCACTTTGATTTCTTGATGTGTCACATTTACAGTTTCAGCTTCTGGAAACGCAATTTCCTCATCGTATACAGTGTTATCTTTTGGATCAGGTGGTGCTACTGATACCGGGAAGAACCAGCCACCAACTGTTAGTTGCGCTGAAATGGATTGGCCTGATATCAAGCCAGGTAAGATAAAGTTCTTACCGGTTACATAAGGAATTAAGAATAATAGAAGTAGAAATACAACCATGTTCCTTTTCATCTTCAAATCAAGAATGAGAAGTTGTTAGTCGAGACCGAGAAGTCTCCAGCTGTGAGCTCATCAAATGGATCTGGGTCAAGATCCGGAACAAGACAAAACTGTGGCTGAACAAACACCACAGACTAACACCAGGAAACGAATAATAGGGAATTAAATAAGAAAATAAGAAAAACGACTGGAAAAGCAGAAGAAAATGGAAGAAAAGGGGGGAAGGGGGGAGTAATTGATGACATTGACTGAGTGGATCGTTTTCGTTTTGTATGTTTCAAGCACTCACTTTTCTTTCTTCTCATTTCTCTCACTTTCACTTTGATTTTATGTTTTTCCATCTTTTTTCTCTTTTTTCCAGAAGTTTTTATTCCAGAATTGGCAAATATGACAACATGTCAGGGAATCGACGTCTATCCGTTCATATTTCTAAGAGTGCTAACAATTTCCTGGCATGTTCAAGCACCATTCAATTTTTATGCATTCTATTGTATAGTTTTTGTATCTCCTAAAGTTATGAAATCTTTCAGGTATTTTTCGATACAAAAAAGCTACAAAATTTTCAAAAATATACCACAGATGGCATTTGTTAGTGTACCAGTGCTCTACAACATTTCTAGATTTCTCGTTCTCCATGGGTATCACACCGGTGGTAATTCCTGCGATGCCTATCGGATATTCTGTGGGGTTATATAGGAATATTATGAACTGTCATCAGATGCTCACACTGTCACTTGTATGCATGACAACATCAGCGTCCACCACAGTGGAAATTTTCTTCTGGAGATGGCAAAACATTATTCTCCCGAATTCCAGGTGTTGAAGTACCAATTTAGAAGGGAAACTTATCTATCTTGCAGGTTGAAACTAAGAACTTTCACATATTATAGTATCTGGATATTCGCTTTGTCACTTTTATTTGGAAGTATTGGTCTTATACACAATCATTTGGATTCGGATCAAGAATTCTTGAGGTTTAAGCTGAAATCCATTTATTCTTGTGTGGGTTTTTTATTTGAACAACCTGGAGTTTATATTTGTGAACCTGAAAAGTACCTGTGGGTTGTGATATACGGTTTTATTTCATGCAGTATCGGAGGGTTTTTTCTTGTACTATTTGTCTATCAATCATTACAAGCAATTAATCAAATGGCAACAAACCGTAGTGCATACGCAAGAAATGTTCAGAAGAAGTTGATTTATCTTCTATGTGCGCAGGTGTAGTTATGAATACCAGCAATAACGTTTTAGATAAAATAATTCAGATGATGTTCCCAATGGGCGCGTATGCAATTGGTGGGACTACAATTGTAATTAGTTTATCTCTTCAGTTAGTTTGGATGCAGCGTAAGGCATATTTTAAAAACGCAAATAGCCTGTCACCAAGGCAAGATATTTCAGAGGCGTTTAACTTTGCGATATTAATATTTTCCAATTACGGCTTGGCTGCTTCTATATGCTTGATAGTTTGTAATGAGCCATACTTGCGTCACACAAAACGACTACTTACTTGTGGTAAACTACAGTGTTACCGATCTCTTATCATTCTTGTTTGATTTTCAGAGTTTGTTCCAGACGACGTAACAGCCAAAGTGAAGTTGTGTGTGAAACGTATTCAAAACCTACTGAATTGTTTTAAACTGTTTCATTTTTTAGATATAAGACTGAGTAAGAAAGGATCTCCTGTTATTCGAGTCAGCGACCGGAGTGCTGTCAACACATAATGAGGAATAATTGTTCGTTTTTCTACAACGAATAAGATATTCTCACCGTCAGATTATTTTGTTCATCTGTTGTCTTTTTGGGTACCAGTCATCTAAAAACATTTGTTAAGTAGCAAGTGATTTTATAATATTTTTATATATGTACAGTTTTGTATACAGTTTTTTACAGTTATACGAAATTTCTGCTCTACTCTTTTTTCATCTAACTTTTATCAGATTATTAAGGCATAAAGCACATTTTTTTCTGATTCTACTATTTTTCTTTATAGTTAGTTTTTCTATTTACCTCACGTGAGCGCATTTTGCAGTAGAGCGAGCTTTCCACTTTTGGTGTATTTCATCATTTTCGTTTCGATTTTTTAGTCATATGACACAAAACGTTTACCTTATTTATCAATCTCCGTTCAGCTATTTTTTCTCGAGAATCTGAAAACTGTTCGAGTAAAAGTTCTGTGTACCTTAGTTGTCTTATGTTTTTTTGTTCTTCAAATATAACCAGCTTCTCTCGACTAGTTCGAACAAAGTTTTATAGGTTTCCTGGCTTCAAAACTTGGTGATTCCCATATAAAATGGTTTAATTATTTTACTATTCATTTGACCTATCATCATTTTTTGATATCCCCCGTTTTCATGGTTATGTCATAATTGGAAATCGAGCCTCTCTGAAATCAAATTAATTTACCCTATAATGTATATGATTTCACTAGTTTCTACTTCTTTTCAATTCATCTTCTCATTTTTTCATTAGACACTCAAAAACTATATTCTTCACTTCATGTCAGATTCCATAACGCGCATGAGTATCATGAAAAAGTAACATTTCTCCTTAAATTTTAAACTCACCCAACACTTTACCACATTTAGTGAGAAATTACCTTGTCGAATAAGTAAAACGTAGTGATATCTGAAATAGGGGAAAAATATTTAAGATTTTCCAATCATTTCTTTTTGACTCTAGTCAATTAAAAACATTTTTTCGTGAATTAAAAAAAAATTATTTATCCGTAAAAATAAATAAGACTATTTTACCCGTAGTACTTACACGTATTGGATGAAAGAATTCACAATAATTGTTATGAGACAATTGAAAGAATAATTGAAAAGAATAGATTCGGTAGAATGAGAAATGTAAATCAGATCACAGTGGGAAACGATAGAGCATTTCGAAGAGAGAGAGAGAGACAGAGAGGAGAGGACGATCTTGAGAAGAAAGAAAAAGTGGACGGCGATCAGATTGAGGAAGGTCCTGCAGTTTGCTGGGATTGAGACGAAGAAGGAGAATTTGGAGTTGCATCCTTGTCTTCCACGTAGGGGGCTGTGGAAGGTCCAGGAGTTTGCGGTTGGGATGGAAGTGAAGAGGAAGGTCCTGGAGTTGGCCCATTCTCACTTGAACTTTCTGGAACCTTGCAGTCCGGTACGAATGCATCAAAGATGTCACACAGATCTTTCTCAGAGAACATGTGTACAAACTTGATCTTCTTACTTTTGTATTTTTCTCTGAAAAAAACATGTTTCTCAAAAAAAATTGCTAATATTTCTTACGGAAGATCGCACTGGCTGCAAAAGTCATTGGTCACTTCTTTTCCGTTGACAATTGATACCGTGTACCGACAGATATTAAATACTTCGGTTCCGCAGACTTCGCATCGTGGATTATAATCATCAGACCAACGAAGTTTGAGGCGATAATTGTTAGATTCGAGGTAGTCCTGATACCATTTCGTATGGGCTAAGCTCCTGAAATACTTAAATGAGCCTTGAGACTTAAAGTTCTGAAGTAATTTACCTGATCATAATGTTCCTCATCAACCGGTACATTTCAGGATCGTTCACAAACTTCTTATTCTTGGCAGCAAGCCACACCATCTGAATCACAGGAACTTGGTTGTACTTGTTTGACTCCATGTAGTGGTCAAACGCCACCATCGAAGTTGCGAGTTGGGTGAATGTTGGCTGCCCGACGTTCCAGGAGACATTTTCACAATATCCATTTGATTGAACGAAATGGAAGCATCCGGTGTTCAGATACACTAGCTCATCTGCCTTTTGCTCAAACTTGTAGAAGGGGATGTTTTTCTCCACAAGTTTGTCCTCTCCCGGCCAGTAGTCCAGATCGTGGTAGTCGACTTTGTTCTCCTTTGTAAGTCGCTCGATTTCGCCCCAATACTCGTACGGGATGGCGTACCATACGCAGCTTCCGGGTCCTCTGTTCCAATTGATACTTGCCATCAGGGAGTTCTCCATGTGGGCGGCAGTACGGCATCCGCAGCTCTTCACGTACAACTGTACAGTGTTCACTCCTAAGACCTTCACAGCAAGCAAATTGAGCATATTGTTTCTGCCGGTGGGTCTTAAGAACTCTGGGAGCTTTTTCAGCGACTGAAATAACTTAAAGTTAGCAAACGCAAAATGAAACTGTAACCACTGACCTCAAATTGAGCAGAGTAGTGCTCCTGGAGCAAATCGATATTTGATCCGAAACGAATCCACGGAAGAGTTCGATCCAGCTTCTGTTTGTTATAATAACCATTTTTTGGAGGGAGATGGATTTTTGGCATTGTGGCTGCGAATTCTTTCAGCTTTCTCTCTGCCTCTTCTGTATTCTCACTGTCCAAAACTGCGTCATAAACTGTAAGAAAAAAACACCGATTAAGCTTAACGCAATATAACTTACTCTCTTTGGCGTGTTTATAATCTGCTTTCATGCCACTTTCGAAATCTTTCATCAGTACTTCTTCATCATCAACAATAGGGACTGTCCATGTATCCTCTCCTTTATAGCTTTTATTCTGGTCCGCAGCCTGTGGAACTTGGTAGAGGACTTTGATCTCTTCCTCTGGCACGACTTTGGCTATTTCCTCACGCGAAAAAAGATTTGTATCGATATCGAGAACCTTGAAAACTCCACTTATAACTGTGACCGGAGCTTTTGTCGCAGTTTTTTCAAACTCCGGAGACAGCACTTGTTCTTTGTTTTCGACTTCAAGAACAGGGCAGGCTCGGCGGCATTTGTCCTTCTCCTCAGTGTTTGGTGAACCATCACTATAAAAAACTGCTTCTTCTTCGAACAATTTTTTGTCTGGATCCGGACGTTTCAGCTCCTTTGATTTTTGGTACACAGTGTTTATCTGGCTTTGAGTCCAGTTAGCTGCTTCCTTCAATACATGAGCCGATGTAATGTTGTGAGAATGATACATCGGACCCGTCAAAGAGATTCTTGGAGGCGGAGGAAGTGGGACAGAAGGTGCAACTTTTGTATTCCGGGGTTTCTCCTCACATGAAACCACTTCCGTGCAGAGCTTCTTCAAATATTCTGTACAATGACGATAGTCATCTTGATCTGGGAACTGTGTTTCCAGATCGAAAACACGTCTCATGTAGTGGCAATCGACACCTTCCTAAATATGAAACATTATTTTTCACCGGTTTTTAAGTATTTTAAACGCACCATCCGCTTTTTAATTACATTCGCTACTACGTTCCTTTTGATCGGCGGCACTCGGTCTTTCTCTTCTTTTTTCTTGTCTTTCTCTGTCTCTTCCGCATGAATGGTTATCAGTTTATGGGTGATTAACCAGTTCCATGAGTGCTCGCGGAGCTCTCTCTTCTTTCTTTCCTCCTCTGTCTCCTTTATCGCTTTTTTCTGTTTCTGCAAATCAATATAATTTGGATTTTATTATCAAATGTGCTCAATAACTTACTCGTGGCCCTTTCTTTTTGTTCTCTTTTTGTGGCTTCCTGGTTTTGACACTGATCCCGACGTGCTCCTCTTGCTCCTCTTCCTCAATGCCCTGGTCTGAGGTAGTGGGCCTTTGATTAGATGTTGATGGTTCTTCGTAATCCATATCATACTGTTCTTCAACTTTTCCTTCCGGTTTTGAATCAGATTCAGGATTCAGGGGGAAGTTGATTCCTGGAGGTGACGAAGTGGTGGCATTGTTTCTCAAATCCTCTGGTGTAGCCTGAAGTGGAAAAGATCTGTCATCTGTATTCAAAGCTAATTCTGGTGTCTCTTCTGTGTCATTCTGTTCATTTTGCTGATCCACTTCCATATCAATTCCATTATCTTCATCTTCTCCTGCAGCTGCACTCATCTCATTCTCAGTCGAGTTTGGTCTTGTTTTTTCATTTTCTGTTTGTAGAATATCTTTGTCTTGAACTTGATTGACAGGAACTAGTGCATTTTGGGGACTCTGCTCATTCACTTTCGTTTTATTTCCATCATCTACTTTTTGTCCTCCAGTCATTTTCTTTTTATTTGCGTCTGCTGTGGAAGATGTTTCAACTCGATCCCACTCTTCGTGAATGGTATCATCTGAAAGTAAAAAGAAACTTCAATATTTTGTCATAAACCATTGTAATATACCTCCATCTGTGGAAAAACTATATTTCACAGTCCTGTTTGAGCCGGTTGAAAGAGTCTCTGGATAGACGGGAGCAGAAACTGCAGATATTTCCTGGGCTGGCACAAAAGACGATGAGGTAGAAGGAACGTCAGAAATTGAAATGATGGGAGCAGAAGATGTTGATTGGCCTTCTGAATTCAATGATTAAATTTTTATGAAAAGATTGTGTTTAACTCACCTTCTGAATTTATTCCTGGAACTTCTGCAGACTGTCCGACAAGGAGCTCTCTGCTTCTTAGTTGAATTCTTTTTTCTGGAGGTGTTTGAACTGGAAGCCTTACGTATCTCCTGCGCGTGCTGCTGCTGCTGGGTACTGCAGGCACCGAAGAAAATGCAGAATTCTGTGAATCAACTTCATCATCAATTTGAGAATTTACTTCTTCGACTGAGGGAGTTTTCGCTTCTTTTGTCTTAGAAGAAGCAGTTCTTCTGCGTTTTTGAGTTCCTGCGCCTCCACGTCTTCGTTTCCTTCTTTTTTTAGCTCCAGAAGTTGCTTCCTGGCTCGTCGAGGGTGATTCTTCCTCTGCGACATGTTCGTTTCCTTCAAGCTGTTCTTTTGCATCCTCTATCTCTGTAGTCGGCACAGTGAGCGAAGACAAAGAAGGCTGGATTTCCATTGGTTTCTGCAATGACAGATGATTTTCCCGGTCGACGGCAAGATCCACTTTTTGGTTGGGAGAGCACTCCGAGCGTTGTGGTTCTTGCTCGTTTGCTTGCGGTTGAAGAGTATTTGATAGTTCTCCTTCATCCATTGGAATTTCCTTGCCATTGTTTCTCAAATCCTCTGATGTTTGTCTGATTAGACGTAGAGAAAATCTGTCATCTATCATTTCAGCTGATTCTGTTGTCTCTTCTGTGACATCCTCTTGAATTTTCTCAAGAGCCGGATTGACAGGAACTGTTGCACTTTGGGAACTCTCCTCATCCCCTTTCTTTCGATGTCCATCATCTACGGGTTGTTCTGCAGATGCAGTTGTCTCTTTTTCATTTGTGACTGCTGTTGAAGAAGTTTCGACTGGAATCGGCTCTTTGTCAATGATATTATCTGAAAGTAAAAAGAACATTGAATCCTTAGTCATTAACCATTATAATATACCTCCATCTGTGGAAGATTCCTGTCTCGTCAGGGTTGTTCCTTTTTCTGCGACATGTTCGTTTCCTTCAAGCTGTTCTTTTTCTTGCTCTATCTCTGTAGTCGGCACAGTAAGCAAAGATAAAGAAGGCTGGATTTCCACTGGCTTCTGCAATAGAAGATGTTCTTCCCCGTCGACGCGTTTATGGCTTGGAGAAGCTTCCGAGCATTGTGCTTTTTGTTTGTTTGAGTACGGTTGAGGAGTAATTGATGGTTCTCTGTCATCAATTGTACTTTCCTCCTCATTGTTTCTTGAATGCTCTAGTGTAGTCTGAGGAAGTGGACGTGGAGAAAATCTGACATCTGCCTTTCCAGCTGACTCTGATGTCTCCTCTGTGACAACCTCTTGAATTTGCTTGAGAGCCGGATTGGCAGAAACTCGTGCATTTTGAGGTTTCTGCTCATTCTCTGTTGTTTTATTTCCATCATCTACTTCTTTTCCTCCAGTCATTTTCTTTTTATTTGTGTCTGCTGTTGAAGAAGTTGGAACTGAATCCGACTCTTTGTTAGTTTTATTACCTGAAAGTAAAAAGAAAATTAAATCTTTAGCTATAAATCATTATAATATACCTCCATCTGTGGAAGGACTTAATAGCGCATCGATGTTGAACCCGGCTAGACGCTGAATTGAACCTGTCTTTGGATAGACGGGAGCAGGAGCATTTTTCGAGATTGCTGATAAAGTTTCACCACCACTTTGTTGGTTTTCCTGTGATCCCAAAAGAAAATAACAATGAGGATAATCATAATTTGTACTGGTTGCAATCGTCGTGCCGTTGGGATCAGAAGAGGATGATTGGTTTTCTGATTATATTATCAAAAATTTTGTGAGAAGACAAATGTATCACTCACTTTCTAAACTCTTTTTTTGAAACTCTGCAACAGACGAAGCGCATTGAATTCCCAGGGATCCCTGCAGCGGCAGATGCTCTCCCATGCCGAGGCCAGTAACTTCATCGCTTCGAGAACCCGCCGAGTGTATTGGTCCTTTTTTTGGTGTTTGGGATCGTTTGTTGAAATTCAAATAGTTCTTCCAATGACGCTCTGGAGTAGTTATTACATTAATTATTTTAACATGTTTTTGTTGAAATTCTTACTATTAGAGGATCCAGCACTCCTGGAGGCAGCGGTTTGTCTCTGCCTCTTAGCCAAATTGTTGACCTCCTCTACTATCCCAAGGGCAGCAACACGTCCTTGTTGCCTCATCAGGACTGAAAATATATTAATAGTGAAAATTGATGATGTTACTGATACGATTTGTTCTCACCGACTAATTTTGCACACTTTTGTACATATTGACTTGTTGTTCCAATGTTCGGGCAGTTTTGGCATTCAAATGCACTGTCGAACATTTGTTGTGCATCGAAATCTTCCGAAGGTATAAATCTTAGGTAGAGAAAACAATTGAGATACCGATCTAAGTCCAGAACCATTGCCTCTGAAATTATTTTTATTGAAAGACCTTCCGGAAGAAAATAACACGAATACTCATTTGATGCCAATTGCTTTTTTTATTCCAATCAATTGAAGGGAATAACAGTATTCGAAATTATAAGATTTTTTGATATGTATCATTTTAGAAAGCCCGGGAAAAGATTCTTTTGGAGCCTGTCTGAAAATAGTCTGAAGTTAGTTATAAGACCTCAAGTGCCAAAAATCACAACTCTTTGTGCGCTTCTTCAGTGCATTTTATATAACTTTTTCTCGTCGGGTTTAAATTAAAACGTGAAAGGAATTTTTCCTAATACATAATTTTCTAAAATTTATTGAAATTTCATGAAACAGGATGAGAAAATTTTCTGCTGAAATAAAACTGAAAAAAAGTCACGGCGAAAAACAATTTTGGCATTTTGAGGCCTCATAACTCATTTCAGACTGATTTTCGGACATGGCTCCAAGAGAATTTTCTCTTTTCTCTGGTTTTTTTAATAAATTTAAACCAAAAATCTTGAAATTTGGATTAGTGGAGTCCTCTTTTTATTAAAAAAAAAGTACATATTATGTCTCATTGTTGTCTAATTAAATGCCGTTAATACCATTTGGGTTGAGCCGGACAGAAGCGGAGCCTAGCTTCTGAAAGATGTGTTTTACTCAATAGGTAAACAACACCTATGATCATTCAAAATTGAATTTTTGAAAAACAAGCGAATAGCTTGAGTTCTCTCTTACATGTCTCTCTAACTAATTAAAACCCAACATGTTAAAGAAAAAACATACTTTTGACATCATTTTCTTTTTTTTGATCATCGAGGCAGAGTGGTATGCATCGATAACAGAATTTAGAGTTGTCAGTCCGTTTAGTTATCCATGAAACCGAAGAAGATTGGACTTCGTCTGGTTTTTGATCTGTAATAATTCAGACGTTGAATATCCTCTTTCTCAAGTTGGATAGCTCACTTTTTGGTTTTCCTATAACGTCATTAATTTCTTCGTCAATTTTCTGGTGGGATTCAATGTTTTTTTTCGCTTTGTTGAGTTCCTCGAAGACCTCATTACGTCCCTGACCTCTCACCATAACTGAAAAAAGTTTCCACATTAATGATTCAAACTGTAAAGCTTTATCTAATTGTTATGGTATTCGGTAATACTGCTGTCATAAACATTATTTTTCAATACTTATAGAATATATTCAGAAAATTGCGTTTCTTAACTTCTACCGGGTTGCCATCAAAAAATACATATCATAACTGTTTTCATTTAAAACGCAATACTACTTTTTTCGATTAGTGTACTTGTCCGCATGAAGGGGGACATAGGTATTCAAAAAATAGAGATCTTTGATATGGATCGACTCACAATTTTTGTCAGAATTTCTGGGATAAGAGAAAAGTCTCTAGAAGTCTGGTCCGAAAATTGGCCTAAACGAGTTATGGGGCCTTGATTTCTCGAAAAAGGGTCTTATGCCGTTAAGATTTACTTTCCATTTGAACGTAAAATACACTCGCAATACACGTGAAAAAGTGAATTTAGAGAGTATAACGCCGTGAACTCTGTTTTATCTGTAATATTTACTGTTCAAATGAGGAAGCATCTTTATGAATATGAAATCTTTGTCCGGAATTTATCTAGATATTTCAATCAGTTACATAAATCTTCTGTCTTTTTTTGTGTTAGGATATAACTCGGTTCATTGTTTTGAAATTTGTAATATCACCCGTTCAGAATCGCAAGAATTTGTTTTTGTCGCTCCAACTCTTTTCAGACTATTTTCAGTTGTCCACTTTCTGAGGCTCCTACAGAGTTTTAGTGAACATTTTGTCCAATTCTTAATTCTTCTGAATTTCTAAAGCATTATGCCTTCTTTTTCCGATATTCTGGAGAGCTTTCTGTAGATGATTTGAAAATGCGGGGGGCCCATTTTTGACTACTCTAATATTAAGTTCTTCTCATTTTTTCACATTATTTAGGTCAATTCCAACCAAAATTTTAAAGCCATGAAGATTCTTCCTAGTTTTAGGAGTAGAGAATATTGATTGAAGAGACTTCACGTATTTCACCTTTTCACGTGCACGCAAAAGAACGTTACATTGAAATAGGAGGCAAATCTTCACGGCGTGGAGTTAATTTTTGAGAGTTTGAGGCCCCATAACTCGTTTAGGCTATTTTTCGAACCTTGCTCTTAGAGACTTTTTCCTTTTTCCCAAAATTTCGATTCGATCCATATAAAAAAATCTCAATTTTTGGAATACCGGTGTCCCCCTCTAACGTTATTTTTCATTTTATACTGATTTAACTGCTGACAGGTTTGATTTCTGAGTACCGTCAAAATATATATATATATATAAATATAGGTTCTTACCAGTTATTCCTGCTTGTAATTTTTCAGTTTCCGACAGACTGTCCATTCGAGAACACTTTGTGCACAAAAGTGCACTTTGAATGCGTTCCTCGAGTTCCAAAGAATCTTCCCTAGAAGACAGGAGTCTGTGAACTGCAGTCAATCTAGATTTGGGACACAAATCTGAAACGACTTTTTTGAACTAACGTTATTCACGTAATGAGTCAGCAAAACCGTAAATAAAAATAAATCTTACTGTAGATCGCTTTCTCTCTTTTCCGGTCCACACTGAGGAGAGGTATGCATCTGTAGCAGTACTCACTCTCGTAGTCGGTGTCTACGGTCTCCTCGTCTGATGGCGTGCTCGATCTCGATTCGTCGGAAGAAGCCATCTGTAAACTTGAACATACATATAGGTATAGGTGGATTTTTCAAATGTAAGAGGCGGGTGGTGAGAGGGATCAGTGTTCACTTTTCATTCTGTGCATTTTGTGTATTTCGTGTTTTAAATTTTGACAATTAGTATCGCCAGCAGAAAAATTGTTCTGCAAACTAACTTGCCTTGGTTTTGTTGTTTTTTTGAGCTTGATCGCTTTGTAGAACACTGTTTAAGAATTATCTGTAATACGATATATTAAAACAGAGATTCATAAAAATTAGATGACAATCGCGAATATTTTTACCGTTTTAGGCAGAAACTGAGCAGAATAAAACAAGGTCTGAAGAGGAAGAAAAACAAATGAGTTGTATTTAAACTAAACGTGTGAAGAGAGTAGGTGCAGAGATGTGAGAATTAGACGGAAAAACAGTAGAAATTGGAAAATGAGGTAGAATAGATGTCTAGAAGCGAATTTCTAAACAAGAAACAGAGAAATATGCAGTTTTATGACCGGTTGGAACCTGTCTGGATAAATGCAGAAGGTGGAGAAAACTTAGAGAAATAATAGTTTGTTTTTATTTGACCGAGTTAAACAGATTTCAGAAGAACGCGGCTGTTTCAAAGTGTATATTAAGTACATAGGAAGCATTAAACATTGCTGCAAATGTAAAAAAGTGGAGAGGAGACGCAGGACGTTGCAGAAGTACACGAAATATCATGAGCGTAGTGGAGAGATAGAGAAAGAAAATGGAGACGGAGGGCAAGACGATGGATGCATTGGGGTTGGAGAGTTTCCAGGAAGAAAACACACGAGACGGTGTGAGAGGTGGTCAGTGCTGGTCGGCGCTCTTTTTACGACAGAGTGCATTTGTCGCCATGTCAGGAAAAAGGGCATTTGGTTCATTAGTTGTTCCAAATAGACACTGAGAGAGATGAGAACTGCAGAAGGAAGATAGAAATGTAGATATGCTAATCGCGATGGTTTTTTGTTACAATATGATGTAAGTGATAAGGAACATTGATGATAAAATATTGTACGGGGCAAGAGTCATAGAATAACCGTAATAGTGGTGCCTGTTCGCAGCGGTATATCGCGCTTTCCAAAAGAAATGTCAAATTGCAGCTAACTGACAAATATACACACACTTTGTTTTCTCCAAGCGCCTGTTGCATCCGATCTTCAATTCAAAAGTCTTCCATCGAAACTTTTGCCAAAGTGTGAAAGTGAGAAAAGAACGGATAGGTTGTGAGAAGGGGATCTGAACGTGAATATAGTGAAGACTGGGATTTCGAGAAACTCAAAAAAAAATTGAAGAGAGATATGTACAACGCACAAAAACCCTATAATGCATACTTGTCACGGGCCGGACCGGGCCGGGCCGAAAACAGAAATATTCTCGGGCCGGCCCGTAGCCCGGCCCGGCCCGCTCGGCCCGTTTTGAAACCCGTTTTTGAAACTTTTTTGAAATTTTGATGTTTTTTGGAAATTTTTTGAACAAAAAAAGTTTTCGAATAAAAATTCAAAATTCAATAAAAAGGTAATTATGTATGATAATTTAAGCATTTTTACTCTAAATTTTCGAAAAATTTCAGAAAATTTTGTTACACAAAATGAGTACACATTTTTGAATCCGGGCCGACGAAAGAAATTTCGGCCCGGCCCGGCCCGATTTTTTGACAAGTTGGCTATAATGACATTTTAAGAATATAAGATATTGAAGCCATGAGAGTAATGGAAGAATCTACTTGTTTGTTATTCTAATGAAGCGCTTGAGAAGTGAAAAAAGAAGATCGGAACGTAGATATGGTGAAGATGGTGGTCTCTAGATGAATGAGGTACTGTTTGAATTAAGACAATTGGCAGCAAGATGAATGGAGTCGTGCATATACATAGAGAGTGACATTGGTAGTGACAGTTTTACAGAGATATAGTTATAGAAAAATCAGAATAGAGAACTGTTTCGAGAGCAAATGAATTGAAATGATTAATGAAAAATGATAACGAACAAAAAGTTCATTAGTACTTTTTGTACAAATAAAAAATTTTGAAGAAGGAGAGAAAAAGGAGGAGACATAGACAGAAAAGATGGGTTGATTGAAAAGAGATTGCAGTGGTATTGCAACGGAATGAAATATTTAATAGAGTCTCTTCTAGATAACGAGTCATTACTATATTCAGGATATGTATATATATATATATATATATATATATATATATATATATATATATATATATATATATATATATATATATATATAAGAATAGATACAACCTTTTCTAAAGATTATTGAGGATTGAAACTATTTCAAAAACTGTCATATTTCTCAGCTATATAATTTATCTGGAAAAATTCACGCTTTAATTCAACCAAGCACTTGAAACAGCAACTCAGTTCGTTCGAAAATTGTATCTACGGGTTATCAACTCTCTCCTATTGAACCTTGTGATTATTCCCAAAGTTAAATTCTCAACAAATTGAGAGACAAGCTGCGAGAGGAATACTATGGACTTGAGTAAAAGCAAAAAATGAGGGAAAAAGAGTAGATGAAGGACGTTGGCACCGATTGACACTTTTCCCTGTTTCTCGAGTGTTCCAATAGTGAAGATATTGAAAATATCGATCAGAAATTGAGTTGAAGAAAACGCAACGATATTGTGTGTAAATAATAATGATACACTTTTATACACGGAATATTTTGTTGCGTGTGAAACATCTCTTCAGAAAATGATGAAGAATATATTGGTGAGTCGGTCGAATGAAAAAAAGTATCTGCGAGGAACATCTGGCAAGAGTAATCAAAGAAACCTTGCAGTAAAGGAAGACCACACTAACATCTGTGTCTTGGAAACGGCTGGACGGTGCAACTAATGCTTCTGATGTTCCAAGGTTTGCGTGGTCTGAAGATTGTTCCCAGAAAATTGAGATTTTCATCATTACGACTTTCGCTTTTGTTTTTCTCCATTGGGTGAAGTACAAAATACGATGCACTATATTTCCCCTTTTCTACGGCTACTGCCGATAAAATTTTGTGAGAAAGTCGATCTGATGGAAATTTTTCAGTGTACTCAATTAACAGTATTATTCATATTTAATTTATTCGAATCAAAAAAAAAATTACACGTAAAACCAATTCTTAAACCAGTGAATTACCCGTGGACAATTTTAAGAGATACAAATAAGGAGAGATCATGGAAAAGGCAGGGGGGGGGGAGGAGAAGAAAATAGGAATATAATGGAAAGCGATGATACAGTTATCATAAATGAAGCGATGATACAGTAATCATAAATGCCTAATAAAAACAGTGGAAATTTCGGCGAGTGGGGCATTAGTACAACGGTGACAGATGTAAATCAGAGAAAAAAGTGAAAGCGAAAGAGGAACAATGTTGGATGTCATAAAATATCGAAACGGAACAGTGGAAAGGAAGAAGTTGTGGAAGAAAGCAGTGAGATTGATGGGAATAAGAACAGGAGGCAATACAACAGTACTCATTAATGAACTGAAAGAAACAACTTTGGCAAGTGGGACAATAATACAACGGTGACAAATATAAATTAGAGAAAAAAGTAAGAGAGAGAGGAACAATGTTGGTTGTCATAAAATATCAAAATGGAGCAGTGGAAAAGAAGAAGTTGTGGAAGAAAGCAGTGAGATTGATAGGAACCGGTAGAGACGTAAAAACGGAGCCTCACTTGTATCCATCGAAAATTTCGCGGAGCTCCTCCAAGGTTCGTTGGTAGGTGAACTCCAGCTCATTGAGGATGTAGCCTTTTCTGTAAAATGAACATGAAAGAATTAGGGCAATTATAAAGTAGCTCTTACGGTGGTGTGCATCCGCTGCAAAAAGGTTTGGGATACTCTTTTTTCTTATTTGTTTCCTTTTTCACTGCCCAGTGCACAATATTGAACACCTCGCAGCCACAAGTCGTACACCACGAATTCTTTGATGCGTTTCCGTATGGGTCAACACCAAATTCCTTTTCGTTCTCCTTGATGTAAAGGAAATATTTTTCCATGTGCGCCAGACTCCTGAAACATTAATATGCTAATATTATTAAATAAATCATTGAGTTAATTTACCTTATCAGGATGTTTCTGATGAGTTCGTAGACTTCCGGAACGTCCATAAACGTCTTCTCTTCAGCCACGCTCCAAGCAATTTGTGCCAGTGGGATAATGTTGTCGTTCTTCTTTTGAATGTTGTGGTCGACAGCCACCATCGAAATTGCCAGCTGAGTGAAGGTTGGCTGGCCTACATTCCATGCAATGTTAGAGCAATATGAGTTGCTCTGCACAAAGTGGAAACATCCACTATTAAGATAGACCATTTCTTTTGCCAGTTGTTCGAATTTATAAAATGGTATCTTATTTTTCACCAACTCTTCTTCGCTCGGCCAGTAGTTTTCGTGGTGGTAGTTCGCCCCATTTTTCGTGGCAAGCTTCTCAAGCTCTCCCCAGTACTCATAAGAGACCGCGTACCACAAACAAGGTCCCGGACCAAGGTTCCAGTTTATGCTGGCCATAAGCAAATGCTCCATGTGCGCAGCGGTCCGAGAGCCAATCGCCTTCAAATACATCTGGATTGTATTAATTCCAAATACATTCACTTCTAGTTGGCTGAGGAGGTTCTTATTACTTCTGGGCCTCAAGTGCTCCGGGAGTTTTTGGAGTTCCTGTAATCAGTTTAATCAATAAACGTATACTAAAACTGGGGAATTCAAATTACCTCCAGAAGCTTCTCGCAGTCTTTTCCAGTGAGGTCGACATTGGTTCCAAATCGACTCCATGGAGAATTTCTATCACCAGACACCGGCTTATCTTGCTCTCTAATCATTTTGTCAACGAAACTATCAATATTGCTCTTCTTTTCCGGTCCTCTTGTTTTGTTATGTATAACCACTTCGTACACTGTAAAAAATATATTTGAAAGTGTATACTTCCAAAACGTGAGTTTGGCCAGTTACAATTCAGGCAAACTTTTTCGTATTTTTTCACTTGTAGCATGGTCAGTACCCACACTCCTTCAATTTGAAACCCACAAATTTTTTTTAATGTCACCAAAAAGCAAATTCTATGAATACATTTCTGAATAATTGTTCAATTTCATCAAAAATTGGAAAGTTGATATTTAAATTTTTTACGGCGATAAAAGGAACGGAGTCAAATGAAAGTGTATTTCGGTGTCACCTGATGGTCGGACGAATTTTATTTTGTATAGGTTGGACATAGAAAAAATAGCATAGAATTTTTGTAGTTGACCATTTTTTGTTGAAACACTATCTTGAAAGTTACAGGTTTCAATGCGTTTTAGAAAATTTTTGAATATTATCATTTTGACAACCTGTAACTTTCAAAATAATGTTCCTACAAAAAAATGGTCAACTTTAAAAATTATGTGCTATTTCTGCTCTGTCCAACCCACACAAGATAAAATTTGTCGGATAATCAGGTAACACCAGAATAAACACTATCAAACTCGGCCATTTTCCTCTGAAAACAGCCAAAGTTATAACCATTTGAGCGGTATTGTAAATTTGATAAAGCTGACTTTCTGTTTTCATCATCTCAAAAAAAAAAAGTTTGGCCCGACTTTACCTACACAACAAACGGCCTGCTCAGAACTCGAAGACTTTTTTTCTTAAATAATACACAAGAAACTTACACTCGTCGGCTTTCTTCTCAACTTTTCCCAGATACTTGAGATACTCGTCCAATGGGATTTTCTCTTCTCGATGGAAAATCGACCAAGTATCCTCTCCTTCGTCATTTTTGTTTTGTTCCGCAGGTTGAGGAACTTGATTCAGCACAGTGATCTCGGTCTTGTTTCGATCGATTGGCATCTTTTCTATCGCAAACTTGGCCAGATCGATTTCTGCCGCAGTGTCGAGTCCCTGTATCAATAAAATCGGTACTCCGTTAGAAATCTCCTCCAGCTTCTTGATCTCCGATGGGTCCATATTAGACACATTGACGACTGGACACGGCAAATGATAATCGTCCTTAGTCAATCCGTAGAAATCTTGCTCCTTTTTCAACAACCCATTGTCTGGTACTGGTGGGACGAGTTCTTCTTTCTTATAGACGGGATTCACTTTGCTGGTTGGAGAAGAGAGTGCAGCTTTCTTCACATCTTCCGCTGTGCAGTTATGCTCCAGATGCATTGTCCCGGTTAATCTCATTGTTGGTGGAGCAACGGTGGTCATCTTCGGATCACTAGATGATTCTCCAAACGGCTTTGTTTCGAATGCAGTGCAGCGTCTTTTCAAGTAATCCAAACAATAACGGTAGTTTCCACGATCAGGAAGTTCCGTGCCCAATTCGATGTCTTTCCTCTTTGGCATGTGCTTTGGATTGCTTTTTTCCTAAAAAAAGGTACGATTTTATGGTTTTAATTTATTTAACCATTAAAACGTACCGCCCAATTTTTAATACAGTTCTCCACTCTTGCTTCTTCATCCTTTTTCCAGACGTGATTCGAATCCTTCTTTTTCTTCTCATAAGCAAAACTTAACATCTGCTTCAACAACCAATCTGTATTTTGCTTATTCATGATGGCTTTTCTCCTCTCGACTTCCGCACTTGTTTTGTTGTTCTGTGAATTAGAATTCAAAAATAGCTGATTTTGAAAACCACGGAAGAAACTTACAATACGACGGCCGCCTTGTTTTCTGTTTTGTTTTTTAACTTCACTGTTTTTTGCTTCAGATGTCGACGGCGTATCTTTGTCTTCATTTGCGGACTCATTATTTTCTGGCTGGTCGTCATCATGATCTAAATTCACGGGGTTTTGAAAAATTTCCAGTGCTTCTTCGTCATGCATCAAGTTTTCAACAGCTTCCTCTGGTACTTGGTGGCTTTCATCAATTTCTTCTGGTACTTGTTGACGTAGATGTTCTTCTGGATCATCGAGCAAAGGTTCTCTGTCATCATACTGCATGTCATCATGTTCAGTCAAGTCAGTATGAGTTGGCATTTCCGAAGAAGCTGCTGCCTTGCTTTCAACTGCATCGGTGTCCGATTCTGGTTTATGTTCACGCTCTTCGTGCAAAATGTTTACCGGGACTGAAGACGAAGAAGCCAGATTTTCAGAAGACGTCAATGTTGTCTGTTGCTTTTTGGATTTGAGCATTTCAGTGTTTGAATCAAATGTATTTTCCTCTTCAATGATGACTTCCTTCCCTTCTCTGAGACTCGAGGCAACAGCTTGCTCATTTTCAGTTTTCGGCTGCGGAGAAGGAGTGTTATCTGTATTGTCCGTCGTTTCTTGTGTCTTTTCAGTGACAACCTGTTCAGTTTGATCAACCGGCGGATCCATTTCCATCTGTTCATCCACTTCGCTTGCATTTCCAGCATTTTCATTTTGCTCTGCAGCTTCATTCATATCATTTTGATTTGTTTCCGGTGTTGACGCTGTTGAGGAAGATGCGAGGGTGTTACTGTCTCGATCAGAATTTGTTTCCGTAATTCTCAACTCATGTGTACCTTCTGAATGATTTTGGCTCAATAGGCAAAGAATGGTCCCAACCGCAAAGAATGGTCCCAACCGCAAAAAATGGTCCCAACCGCAAAGAATGGTCCCAAAATTTTTGGGTACACAGTTTTGAGAATTGAATGGTCCCAAACGCAAAGAATGGTCCCAAAAATTTGGGTGACACGAATTTCAGAATTGAATGGTCCCTACCGCAAAGAATTGTCCTTCAAAATTGATACGAAAAACTTTTCACCATTCTCTTAGGCTTAGCTTTCTTAGAAATTGGTGAAAAAATTGACAAAACCGGTTATTAATCGTATTTGTCAATTTTTTGCACAATTTCTAAGAAACCTAACATGGAATGACTCCCGACTGGCTCTACAAAATTTACGAATTTATTGGCTTATTTGATAGATTCTACAGAAAAAATGACAAACCTAATAGCTTTTCCGGTGACTGGACCTAATTTTCGAGATTTTCAGATTTTTAGAAAATCAGTTTTTTTTCAAAATTTTTTTTTCATCATTTTTTTTCTCAATGTTCTCCCATCTGGCGAAAAAAACAAAAACAAGTAAAAAATAGAGAATTTCATAGACTTTTCGATAGGCTATGAAAATTTTTTTGGTCATGTTCCTACTTTGACCAGACCCCCGAAAACTGAGAGTCAAAAAAAATAATTTTTTCTGTGATTTTTTTCTTTTCTTTTTTTCTTTAAAAAATAGAAGAACTCATGCAAACAAATTTTTCAAAAAAAAATTTGGGGGTAATCGCGAAGAAAAAAGAAATAAATTTTGTTGAAAATTTCGGTTTTTCAAGATTTTGATGGGTATAGGAAATATGCGATTTCTTCTGTTTAAGCTTTGAAAACGTTGGTATATTTAAAGAAATTATTAACCACAAACTTTTAAAACCTGTATCAAGAAGTTTGAATGTTTTCTGATCAGTTTCCAATTCGTAGCAGAGGCTGATAAAATGCATTCTTTTGAGGTGGTGAAAATTTCAGAAGCTTACAACGTGCTTTAAACGTCAGACTGTTGTTTTGAAAACATGCCTAAAATGAAAGATTCAACAAATTCGGACACTTTAAACAAAAATTTTAATTTTAATTTTTTTTTGAAAATTTCATAAGGGGGGACCACATGAAATTTTCATGAAAAATGAAAATTTTAAATTTTTGTTTAAAGTGTCCGAATTTGTTGAATCTTTCATTTTAAGCATGTTTTCAAAACAACAGTCGTTAATCTGACGTTTAAAGCACGTTGCAGGCTTTTGAAATTTTCACCACCTCAAAAGAATGCATTTTTTGAGCCTCTGCTACGAATTGGAAACTGATCAGAAAACATTCAAACTTCTTGATACAGGTTTTAAAAGTTTGTCGTCATTAATTTCATTAAATATATCAACGTTTTCAAAGCTTAAACAGAAGAAATGACATGTTTCCTATAACCATCAAAATCTTGAAAAACCGAAATTTTCAACAAAATTTATTTCTTTTTTTTCGCGATTACCCCCAAATTTTTTTTTGAAAAATTTGTTTGCATGAGTTCTTCTATTTTTTGAAGCTTTTTAAAACAGTCCAACGACTTCACAGAAAAAATATTTTTTTTTGACTCTCAGTTTTCGGGGGTCTGGTCAAAGTAAGAACATGACCAAAAAAATTTCCATAACCTATCGGAAAGTCTATGAAATTCTCTATTTTTTACTTGTTTTTGCTTTTTTCGCCAGATGGGAGAACATTGAGAAAAAAAATGATGAAAAAAAAATTTTGAAAAAAAACTGATTTTCTAAAAATCTGAAAATCTCGAAAATTAGGTCCAGTCACCGGAAAAGCTATTAGGTTTGTCATTTTTTCTGTAGAATCTATCAAATAAGCCAATAAATTCGTAAATTTTGTGGAGCCAGTCGGGAGTCATTCCATGTAAGCCTAAGAGAATGGTGAAAAATTTTTCGTATCAATTTTGAGGGACCATTCTTTGCGGTTGGGACCATTCTTTGCGGTAGGGACCATTCAATTCTTTGGGACCGTTCTTTTATTTTTTGGGACCATTCTTTGCGGTTGGGACCATTCTTTGCCAATTGAGCCATGATTTTCATTAATCTTATTGTTACGGTCAACATGCAACCTACCATCTGGTGACCCTGCGGACTGGTCTTTTTCTTCTCTCATCTCAAATGAAGACTTTTTCAGTTGGGTACCTTCTCCGAGTGCAGGAAGTGCCCTTTTTCTCGTTGAACCTGTCTCTGGATAGACGGGAGCAGGAGCATTTTTCGAGATTGCTGATGAAGTTTCACCACCATTTTGTTGGTTTTCCTGTGCTCCGAAAAGATAATTAAAATGAGAATAATTATTATTTGAACTGGTTGGAATCGTCGTGCCGTTGGGATCAGAAGATGATGATTGGTTTTCTGAATATATTATCGAGAATTTTGTGAGAAGAGAAATGTATCACTCACTTTCTAAACTCTTTCTTTGAAACTCTGCAACAGACGAAAAGCATTGAATTCCCAGTGATCCCAGCAGCGCCAGATGCTCTCCCATGCCGAGGCCGGTAACTTCATCGCTTGGAGAACCCGCCGAGTGTAGAGGTCCCCCTTTTGGTTTTTGCGGTTGTTTGGGGAGACTTGAATAAGTTTGTCGAAGACGCGTGTGCTCTATTAAAGATATTATTTTACGGTTTTTGTTGAGATTCTCACTGTCAAAAGATCTAGCAATCCTGGTGGCAGCGGCGTCTTGTTCCGCCCTCTCAGCTTCATTGTTGATATTAAGGACTTTTTTGAGGGTAGCAAGACGTCCCTGTCGCCTCATCAAAACTAAAAATATGTTAATAATGAAACTTGATAACGCTACCGATAGGATTTGCTCTCACCAAGTATTTTTGCCCACATTTGTTCGTTTTGACTTGTTGTTTCAATTTTGGGGCAGTTTTGGCATGTCAATGCACTGTCGAAAGTTTCTTGTGCATTGAAACTTTTTGAATAACGAAATTCCATGATGAGAAGTCGTCTTACATATTCATCCATGTCCAGAACCAACGCGTCTAAAATTACTATTATTGAAAGACCATTCTGAAGAAAATAGCACAAAGACTCAAATAATGACAATTACTTATATTCATTTCAAACAATTTATTTTGAAAAATATTATTGTAAAACCTCTAATATAAGCGCACCCGCTAACAGAGCATCTTTGAACGTCTTATCTCGGCTGTCTTACGAGATATAAAAATTGTTTCAATTGAAAGAATATTCTATGGAAATTAAACTATACTTTGTCAGCTAGCAGCTTTTTGAAATTTTCTTTGAGGACCAAAATTATACCGCTGCGAACCAGCACTGCTAGGCGCTCTATTACAGATTTTACGGTATGTATCAAAGTTGTCTGATAAAATGACGTCTGACTACAATACCATTAGAATTAAGCCGGAAAAATGTAGAGCCTGATTTTTTGTTGTACTCGATGAATAAATGGTAACTCTGATCATTCAAAACTGAAGTTTTGGAAAAAAAAAATGCAAATATGTAGCTTAACTCCTTTCTTACATGTCTCTCCAATTAGTAAAAACCCTACTTGAAAAAAAAACATACTTTCAACGTCATTTTCTTTCATTCTGTCGTCGTGGCATAGTGGCATGCATCGATAACAGAACTTAGACTGGTCAGTCTGTTCAGTTATCCATGAAATCGAAGAAGAGTGGACTTCGTCTGGTTTTTGATCTGTAATAATTCACACGCTCAATAGCCATCTTCCCTAATGTTGAATAGCTCACTGATCTGTTTTCCGTGGACTTCTTCCATACTTTTCTGGCGCGATTCAGCATCTTTTTTTTCTTGAGTGAGCACGCTGAGTACTTCGAGACGTCCCCGACGTCTCATCATGACTGAGAACAGTTGCCACATTAATAATTTGAACAGAGAAACTTTATATAACAGTTATGACATTTGGTGATTTCATTCCGGGCCAGGATGAAAATGTTTGAACAGAACTTTTGGCTGGGCTACCAGCCGGGCCGGGTCGGGTCGTGAGAGTTTAATTTTTGGCCCAGCCTGTTGCAACTCTGCTTGATTTCTTATCATCAAAAAAGAAATATCGTCAATTTTTTTAATGCGCACTACTACTTTTTCCTCGACTAGTCTAGTTGTCCGCTTTGTGGTATTTTTCATTCTACGCTATGGAAGAAATGATAAATTCGGTTTCTGAGTACCGTCGAAAATTTTTTTTATTGGTTCTTACCTGTTATTTCTGCTTGAAACTTTTTAATTTCACTAAGATTGTTCATCGGAGGACATTTTGTGCACGTAAGTGCACGTTGAATGTGTCCCTTAAGTTTTGACGGATTTGCTCCTGACAGAATAGTGTGCATTGTATCCCATTTTAATTCGGTACACAAATCTGAAACAACTTTTTTGAATTAAGTTTGTTCACGTAGTAAGTTTACAAGAGTAGATAAAAAGAAATCTTACTGTAGATCCTTTCCTCTTTTTCCCGGTCCACGTTGCAGAGAGGGATACATCTGTAGCAGTAATCATTCTCATGGAAGATCTCTATAAACTCCTCGTCTGATGGCGTGCTGGATCTCGCATCGTTCAAGACATGCATCTGCAAACTTGGAATACACATAGATATATGAGAGGTATGTGGAGAGAGTCCCTTGGATAGGTGTTCATTTCTATCAACACCTCTGTAAATCTCACAGATAGCAGTCACAAAGTTTAAGAAGTAAAATAATTTTCTAATTTATTTGTAACCAATTAAAACCAATTATACTTTGGAAAATACTCTAAAAACATAAGCTATCATACTCACCTTGGAAAATAGTAATTGTTAGGTAAAAAGGGGCTGAGGTTAATTGTTTTGCTGACACGTAGTGAACAAAGTCCGTAAACTCTCAAAAACGTAAGTTTTGGGAGACTTAGCATTTAAAAGGTTTAGGAAAGTGCGAATTAGACGGTATAACAGTACACAATGGCAGGGAAGTTGTCTGAAAGCATATTCCATTTTCCAGAAACGGTTAGTGGGCGGAGCTCAAAAAAATAAAAGCATTTGTAGACTTTAGCAGACAGATGAATATACATGCGTTAAAGAATCTGTTCTAAACTGAGATCACCTTGTCTATCGTAAGCGCAGAACTAACGAACATACAGTAGACAATCAGCACATGGTTCCTCTTGAAACATAAAAGGAATGGAGGAAGCAGCTTGAAGAAAGATACAGCAATGTTTTTTTGCAGGTAAGCAACAGAAAATCATAAATCTAAGAATACATGCAAAGACCACATGTAAATTAGAAACTCTGTGGAAAAGCATAAAATATATTTTGAATGTACCGCGGATACCTTTCTGAGTGGAATCAGATAGTGAGAAAAGCTTAGAGAGATTTAGAAAAAGAGATATTCAAAGTCAAAGAAAGTTTGTTCCAAAGGTCATATAATGTACATTGGAAGCATTTACCATTGCTGCAGATGAGGAAAAGAGAGGACATTTACCAGTAGACAAAATATCATAGAGCTAGTGGAGAAATAGAGAAAGGTCGGAAGAAAGACATGATAGAGCATTGGTTAAGAGAGTTGTAAGGAAGAGGACACACGATATGGTGTGAGTAGTGGACAGTCATCTTTTTTGACTGAGTGCATTTGTTTCCAATGTGGAACTTTGCCGAAAAACTGATGTAGTTGTAGTCAAATGGTTTTTTACACAAAAAAACTATTTTTTCCACGAATTCACACACATCTTTTTTGTAGTTGAGGAAATCATCATTTGGAAACAGCATGAAACAGGAAAAAGTTGAAAAGAGATGGATACAATGCACAAAACTACTATAATGACATCTAAAGAAGATAAGATATTATGGAACCAGAATGTTTTACAAGAGAGGAATTTAAGATTCATCTCGTTAGTTGTTCTAATTGAACACCTGAAAACTGCAGGAAGGAGATCCGGAACATAAATATGGTAAGCACGGAGGTCTCTAGATAAATGAGGTACTGTTCTATAGAAGAAAATTGGCACCAAGATTAATGGATCGGCAGAGGGTTCGTACATAAATTTTCAGATCAGTATGCCATGTCGTATAATATAATGAGACTGTCTTGTAGGACATCTCTTCCAAAAATAAATTAGGGTGTGAGGTTCTTTGTTTTCTTTCCATTGTTTTTTACCAAGTTTACAGCTTATCGTCACATTTGAATATATCTGCAACAAAAAAAACAGACCAACTAACTGTATTGAGAGCAGATACATTGAAATGGTCCAAAAAAAATTATAACGAACAAATAGTTTATTGGTACTTTTTATAAAAATCAAAAATTTTAAGATGAAGAGAAAATGGAGGAGACATAGACAGAAAATATGGGTTGATCTTCAAAAAGAGGTGGCAATGATATGGAAACGAATTGAAAAATTCAACGGGGTGTCTTAATGATAATGACTCTCTACTATGTTCACCATATGTATTTATTTAAAGCTATTTCCGAAACAATCGTATTTCTCAGTTGTATAAATTATCTGTCTGGAAGAATTCACGCTTTAATATGATCAAGCACTTGAAGCAGCAGCTCAGTTCGTTCGAAAATTCAATTTGATAGTCATCAGTGAAAATGAGAAGACAGTGGATAAGTTGTGAGATGCTGAATGATTAAACTTTGTGCAAATTTATTTTAATTGATATGGCTGCGGAGGTAAGAGCAGCAAATGGGCGGGATTAAACCAAGAGGAGGTGGAAAACTCCCGACATGTATGTGACTACTCTCCCCCTATGTATTCTTGTGATTATTCTAAAAGTGTAATTCCCCATAAACCGAGAGAAAAGCTGCGAGAGAAAAACTACGTACTTGAGTAAAAGGTAAAAAGAGCAAATAGGAGACGTTGGCAGCGATTGACACATTTCCCTGTTTTCCGTCTTTTCCAAGAGTAGAGATACTGAAAGACTTGATCAGAAATCGAGTTGAAGAGAACGAAACTGTTTTTTGGGAATAATAGTGATGTACTATTATACAACGAATATTTCGTTGTGTGTAAGAAACATCTGCCAAAAAATTGAAGAAGAATATATTGGAGAGCCAACCAATTGAAACAATATTTCCCAAGAAACATCTGACAAGAGTAACAGAAGAAACCTTGGAGTAAGGCAAGACCACCCTGACAACTGTGCTTTGAAAACAGCTTGGCAGACTACTAATGCTTCTGATGTTCCCGAGTTTGTGAGGTCTGAAGATTGCTCCCAGAAAAACTGAAATGTTCATTATTAGTACTTTTTCCTTTGCTTTTCTCCAATGTACTTTTGATAAAAGCGGTCAGTGCAATGTGAAAGTGTCTCTTCGTAAATATTTTTTCACTAGAAGAAGAATTAGATGAAAAAGGAAAAAAAAGACGAAAGAAAAAGGGTGAAAGACAAACGACGATGCCCTATATCTTCTCTTTTCCACGGCTTCGAACAAAGATAGGAATTGCGAGGCGGCATTTTGTTCAGTTATTCGTTTTCCGTTTTGCATTTTCAGTTTTGGCTAGTTTTAAGTCTGCCATTAGATTTTCCTGGGTGTAAAGATAAAAAAGCGCTAAACATGATTAGAATTAAGCGTAGACATTTTTGCTTTTTCATTGTTCGATCCACAGTGACTTTCTCAGTCTTCTCGTCTAGCGAAAACCTGATTGCGAATTGCCTATGTGGTCAGAATTTGTTTATTCGAAACGTCGCGTCATTCCTCTCATCTTTCCACTCTCAAGAATATTGCCAATCAATTTCACCTGCAATCATTGATTTGTTTTGACTATCCAGAAAATATGCAAAACTGGTGAGTAGAGAATTTATTTTGTTTTGAGAACCAGGAAATTTCAAACCTCGGACATTTACAATAGGCATTAGTAAAATGACGAGATCAACGATGAATATGTAAGAGGTTGCATAATATAGGAGAACATAAAACGAAATGCCAGAATATATGTTAGTAGATTGCCAAAAAATGAGTAAGTTTTAGTCAATAAAAGAAAATAAACTAAGAAAAAGGCATGAGATAAGTGAAACGAGACCTTCTGATCAATATCTTGAGATATATAAGTGGAAACAATATAAAAAAATATATAAGGACTATATACATGGTCTTTTAGGCAAAATGTTAGTTGAATCAAGCTGTGAAGTTTTGCTTGTTGTTGTTGTTGATGACAGCCGGGATAAACTTCATACCCTCGTAAATGCTCACAAGGTCATTGAATGGAAATTGTTGGAGTGCAATGAAGTCGTCCAGTCCTTGTCTGAAAATCAGTAAATTGAATTAAAATTGATATTTTTCTAGGGAGGCACTCACGATTTGGCACAATAGACGCAGAACACATGGAACTTTCCACTAATATCCTTGATGAACAGAATGCTGAACACTTCGACCTCACAAGTCATACAGAAATGGGACTGCTCTCCGGGACTTCTCGCGTGCGTCTTGATGACTTTTTTATGTCCAACACAGAAGTCGTGGACCATTTTGCAGAACGCCAATGACCTGAAATATGAATCCCATTAGCAACATACTCTTCACTCGTGTAGTGAGTCTCCTAGGTAACGCATTCGCCCGGAAACCCTCTTCATTACCTGATGAGCACTCCTTTGCAGTTGTTGTAGATGAGTTGGTTGGTGAATTTCACGTTTTTAGCTAACTGCCAACACAACAGCTGCATTGGAACTTGCGACTTGAAAAGGCGCAACTTGTTGTATTCGTAGCTGAAGATGGACATCGTCAACTGATTGTTATTCATTGGTGCCACGTTCCAGGAGATGTTGTTGCACCAGCCAGTTGCTTGCACCCAATGAATCGATCCACCGTTCACATAGACCATGTCACCGGCTTTTTGTGTGAATCGATGCACTGGAATGCCTTCCTCAAGTAGGTTGTCCAATATCGGCCAGAACGATCCTTTCAAGTAGTCGATCCCGTTTTTCTCACACAATCTTTCCATTTTTCCCCAATAATCGTAGGGAACAGCAAACCATTCACAATCGCCGGGCCCAATGTTGATATTTACAGTTGCCATGTGGTTTCCATCTTGATGGGCTAGAGTACGGCAACCTGGAACCTTCATGAACAGCTGCACAGTGTTCATTCCAAGAATCTGGTGACCAAGGTGAGAAAGCATATTGGAACCAGCAATAAGGCGACAGAATGCGGGGAGTTTGGAGAGTTCCTGGAAAAAAAATTGAAAAATTTAGACGCTTTAATTCTAAAGTCTAGTCAACTCACATTAATTTGTTTCCCCCACTTCGTATCATCCGACAAATCGATGTTGGTACCAAACTTGATGCTCTTTAACTCTTTTGGTGGTGTAGGTGCATGTGATTGCTTGCTCATTTTCATTCTCTTCGGAGACGGACCACGTCCACCGGCTCCACCGTGCTTCTTGATCTTTTCCGCTTCATTCCGTAGTGTATGTTTGAATGACTCCGACTGGTATTGTGCGTACTTTGCAACCGTGGTGTAAGTCGGTTCACTAATGCATTTCCAAGTGGGTTGGCTCGCATGGTCACAATTTGTCTCCGGAGGGATATGATATTGAGTGCGCACTTCGATTTCTTGGTTTCCGTCAGTTTCCATAACAGCTTTAGTTGAGAATAATGAAAGATCAAGACGAAGACATCCAGTAAGACCACGAATGCAGGCGACAGTGCAGTTATCCAAGTAACGTTGAAGTTCCAGACTTCCCGCTTCTTTTCTGTTGTCAATAGTGAGAACTGGTGTCTTGAGAAGAAGCGGATGTCGCTCATTCCTCTCCAAAGCGGTTTTCACGTCTTCCTCGGTAGCAATCACCTTTTTCGGCTCCTTTGGAGGTACTGGCAGCTTAGCGTAGTCATCGAAAATTGGTTGGTAGGTGCTGTTAAGAATAGCCCGTTTCGAAACCATCTGCATAATTTCCTGAGCGCTTATATCCAATGAGACGTAGAGCTCTGAGAGCAAGCTAAAGCTTTCCGGTAGGTTTTGGAAGGCAACTCTCGGGAGGAAGTCGTATGGGTAGCAGCGTGGGGACTCGAGGAGATGTCCGTGGTCTCGTAAGTTTTGAATCATGATTTCCGTGACACGTGGCATCTCGCGAGTTGCATCCGAAATGAAGTATTCGCAGATGTTTCTCTGAAATAACCACATTTGTATTTATATATCATAGTTGTCTGTAATCCGGATTCCGGATATCGAACACTTCATTCCTGTTCCGGATCCCGGATTTTGAAAATTGTTTGCCGGTTCTAGATTTCGGATTCCGGATATCGAAAAATGTCATTTCGTACAACAATGGTATTTATAGTTTTTTTTCTCATTGCCTACTATTAGGTTCTTCCCATTGCCAAACAAGAAAAAACGAAAACCCATAATTAGGCTCATTCGATCTTTTAAGATTCAGTGCAAGCAATAGCTTCCATATGCTCTTGCTCTCATTTTTCTATTTCTCACGATTTTTTGTCTTCTTCTATTTCACTATTGAATTGAATAAGAGCACAGCAAAGCAGGGCAGCATTAAATCCCTTTAGCTCCCCCACTTCTTTCGTCATGGTTACAATGAGCTAATGAGAGAGGGGGCAGCATGACTTATAAGCCCATCCCACTCTTCGTTTTTTTTTTGCTCTCGTGTTTGTCTGCTGTTTGAGCTCTTATTACCTTGAATACTGCCTCACTGGTTTCCAAGCACTCGAGCACTTCTCGCTCTGCTTTGACCAACGCCGGTTCGTTGGCTCTCAGCAACTCTAAGACTTGAATCTCAAGATCTTCCATTGGTCGTGGCTCGGGTGTATCCCAGTAAACCTCCTCCGGTTGGTCCTCTTCCATTGTGCGAAATTCGACCCAGAGGTTCCAGAACGCGTGGTCGTAGAGGTACTCTCGTTCCTGGAAATTTAGAAATTGTTTCTATTAGTTGTCATATAAACCAGACTTTCAAAATATCGGGTTGACCCGGCCCGGTGGACCCGCAGTTGAAAATGTGCACAATTTTTTACAAAATTTTTGAACTATTCATCAAAAAAAGTCAGAAATCTTATGTAGGCTTGAGTTTTATCGATATGTAAGAACATAGTCAAAAATACTCAAAATTCTCAAATTTTTAAGTTGTTGTATTGCGACATGACCCTTTGCAAGTCTGATATAAAATTCTCACCATATAGGCTGCATCTTGTCGGTTTCTTAACTCAAGTGGAATAGGCTGCTCGTAAGCTTCTTTGAGACATGGAATGTCTTTCTCAAACGGTGGTGCTTGGTTTGCAGGACGTGTAGGTATCGGCATTGAAAGTTCCTTTTCAAGGAATTGAATTCGAGCTTTTAGAGGTTCCGGACAAACTGAAAAAATAATCTTATTTTACTACCAGCCTGGCTGCTGCGCCTTCGGCGCTTCATCCGGCTGGCCTCTAATTTTTTACTTGTTCACCTCCTCAGAAGTGTGTCCGCGTGGCTGAGTGGTCCAAGGCGGTGGTCGGTGCGCAAAGAGCGCAAGTTCGATTTTGGGCCCGGCCGCCTTTCTTTCTCATTTCTCAAAATTTGCGGACATTGGGACAGATGGACAAACCCCACATGCGTTTTATATATAAGAATGATATGCATTTATAGTATGCTCGGTAGTACGTCACAGCAGTAGATGGAAGATAATCTTTCTCTCTGATATGTATCTGACTCTTATCCCAAAGTAGTCCTAGTCAGTTTCTTTCTCATCACTAATACAAAGGTTACACTCCTGTTCTAGCAGTCGCTGTGCGCCAGCCAATGCAATTCTGTCCTCGTTTTGATAAGATAAGTGAGAAAGTCACATTGAAAACTGCGGAAAAAACATTCGCTATCACCGAAAGTACAGGTGACGGTTTTCCCCCCTCTCACTGTCGTTTCATAGCGAATGTACATATTTCCACAACAATGTATATTGTGACGTGTAACTATGGTTTCTTTCTATTATGTTAAAACCTTGTCTTCTCCAATGCTCACCTGGATCATGCTTCATTGCATTTTTGAAACAATCCAGTGCATCTTGAAACTGTTCATTCTTTTCGTATAGCTCTCCAAGATCTGTCCATGCTGATGTAAGTTTCGGATTCAATTCGATGGCACATATAAAAGCCTGAAACAAGAATAAAAAATGGCAGGCATTTATATGAAGGGATAGGGTAGCGGGAAAGAAATATCGGCGCCTTCGCCTCTCTTGCCGCCTCACAAGACAGTGTAAGAATTGCACTAGTCAACTGATGGTTTTCGACCAAGCTCTGTTATTTCTGTTTTTCTTGCTCTTTCCAATCCATCCTCACTTTCTTTCTCATCAAACTTATTTTTTCTCAATATCAACACATTTTACAGACTTACCTGAAGAGCGTCCATTGGTTGGTTCTGCTTCTGATACAATGCACCAATCGAACACCAAGTGTCTGCATTCTGCTCACGCTTGTCGATGGAGTGACGGTAATTGACAAATGCTTCATGTGCCTGTAAATAGTAATGGGTTAGTTTTCTGTGGGGTTTTAACAGGGGCCTCAAGTCGCAAGTTTGGAATTGTTTCAAATTGCTACCAGGCTTTAAGGTCAACTTGATTAGGCACATCTCGAGATATCGTTTTGTGCTCATCACTTGCCGCTGAGAAAAATCGTCTCAAAGTTTCACCCTGTGGTTGTGCCCTTTAAAAGACCGAGAACGGCTTCTAAAACCAGGGTTGAAAACGGGTTTTCTTATGTCAGAGACAAGCGACGATCAGAAAACAAACATTTCGGATATGCCTAATCAAGTTGACCTTAATGCCAGAGTAGAAATTTGGAACGATTCCAAACTTGCGGCCCCTTGAGGTTCCCTCGTGAGTTGAAACACTAACCACTTGTCCATTTGTGACGTCTTGTTCTCCGTAGACACGTCCCAGATAGTAATAGTTCTGACCATCTCTTGAATCAATTACGTTAGCATGAGTCAGTTGATCCTGCGCTTTTTTCAGATGTTCATCTCGCTTTTCCTCATCTTTATATGTTCGGCGATACTCGATCCATCCAAGTTGACGATGACAAGCCGCCGTCAGTTTGAGTAGAAGATCCGAGATCGCTGCCTCGAGATTTTTTCCATGACTTGTTTGATAGTTCTCAATCTGGAAGAGATATGAATTCGAATCACAAGGAGTCTTTTTTCAACTTACATCTTTTAACAAGACATTGTACTCCTCCTCGGCGGTTTCAAGTTCATCGCTGTTTTCGTGACTCAACGCAATGTTGTACTTGATGATGAGCCGCGGCATGAACTTTGTCTCTTCAATGTCGTTGAGAGCAAGATTGAACATCTGAAACAATAAATGGTGAGTTTTTTTTGAGAGTTGTTAGATGTCAATGGTATTAAAAACAGAACGCATAAGCAGTAGACAATCAGAAATGTCAAATTTAGACCCTGTCCGACTCTCGGTTTTCCGGCTGATTGGAAAATTTCAAGTTGGCTCGGACTGGCCCCCCGACAGGTCTGACCATTATTATTCCATTCTTGCTTCTCTTGGCCGATTTATGTTTTTTTTGGAGTTACATAGAACTCTCCATGAAGTTGTTACCCGCTCATCTAAAACGAGATGTACTAAACCTACATTCAAACATCTGTCGTAGTCTTCAATCTCCATGTAGCACATCCCAAGTCGAACTTTTGCTTCCAACGCTGATCGTCCGGATGGGAAGTTGTAGAGCACTCGTGTGAACGCCTCGATAGCTCTGAAACAACAAAATTGTCAGTTTTTAAGCATCGAAAGCGATATAACTCACGGTTTCCACTGTTTGAAGTGCAGATAGGCCATTCCGAGTCCGAAGTACATTGTTGGATCTCTAGCGAACATGTCTGGATCGTGGGCGAGCGTTTTCTGATACATCTCTAGTGAGCCTGTCCAGTCGTTGGCAAGCAAGACGATGTGACAATGTTTAGCCATTCCGTAGAAGATTCGACGTTTGATTGTGTCGTATTTGTGCGTTTTGTACAACTTCTTCATGTCATCGAGGTATTGCATCAAGTAGAATTGGGCTTTGGCAAAGAAGATTCGAATCGCATAACTGAGATCTGCGGGGTTGTGAACGTAGAACTCATCGAATGACAAACTGAAATAATTTGTTTGGTTTTCAAATGGATTCTTGCTTTTCAGACACTCCTACCTGTTCAGTGTTCGAATCCGTTCTTGTTCATATGGGGTTAGTGGGGGTGGAGTCTGCCATTTTCGAAAGAATCCTGGCTGAAAACACAAAGGGATGGGTTTTTATGTGATTTTGATAGAAAAACTTACTTTACGTTCTTCTGGAAGGGGCTCTGATTCATCCATTGGTGGTGTTAGTAGAGAAGAGGTGATCATGCACACCGGTTGTCCAGAAAACGGAAGACACCTGAAATTAAAGAGATTTCTTTGTAAACTGCGGAAATTAAGAGTACAATTGGCAAGGAAATCAATAATAGGTAAGCTTGGGCCGTTAATCAGATGCTCAACATAAGAAATTCCCAAAAAATCATTAGGCTCAGTGATTTAAGTAAACTACTCTCAAAAATATCGGCTACTAAACAAGGCGTCGAGCGTAATTACGGAGTGTCGTTGTGATTTTTGTGCGGCGGCGACGGCCTCTACACAGCAATGGTGTATGGTGACGGGCAGTAAGAGAGTGTATGGCACGAAGAGAGGCCAGACACGAGAATGTGGAGAAATCGAATGGTGAATGCGCGAGTGTGTATAAAGTGTGGTGGGGGCCTCTCGGGGGGGGGGGGGGCGAGGAGGGACCACCGAATGGATGCCGGTAGATATTGATTTTCTGGCGTAGGAGGGGTGAGGGGAATCGGGGTGAGAATGAGGGAGGATTGAGAGGGTGGATGGTGAGAGACTGTTTTTGAGAAAGTGATAATTGAAGTCTAGAGCGAATAAGAAATTGATACTTGTTGAAACTACGAAAAAATCTCAAAAAATGAGGATTACTGGCCATTCGGCGGATTATTTCACATCGGTAAAGAAGGATTATTGTCGAACGACATAAACAATCATTTTGTGTATAGGGTATTAAACATGGAGTGACTCCGGCAATTTTTCTCCATTTGACATATAAATGCAATCAAACTTGCTACCCTGCAAACTGGGGAAATTGATTTTGCTTCATACTTCATAACTGGAGAGGAAAACTAATCAGTTTTGTTTTAAATTAATTGTCAAGTCAGTAAAACCTCTATTGATTTCAATTAATGAAGAAAAATCAAAAAAAGTGTCTTTCTCCGCTACCCATATGCATATTTAAAATAAAATACCTCGAAAAATCCCTCATGACAGTCCCCTTTCCCAAAAATTCTGTTTCTGTAGACACCAAATCTTGACTCGAGAACAAATATTCATCTAGTCGGCTCTAATCTTTGTGTCAAACCAGATGACGTTGAATACAATTATTATCTGCCAGATGTTATCTCATGAGAACAATATTTTTTTTTTCAAACAGCTGATAGATAGAAAGATCCCAGGTATAATTGAAATTAAGTAGAACAAAGTTTTATTGAAAATCAAGTCGTCGAGTTGAAAACGTCAAAATTGAGAGATCTCAGCAATACACAAAAAGGATAGCAAAGTAGTAAAATTGTTTTTAAAAAAGGAAGAAAACTGCAAAGAATTTAAAAACTAACCGGAATGTTCAGAAGACGAGTAAGAATGAGAATGGACGAGGTTTTTAGCACATAGGTTTTTTTGAGGACACAACCAGAAGCTACAAGTGAAATTTGAGTGGAGAAAGAGAGTTGAAAAATGGAATCGGGCTAGAAAGTGAATGTTGGGTAGTATTGAATACATATGTACGGTTTTCTTATGCGGTAGAAAATTGGTGGAAAATTGAGAAATTTACAGAAGAATGGCTTCGAGGACGAAAACTCTAGTTATGATGAAATCAAATTTCACCAATTTGGATCTCCGTTCGATGAAAAGAATTCCAACAAGTTGTGGCACCGTTTTGAGACACTCGGCCTATGATGGATCACATTGTAATCGGAAGTGTGTGAATGTCCGGCTCGGCGAGCTTTGATCCTTTCGTTGGTGGTGACTCCTTGTGAAATCTGTAATAATTAACATTTATAGTGATAATTTCTGCAATTTGTGTTGTTACCTGATTCATTTGTACACAAAATAGCACGGATAGCATGAAGGCATGCATGGCGGAGAGAATGATGGTGATCATAAGGAAAGCGTCAGTTTCCAGAAATTTCTCTGTAAAATTTTTTATTAGTTTTGAAAGTTTTTATTATTGATGTTGTCCCAATAAATGCGGTTGCATATGTAATTGTTGTTTTTACTAATTCTTTAATTCTATCACCTTACCTAATCCATGATCATCAATTTTGAGAATAGCATAGTGACTTGTCGCCAAGCAGTAGATGAACGAAGACACGGCGACCGAGATGACGAACATAATGAATTCTCTCATGTTTCTTCGTGTCACACAGCTATTCAGCCAGGGACAGTGATGATCGAAGTTGTTCACGCAACTGGAATTTGAAATTTGTTATATAAATAGTTATAGGCGTAGAAAATAAAAATAGACCACTCACAATCCACAGACAGCGCAATGCTTCGTATGCTCCATTTTTCGAATGAAACATGTGAAACAATACTTTTGCTGATGTTGAATTCCTGCTTCCGCCTCGTTCACATATAGCTGATGACAATTTTTGGGAGCGCGCACAACTCCTGGGTCCAGCGTTCCTATTCTGAAAGAAATTAGTGTGACTTTTTAGTTTTTGGCAGATTTGCAACGAATGGGGCCGACTTGAGGTTTTTCACCGGCCCGGCCCCGGTCTAAGTGCAGAAATTTGGAAATTCTTGCAAAAAAAAAGTAGAATTTTCGACTATGTTTTTGAATCTCAATAAAAACTAAAGCGTACATAGGGATTTTAACTATTTTTAACAAAATTTCAATAATTTTTGAAAAGTTTTGTGACAAACTGTGCACATTTTTGACACCGGGCCGATTTTTTGTGAGTCTGGTTTGTGGGGTTGTTTCGATTAATATTACTTACCTAAAAAGTGTGAATCCAAGAGCCAAGACGGAGAGCACGAATAACATCTGAGCCCACCATGGCACGTACCAATGAGCGTAGGCTGACCTGAAATTATAGTTTACTTTTTTGCATTTCTATGTTCCCTTTGATTTCTTGAACATTTCTTTTCGTTCACATTTTCCAAAAAGATAAAAATCAACACTCAGCAACGTAAACCCGTCTCGTTTACTCAAGATATGCATCTGCCCTTTCTTTTCTTCTTTTTCTTCTTTGCACCTGTTCTTTATCTAGCTTTTGTTCGTTTCGTCAGTGAAAGTGAATTTTTGGCATTTCAGATTTAAACTAAACGCAAACACGATTGAAATTCCATATGACTCACCATGAAAAAACCATTAGCACTGCTTCCGCCATCGTGACACCATAAGGAAGAAGTTTGTACGTCGGGTCATGATAATCGAACCGGATGAGGACCATTAGGAAGATACACGAGATCAGTGTGGTGAATGTAGCAACGATCAATGGCAAGTATTTGAAGAGGAGATACGTGATGAAGAATCCAAACATGGGGACGAAAAAGAAGAAGTAGGTGCTGAGTGGTGGGACAAAAGCTTTCCGGAAGCAGTTCGTTCGACTGACTCCTTGCCGCCGCGCGGCTTCTTCCATTAAATCTGAAACATTTAAAAAAATTAGGTAATTGGTTTGAAAAGGTTCCTTACCTAAAATTTGTGGGCTCTTGATAGTTCGCGCCATGTCAAGTGGTGTCTCAGATTGCTTATTCCGTATGTTGACATCTGCTTTTCCCTCCAGAAGTTCTCTGGAAACTCTAATTTCGTGTACTATACCATCGAAACAAAAACTTACATCACTGCTGATGAATTACGATCATGAGCCGCCAGGTGAAGAGCAGTATTCCCACTGAAATGCTCTTTGATAGACAAATCAGCACCAGCTCGGACAATCAATCGGAGTGGGAACATGGTGTAACTTCTTTTGGCACATAACATGGCCGGCGTCATTCCTGGAAAAGTTAAAATAAAAATTAATTATTTTACTGCGGGTAGTTAAAAAATACTGACCACTATTATCACTGATATCTTTGGCATAGTCGAATTTGAGCAAAAAGTAGGCCACCAAAGGGACGTGGTTGCCTTGAATTGCCAAATGGATTGGTGTGTACCCTTGGACATCTCTCACATTGCATACTGCTCCTCCCTAAAAGATATAAAAAGGAAAATTATTTACTTTTAGAACATTTTTACTTTCACAAGCATTGCGCACATAGCCACTAGCCCATTTCTAGCCGCCCAGTGGATTGGGGATGATGCCAAAACTCCTCCAATAAGATTTGTGTCTGCATTGTAGGAGATGAGTCTGGAATTTGAATTTGAAGTGTTATTATTAGTTGAATTGTGAAAACTTACAATCGAGCAACCTCAATTCGGTTATTGATAGCAGCCCAGTGAAGTAGCGAACACCCGTCCTGAAAATTGGAAAAATTTTCATTATTTTTTGAAGGTGAAGTATGCTATAACTTGACAGGTACGTTGAACACTTGCCGGAGCATGTGGTATCGATTAATTTTAAATTCTAAAGTAAACGAATCACATAGAGCAACAAAAGTGTGATTTCTGCTTTACACGCTTCTTGTGTTCACTTCTTTCTCAATGTTCTTTTCAAAAATCAAAAAACTTACATCATCTGTGGCATTTGGTGATAATCCTTGCTTCAGAGCGGCTTCCACATGCTCAACATGACCATGTTGGGTTGCACTGATCACTCCATGCAAATTGAAGCTGTCCACGGCGGCTGGCGGCTTCATAAGGTTGTGCGTCAGCACTTCTGTGTCACCATCCATTGGTCCGATACCAAGTCTGAACATTTTTTTATATTTTAGAAAAAAACGCGACAGAGTGGCAAAAATGAACGGTATTATTAAAATTCTGGAATAAAAAATGGGAGTGAACCGATTCAAAACGAAAGAATAGAAAAGTGTATCGAAACTGCAACGGAACTGTTTCAAAAAAAGTACAAATACCCTTTCTGTTCCGTGTGAATCGGAAAAAGAGTAGCGTGGAAAACTGGCAGAAGAGAAGAGTCAATATCGGAAAAAGAGAAGGAAAAATCAAGTTTTTTGTCCAGTTGTCAAGTCGACGCTCATCGGTTTTTCTCATTTTTTCCCTCCGATAAAGTTAGTCATAACGTAAAAAGGGATGCAACGAGAGGAGCAAATAAGAGAAAAGGGTGCGCAACCAGGAGGAGGAGTGTTTACAAGAGACCTCTTGCAAGTGCGCCCCAGTGCGAATATGCCATTGGCTCGCGTGGGTCGGTTGTTGTGTGCGTATGCGTCCTCCGCAACCGGACGACGAAATGAGAGGAAAGGAAGGAAACATCGCTCATTCTGCGGGGCCTGCCTATGAATCCTCAGCATTCAGAAGGAGAAGGCTAAGTGAAATGAAATTCTATCAAGACACACCAGACAACACTGACACACAACACAGCTAAAAGATTTTTCCCTTGTTGTGTAATTTGAATTTCTTTCGTTTCATTCAACCGTTTGTCGTCTTTTCAACGACTTGGTAGATAATTGGAAAGCGTTGGCAAACGGATAATAATCTGAATCTGTCCTTTTTCTTTCTTGCGTAATTCGTAATTCGCACCTGTTCTTCCTTGTCTGCTTCATTCCATGAGAACATTCAATAAGAATACAAAAGTGATTGAAAGCACATGAAAGATTTCACAATTATTCTTTTCGGTTAATTTTAGGGAAGTAAACTTGAAAAAAGGGTTATAAGTAAAGTGCAAAGTTAGGAATAAGTTAGAAGTCTAATTCTATTAACTGAACAATGACTTCGGCAGCTGACCGAATGACCAAATAGTAACCTAATAAGTAACTACAAAGAGAACGGATGAATATGCAAGAGAACAGGAGAACAAGGTAAACAAATATATTATTTTCGATTTGATTGAGTGAGAATGAATGGTCAAAACAATTTTTGTAAATGCTGAATCTCCAAAATTTGGAAATTGAAAGAAAAAGTGGACGGCAGAAAAGTGGCGATTATAAAATTGGTTGGAATGAAAGGAAATGCATGATCGACAGTTCTTCATTTTCAACAGGAACGTACATATTCGGGGTGAGTAACAATTTGAAAAAAAAACTAAGATTTTTTTTAGAAATGTCAGAAAATGTAACGTCTTGTTTTTAAGATTTTTGAAGATCAGATAAATATGTTGTCCCTGGGTTTTCCAACACGCATTTTTTTGTTTTCCTTTATTTTTCTTTTTCTGTTTTTGTTTCAAGTTTGAAATGACATAACAAGTAGAAAAAAAGAGAGAAATAGAAGCAGAGAACAGAAACTTTAGAGAGTTATGTGACTCATATTCTTACAGGTGTCTCGGCTAGTTGCGAAATGTAGAAATTTGTGGTTTACAGGTTTATAGGTTTACTCACAGACACTACAGGTGTACTACAAAGAGAAATAGACAAATACTTCAACTTTGTGATCATTCTGGATGGGACGATCAGTTAGAACTCAAAAAAAAAAAAAAAAAGTTGAAAATATCTTGACTGCTTGTTCAAGAGAAGGAGACTTACCAAAAATGGAGGGATTACTCAATTTCTCTTTCTTTTTTCTCAATGTCAGACAACCGGGAGTGAAAAAGAAGGCGGCACATTACATACACGTGTCTCTCTTTCTTTTCTCTTCTCATTCCTTTCAACTACCTTTTTTCTTTTTTTTTTGCCATTTTTCTACGTCAGTCAAAACTGGAAACTGTGAAGGCGCACAGGTGGTAACGAGAGACAGAAAGAGAGAGTGTCGATTAATGGGAAAACATTTTTGGTAACCTTTGGCAAGTAATAGATAGATAGAGAAAGAAAGATATGAGGAGAGAGAGTGACTGTCGAGAAAGAATGAAAGAGAAACTGTGTTACTGTGCACTTTTTCTCTGATTCTTATCTCGCGTCGAATATCGAGACAATAGTCAGATACAATATCTGGTAGAACCCAGACACGTGGTTTATGGCAGAAAAAGTAAAAGTAATGGAAGTCTTCAGAGATTTTATAAATGATATGAAATTATCCAAAAGAATTACCGCAAAGAGATGTTTAATGTATTTTTCCCACCGGCTGCTATCTTATCGTAAAAATATATGAAACTATAAAAATTTTGAAACAGATGTCTGTCTATCGCTCCAGTTGTGGAGCATCCGTCATAATGTTGTTGTTTACGACACTTTGTTTATCATATTGTGTATCTTGCTCAATTGAATATAATACAAACCCCAATTCGAATACAATGCGTCTTCATGAAATCCTGGCTACAACAGAAAGTGGCGTGAACTACATTGTGGCCAAATTAACAAGACCATACCCTACAGACAAGAGAAGGCTGACGGAAGAATACTGATAAACGGGCAATCGGTTCTCTCACTCCTTCATTTCACAGTTTTCCCCTCATTTTTGATTTATTGCCGTCTTTTGAAGTTTTACGTTTGATGAAAAAAGAAATTGTCGATTGAAAGTCGAAACCTATTTGTGAAAGAGAAGTTATCATTTAACAAAAACGAAATCGGTCAACGTTCAACAGAAAATGGTCACACGGACACAATTAATTTCGGCGATGTTATCAATAGATAACATTGATGATAACATATACAGGTGCGTTTTAAACTGCAATAAACGAAAAAGTAAAATTAGGATAGTAACTATTAATTATCATCAAAAATCAGTATTATTGAGTATAATTTCTTTTGTTTGAATTTTATGCTTGTTAGGTTTCATTTTCTGAAATGAAGCACATGATTCATGGCAATTTAATGCAACATTTAGTAGTTTATAGCTATTCTTTCGACAAGTTTTTAGCTGTTTCAAAGCATGAAGTGACTCTGTGGATAATTTTCTAAAATTTCAGTCTTTGTCTCATTTTCCAACAGTTGAACTTTTTCAAAATTTTAGTATGTTCAATTCATCAAAATATTATAACATTATGAAATTTAATTTTCTCAATCAAAACACAATAACTTTTTTCAGATCTGAGGGGCCACACATTGGCGGAATAGTTGGTCCCAACCGACTATTCGGGGGATACATAGCTGCTCAAGTATATGAAGCTGTCCGAAACTACAAAAACAAAAACAACGACAAAAATGTTATATTCAGCATGCATTATAACTTCGTGTCTGCAGGTGAGAAGGAAATTGAAAAATCTATAGTATTGAAAAAAACCTCTGGCTAGGTTTTGATTAGTTATTGAATTCACTGAAAGGTCTAAAAATAGCTTGAGACTAGATTTCATTTTCTGGAATTTTTTGTTTTTAGGAAATCCAAGGAAACTAATTGACATCAAAATTAGTCAAGTCGAGAAGATTTATGCAGTCGAGGTTTACCATGAAAACAAAAGTATCGGATTAGCACATGTCAAGGTATTAACTAGAAAAGCAAGTTTTAATAATAATTTACTTGAATTTTTAGACAGACAACACATTTCTCAAAAAACCACCTTATCCTGCGAATGCTCCTGCTTTCTTGAATATACCAAGTATGGAAACAATAATAGCAACATTACCATCAAACAAACTGAGAACGGAGTTCGAATTCTTCTTGAAGCATTTTGTTTTCGAGTTACGACCAGTCCACTTCATGTTTTCTCCAGGTCCCGGAGATCATCGCGTTATGTATTATGCTCGTATCTCTCCGGAGTGCGTTGGTGAGTGAAAAAGTTATTAATTAGCAAATTGAAAAAGAAATGAAAGCACATTTTTATTCGAGAAGTGATTTTCTGTGACTAGCTTACGTATAATAGAGAGAAAAGCCAAGTTTTATGTGTCTCAACCAAGCTCAAAAGCAGAAATTCGTATTTTGTGGTTGGCATGGCGAAAGACAATTCTCGAGACTTGAAGTGGCCTCTCGTAGTCTAGGAGATAAAAACGTTTTTTTCTGTTTATGTCTATACGAATGAAATTGAAAAGGTCGAATTTTCAGACTATATAAGGGAAGACGGAGGGATGGTGGCAGTTGTAGCGCTTTCTGACTTCTTCGTACTACAATCTGTTACGAATGCAATTAAAGAAGCGGGGATGAAAATGACAACTGGAGCTTCTCTTCATCATAAACTATATTTTCATCAGGAGAAAGTGGAGGTAAATTGTTGGTTGCATATAAATAATATATAAACAAAAATCTGTGTTGAATGATATTTGATCTATTGGAAAATAACTGAAATACTCAAAAGAAAACTTCATTTCAATCAAGTTTAGTGGTGAAATTCCTTTTGAGAAGATTTTTCTCGTTTGCTCGATAGCGGACGCGCCTTCAGGAAATTAAATGTCGTAAAAATTCAAAGAACACTTTGCAAAACGCAATTTCCAAGATTCTTAAGCTTTCTAATCAAAACTTTGCAGGCTAGCCAGTGGTTCCTGGTAGAGACGAGAACGGAAATCGCAACTGGAAACAAAGCAAAAATATTCGGTGGAGTCTTCGACAGCAACAAGGAATGCATTGTTTCATTTATACAAGAAGCATATGTTGTACCTGGAGCGCAGCCATTGGAATCTAAACTTTGAGAAACTATTTCGTAAAATGTATTTTTTTAAACTGCACAGTTTCTGACGGAGCAAAAAAAAACTGCAAGAAACGTGATGCCAATTTTTTCACGTTTGAATTCAATTTTTTTAATTTTTTGCTCTGAAGAAACAGCATTTTCAGGTTTTCAGGCGTTGCAATGGATGGAGAAAGGTTCCATCTATCAGAATTGTAAAAAATCCAATTTTCTATTTGATGAGGACGTGAATTTTGGTCAGTAATTAATTTTTTGACACAGAAAAACCGATTTTTAGAAAATTGACCAAAATTTACGTTTTCTGCCTCATAAGATTTATTTTCTACAATTCTGATGGATAGAACCTTTTTTTAATCTACTGCAACGTCTGAATACCAGAAAATGCTGTTTTTTCAGTGCAAAAAAATAAATATAAGAATTAAAACGTGAAGAAATTGGCTTCACGTTTCTTGCAGTTCTTTTTCGCAGTGTGAGAAATCGTGAATTGGAATAAATTGTTAATTGATAAATTGTTTATTTGATTTTACATATTATCTATCACATTGCATTTTACAATTTTTAGCTATTATCTTTTCCACCCATCCAAAAACGGACATCTCTGACCGTTCTATGAGTTGCCTTCTTCCACTCATCGCCCCTCGTGCTGTGTACCTTCATTTACACATACACACAACGAGTCTCTTCTCCATTCACGGGAAACGCGCCAACTGGCTGACTGACGCGATAGCCGTCAACGAGCGGTTCATTTGGTGTGCCTCGGTCATTTTAAAGTTGCAATCCGCACGTTTATCGTTGTTTATCAAGTACTTTTTCAGTTTTTGTTCATTATCAGATCGCGTTCGCACTTTTCTTGGTCTGTTACAGATTTTTGAGATCAAAAGGATGAGAAAATAACCTATTTTCAGGGGAAAAATGCTCCGAGCCGCCAGCAACGGCCTCCGCAATGCGGTCGCCGCCCGTTCAGTTTCGCTGTCAGCTGCCAATTACAGGTAAATAATTAATTATGTAGAAAAATGAATATTTGAAAAAATAAGTAGAACAAGTTATTGAAAACTTGAAGATTTTCTGATTTTCTCAAAGAAAATAATTAAAAAAAAAACAAGAAAATTACCCAAAATGTATGTTTTCAGCGACGCGAAGCGATCTGAAATTGCACAATACAAAGTCGTCGATCACGCATATGACGCCGTCGTTGTTGGAGCCGGAGGAGCTGGTCTCCGTGCCGCTATGGGACTTTCCGAGGGAGGACTCAAGACTGCCGTTATTACCAAACTTTTCCCAACCAGATCTCACACCGTCGCCGCCCAAGGAGGTTACTTGAATTCTCCCGAGAGCCGTTCTCATAATTACCACTTTATTCTCTTTCAGGTATCAACGCTGCCCTCGGAAATATGAATCCAGATAACTGGCGCTGGCATTTCTATGACACCGTCAAAGGATCAGATTGGCTCGGAGACCAAGATGCAATCCACTACATGACTCGTGAGGCTGAGAGAGCTGTCATTGAGCTTGAGAACTACGGAATGCCATTCTCTCGTACCACTGACGGAAAAATTTACCAACGTGCCTTCGGAGGACAATCCAATGATTTTGGTCGTGGAGGACAAGCTCACAGGTACATCATTGATTTTTCGCCAGTTCAGATAGTAAATGTGAATTGTGAAATATGGTAAAGTTATGGAAAATAAATGTGTTGTACCGATACATTAAAATCGATAATAATCCTCTGTGTGGCCATGATAGCGATTTGGCTATGAATGTCTTATACCAAATTCCAGTTGTCTTACAAAGGAAGTCTTTGGAGACGCGGCTTTGGTCAAAGGTACTTTCGATTACGGGGAGTCCATTTCTACCATCAAAACCGCCTAAATGTTCTTGCAAGCCAAAGTTATGAACTCTCAAACTTTTTCATATGGTTATATTTTTTACATGGAATTCCGAATCGGCGAACAGTATACGCAACGAGGCTCTCATTTTTCAAACGTAAAAGCACAAGGAAACCGCGCGGTGGCGTATATGCTGCCGATTCGGAATTCCATGTGAAATAGCTTGGCCATATGAAACATTTGAGAGCTCCCCATAGTCGAAAGTACCTATAATCAAATTTATAAATCGTTTGAGAGCCGCGTCACCGTCCCTCGTCGAATAACTCAAAACAGCCAACAAAAACAAACTACTCACAAAATTTCTTGCTTTCCAGAACTTGCTGCGTAGCTGACCGTACCGGACACTCCCTTCTCCACACCCTCTACGGTGCCTCCCTCCAATACAACTGCAACTACTTCGTTGAGTACTTCGCCCTCGACCTTATCATGGAGAACGGCGCCTGCGTCGGAGTTATCGCCATGGACCTCGAAGACGGAACCATCCATCGTTTCCGCTCAAAGAACACTGTGCTTGCCACCGGAGGATACGGAAGAGCCTTCTTCTCCTGCACATCTGCTCACACTTGCACCGGAGACGGTACCCGCTTTGACCGCTAGAGCTGGTATCAACAACTCCGACATGGAGTTCGTCCAATTCCACCCAACTGGAATATATGGAGCTGGATGTCTTATCACTGAGGGATCCCGTGGAGAAGGAGGTTATTTGGTCAACTCTGCTGGAGAACGTTTCATGGAGCGTTATGCACCAGTCGCCAAGGATCTTGCCTCCCGTGATGTTGTCTCCCGCTCAATGACTGTCGAGATCATGGAAGGACGTGGAGTTGGACCAGACAAGGATCACATCTACCTTCAACTTCACCATCTCCCAGCTGAGCAACTTCAACAGAGACTTCCAGGAATCTCTGAGACCGCTATGATCTTTGCTGGAGTTGATGTCACCAAAGAACCAATTCCAGTTATTCCAACTGTTCACTACAATATGGGAGGAGTTCCAACCAACTACAAGGGACAAGTCATCAGCTACTCATCTGAGAAGGGAGATCAAGTTGTGCCAGGACTCTACGCTGCTGGAGAGTGCGGAGCTCACTCTGTGCACGGAGCCAACCGACTTGGAGCCAACTCTCTTCTCGATTTGGTTATCTTTGGAAGAGCTTGTGCTATTGAGTAAGTGTTTTTGGAAAATTCTGGTGGAGATAGAGTATTCGCTTGTAATAAAGGGCAAGAGCCTTGAAAAAACAAAAAAGCCCAAATTTCAACATTTTCATATTTCAGCATCCTCAAAAACACGTCCGCTGGAGTCGGAGTCCCAGAGCTTCCAAAGAACGCCGGAGAAGCATCGGTCGCCAACTTGGACAAGCTCCGCTTTAACAACGGAGACATCTCCACCGCCGAGCTCCGTCTTAGCATGCAGAAGTCTATGCAAAAGCACGCCGCCGTCTTCCGTCGTGGAGATATCCTCAAGGAGGGAGTCAACATTCTTTCCAAACTCTACAAAGATCAAGTTCACCTCAAGGTTGCTGATAAGGGACTTGTCTGGAACTCGGATCTTGTCGAGACCCTCGAGCTCCAAAACTTGCTTATCAATGCCACTCAAACCATCGTTGCTGCTGAAAACCGAGAGGTGAGAAGGTTTTCTTGTGCAAACTGGTTTATAAATGATTTTTTATAGGAATCCCGTGGAGCTCACGCCCGTGACGACTTCCCAGACAGACTCGACGAGCTCGACTACAGCAAACCAACCGAAGGACAAACGAAGAAGGAGTTCAAGGATCACTGGCGCAAGCACTCGATCATCAGATCGAACATTGAGACCGGAGACGTCTCCCTCGACTATCGTCCAGTCATCGACACCACACTCGACAAAAGCGAGACCGACTGGGTGCCACCAAAGGTCCGCTCTTACTAAGTACCCACTTTTTCGCCCGATCCTTATGAATTCCTCAAGATGTATAGTCCGCTAATTACGAAACACTTTTGTTTTCGACTCCTTGTCTCTATTCTTTGATTCGCGCCCCGTCAACATCCCTGAACTCTCTCATTGTTTTTTTCCTTTAATTTCCCACCTAAAGTTTGTGTCACCCTGTTTGTTATATCTATTTGTATGATGCATTATGGTAGTTATGTGTAATTTTGTAGCAAAGTAGATTGCTGAAAACTCGAAATAAAGTATTTGAGACATCGGTCGATTAATTGTAGGTATATCGGCAGAATATTGACTGCAACAATTTCAAAACTCGAAACGTGAACTAATGCTCACAAAATGTCTTCTATAGTAATCTACTCAGATTTACTTTTGCTCTTCAAGGACAGCAGATCTCAGAACAAAAATAAAACCTTTTTGTATTGCTGATGATGAACGGTTTATTCGAAACAAAGATGCTTTTTACAAGTTATTGTAAAGAGTGTTGCATCCACTGACTTTGAATTCTTGAGTCTTGGCTGGAGTGGTAGCCAAACAGCATCTGAAGTTGTTTCCAGTCATACAGGATCCGTCATAGACAGCAGCACAGTTATGGACACAGAGGTTGTAGCAGGTCTGGTTGGTTTGAGTGGCAAAGCTGATCCATGGAGAACAGTTATCATAGGAAGCTCCTCCGTTGACAGAAGCACAGTAGTTTTGACAGATTGCCAAAGTGACTGCTCCAATGGAAGAGACGAGACAGAGAGCAAGAAGGGCACGGAAGAGCTGGAAACTTGTTGTATTAGGCAGATGCCCTTCAAAAAAAAACTTACCATGTCTATGAGATGAATCTGATAGAATCCGATGATTTGACTACTGCTGGGCTCCCTATTTATGTGAATTCTTACTGTACCACGCATCTATTGTATTCCTAGTTTTGTCCTGGATCTTTTTTGTTGTCAAGCCCACGTTTTCGGATAGACATAAATTTAATATTGAATTGTCTCCTGCTGTTTAAAACCCACACAACTTATTAAAACATTTGAAAAATGAATAGGATTGAAACGGTGACTAAACTGTTTCGAAAAAGCCAATATCAAAGGATACCTACTGAGTTATTGTGATTGGAGCACATAAATAGCATGCCATGCCAAACGGAGAGCATCAGTTCCCTACTGTCACACAAGCATGGTAAGCATAAAATCTCTTTTGTTACCTAAAATGCTGAATTTCCAGTTCTTCCGTGCCCTTCTCGCTCTCTGCCTCGTTTCTTCCATCGGAGCCGTCACCCTGGCGATCTGTCAAAACTACTGTGCATCTGTCAACGGAGGAGCTTCCTATGATAACTGTTCTCCATGGATCAGCTTTGCCACTCAAACCAACCAGACCTGCTACAACCTCTGTGTCCATAACTGTGCTGCTGTCTATGACGGATCCTGTATGACTGGAAACAACTTCAGATGCTGTTTGGCCACCACTCCAGCAAAGACTCAAGAATTCAAAGTCAGTGGATGCAACAAGCTTTACAATAACTTGTAAAAAGCATCTTTGTTTCGAATAAACCGTTCATCATCTAATTATCTCACTCTTAACATGTCTACCTACTAATCTAATTTCCTTACCGCTTTCGTTTGTTCTCTACTGTGATTGTGTTAGTGGCTTTTGGCCCTTCATCTCAATAAATCAATTCAATTCATCAGCAAAACACAAAGTTTTCAATTTTTTTGTACTGAGATGGTTAGTTCAAACCGTGAAAATGGTTTTGTTTTAGAAGTAAATCAGAACCTTGAAGATTGCAACTTCTAGTTTGGAGAGTTGTTTCAAACATCTATGACATTGTGAAATAATTTGTGATCTTCCCTCTAATTTGAATAACTGTCTCATCTTGACCCCCTGATGCGTTTATCTATCCTATGTGTGAGTCATTTCCTAGACAGCGCAACTCGATTTCAAACTCGATCGCCATTGCATATTCGTCAAGAAAAACATATTTTTACTCTAAAAGTGCACGCAAAGGATGAAAAAAACTCCGACAAAAACAAAATTGGGATGACCTTTTTATTATTTTCGCACAAAAATACAAATCCGTCTGCTCCGCCTCTTCTAATCGAATTACGCGGTGTCGGGAGACTGTGCTCTCATTTTAAATTTCATTCTCATTCACGATGGTGATGAATATGTGGATTTTTACAATTTTGTATTTCTTGGAAATATTCACTGATTTTGTCGATAAAGTGACTGACCGGATCTCCAACATCTCTTTCACAGGCTCCCGTGATGTGCCGGTTGGAATGTCAAAATCGGAAAAACAGTAAGTTGATTTGGAAGTGATGTTTCGTTACGAAACACACTTTTTTCAGATATAATGAAACTAAGTCTGCTGTTGGAAAAAAATGTTTGGGTGAAGTAGACACGAGAAAGGAAGACGAAGAGTGGTAAGGAGTTTTGTAAAGTATAGCACAGAATTATTTTTTGTGAAGGTTAACCACTGTTTATGATGGATCTTGTATGGCTGGAAACAGCTTTAAATGTTTTTTGGCTACCACTCCAGGCGAGAATCGAGAAGCCAAAGTGAGCAGATGGAACAAGTTCTACAATAACTTGAGAACCTTCTTCCGTATTTTTCGCATAAACCGTAATTTTTAATTTAATGCAACCCCTCTCCTTGCCAATTATCTTAGAGTCCCACCCGACTCTCTATGCATTCCCAGCATCATTGTCATTCCTCCATCACTATTTTTCTTTCCCCCATTTTTGATTTCCCAGTTTATCGTCTATCCATACTTTATATATTCAATAAACTTGCATTTTATTTTTTTACCACTGAACCATGTGCACCCAATAGAGTAAATCTTAAAGGCGATTTCTTCCGAGTGCTAGTACAAAAAAGATGTCGATGGATTATTCTTTTTTATCTGTATTTGCACCAACAATATATTAGTGTAACATTGGTTCTTCTTTTGTTTTCCTGGTTGGATATGTGAAGAAAACCATGACAATCAGTATACAGTTGAAGTTTACAATTTAGTGTGTGTGTGTGTGTGTGTGTGTTCTAAATAAGAAAAATGATTGACAGTTGGTTGTGTCATTTACCTTTCTCGATTTCGCGGCCGGACAGATGGCGTACGCACCCTTTCTCAACGTCTCCTCGTCTCCTCATAGATTTTTTTTGGTTGCTATGTTCATTTTACATTCGTTTCATTTTATCTAGAGGTTTATGCAGATTTAGGTGTCTCTAATCGATGAGCGCTTCAAAATCAACATTATAATATTTCAGTTGTCAGCATAACCATATTCTGCAGTAAGAACACTCGGAAATGAAATATTCTATGTTGAAAATTCGGAAACTATTGCTTTTTTCTTGGTGTCATAGTTCACTCGTTTACACAGACACACATTCTTTCTATCCCTTTCTTTTTCATTTCTTCTCCACTCACTTTCTTATATCCGACAGTTGTCTTCTTTTGTCAATTAATTTCCTTATTTTTAGCGAAAAATGCCCGAGAACAATTCTTACGATGATTTTGGCAAGCATCTCGGAACTCTCGTGTCGCAGCCATTTGTGACGTCCATATCTCGAAGATGTCTTGCTCGAGATTTCCACAATCAAAAAGGACTCAATTTAACGGATAGTGTATATCATCGGAACTCGAAGTAAGTTTTTGTTGGGAATGTTTCTTTTCGGGGATTGAAGAGTGATGTGCATTTTTGCCTTGTTTAGAAATTTTCTATATTCCCTCTTTCAGGCTGGAAAAGGCTATTCTCAAAACGACGTTTGACAATGAGACAAAAGCGAAGATGTTCTTCATTGCTCGGGTACCTGTAAAGAACACAGTCTTCCACAATTGGCTAATCAATTCTAAAATCGCAAAGCTGAACAAGGCAAAATTGATCCTGACACTGACTACATTAGAAAATGGGACAATTGATAGGCAAATAGTTCATTAAGTCAAGAACCATTCGAAGAGACGTGAGCCACTGTCTGGAGGAGATGCTCGGATTTCAAAACCAACAACTTCGATGAGACAAAAGCGTGGACGAGGTCGCCCTCCAAAGAAGACTCGACGTGCTCGAAATGGTAACTCCACGCAGACTCTGTCTCCACTCTATCACTTGTCGGTCCGGAATTTCTTGATCAACACTGCTAATACCACAAAGAAACCCATAAGCAAGACGATTTTATATGAAAACTTCAGTCGCTTAGATGATTCGAAGAGTAAAGAAGTCTTTAATATGGTATCCAAGTCAGTCGTGCAAACGATTTTGGAGTCTGATGAAGACATTGTAATGAAAGCAAAACTGTGTTTCATGAGTGGAGAAAAAATCAGTGAATCACTGGAAACTCAATTGAAACAACATGGGGATCTTCAGTTGAACGACGAGCGTCAAGTCATGCAATTCCTTTCGGGAGATGGAATAGTCGTTTTTGAAGTCAACATGGAAAATCGCAGAAGACGCAATACAGAAGAAAATGAACCAATGGAAGAAGATGAAAATGCTGGAGATTTGAATGATACAAATGATAACGGTATGCCAGTTGGAATCAATTTCGATGTGCAAGATATCGAACAAAATGCTGAGATGATGAGAGATAACGATTTTGGTAAATTTTTAAATACACTTGAAAAAAAAGTCAAAACGTTTACAGTACCGCCAGGCAGATGTGTCAAAATTGAAGTTCCGAGTGATTCGGAAGAAGGAAATGACTGGGCAGATCGGACACAGAATCGAATCGGTCAACGAATGAAAACAGCTGAAGAAAGAGCCAACACTGCTTCGAATCCCTCAACGTCAACTGGTCTTAGAGAGCCGAAAGTGGAGGATCCGACTACGACTGCTCTTAAAGTGCCAAAAGTGGAAGATTCAGATTCGACTGGTCTTAGAGCGCCGAAAGTGGGAGATTCTGAAGATGCAGTGGCGGCAAAGAATGATTTGGAGAAAAAGTCAACTCCAAGCATTTCAACCACTGGCTTGAAGGTCCCAAAGATTGAAGAGCCGTGAGATAATGAACGTACAACGGAATGGTCATAAAGATACAATTGAGTTTTTTGAGTTTCTAATTTTAAATTGGTAGATCAATTTTTTCATAATTTTTTTACAAACTCTTGTCATTTTTTGATTTTTCTTTCGGTAAATTGAATAAAACAACATTATATCAAAGTTTCTTGGTCGTATGTGATGAAAAAACCTTGAACGCTTGGGTTTTATTCAAAGAAACACAAAGTTACAAGTTGTTATAGACGATAAACTGGGGAATGGAAAACGGGAAAAGAGAAAAAAGGACGAAGGGATGACAATGGTGCGGGCAATGCTTAAAGAATCGGGTGGGGCTCTAAGATAAGCCACAAGGAGATGGGTAACATAAAATTACAATTTACGATTTATTCGAAAAATACGGAAGAAGGTTTTTCTCGAGTTATTGTAGAGCGTGTTCCATTTGCTGACTTTGAATTCTTGAGTTTTGGCTTGAGTGATAGCCAAACAGCATTTTAAGTTGTTTCCAGTCATACAGGACTCATCACAGAAAGTAATTAAATCTGCAAAATTGATTCAGTTCCATATTTTACATAACTCCTCACCTCTCTTTATCCTTCTTTACCGAATCTACTGTTCACTTATCGTCATTATTGCTGGAAAAAAATTTGTTGTGGTAACAAGCAGTACTTCAAAATCAACTTACTGTGTTCGCGATTTCAAAATTCCAACCGGTACATTACAGAAGCCTGGGAAAGAGATTTTGGAGATCCGATCAATCACCTTATCTACAAAATTGGTGAACATTTCACAGAAATATAAAATCACCAAAATCCGCGTATTCATCACCATCGTGAATGAGAGCACAGTCTCCCGACACCGTGTAATTCGATTAGAGGAGGCGGAGCAGACGGATTTGTATTTTTGTGCAATAATAATAACATCGTCATCCCAATTTTGTTTTTTTCGGAGTTGTTTTCATCCTTCGTGTGTACTTTTAGAGTGAAAATATGTTCTTCTAGTGACGAGTATGCAGGAATGATTGCGACTGAAATCGAGTTGCGCTGTCTAGGAAATGACTCACACATAGGATAGAGAAACGCATCAGGGAGTCAGGATGAGATAGTTATTCAAAGTGGAATAAAAAACATATATCATTCCATAATGAGCTAGAAAGCATGGAGCAGACTTTCCAAACTGAAACAAGTGGCATTGTTTTAGGATCTGTATCACTCAGATTCAATTGGATAAAGTTTTTTAGATAAAGGCAGCTTTAGGGTCTAAACTAATCATCTCAGTACAGAAAAATTGAAAAGTTGGTCTATTGCTGATGATGAACGGTTTATTCGAAACAAAGATGCTTTTTACAAGTTATTGTAAAGCTTGTTGCATCCACTGACTTTGAATTCTTGAGTCTTGGCTGGAGTGGTGGCCAAACAGCATCTGAAGTTGTTTCCAGTCATACAGGATCCGTCATAGACAGCAGCACAGTTATGGACACAGAGGTTGTAGCAGGTCTGGTTGGTTTGAGTGGCAAAGCTGATCCATGGAGAACAGTTATCATAGGAAGCTCCTCCGTTGACAGATGCACAGTAGTTTTGACAGATTGCCAAAGTGACGGCTCCGATGGAAGAAACGAGGCAGAGAGCGAGAAGGGCACGGAAGAACTGGAAATTGAGGATTTTTAGATACAGAAAAGATTGCAAACTTACCATGCTTGTATGACAGTAGGGAACTGATGCTTTCTGTTTGGCTTGACAAGCTATTTATGTGCTCGAATCACAATAACTCAGTAGGTATCCTTCGATATTGGCTTTTCGAAACAGTTTAGTCACCGTTTCAATCCTATTCATTTTTCAAATATTTCAATGTGTTGCGGGGGTTTTAAGCAGCAGGAGACGATTCAATATTAAATTTATGTCTAACCGAAAACGTGGGCTTGACAACAAAAAAGATCCAGGACAAAACTAGGAATACAATAGATGCGTGGTACAATAAGAATTCACATAAATAGGGAGCCCAGCAGTAGTCAAATCATCGGATTCTATCAGATTCATCCCATAGACATGGTAAGTTTTTTTTTGAAGGGCATCTGCCTAATACAACAAGTTTCCAGCTCTTCCGTGCCCTTCTTGCTCTCTGTCTCGTCTCTTCCATTGGAGCAGTCACTTTGGCAATCTGTCAAAACTACTGTGCTTCTGTCAACGGAGGAGCTTCCTATGATAACTGTTCTCCATGGATCAGCTTTGCCACTCAAACCAACCAGACCTGCTACAACCTCTGTGTCCATAACTGCGCTGCTGTTTATGACGGATCCTGTATGACTGGAAACAACTTCAGATGCTGTTTGGCTACCACTCCAGCTAAGACTCAAGAATTCAAAGTCAGCGGATGCAACACTCTTTACAATAATTTGTAAACGTTTTCATTGAATGCAATAAATGGTTTTTCATCGGGAGAGAAAACGTCTTTACAACACATCATATCACAGTTTCAAGTAAGTCAGTTAATATCCAAACTGTATTCCCGTTAAATAAATGGGAGCACAAAAGACCATTTGTCCCTGCAGAACTGATTTTTAGTTTTGACTGGTTGATGTTATAATTTTTGTCATGATACGAATTTTTTGAATGATTTGCAAATTGATAGTTGTCTGTTTGAATAGTTCGAAAATATGACGCATATAAGGCTAACAATGTACAGTAATTGTATAGATCATTGACCAAAAAAAAAGAGATTTCTGGTTGACTCGGCTGAATTGAGTAACAGCTAAAAAAACTTCCTGGTTGATATTTGAACACGAAGTTACAGTCCGTTACAAAGAATTCGTACAAAAATTTTTTGTTGCGATATACGACGCACTTTAACACTAGATACTCCTTTTAAACGTGTTCACTGCCACGGTAAATTCTTAGATCCCGATTTATTCCCAGATGCTTATGATAATCCGGTTCTTTTTTGTTTCATTCCAAACTACACTCTTCTATCACTTCAATTTATGTGCAACATTATGGATGATTTGTTATGGAAAAGCTCACTGCTACCTTTTTTACGATGACGATGACTTTTGAAATGTCAGTTTGAGTTATGGAAGAATTGAGTAGAAAGCATGCAGGAGTAAGGTGAAAATGACGTTTTCCAAAACAAACAAAGATTCGTTTTCCGAGTAATCCCTAAATAGAATGACTTATCTTGTGTCAAAATGAATTCATCAGAAAATTTCGGACCCTCTTCTCCATTCAAAAAGAATAAACAAGCAAACAAATACCCAGAAAAGTTTTATGACACATCATCGCATGAATTTTTAGTTGAAAATGGTAATTCTTTTGATGTATGAAATGTTTTTATGCGTTGCAGTAGTTGACGATGATAGATGAATTTGAAGGAAGATCCCTCGCCCCTTCGAGCAGTTCCAAAACGGATACTGACGTTCTCTTTTTCGTGTAAACGGAACTAAATCAAGTTTTGACGGATGAAATTGACTAAAAAATTGTTACTTTATGTCTGTTGAAAAAAGGTGTAAAGTGGTTGGTAGAACTCACATTCAGCACTTTGACGGATTAATGGCTATACAATTTTGACAGCACTTTTGAGATGTTACCGTAACCTCTTGATTTTTGCATATTGGAACTTGCGAAGAAATCCAAAACTATGGGAGATCAAACAAATTGAAAGAGACATTTGTACATATTAATTGTTGTAAACTATGTGTTTTAAACATGTAGGCATGGTCTTGATACTTGAAATCCACGTCGATTTAGATATGTACACCTGACATCCCAAATCTAAAATTGGATACAATCCTTGCAACATTCCATGACTCTAGTTGACATCATACTCCACTTAACATATTTTTATTTATTTTTCCATAAGACCACCTTCCATACTTGTCATTCCAATTTACTGCATTTTCTGCTCATATATTATTTTCAATAAAGTCACTGATTGAATAGTTATCAATCACAAATTACTTTTTGTGTGGATAGCAGTGTGTTTATGTTTTTCGGTCTGTATTAAAATTGATAAAATTTTCTGCATGAAATCACATATTTTTTTTGCTCAACGTCACCTCAAAAACTGACAGGAACACACTTTTTGTGTAGCGTAATCTGATGATTTTTCCACATGGATGGGTTTGAAACCCTTCCGCCTACCCTGCGCTTTGTTCTCATTAAATCGCGTACTTTACCTGGTGTTAGTTGTCTTGTGACGTGTCTGTCACAAAAAGGGACAGCTGTGGGGGTGGACAAATTGGGATTGGGACATGCAGTACAAAAAGTAAGCTGGATTCATTGGAAATGCATTGTTTGTGGACCACGCAACGATCAAACGTCCTAATTTGGTCACCTTCAGATTAATTCTGAGATTTTCTTGTTTTTGGAAAAACTCTGATCCCGAAAACCAATAAAAGTTGTGTTGTTGACCATTTCAGACCTGACATGTCAACCAGCAGTACTAAAAACTAAAAACTAATAAAGATTGTATGGCATCTGAGAACCCCCGGAAAATAAGAACCTCTGCGAAAGTGATGTGTAAAGTAAAAAAAACGTCTTTGTCTCATCATTTTCTATTGTCACAGACATGGTGTTTTAAAATTTAGATCTAAACTCTTGGTACCACTTCCTCATATTCTTCGCCTAGCTCATCGTCACTTTCCATTGTTGGAGGGAGAGTCTAAGCGGTTCTGAATTGTTAAGTCTTTGAAACCAACTATTTTTAAAGAAGAGCGGAATAATGAAATTCTTCTTTTCAAAATGTTTGGTCCAAACATTTTGAAAAGAGGTTTTTGTGCTGAAAAAACGTCTATGAATGTTTTATAGGTGGCACAAACTATGGAGAGTCGGAATGAACTTGAACACTTGGTCGGTCTCATTTATATCTAAGGAGTTTATGGGTTTATGAACCTCCCAAGAAATTTTTGCATACATTTCATTGTCCGTTTTTTTTTCATCTGAAACACTGAACCTGTTGTGTCTGAATTTCAAAACCCAAAAGACCAAACAGTTATTAACTCAACGGTTTTCATTTGAGAAGGCGTCGAAATAGAAAACACAATTAATATCAGTTCGCACAACAGTTCGAGAAATAGAGAGAATGAAGAGAGAGAGAGAGATGAGAATGAGAGAATAAGGGGTACAATTCAAGAGTTTTTGTGAAAACACTATGCAGTTAGACAACGTAGGAGCAGAGATTCGACGCGAAATTGATGTTTCCTAATTAGCCGAATCGGATGAATTTGGCTCCGCGTTTAACGTAGAGCTCGTTGACCGACGGTGCAGCATATCCATCTTCCTGAAAAACGGACTCAATTAATGATGTGTCTACATGGAAGAAGTTGATGTTACGTCATTACTCATCTTCATGTATTGGAAAATGACATAGTGCTTTCTAGCGTGATATTTTCATATGTATTTGTGAGAGGGAGGCGGATGTTTTGAATATTTCAAAAAGCTAATAGCAGATAATGCACCGCACTTGGTCACGTCGTCCGTGATATAACTTATTCTGACGACTGTCATTTGAACGAATAGCTAATGATAAATCATCATCCTTATGAGAAGAAGCTGTGAATGACAGACCTCTTATAGTTATTGGCTTCATCATGTGCAATTTAACAGAATGTTCCTTGGAAAAAACACGGAAAAACGGGAAAATGTCTATTATATATCTGTCTCCTTGGAAAAGTCCGACATTTTGGAAAATGCCGGTACCGATCCATCATTGGGAGGTCCTGTCACTCGTGAACCGAATTGTATATGAGTCTGGAGACCACAATTTTCACAATTTTCACAATTTTCAAGAAACAGTAGAAAAAAAGGAACCAAACAATCTTGAATCTGGTTTGCATATGATTATCAAACGATTCAAATGCGATTTTCTCTCCTGCTACTAGCTTTGTTTTGTTTTCTGTTGTGTGTTCGAAAAACAAAAGGAAATCAGATTTCTGTTCCTCTATTCCTGAATACGTTAGCCCTGTATATCATTACTAACCCAAGAGTTAGCTCCAGAACGTCCAAATCTGATGAATTTCGCTCCAGCACGACCGAACCGGATGAACTTTGGCTTTGGTGCCCGGGCTATTCTTTGGTACTTGTCAAGGTACTCCGAGTCTTCGTCGCTGAAAAATTGAAAAATTGAAAAAAAAAATATTATCAGGTAGAAAGTTGGCCTCTCTAATTTTAGAAAAAGGTATTTTTAATATTTTTAATGGGACAGGTGTTTTCATTTGTTACGTAATTATTTCAAGAAAGGTGCTTAATTTTGTCGTCATCAGTTGCCGAGGTGTGTTTTGAATATTTTCGTTATGACCGACATCCTTGCAGATAATTGTTTGAAAATAATTGAAATAAAGGATGGAATGACAATGTTGTTTTCTCTCCTCCGTTTTTTAATAGTTTCTCTCAATATTACTTTTTTGAATTCAATGAGCACATGCGTCATGCTAGTGCAAGATTACACGCTTCATCTACCAATTGTATGGAATGAAAATGAAAAAAAATGGTCCCGAAACTCAGACAAGTTTTGTGAGTGCTCTGATCCTTTGAGTTTCTCAGTTTCTCAGTAGTCAGTATCCAACCGGGAAGTTTAGATGGTGAAGGGATATAAATGAGAAATGGGATAAATAAAGCATAGAATGCTAATTTTATGATCCAGTTGGGAGGTTAAAGAGTGAAATATTAGGAATTCCTCCCTCACTTTTTTCTAGCGAGTTAATGCTCAGTAATCAAAGATTTTTAAAGAATAAGTTTTTGTTGTTGTTTTTAAATATCAAATCTGACATTCTGGGTATTTCTCGAAAAGGGCTAAACGTCTCCAGCTGTCATCGAGAAGAAGCATTGTTATAAAAACTAAAAATCATGATTGCTTTCGTTTTGTCTCTCTGTTATGCCATAAGTCAACACAACTAGAAAATATTATTATTTGATTCATGATATGCTTTGGCTAAGCAGCTGATTGATTTGTGTGTAATTCTGATATATTGCATTATCAGTATGTGTTCCTTTCCTAGTCTGCTTTATTTTCCAACAAAAAAACCCCGAATACTAAAGCGTGTTGAAGTGCATCCCACCGGAAAGGCGGAATGTAAAACGAGTTGCCAAAAAGGGCTCCTTTCTTTTACCCACAATTCAATTAGAATGGCTGATTGATATTTCCGCTTCATCCACCACCAAAGGTCTCGTATACAAGAGGAGGGCCACCAGAATAAACTCACGTCACACTGGCAATAAAAATGAATTCAGAAGCATTCTGACAGTTGTACTAAGCGAGTGGTTAGGGTAAGCGGAGAGCGTTGCGTAGACAATCAAGTTAATAAGAACGCGAGGGACGTTTTTCAGTATTTGATGAGAGAAGGGGAACGAAGAATTAAAGTGCACATTTCATTGTTGCCCTCTAACGTCATTAGTGTCCCAATGGGAGTTGAGTAATAGTCTAGAGAATGTGCATGAAATCTTGAAAAGCGGATTTGGAAAACGTAGAAGAATTTGAAACTATAAAGATACTAAACACTAATCCTTTGATCTTTTTTCTTTCCCACGGTCGTTTCTGTGTTCCAAATATATTTCTGTTAAAAACTAGAGTTATCCCACGGTAATGTGAACCAGGAACCTAATCCAGGAACTTTAGATGCTATAAGAAGTGCCACCCACCCAATACCATACTCACCTCGATTGAGCGGAGACACATTGGAAGACAAGAAGGGTGGCGATGAAGAGGAAAGCAATCGTGGTGCTTCGGCTGCTCATAGTTGCGAGGAATGACCGGTTCGAGGAAGGCGGGTGCTCTTGTGGAAGCGAAGCTGGAAGGCGGAGACGACGCGCATGGCTGGCCCCTAGGCTCCGCCCCTTCAGTTCTCCTCTATTATGAAGAGAGCTTAGGGAGCTGAGCTAGAGTGTGTGGAGAATGAGGAGAGGATAGAGATACTGTAGTCATAATTTTGTGAAAAAAGTTTTTATGGGGCTGAGTCAATATGTCAAGTGATGATGACATGAATGAAGCGGTTGCTGTCTCTGTTTCTGAATCGTAAATTATTATTACTGGAAGAGATAGAGATAAAAAAGAAAATTGCATAATTTGCGTCTAAGTCTCATTGCCATATTGACATCATTTGATGAATTAGCTAAGCTTGAGTCTGAAAACAAAAAAAGTCGAGTTTCATTCCAGTTTCTGCAGATTTTCGATTCCGTGGGGTCATACGTCATACGTCAAAAAGCTTTTTAGGTACATTTAGATACTTCCTTCCAGATGTCAACTTTTACGACCCTCGTTTTGCAAACCTCTTGTCTTTTTTACCCATTAAACGTTTTGAAGATTGAAATAAGGGAAAGAGGACAAAGAGGAGAAATTGAAAATCTCAAAATCAGATCAAAGAGTGGGGGAGGATGAGAAATGTGTTAAAATAAAGAACATCGAATATTTCAAATCAAAATCCAATCCAAGTCAGAACTTGATTTCATATCTCGATTTAATAGAATTCCTGTAATTGCTCGCATGTGGAAAGGAAAATAGCTTATTTTGTAGTTTTCTGTTTTTCTTTCTAGTTCCGTGATAAATAAGGCTATTATGACATTGCAGGGGTGACCATAATCTAGACAAAACACACCATAAAGCATTCGCGAGACTTTGTACATCACACAGACTATCCGTGTTTTTTCACGATTTTCCTGATAAACCGTCGTTTTCTGAGAACCCACGCAAGTGCATACCACCTAGATCACAAATAATAATTGGTTTGTATCTTTAGTTCACTTCCGCATTAGAGTCTTCCGGAAGGGAAATTAAACTTTGGAATAATGAATGGACGTCGTTTTTCATGTCACTTCCATGCCCATACTCCCTCTATTTTGAAACTTTATCCATTTACCAGTTTACCACATTTTCTCTCCCATCCACAAAAAGAATAGGGTTTCCGAGAAATACGTGTTTTGTTTCTAGGTGGCTTTGTGGTTCCCGACATCGTAGTCTGGATTTTTTGTTGAATTCGCCGAAAACTGCTAAATGTCAGTGTTGAATGACCGATTTGACATGAGGGCGAATTGACATGACGTGTCCTTTACGTTTTGGCTTCCAAAAGGTTTTAATTAAAACTAAAACGCGGGAGGTGAGAGGATGATTTGAGTCGAGTCTACGGGTGAGCAAACAAACCGTAAAGATTTTCAGAGAAGATGTTGACGCAGGTCCAAGGCCTGTTTCATAAAAATTTTTTGTTGGAACTAGCATATTCATTTCTTTTTGAAAAAATTCAAAAAACATGTGAGAATTCTTATGTAAGATCAGGTATTGAATTTCAGGAAGAAGGTTACACGACTTGTTCTAAAACACAAAGGATGATACTTCATGTGAGGTCTCATTGACTTGGATTACGGTAGCTCCTTGTCCATGACGCTAAATGTATCAAAATACACTCTCCAGGGATAAAAAAAACAACACGAGACTATTAGCCCTTGAATTTCTTTCTTCTCTGTATCAAATTACACTTTATGATCAAACTATGATCAAATTATTGCTCTTTTTAAAATTTGAACATTTTTCTACACCCACATTTTGCAGGTCATGTTACTCACTGATATTAGACTGTTGTCACTATCGGAAATTTTGAAAAGACCGGATATCATGCCCATTTCCGAAATATAAAGTTTCCGGAACTTTTTGTTGCATTTTTTGTCTGTTTGATATTGGTTTTTGAAGATTTTTTGAGAAACAAAAGTTCGAGAAAGTTGTTTTGTGGTTTTGTTTCATTTGAACAGATCAGTGGGTCTAAACCGACAAACATGACCACCGGAAAGAAAAAGATCTGGGATTCTGGTAATGCAATACATTTAATTTGAAATACTATCTGTAGATTTTTTGTTTCAGAAGTCCAGATATCTTTTCGTCTTTTGCACGCAGAGATCTTCAGACATCAATTTTCTTATTCTTATTCCATCCACCCTCTAAGACAGGTGAATAAGATTTAGAATGTCAACCTGATATCTGACCTCAAAGCGTATCTACGTATTTCGAGCAGTTTGATTTTGATACCAGATGTTGCAGACGTTTGATTACCTCAGGAAAACACAAACTCCGATTAATCTCCTAAAAAAGCATGAGAAAAAAGAACACATTTGCATTTGGGACTTTTGAAGACGATGACGACGACGAAACGTTTCCTGTTGTTTGAACTTTTAAAGTGGGGGCGAATGGAGAGGTTTTGTGACGTTTAGATGAAATCTAATCACCTCATGCTCCGTTTTTAGTAGTAAGGGGGAGGCAGCAATGCACAAGCGTTTTGAACTGCATATGAATGAGCACGAGTGGGGTCAGAGGTTAAAACGTGATAGTGAATTGGGGGGATCATCGTTTTAAACATCCAAAGGTATTGAAACAGACATCATTAAAATTTCATCAGTGACTCAAAAACTTCCTTGATTGGACTTGATTTTCGACACGACCTTTGGCACGTGTCAGAATTTGAGCTATCACAAACTGAATCATGTTAAAGTTGTAGTCACTGAGTTCACCTGCTCGACCGTTGATCAATTCACTGAACTTTTTCTATGTTTCAGCTCATGAAATGTTCAAAATATGGAAATCTTGCATATAAAGTTTACAAAGACACAGAAGATGAAGAAATTTAGATCACTACACTATGAATTGTATTATGAATTGTATTTCTCAGATACTTTTGATTTTCTGATGAGCTGTGTTGTCTAAAAAATGCTTTAATTAAGTTCCCAAGTTATTTGCTTACAATCATGGGTCTAGTAGGCACCATATCATATTTTTCGAAACTTTTTCAAAAATACTTCAAAACTTCCATTTTATGAACGCAAAAGGGAGGAATTCGATCTTTGACACAAAAAAACAAACCTCAGAAAAAATGTTGTGCACTTGAGTACTCTTAACTTTTTCATTCACATGACAGACAATTTTCATTACTTTGTTGAATGATAATGATTCATTAGCTTTGAGACTCATGTGCGAAAATTTGCACAAACAAAGCATTGTGATCATTGACCCCAGTTGAGGCTAAACTTTAGTTTGATTCTGAATCACGCCAGGAGAATCCAATTGTCCTTATTTTGCAACACGGATTATCCAGTCAGTCATTCATATCCGGGGGTTTTCATAGTTTTGATTGGTACGTAGGTGGAGATATTTTTGTTGTAGAATGAATGACAAAAGCGATTTCGATTTGATTTTTAGCGCCGTTTTTTTGTTTTCAGACTAGACCAACAACCTGCTTGGGCTATAATCTCATTTATTGCATAATTGAGAAGTGGCACCACTCCAGGTTGCGAAATGTTGAACATTTATGGTTCTCTCTGCCTGAATGGATACCAATCATTCATAGTACCCCACGATATTTTATCATTTTGATAAATAAATCAGCTGGGATGATTTAAGAGAGTGCGCAGATAAATTCTAGTCATTTATGTACATTTATTATACAAGTATAGTCTAGCAAATTTCTAAAAGGAAGCTGGAAAAAATTTTCAGGAAAAAGCGGAGCAGAGATCTGTAAACGAGGTTTTGAGCATTTTGCAAGGAGTAACTGGAAAAATTCAAAGAAATATAAATTCCGAGACAGTACTCTTAACAGCAGGTAACCATGACTTCATCTTCGTAATCCAGGTACTCTGGGACTTCGTCATCCTAAATACTGATTTGTTGGATTCATGGAATATGAAATAAATACCTGAACAAAAGGAATGTTCATCTTGTTGATAACAAAGAATGCAGTCATCTCAAAAACGAGGGTAAGGAGATAGTAGAGGGAAACAGCCACAGCTTCTTGTTTGGTGATTTGGTAGAATTCTGAAGACAGTTTTATTTTCAAATCTCTATTACACGATAGTGCATTTCAGAACTAACCAAAAATGACACTGTATTATTGGCGCACCTTACACATACATAAAACCCAAAAATACCTACATTAAGAAACATTTTTACTTACCCGGAAAGATCAGTGAATGTAGTGTCCACAAAAATACAATCAGTTTCAAGAGTCCGTGAAGCGCGAGAGCTAACTTGATGTTACTGTACGCAATGAAGTACACTGACAGAATCGAGAATAGAAGTATTCCCGAGTGAAGAAGTGGATAGTACGGGTTGGACCACATTCCCTCCATCTAGAACATCACATGGTTTTTTAAAGACGTATTGTGGTCAGTTATGATAGTTTCATATCGTAATGTAGTCGTTCTGACAAGTTCATACTTCAAGAATTTTTTCAAATTCTGTGCTCAACCTGCTGAAAACAAGCGTCGGAAAGTTTGGTCAGTGAAAAGGCCGAAAAAATTGAGTGTGGTGGTCTTGAAATTCGACGTCGATTGGTATTTTCGATCATTTTTCGTAATATCTTGATAAAAAACGCTAAAATTATTGAAAATAACGTCAGAAATAGTAGCATACTGAAAAAAAATCTACACCGATGTGAAATTTCTAGTACTTGTTCACAGACAAACTTTCCGGACCACGTATTTGGCGGCTTAAGAACCGGATTTTAAAAATTCTTGAAGTATGAAAATGAACTTGTCACAACGGACACATTATAATATGAAAATATCATTAATGACCGCAATACGCCTTTAAACAAGCGAATGGTTTGAAGAAACTTACGTTGAATGCCGAGATTGCAACTGCTCCGGAGAAGGCGACATCAGAAACGGCGTAGATGATTAGAGTCATAACGAGCGGATGAAACTTTGCCATCTTTGCAATTGGTGTTTTAGATTTAGTCATGAAACTGAAAATGTGACATAGAAACTGACATCGAACTGTTTTCGAAGATTTTGTGGCAACGTAAAAAATGGTATAAAACTTGTGAAAAATTCCGGAATTCTTAAAACCAAACATTATTTTATAGATGAAAATTCGAATAAAAAATAATTAAAGTTTAATAAATGATGTGACAGCATGAAAAAAGACAGTGATAATTGAGAGACTACTTTTTAAGTAGTAACTCGAAAAAACGATTTATTGTAATATTAGAACTAGGAATACGTATAATAACCACTAATATTAGCCGAGTTTTCAAAGTAATATGAATTTGCCTATCGGAGATCTTGTGACCTTCTCAAAACAATCAGACACCAGCTTTCAAATTTCAGAAGGAAAAAATCACTGCTTCGGCTCCAAAAAAAAGAAATCTGTTTTTTTTTTCACAAGATCCGGTAAGCGTGAACAAGATAATGATGGGATGACAATAAAAACAAGAGCTTACAACGATTGTCACGTTTAATGACAACCTTGCTCTGATTTTGGAGAGAAACGAGAAAATTGAAGAAGACTGGAATTGAATAAGACAAACACAGGGAGGTTCCTTTGAGAAACGTTTGCTCACCAGAAAAAAATCAGAAAGAAAGAAAAACGAAAAAGATAGAAAACAGGAAATTGAGAGTTGGACCGATAAGGAATTGAAATTTGATTGGAATTCATCGTTCGCAGAAAACTGAGAACAGTTTGAGTGTAAAAAGGCATAAGGGAATGCTGAAACCTTTTTGAATGAATCTGAGAACCCGACGGCGGTGTGTACCCCCAAAAGAAATTAATGAGCATTTCTTCCTAGAGAAGGGTGCAGTATATAAGATAGGTTCACCGGAAATTGAAAAGAAAAAAACCTAATAGAAAACCTCAGTAATTTCCATTTTCTATTTTTCTTTTTCCCATTCATCTGGGTAGAAAACTGTCAGTTATATAGGAAAACAGTTTTGATAAATTGCAGAAGGAGCTGGAAATAAAAATTTAACAAAAAAGGTCAAATATGACTTTGCAGGAAATTGAAACATAGACGCTTGTTTGGACCAAAATTTGTTGTAACAAATCACTTCTCTCTCAATCCACCATCATCCGGTAATACTTAACAACACGGCTGGGTCGTTGGAGTAATAAAACTTCAATTTATTCTTTAGTTTGCTTTTCTGTACTATCTGGTATTTTTTGTTTAACTGTTCATTATTTTTTGTTAAAATGAATCTGTTCACTGTTTTTAGTTCAAAAAACAACAATAATCTCAAAAAATGCATAATGTTTGAATTTGGAATTTCGGCGTCATTATCAGGCTCTTCGAGCCGGGCAGAGAGATGACATACAGTTTGCTGACCCAGCCCTTGACTCACTGAGATCATTTCGAATGGTCAACGATTTTCCGTGATGAGTAAACTATCGCGCTCCGCTGTACGCTGTGAACGCAGTAATGTGTACGCAGTGAGAGTGTACTCCGACAAGCGGTCCACTGGTGTAGTGGTTATCACGTCTGCTTCACACGCAGAAGGTCGCCGGTTCGAACCCGGCGTGGACCTACTCTTTTTCTTTTTTTGATCTACATTAGTTTTCAGGCTCGAGTCTTCAACTCTTTGGCGATGAACAATGAGACTCTGTCAGCTATATTTGGGAGCAATAAAAACCAAAACTTAACAATTGTTGTTTTTTAATTTCGATATCATCCTTAGATTATTCGATGTTTTTAAATTTTATGTATATTAATTAACATTATTCCCTAATATTGTTCTTTTGTCTCAATTTTATTTCGAAAAACACACGTTCGTATGTTTAGAAACCCGATATCTCATCCCTACTCTTCTGGTTAACATGTAAGAATCACTCTTTTTCATCTCACAATTTTTTTTATTTTTTCTTCTCCTTCCAATGAATCATGGTTTTGTTCCATTCAAACAATCGAACGGATGTCTGGTGTTCTTTGTTCAATGCGAAATTCAGCGTGGTTCCATTACTGATGGAAATGACACAAATACTCGTTAGAATCCCCGCTTTATTCCTATTCCAGTCAGCCATTTTTGCACATTCCTGGTTCTATGTCGTTCCAAAAAAATCGCGTTTCCTTTTTTGCTTTATTTTTTGCCTGATAGAGTTTGGACTCATTTTTAGAATAGAATTTTCTTTTTTGGGTAAGAGAAAAGCTGACTCCAGCTCCCCTGACAATTCAATTAATGCCTATTAGCAGTTTGTATCAGGGCCCCGGCTGGGATTCTCTATTTTTTCTTGTCTTTTTTTTTCTGATTTTTTTTCCAATTTTCAGAATAAAAATGAGAACGAATCGTTCAAGATCAAGTATCCTGGTGTCTGAAGTGTCATCTGACAAGGTTCGTCCTTTTTCTCGAATTTCTGTTCCATGCCCTTATTGCTCTGTTTCCTGATTTTACTCGTATTTTCCACACCTATCATATTTCTATTTTTCCACGAAAACGGGCGTAATGAGATGTGGATGGCATGGAAAAGAAGGCCATCCCAATGGAACTTTCGTAACTTTTGGCCACTTTCGTAGGGTCTCGTTCCCACTTATCCGCCTCTCTCGCTTATTTTTTATTTATGAAAATCTTCTTGTTAATGTTACGACGTCGTCCGTAACTGAGTCTACTGAGACAATTAACTCACTCTTCTCGCCTTCAAAATTCTTTTTTTTTTCCTACTATTCTGGGTGTCACTCTATACACAATGGATAACAATTTCAAAATGAAAAAGCATCCAGCGGTGAGTTATGACTTTTGTTGTTTTATTCAAATTTTCTAATGTCTAAGAAAATAAGTTTTCTCAATTATTCAGCGAGAAATTCAATTTTCAAATACAAATTTTAGTTTTTCTCACCTTTTTCTCATTTCCTGACTCTAGTTTTCAATCAACTCTATACAATTTTCAAAAACTCATAAAATATATAGAGATTACTTTTTCCTAGAATTTTTCCCTTGTGCATTTGTCTTATTTTCGAGCCAAATACATTTCTGATTAGAGGTTTTATAGAGTCTCTTAAGCTTTCCAATTTTTTTGCTATCGATTTGTGCCATAGTCATTCGAAAAGTCTTATTGAGTTCTGATAATAGTGTATAATGGCAAGGAGAAGTTATCAGGTCAGTTATATTCAAACAAATTTCAAAAGCTACATTTTAGTCATGTTTCTTATTTGGAAGAACCAGAACTTTGTTCTTGAGCTTAGTGAGCTCTCAAATTCTTCTTTTTTTTTAGAATATTGATATCCGCCTAGGTCTGATGGGTAGGTAAAAAATTTGTAATTCAATACCAGAGGCCTATTTTGAACGAACAAGAGACACCAAATAACATCCCAACTTTTTTCTCTCTACTGAACATCATTATTTTTTAGTTTTTATTTTTCATTTTCAGCCGCCATTTTTTCTTACGTATACTCTTACTCATATTTTTTGTGTCTGATGTATAAAGTTTAGTGTTTTCAAAATTTTCTTTAGTCTTACATTAAATGTTAGTCAGAACCACGGTCATAAAGTTTTGTTTATTTTTGAACTTCTTCAAATTTTCCTTGACCTCCAATAGAAATTCGAAAACCAAAAATCATTTTTCGAAAAATGACAAATTGCTCCTTGAATATGAGAAAGAAAAAAACCAAGTGTCGATTACAAATTGTATGTTGATGTAGTATCTGTTTTCTTGTCATATGATACTCCTTGAAATAAATTAGATCAAGTAACTCTCCGGGGCTATGTGAAGTAGAATTATGATGAAGAGTGGTACATTCCATATGTACATTCAACCAGCTATGTCATCCGACGATTTTCAAAGTATTCCCGTTATTCTTCCAGAAAGGTCGACGAAAGTCACTTTTGCTGATGAGGAGGTAATATCCATTAATGGAAAGAGGGGAACTTGTAATATTCATTAATGATGGGGGAGGATGAAACTTTTGGCTTTTGAAAATAGAACAAAACGTCATAGTTTTTCCTGGTTATTGTTTCCTGTTTATTTTTAGTGAAATTGAATGGATCGAAAAAGAGATACTGAAAAATTTTACAGACTTGCGAAATATCGGCCCGGAGTCAAAAATGTGCACAATTTTTTTTACAAAATTTTTCAAAATGTTTGAGGTTTTTTCAAAAATTATGAGCGCTTGAATTTTCATCGATAATCAAAAACATAGTCGAACATTCCTATTTTTTGCAAAGCATCAAAATATTTTCGAAAAATTCAAATTTTCAAATTTTTGTACTGAGTTCCGGTCCAGGCCATTGCAAGTTTGAAGTTTTGACATTTTTGTAAAAAAAAAACTTTATTTTTATTTTTGGAAAACATATTTTTTGGCTGCTAAGACAAAGTGTGTCCTCCATTTCATCCAAAAACAAAAACTGAAATTTTAGAGACAGTCACCCCAGAAGCATCTTTTCTCATGACATTTCACATTTCTACATTACAACAGCACACGCACACAAATCCATTATGTTTGCCGCGAGACACACGAACATGTGTCTCCTTTCTGGTTGCCTTACCACCGAAAAACTTTTTCTGCAGAATAAAATAAACCTTGACGTTTTCCTCCATCTTCTCTTTTCTTGGACGGGGTTTCTTCCATTTTTCTAGTTGTCCCTTACGTTGTCTTCTCTCCGTCTATTCATAGCCTTTGGTCAACTTCTCATTAGATCTCATGAAAAGAAAAGGAGGGCGGTTTGTGGCACAACCGCTGTCGTTTCCTATTATTTCTACTTCTTCGTGCAATATTCCAGTTTGTATGACGTTTCGCGATTCTCGAAATTCTGGAAAAGCATCTTTCAGATATTGATGCACTCTCGCCACACTCTCTCACAGCTTTTCTTCCTTTCTTTTCAATGAATTGCTGGAAAAGTGTTTGTCTCGAGAGTTCTCAAGAACAATATCTCTAGGACCCACAATGGAAATTTCAAAAGTAAATAACTAGAATTGCATTATAATTTTCTGTTGCAAAAAATTGTATTTTCTAAATATTACTGACTAACTATGCCTGTAACTATAATTGTTAACCCAGAAGCATCCGTAAGATTTTTTCAAAATTGAGAATGGAATCGAGCTGAATGCAAACCTTTTTTTCAAAACTATAATAACTCCTTCCAGATGTCCCGTTTACGATCTGACACGTTCATCAAACCTGGCTCGGAGAGCAGTTTCGACAGTGAAGACTTGAATTCCAGGAGGTACCGACAAGAGCTTGAAAGTTATTGTTGTTGTACGAATGTGTCAGCTTTGGTGAGTCATTTCACGGGTCCCATCTCTAATTATTTATTTAGGGAGCTCTGGTCGTATCCGGGATAGTCAGTATTGCTCAAGCAATTCTTCACTTCATTCTACTCCTCCATGGTTGGGAATAATCACTCTCCACTCTAAAATAATTGCTTATTTTCAGATTGTGACCTACAAATGATTGACATGGCGATGGCAATGTGGCCAGTGGTCACCGTCACAATTGCTCTGGTGTTTAGTTACTTTGCATATGACACTCATAGTTCCACTTCGTTCAAGCCATATATTGCGCATCATGTGAGCATTTATGTTTTATTATTATAAGAAATATATAATTTCTGTTCAGATCCAACTCGCAATCGCGTACTGTTTATGCCTGGTGTTATTTGCAATGTTTTCGCTAAAACAACAATTTTTCGTGGATTTTCTTGCGTTTTGTTCCTACTACTCCACGTTATTCTCACATTTAGAAACAAGTAATTAATATCAATTTAAATTTCAAACACATTGTTTTTAATTAGCGAATTTTCAGGTAGCGAAAGAAAACTCAGAATTGCTGGATTCCTTTCTTCTCAATTATCGGTCAGTCTATTCTGCCTTCATCTGTCCGGACCTTTGTTCTCCTGGCTTGACACTGAGAAGAAATACATAAGCACGGATGGTACTGAAGCCATCTAGCATATCGGTAACTTTGTTCGTTACTTTGTGTACATATACATGACATTCTGTGATTCGATTTTGAAAAATTTGATTAAGAGGCACTATCTGTAAGAGTGAGAATGTTTGTGTTGGGCCTTGGCACAGTTGCAAAAAGTTGTTTCAATCCAAACTCTTTTTACAGAATATGTACCCCTATGGTAGTGATTTACAAAAAATATGTCACCAGTCCTCTATGACGTCATCATAGGAAAATATGGCCAATAATTGACTTTTCACCCAAAAATTCATAAAAATTTCAATTTTTCAAATAACTTTAGGAAACTTTGGCAACATGTTAGGAGTGATTTTGACTACCCCTACACAAATTTTTCAGCCCCTCAGACACCCCAGAAACCGTTCAAGTGAATTCCATTTTCATGTTTTTCCAACTTTTCTCCAAAAATCCCTCTAGAAGTACTCAAATTTCAAATCGTATTCGTATTCTCCGCAAAAAGTTCTATTAGGTCCAGTTAAAATCATCAGAAAACCATTGCACCATTTTGAGATTTTTTGATTTTTTCAAAAATCACATAAGGGTCCCCCCTTATGAAAAAAAAAATTTTACGAAAAATTCAAAGAAAAAGTTTGTTTCGAAAATAATCAGAATATTGAGAAAAGACTTAGAATAAACCAATTCCGAGATTATACATCTCAGAAATTGGTTTGAACCGATTTCGTTTTTTTCTTCATCGAAATTTTTTCCCATTTTTTGACGTTTTCATCAATATTTTGTACTGAAGTACACAAATTTCAAGTAATGTACTTGATACTCGCTACATTTAACAAATAATCAAAATAAGACAAATGAAAAACCATTGGACCATTTTGAGATTTTTCCATTTATTTCGAAAATCACATAAGGGTCCCCCCCATGGAACAAAATTTTTATCGAAAAAATATTTCAACATTATTTTGATTCAAAAACGTTCAAAACTCTTTTACAAAACGTCTTGTAATATTGGGTCAATGTTCTGAACGTTTTTGAATCAAAATAATGTTGAAATATTTTTTCGATAAAAATTTTGTTCCATGGGGGGGACCCTTATGTGATTTTCGAAATAAATGGAAAAATCTCAAAATGGTCCAATGGTTTTTCATTTGTCTTATTTTGATTATTTGTTAAATGTAGCGAGTATCAAGTACATTACTTGAAATTTGTGTACTTCAGTACAAATTATTGATGAAAACGTCAAAAAATGGGAAAAAATTTCGATGAAGAAAAAAACGAAATCGGTTCAAACCAATTTCTGAGATGTATAATCTCGGAATTGGTTTATTCTAAGTCTTTTCTCAATATTCTGATTATTTTCGAAACAAATTTTTTCTTTGAATTTTTCGTGAAAATTTTTTTTTCATAAGGGGGGACCCTTATGTGATTTTTGAAAAAATCAAAAAATCTCAAAATGGTGCAATGGTTTTCTGATGATTTTAACTGGACCTAATAGAACTTTTTGCGGAGAATACGAATACGATTTGAAATTTGAGTACTTCTAGAGGGATTTTTGGAGAAAAGTTGGAAAAACATGAAAATGGAATTCACTTGAACGGTTTCTGGGGTGTCTGAGGGGCTGAAAATTTGTGTAGGGGTAGTCAAAATCACTCCTAACATGTTGCCAAAGTTTCCTAAAGTTATTTGAAAAATTGAAATTTTCATGAATTTTTGGGTGAAAAGTCAATTATTGGCCATATTTTCCTATGATGACGTCATAGAAGACTGGTGACATATTTTTTGTAAATCACTACCATAGGGGTACATATTCTGTAAAAAGAGTTTGGATTGAAACAACTTTTTGCAACTGTGCCAAGAGGAATCCTCATCTTACAGACAACGCCTCTTAAAAAAAATAATTTATTAACTTATTATTAAGATAAATAATAAATAAAAATTTTTATGAAAAAAATAGAAACTAAAAAGAAATGATATCAGAAGAAAAATTATTAATGAATAGAGGAGCATATGTTTTGATTGCAATTTGTTAATCATACTGGCATGAAAGAGACCCGAAAATATGAAATATTAGTTTTCAAAAACTTGTTTATGGGGTTCCATCACAGTTGATTCCATCAAAGTATACTGTAGAAGCATCATAACCAATCATGTCAGGACGGCGGTAGTCAATGAGCGAGTCACGGTAAAGTTCACAGCTATTGAATTCTCCTGTGAATTAATTAATATTTGGAATAAGTTAGACTACTTTGTGAGATTTATTACCTTGAGCAATCAAATTTGCTGATCTACATCTTAATGCATAACAGGCAGCGAAACAATCTGCTGGGGTCTTCACACGAACAGCTTTCAATAGACGACGTCCCAGGAAAGATGTTTGGTAGAGAGCCGAATATGAGCATCTTCCGGCTGGTGGATAACCAGCGGTAGTTGTAGGTTCTTCAGTAGTGGTGGTGGTTCTTGGGAGTGGCATTCCACTCTTATCAACTTTTTCGTCAAACTTGTGAGTCTTCACTCCACTGGCTTTTGCTCTGAAAAAATTTACCATTTTCTTATCAATTTTCGTCCAGATTTTTTTACTCACTTTGATGTAGTTGTAGTAACAACTTTCTCAGTTGTCGACGTAACTGGAATCGTGCTTTCTGGTGCTGGTTCACTAGTTGGTTCATCATCCAATCCCGTTGAAAGCTCATCTCCAATGTGGTCTTCCACTTCATCATCTTCGAGTCCTTCTGCTTCCGGAATGCTTGATTTTCTAGAAACCTTATTTGCTTGTGTTGTTACTTCTGAAGATGTGCTCTCGGTTTCGCTCTCTAGGATAGCTGGAATAGAGGTTTCTGTAGCTGAAGACTCAGTGATTTTCATTTGAGCGAGTTTCTCCAAAACTTGAGCTTGCACTTTCTTCATCTGGACGTGCTTTGGGTCTGTGACAAGTTTCTCTTGCTCTGCAGAATCAATGTTAGACCCTTCGGTGACTTTAGCTTTGAGCAAGGTTTCAATAGTTTTCTGGTCGGTTTTCTTCATAGAAATAGTCTCATTCTTGTGATTATCCAAATCAGTTGTAACTGTCTTTTTGACTTCCTTCAATGAACTCTCTGAAAAACAAAAGTTTCTAAAATGACAAGAGTCAGCTGTATTATTTTCACAAGGGAAGTAATTGGAATGGCTTTCAGACAATCTATAAACTTGGTTGTAGATACGTTTCGTGGAGTACATTTCTACTATCAAAACCGGCAAAATGTCTCTGCCAGCCGAGTTATGAGCTCTCAAACGTTTCATATGGTTAAGCTTTTTTACATGGATTTGCGAATCGGCAGCATATACGCCACCGCGCGGTTCCGTATGTCCCCTATCGGCAACTATGTAGTATACGCAAAGATGTTTTCATTTTTGCAACGTATGAGAACAGGAAAACCGCTGGCGAACACAAATGGAACCGCGCGGTGGTGTTTATGCGGTCGACTCGAAATTACATGTAAAAGGACTTGACCATATAAAAAGTTTGAGAGCTCATAACTCGGCTCGCAGAGATATCTAACAGATTTTGACGGCAAAAATAGATTTTCTGTAGTCGAAAGTACCTATAACATAATTTATAGATAGTTTGAAAGACGCGTCTTTAAAGACTTTCATTGTCAGACAAATGACTCACTTTTAGTATTCAAGATCAACTTTGCAGTTGTGGTTGTCACTGGCTCTTCCGTTGCAGTTTCTGTAACTTCCCGAGACTCTTCAAGTTTTTCTACTGCTTGATTGATCTTCTCCATTAAAGATTTCTCATCCATCGGCTTCATTTTCACTTCTTCTTTCTTCGGAGTTGTCACCTCTTCAGTAGTCGTTGTGACCTCCTCCGTAGTGGTTGTAGCTTTTTCAGTTGTAGTTGTGGGTTCCTCCGTGGTTGTAGCAGCTTCTGTAGTAGAAGTTGCTTCAACCTTCTCAATCTTCTTCAGAACCTCCTCAGTGTCCAAAATATGTTCAGACTTCTTAGTGGTGACCTTTGGTTTCTTCTCAATTACTTCCTGAGATTCTACAACTTTGTCAAGCTTGTCCAAGAACTCCTTCTCATCCAATCTTTTCATCCTTCCGGTTTCCTCTGCCATCTTCTCGTCTTGCTTGACTTCAACTGGGTCACTCTCGTTGTTCAACAAGTTGCCCTCTACTGTCTCTGGCTCTACTTTACAGACATCAGCACGATACTTATGTCTGGCTTCATCTTTGTTAGCACAAGTCCACTCGAAGTAACTTCTTGATTGGTTGATGCTTGGCACGAAGTTGAATTTTTCAGGATTGGAGAATCTGTAGGAAAAACAATTTGTACAGTCATTTGAAGAAGCTTCTTTGAAGAAGCTAAAAATTTTACCTGTTCTGTTTGTTAATAAGACAGGTTTTGCTATCATAATAGTACAAGAAAGATGCACACTCCTCTCCGTATAGCTTTTGACCTTCAGCACATTTGCATTTACATTCCTGTAACAATAAAATCAATGATAATCTATTTCTATTGTCAATTCTACCTCTGGAGTAACTGCAGTCTCTACTGCAATCGCGGTTCCCTCTAACACGAAGTCATTGAGTTCAACATAACATTCATCGGATTTCAATCCATTTTTCTTTGTCGACAGCTCTTTAGCTGGTTCTCCAGTCGTAGTTTCTTGCTGTCTTCTACAACCACTAGTAGCCAATGATCCCAAACTCGTCACCGTCTCATCGATTTCACAAGACATTCCGATGTAGGACACGTTGAGACTAATGAATTGTCTCTCGAAAAGCTTACTCTTCATGTTTCTGTCCTCCAAGTTGAGGATACAATCTTTTTCTGTGTGGTAGTAAGTAGCAGATCTGCATTGGAACTCGTATCGTCCGGATTTTCTGAAAGACAAACGTTTCAATAGTTGAGTCCTAACTTAGAAACTCACTTGCTGTTGGCACACATGCATTGACACTCCTCGATAGTCACATCATGTTCAAGACCTCCAGCGACACTAACCATAAGATGATCATCAATTACTTCGAAGCAGCCATCACGCTCTTAAATACATATTCAGTCATTTTTAAAGGTATTTTCACTAACTAATAACCATTTCCTTTGGTTTAGTCTCTACAGTATTCTCTTCTCCAACATCATTTCCAGTTGGTCTCGACTTCTTTTCTGGGACCGCAGTGGTTGATGGCTCCTTGGTAGTCGTGGGTTGCTCAGTGGTAGTGGTTGGAGCCTTTGTGGTAGTCTTTTTGGTGGCTGCTGGCTTTTTGGTGGCGGTGGCCTTCTTCTTTTTTTCACCTTCCACAGTCTTAGCTGTCACTAACTCTACTTTTGGTTTTTTAGTAGTAGTTTCTTTCTTTCTCTCTTCTTCCTTCTTCTCATCAGCAGATTTGGATCCGGTCTTGAAGTTTGGACACTTCGACGAGGCAGTTTCGAGGAGGACTAGAAGAAATCAAATAGAAATTCAAAAAAATGTTATTTTACTTACTCTCTGGATCACAACCAACATACTGGTACAATGTCTTACGCTGCTCAATCAAATCGTATTGTCCCCTGAAACGTTTTTGGTACATCTTGATTTCCAAAAAAATGAAACTCACAAATGGTTTCCCTTATTCAAAGTGCAAGTTTTGTTTCTGAATTGGAAAGAGAGGCACTTGTGTTTCTTGTTACTGGGTTGATGGGTTGCAGCACAGAGACATCTACAATCATTTACAGAATCGACGTCGTGTTCTTCAAAGTCGGCTCCCAAAAGGTAACGATGACGGATGGTACGGTAGCACACTGGTCCCTTGCCTAAAAACGTGAAGTTCCAAAAATTTCCAAATAAACAACATGATTTTATAGAAGTATCAACACTTTTAATCTAACTAGGAAAGGGTCCCGAGTCGAGTTGGAGTTACAGGACGAGATATATATTACTAGAACCGAAGTTTTGTGCTGATTTCAAAGCTGTATTCTGTTTTTGCAAAACAATCTCGTGAAAAAAGACCTGTAACTCCAACTTGGCCCGGGATCCTTCCCTACTAAGTCAACTGTCCTACTGATCCCTTGCCTAAAAAGGTGTACTTCCAAAAATTTCAATAAGAACAAACATATTTTCATAAAAGTATCATCACTTTTACTCTAAGTCAACTGTCCCAGTAGTTCATTCAAGCGTGAAAGAAGTAGTGAGTTCTCACCTTTTTTACCATCCCCTCCTTTCCCTCCCTTTGCGACACTTGCGTCATTTTGTTGTAGAGTGAGAGGTTCAACCGATCCAGTTCCACCGTCTCGGAGACTGCTGATGTTGGCGAGAATGAGACGAGTGACGTATCCTTCGGCGCGTGGACGTTCCGTTTCCAAGTTGCTGGATGAAGTGGAAGTGGATGATAACTTGGAAACAGAGGGTGTTGTTAGTGGATCGGTGATCACACTGTTGCCCGATGATGATGTGTCTTTTGGATGACCGTCGTTTGGTTCGCCGGTGATGATTCCGACCTAGAAGAGGAGTAGCTACAGTACGGCCAAAAATTATCAATAAATATCTTGTTTTTTAGTTAAAACTGTCCAACTTTGAGAGTATGTCATTGTAAAACTAAATGTCCCACAATATAAATTTTTGGATTGAACAGATCAAGAGTAGACCACTATTCTTGTAGTTGGCAACTTTTTTGTACGGACGCTCTCTAGCAAGTTACATCACGACAAAGCAATTTCACTCTTAAACCCATTTCAGTGCAAAGTTGTGCGTTTTTTGAGCTCTCTACTTTAAATAACTATAACTCTCTAAAAAATTTCCCGTACAGAAAAGTTATCAGCCACAAAAATGAAGTTCTACTTTGGATCTGATTGATCCATAAAATATCTCGAAGTTTGTCATTTTCAACTCAAAAAGACAAAATATGATATCAGCTCTGTATAACAATACCAACTGAAAATATTACTTACTGGAACTTTTTTCTCCTTTTTATCCGTATCTTTCTCCTCCCGATTTCTACAATCATCCACACAAGCGATCTGCACCAAGTCAGTTCCTTGCCCCTCTTCCAACTTATACTCCTTGTATCTTTGAGTTCTAGAAGCACAGGCCACAGTATACTCATACGAAATTCCACATGTCTTTGTTCTACTGTTGTAGACAGCACTTCGACAAAATTCACGTTGCGAACAGAAGGTGGCGCATTCATTCACGGAAGCTAAGTTGATCCTGAAAAGAACAGGTCGTGGAAATGAATTGAAATGAAATTTAGAAGACTCGATAACAAAATCTAGTTTCCCGATATTATTCATTCGTCATGTTTTCTAATTTTCATATTTTCCACGTACTCACCCTGTATAATAAAAATCTATCGCAACAGCTTGATCATATCGTATACTCCTGGCAAAGAATTCTGGTGAACATTCTCCTGAAAAAAATCCACAGTTTTCCACAAATAAAAACGTTTGGTCACTTACCGTATACCTGTTGGATTAACACCAACGACAGGCACAGTACGCCTGTTAAAAACGTTGAAGTCATAGGAACACTGAATCGGAAGAAATATTTTCTGGAGAGGGGGGTCTGTAAAATAAGAGGGTCACTCAATTGTCAGAAAATGGCGCGAAATAGAACAAAACGAATGAAGTGGGATGGAAAATATGCGCAACAATTTTCTTGAAGGCGTCAAAAGTCGTCCATAAGAATGGGGCGAATAGACAAAAAGTGAATGAAATGGTCTTAAGAAAAAGAGTGTGATACGAGGTCGGAATTCAATGGCTAAGAAGGAATATGGAAGTGGAAGCGATGAAGACAATTCCATCCTAAGCCACTTATTTTCCGAAAAAGACTTCCCGGGGAGAGTGAGAAGGTGCCACAAAATATGTGATTCGTCTGAATAACGACCGTCAAGAATAACGATCATCGTTCGGGATCTTGTAACACTTTTTGTTACTTAAGGAGTGGAAAAGAGAAAAATTAAAAGAACATTTATCAATGACCTCGCCGCCCTAGAAATAAACAAAATAAAATCATGGATAAATTATGTCAGTTGATAAGAATAAGACAAAAAAGGTTCAAATATCTCGACCGCTGATAAGTGATAAGAAAAGTGGGTGAAACCTAGTTTCCAATAAGAGACTACGTGATTTATCTGTTATTTGTTTGTAGGATAATTGGTCAAATGATTCTGAGACTAACATGAAAAAGAGGGTCTTCCTGAAACATTCTATTAACGTTTTCAGGTCATTTATTCGATTATATAGTAAATGAATTGTTGTAAACTCTTATATGAAACATTTACAGTCAGACAAAAACAATGTTTGAGAAACTTTAAAAAAAGAGTTATCGCTCATGGAAAAAAACGCCTCAAAATGATCCCCGTCGTTCAAAGCATACTATGGTTCATTGCAATCCCGCTGATTCCACTTTTTGAGAGATTTACGTGACTTTAAAGTTTTTACTTTTAATACTAAGATCTCACATAAACCTGAATAACTTCTTCCACAAAAACGTTCGGCAAAATTTGAATACGTATTCGAAAAGCGAACGGTCTCAGCTTTTCATTGATATATATTGAATCCAGATCTCCAAAATACGTTTGGATCATTCCCTAGTGAGACTAAGAAAGTGTCTTCCAGAAGTATTCAATGACGGTCAAATAGTTGTTACAAAAATATAAAGCTAACCAGTTTGAGTAACAAAGTAACCAATTAAATATAGAACTCATTGTGTCTATATCCAGAAATCACCATGCAATCTTGACCGCAACTGGATACCCGCCCCCACATTGTTTTCTTGTTATGTAAACGAACGGCGGTAGTGGGCACAACTAATTCGATGATTACATTATTGGATAAGTGCAAAGAATAGAATCGGGAGGCAAAGAAACAACTGTTCTTCCGAGAATCGGGTTTTAGTCCTTCTCGGATATTAGACCCGATTTTAGGCGCAAGTAGCCAAATGAGTGGGAAAAGAAAAATAGGAGCGAGAGTTGAGGAGGAGAAAAAGAACGCGTTGAAGAATTAATTGAAAGACAAGGATCGAAAGTTGTCATCGAATGGCGATTCCCGAGTGAATCGCACAAGTTAATAGAGGAGGTATCCAGGAGTGGAAAGCATGATGAAATGGAGACAGGCTAGTGGACAGTGAGAGGGGAGAAGATGTGGGAGTATGAGAAGCCAAGAAAAGCCAAAAAAACAGAGATGATGAAGATACACGAGAATGGACTGGATTGCGTCCCGTTTTTTTTGTTTCACCTCACCAGAAAGCGACAATTGGGTTTCTCTCTCTCTCTCCCTTTTCCGATTCCATTCTTAGACACGGTTTTATGAAGAAAGCTACATGCTAGTATGACTTGCTAACCTCATTGTTCGGAATGTGTATGTCTGTGTGGGCGAGATATCTAGTGGATAATAAAAAGGAAAAGTTGGGAGACTCAAAAACAGTTGCGATGGAGTGGGAGGTTGGTAAAAACGAAAAAAATGATTCGAAGAGTGAATTTTCAACAAGTAAAGCCATATGCAACATGAATGATCAAAACATTTAGATAAGGGAGTACAAACTATGATAACTTTCACGGACAGAGTAAACATTGATCATTTTGTGAACAATCATTCTACCATTTTAATTGATTGCTGTGTGTGATCAGATTTAGATTCAAAAACTTGAAAGTCGCTTTCATAGTTATATACAAAAGTTACGGTATAAGGGTTTTACGGTATAAGGGACGCCCGATTCGCACGTTAATAAACGTAATAATAATTAATTATACAACAAGGATGATAAACTCATTTTGATTTAAAAACAATATTGAGATAGAACCAACACAATCTTACTAGACGTAACACTTGGCTTTGTCAAAATCTGATAACAAACTTATAAGGTGTTCAACAAATTTTATCCAGGTCATGAAAATATGTTTGCAAAAATCCAACATACAAGGATGAAGAAACATGTTTCTATTCTCCACCAAATTTCAACTATCCTCAGGAAATCTCCTCATCTCGAAATTGAATACAGCCGTGAATGCCAAGTTGGATTAATTAAATTAATATCCAGGGAGAGATGGCAAAACAATAAAACCTACACGAGATCGGGAGAAGGGGAGACAATAGGACGTGTTCGCTTCGGGGTCTGATATGGATGACTGAAGAAGGAGAAACTCCTTCTTTGAAACTTTTTCGGGAATTCTTCTGGATTTTCTCTTTCTCTTTCCACCCCCGCGCCTTTTCTCGACATCAAGACTGGATTTTCTCGTCTTTTTTCTTTTTCGACTTCCACCGCCCACACTGTCGCTTCCCATATCCAACCCCGTCGTCTCTAAAGTGATAAGGGAAGCGAGAATGTTGAGAATGATTAGTGTGAGTCGTCGGGGTTTCGGAAACCGTCGATTCTGGATGATAGATGGCGTTCTGTTGGGGGTCAGGAAAAGGGCGTTGGACAGTCTGGTTGATGGTTAGCTAGTATGTATAGAAGAGAAGAAAAAGCTGAGTGAGTACACTCCAACTACAGCAAAAAGGTCAGACACTGCGGAAATGTATTAGAGGGTGGATAAGGATTAAGTTTGTAAATCCATGCAATTAGCCCGGCAGAGGACCAAATTTTAAGGTAAATGATGCATAGCGGAACATTTGTCATACGGGTCTTCACTAAGATTCATAAGAATTATGAGGAAGGAAACTTTTTTTAGATTCCGTTCCCGGAGAGAAAGAGACTAAAGCATTCAGGGTCAATGAACCAAAAAACAAAAGATTTGAACCATATCTACAAAACTAATGGGGTGAATTAGAAATACAGTTTCGGAAACTGGAAAATATGAAAATTTGTGTAAAAATTTGAGATCAAATAGAATACAGAATCAAAGATGAAGCCGATGGCCTCAATGAATCACCGTCTACAACCAATACCACGGCTGATTGATTTTCAAAGTCGGTTTTTTCCCTACTCCGGCTATCTATTCATCTATCAAACTTGTTTGTTTAGCAACATTTTGAGACCAGAAAAACCGGAGGAAAAAGGAAGTTGACACTTTAACGTTTCGAAGGTACCTCAACCAACTCCATACACGGGGCGTTTGTGTTCAACAAAAGTGACCACAGTGTGGGAGGATAGATGACACTTGAGATGTTGCTGCTGCGTTCGTTTCCCCCTATTATGTTTATTCACTTTTGAAGGGGGCGGGAGAAGATGTATCAACATCCGACTACTAGTTAATTTGTTTGTTTAGAAAACTTCTTCTTGCACACGTCTCGACCTCGGCGACCGGAGGTGACCGGAATTCTTTCGTTTCCATATTTTGTGTTATGTTTCGAACAGTGAAGAATATTATATCGGGACTCTTGAAAAGTACCGCTCAAAAGGTTATCAACTTTGGCTGTTTTCAGTGACAAATTTACAACTTTGGCAGTATTTCGGTGAATAGCACATCGTTTTTGTAGTTTACCACCAAGATACACTGTCAAAATTGGTAATTTTCCACTGAAAACAGCCAAAAATGATAGCTTTTCGAGCTGTACTGTATAAACTTTCTGAAAAATGAAAACCAAACAGTTGGATTTTTGAATGCTTTATTGGACTCAGGTTCTCAGGTTCTCAGGTTCTCAAATTTAGCACAAAAAGATTAATTGATGATGACGATCCCCGTTTTGTTTCGTTTTTTTTTGAAGATTTTCTATTTTTAATTTTTTTGAAGTACACTATTTTGAAAACACAAACACTCCACTCGACACATTTAAAAGAATTTAACGTCCCCAGCCTCCAAGGCTGCCAGCGAGAGATCCAGCAGATCCAGAGAGTCCTCCAGTAGCAGTGTTGGCAAGTCCTCCGAATTTCTTGAGGTGCTCAGAGACGGATGGGATGTGAAGTTTGTCGTTGGCAGCGAAGTTGTAGAAGTAGACCTCTCCCGGTCCGTTAATGTCGTACTGTAACAGAAATTTTGTGATTTTTTTGCTGAAACAAACGGGGTATCCTTACGTATTCTGGAGTTTCATAAACCGCCAAGGTGTAGCTGTTGGATTGGAACTTGCAGAGTTTGGTTCCGTTGTAGTTGGTATTCAATACGAATTCCTTTGGTGCCATGACGACTTCATAAGCAACCTTGAAGTGGCGTTGAATGAAGCTGGAAAGAGTTTGGACGAGTGGTCCAAGGGTTTGTGGTCCACCGGCTCCGAACAAGTCCAAAGTTTTCATTCCGGTCTCTACGACATTCTTGATAGTGCTGTCGCAGCAGAAAAGCTTGCCTGGCTTGGCAAGTTGACGGTCCTTCCACGATGGGCAGGTGTCATCTTGGCCTAAAAAATATCAGATTCAGTTCTGATTTATTGAGTTAGAGGACTAAACCATTGTTATGACTCCGACTGGCTATTTGGTTAATGAATTAATCTTTTACATGCGCTCCTAGAGGACCATGCAGTAACGGAGGGAAACATAGAAACTGAAAACTGAAACATGCAAACTCAGAGTAATAAGAAATGAGAATACCTTGAACGGCGACGAAGATGCATCCAATGAGTACGAGGAGGAACTTCATTGTGACTGAACACTCATCCTTTCCATCTCAACACCTCTCTTTTATAGTCAACTTTTAGATGACCTCGATGAAATGCTCGATAAGAGTTTGTATGATGAAAAACAAGTAATGTAGCGACTCTCTTTTGCTATTGATATTTTTGTGCCTTCTACCTACTTTTTCTCTCTTTTAATTTCGAAAAACTGTACCACTAATAGGCGTTTTGGTTGACTCGCGAGAAGATTTTCAAATCCGATAAGAAAGTTTGGCAGAGGTCGTCTACTGAAATTGTAAAGAAGACCGAAAAGATTGGTATGTAAGATAAGATTCCATTTTCGAGGTTGTTTGTGTCTTGTTACTCAACAGTAGATTTTGGAATGCAAACTTTATTTACAGAGAGATAAACATCAACGGTAACATGGAAACCAGACAATGTAAATAATGAAATCGGTATCTTTGTTGCAGATCTTGCAGAATTCACGTTTAAGCGGAGCGTGGGTCCTTTGGAAGATCGGCAATGTTGGCGGCCTTTCCGAGAGCGGCGAACTCAGCAAACTTCTCGAAGTATTCCTCTTGGGCGGCGTTGTTGAGATCGTACTGAAATGAAAAATGATAATTTGGATGAATTTCATGGATTTGTAAAATTTTCTATGCGAAATGTTGTCAAAATCTGATTTGAGTGATAAAATATCAACCTATACGCGTCTTGCTATGCTGGAACAGGTTCAGTTCTCCATTTACTTCCTGCTTTCACTTAAAATTTCTGTGATTTGATCTATACGTGATATGTTGAACATGAACACGTCATTCTAATCAGAGAAGATTAAATTTTTGGAACCTGCACAATTTTGGAGAGCTATAATTTTACTTCTGAAAACTAATTCGACCAGATTCTTACGTTTCCTGGAGTTGGGTAGAGAACGTAGTGGTTTCCATCATCAGCGGCTTGTCGGCAGATGGTTCCGTTGAAGTTGGTTTTAAGAGTTGGAGCACTTGGAGCCATCATGATTTCATGAGCAGATCCGAAAGCCTTCTGGACACGGGATCCCAATGTGTTGGTGAACTTGATGCTAGAGACGTCTTTTCCGAGTTCGGCACGGAGAGCGTTGATGATCTTGACGTACTTGTCTTCGCATGGCTGAAACGAATTATTGAATTAAACGTTTTCTACAGTAGCACATACCTTCTCTGGCTCTGGCTCGTAACCTGGTGGCTCATATGGGTCGGCTGGCTTTGGGAGATCGTCATAGGCAGCGAAGACGGTGGCGGCGGAAACAGCGATCAGAAGAATCAGCTTCATGTTTGACTGTCTATATTATGACTTCTGCAAAAGAAGAAAGACAATGAAAAAGGTTGACGTATTTAAACACAATTTTCAAGGCGACAAGGAGACACGTAAAAACGAGGTACGTCTGATTTGTAACATTAATCTACAGTCGTAACAGTGGACAAAAAAGAAAACCGAAACTTAATTGGGTTACGCAGTCTTTTTGGAGACAGATAGCTTCTGCTTCTTCAAGTGAGAACTGGCTTTTTTTTTGAATATCCATTTTTATCTGTTGCCAGACAATCGTTCGCCGCGGGCAGAACACAGACATTCAAAAAAAAAAGAGGAAAAGGCAAGAAATCAGAATGACAAGTGCGTATGTGCCAAATTTCAATAGCTACCCGCTCCTTTTTAAGTCGATTCTAGCGACGACCTTCGGTCGGTTGAAAGGTAAACCCCTGATATAGATCTAGTTTGAAGAGATAGATACCTAAATGCAGATTAGATCACAATTGAAAAAAGTGCCGAAAAACGAGGAAGTTACTGTAGAAGTCGTTTCATTTCTCTCTTATATACCTTCTTCTCAGATATAGTAACGAACGGTTGAAGGAACTGGATTTTAATGGGCTTTTACACCTTCAGACTGAAAAGAAGATGTCATTCGTTTCCTTATCGAACTTGATCTAAAAGGGCTTTATAGCACATGTTGTACTTGTAAACAGGGTAATAATTATCGAGAATTTTAATTACTGTTGTTTGGGTAAAGTCAAGTATGGATTCGGTTCTTGTCTTGACATACTGCATTTTCTCGAAAACACAATTCTTCACACTTGTGGCCGGGAGCCTGAAAAAATTTTTGAAAGACATTTTTTTCAAAATTTTTAAAATTTTTTCATGGAAAATGTAATCATTTTTGATGATTTTTTAGAATATCTTCTATTTCTGAATGATTGTCGAAAATTCGACTTTTTCGCGAAAAAATTCGAAAAATTTTCAAATTTGAATTTTGGCGCCAAGTACGCGGGTCTTGAAAAGTATGAAATTCTTTAAACCATAAAAGTATTAATTTTCAATTCCTCCTTATTGTGTTTTTGTATTCTCGAAAATTACAGTATCCCGAATCCTCTGACTCTCTTGCCTCAAAGCTACTGATGTAAATACACGTCAGTATTCCAAGTCTGAACACGGATATCTCACATTTTCTCACGTTCTCACGTAGCTTCTCCTTTTTTCTTCGTTTTTTATCACAACCTGTCTACGTCTAACGCACAGAACACAAAAGTCAATTTCCAAGCTTAGAACAGCTTTGTGTGATTCCTTCAAATGTTCAGGTAAGGAAGGCAACATTTATTAAAATGATAAGACAAAAAAAGAAAAAATTACAGTTTAAAGCAAATTCCGGTCATTTAAAACGGTTTGTGCAGTCATTTTGATAACAAAGGGACCTGTTAGTAAGATGGAGGATTTGAAAAGAGATCGAATTAAGGTTATGGACACTTGGAGTTATCGACGTGGCGGTGGCACGTAAAGCTCATCATTCATGCTCATGGTTGATCGACGACTAAATGATATACTGATTTCATCTGGATCTTTTATTCGGATGGGCTCAGGTGCAGCGGCTTCCTCTACAGGGTCTTCAGGTGATTTCTCAGCAGTGGTTTGTACAACCTGAAAAATACTTATGGTTCATGATTTTAAACAATATCCTCACCTTTTGCTTTTTCATCATCTTTCGGAACGTAGAGCATCGAGTAATTGTGAACAAAATTGCAAAAACTACGAATACAGACAATCCGCATACAAATCCCAGGTAGAATCCACTGACGTTGAAATTCCTCTCAATGAGTAATTCAACTAAAAACAAATACTAAAATTTGCATTGCCTGCACCCAAAACTTACTTGCTGGTATCAAAATAAGAATACTCAGAAGAAGCCCGATACAAGGAACTATCAGAGTAAAGAAGAAAAAATATGGGGTGTTGCAGTGCACTGTTACGACAGAAACAATGTTTGATAAAAGCCAGATGATCTGAAAATTTAGAAAGTCTTCCTTTGATTATAGCATCACTTTATTCTTTAAGTTCGTTTTCTCTGTGTCAGTTTTCCTCATCCACTTGTACTTCTGGTCTAGACAACCCTTTGTTACTATTTCTCCCTTTCATCTGTCCTCTGCCCATAGAGATTCAGATTCGTGTGTAATAATTGGTCCGACCACAAAGAATTCAAACACCATCCCCTTTTTTAATATCCAGATTTTTGATACACCACAAAAAGGAACTGGTAGTATATCGGTGACCAGCAGGCGCCAAAACATCTCCGATTTCCCAGTGTCCGATTTCAAAATATATTGCGGGAAATGTAGGAAAAATGATGACATAGGACGGAGAGAAAGAGAAGGAAAAGATATAATGGTATGCGCTTTGTTTTTACTCCCTCCTCCCCGTTTTCCTTTCTTCTCACTCATTTCACATTAATTTTGCTGTCCATATTGAGACAGCTGCGATAAAATCAAATTGAATCAACATAACACCTCAGATTCGTATTCGTGCAAACCAGGTGCCGCTTAGTTTTGCAGCAGTACAGATGTGACAGTACAAGACATAAAATGTACTAACCTGATATACAAAAATTGGGAGTAGGAAGTGGAACTTGACGACTTCTGAGAGCTCCGGGTGATATGCCTTATAGTGATTTTCATCGGATGCGAATACATTGAGGGTTGTGAAGACCAACGACGGAATTATCACCAGGGACTCGACGAGCTAAAATATTCGGTTGGTTAAATAACTTGGTGAAGCTGTGAGATTTATGAAATTATAATATCAAGTATACTTTTGATGATTTTACTTTTGAGATATACATGGTCAAAGTTGGTCACTGTGAACCTACAAATTTTGGTCAGTGTAGTTTTGTTACAGTGACCAACTTTTATCGTGTATGTCTCAAAAGTGGTCGGAGCTATCAAATAGTTGTCAACTACAAAAATGTAGCGCTAGCTTTCGAATTTACAAAATGATCAAATGTTGTACGACTTACCAGCACAGAAAGCAAAAGTAGATTCTTCGAAATCGTCTGTGTGCATTTTGCTGCATTATCTGACATAGACCCGGTTGAACCCTGAAAATCGGAAATATAAGATGAGAAATGACAAATCTACCGTGTGAAAAAAGTGACGGGGCTGGAAGACATGTAGCTCTCAACTACTTGAGCCGGATGAGAGACACTAATGCAATTTGAGAACGGAAAAGAACCATTTTTGAAGTTCAATTTTACATAGGAAGTCATTCGAGAGAAAAAAGGAAGAACTGAACAGAAAAAGCAAAAAAGTAAGATCGAGAAATAAGTGCTGGGTGAAACAAAAATGGTGGAGTGAAAGAAGAGAAAGGAGTTGTGGACAGCAAGAGCGTGACGCCATTTTCAAGGCCTAATAATTATACGTTACGAGAATTTGATTTAGTGAAGATTCGGGCTCAATTGAAAAAAAATAGAGAAAAGAAGAAAAGGAAAAGCATGGATAGGAGGACACACGACGAGAAAAATATAAATATGGGACGACGCAAGAAAGAATGAAAATGGATGGGTTTTTTGTCAAGATTGAATCGGCTGGGACAAAAAAATGTTTTGGGAAACAAATTCAGGGTCTGTTAAAAAATTGACTGAAAAATGAGCCCTGAGAGTCTTAAACCAGAAAAAGTGGGCGTGTTCTTAAAAGAATTCCGATATTTCCGGTCTGAAGAGGTGTAGAAAGATGTACTTTCAGAAAATCAGAAAAGTACAATTTTGGCGAATTTTTTTTTGAAAAGTCTGAGCTCTGGTAAGGAAATGACTGTCATGGAAAATTCCGACCTGGAGTATAGTGGAGAGTTGTAAATTCTGAATTTCTGATCACACGTTTCAGAGTTTTAGAGTAAAAATTAAATTTAGTTTCCGAACTCTCTATACATATATCAGATTAAGTTTCACAGGGGGAAAAGTCACAAAGTCTCGAAAGGAATAGAAAATAAGTGTGTGTCGGCTTGTAACCATTGTAACCATGCCAGAACGAATATCTGAGTGAAAAATTCCGCGTTTCCACATCATGAGAAAAAAAAAAGAAACTGACTGAATAGAAAAAAGGCAAGAATAAAAAAAAAAGCAACAGACAAACGAGTGAAAAAACGGGAGTGAAAACGCGTGGGGCAGTGGGAGTCACAACAAGAGTCAAAACACTAACACTGAGCGCTGTCAGCCGTCTAAATTTGATTAGATTCGATCTCCTCTTGCCAAAGATTTTTGATCCTGGTAATGATTAGTGGTTGTTTTAAAATGTTCCACTTAGTACTATTAAGTTGATAGTTTCTGGTAAAATAATCAGAAAAAAGTTAGGTTGTTTTGTTGAAGCTGACATAAAAACTGTTTCGAAACTCGAATCAAAAATAGTTGAAATTTTGTTTACTATATTATCAATGTCACATGATAGTGTTGAAAACAACAATTATTTTGTATCAAAGTGAGCTATGACATAAAATTATAAAAATTGAAAAGAATAAAGACGCTGTGAGAAACTGGAAAAAATACTTGATAGACTAAAACATAGTAGTGGTTACTTGTACAGCAGACATGGACGAAATACAAAATCAGTTGAGATGGTAGCAAAACATGTGATAGTACCTATGGGCTCCTCTGCACTGATAAGAACACGAAATGAGGGAAATATGATGGTAAAAGGTGGAGAAGAAAAGGGGGGGGGTTCTGATTGATAATAGGGGTAAATAAACAGATTTCATGTTGACAAGTGTGCCAGCCATCAGTTTTCTTCAAAGCAACAATATTCCTTCTTTCAACCTGAGAAAGGGGGAGAGATTCAGAGAAATGAAAGAAAACGACCTCCTAGTTAGTGACCAGAAACGGAAGGATGGGAAAACACAAAACTTAATTTGACTATCGGAAATGAGACCAGAGTGTGAACTAGATGGACGTCAGAAAAATCAGGAAAAATGAACAAGTGAGTAATATCCATTTAGCTCGGGGATTCCAAATGATTTTGTATTCTTAACGAGTTTTTAATCCATTTTTCGAACAATTCTGATCACTACAAAACGTTTCTCCTAATATCTGCACCTGCAGGAGCACGGTTTTAACCATGGTTGGGAAATCCCATGCCGAGCTAACATAAATTTTTACAGATCCGACCGGGCCCGGTCGGCCCGGATTCAAAAAAATGCGCACATTTTTTAACAACATTTTTTAAAAGTTTTTTGAAATTTTCATTTAAAAAATAGTCAAAGTTCTCTCGTACACTTCAGTTTTTATCAATATTCAACAACATAGTCGAAGATTCGACTACAGTTTTTACAGAGCGGATCGGGAGTTTCCCAACCATGGTTCTAACCCAAATTTGCACCCAGTGCTCTGACTGATCCAGCATTTTCTTGGAGCATAAACCAAAAGTGAAATGTGCACAAATAAATATCAACATAGCATGAGCCGTACAGGAGAGACAGGGAGAGAATGAGAAAAAACAGGAGAGAGCCGGTTTTTGTGCATCTACTCAGTATTTTTTTTGCACTACGTACAAACATAATGAACAGTGATCATCTTATTTACATAGCACCCCCCCACACTTGTTGTCCGATGCAACGTGTAATTCAATTCAATTTTTGCGGCTTCTCCTCTCATCGATTTCAAAGATAGTGCGGGAAGTGAGAAATGGTACATAAATGGAATAGTTTTTTTTTTTCGTAAATCATACAGTTTCAATGAAAGGGGAATAAAAAAATACAAAACGTGGACATGAAACGCGCCGTCCTTTTTTGTTTACTCTGCTCCAGAGAGGCATTTCAATTCTTGCTATAGACTAAAAACTGAATTGAAATATTGAAAACTAGGTTCTGAATAGGAAAATCAATTTTAATTCAAATTGAATAGCTTCCGGTCTTCAAGTTCTCAATTTTGAACACTTATTTTAAAAATCTAATCTAGTAATTTTTACATGGAGGGTCAGATTTCCCACCCACCAAGATTTGTAAATATGATTCTGGAAATGTCTTATTAGTGACCTTTTTTGTAGCATCAAAAAACAAAAAAAAAGACAGACTTTTTATTTTTCTTACGAGTCATGATTTCTGATTCAGAAGCACGACTCACATTCAGTCAGAGCTGTGATTTAAACCAGACACTCACAAATTCGTTCTTGTCCACTGAGACAATGAACACTTCCTTTTACGTCAAGTACAATAAAAACGGAACGACGACACTTCGCTCAACTTGCCAACACATTATCGAACTCAATTCGGTTTTGATTGTGAAAAAAAACTACTTTTCTTTGCGGAGGGAGAAGTGCGCATCGTCAAGTTTTGTAGTTGGGAAGAAAATGTAGGAGAAAAAGCGTCAAGCGTCCTTCTTATTTTTCAATTTTTTGTCATGCCGAAAAGATGAGAAAAAAGGAGGAGAATGAAACTTGCAAGTTGAAAAACACGGAGGTATGAATTATAGGAAAGATATGTTCGAGAGTAGGGAAATAATCTTGGCCTAGTATATCATTGCATTTGATTCTTCCCCATTCATTCATTCATTCAAACCAGAATAGATGCTTCTCTCGAAAAAGAATAGAATGGAACGGGCGAGAGATTGTTGTTTCGGTTTTGGGCACCCATTTTGTAATCTATAATGATTTCAGTCGTCAACAAAAGATACGTATCACTTTTAGCTCTCCAGAGATAGGCCATATTACTCCTATAGACATTATCACCCACGTTATGTCTATACAATAACACAATTCTCAGAAAAAGTGTTCCTTTGAGAAATATTTTTATATGGGAAGCTATTTAGCCACGGCGGCTGACGAGGTCACTTAGGAGAAAGAGTAAATGAACGGAACAAGAGAAAAAGATGAGTGGGTGGTAAATGCAAAAAACTGACTGAGAACTAGGTGATTGACTAGTTGAATGACCCTTTGCAGTGAAAAAATCTATTCAGAAATTTAGCAGCGACAGTTCAACTATGAGATTGTGAGAGACAATCAAAAATAAAACTGTCAAGGGAGTTGTTTTTGAACATTTTTCTCAATTTCATAATACATATATCATTCAATGAAAAATTTAAAGGTAACCGTGAGCAACAAAATCAAACCACTAAATTTTGTTTTCCAACAAAACCCAACAATTTTGGAGTTAGATAACCGTCATCACAGTCAGTTTTCATATGTAAGAGCGTGAATTGTAGTTTATAGTGACGCAGTTTGATCAGAAGTTGCTCGAAATCAATACATACATCAGAATTCATAATAATTATCTGAATTCAAAAGCTCTAAATGTGAACTTTTGAATATATCATAAATGGAAGTGTGGGCTATAATTTTCATACTCTTGGAATTCAAAATGTTATCCGGAGGTGATGTTGAACAACAATATATCGTCATAACTCAATTGAATAAAAAGCGACTATAAAAAGGAAACACAAACATACGCCCTTATATTGAACCAGATCGAAGCCCGATATGAAACAGATGCAAACAAAGGAACATAGACCTCACTTTCACTGAAAGTACACAAACCGTTGCTCTCCGCCTCTCTTTAGATATATGCGGTACCCATGTGGCAGTTAGGAAACATGATCAACGACCGAAGAAAAAACACCAAAAAGATAGATGGACGGCAACATCGGATGTAAAAGGATGAAATGAATGACATAGTTCCTGGAGGGAGAATAACACATAGGTCCATTTCCCGCATAGTGGTAATTGTGGTCTTACCAATTAAGAATTGTCCGGCGGAGTAGGGGGTAAGAAAAGAAGAAGAAGTGGCGACAATTAAAGGATTCGTGAAAAAAAGTTTTACCTCCTTCTCATGCTTTCCCTCTTACTTTTTGAAAAAAAAGAATAAAAGAACGGAATAGACCTTGAGATGTCTCACTCCTCCTACTACACCACTTTTCAATTGTTACTTCTCATGCTAAAATAAAATTATTGGACACCACTTTTGAAGATTCAAGTAACACGGTAATAAAAAAACCGAAAATGAGAAAAGATGGGGGCCATGTAGGCGGGATGTTCTATTTCCATACATATTTAATGAGGAAGATGCATCGTTCTCATTTTTCAGAATATTATTTACAAGATGTTAGGGTCGCACATTAGAAAACATCTGTTGTTTATGAAAGCGATATTCTGGAAGAATTACTGAGAGGGAAAGTGGAGAAATTGAAATCTGAGGCTAATTTCATAGTCAAGTGGAATCTTGAGTTACTTGACTTTTTTCAAATCTTTTCACACATTTCCCACATTTCCCACAACAAGGAAAAAATCCAGAATATGAACATGTGACTAAAGTTTAGTGGGAAGGAATGCGACTATTAGCTTCTAACGACAAGGTTTTTATTTTGAGTGACTCATTTAGACTTGGAAGTCCACCAACAATACATAAGTGGGACAATAAGAAATAATCAATGAATTCTGATGTTTTTCTGTTTATTGGATTGAATATGACCAATTGGTAGCCGAAAGATTATGAAAGACGAGGATTAATCATTATTGTATTCAGACAATAGGAAATGGTCAGAAAAATACAAAATCTGGCTGAAAATGGGACACTAGAATTTTTTATAAATGTGAAAAGATATGAGGACAACATTGATTAAAAAATGGGTTGTTGACATAAATTGTCTAAGATACTCTTAAAAACAGATAAAACGTTTTTGAACCATTTATGAAAGTTTTTTACCTGGAGCTGCAAATAAATGTCATGGAAATCACAGGGTAGAACTATGACATACGGAAAATGAGTTGTTATATATTATTATTTAAAATCCACATGGAAATGGAAAAATCATAGTTTTTAAGAATTAAAAACTTCTGGCAATCAAAATTGAGTCTGTTTTTCTACGCTTCACATGCAGATACATCTAAAAAAAATATACAACCTGAAAAGACTAAAAGAATCCAGCAACGAAATGCGGAATTTTCCCAGCAAGCCTACCAGAATTTCTGGTAGAACAGATGCCAGCCAGCCGCTTTTCTGTGTCAACACCTTGTCATTATAGGATTTGGTTGTGTTTAGAGGGAGAGAGCGGTTGAAAGGAAAACGAACAGTGCAATTATGGTTTGAGGGCAAAAGTGGAGGAGAGAGGGCACCTGCTTAACCGTAATGCAATGATTCATGAGTTTAAAAGCAGATGTCGGTGGAGAAGAAAGAGAAGTGAAGTGAACAAGAAGGTTAGAAAGTAGAACAGATTTCATCGTTTAATGAAAGTTATAGGTTAGTCACTCAGGTCATGCAGTTTATTACGTAGAAACAAGATGTCTATTAAAACGAAAGCTTCACCAACACCCCCGGGAACAAAACAAATAGTTACTTCTTCCCCCCGATCTTGATCATTTCACTTATAGAATTTGAATAGAAATCGAAATTTTTCGGACACCCCTGTGTCAACACTTATTCTCTCTTCTCGCCTTCTTTTCAATTTTATAAAAACCGTATTTGTCGCTGCTTCTCGGTTTTTCTGGTCATTCCAAAGTTCAGAACCTCAAAATTAAGAAATTATGATTGTTCCCTACTTGTTGTACGTTGTCGATAATTAAGATAGTTATGTGATATGCAATTTGGACTTTACCCATTCCATTCTTCTGAGAACCAAAGAAAGAACAAAAACGGATATCGAACAGTGATCAAGAGATTCTTTGATACGATGAAGGAGATTGCACTTTTAGCCAGTTTTTCCGAGACTATTCCACTTTATCTACATCGTCGTCTGCAGCCTGTCTATGTCCTATCGCAATGATACATGTCCTCTTTTTGCCCTCCTCTCTCTAGAATTGCCACAAACCTGAACTGTATTTGAAGACGCTCCGCCCACTGGAATCAGTACAAGAGGGAAGTCTGCGATCAGAGGAAAGATGTCTGCATTGCCTCATTCAGCGATTGCGATATTTGAATGGATTCTGGAATCTGGATTTTGGCCTGAAACTTACGTCTCCGCTTCTAACTTCCATTTGCAGAGTTCATGAATTCTCTGGAAATGGATTAGAACCGTGAAATGTTAGTATGATGGTCCCTTGGTTATTGGTAAGTATTATTAAGTTATCGAAATACACAGAACTATTTTTACAAGTACATGACATAACTAGAAAGACACAACTGTAGTTTTGTGACTTTTCCAGGGTGTCAGACAACTTGAAATTTTCAGATTTATACTTTCAAGCTATATCATAATAATGAATTGTTGACTCACGATGATCAACCTTGATACGAAAGAAATAAGAATTCAAAATGACGCTATGGAGAATCAAACCTCTGAATAATGTTAAAATATGTACCTTTATATCTTTTTTCAATAGAGTCTGATTGAAATTAGAATTGAATTAACCTCTAATTCTTAAATATTGGCGTCATGCTGTTCTATGAAAATGTAGAAACAAAGTTCAGATTTAACATTTTTTCAGAGATGGTTCTATAAAACCGTTGAAAACATAACAAAAAATGTCACAAGATAATACTATGAGTTAAAAAAAATCGAACTGAAAGAGTGGTCAACATGCAATATTATACATTTCGTTTTTTTTCGACAGTTCCATTAACCAACAACCATATTTAACTGTTCAAAGTTCAATTCGATGAAAGAATACACAATTTATGTATGCTTTTGATAATACAAAAAAGCTGCTATTGCATTTCTACATTTTCATAAAACTTGTAGAATATTTTATTTTGAGTTACCTGCCACATGAAACGTTCCGCTTCATAATTTTCAAGTTATATATTTTTTAATTTTTCTGAGCTTGTTTCAATAACCCGCGGAAATCTAAAAGATCTCCATCATTAATCTGCAAACTAATTTCAAATTCTGAATTTCATAGTTCGCAGCAGACCATTCAGACATATTTCTACTTCCTGCACTAACTACTAAATAATCCGTCAACTGCGAGGAATAAAGAATCGGCCGTGCGTCAGATATGTATGTACATACGATGTACATTCCAAAGATCGTTTTGAATAATTTTATGTGCTAAAACTTTTCTAGCGTTAAGCAAATGGAAATAGGAAAAGCAGTGAATGTTTGGAAATTTTTTAGCAAAGAAAAAAAAATTAAACAAGTGGACTCAGTTTGAACGAGCAAGTTTATTTTACTGTTCCCACTTTGATCTTTTGTTTTACATCTTTTTTTAATTCATGGAATCATGTTTCTTAAAATACAACGAGGATGTAAAACCACTAATCATCTAATGCGCATTAGCACCGTTCCACTTTTCCTCAACACGGAACACCAAACCAAACAGGAAGGAACGTGTATGATCAATACAGTCTGAAAATATTATTTTGAATCATGTTCTGATCAGAGTTTGTGTTTCCGTGTATATTATGTACATGTGTTATGATGTTTGCAACGTATCTCTTTCACCAAAAAGGAGAAGAATAGAAGGATGAAACCTGGGAGGTTCAAAAAGCATTGTGGTTTGGAGTCAGCAATAAATAACGATGAAAGTTCAAAATGTTACTGTATTTCATATTTTCATATTTGTCAAGGCGTGGGCTGGCCCGGCCTGAAGGACCGGGTACTTGCCGCCAAATTTCAAATTTCAAATTTTTTCGAATTTTTTCGAAAATTCTGAAAAATCATCGAAAATGTTCACATTTTCAATGAAGAACTGAAAAAAGGCTCATTTTTTGAATCCGGGCTTTTGGGTTCGGCCGAGCTTTCAAAATTTTTTTGAGGTCCGCCCGGCCCGTCCCCGGTCTTGACAAGTATGCATATTTTCATATATTTTCATGATTTCTGAAGTTTGGATTGAGATATAATCATGATTTTCCTACACATTAAAATATTTAGTTTGTTTAACATTATGTTTGTTACAGTAAGCCCTTGGTTTATATGTTCATACTCCTCATACTCCCACTCCTTACCAAGTTACATCCAGATTCTGAGTGATGTCATAGTGTAGTTTCATTTTATTTAGTAAACTTTAACGAAGCTCAGGTCCTAGGACCCAATTGTGAATGGAATTTCAAAATTGGAATGACATTTGCAGGCTGATGACTGGACTGGACCTTATCCAATTGAATATCTAGTTGTTCCAGTTTATTCAGAAGCCAAAAGTTCATTGGTCTTCTTGCAACAAAGTTCCATTTTCCCCACCCCACTTTTTTATCTTGATAGTTACCTAATCTCTTTATTCATCGAACAACATTTTCTTCCTCATTCATTTTCCAATTCACCGAGTTTTCCTTTCTTCAACTCTATTGGTCCCAGCAGCACGTAGACCACTTGTTACCAAATAGTGCCTTTTTTCTCCAGAGGAGAAAAAACCGGCCGCTTTTTGTTCACTTGCACCGCCACCGCCGCACTCTTCCGGGTTGTTCTATTCTCGGACCCTTTCCCTCAGCTTCTCTATTTTTTTTCTCTATTCTGCTGCTTCTTTTTTCCACTCTAGTCATTTTGGCATCTGCCATCATCATCATCATCGTGTCTGCTCCTCTTCTAAAGATCATTTAGTGTTGCACAAGCGCACGTTTCAACAGCAAGCAAAGCAGAGAAAATTGAGAAGAATGGCTCTTCGGACCCTTCTTTTTCTCTCTGGCGCAAAAATCAAAGTTCTTCCTGTAGAGCTTTGAAATTGAAGAGAAGAGGGCAAACTGAGGAGAGTGTGTAGAGTGAAACGGAAGGAAGAGAGCCAAGGCAAGATTAAAAAATCGGGAGGCATTTGTCTTGGCTAGATCAACACACAAACAACACATGTTGAATGTAATGAAACATTCTCGAGGTTCTGTGAATTGGCAACAATTTCCGGGTCACAAAGTGATCGATGAACGAGATTAATCAATTTGGCGGTGTCGACTCACGAGCGAAGATCGACGTGTGTTTTGTGCAATTGGAAATTCAGGAGTGGTGTCTGAAAACGAATTAGGAAACAATTTACGCGGAATTTTCTGGAAATTCAGATTCAAGTTTTTCAGAAGGATTTGAAACAAAGTTTCTTATTCAAACATCATGTTTTTTCTAGTATGAAACTAGAAATAAAAGTTTGTCTATGAAAATCAGATGAGTATCAGAGTACATAAACAAACACCATTGAATTATTTCTCATTTCAAGTTGAAATAAGCATCCCGCATGATTTCAAGAACTCCAAACTGTAGTTCGATCGGTCACAAATTATTTCAAAATTTTTCAAAATAATTCTAACGCTCTTATCAGTTGTGAGTGACAGCATTTACTCCTCAATGCTTACCATTTCTCTTATTTTTTTTTACTTACCGTAGTTTTATTATTTCTATTGAAACTGCAGTTTCGGTTTTCTTGACATATTCTAAAGATCACTACAACCTAATGAACAAAATAGTTCAATAGTATGTGACGTTGGAAAATTTGATTTCTCGGCGTTTGGTTTCTCATTTTTCCCGATATTGATGATGTTATGATTTTAGTGAATAGCCCACGGGAGAATAGAACATAAGATCAATTCGTCACAATCATTTCAAGATAATTGTTGACCAGATGCAAGAATCGAGTGTACTGTAATTGGATGAAAACATTTTTTTCGTTTCTCAAAATAAATCATACGATATTTTTGAGTCGAAGCTTTGATTTTTTGTTTTTTGTTTTTGAGTTGCTTCAGGAGGACACCCAACAAAAACCAAAACATAAAATGTACATCGGAAACATTTCGGATCAGCTGAGAGAGTCAATATCAAGTCACCGGGTTCATCCATTGACATTATTTCTGTATGAAAGCATTTTTCCCTTTTGACGTGTTCAGTCTGACTGAAAGACTGAAACTCAGTATTCTGAAACTTGAAGTCCGTTCAACCACATGCAAGCGTAAAGATCATTCTCAATTTATGTGTTTTGATCAGACATGCACTATGTGTTTGTGAACTCACATCAGATCTTACAATGTAAAATTTTTCTGAAATTTGAAATTATCCACTATATTATAACAGGTTCGTTCTTAGGTATAATATTTATAATGTCAGTGTCCTAATTTTCTGAATTTTTTGTTATAAATGCCACTATATTGTTTTTCCGGACATAATTTAAGTATTCAGTTGAAAACATGTACTTGGGTCTATAGAGTTGGAACTGAAAACATTACTTGTCTACACTCCCTTTATTTGCAATCATTCTTCCCATTGAGGAAGTTGAAGTTGGAACTTGACCTGACCTAAGATCGCTTCCTTTTCTTTCTCCAGGAGTAATTGGATTTTGTAGAGAAGTAGTGTAAGTAGACCGCATTGTTTTTAGAAATGAGAATTGTTTTTTGTTATTTCAAAAAATGTACAGTATTCTTGAACTAAGCGTGTTATACGATTTAAAGTATATGAGGGGTACGGCTAATTTTTACTTTTTTTACACGTGAATCCATAATGTGTTACTCATCTCAAAATAGCGCAGCTTTTCTTGTCCATGCTAATTATTGCTTGTCCACTTAAAACTCTCGTTTCTTCTATTTTTTCATGTAAATCCCTGCAGAACTCAATAAGCTTGGACTTTGAACACTGAACTCTTGCCCCTTGTCCCTCCAGCATTTTCTTCCCTCTTTTTTTACTGGCTCCGGAGGGAGAAAGGAGTGAAAGACGATGTGGAAAATGCTTCCGCGTTTAGTTTTGAAACACGTCGTGGTCGTGGCGCTGGCCGACGGCCGCTGGTCGGAATAGGATAGATTGTGCTCCAAAGAGCTACGAAGAAAACTGAGAAGAGCAAAGCTCGGGTCACAGAAACTCTATTGCTTTTTTCCCCTTTTTTCTGTGTGTGGTGGAACCGGGAAGCAATGGGAGAGGAAGATTTTGCAAAGTTCAAACTTTGTCAAACATCAACTTCCGGATGGAGATCGGAGCAACAAAACATAAAACAGTATCCAGAATATGTTGTCAAATCATTGCAACGTCATGATTTCTAAATCTATTTCCAACACAAAAGTTGGCTGCAATCCTCACTTCCTTTTATTGCACCTGCTCCATTTTCGGAGCCCAATTTTGTCCCTCCTACACAAAACGATTTACAAACTTTCTTCAAGTAGCACAGACGATGTTTTCTTTGTGTTCTGGTTGTATGAGGAGTAGAGGAGTAAAAAAGAGCCTCCGCAGATGAAACATCATATACATATTTAATCATCAAACCTCCCTTCAATGATGTCGAAAGAAATGGGACCAGGAAGAGGATGCAAGAGGAAAAAGTTTAAGTTTGGACGGCACCAAAAAGATATAACTCTCTTCTCTGCGTTTTTTGCAAGGAAATATAAATATATCCGTTTTCTGTTTTGGTTGACGTTTCTATTCTGAGCGTTATGAATGAGTCTGGAAGTAGAACCACCTACGGAAAAATTATAAAGAGTGGGCTCAACAGATTATTCCTGGATTACTTCCGCAGATAAGGTTACTGTAGAAGTTTAAACTTTTAAGTTTTTCATAACATTTTGTTTCTTGACGGTTTCGTATAGTATAGTATAGTATAGTTGTGTTTATATTTGTTTCACACCCGATTTTTATACAACGATGAAATGGAATTTCTCGAAAACAGACTGGTCTATTTTCATTGAAGCGATAGACAACAACAACATCAAAACAACAAACAATGGAGAAACAATCTGAAACATCTGAAAGTGAATCCATTTCAAGATTTATCAACGAGAATCTGGAGAATCTGCAGGTGTGACTAAAAGCTAATTCCGGTCCATTGCTTCCCAGTTTAATGATCAGACAGTTGATTGATCAAAAACTGAAAACAAGTTTTTCAATCATAGAAGAAATCAAAAAGATCAAGAGGGGTTTTTAAATAATTCAATGTATTTTACCAGTTTTAAGTCACAGAACATAACTGCATCTTTGAAAACGACGGATTCCCGACACCGGTGTCCACCGCTTGATCCGCTGCTGGATGTGTCACGACGACCAGTTGGCCGTACCTCTTTCAACCTTCGTCGTTCATAGTTCGGCCGATTTTAGAAAGTATCCCTTTCCATGTGTATGTCTCTTGACTGTACCCAGTGTCTTCTCGCGGTCCGGTGATCTGCGTCGAATTGGTCTCCGCGATATTTCCTCACGCTGCATCTCGCGCCGCAGCGTTGTCTTTAGGATGCGCAACAAGTTTTGCGAACGATTGTGATGACGTAGTTTCTCTATGAACGATGATCTTACGGTAGGGGCAGAGAGCGAGAGATGAGAGGAGGGCGGCCGACAAACAATGCAGGCGATGTATGCATGTGTCTGAATTTCGTCGGAGTGCTAGTAGTGTGAAAAAAGGAGCCGTGCAAAACGTCTTATCATTTCAAGACCTTCCATCATTCATCATAATTTCAAAGCTATTTTGTAGTTCTGTAGTTCATAATCATTATGTTCAAACCTATAGGTATGAAGCTGAACGACCTTGGCTCCGCCCACCGTCCACTTTTCTCTTTGAGCTTTGTAACTCAAATACTGATATCAGTAACACCACCCGCCGGGAACGACGTGACTGATAAACACTCGCGGACGTGCCGAAACGGAGTGAATGTCTTTTTTTGCTCTCGATACCCGCCCCTCCTTCACTTTGATCACTTGTCTCTTGTTCTGTTCTAAGTTCTTAGCTTTGACACTATGATCATTTGCTATCATCGCTTTGCCTCTATTTGTTATGTGGTTGGGGGGTGCTGAGCAATGAAACTGAGAGTGTGGGATGGATGAAGAATGATGATGAACACCTAAACACCCACCATTTTCTCTTTTGTTCTACACTTGTCAAATATAACAAGATAAGGACGCGGATATGGTGGTATTTGAGATTGATGCGTCGCGAGTAAGACTGTTGAAACTTTGGAAAAGTATTTGTGATTTTTAATCGAACTCCTGCCTTAACTCTTTTCTTATCGTCATCATTGTTAGCTCTTTTTCACTTTACCCACCCCTCCTCCCACTATTACCCGCTGTTTAATCATATTATCAATGAAGAAGCGCACCCTCAACCTTTCCCCGCTTTTTGTTTCATCCTACTCGAAGACAATTCAATCTTCAATCAGATTCCCAGTTTAGAACACTAAAGTGATGTTATCCGCCCGCTTCCTTCTCCATTTCTTCTTCTTCAGATTTCAAACCGCCTCCACTATTTGGTGGGGTGGTCGAAATTGAAAAATTGAGAGGCATCTCGTGTGTAGTGTGCTCTGAAATGTTGCTTTGAAATGTAGCAATGAAACAAAAAAAACGAAAGGGTCTCTTCTTTTCTTCCTTTATCTTCAACCCCTCCACCATCTTTTTGTTTTGTTCTCTGAACGTTGTGGAAAATGTTGGATGGGCGTGTCCTTGTATCTTTTTGCTCCAGAAGCCATGGAGCACGAATATAGCCCATGGAGGCGGGCGAAGACTCTAGGAGATACTTCCTTGTTTAGCACCAGGCTCCGCCCACCAATTTCCTTTGAGTGCAGAAGAAGTTGTAGAGTTTTCGTGTGTGTCCTGAACAAGTAGAGAAAAAATGCTCCTTCTGCATAATATGATTGAACTTGAATTTGAATCGTCTTCTATCTTATATGCATCAAAACTTCTTTATCAATCAAACAGTTATACTTGTATATCTTTTACAGATGGACTTTCTTATGAGCACATCACTATCGGAATCAACTTCCACATCTGCAGATTTTTGTGTAGTATGTGGTGACAAAGCAATCGGAAAACACTATGGAGCAGTGGCATGCAATGGTTGTAAAGGTTTCTTCCGCAGAAGGTAGGTCAAATATCATTGGAACCAGATCCCCCCTTATCCTCTTATGTCCCACATGTTCTCTGATCATGAACCCAACGAACTTTTGGTTTTCACTATTAAACTTTTCAGCGTCTGGCAAAATCTACAGTACACATGTCGCTTCAACAAACAGTGCAATATAGACAAAGACCACAGGAATGCTTGCCGATACTGTCGGTTCCAAAAATGTCTTGCTGATGGAATGAAACCAGAGGCGATTCAAAATGAACGGGATCGCATTGGAAGCACAAAGAGAAGGAAGCGAAGTGGGCCAAACTCAGAAAACAACTCAGATTCGGAAGGCACACCAAGCCCGAAAATTGTAAGTGAAACATTCGAAATGTTTGCATGTTCCTATTCTAAACATTTGATTTTTGTTTCAGGAAGTGATGGGAAACTCTGTGTCACGCAAATTGATTGAGATGCTTCTTGACATTGAACATCGTTTGGCTAGCAATCAGAGCATGAATGCTCTTCTCAGAGACGAATCAGAGATGAAGAACAGCCGACAGCGAGCAGTGAACTATCTGATCGGCTGGACCAATATGTTACATCCACTTCCGGAAGTGCCACTTGCAGATAAGGTGAGAACAAATGAGAAAAATAACAATAATAGTGGTGAGAGATAGGAATAGGCCTAGAAGAGAAGAATGGAAATAGAATCATCTATCATCTGAACCGAAAAAATGACGATCATGTACGTCACCGGTAGTGTTCTCTGTTTGTTGAACTCGCGCGACTGTATGGTGTCTCGATGAGAAAGGAGAAATGAAAGATGAAAGAGAATATGTCTCTTAAAGATTTCATCAATGTATTTCCCATTTTCCTATCGTCTATTTTAATTCACTATCTGTCATCACATGAGATATGGCTGGGAAAATGGGAAATCGGTGGTTGCGGTGATTGCAAGAAACTAGAGAGTATTTTTTCTATCTGTAGTGTGATACTTTGTGATTCCTATTGAGAATACGGTTTTTTTCAGGTCCTGCTTCTCAAGAAATACTCATCAGCCTTCACACTTCTAGGCACAATGCAACGAAGCATGGCTCTTCCACATTTCGTTCTTCCAAATGATCAAGTGTTGAGCATCTCGGCATCCCACTCACCAGAACTCTTCGAGGCGCTCAACAGAATCATCGATGAGCTTTTGACACCACTCCGCCGACTTCGCACAGATCATGCTGAATTCAGTTGTCTGAAAGCGCTATTGTTGCTGAATCCAGACGTCGTCGGAATTTCGAATACAACACGGGAACGTATCAGAGAGGCGCGTGATGCGTTGCTCAAGGCCCTCTTCGCGTACATGAGCAATACACAAAACTCGATTGAGGCATCACTCCGTGTATCTTCTCTTCTTATGATCATCCCATCCCTCATCTCGGTCAGCACCAATATCATGGAGTTCCCAGCACTCAGTGATCTATTCGGTCTTGGAGATGTTATCAAGAGAGATTCGAGTAGCCCAATAATGTAAGAACTGAAAAACAAAACAAAAATAGTTACAGTAACCCAAATTTTTTCAGTGAGAGTCCAACGCATAAAATGCAACCGACAGTGACATCTGCTTCCCCAATGCAACCAAATCTAATCATGAGCAAGGACATCCTCTCCCAGATAATGAACAATCCACAATTGTTTCCCCTTCTACCCATGCCACAAAACGCGTCTCCACCAATGAGCTACATGGGACAATCGGTAAGCAATTCAACCATCAAACCCTGTGTGTTTAATCCTATTTAGTCTTTCAGGAATTCGGATCTCACCTACAGCCGATGCCCATGAAAGTCCTTCTGTCTTAGACCCTACATGACGTGTACCAACTTCTACCGTATCCCCGTAGTTCTTTCTTCATGTGTCATAGTCATCGCATTGTTTTCGCTTGTTGTTTGTCGCTAATAATAACTTTAGACTTGCCTTAATATGTGTATGCATAATTTTCGTTCTTTCACTGACCCCATCGACCCTAAATTATAATTTTGTTATGTTTTCATCCTAACTCATTATTTTGTATCTCTCCTTCAAAAAACAACTGTTCAGCAAAAAAACAAAGCCCTCTTCCATCGATTCTAGTCAAAAGCGTCTTCTACTCATAACAGCTCTAATCAAAAGTTACTTTACTACCCATAAAACAAAAATTCCAATACTGAAACGTGTTAAATTAAAATTCAGTGTTCTCACTACATTGGTTTCTCTCTTTTGCCACAAATTGTATTTGTTCTTCTCTTTTCTCACACTTTCTCCTGTTCGTGCTCATAAAATACACTTCTACTTGATCTGACGTATTTATCAAGATTCCTGAAATGAAAATTGAAACTCTTAACAAATACATATTATTTGCATCACAGACTACGGTCACAATCGTTTGTCACTGTCAGAGTCACAACGAGAAAGTTCAGAAATGAAAGGCCACGGTTGATAGTCGATGGAATTGTACTGATAAGATGCTCACGTAGCAAAAAAGTTGATTAGGTGATTAGTCAAGTGATGGTGAGATGTTTCATCACATTTTCAGTATTTTGAAATGTTGACTTTCCCATTTCTTTGTATAGATGCAGGCAGTCCATTTGGTTCGACGAACAAACCATCTCCTAGAAAAGTGTTCCATGAAATATGGAATGATTGGATGTCACAATTTTCTTTCAGGGCGCAACTTTTGATGAAATCGGGAATGTATTCCAATGGATTTCAAAATTTGATATCTCACTCATTAGTCAAAAAGAGATCAATTTAATCTTAATCGGAAACTTGATTGATTGAAGCGCAAAGTTTTAACATGACGTGTTAAAGACATGTTCGTCGATCTTTCAACACTTCATCGATGACAATCATTTGTGCCCATAGTTGTGCCACACGTCCCTTTGCCAAAGAAGCTTTGAAATTGTGATAAGACGGTCACGTCGCTTTATTTCGTTGACATAAAGTTTTTTGCTTTCTCTAAAAGCTGTCAAAAAGTTGTCTAGGAGCACGAAAATGGAGCCATTTTTCATCTGGAGGGATTGATAACAGATGGACTTGAAACTTTGAGATATCAACTATCAGAATTTATAGTTTCTGTCATTTTGATAAGATCATCAAAGGGACCCAGATGATGCCAAGGATCATCCAATTCTATAAAATTTATAATTACACTTCCCATTCAAACATCGATCTGGAGGCAATTGAAAATTCTATGAAGCACATTGTGTGTGTTTCAAACATTAATTAACTAAGCGGAACTAGAAAGATTTCAGGCTTCCTTTTGAATGATATCACATTATAAAGGTTCTAAGTGTGATTATAAGGAAAATGTGAAAACCACCTGTGCTAGTGGAAATGGCGACAGACTTTTGGAAGTTTGTGAAAACTTATCAAAGATTACAACCGGGATTTTCTGATTTGGTTCATATCTGTGTTGGACTGCCGGGGTCACAATTCCGTTTTCAGATCATTCTGGAAAAATCTGAGTTCAAAGAATGTTTCTTCCACGTAACATCACTGTCAATACCAATACCTGGTAATTTCAATAAACACTAGTGTTGACATACATCAGGGCCACATGATAATCACGTACTATTTTTGTGCTCATCAATGCTACATCTGTCGATTCTGTCATCTTGTGAAATGTGAATGTGCATCGTCTTTCATTTTCTGCGAGAGTATTATCAGTCCGTACGTGTCAGCGCTATCAGCAGAATTTCCGTTTTGCGTGACTTCCGACGATGGGTTTAAGAACATTTCGAAAGCTTCGACCATCGATGACGACTTTATCAAAGAACTTTGGGAATGATGCAAACAAGAAATGATTTGTAATCTGTTAGGTTGTTGAAGAAGGGATCCATGCATTATTAAGTCCTCTCAAGTGTAGCACAATAACATTTCGAAGAACAGATGACTACCATAAGACGGGTCTGTTTAGATATGCATTGGTATTTTCGCAGAGCCTGCTTTGCTCATTCCGCTGGCTTGTCCCTTTAGATTCTCTTCACCAATATTCAATTCTAAAGCAAAAATTCAAAATGAATCGCAGCCCGCGAATGTTAAAATTTCAACCAAATCCGCGATCGAAAAGTCGATTCCAAGATGATGCAGATCTCCGCTCTATGCGAAGTTTTAAGACCGACTTCTCTAACTATTTGGCAAGTGATACGAATTTCCTAAATGTAGCAGAAATTATGACATCATACGCTTATGGAGAGAGCAACAATGCAAATGAGAAGGAAGTTCAGTGTGACCTTCTAACTGAAAATGGAGGTATTGAGATAGATCCCACAAGATTGTCATACAGGTAAGTCCGAGGTGTAGGGAATTATTATTTCGGTTTTCTGGTTTTTAGAGAAAGAATCCGATGGCATCTTCAACAATTTTGCTACAAAACTTCTAGTCATGGTATACCAATGCTGGGTCAAGCACCTAATAGCTTGTATCGGTATGGCTCTTTTAATGAACTTCTTTGACAATTTTAGTTTTCAACTAATTATTTTGTATTCAGAGCAGTTTGGGTGTTCCTCCTTCTTATTTGTGCTATACAGTTCATCAACCAGGCGGTAGCTGTAATCCAGAAATACCAAAAAATGGATAAAATTACTGATATTCAGTTGAAGTTTGATACAGGTTAGGGATGTTCATTAGTTATAACGGTTTAAATTGTTTCAGCTCCGTTCCCGGCTATCACTTTATGTAACTTGAACCCATACAAGGACAGTCTGATAAGATCTCATGATAGCATCAGCAAAATTGTAAGTCCCTGTTCTCTAACCTCCTCCAACATATTTTACAGCTTGGTGTCTTCAAAAGTGTCATGAAAAAAGCGGGTGACAGTAGTACGGAAGTAGTTGAAGGAGACTATGATATGGATGGAATAACTATCCAAGCGAGACGCAAAAAAAGAGGAGCCGGAGAGAAGGGAACATTCGAACCAGCGAACTCTGCATGTGAATGTGAAGAAGAGGACGGCTCGAATGAATGCGAGGAGAAATCCGAAGAAAAGCCAACAGCCGATCATGACATGTGCATTTGTGCATTTGATCGGCAGACCAATGATGCGTGGCCTTGTCATAGAAAAGTAGGTCACATCTTCCGTGTTGTTTTTTCCTGTTTTCCGCCTACATGAAAAAATAGAAAAAAGGTGCCTGCAAAAAGAAGCGTCAACAGATTTTTTTAGGAGCAGTGGACGAATACAACATGTCAAACATGTGATGAGCATTATTTATGCAGCAAGAAGGCTAAGAAAGGTATAGGCGAGGGAGGTTTGGGAATAAAAGAAAACTTTTGGTTTCTTGATATGTGTGGACCAAAAAAATACAGAACAAAGGAACAAAGAATGTTCAGAGTACAAAAAGTGCAGTATAACCAGTTTTGTAGGAACCAAAAGATCGGAAATAAAGAAGGAGCCGTGCCTATGTGAGAGCAAGGGACTCTTCTGTATCAAACATGAACATGTAAGTTATTCTGAGTTGTGAAAAAATGACAAAACAAATAAAAATCAATTCAGTCCGCATTGGTTCTAAACCTCTGGGAGTATTTTGGTAAAATGGAAGATTTTTCGGATATTTCAACTGAAGAACGGGAGGCGCTAGGTTTTGGAGTAAGCTTTTTTACTTTTGTAAAAATGCAATTCAGTGGTTTTCAGAACATGACAGATGAAGTGGCCATTGTGACAAAAGCTAAGGAAAATATTATTTTTGCAATGAGTGCTTTGTCAGAAGAGCAGAGGTTAGTAGAATTAAAATTAATATGTTTCAAATTATTATGTCTCCAGGATTCTGATGTCCCAAGCAAAACATAACTTGATTCACAAATGCTCCTTCAATGGAAAGCCATGTGACATTGATAAGTTAGTGAAATACTCCAAATTTAAAGATTTTATTTTAGAATTTTAGAGATTTTGAACTTGTGGCTGACCCAACATTTGGAAATTGTTTTATCTTCAATCACGACCGAGAAATTTTCAAATCAAGTGTACGCGCTGGTCCTCAGTATGGTTGGTATAGTATTTCAAACTTTCCAAATGTATCAAGTACTTGAAATTCTTGAAATTTCCCAGGCTTACGAGTGATGTTGTTCGTCAATGCCAGTGACTACCTGCCAACGTCAGAAGCCGTCGGAATACGGCTGACCATCCATGACAAAGAGGATTTTCCGTTCCCGGACACATTCGGCTATTCGGCACCGACCGGTTACATTTCATCGTTTGGCATGCGGATGGTGACTTGAAACTTTTATATTATAAACGTGTTCAAAATTTTAGAAAAAGATGAGCAGATTACCTGCGCCGTACGGAGATTGTGTGGAGGATGGCGCTACTTCAAACTACATTTACAAAGGTTATGCATATTCCACCGAAGTACGTATTTCATCATAATTTTAAAATCATCATCGTTCAAAACACGAGATATCAAAAGTGTAGAAAAGTATATAGTACAAATTATCAAACTATACAAAAGTGATGCTTGAATATTTATTGGTTTCTAACAAAAGTTGACTAACGAAAGTGATAAATAAAAGCAATAAATAATTGCAGGGATGCTACCGTACTTGTTTTCAAGAACTGATTATTGACCGTTGTGAATGCAGTGATCCACGGTTTCCGTCCATCGGGGATGTTCAACCGTGTCAAGTGTTCAATAAAAACCATCGGGACTGTCTGGAGAAACACACTCATCAAATTGGAGAAATTCATGGATCTTTCAAGTGCCGGTAAGAGAAAAAACATAACAATAGTTTTTGAAAGTCAAAAAAAAGTTTTTAGATGCCAACAGCCTTGCAACCAGACAATCTACACAACTTCATATTCTGAAGCAATTTGGCCCTCTCAAGCTCTTAATATATCTCTGGGGCAATGTGAAAAAGAAGCTGAAGAGTGTAATGAAGAATATAAGTATGGTTTTTTTCTGTTTTACTTTTTCGTAATTGGGCATTTCCAGAGAAAACGCTGCAATGTTAGAAGTTTTCTATGAAGCACTCAACTTCGAGGTGTTATCCGAATCCGAAGCTTATGGAGTAAGTCTTAGTGAGAGTTTTACTATTACACACGCAGAACGCATTTTCAGATTGTAAAACTGATGGCTGATTTCGGAGGACATCTTGGATTGTGGTCTGGAGTCTCAGTAATGACTTGTTGCGAGTTTGTGTGTTTGGCAATTGAGCTATTCATCATGGCCATTTCACATCATGTCAACCAGCAGAGAATTCGGCGACGAGAAAATGCAGCCAATGATTTTTGAGCAACCCAGTGCTCACTAGTTTGGATATAACTTGCATTAATTTTTATTTTGGTTTTTTGACCTCAATGAAGTTTTGAACAAATAATTTTTTTGATAAAAATTGTTAATTTGGTTTATTAAAACAACTAAAGGTTCAGTGCAACATGACCAGACATGTTGTGTCTCTCATTTAACAAAAATTAGTCCAAGAATTAATTCCAATTAATTATTACAAAACCCAGAAACCCAAATCACCTGTGAAACGCAGGTGCTATCTGATGGAAGCAGCTTTCACATATCGAAAGAAGCGCTTTCACATATCGAAAGATTTTGCGTACGCGTTACGCCGCCACACGCTGCGTTTTTGGGATGGCAGTGACGCAAGAAAAGGAAAAAGAATTGACAACCGGATTCGTCCAACGCGGTGGATGAAGCTTCCTCCAATTTTTGGAGAACACTCACCATCCCTCGCTGCACCTCACTACAGATTGGGTTTTGTATAGATAATTCAGAAAATGATATTATATATTTGGAAAAGTTGGAAGGAAACATAGAAAAATGAATATTTGGTTCAATTTCTTTGTTTTTTTTAGTTAAGTCATGACAAAACAAGTTTTCTAGTTTTTTTTTAGACATCCTCGTTGATCTGTGTCACTTTGATACTTTTTTTTGGTTCATCTTCTCACGACCACTTTCACACATCTTTTTATTAATTTCCCACACATTTTAAATAAAAATTTAGATTACGCTTGAAAACTTCCAATCTGTAGTCTGCTTCCTATTAAGAAATCTTTTTCTTTTCTAATCTCATTTATCTTTTCAATTGCATCCTGGGATTCCCAAAGAATGCAGTTTCTCTCCCAGTTTTTTGGAAGAAAAAGATTCCTTTAACCTTTTATTCCCGCCAATCAAAAAATTGTGACATAGGCAACAGAAGGTTAAAGTGCATCACACTCCAATTGTCACTTGTTGGTAGATAATGAAGATAACACTGTGATCTTTCCAACACCTCTCCACTTCTCCAAATGATTTAGCCACTTTGCCCCCAATTTTTTTTCGCCATCCTTTTCATTTCATTCACTGCATTCTTTGTTTTACCTGTTTCTCTTTTTTCACACATAATTCCAACACAACTTTTGTTCTATTTGAACTAAACTTGGATATCCCTCTCCCCCCCCCCCCCCCTCACAGGATTCTGACTGTGAGGTGCAAAAGTAGGTCAGTTATTTCCAAAGCAACATCGCCTTTCCCAATGGATTGAGGGTGTTCGTTCCCCCTCATTGTCGAAAGCAAAAGTGTGTGTATTGAAGTAGTTGTCGGGTGTTGGGAGAGGGGGGGGGGATCTGCTTGTAAATAAATTTGCATATAGAATACAACTGTGAAACCGATCGAATAAACCGATGGATTTCGGAGATGACATGGAAGATGTAATCGCATTCGTTCTCATTACCTACAATCGCTCCTTTTCCCTTTTCCTAGATTTGGAACCTCTTTTTTGACTCGTCACTCAAATCTTACATTCTTTTTTTGATGCTTTCATTTGGAAATGAATCCGTGTGCTGTCAGGTTACACGAAAAATTCACAAATTTTCCTTTTTTGCCAAACTATAATAATACATATAACTGCACAAAAACAAGTCACGAGCTCTTCAAAACGCTATCAACCTCCGCTCTCCGTATTATCATTCTGATTATTTACCTCGTTTCGTTTTATACTTCTTCTCTGATAACGTATTTACAACTCTATTTCATTTTCAGGTGTAGCCATGGAGTGGCTATACTGGTTATACTGGCTCTTGGTAATTTCATTCTTTGTATATTCCTTCTACCTGCTACACATCCCATTACCACATGATATCTCCGACCGGTCGAAGTTAGCAATCGCTGAATTTTTATTAAGATTGTCGAATGAATACTTGGTAAGTATTATTTGTGCAAGAAATATTTTATAGGTCGATGATTTTCAGGGTGATTTGATTGAAAATGTTTTTGGACCTGAAGTTCGGAACAAAGTTACCAGATTTATTATGAGTGTCGGATTTCTTATTCCAACCAAACCACCTGCAGGAATCACGGTAATTCAATAAGTGAGCAAACATTTTTCATGAGACAACAGTTTTCAGAGAAAGCGAGTTAGAGTTCAAGGAGTTAGTTGCATTACTTACCAAATTGAACAATCGAAAAACGATGGTCTTCTCATTTTCATTCACGGTGGTGGATGGTGCGTTGGGGAAGCAAGTGAGTGAATTTTTTAAACGTTTATGACACCTAACCTAGTAAAAGTTTCAGAATACTACGATGATATTATGTATCAACTATGTCAAAGAATAGGCTGTAATGGACTATCGATAGATTACCGTCTTGCTCCAGAACATCCTTTCCCTGCCGGACTCAATGATTGCCATGCCGTAGTATTAGAACTTTGTAATAATGGGTAAGTGATTCCTAATAACTTTTTTTAATCCATAAATAATTTCAATTCAAGGCTACCGGACTTGCCGTTCAATAGAAAGAAAGTTTTGATTTCTGGAGATAGCGCAGGAGGGAACCTGGCTGCAGTCGTATGTCAACGAATGCATCGAGAACACAACGATGTCCTATTGGGTCAGATATTGATCTATCCGGTTACACATGTTTTCAACTTTACAAGTGCTTCATATCAAGAATATTGGAAGTCATATGCGGGAACAGCGCTGCTCAATCCAAAGCACATGGCGAGATGGATGCTTTTGTATCTTGGATTAGATGCAACTAAAAGTAATATCAAGAAAGTGATGAATTCGCAACATGTTCCGTTGTAAGTAAAAAAAATTTAGGATTCTTGGTAAATCATTTATCTTTAGGAATTTATTGGAACAAAAACAGTATTCATCATGGTTGTATCATTTAAATGATAGGAAACAAGAAAAAACTGCTGATTCGGTTTTAACTGAGCAATTTAGAAAGCTTGGAACAAATCCAGATGTCTCTCCAATGTTTGGAGATACCGATGGGCTCCCACCTGCTCTAGTTCTAACTGCAGGATATGACGTTTTAAAGTAAGTAACTGCAGAAAAATAACAAGATTTCAGAAAAAATTTCAGAGATGAAGGAATCCAGTATGCAGACAAACTCAAACAATCTGGAGTTCGAACTGAGTGGTGTCATTATCCACGAGCTTTCCATGGACTTTTCAATATGCCAAACAGCAATGATCGAGTTGAAATGATGCAAGCTGTTGTTGATTTTGCGAAAGGGTTACTGTAGTTTTCTTTCTCCATAATTTTCATTTCCTATGTAGTTTCACACCTGTAGTCAAGTTAGTTGTCAGTCAAAATATCATTTTCCTTTTTTCTCATTGTCATTTTAAAAAACTCCTCCGGTCGTTCCACTCCACTCAATAAGTCTTCTAGTCATTTGTTGCCAATTTGTTAAATTTTCCTTTTCCCTGTATTTTTCTATTTCTTGCGGATAAATTTTTTTAAAGTTTCATTTTAATGTATACAGGTCAAGATAGAAAAAAAAATTAATAGCCACCCGACATTAAACTAATTTTAATAAAAGATTCCAGCGCCGGCATCCACTGGGCCGTTTTCTTGCTGGAGTCCATGCAGCAATTCCATGTTCCTCTCCACGGTCGACGGAAGGATTTCAAAAAGAGATGGCGCTTTGTCCTCCACAATATTCCAAACTTCTGAGTAACAAAAGTTGACATTTTATTACTTTTATAAAAGTTACCATCAGAATCCAGCTTCCCATTGTGATCCTTATCAAAGTACTCCACAATTTTCTCAGGCACCTCTTTCATTGAATAACCCATTTTATCGGTAACAAAACACTCCACTTCTATCATATCCAAAAATTTATCATTGTTCGTATCACAATCCTAAAAATTCGCTATCAACGACCAAGAGACGTTACAAATGCCCACCTCAAATCCCTTATCAGAAAACCCGCGGATGATGTCCTTGAAATGGTTTTTCACGTCGTCCTTGGCTAAAATGTTATCAAACGATTGAGTGTTTCATGTCTGCTTGACTTACTCAAGCCGTTGAGAAACTGAGATGCCATATCTAAGTATGTGTTGTCTCCGGAGTCTTCTTCTATGTCGTGAATACTCTCATCATGGTGGTCATCTATATCATAACTTTGATGTTCTTCAAAATCTGGAATAATTTATTCTCAATAAACAAGAATAAATGCAGAAAACACTTACCTGTAGCATATGCTAGGCAGATTACTAAAAATATTACAAGCAGAGATAAATATACATACTTCATACTTTGATTCTGATTATCTTGAATTTTAGGTTTCAAATTTTTTGATTTAGCAGTTTTACCCATGAAATATAGATTTTATAGAATTTATAAACTAACAAACCACCATATATCGTGTCTACTGTTACACGTTGCACATCACTACAGGGATTACCATCGGATTTAGTTTAGTACACCACATTCATTTCTCGACAACCTCTTTTTTTCATAACGATGGTCATGATGAAAAGTACATGGTGACGGTTTTGGAGCGAGATAAATAATTGGCAGCTGGAAAAAAGTCAAATGTCGGGGACACTCGGAGGGGACACAAAGGGATAAGAATTGAGGTCGAATTCTTGGACGTTATCGAGAATGGATGGATGAATTTTGGCACAAAAAATAGAGACTTTTTGGATCAAGGTCGGTTTTGAAGGAAGGAAGGCCGATGATGAATTGCGTCTTTTCTCATTCGAAATGAATTTCTGTTTGGTCAGCACACACTTCTACCGCAATCCGTTTTTCCGAGAAGACGAACGCTCAGTGCTCTTCACCCAGTTTGGTGATCTACATTGTGGATTTTCACTAAAACTAAATTCTTGCAAATGCCTTCTCTATGAATAAAATTAAAAAATGCTTTTAAAAAATGATGGGAACTTTTCTCATGTGATTCTGATTCTTATGATCTTATGAACAAATAATTATCAAGATGTCATATAAAGTGACTCATAGGAATTTTTGGTACAGATTTGGTAATATCAGTTCGTGAAAAGTACAGTATCCACCCCAACAAGACTTGAATTTGCAAAAAAAAGTACAAAAATCCGTAGTCGCTTTGCCTTAACAGACCAATTTTTTCCCAAATCCAAATTAGTTGAATTCAGGTCATCACTAAATTCCGTACAACCTAAGTACCAGTCTCCGAAATTGCGCATCATTCTTTACTTTTTTTTATCATCTTTCTTTTTCCCCCATTTTTTACCGCGCCTTCTCCCAAATCACACTCTGATTGGGGAGGAGAGAGCATTCCAATGGCACTGACCTACTTTGAAGAAATGGATAGAAGACAAATCGTCCTTGCTTCTTTTCATTTCTCTTCTTATCATCTCAGTCTTACTCGTACGCGTAAGACCGAGACTTTTTCTCGCCAAACGGAGTATGTCATATATCAGCAGGAAGTCCACCCGTCTACTATTTTGAAACTATGTGTGTGTGTGTCTTCTAAACACCTTCCTACTTTCTTACTAGTTACCTTGAAACTCACTTCCTTTACTAGCACTCAGATTGACCGATCTTATCGCACTTTGGTTGTTTGTCTCCTGTTGTTGGTTTACTCGGTTTTTTAGGTTTTCCTTCTTATTTCAATTTCTGTGTTTCCGTGATTTTCCCATATTCAATTTTTTCAGATGAGGTATGCGTGGGTGGTCTCGTTGTCAATTATACTACTGGGTAGTTATCTGGAGGCTAGCAGCTTGTTAAGCAAGACAATCCATTCCGATGGATCGAGAGGTAAGATAACCAAAATACCTTTCATTTTCATCTTTTTTCATCTCCAGATTTCAAAATTATCAAGCACATCAAGAAAAATACCTGTACATGCTCCTGCAACTGTGTCCCTGATGTCGCTTCCAACCCGTTTGATGTAACAACCACAATTTCTTCCATCAACAACGATAACGTGGATATCGGACCAAGTGTAGACCCAAATCCTACTGGATCTTCGTTGTTTCAAGAAATCGAAGCAACTGTTGGAGGTCAAACAGTGAAGTCGGACCACAACATAGATTCAAGTGTGGAGATGGAAAAGAAAGAGAAGGTTACTGCTGAAACCACAACCACTACTGCTGGAACCACCACTGCTGCTGAAACCACTACCACTACAGAACCTTCAACAACCGTTGAAGTTATCACTGGTTCAGTTGTCATCAACACAGAATCTGATTCAAGTACGGAAACTACGTCAGAACCTTCATCCACTAGCGAAACAACAACTACTCAGCAATCCACGAGCGCTCCAGAAACTACTACGACTGAAATTTCCTCAACAGAAGCAACAACACCTGCTGAAACTTCTATAGAAAGTACAACCGCTGAAGCTATCACATCTGAAATCGTTTCAACATTGGCTTCGGAGGATGAGACTACTGTAACGGTGACTTCCACGGAACCTGCTACTGTCACATCAGAGATTGTCACAATGGCAGCACCGACTGAAGCAACAACTACCGAGTCAGAGCCTACCACCTCTGAAGTGGTTACCAGTACATCTACGGAGGAACCAACTACTGTGACAGAAGCTACCACAACTACTGAAGCAACCACAACAACAGAAGCTACTACCCCAACTGAAGCTGCAACAACAACTGAAGCTACCACAACCACATCCGAAGAAGTCACTACAACTACAGAGGAACCTACGACTACCACCACGGAGGAAACCACAGTTTCTACCACCACAGAGGCTCCAACAACCACGACAACAACCACTGAGACACCAACCACTAAGATACCAACGGATGAACCAACTACCCCGGAAGTTGACAACAAAATTTCTGGAGCAGTGACTGGAAAACCTGAAACCACACACTGGCCGAATACCAATACCACTCCAAACTTTGACACAACCACTGAACCATTTGTTGCGAAATCCGAAGATGATGAGACATCGACAAAAACATCTGCAGGTTAGTTAGATTTTGATCGAATTAGGTAATAGAATGTGTAGATTAGCTGAATGACCAACCGCCGCGTAAAGTGATAAGATATCTTCTTTTGGGAAAGGTTTACGACAAGGAAAGAGAGACACAAGAGAGAAATGATAAAAATAGACATTTCAGAGACCACTACCCCAGAGGAGGAAGCAACAACAACAATCATAGCACAAACCGTTTCAGCAGGTGAATTTCTAACATTTTATTTGATTACTCGTTACATTTTTATGACTTATAGATCATCAGAGTTTGACGAATAAATAACATATTTCCAGAACAATCAACTTCTTCCCCAAGTATTGAAACTACAGTTACCACCGAAAAGCCAACCGAAGTCTTCCACAGTACAATCAAACTCAAAGTTTCAACTGTAGAGGACACGAAGGAAACAACCACTACAGAAAAACCAAAGGAGACCACCACACAAAAAGTTGAAGTGACCAAGCCTACCAAAAAGGAACAAGTGAAAGTGACGCCGAAATTGGAGCTATCTATTGACGAGCCAACGCACACCAAGAAACCAACAACAGGTTAGAATTCCCTCATAGATAATAAAATTGAAAATGTTTATGTTTCAGTAACATCGAAGCCTACTAAACCTTCTAGTACCATTACAACAACTACTACATCATCCACAACTGAAGAACCAACTACTTCTTCTACCACGGAAACAAAGATTTCCACTGAAGAGACCACAACTGCCTCTGAGGCAACAACAACCACGGAGGAAGCAACTACCACTGAGAAAGCGGCAACTACTGAGAAAGTTACCACCACAGAGGAGCCAACCACCACTTCTGTAGAGACGACCACCGCGGAGCAGTCTACTACCACTGAAGCGTCTACAACCACAGAAGAACCATCGACTACTGCAGAAGCTACAACTACTACTACAGAAGAACCATCTACTGCAACAGAAGATCCATTGGCTACTACAGAAGAGCCGTCTACTACTGCAGAAGCTACAACCACTACTACAGAAGAGCCATCAACTACTACAGAAGAGCCCTCTACTACTACAGAAGAGCCGTCTACTACTGCAGAAGCTACAACCACTACCACAGAAGAGCAATCAACTACTACAGAAGAGCCCTCTACTACTGCAGAAGCTACATCCACTACGACGGAATCCACAACGACTGATGAGCCATCCACAACCACAAAACCGGAACAAATAACAACATCTCAAGAATTATCGACGACTCCAACTGAAACCACAACTGTCAAAACTGAAACTTCCCCAGCAACACCAGATGAGACGACTACTACAGAAACCTTACCGACCGCTACAAACCAGACGAGCACTCCAGAAGCAACGTCTACACAGTCAACTGCACTTGTAACAAACTCAACGGAGGCTTTGACGACTACTGAAAAAGTGACAACTGTAGCATCTGTGGTCATTGAAACTTCTACCCAACGTGAACTCCCAGAAAGATGGAAGGCAATCGTGAACAAGTTAAAGCACAAACTGGAGGTTCTCAAAGAGCAGAAGAGATTGTTGAAAGAAAAGGATAGTACTTCTACAACCGAGTCAACTACCGTAATCGCAGAGAATGTGGATTCTGCCACAACTGAAAAGTCTGAAGATGTTTCTACGACCACGACAGAAGAAGTGACCACAGAGGAGCCAACTACAACAACTACTGCTACAGAAGCAACCACAACAACTACCGCTTCCACTACTTCGGTATCTACTATTGAATCTACTACTGAATCGACAACAACTATGCCCACAACTGCTGAAACCACTACAACTACGTCCACAACTGCTAAAACAACCACATCCACAGAACCTTCCACTACTGAATCAACAACTACCACTGCTGAAAAGACCACTACATCTGAACAAGAAGGATTTGTAACTGGAGAGTCTACAACGACATCAGAAGCTACCACCAAATCATCAGACTCCAATGAATCCTCTTCCGCGGAGAAAACAGGAGCACGTCGTGATTTTGTACCAAAGAAGCATAAGACCACTGTAGCCGCGTCGACTACGACAGAAGCAACTACTACCACAACTACAGAATCTACTACTTCTGAGACAACCACTGAGGCTACTACTACTACCGTAGAAACCACAACATCTGAGGAAACGTCTGGAGCCGCTTTTGTGACTGGTACTTCTATCGATGGTAAGTGATTACAGTCTGTGTAAAAAACAATATATTATCTTCAGAGACTACAATTGATACTATCGAGTTGCTCAACAAGATCAATAATACAAACATTTCTCAACCAAAGCCAACAGACATCTCAAAGACAGATGCCCTCTCATCTCTTATTAGTGGACTGATTGGATCATTCACCAAGGCACCAGTAGCAAGGTATATCCATCTTCAGTTTTAAATCTTAAAATTATTTATATTATTCCAGAATCCCCACTACCGAGGCACCATTTATCACTGCGCCCGACGCTCCTACCACTGAATTCACATCTGAGGAACCAGCTGGAGACATACGTAGAACCGAGCCAGTAGATACGTTGGACAGAGAAGGAGCTATTGAAAAAGAGATGAGAGAACAGAGAATCAGAATTGAGCAAGCAAAGCAGCTCCGTGAGGCAGAACAAAAACTTCAAGCATTGAATGAGCAACAAGTTGAAGAGAAGGCAAGAGCTGAAATGTTGGAAAGACAGCAAAAGATGTTGGAACAGCTCAAAGAGTTGAAGGAAGCAGAGGAACGGCAGAGAGTCCTTTTGGAGCAGGAACAGTTGCAAGAGGAAGAGAGAAGACGTTTGATAGCAGAGAAGCAGGAGGAGATTGAGTTTGGCTCAATTAAGACGACTACTGAAGCATCCAAATTCAAGTATAGATTGAGACCGGCACAGGTGAATATTTTCAAACTTTTTCAGTCTTTGCAAATTACTAATTTTGTTAAATTCCAGTGCGCTGCTATCAACAAATTCACCAGAGTGTTCAACATCACCGACCCATCTGAATGGATTCAGAAAAACTGTGAATTTGCTAAACGCTACTTCCCAGAAGCGTCCTGCCCGCAGATTCAAGCACTCATTGAATCATGCTTCGCATTCCTCTAAATTATAATCCATAATTTCTCCTATTATCTACTATCTCAGCGATATTATTTGAAATTCATCCATCCCAGTTTGCTACGTGTCCTTGTGCTTTTAAAAACTTCTCAGTTTGACCCAGTTCTCATTTTTATGTTTTCATCATATACTACTCTTTTTGCCTTCCCATGATTATTATTTGTGATCACTACCATTTCTCAATATTATTATTATATGGATTTTTATTTTAAAAAAGTAAAATGAAATGATAAATCGAAAAAGAAACATATGACAGACATAGTAAAACTTTAAAACGAGAGAGAGAGAGAGAGAGAGTGAGGAGAAACCAGCGAAAAGTGATTTGAAAACAAAAACATCACAATGGAAAAAAAAGAGACAGTGAGTTATGGACTGGAATAATGGGGATTGAGAAAAATCTATGATCTAGATATTTCTGGTACAAGTTTCGGTCCTATCCGTACTACGTCGAAAAAATGGTTTCATTCTTTTAATTTTTATTAGATTTTCTTCTTTTTTTAATTTTTCTGTTATATTATATGAATTTTTGATTCAACTCGAAACTTCGAGTTTATAAATTTGTTTCTTTAGAACATTGCATGTACACTTAATGATTAGAAATACCAGTGACTATTTGGCATAATGGTGAGAATGGTCATGTGAAGAGAATGAAGAAGGAAAAGGGACATTTTAGAAAATACGCTTCTTAATACCGAGAAGAGCATTGCAGCGGGGACAATGGTGATGAGCGTCTTTACAACTGTCAAGACAGAACGGAACGAAGGCGAGTGGGAAGAAGCAAATGAGTACAAGGATGAAGACGATCCATGTGAGAGAGCCAATTACGAATTTCGGAAGGGTATGCACGGATTTCTAGAATAAAAGTTTTATAGACATTGTTTTTTTTTTCATTTGAGTGTAAGTTCACTGACGTGGCGCAGCGCTCTCTAAGGCATTTTTTCATAATAAAAAATTCAAAACTCACTCCACAACTATAACAGGTTGTCTCATAGCTGGCGAACGACGGTGCAGGTTTCGGAGTGGTGACAATGACTACAGTAGGGTTTGGTTGACCACCTGGGAGAACCACATTTTGGAGTTGTTCCACATCGATAACAGTTGGTTGGGTGAGTGGAACAAATGGAGGTGGTGACACTTTGTAGTTATGCTCGGGTGTTCCCATTGTTGATTCCTGAAACAATTGATTTTGGTGCTTTTCAGAACTTTGAAAAGAAGAAACAATAGGAAGAAAAACTGTAAAACAGCAACAGCGCAACACGCCAGAGAACAACTCCGATATTATATGTCGACTGTTAAATATACGAGTGAGATTCCCCTTTTCCCCTTCTTTTCTTTTCCCTTTTTGAAAATGTATTTTTTGGTTTTCCTGGAAAAGAAAAAAAGGAAACCATAGAAAAGAACACTCCAAGTTGTACAATTTCATTAAAATAAGTGGTGTGATGTACTTAAAACTATTTTCTCATGCACAAAGGTTTTGTGCACTAACTAAGGAATTTTCAGTCTAACTTATGGGACGTCAGCTTAGCTAATACATAGAATGTGACTGGAAGTCATATATCTGAAATATGAAAACGGGCAAAGAGTTTGAAGAATACAAATACATAATCAGTGAAGCTGAAGCCCTAACAAATGTTCAGCATCAGTGAAAGCGTAAACGTCGTCTCTTTTCAAAAAAAGAGTTGCTCGTTATGTATGTCTATGATGTTTTCAAAATGAAAATTGGAAAGGAAACGACACTCATATTTGGAGCACTTCTACTCAAAAGAAGTTGGGAAAGAAAAGTTGGAAGAATAATGCGATTTTCGAAAAAATAGGTGGTCGTTAAACCCATCGAAAGAGAAGAAAAGAGTATGAGAATTGAAAAAGATAGGCTGTTTCGTGTTTATTTTTGGTCGACTTTTATGCAAATCATCTTTTCTGTTTTCGTGTCCCAACTAGAAAAAAAACGGTCTCACATCGGTTTCACCTTTTGGTCTGGAATTTTTCGAGAAAAAATGAATTTGAATAATCGATTATTGACTGGAACTAGATAACTATATGACCACTGACTGCTGCTGCTTGAACGGTTGCTACCTGATGTTATGATCTATAACCATTACAACTCCAAAATTAAAGAATTTGTATTTTGAAACCAAACGGATTTGCATTCTTTATTTACCAATACTCTTTTTCTACTCCCTGATCAAAAATACCCTGCCAGCAGAAAAGCAATCAGGGTTAACTACAAATTCTAATAGAGCTTCTATTTATCCCTTGACTATATGACTTCCGAAGAATAAAGGACCATTGACACCTTGGAATGCGAAAAAAAAAACTTTTTAATGTTCTCACGCCGTTCGGAAAAAAGAGGAAAATAGAAAGAAGCCTGATTCGCAGAGGTCTAAATCTAAAAATAAATTGTATGTGTGCTCTTCTCTTTTTTTTTGTCTTTCGATTCGTTTGATGTTGTCAATGGAGATGAGACGTCGTCACGGTTTCATGAAAAATTGGGAAACTCACTTTTTTCGCGTTTCGGTTGTTCTGCTCCTCGTATGGTGGTGGAGGGCGACGGGGGCTGTAGGAAGGTGGCGGTGATTCTGGCATAGTTTATTAGTTCTGAAAATATAAGTTATTATAAATCAACGTAGAGAGATCAAGGATTATGAAAAAGAAGGAAGGAACAAAATTATATAAAGCGAATAAGTTGAACAAGGAGAGAGACGCTGAGTTCGAAATAAGCTACAGTAATCTTGTAAGCTTCAGCATCTTTTGTGAAGGTTCTCCAATTTTGAAAACTTTCAGATTCCCAGTAAGTTTTTTTCCCCGTTTTTTTTCATCCAATTCGGAAAAAATAGGAAATGATCTTCTGTGTCCACTTTGACTAAACGTGATTGCCGTAGCGGTCTTCTCTCCATTTTTTTCCTTTTCTCTCTCTCCCCTATTATTTGCATATTTCGAGCGTCTTTTCGCCTTTTCCGGATTTAAAAAGGGAAAAAGACGAGTGTACATGAATAAGAGCGTGTATATCGATGATGACTAAATAAAATAACAATAATAATATTCGCATGTGAATTGAAATGGTTTTTCTATTATTATTATTGGAAAGGGTCATTGCTACAGTATTACTGAGAAAACGAAAAAAGCTGAAAGAAAGGAATAACATTCGCGAGACAGATTTTATCTTACTGGTTGAAATGGAATGGCAAGAAAAGGACAAAGAAGGAGGAGTGAAAAGGAAACAAAGGAAAGGGACCAGCGAACAATTAAGGGCGTAATAGATCGGTTCCGATTGCACATATGCCGTGTCGCTCAGTCACTAAACACCAAACGTCTCCATTTCCTGTCTGTCATTTTCACTCTTTGACACCAACAAGTGGGATGCAAGAAAAGAGGACCCATGAGAAAGGAAAGAAAGAAAAAAAACGGAAAAAATTTTTTTTATTTAAAAACGAGAAAACCCTAAGAGATCGTGTTCCTCTAGAATGTTCAAGGTTCAGGTTGACCGCTATAATCATGAGGAGCTCATGCAACACGAAACTTGAGTTGTTAGGATAGGTGAGACACCCCAAATCCTTGTAGGTCAAAAATAGGGAAAGTTTTGGACATGACACAATGTCCACGGGAAAGGGAAAATGAAGAGTTAATTGAACCGCTCCACTTATTTTTCGTTCCCGCCACAGACCTCTTTCCCAAATTTCTACCAGTTTCTCAAATGCTGAAGCTGTCAACAAGTGTGAGCAAAAGTGTTCTGATTCAATTTTCAATTTTCTTTGGTTAGAAAGCGAAAGCAAGAATAGAATAATCGAATTGACTCTCCCGAGAAGAAAAGGCATTGGAGGTCAAGAAATTATCCTTCCCTCCTCTGGACTTGTGCCAGCCGGTTAGTTCTCCATTCTCAAATGCACAATGAGCTTTTTCGCAAACAATCGAATAGGTGTGAAAAAAAAACCGCAAAGTGCTGATTGATGGTGCTCATGGATACATACTGTTGGCTTGAAACCAGTCAAGCACTGAATAGAGAAGAATAGAATAAGAATAAAAGATTTTTGTACAAATCTGTATATGTACTGACATTCTGAGTCATGCCATTTTTTTTTTGCTGCTTCCTCCACCCAAGTAGGAATACGTAGACACTGACTGACTAATACATTTATTACACCCCTTTTGCGCCGGGGGGTTCTCCTACACCCAGGCGGTGAGACGATACACACGATTAGGCAGAAGCTTTCCGAAATTGAGAAGAATGGTGTCTCGGGATGGGTATTGCCTTAGAACCGTTGTTGTTATGTGTATGTGAACTCATTCAGCATTCATTTCGATTTCAATGAAAACTGTTTGAATGACCGGAGAAAATGGGTATGAGACTACATACAGTTGTCTGTAGAAGCTAAGACATCAGTGAACACTGTATAGTATGATACAGTATGCTTCTTCTACAGTACCGGTCAAATAAAAGATCTCACGCTGATCTCTGTTTCAGAAGATATTATATTTTTCTTAACGGGCACTCCTTAGAGATTTATAGTAATATTAATTGGACATTTCAAAAACCGCTTAATTTTGCACTGAAATAAGTCGATTTGTAGATACGTAACTTGCTAGGAAAAAAAAGTTGCTAACTACAAAAATGGAGTTCTACTCTTGGTCTGTTTGATTCAAAAAAAAGTTATTTTAGGGAATAGTTAGTTTTACCATGATGCTCTTTAAGTTGAGCATTTTCAACTGAAAAAGGCAAAATATGATATCTCTTTGGCCGGTGCTGTATGTTTTAAGCACTATTCTTCACATTAAGCTCTTGGAAAAAAATAGAACAAAAAACCATCTTACATCATTCATGCTATCTTTTTCCAAAGGTCAGTTCTCAATTGTAATTCTATCCTTTTTTCAGGAAAAAAGTGACGTAAGTGAGTTTATGTCATCAAAACCTAGAATAATAAACAAACGTTTTTGTTAGAATGCTAAATTTGAGACTTGAGACCGAAATTCTATGATTTGTAGGGAAAAATAAAAATTCTGAGATTAAGCTCTGGATAACATTCAGATAATCAAATTTAGTCATAATTACATCAGGAAATCTTACAGCAACAACCTGACAAAGACGTACTTCCACGTGAAGATCAAATCTTGACAAAAGATGGTTGCCGCCTTCCTTTCACCAGCTCAAGAGTGCTCCCTTGTTATTTGTGGCCACTGTTTTGCCCTACGGCAGAATGGTGCGGAGTAGAAAAGAGCGCAAATACAAATGGAAAGTATCTCATCCAACTACTTTTACCATCACGCGCATTCTACCGGGGAGTATACCGTTTCACGCAGAAAAGTATTGTCGATGGGGGCTTCCTATTTGTATTTTGTAAGTTTGTGGGTAACAAGAAGGGTATAAGAGTGTGACTTGAAAAGTATAGGGCACATGTAAATAAGTCTATTGGGTTTCATTGATGACGTAGGTTAGAAAAAACTGATTCAATACTTCAGATGATTTGTATAGAACTGTGAAGTGGGGGTCATCTTGTGAAAAACACTTATGAGCCAAGTGTTATTGATTATGATCTGGTTATCTTAAGGCGGCACCATTGAGATCCATGTTTTTCCCTCATTTCCATGGAGTCATAAAGTCTTCTCATGAAATCTGCATTTATGTTTTTATTACCACTCCTAAGAGGTCCAACCACCTGCCGCACCGGCAGCTGGTAGCAATGAGAAAACCAAAACCAAATGGATACTTTCGGAACAAAGAAGACGGCTCGAGAATAATGTGACATAGAAAAATCGAGGTGTTGAAGGTCGGCATAAGACAATTTTTGAAACGAGAAGAAATGTTTGATCCTCTCGAGTGGCAGGTTCATCAAATTCATTAAATTGAGCGGGCGATCAGGGTTAAGTGGTCAAACGGAACAGATTGATTGAAGAAAAACGGAAAAGGAAAAGGGAAGTGAAGAAAAAGTCGAGAAATGTCATAAAAAGAGATAGATGATGGATAGGAAAAGGTGAGAAAATGGAGAAGGGTCACTTTATTAGAACTTTTTAGGTTCAAAATGAGATCAGGTCAAAAATCAAAGCGTAGGAAGTTCCGGCCTACAAAACGATTTTAATTCGGAAGTTATGATAATGAAAATTTTCAATTTCCAGTTTGTTTACCGATTGCAAAAGGACTAAAATATAAACAGGAAGATTCTGGAATAGTGATACAGATTTTAAGTTTATATAACAGAAGAATCAAATTTCACTTTTTTCGTAATCAGAATCAGACGTCACACGCCTAGAGGTTGTGTTCTTCTAAATAACAAGAACCCATCAACCCGTGTCAAATTTGTTTGGCATCAAGGAAGAAAAAGGAAACATTGGAAACATTAGCGTCTTGAATCCTCTTGAGATTTACTAATCCGCATTCTACTATGCCGTCGTCATTGTCCCTCCTACCGTATTCATGAACACAGCTGCCCTTCTGTCCGTTTTTGTCATCTGTCCTCCAACGGACTAATACATTAACTAACTGATCCGAACCAGTTGAATAACAACATGAATAGTAAAATGATATATCTTGGAAAAAGGAAATGAAATACGTCGAATTTCGAGAAAAAAGTAGTTCGCGAGACCTATTCACACAACAATGAAATGGTAGGCGGAATATGGAATACAGAAAAGATGAATGGGATAGATACAGCCTTTTTTCGAATATAGAATTGGTGTTCCGTTCCTCGTTAGGTTAGCAGGTCATAATCATCTCATCAAAATGTTGAGGGCGTTTTGCAAAAAGGAAGCGGCGGGAAAAGAAAGTGAAGAAAAAGAAAAAGCGATTCTTTAGTAGCCTCTGATCCGAATTCAGCCATATTTTGTTTGCACTTCTACTCGTGCCCATCGTACTTCAAACAACCCCGAGGCCCTAAGTTTAGTTACTTTACCTTGCCATCCTTTTCAATTGAAAGAAAAAATAAAGAGAAAAATTCGAAAAGCGTTCTTCTACGTGTTTGTATAGGTTTTAAGTTTATGGTAGTTTAACACTACAACTGTTCTAAGAAACAAATCACAATTCAAATAATTCAAAACCAAAGTTTCAAAAAATGTAGTGGTCTTTATAAATATCCACTCCTGAACATGCATTTCCGACCATTTGCCTCTTATGAACAGGAGCAAACTTAAGAAAAAGGGAAAGACAAAAAATGCGGTGTTCTTCACTTATCCACTTGATGATTATAAGCCATTGTGTTCCGTTATGTCTAAAAGGGAACGGCAAAAAAGCACTGTAAGCGCTAAGGAAAAAAAAGAAAAGCGAGAAGTATGGGGAAGTCCGAAAATATCGAAAACTAGGCAATGAAATTTTAAATTGAAAAAAAGATAGTCAGGAATCAAAACTATTTTATTTACTTTTCCTAGTATTTGCTATTGCAACTCTTTCTTAGTAGTTTACTTTATTGACAAGATCACGGAGTTGGCAATCACAAAAAGTGTGATCTTCCGAAAGTTTGTGATAAGAATCTTGATAATAACAGAAATTGTAGGAATGAGGGATTGTACAAGAAAAATTATGAAATCCTACCGTACGTCTTCTAGAAAAATGGTGTTTTTCGATCCGACCTTGTTTACATCTTGACGTTGTCTTGTTTTCAGACAGACAGACCGATTCAATTTGAATTACAGGGTTGGTCAAGAAAGGTTTTCTACGAAGAAATTTCAAAACATGCATTTATGTTCTGATGAGGCAAATTTTTGGTCGTTTAAATTCATGACCGCACGAGTTAGCTCTAAACAAAACCCTGAAAACTCATGATTGGAAAAAAAACCAAAAAAATGCACATGGCAGATGAAACAGAAACTGGAGGAATATGATTTGAAATTCAGGTTGTCATAGAAATGAAATTGGTTTTTTCCATCAAAACCACTCTCAAAAACACAACGGATAACTCAATCCTATCGAAAGTTTGGTTCCTGGTCTCCGAGTGTAGCCCCCTGCAACATAGCGTAAACTGAGGAGAGCAATTGAGTAACAAACAGATGATTAGTGATAAGCAATCTGTCAGCTGAATCGGAAAAAAGAAAAAAAACGTGGAGAAGAGAAATAGGTGTGTGTTGATGTGCAGTTGCAATTGCGGTCTAGCTTTTTTCCATCATATCTCTTCTTTCGACCCTATCATTTTAAAAATATTGGCACAAAGATTTGTAATGCAACCCCTCAAAAATTTGATTGAATGTTCATACACGTGACCGCAGAAAAGTGCACATTGAAAACATTCATGTTATTGTTATCATTTGGATTTGATGAATGAATGTCTTAACAAATAAACAACTATCTTACCTAGGTGTAACTAGAATCTTTGCAAGAGATGTCAACTAGGAGCAAACAAGATACAAATTGAAAGAGAAATAAAGTGTGATCTGATGAAATAAAAAGTACCCGAAGAATGTTATAGAAAATGAAAAAAGTTTGATGATGGAAGCGAGGAGCGGTCTAAAGCAAATGATAAAGTTTGCCAGTGGCAAATTGTACCGGATTTCTGATTTGCTTTTCACTTCTTTTTGTCATTTCTCGAAAATGTTCACTCATTTCATTCCATTCTTTCTTAATTAACACTTTGTGGTCGGAGGAGGATGAAACGATAATGACTTCTGGGTGGAATGGCATTTTTAGGAAAAAAGAGATATAAACCGGAGGAGGAAAGCTGCAAAGACGAATTCTTGGATAGGGAAACATGAAACAGGAGTACCGAAAAAAAAGAAAAAACTGAAGACTGAAAATAAGACGAAAAAAAACAAAATGATGAATTTTTTATGAAGTTCGTGTTGTTTCTTTACTCAAGTTTTTTTGATCTCTTAGTTGATCCTTCAGAAAAGAAGAAAACAACAAGTTCATTATTTCAACAAATAAAGTTTCTTACTCAAAGAAAAGTTACCGGCTGATCAAGATCACCGTGAAAAATTGAAATCAGTTCTAGAATAACTGAAAATTAATGACCATGAAATTATTTGAAAAATTGGATCAGAAATACTTGATCTAATTACCCTTACTGTAAATTGATAGTATTTTCTGACTGTGAGTTGAGTCAAAATCAATTTGATTTGAAATTATAACAAATTCTAAGACTGTATACATCAAATAACATAAAATACCAACATTATATATAGATGAATCACCATAACTACAGCAGGACAATTGAAAAGATAGTACGATTATATACTCTGCTTTCTCTCCACCTTTTTTCTTAAGTCTTCTCTTTTCAGGGTTGCGATTTACTTTCTTCACACGCACGCACAAAATTGAAAACGGGACATTGTAAAAGAAGAAAAGAGGAAGCATAATAAATCCAAATCCCTCTTGAAAGTCTACAGTCTAAGCTGAAGGTATGAAACAAGTTGGACATGAAAGGGAAGAAGAGTCGGCGGTGGTGGGATGTTTGTAAGCATAATCGTATTGGTTTCAATAACAAACATTGAGAAGGTGAGGATGACGAAGAAACAAGATAGATGTGTCAACAATTCAAAGAAAATCAGAAGCAGAAGGAGGATATTCCTTCAAAATCTTATGCTTTTATTCTTTGTTTTGTAGATCAAAGGTTCGATCCAATTCTTTGTGAAAATGAAAAACTGTAATGTTGTACTTTTTGGACTGCATGTTTCAAAAAACATTTTTCTCCAATATCCGGAAAGCTGAGAGCAGGAAATAGAAATAGAAATAGACATTAGATCACAAGTACAAAGCTCAATTTTGACGAAAAAACGTAGATCTGGTACCTACATATTACAGTTTTGAAAATTATGGTTGTCCCCTGATACAAATGGAAAAACATTAATATCGGAATTTTCTACCAAAGAGAAATAAACTAAGCCGTTCGTTAGCCAGCCGACCAGCCAGCCAGACTGATATGAAAAGAATATGATACAGACTGTTGTGATAATTCTCCATCCCCTCCCCTCCGTCTGTCCTCTACATCTTTTCCTGGCTTTTCTGGTTTTTATACCCATTACAATTTCATTATATCATTCGTTCCTTATCTTTCCGACTTCTTCTTTTTTTTAGACCATATGGTGTCTTCATTCTGTATTCGAATTCGATTTTGTGTTTAGAAACCAGCTTTTTCTCAGATCCAGAAAAAACGTTTTATGAAAAATGATAATTAACAATGATCTACCGATACGAATAGTTGTGGAACCTACTGTTCCGTACATGTTCAGCAACCCGTAACAATTATAAGATTGGTTTGACAAACACAGATTAAATCCAAATTTCTACACATTGTCGCATTGTTCTGATGGATCCTTTTGATTAGTGAAATGTTTCGGTATCAGATATCCATAGTTTTCAGTTGCGTTCTCCAACATTTGTGCGAGCACTGCACATGTTTGTTGGAATGCCGGACGATCGTCGGGGAGCTCTTGCCAACAAGATCTCATCACGTCGTATCTGCAAAAAAAGTTTGTGGATTAGGATTATGACATTATTATTTTACTTACATCTCATCCGGACAGTATTCCGGTTTCAATAATCGCTTTCCAGAGCGATGAGTTTGAAGGAGCTCCGTCGTTTGCACCTCACCATATGGAACCTCACCGAGAGAAAATAGTTCCCATAGTAGAACTCCGTAGGACCACCTGAAACGAATTTTTACAAAAATTTTGTTCTGGCTGAATTCAAAAAGTAACTTACACATCACTTTTGAAAGAGTACTCATATGATGACAATGATTCAGGAGCCATCCATTTCAAAGGAAGACGTCCCCCTCTTGCAGTATACAAAAGTGAATCTGTCAGCCTGCACAATCCGAAATCCCCAATTTTGCACGTGTTGGATGAGTCAACAAGTACGTTACGAGCGGCAATGTCACGGTGAATGCATCCGATGTTGTTGAGGTACTCCTAAAACGAAAACTGTGCTGAATACAAAATACTGAACACAAAATATAAAACTTGTGCCCTTCAACTCACCAAACCATTACTAATCTGCCATGAGAACATCAGCAAGTCTTTGATTTTTAAACCGTCTGGGGATATAGATGGACCCTGAAAACATTTTATAGATTTATTAATTTAATGAGGGCACTTACATCCATAATTTCTTGTTTTCTATTTCGAATCATATGCAACAGATCTCCATGTTCACAAAACTCCACCAGCAAGTACGGCGATTTTCGATCAGCCACAAAGCCCAGCATAGAAACTAGATGGGGATGGTAGGCCAGTGACTTCATGAAGTTTATTTCCTGTAATAACAAAAACACATCGAACATGTACTTTTTTGGTGGGTGACGCACCTGCATGAAATCTGATCTAGCTGCATCATCAGCAAAACTTGGAAGCATCTTCACGGCTACAGGACAATCCCTCAATTGTTGAGTTCTTTGACCTGGATGGATAGTGGAAACCGGCGCTTCTCCGTTAATTTTTCCTTTGAACACGTTACAAAATGCACCACTTCCAAGTTTTTTCGAGTAGTTGATCTCCAAATTGTTTCTGTCCAGCAGCCATGGGTCGTGTCTAGAAAACATTTTTTGTGGTGTACACAATTTTGATGATTTTACTATAGAACACCACTTCCATAAATGATACCGGTTAGTACAGTGACACTGATGTGTATTTTTTTTGGTTTTGTGTTTTTCGAAGAAATGGTCACCACGTAAAAGTAATAAATGAGCCGTGTCATTTGTGTGACTCACAGGTGTTTTTTAGGTGTTTGAATTTTCAAAAGTTTTTTTGATTCTTTTTACAAAGCTGGTCCCTTTTACGGGTGAATACCTCCTACAAACCAAACCACTTACATCGAATAGGCCGGACTATCTAATTGTGTCTCATAATCATTTCCTTTCTTTGTAGTGAATGGCATTGGGAATGGATTCCTATTCTGCCGTCTTCTTTTCCTGCACCAGAAAAATATGAATACTGCGAGAGCACAAGCAATTATTCCAAGTGGGATACCGAGACCCAATCCAAGGGCGACTGCATTGACACCACCGCCTTGTTCACTGTATTTGTGGTCACCTCCGTAATATGGATCATAGTATTGAGGAGTAGTGGGCTGAAATTTTGATATTTAGGTATTTAGGCTATCGGAGAAAACGTATTTTATTTATTTATAGTTTTGATGATTTTTTTGGTGTGTCCATCATACGAAAAAAATAAAAAACAAACATTGACTTCACAAACAAAATACGATTTTTGGATGGACTTAGATTTTGAGACATTTGAGACAAACTCACCCTCCACCAGGTTTCCTCAGCATGTTTAGTCATTTTTTTAAATTTGCAGGGGAACTTGATCAAAGTTACGGAAAAAAGTGATTGGGAAAAAGAAATGGGATTAAAAAAAGAGGTAGACAAATTTGAGGGAGAAGAACGCTCACGATGATGATTCAGTGCCCGGTGGGGGGGGGGGGGGGTCTCGTCCCTGATAGTTATTTGTTCAATTCTCGTAAGTTCTAATGCCGAATGTCAACCAAAACGACGGGTTGGTTTTTTTCTCTCTCTTTTTCGGTCTGTGTTAAATGTTGAAAGAAAAGGAAGCGGCGTTTTGAAGTTTCAAAATGTTTCGGGTTGAAGGAGAGCGGGCAAGCAGGTGGTAAAGGGTAAATATGATGAGTTGAGTTAAGGAGCAAAGTTAAATTGAGAAAACTCACCTTATGGTGTGGTGGGTAAGGAGGATCATGTGGTGGATGATGTGGAGGCTCGAGAGGATGAAGGAGAAGCTTGAAAATTGGTAGATGCAGGGAGGTAAAACAACAACAAAAAACATTCGAAATGAAACATGCTGATGTGAAATGCTTGCGAACGAAAAACACAATTTTAACCTTCAACGTCTAAAATCACTATTCCCAAAAAAATTCCCAAAATCAAAGAAGCAGAAAATAAGAAAAATGAAAAACCGTACACGATCAGGCGGAAGCGTTGGATATGGCGGTGGTGTCCAACTGTTCTGCTGATATGGATTATTATATGCATTTGGATATTGTGCTCTTGGCTGCGGTGTCGGCGGCGGCGGGTCTACTCCATTTATTGTGTCTATGGTATCCTTCACGTTGTTCAATGCTTGTTGAGATAGGTTTGTGATCTGAAAATACCATTTACCGGAAGTCTCCCCGAAAACTGTTTCAATGAACTCGGCAGACATAGAAAAAAAAGTCGAGAACAAAAAACACCATGCCGATGCGCAGATAGAAAAAAAAATAGACAGAAAAAATTTCGTGGGGATATATACAAAGGATATTTTGTTGTTAAACTTCACTTACCGTTTCCAAGTACCTGATGTCTGAAGGGCTGAGATAATTTGCGTTTCCTGCATTGTTGTTGTTATTATTATTATTTCTAGTGGTACGGAAATCGGTTTGGGTCCCCGCTTCCATAGTTGAAGGCTGTGGAGTCCACGGGGAGAATTTCTTAAAGGAAAAAAAAAACAAAATACAGTAATCCAGCAAAACAGGAAACTCAGCTGATCTGGAGCAGGAACTCACCGATTTATGGGCCGACCAATCTTCGCTTGAGTCGTCGGGTGCTGGCGTCGGAAAAGCCAATGTGGATACAAGAGCGGCTGAGGAGGCGAGATATGTTAAACATTGATGTGTCATCCGGGCGCACGGCTCCTCCTTACGCTATTTCTGAATATGTATGTTGATAGCAATAGTTTTTGAACGCATATGAAGAAAACAAGGTTTAGCTTACATGGAAGAAGGGATGGGTGGGAAAGTTTTTAATTTTTTTTCAATGTGTGCGCGATCTTTTGACAGTTGAGCAGAACAGAACCAAATTAAAAAAAAGTTTTTTTTTATAAAGTATCATGCATTCTAAAATACACTAACATAGAGGAATAGCAAAAACAATATTGATTAAAAAATAACTGTAATACGGAAAAAATTTCAGAAACTTCGAACTACGAAATACAAAAACTTCTTTCTACCACTCGACCGTTTGAAAATAATTTAATGGATGGATAATCTGGTCGTCACCTGTCCCTTTTCGATGGGCGTACATCATCATCACCAAACAGTTATGAGAACAAAAATCTGCCGGCAGAGAACAAAATAAGATCACTTTTTAAAATATGGAATATATTGGCCGGGTATTATGTAAATGTTATGGTGTAATCAGTCAGTGGCCAACTTTGACTTATTCAGTTCAAATATATTTGTCTATTGTACAGAATGACAAAAGATGTTGGTTTTTTGGTACAGTTTGAGATAAGATAAGAACGTGCATTCTTTTGCCTAGTTTTATTGACAGGAGCAAAACAACAGAAAAACAAGATGGGTTACCCGGATTTGGCAATTTCATAGAACAATCTGTCAGGTCCATGTATGAAAAAACGAGGGAAAAGGAGAAAACTCGTCGGAGTCAGTGGGATGTGGGCAGTGGGAGTTAAGACTGTTTGCTCAAACTTGCCGTCTTCTTCTTTTTCGCCTCACTCACTTTTTTCGCTTCTTTACCTTTCAAATTTAATGACGGCGCGTTGTGTATTAAATGGAGGAACAGGTAGAAAGAGAGAAATACGTTCGACTGTTGAACTTTTGAAATTGCACATATTGACAGATAGATAATTTGTAGAAAACAAAGTTTTTAGAAAAAATTTGCTAGAAACATGAAGAGTTCTTTTCAAAAAAACAATAAAACTTCAGAGCTGATAAAATACTATCAAATAAGTTAAAAATGAATTCGTTGACAATTTTGGTATCGACGCATGAATGATCAGCAACAAAGTTCAATCTTTTGAATAGAGATCAATTAGAATAACTTATCGCAACAAAAAAATAAAGCAAAAAGTATCATCCGAAAAAACATTTGGAGACTTTTAACCGTTACGTTCAGTTAAAAATGAAAAAAGAACTGACACACATTCTGTGACAATGTAGCGTGATTCCCATCGTTTTCAACTAACACATGCCGAAAATATTTTTCTGTGAGCCGCTTCTGTGTGCAACATTTTTTTTCTCTCGGAGTCTTGTAACTTTTCCCTGTTTTATTTGATCAGCTTGCATGGGAAATGTACCTTGCAAATTTAAACAAATGAAAACTTTTTAATTAACAGTTTTTATTAACAGGACAATTGTAATATAGTCAACAAATTACAATTGTGGTCCAGTAAATTATGCAAAGATTACTTTCTTAGGCAATTTGTGTATGCCAATTTTTTTTCACTCATTCAAAATTGGGTCGGTTGATAAAATATGGTTTTGGGTCGGGTCGGGTTTTTGGATAAGATGAGTTATTAGTTCAATTTAATCAAAAGATTATCTGAATCAAGAGGGTGCCAGTAAGGGAATGGTAGTCTGAGGGTGAGTTTCGGATAAACATTCAAAGAAAAAGAAAAAAGCGGAGAAAGAGAAAAATAGTAAAATAAATATTAGTGATTGTTTGAACTAACAAACTGAGAAACATCATAAGGAGTAGAAAGTTCCGGCGTCACACAACGTTTCAGACAACTTGCTCATACGGCGGCGGTGGACGAATGTTTTTGTTGAGGAGTGGAGACCACTCGGGAAGCGTGCTTCTGTAAATATAGTACGTGTATATGTCATCATCTCTTGCTGTGGAATTTGATTTGCTTTGAGAATAAAATAATTTTCTGTTTATATCGTTTACATCTATCTGAGAAAAGTGTCCCCTTACCGTTGCTCATACTGCTCCAGAAGGCGTGTCTTGCGGACGGAGAGGATATGGCAATAGATGAGTCCAACAAACAGCAGAATGATCAGACCAGCGGAAACATAGGCGTAGCCTGGAAATGTTTTGTTATCTACTGCAGGTTAGAATTTTTGATTTTCATTGATGATTGAAATATCATTCAGACTAATTTCGATTTGGCTACTACTGTAGATAGCTCAATGGTGGTATAAGGATTTGTGGCGGTATTAGTATTAGTATAGATAATAATACTAAATAATTCGGGGTACAACCAAAAACTGATTGAAATTGAAATAAATGTCAGACTAAAATTTCAAATAAAGGTTGTCTGCTCGCTTTTGAGAAATAAAAGTGAAAGGTCTCTCTTGTGTGTTGGGAATATTTCTTATTACCCATTCGTCGGTGGCTGACCGTTTGCTCAAAGTTCGGCCCGGGGACGAGGTGTGGGTCTTGTTGCATTGATTTACAGCTGTTCTCTACCGTACTTTACCCGTAAAAAATTCTAAAAGTACGGTAATCGCTACGAGACCCACGCCTCGTCCCCGGGCCAAACTTTGAGTGAATAAGGTATTTAAGAAAAAAATAACCGGAATTTTAACATCATAAAAAAACTAAATTAGTTAGAGCCTATTCATAAATTTACAAAAAAATTACAAACATTTCTATCTAATTGTTTCAACCCGCTCTTACATATAAGTGTTGCTAAAAACCACATTAGCTGGTTTCAATACAAAACCACAATCCAAACAAAAAATAAAGAACAAACTCACTTCTATGATTCATGACGCTTTCAAACTTCGGAATCGAGAAGTTCGATGTTGCAGTGAACGGCTCATCGTCCGATTCAGTATACAACTGAAGGTACTCTCCAGTTGTGGCAACAACAAGAATCGCCAAGAAAAGAAAGACGCTCTTCATTTCTAGGCAGCTCTAGAACATTTGACTCTGAATAGAAAGCCGTCCGATAGGGGTGCCGTTGTTGGATAAGAATGAGAATGTATGAGAAAAGGAAATGGAGATAGGGGGAGAGGGGTATTATGCACAGATCCCGCCCCAAAAAATAATAATGGCATTCTCCTAGGATATCCAATAAAATAAACCCTGCGGAATTAGAAAAAAGGGGAAAAGAACATGCATGTAGAAGATAATTGAAATATTTGGATATTTGGCTCGAGCGAAACAAATACGTTTTCGTCTTTGAAATTGAAAAATTGTGAATATATAATAAGCGGATGGAAAACACGGAGTAATGAATTCAAGTAATAAGAAAAGAAAATAGTCAATGTATTGGAAGAAAAAGGGAAAGATTGATAACCATGCTCTCTCTTATCAAGCGACACATAATGTAGAGAGTGTGCACTTCCAGAGAAACAGACTATTGTTTTTACCTGTTCTCAAAAGAAAAGACCATAGAGCAGGTAGAATGTCAATTAACACTTGATTGACTCGAAAAGTACAGTTGGAACCATGTGTTTGGTATGATCAAAACAATGAAAATATCAATATCATTTTCGAAAAAAGTATCAAATCAGGTGCATGCACACGTATTATTCTTTGATAACTCAATTCAACTTTTTTTAGCGTTGCCCGGAAATGTTCAGTACTCTCTCTTCGTGACTTCTGAGCTCATGGAAGCGTGAACACATATTTCGGCACGTTTCAATGAGTTTTTTCGAGTTTTTCAATGTCTCAAAAACTCTCTGAAAAATTGAGGGAATGATGATTTGTAAATCATACTGTGGAAATAATGGTACTTTTGGTCGTCGTCGCCATATTTTGCGTCACATTCCTTTCCTGAAGTTAGGTACATACATATACCATAAAATATACCAATAAATTTTTAGATTCAAATCAACATTTGCCATCAACCTGGAAAAGGAGAAGGACTGAAAAAAACCAACAAGTTTTCTGGAATGCAATAAAAACATACCTATTTAAAATATACCAATTTTTTCAGAATTTCTATAATCGTCCATCCTCCTATATATTAAAGTTACCACTCGGCCAGATTCAGTTGAGACAGACTGGCAAAAAACATCGGCCCGGCCCGGCCCGGTCGTTTCGGAGTAATAAAATGTGCAATTTTTTCCGAAAATTTTACGAAAGTATTAGAAATTTTGATCAAAAATAGTCGAAAACCCTATGTACGCTAGAATTAACTTTTTTAATAAAAAAATAAAACATATTTCAAAACAAATTCAAATTTTTAAATTATTGTACTGTATCCGGACCGATTGGGCCGGGCTAGACCGGAGAAAATTTTCAAATCGGCCCGACAAGTCTGAGTTTAAATGTATCACATTCATTTAGATACGTCATTACCCACGTTAACACTGTAATCCCACTTTCGAAATATCAGTTTTCTGCCAGATGTGCATTTCACCATCCGTCATTTATTTATTTATTCGTCGGGCGTCTTTCTTTTCTCTGCGTTCTCCTTCTCATAGTTATCATCTTCTAATATCTACTCTCCTAAACTCCAACACAAGGTGCCCTCTGTCCAAAAGTATAACCTTGATCCGTGCCGACCGCCTTAACGGGAACACCGCTTAACGCGCCGCGCGGGAACCCCCTCATACACAAAAAGGCCATTTTTCGTGCAGACCCTAAATATGCACAAATATGGAGGTGGTCGGAAGAGAATTGTGGAAAAGCCAATGTTTGCCCCGGTTCTGACCAATAGTCCCCTTCTGTGAACAATTGGTGTCTGGTTCTTCCAGTTTTTCTTCTTCTTTCCTCCATTTCTCGACCCAATCCAACCTCAACGTCAAAAGAAGGAAACAAATCCTCTTTTCCTCCCACTTTTTTCTTTTGTACAAAAACACGGGCAAAAATAAGATGACTTGACAACCCTCAATCCGAGGAGGACGCTGCTACTCTTCTTCTCCCGCCAGTCATCACTAGATTGACCTGGGGACACTGTGAAGAGTGGTTCTAACCTTGAGTCGCTTCGGTGGCCCTTCTTCTCCTCATGTGTGTCCTTTTTTCCCTCTTTCCCTTCACTCGGTCTTCCCTCCACACATACCATATAATATAACCGCCATTGTTGTCCTCTTCCCTAGCCGCATCCAATTCGTTTCGTCCAACGAACCTCGGTTTTCTCATTGTTGTGGACCAGAATTGTCTTTCTCTATTCCGCTTCTCTAATAATGAACACAATCGTCCTCTTCGGTTTCAATAGTTTTGTATTACTGTAAAACTTTGAAATTCGATGGGTGGAGTATAAAAGTTGTGTCCTTCACGCTTATTAACCCACTGTTCCCATCAAAGTGAACTATATTTTGAGTGAAATGTTATGTTATTCCATAGTAAAGGTATTTAATACAAGATTTTGGAATTTTCAATTATCTCATGGACCTATTCTGGAGATAGCTAAAAAAAAAAGAAAAATTCTATCTTTTGCTAGTGGTAAAAATAGTTGTTTGCTTTTTTTTGCTACCTTCAGAATAGGGCCATTATGTAGTTTTTTGAAAACATTTACAGACTAATTGCTACCAATCAGAAAAACTTAGCAACTCCCTATTTCGCAACTCTTCCAATTTCTTATCTGTGACTAACAGCTGACCGGACGGGATGATCAGCTGAAGTATTTTTTCCGCGTTGTTTTTACGGTCTTACATTCCTAAGAGCGCAAATATCTCTCCTTTTTTGCGCAATCAAACTGTACGAAAGAAAAAGAAGAGCAGGGCGACTTTTTGTTTTCTTTTTTCTTGTCCCCACCTCCATACTAAACTTTGCCTTTTTTCTGAGGCTGAAGTTGACCAACTCCCCACTTGAGTCAGCAGCTCTTGTTTATCAATAGCATATTTCTATTTTCACACGAGTCTGTCCTCACCTGGTATATAAATCCTTCCCCTGCTGAGCTTCTGTTCATGGTGCCCTCGCCAATTATGAAATATGGGCCAACCGAACACATGTGCCTGTTCAGCTGGCTAGTGACGCTAATTCTCTATTCAATTCAATGTGCTGACCCCGTTTCCATTCTCAACCTGTTCGGTAAACATCTAATTTACACGAATGGTGTGCCTGATGTACATAAGCTCAACGTTTTATTTTAATTAAAGTACTGTAGCAAAACTCTCGAAATTCAAAGTTGGGAAACTTGAAACTGACATAATTGCCATTCCCTCCTCCCATTTTTTGTTCAAGTCATTTTCGATGTATTTCCCTCACGCTCTCTGTCAAGTGTCTGTGTACGCATGTGTTCCACCTCTACACACAACAAAAACTGTGAATCAAAACGAAGTAGGTCATTTGTAAGAAACGATTGAGAGCGACGGAGAAAGTGAGAGAGAGAGAGTGAACTGAGAAAAGTGAATATGAATACATTAAAAACGTATCCATTCTATTTCCCAATATTTTTCCTGTAAAATCTTTTTCCGCGGTTCGGTTCCCATTCAAAACTTTGGGCAACGAATGGTTTGTTGACATTCAGTATCGATTCGAAAGAATTCAGTAGCAGCACCGTTTTCCCATTCCATGAAACATGGTGACGTTTCGCAATACAAAAAAAAGGGCGGAAAACAAAAAAGTCATGTGTGAGAAACGGTTATCTATATGTATGTATTTCCCTGTTCCCTTCCCCCGTCCCCCCACCTCCATTTGAGAAATTGCACAACACTTTCTTTCATACCAACATCTTTACACATATACAATCGTTTCGAAAATGTTTATGATTGATTCTTATTCCAAATAAACAAAATCCTTCCTTTTCTCCTCCTATTCCAACCCGCCATAAGACTAAATCCTGTCCTTGTGTTCTTGATGATGAGTCAGTGCGGAAAGAAAGTATTAGTCACAGGGAAACACTATTATTGTGCCGCCGCCTGTATCGACATACACCCATTTTTTTCCTCCTCCCCCAATTTCCGTCGTAACTACAGATAATTCCTTCTGTTTCTTAAAAGACCTCGTCTAAAAGACTAAAAGACGACTGCCATCCATTTTCTCCCATTTTCTACTTTTTTCCTGATTCTTCTTAAACTTTTCTAGACCATAATTGTCCCCTTCTTCTCTATAGATCAAGTTTTGTAGAGTTTCGTCATAATGGCCGCCGTCACCGAACTTCCAAAGATGAACCAAGAGCTCGCTGGAGCCGTCCGAGAGGGATTGGAGCTCAAGAAGGTCGAGACCAACGAAAAGAACATCTTGCCAACTAAAGAAGGTATGTGTTTGTTAATTTTTCAAATTTGTAGTTCAGGTTATTAGTGAACAGTATCATTTGACCATACGATCAGTGCTTACTGATAAACACCCAAAAGGAAAGAAAATAAATAAAATGACATGTTTAGTACATTGTTAGTCACTTTGAAATTATCTGAAATGTCATTTTATAACAATTCTAACTTTCAGATGTCGAAGTCGAAAAGCAGCTCGTCGAGCGCATCCAAGAAATCGAAGCCTTCGACTCCACCAAACTTCACTCCACACCAGTCAAGGAAAAGATCGTTCTCCCATCGGCTGACGACATCAAGCAAGAGAAACAACACCAAGAACTCACCGATGGAATCCAAAACTTCCCATCGGAGAATTTGAAGAAGACCGAGACCACCGAGAAGGTGCTTGCTTAATGTTAGAATCCCTTCCTATCCAATAATTAACTGTTCCAGAACGTTCTTCCATCTCCAACCGACATCGCTCGCGAGAAGACTCTCCAAATGGCTGCTTCATTCGACAAGAGTGCTCTTCACCACGTCGAAACCATCGTCTCCAACGACATCCGTGTTACCGACGCCCAATAGGTATAAAAAAGAATGAACTAATTTTTTCTCCAACATTTATTTTCCTGCATCCACCCTTTTCGTTTCGATATGCGAAATCTATCTTTACGATCGAAACCACTAGGTCATGATGTGGATTCCAAATATCCATAAACAAGAAAAATCCATACTGAAATGTCGGAGATGCTTATCTATTTCCTTTCCAGGGTTCCACCTACTCCACTCCAATTCGGTACACCTACATCTTCTGTCAGAAAGAAGCCGTCGTCGGAGAATATCTTATAACTTTTCTCTTTCTTTATAAGCGTTTCTTTGTCTTCTGGTTCAAGTTTTAATTCTCTTTATTTTCTATTTTTATATCTGCAAATCACATGTATTTTCCTCTTTTCTTCATCCAAATCAAAACGAATTTCTTGGTGTATCAGCATACTAATCATTCCATATTTATTCCCTGGAAATAAATTCTCTCGCATTTTATTCCATCTTTAATCCATGTGGTCCAACTCAGCAATTGAGTCTATCCAATTGTTGTGAAAATCGAAAATTGTCGATTTATTGCTGGGAAAACCAATTTTCTCACAAAAAGTTTTATCATTTTGTTTGTCTCGATCCCGTTGATTTTTTCAGGTGAAATTTTATTCATTCGCTTCTCTAACAACTCTGAAAATCGCTGAAAACACTAAAAAACCAATAAATTGGCGAGCAAATATTGAATAAGTCTCGTAAATCGACATAGCTGCGTCACATCGCTGCGAGACCCACCAAACACACCAACGAGAGAGTATGCACACAGCAGAGGGTGCGAGGCGGCAGTTTCCCCGTCATATTAGCGTGGCATTTTCGATTTATGTAAAAACACTCGTTTTCCGCCGTTCCTTTTCATTTTCATTCTCAATTCCCACTTTTTCAACTAATCAGAGTGTGAGTTCTCTTCAGGTAATGTCCAAATCGACAAGGATGCTCACAAAACTCCTTTGTATTGGATTTTTGGCAGGTGCCTCTGCGTTTTACCTCCCTGGACTGGCTCCAGTCAACTTTTGTGAAGCGGAAAAAGCAAATTGTCCAGTAAGTATTCCATCAAGATCTTTCAAACAATTCTATTGATTTTCTCCTGTTTTCAGAGCAACGTCTCCTTGTATGTCAATCATCTCGACAGCGACCGTTCCGTCATTCCATATGAGTATCACAGGTATGTTGTACATGTTTGTACATTATCAAACAATACAAAAATAAAAAAGGTTTTGATTAAAAAATGACGTGTTTCAGTTTTGATTTCTGCACGGTCAACGAGGATGAGTCACCGGTCGAAAATCTCGGACAAGTTCTCTTCGGTGAACGAATTCGACCAAGTCCATACAAGGTGAGAATATTAAATTCAAACCCAAAAATATATTTCAAATCATTTTAGGTAAAATTCCTCCAAGAGGAAAAATGCCGATTGGTTTGCGACACGAAAAAGTACGCTCGAGGAAACGCCGACGATCTCACTAAACTCCGTTTGCTCCAAAGAGCCATGACCCTTAACTACCAACACCATTGGATTGTGGATAACATGCCAGTGACGTTCTGTTTCAAGAATCTCCAAAATATGGACGTCTGTACCACAGGATTCCCGGTTGGATGTTTCGTGGATGAGCAGGGATACCAACATGACGCTTGTGTCTTAAATGTAAGTCTTTAATTCAGCTTTTCAGTTAAATATCATGTGTGGACAGTTAAAGACACTACAACCAATAACTTTGTTTCTCAGAGTGAAGTATTACACATTTGTGAAATCAAAGTCAGATGCTCCCATTCTGTGACAATATAACGCGTTTCCTGATTTATGACAAAAAAAAGACAAAAATTCTCATTCCAGCAAAAGTACAACACTCCAAACAACTTCTACATCTTCAACCATGTGGACATCGAGATCTACTACAGAGATATGACCAATGACGCCAACTTTTTGGAGCACAGAGTCGGAGGAAGAATCATCAGAATCGACGTCAAGCCACGCTCCATTAAACACAGCTCCTCCTCCAGCCTGGACTGCAGTGACTCCGCAGAACCAGTTGCCATTGATGCGAAATCTGAGAGTGCCGAGATCACATACACTTATAGCATCAAATGGACCAAGACGGATATCAAATGGTCTTCTCGATGGGATTACATCCTTCAGTCTATGCCACACACCAACATTCAATGGTTCTCTATTATGAACTCTCTTGTGATTGTGCTCTTCTTGACTGGAATGGTTGGAATGATCATTATGAGAACTCTTCATCGTGATATCGACAGATACAACAGATTGGATACAGAGGAAGATGCTCAAGAAGAATTCGGATGGAAATTGGTCCATGGAGATGTCTTCCGTACCCCACGTTACCCAATGCTTTTGTCGGTTTTCATTGGAGCTGGTTGCCAGACACTTTTGATGGTTTCAGTCACTCTTGGTAAGATTCAAGATTCAAGATTCAAGATTATTTTGTAATTTTAAATCAGAAAATCCTAAAATATACAAATTTACAGTATTCGCCTGCCTTGGATTCCTTTCTCCAGCCAACCGTGGATCTCTCATTACTTTCGCTCTATTCTTCTACGTTCTCTTCGGAGTTGTCGCTGGATACATCTCTGCTCGTCTCTACAAAACATTCGAGGGGATTCACTGGAAGACAAACTTGGTGATGACCGCTTTCCTAGTTCCTGGAATTCTCTTCACCATTTTCTTCTTCTCCAACACACTTCTCTGGACCAAGGGGTCGTCAGCTGCAGTGCCTTTCGGAACTCTTCTTGTACTTCTCGTACTTTGGCTCTTTATCTCCGTCCCAATGACATTTGTTGGAGCATACTTTGGATTTAAGAAGCGCGGAATTGAGGCTCCAGTCAGAACGAACAAGATTCCAAGACAGGTGCCAGAGCAGACTTTCTACACGAAATCACTCCCAGGAATGTTGATGGGTGGAATTCTTCCATTCGGATGCATTTTTATTCAACTTTTCTTCATTCTTAACAGCATCTGGTAAAAGAGATTTCCCTGTTTCTAAATTATCACTCTTTAAATTTTCAGGGCTCACCAAACCTATTACATGTTCGGTTTCTTGTTCTTGGTCTACCTGATTTTGATCATCACCTGCTCGGAAGCCACCATCCTTCTTGCATACTTCCATTTATGTGCAGAAGACTATCACTGGTGGTGGAGATCGTTCATGACAAGTGGATTCACCGCGATTTATCTTTTCATTTATTGCATTCACTTCTTTAATACAAAACTCACGATTAGTGGAACGGTGAGTACTTGAAATTTAAAACTTATACGTGGTATGATATTTGTCTTACTCCGCAGCACGCTAACTGATAACCTTTCTATTCTCTAAAAGAAAATGTGGAGAGATGGCCGAGCGGTCTAAGGCGCTGGTTTAAGGCACCAGTCCCTTCGGGGGCGTGGGTTCGAATCCCACTCTCTTCAGTTGTTTTTTGTAATGGATAAATTGAGGCATGCAACGGGCCAACTTGAGAAATTTAATCGGCTCGGCCCGGTCGGATCAGGTACAGTGTGTGCTCTCGATATTTTTTTCTCGAGAGATCAGGATTTCGAGAAATCTCTCGAGAGATTCCTCGAGAGAAGACCATAGTTTGATCCCCACTGCGGAAAATAAAAAGTTTATTCATTTTTCACCGGTTTCGAAATGTCAGGTTTCGAAAACTAGGAAATAGTCTGTCAAAAGATTTATTTCTCTCGAGATTTTCTCGAGAGATCTCTCGAGAGATTCTCGAGAGATCTCTCGAGAGAAATCTCTCGAGAAATCTCTCGAAAGATCTTTCGAGAATCTCTCGAGAAAATCTCGAGAGAAATCTTTCGAAAATTTCTCGAGATATTTTCGAGAGATCTTTCGAGAGATTTCTCAAGAGATCTCTCGAGATGCTCTCGAAGACACACACTGATTCAGGTATCAGCACAAATATTGGAAAATTTGAATTTTTCGAAACTTTTGCAAAAATTTCCAATGTTCGACAAGTTTTTTTCGGTTCGTAGTTTTGCAAGTTTGGATAAATGAAATACCTAGACCATACAGTAATCCAAATCAACAAAATTTGTTTTTTCAGATCTCAACAATCCTCTACTTTTCCTACACTTCAATCTTTGTGTTTATGTTCTTCCTGATGACTGGAACCATTGGATTCTTGGCAACATACTACTTTGTGCGCAAAATCTATGGATCTGTCAAGGTTGACTAACCAGTTACCTACCCCCTCACCGACTGCACTCTTCTTCCAGTCCAGTTTTGTATAAGAATAACAACAATCCGTCCAACACTCAATTAATGATTTCTCTTTACTGTTTACTTGAGTGTGACTGTTCGAATAATGACTTTATTGCTTTGCATTTTCTCTTTTTCTTATCTTCCTTTCTCTTTTTGTCTCATCCTATCTCCGGCGTTGTTATAATCCGGAATCCACCACCACCAGTCATCGTGATGAGAGAACATGAACAACTTATGGGTTGTATACTTTACTTTTTCATTTAATATAGATAATTTATTCTTATTTTCATTTTCTGTTTTCCCCCTCCAACAATTCTTGCTTTTGTCTCTATCCTTGGGTATTGTAAAGTTTTCTGGAATAGAACCGCAAAACATTGCTTTATAAACGATTCTTGTTAATGTGAATAATAAATATTCTTCGGCTCCTAAGATTTTATAAAACCTTCAAAAGGATAAACTTAGATTCTTGAAGAAAGCTTGGAGATTGAGAATAGCAATGTTCTTTTGCGGGTTTTGGAACAAGTTTTTGTCTAACATGAAACCTGTTCCGCTTTCTTGAGAGACTAGGAGAAGATCTCGAGGAAGTATGATGCTATAAGCTTGAAATTGGGTCAGACGTTCGGTTTTGGTCAAACACGTTTGCCGCCCTTTCTCTAATTACACTCTCTACAGCAGCTGTACAACCCGGTGAAGGTTTCTTCTTCTTCATCCCGTGCCGATCGGACTACACTTTCTTCTGGATAATGCATCCGTCGCAAGTTGTTGCTATTGTTCTTATTGGTAAGATGTTGACTTGGTATACAAAAGACTTAACGTAGAATATTTTTGTAGTTATTTCTGTGAGTTTCATCAATGCAGAAATTATTCAAAAAGGAAAACTTGCTAAGCATGGAATGTTGAAGGAGAACAAGCCGAATTGTCTAATGGTAAACAAATTTTTGAAATATAGCTTCACAAGTACTATATTTTCAGATAAGATCTGGATTGGGATGTGCTTGTTCATCCTGCAAGGAAATCGTTGGATTCACCAGAATGTTGATTCTCAACCATGTGCCAGAAGAGCAAGAAGTACTCGATAAAGTGTGTAACAGAATTTTCGGTGATGACAAGAAGAAGGAGTCGTTCTGCGAGGAATTGATCAAGGTAACTATTTGAAAATAATTAAATTTTGAAAATGATTTCCTGTTCAGGAAGAGCTCCCGGACATTATCAAGTACGTCAGAAGCCATTTGGAGCCAAAGCAAGCTTGTGCCAAGTTCTGTTAACCAGTTTCCTGTTCGCCTACATGTATTTTTCTTTCATTACTTGTATTTTGTATTTTTCCGTCATTTTCTTAATAAAGTTATTTGTAGTAAGATTAAACTGAAAAATACAAAGTTTACTATTATTTTTTGGTTCAGAGATTTAGAGAGCGCTGCGCTACGGGAGTCGCCGATAGATAAGCACTTTGCATAGCGCACAAGAATGTGGAGAGATGGCCGAGCGGTCTAAGGCGCTGGTTTAAGGCACCAGTCCCTTCGGGGGCGTGGGTTCGAATCCCACTCTCTTCAGTTCCTTTTTTCTCTTTTTTATCAGTAAATATATGTTTGGAGAGACAGTATTCCTGATGTTTTAGGAGTTTGCTACATCCCGATCATTCTTATTTTCTCTATTACTCTATTCGGTGTTTCTAATTATTATATCATTCGATCCGAATAACCTCGGCACTGTTCTCTCCGTTTTCCCACCGATGCAACAATCTGCGGGTTGAATCTCTTCTAATGTGTCATAAGAGAGCACACTAATAAAGGAGACCCAGATGCATGGAGAAGCAAATGGAGACACTGTCCGGCAGCCGATGGTCCTTAATGTACACATCACCCACATTGTCCATCCATCCCCTCATCCTATTATTGATTGACAGTTATCCGACCACACATCTCTAAAAATGTATTTAAAGAAGCATGAATCAAAATTACTACTAATACCAAAAGGAGCGGAACAAGGTGAGAGTTGTTTAGCGATAAAATTGTTTTTAAAAAGTTCATTTTTTTTCAGAAGATGCTGGAATCATTGCAGTTCTCACTGACAGAATACCCAGTGTGCTCATTGTACGGTGGTTCGATTTATTCTGTTTTGGATTTGCAATGTGCTCATACGTATTGGACTTCTTCTCAGATATTGGAATCGCGGTTTTTCATTTTTGGGCAGGAAGGGTCAGTTTTCTAGGCTCTGTCGTTGAAAGTATACATTTAATGCATTTCAGCACCTCTCCGGATCCCTAGTCCTCACATTCGCTCTGCTTCCCTCTGTTATTATCAATATTATCTCGATGGTTTGGATGCTTGACGACGAAATGCATTGGAAACGAAGAGCACATCCTCGCCGAACCGGAACATTCGAGTTAAACCAAAAACGGTTCATTTCATTGGGGAAAATGATCACATTGTGCATATTTCAAGTGAGTTTTACAGTTTTACAAACATCGAAACCGATTTTTTCTCAGATGGGACCATTATTCTGGTATTACAAAGCGTTGTACTATGGATGGATGTTCACCAAGAGCCAAAAAGACAATACTGATAGAGAAAAACGGAGATTCTTCATGAAAATGGTCGAGGCTGAAAGAGATGCGACTCTTTTGAGGTAATTTCCCACTCAAAATACCATTAAACTATTTTTTACCCATTCAGATTCTTTGAAGCTTTCCTCGAATCAGCTCCGCAACTCATTATCCAGGGATCCATTGCAGCCAACTATTTCCAAAGCTACTACGCATCCGGCACTTATCCCTACTGGCTCTACTTCCAAGCAGCGTCTCTCACACTATCAATTATTAGTATTTCCTGGTCCGTCGTCGTTCAAAACCGTTCATTACGAATGACCAGAGATGACAAAGTCAATATTTGGCCGCACGAAGCAGTACTGCAGGTGAGAGATTGGTGATAAAAGTGTAAAGTGTACAATGGACCAAAAAAAAGTATAATTGTTTTTCAGTTTTGTTGGAGATTTCTCACGATCCTGGCGAGGATTATCACGCTGGTGGCGTTTGTACTTGTCTATGAGATTTATACGATTCCATTGATATTCGGGCGTTTGCTAGTCACATTGATACATGTCATTTTTTTGCAAGTAAGGAATTTAAATCAGAAAAACATTTGAAAACGCGGAATTATTACAGGCACTCCATATCGAAGCATGCACGCATATTGAAAAACTACTTCTCGTCATTAACGCTATGATTCACATCTTCACTCCATTCAATATGGCAGAGGGGAAAACAAGATATCGATATCTGGTGGCTTATGGAGTTGAATTCTTGGAAATGATGGTACGCCTTCAGTTATTATAAAGAAATTATTTTAAAGTTCGCAATTTTCAGACAATCTTCATCATACTCCCACCACCACTAAATCTGTTCCCCATGATTGATAAAGTGAGGGTTGGAGTACCCGTTTCTTTTACCATTGGTAAGCGTTCTTGTTTTGTGAACCCAAATTTATTCGAGAATTACAGGCATCCTAATAATGATGATGTACTACAAGTTCTTCCACCCGAATAGGCGACAACTTCTGGGAGCGGTATCTCAGGTCGATGTCAGTAGGAACGTAGAAAAAGAAGAAGTTGCAACATCGTTGAATTCGAGTCCAATACCAGAGGAAAAACCAAAGGAATTAACTGGGAATGTTTTGGAGCACGAGAATACGGAGAAAAAAGTATTTGAATCGCTTTTGGAAGACGAGTGTCATAATTAATACGGTTTGCGTTGAACGTGTAAATTTTTACAATTGATCTCTACATGAAATGTTTATTATTGAATACAGTTGTATAATTCAAAATAAATTTAAAGATGAACCAAACATGCCACATCTTTTACCACTGTGATACCACCATACTTGTTCAGTGAATACCATCTGCAAGATTATATGAAATATTTCAAATCAATAATCTTTGCAACGAACCTGCCAAGTCTACAAATTGCACGATGGAATCGGTTGTCAATGACTCCTAGTGATCTCTCATTGGCAATCAGCTCAACTACTCCACTGGTCTCTCCTTCACATGAAATTTCAGCGATTTGTTGGCCACCTCCTTCGAAATATCTGAAACCATGAAATTCTAGAGATGAAGCAACACTTTTTTGAAACAAACAATATTCTAGCGTTTACGGTGTCGTTTTCGTTGTCTCGAATGGTTATGATATCCGAGCATTGCTCTGAAAACGATTGGTATCGAAAAATCAGCTGAAGTAGTTCAAGTACTTGCTGCCAGTTGCAGAAACACCAATAATATACAACAAAAATGTAGATAGGAGTATGAAATTTATGAAGGAGGAACCCATTGTGAATGAAAAGTGTGAACTTGAAAACTTCTTCAAGTTTTCGTTGTTTTATATCATCTTTTCTTTTTCTGTCACTTTTTCTGTCACCAGATAGATGTTTATGTTTTTGTTCGATGTCAGCTGTGGAAAACGCAATGAATGTGATGATGACTCATGGTTTTCCAAAGACATTTTTAATGAAATATTTCTGTTTGAATGGTGAGGGACTCATTATTAGAATTTTTATTACGTTTGAATAGTTTTTGCGGAATTTCCGGGAAAAAAGGAGGTCTTTGTATATCAGCAGGTCATTCGTTTTTTTGTTGAGTTGATAAACACAATTTATTTACTGTTCAACATTTGGAGAGATGGCCGAGCAGTCTAAGGCGCTGGTTTAAGGCACCAGTCCTTTCGAGGGCGTGGGTTACTGTTACATTCTAGGCAAAACTCACGATAAGTGGAACGGTAAGTACTTGGAATTTGAAACTTTTACCCTATTGAGAAATGAGAGTTGTCTTATTCCGCAGCGCACTGATAACCAATATATTCTCCGAAAGAAAATGTGGAGAGATGGCCGAGCGGTCTAAGGCGCTGGTTTAAGGCACCAGTCCCTTCGGGGGCGTGGGTTCGAATCCCACTCTCTTCAGTTCTTTTTAATTCATTTATTTTTGAATTTTTTGTAGCCTGTGTTGTAATGAAATATGTTAACATGGAAAAAAACCAGGTTTGTTTCTCATATGAATCATACATATGGTTAGCACGTTTATTCAAATTCATCATCAACAGAAAACTTGCAAGTCTAGACACACTAGCGAAAAAAAAACGTGTGTGGGCGCAAAAATCCTTGCGCGAGTATCAATTTTGCCGGTTTCGACTGTTCTTTTTTCTAAATTTCGTGCACTGTGAAATGATGAAGAAGACGAGGGGGGAAGAAGAAGCTACCGGACGGACAGGCATGTTTGTCAGAAGACTTACCGTCGGAAGACGGTTGGGGGCAACAATTGGGGCGCACAGAAAAGAGCTCGGCTTATTTGGAGAGTCCCAGACACTGAAATGAGTTTGTGTGGGGTTCGGAAAAACGAAGAGTGAGAAAGAGGTGGTCAACTATCTCACACCATAACTCCTCACTTTGTGTCTTCGCTTTATTATTAACTTTTCCGTACTTCCATATTTCTATTACTCTGGTATTGTTGGCACAATCTGATTTATTTCAAGTTTTGCTTAAAACTGTATGCCAAAGGTAACTTTTTTCAAACCAGTGGTTTACCATTTAGATGTTTGACCTGGTAGTAAACATGACACAAGATGGAACTTGTAAAACAATGAAAGTAACTCCCGAGTAGGATTAGGCCTGTTTAGTGAAAGTGCATCCGAGTGATAGTGGGAATACGAGAGTTTGAGAGATGTTTGATCAAACGAATGCCGATGTTAATTTGAAAAACCACAAACAGTTCTATGATATAGGTCAGCTCTTTCATAAGTTGCGTTCATTCTCTATGAAATTATATTAAAATGTCTTTGAAACAGGTAACAGTATTTTCAGAGCGTCACAGTTAAATTTTTTTTAAGTTATTCTCCGATCGTCCGCCTTTAAATGCAGTGCTACAAGAAAAAGCACAAAAAATCCGTTACTCATGTTCACCGGCCAAATGTCTGCACTCATTACTATCATTTCTCCCAATTATCACATGGCTTCCAAAGTATGACTGGTCACACTCATTTTTCGGAGATCTATCCGGAGGCCTGACAATGGCTGTTTTTTCGGTACCACAAGGTAAGGGGCAATTTGGAAAGGAAATTTGAAAAAAAAAACCGTTTTTTCAGGTATCGCACTTGCAAGTATCACAGGGGTACCACCAGTCTACGGGTTATACACGGCTATCTTCCCCTCATTTCTCTATATCTTTTTTGGGACTTCGAAACATAATGCGTTAGGTAAACCCTCTTCGCAAAAAGATCTTTGTTTCAAAAAAAGAGCAACCCACATTTTCCGTTTTTAGGTGGCTTTGCTGTCCTTTCACTCATGACCCACGGTGCGATTGAGAAGGTGATGTTGAGAACAGCAACAAGTTATAATGCAACAGCATATGTGAATCATACGTTGGATGAGCTGTTTGACAAAGAAAATGATACGATTATAACAAACACAACATTAATGCAGTAAGCTTACTATTAGCTGACACCCAAAATTTACTCTATTATATTTGAATAATGCTTTAGAATACTTGGAAATGAAACATCATTCGTTGAAGAAGTCACTATGGAAATGTGGACCGAAGGTGTCACACCAGTAAAACAAATCCATGTGGCTACTACTATCATTTTCTTGGCTGGAGTCATTCAGGTTAGATTTTTAGATTTTCCACCCATAAATTGTTGTCTCTATGTGAATCTTCAGGTCTTGATGGGAGTTTTTCGCTTACAATACCTGACATCTCTCTTCTCGGAACAGGTAATGTCAGGTTTTGTTGTTGGTGGAGGTATACACGTTTTCTTCGCACAAATCGGCAACATGCTTGGAATAGAACTCCCGAGAAGAAGTGGTCCGGGGTATCTATACTATGTTAGTTCATATTCTCCCCCATTTTTTAAATTTAATCGAACTTTTGAACTTTCTAGAGAATTTGGGACCTAATCGAGAACCTAGACAATGTACACATTCCAACCGTTTGCATTTCAATGTCATCATTCTTGTTCCTTGTTATCGGAAAAGAGTATCTTGCACCCTGGCTGAGCTCTGCTTTCAACTATCCTGTCCCTTATGAGTTTGTATTGGTGAGAAAACTCAAACGTAGCATGACGTCAATATTGATATTGGTGATTAAGGTGGTTGTCGGAATTACTGCAACTAATTACGCGGAACTGTCTCGGCGGCATGACGTGAAAGTTGTGGGCAATATTCCAACCGAGTGAGTTTTCCGGTCATTTGTTTTTGGTAGACCGCAGAGTTTTCAGATTTCCACCACCATCGCTTCCAAGATTCGATTTGATCCGACATATTGGGCTAAACGCTGCTGCAATTGCTATAACAGCTGTAGCTATCCACATTACTGTAGCGAAGGTTGTAGAGAAACGATACAAGTACAAAATTAATCATGGACAGGTTAGCGCCAGAAGATCTTTTAAGATTTCAAGATTAAAATCCCACGTAAATATTTTTTTAGGAATTGTACGCACTCGGATTTGTTGGTGTGTTGTCTTCGTTCTTTCCAGTTTTCCCGGTGACATCTGGATTTGCAAGAAGTGTGGTTGGAGCAGCAGTCGGAGGATCCACTCAGCTCACGTGTCTATTTTCATCGTTAGCTCTTGTATCAGTAATCCTGTTTATCGGTCCTGCACTCAAATATCTGCCTCAATGTATTCTATCCGCTATGATCATTTTTGCGCAAAAGGGAATGCTCGAAAAGTTTGGGGAGTTGAAGAGTCTTTGGCCAGTTTTCAAAATTGACTTTGTGAGTTTTCAATCATTTTCTATCACAGATTTTCACTCTGAAACTTCTTATAGGCGATTTGGTTAATGAGTTTCTTCCTGACAGTATGTTATGATATGGGTGAAGGTCTTCTTATGGCTATTGGTTTTGCAGTTCTGACTACTATTATTAGAACTCAACGGTATTTTTCTATTTTGGTGGTGTCGCCTTTTCTAAGAATCTTTTCAAATATTGCAGACCAAAATGGCACTTCTTGTCAAGAGACGATGAAACTGATCATTTCAAAGAGACGAAAAAGCGGGACCTGGAGCGAATTCAAGGAAATGTTTGCATTTTCCGAATGGATGCACCGTTGATTTTTACGAGCAGTGACAGATTTACAATGGTATACATTACTAGAGACCCCTAAACTTTTCGAGAGGAAAATAATACAAGTTTATTTGCAGTCTGTTTGGCAATGTGTCAAAAAATGGGAACGATGTAAATCCGAATCGTTTGTGACAATTGAGCAGATGAATTCTGACAGGAGTGCTGACATTTTTGAATCGGTAGGATTTAGGTTGTTTGTTTTGGCCACATTTTTATGGGCAATGTTTATGATTTTATTGTTTTTTATTTATTTATATTTTCAGAAACTAAAATCAGCTCGCCGACGCTGGAAGAGGGACCAGAAGTCGGATACCCGCTGCAAGTTGGTGATTGATTGTGATGGATTCCCTTATGTTGATTATCTGGGTCTGTCAACACTGAAAGCTGTGTACGTGGATTTGAAAGCGGCTGGTGTGCAATGCTTCTTTGTTGTTCAAAAATCTGAATTGAAACGACTTTTCCGTGCGACAGATTTCTATGAAGTCGTTGATGAATCTCAAGTATTCAATAAAGTAGGAGACGCTGTGAAAGCTGCCGAGCAGACTATTTCGTGAGTTTCTAAAGAAAACAAAAAGATTTCGCTCCCGGGTGGGCTCGAACCACCAACCTTTCGGTTAACAGCCGAACGCGCTGCCTATTGCGCCACGGAAGCACACAGACCCCCCAAGGCGTACTCTTATGACTAGTCCGGCAACGACCAACTCAAATGTGGACCGACGCGAGAGGCCAATTCGAGAGAGCGTTGGTTTTCAAGAGGGTACGCAGAGAATCGCGTGTTGCCTTTCTCTGACATTCTGCGCCGATTTTGCGTTGCTTTCTTGGCTTACGTAAACCGCATCGCCGTCTGCATCTAGTTGGTGAGAGATAACAAGGAATGAAAATAAAGTGTAAAGATAACTAAAAAATAAAATTTTTATAATTCAGATCACCGAAAAACACCAAAGAAGTCCTGACAGCATTGTCGAGTATAGCCACTACTGATACTATGTTGATAGATGAAGAAGAGAATGAAGAAGATGGGGATCCAGAGGAAAGAGTTACCGAGGAATCTGAGAATTCAGAAGAAGTGATGTCAGAGACATCGGTGTCTATTGGTGAAGCCAGAAGCTCTGCATCGTCAAGGAATTCTATCAATTCAGAAGAATAATTCTATATTTTTCATTTTTCATTAAATCTTGTTAATCTTGTAAGCCAATTAAAGCGAGTACATTTTAATTTTATTTTATAAGAACAATTATGATACAATTTTTTGAAAACTCAAAAGTTTTATTATTATATTTCCTACTTTTCCTCTCACTTGTTTGCCACAACCACCTAAATTTCTAAAATTCATTAAATGAATCATATCGTACCTCCAATTCTATTTTCACTTCCAAATGTCACCTAATTTCCAATCTTGCACATGTTACCGTTCCCCCAATTATACACCCCACCATGTGCCCTTTCAAGCATGACACAACCAATATATGGGCGGTGCTGTTCAAATATGGGCAGAACGAAAAAAAAGAATGAAGAAATGAAAGATGCAGATTTTGTGTGTGCGGGTTTCAAGAGGTTCCTTTTTGAAATAAGATTGAGGAGGGGGTCATGGTTTCAAGTGATCTGTTTGAAAATACTTGAAATCTCGTCGTCACCTTTTTATATTGAAACATCAAATTGTTCTAGTATTCCGGGAATTTTTGCTTTCTAGCTTGTCGGCTACATTCAGACTTGCAAAATCTTAAAATTTTTGAAATCTTTTTCAAAAACAGTCAAAAATCCTATGTACGCTTGAGTTTTCATCGATAGTTAAAAATGTAGTCCAAATTTTGGATTTTTTGCAAAAAGTTTTTAAAAAACTCAAATTTTCAAATTTTTGTAATGGATCGGCCGGACCGGGCCGAGAAAGTGAAAATTCTCTTATCGGCACGGCCCGGCTCGTTGCAAGTCTGGTTACATTGAATTATTGCTCAATGTTGTTTTTTGATGATCATCAAAAACAAGCCAGCTGTCAGACATTATATCCGGCAGAACAAGAACTTGACAAAAGTGAAAATTTAGCCACATGTCAAAAATTGTGAAGAACAACAACACACACGTTTTGACGCTTGATAAAAGATGAGAGATATGTGAGTTAAAGTTTTCATAATTTTTCCTCCCCCCCCTCTCCACTGGCCCCTTCACTCTGTGTAAACCACGTCCGTTTTGCGTTGCACGGTGGTTTCCTGCATCTCGGGGCGTCGAATTACTTGTGCCCCCACCAGAACAACCTAATCTTAGGTTGATAAAGATGATAGAAATCTTTTTGACCTCTTACCGCCTTTCATCATTACTCTCAACTGATAAGATCCTTGAATAAGCAAATCGTTTAGGAGACACTGAAGATTTGCTTGTCAACAATTAGTTTTATTTCATTTTTCGCAGCTTCTTGACAGGTGACACCTCTTTTTCGCTTTTCCACCTCTCGTTCCCTCAATTTTGCGGTCTTTATAGAGTAATTATAGGATTTTGGGAAAGTGGAAAGGAAAATGGATACGGGGGATACCGATTTCAAGGTTAATAGCGCCTTTTGGCATAATTAGTTCCTTTCTGGAATCGGGCTGGACTTTTTGACTCACTGAATCCTTTCTTTTTTAGTTTTTTTAGTGAACCAAATATCTTTACTACATATTTGAGAATATTGCATAAATTTTTATACTAGGTGTTTCATTTCCGCCATTTCTTTCGTTTCTTTACGTTTAGTACAGTTGACTGCACCTCATTCCGATTTTTACGTTAATTTCCAAAATTTCCACCCTTTTTACGTTAATGCGGGCAGCGTGATAAACCGACCATCACCATTCATATACAAATAATAATATAATAATAATATTATTAACACAAAACGCACTTTTGTATTGGTCACTCACCGTTTTTCGGCGGCCACTACGCTTATATATGTAACAATAATTTGCATGTCCTGTTTTGTGGGTTTCGCAATTATTATGAGGAGCGGATTTTCCTTCCACTCCCATCTTTACATATTGAAATCGAAATCATCAACCACCTTTTCTTTTTTTTCCATCATTTCCTTTAACCATGAAATTTCATGCGAGAGTGCACTCCGATCCGGCGGTAATCGTTTTTCTCCCTTGGGAAAAAGCTTTTTTACAGTACTTGTTTTATAGATATGAGATTGTTGCTTCTGGGTTCGCTGTTAGCCGTCATTAGTTCTTTTAACAATTTTTTCCTAAAACTTTTCCCGCCAACACCATTTCCGTTCTCGTCCAGACGTTCGACTATTGTTGCCAATGTTTATGTCCATATACATTTCATACGGGTGTGTGTCCAAGGTTATAGGGAGCTATAAAACTAACCGATCAGTGGATGTTGTCTTATCGTCATCATATCTATATTGACCCTCCTTCCTCGATTCCCTCCTTTCTCTTCTTGCCATCCTCTTTGTACTATCCATTTTTCGAACCGAACGAAAGGAAGAACCAAGTAAAATTAATCCGAATATAAAAGGTCCCACGGCAAAAGGCGTTTAATTAGATTAGCGTTGTTGGATAAGTAAAAGTAAGAGAACAGAAAGAGAAAGGGTAAGAGAAAGCTGCCAAAATTTCAGGGATAGAAATTGAAATTGAAAGCAATTAACTTTGATGTTCCCTTTTCTCTCCCTTTCCAAAAGTGTATCTCTTTTGACCTCTACTCACTCTCTCACATGAGCTACCAAAAGTCACCGACTCTTTTAATATCTTTAATTAGAATCTATAGCAAATAACAAGTACAATCAAACATGCATATCAAATTAAAATCCTTCCTCAAAAAGGCATTAGCATTCGCTCGACAAGTCCTGAAAAGTGATCAAAAGAGGCGCTACCTGTGACATCTCAACTCATTAGGATCCGCTGACAGCAAGCTCATATCTAATGAATGAACTTGAAAGGGGTATGCCGCTTTGACGAGGAACGCGCGCTGCCAGTCTACGTTTATATCGTTGTCCCGCATCATAACATTCGACTCATTATCTTCGTACCACCTCCTTTTCTCCTTTCTTTCTCCCTTTTTTGTTGGCATGGTGTGCATTGTTTTAGCGGATCTTTTGTTGTTCTTTCCGGTTTGTTTTTATGTTATTCTTCATTTTTTGTGGTCCACTCTGCTTGTAACTTTTTTGCTCAAATTTTCGAAATTTTCTGCTAGGAAACTTTTTTTCAGAAACTTTGTTTTTCCAAAATCTGAATTCCACTACTAAACTCACTAGCAAAGGTCATTTGAAGTTATGGGACATGACCAATATCATCGGAAAAGTGAAAAAACGCTGATTCCAAATAAGTACTTAGTTTCTGCCCTAGAGGCCTTATATTTGAGAACAACACGGTCAAAGTTCGGTAAAAAAGATTTTTCTTGTTGCAATTTTTGCGTGTTAAAAAAGTATTAATTCTCTATTTTTCCGAATATGCACTTTGTTTTTCTCGAATACCAGGCATAAAAAAAACGAAGTATTTATTTGGAATCATCGTTTTTTTCAGCTTTTTAATGATATAAGTTACGTTCCATAACTCCAAACTGACTCCATACCCTTCCCTAGTTTAGTTTTTGTACCTAACTTTCCATTTTTACTCATTTCACATAGTTCTCCTTTACGGTGTCTTTCACTCTCACCCCAATGTTTCCTTATTCCTCAATGTCACCCCGTACCCCTTTCTCAGCTTCAAAAGATACCGATCTCGTGGTTGTGGTTTTTGCGCACTCTTCTTTTCCTCCCCCACCCTTCTTTTCTTCGGTTGCTTCTGCTTTGGCTCATTCATTAATTTGATGTATTTGTGCATAAATTTAAAAACGGCCGGAAAAGGAGGGGTAAGACTCGTCGCCACTTCTCCCCCCTTTTTTGTCCTTTTGAGAGAAGGATGTGATCCATCTAAATCCAGGAGACGTTCTTCCGGATTTGAAGGGGGGAATTGATGGGAAGGAAATTTTTGAGAAGCACAAAGTTAAAACAGGGATCGTTTGTGTGTGTGTGTGGGGAAACAGAAAAAGGGCAGGAATATACACACACCCATATACTTACACAATTGCCCTGTTGTCGGCAGTAATCCCCGCGGTTTGTTCGGCCCCCGTCTCAATACTCACCACTGCCCCCCCCCCCCCCCTTATTTTCCAACCCGTTAGACTTTTCCTAATCCACGCCCCAATCCAACTGTATTGCATAAACACCGCCATCCTTCCGATTTGCTTCTTTAGCTATCCACATCCACTCCCAACATTTTTTGTGTCTTACTTGTGTCTTACAAATGCTTGAAGTTAGAAGAGATAGATTTTTGTCATTTTTGTTCGTGAAACAACACCATTCTGACCTTGCTTGTGTCTGTCTAGTAAGCTTTCCACCATGTTGCTAACCGATAGGAATGTCTGGTCAAAGCATCAGAAATCACCGTTAGAAATGAAGTGGTTCCCAAATTTTGAATTTGAAACTTCTGATGTAGCCTTCCCTTGAAACTGTACACATTTTCGAATCTTCACCCATAGGTCAAACTTTTGAACTGACAGCTCATACTTGTGCACACACGCGCACACGCATTCACACTTTTGCGTTCCCATTCATTCGATGGTCACTTTCGAATTTTAGAATGAATCATCCTTCTCTCTCGATTTTACAGTGAGCAACAACGCCCACCTTGACTTTGGAATCCGGATATATTGGGAAATCTATAACTATAAAAGCTTGGAGCTAGATTTGGATTTCAAGCAGTGTTGGGAAATCCCGGGCTAAAACCAATATCATTAAAAAATAGTTAAAATTATCTTTTATGCTTCTGTTTTATCGATATTCAAAAAAAAAACATCACAGAAATCAAATTTTTCAGTCGTCCCGGCCAGGAATTTCCCGACCTTGATTTTAAGATTTTTTGATTTTCGACAATAAGAAAATATCCTTTCTCACTAAAATACTTCATTTCACGTCTTCATTCCTTCAAACTTTGAGCATCTTCTTCTAGTCAACAAGCACAAGACGCCGCCCGTTTTTGTGCCCTCTGGTCATTTTCGTGTGTCCACTCACTTTGCTGCTCCTTTTTTCGGAGAGAGAAAGGAGAAGATAAGTATGCGCTATGCAACAAAATCTTATTTCATTTTTTTTCTCTTCCCATTTTTTTCCTACTTTTCAATTTTCCACTCTTTTTCTTCCTAACGGACCGAACACGTTTCTGTCTTCTTTTTCCCTTCTCCCCTTCTTGTTGAAATCTCCGCCCACATTGTTCGTATTTGCATATTCAGTACATGAACACGGAACGTCGTCTAGTTCACTCTCTCCGTATTCTTGACCGAAACCGTTCTTTCTTCGCCTATTGAGAACTCGGTCATTGAAAGTGGTAGAACCCATTAAACACTAATAATAAGTTTCTCGCGGCGCACTTTTCCATCCCGATCCACCTTCTTCTACGGTAAAGTAACATAATGTTGCAAATGCATACAAGAATCCTTCCTTTTTCCCTCTTCAGCCGCAAAACATTTTCTCCACGGTGTCGTTGTACAAGAGGTCACTTCGGAATACTTGTATTTGTCTTTGTAGGCTGTAATACCTAGTTCCACAGGTTAAATTCTTCGAATCTCACCCTTAATAAACATTTTTTCGTATCCTATCCAAAATATTTTATTACCCAACGCCCGCCGGCCCCATAACCCACCCAGGCAGCTGGCACATTTCAACATTAGAAGGACACTGAACCTTGAGGACATATATCGCGTGTTTCAAGACAAGATTTGATATCGCGCCCACCTGCCATTCCCTTTTTTGTATTTAGTCTCCTTTCATCGTCTTTCTTTTGAAATCTCGACAGGTGCTCAACATGTGGTATGATGTCTTCATCTTTTCGAAATGAACATTCTAGAAAAGTACATATTTTATGATTGGAAATGGTCATTAGCTGCAAAACATGCACTCATCGATCATTTTTCCGCTTATCCAGTTTTCGATACGAAGGAATTCTGAAGGGGTATACGTGTTCTTTTTTTGAAGTATAAAAATAAATATTGTCACCTAATGTCCATAACAAACAATTGAATCATTTTTGATTGACACTTCCGGAGCAATCAGATAAGAAATAAAAAAACAAACGTTTCTTCTTCTGGTCAATGAGATTCTTGTCCTCCCTTCGACCTAGTTTTGCACTTTTAGTAATTCTTGATTAACGTCCGTTTCGTTTTGTTTCAAACTGAACCCCGAGCTCTTTATTTTCTTTTTTCTTCTTCTAATGGTCATGACAAATCTTTTGCAGCAGGAAGAAGCGAGTGAAAAAGACAAACAACTCTTCATTTTCGCGCATCATCTTCTTCCTTTTTTCATTCTCTTTTTCATCTTGTCGTGATAGATATTATGTAGGGGGACTCTTTTTCTCCTTTTTCTAAAACACAATGAGATGCTCCAATGCTTCTTTATTTCTTTTACAACGGGATGCACTGATTGAGTCGCCCCGCGCGACCTTAGCCCTTACCCTCACCACCAGTACAATTAGTCGAGAGACCCACCCGAAAAAGAAGAAAGCTCCGCCCCCCTAGGGTTGGACCTCCTTGCTCCCACCCTTCATATGGTCATCCAATCTCTGAGACTCATCAATTTGAAAGGCGTTTATTGGAATGAGCGAAGCCACGCTTTCTGTCACTTTCGTTCAGTAAAGCTTAGTACTAAATGCTCATTGATGTGATGTTCACATGATTTTATTATATATCTTGCGATTGCGTTGAGTTTAGTGTGATATTTTTTACCTAGAAAAATGAAAAAATGAAAAAAAAAATCTATATTTCTCTTCGTTTCTCATTTTTCTGATTTCATTTCATTTTATCTTACACATAAACTTCCACTCAAGTTCGATAAAAATATAAATGAAAAAAATTCCCCTATCGGCACCCACGCAGATGCTCCAGAACCACTTGTTCACACTGTTTTTCATGTTTCTTCCCTTCCTTCTCTTTTTTTTGCTCCGTAAAGTGGGCGGAGCAGCGTGGAGCACATAATGTGTTATAACTCCCACCACATCCTTATCATACTTTCACTGTGAACCCAGAAACCCCCAATCGTCTGTGCAAACAGGGTTAGAGGCCAAAGGGTGAGCAGTGACCTGTCATGTTGATAAACAAAACTCTAGAAATCAGATACTTCATAATATTTTTAATTTTTCTGCAAAAACGAGTAGTCACCGTTGTGTGAATTCGAATTCAATAAACATATCATGATATCTAAACAAATTTTGTTTTTCTGGTTTTGCTACCTGACCCCCTCCGAACCCCGCCCCCTTGCTGATGCCCCTAGAAAATCAGAGCTTCTGAAATGAGAATGAATGCTCCCCCTCTAGTTTTGAGAAAAGGAATCATCAAGGGAATCGTAAATGTCCCTAATTCATATCGCCACTTTCTGTCTCACTCTGCATAACCACACCCTGCCATCCTCCCCGCCTCCTTTTCTGCTTCTGTTGTTGTCCTATTCATGACAGAAGGGCCAGAAAAGAAGGCGGATGAGCAAATCACGACCGAAATTTTACAACTGACTGCCGTCCCGTCCCCGTTTCTTCGCCATTCTTCTTCTGATAGTTCTGGTCAGGCAGGCTGAGTCACTGTAGTACTCAACATGCCCAAGACAAGAGCACACGGTGTATACTGGTGATAAGAAGACAAGAATGAGAGGGGGTTGTAAAACAAAGAGAACTAGGTAGTCAGACGGTTTCTAATTGCTAATAAATTGGCAGAATAAGTAGAGTCTCTAGTTTGTTTGGTTTATTTCGTTTTAATTAAAATTCTTACTTTTCTGATTTATGATCTCTTTCCTCTTCGTCTTTTTTCCCTGAATTTCAAAATAATGTTTTTCAGCATGTTGAAACTGGTACTGATTGGCCTTGGTCTTTTGATAGCCTCTACCACTGCTCAAATTAGGACGAAAGGTGGCACACTTATTGTAAGTTTGAAAACCTTAAACTCTGTTTTCATTTTTATCTAATACGACACCAAATATTTAGGCCAAAGAAGGAGAGTCTCTCAGTTTACGATGTGAGGTGGAGGACCCAACAATCGCTATCATCTGGCGAAAAAACACGGACGTTGTCGCAGTTGACGATGAAATTCTTGACACCTACGGAGGATACGAAATCTCGATGGAAGGCTCAGTAAGTGAATTTGATTAAGTCTAGCGAAATCAAGAGTATAACGAAATTTGGATTTCTTCAGACATCTGTGTTCACCATCAAGAGAGTCGAACCAATCAACTCGGCTAACTACTCGTGCGCGTTGGCAGAGCCGGAAGTCAGTGTTACTTTTGTCATCAAAGTGCAAGGTAAGCTCAGAAATTTTATATGTTGTGAGGTTGGGGATTATATAAGGTAACAAAAATAGGAAGTATAGTGAAAATAGGTCATATTCGTTTATAATGGGATAGGTTTGATTGCTTATTATTCAACTAGGGTAAAGTTCTGTTAGAGCTTCTTACATTTTATCTCTACTACCCATCGTCGGGAGCTCTCTATGTTCTGACACTCTTATTATTGGACATTTGTCATTACATAATGCCTTTTCCTTGGATCCCATTATTCGCACCCTCAAGACATCTGCCCTATGAAATGTATGACGCGTTGATTGAGAGGGAATAGTAGGAAATAGAAACTAAAATAAACTATTTTCAGTAAAACCATTGGTGCTCATCTCCCCTGACACCGGAGTCTACCACGCCAGAGTTGGAGAAAAGAATTTGGTGATCACCTGTCATGTGAAAGAAGGGAACCCGAAACCAGGAGTGGTTTGGACCAAACAGGTTGGTATATTATCCAGTTGACATTTAGTCTAATTATTGGTTTGGACACCTTGACTCCGTCAATTGTTGATCCTATAATTATGGATGTATTTCTTTTTTCAGGCTGCCAAATTGCCAGAGGATATCAAGAGAGAGCACGGAGGAGCCAGAATTGTTATCACTGAGGTCAAAAAGCATCATGCTGGAAAGTACAACTGTTTGGCGGAGAATGTCGCAGGATCGGATAGAGCTACTATCGACATCCATGTTGCTGGTAAGGGATATGTTATGTTTTTGAAAGTGAAGAGTGGAGTTTGATTTTGAGTGAAGAGAAATATTGATTTTTTGTGATTTTTTTGATTCCCGAGTGTCACAAAAGCTCCGATTCATGAACAAATAATTTATCACGTCTTGCGGTGTGATAAATTATAAACGCCACATGTTGAAACACACTAGTCCATTAGTATCTTCTTCTTCTCACCAATAAAATTTTTTTGTTGACGTGACGTGTGCCATCAATCACTCATCTCTTTTTCAGAGCCCGTCCAAGGAGAACGCGAAGGTGAGTATCTAATCGTCGTCGGATATTACATCGTGATATGTTGTGTTGTGATTGTGAATGTGCATCCATCTGGTTTTATCTCAAAACAAGCCAAAACAAAACCAAAACCCATCTAGAAGACGTTGGTTTTACAACATCTGCGTCTGCGGGGAGGGTGATGTTCTTCATGTCCCCCCAATTGCTCTATAGAAGGTGTTGGCGCAACAAAAGGGGTTGTGACAGGCAGCCAGCTGCAATTTATGAACCATCGCCACTACCCATCATCCAATATTTTTGTTTATATGTATGAATGGTTCCTGAGAAGAATAGTGAGGGAAATTAATCCTGTAGATAAATCGACGTCTCTAATTGGAGGCAAGGGATTTAGACTATAGCACGGATAGCGTAGCACATCATCAGCTCATCATACTCTAGATTTAGGTTGAAAACTCAACAGATGGTTGATCGAATAGGTGACAGTTTGTGAGTCGGCAGGCAAAGAACGATTGACAAAATGATGTGCATTTGCGATTATCCGATCCAACATGCCAAACCATATGGGGTGGCATTCTGGCATGCTGGTGGGAAACCCGCAACGATTATAATGAGAATGAGAAGATTTTGATATTCATAGTTCATGGGATATGCGGGTTAATAGTAAAATTTTATATATCACTTCAACAGTAATTGCTGAAAATAAGTTAAGACTAATTAAATATTATTTTCCTGATCAGTTTCTCTATGGGATAAATATGTTCCCCTTACATCATTTAGTTCATCTCAAACCACCAGACAGATCAAAACCGAAAAAAAAACTATTTCCAGAAAAACCATGGGTCAAAAACGAGGACACATTTATTCCTGTCCGCAAAAACCAAAACGCTTCATTCTGGTGTACTTATGACGGAACTCCAGTCCCTCAAGTCGAGTGGCTCTTCAATGGTTACAAGATTAACGTATGTCACGCAACCGCTTTTAAAACCGAAACTCTAATGAATTATGCGTTTGCAGTTCAATGACGAGAAGTTCAAGAAAACTTCGGAGACAGCTCAAAGGCTTAATGGGTACAGCAAGTCAACCCTGACTGTTGGCGACATCACTGAAGAAGCGTTCGGCGACTACGCATGCCGTATTTCCAACAAACTCGGATCTGTCATTGCAGTGGTCCATGTTAGCGGTGCGTGATGACATTTGACTAATTGCCAATCATTTTCTCGTTCTGTTCCGTTTCCCTCCGGATCTCCAATTCTATGACCAAACGTCACGAATAATTCACCTGGAGAAGGAAGGAGGAGGGAGGAAGGTCCTTGTTATTTGCACCGGGCCTGTGGACTCCGTCACCTTTTGAATGAGCTCTATACCGACAAATTTAAATAATGAATTAGTTCCTCGAGAGAGAAACGGAACAGAATGATGACTTACATGTTGGGGGGTGTAATTGGTATACCAAACATTTTCAGGAAAGCCAGGACCACCACAACTGTCTCTCGATGATTCCGAACTTTCATGGACAGTCAGAGCATTCGACAAAATCTTAGAATACCAACTCTGCCACCGATTCGAGAACGCCGACCATTTCCTGCCAGAAAATTGTCACAGTGTCCGAGTGAAAAAGAGTGACAACAATGGAGATGACAAATGGACCCATACCGTAGACTTGTCATCATATTTGGAGCAAGGACAGAAGTATCATGTCCAGTTGAAAGCTAGAAATGCATTAGGATGGGGAAGCATGGCCAAGGATGCGTTGAGCGTCGAGTTGCAAAGAGTTGAGAAAGGTAAACTATTAAACTTTTCTAAATACATATAATTTTGGTTTTTTCAGAAGAGACAAAGGCCACATCCGTCTTGTCAGCAGTGACCGCTCTTTTTGTTACCCTTGTTTCAGTTTTCCTACTTTGAGTCCCCACTGTCTAGTATTTCTTTCTTCCCCCTACCTCTGTCCTATTCCTCTCTATGCAATGATTTGCCATGCCCTACTTCTCTACTTCTAGATCACAAGTCAGATCACAATCATTTTTCCAAATCAGGGTGTTCAGTAGAAAGTATGGTTTTTCTAGTTTCCTTGCATTTCTCTCACATTCAATTTCCAACTTTTTGTTAAATGTGAGCCGGTGTCTATTTCCTTTCTTTTCCTTCCTTATTCTTTCGTATTTCTGTCACTTCTTTTTCAACAATTTTCACTTTTTTCTCTTCTGCGAAATACCTACTTTTGTGATGATGACTATCAACCCAAATCTGTAAAAACTGTTTCTTTCTCTTTCCAAAACTTCATTTTCTCTCCCAATCCACTTAATTTACTCGGTGCCGTTTTCTGAATGTTGTCAGTTCTTTCCCTTCCCTCAATTTCTTTTTCTATAATATCCGTTTACATGTTTCGAATAATTATTTATAATTGCCAATTGAATGAAAACCAATTTCTATGCACTTTTTTCTAATTTTCTTCAAAAACAATTATATTTTACACAACCGGTTCTTAGACCGAGAACTGAAACAAATATTGAACCCAATTAGAAATAAAAATAGAAATAGAGGAAATAGGCAAATACTTCTGCACGGTTTTCGGTCTCTTCGATTTCTCTATTTTCAAGGTCTTGTTCTTTGAAAACTTTCGACTAGCCGGAACGAAAAAAATCTTTTTCAATTTTTCTCCGGTCTTCTGCTGTTAGTGTCATTGTGATGATAACAATGATAACATAAAGAAAACTATGCGTAGCATTCATAAAGTTGTAATAATTTCGACATCAATGGGCAAGAAGACACATTCACTTTCTTACACTATACATCGAAGCGGTAATGAGGGTGTGTATCTGTGTAAAAAGGAGAAAGCTATTATTGACGAAAGGTTATTTATTGAAAATGACAAGAAATGTTCAAAAGATGAAAAATTGCAGATAAAGATCCGATTCTGAAGTTGTAGAAGTACGCGTTCTTTTGTCTATTTCTAAGAAAGAGGTCATCTTGGCTTGAAGCCAAGTAATGAAAAGTGTTACACTGAAGAACGAGAGACGGACAATTAAAGTCATTGAAAAAAGTAACAAGACAGAAAACAGTCATAAAACCGAATTTGAGACCAAAATGTTCTTCTCTGGTTTTATAGGAGTTATGTATACATACCCAGCATATTAGCACAAATGAGGACAAAATTTAAAGTTGTTAATAGAAAGAAAAAATGATAAAAAGATTTGACCCAGGCAGGGCTCGAACCTGCAATCTTCTGATTAGAAGTCAGACGCCTTATCCATTAGGCCACAAGGCCACGATGGAAACTTTGTCGTAAGAAAAAGAAGAGCGGGAGAAAAATGAAAACATATGGTGGAACATGAAGATAGGTAGTCGGAAGAAATTCAACTATTTTTGTCTGTCATGATCTTGATTTTTCAAAAAAGATAGCAGAAGAAATGGTAGGGAAATTGCTACAACTTAACAGAAAAGTTACAGAAATGAAGTAATACTTTTTTAATAATTATCATTTTATTTTTCAAAAAGTTCTATGAAAGTCAAAAAAACGGGCGAAAATCAAATTTTCGGCCGTTTTGGTATTTCTTTTCCATTATCTCGAGTTATATACACAATACAGCTTTGTGGCTATATGCAAATAAAAAAACCTGTTTTTTTCTACTGATACAATCAACATTAGCACTTATAACTATCTTTTTATGTCTCCAAATGGTACTGCAATTTTGAACAATGTGACAGAACCCTGTTCGCGTTTTAATGCCATTCATAGAAATTGATATTAATAAAACTTAATTTTCAAAAAAAAATCAAAAAGATTTGACCCAGGCAGGGCTCGAACCTGCAATCTTCTGATTAGAAGTCAGACGCCTTATCCATTAGGCCACAAGGCCACGAGTGTCCATCCTCCGTTTGTAATATATGTGTCGGCATTTCTCTCTGATTCTCTCCTTTTTACTTGTCTCTCTTGGTGGTCTTGCAAATAGCAAAGAGAAGGAGCAGCACACCCCACTGGAGCCACAAGTGTGTGTTGAAAAATAGCTTATTCAAGTTTGTCGGACGGAAATAAGTAAGCCAATTGCAATCTAATTCAGTCCCCTTTTTTTATGGCTCCACATATTTGCCATCTTTATAATTGACAGTAATATTGAAAATTGAGGTCGAGTGAATTGTAATTGGAATTGTAATTGGAAATTCAAAAAAATTGGATGTTCAAAAACACATTTCCATTTATTTGGCAAGTCCCCCTTAAAACCACTTCGCCGAAATATGACGCAGTAAGTTTTTTATTCCGGTCATCTGCAACGATCATCTGTTTTCAAGTAGTACTGTAGGAAGGTTTTCTTGAAACTGAATTGGTGGAGAATGAGTGAGTAAAGAAACAGAGAATTTTGATTAGAATGATCAATTTGGTTTTTGAGTACACTGCTAATTCAAAAAGTTCCATTCTTGAATTTCTCTAGCTTTTGCAAACAAAGATTTGATATGTTTCTTATCAGTGAGTGTGAAAACATTTCTTTCAGACTGAAAACTTTTCTTCACACTTTTAATTCTGTCTGATTATCATCTGCCTGATGAAGTCTGATTCCAGAAGAGACTAAAAAGACATAGTGACGGTCTTTGTCTGAAGACGAACCGAACTTTCACTTACTCAACCGTTTTTTTGTCTATTCTCTCAAAACCGTGACCCCTTCCTTTCAAAAATTTTGTAACGCCTTCGAAGCGTCAAAGTGGGCGGTGTCTCACCGGACGATGCCATCAAAGAAGAGACAGGTAGGACACTTGGACAAAACCGCAGGGGCATCATCACCAGCAGGGCGCCTGATCACATCACTTCTCATTTCGCCACCCCCCACAAGATATATCCTATCTTTGTCTTGTCATCCAAGTCAAATCGCATCCACATGATTCGATTAATCGCTGTTGCTGTCTTCTCACTTTTAATCGGTCAGTTTGTGATTATTAGACGTAACGTGATTATGAATGGAACATAGAAAATACAAAAAAATATGATGGCACACTTTTTGTGCCAACTTGCTCAGTTATTTATAATGACTAAATAGTGATGAATGAGTCAGTTTAAAATTATCTCATTCCAATAGGAGAAAAAAACTATAATAACCCCTTTGCATATCTGTGGCGTTCGTAGAAGAGCTATAAAGACGGATGTAAAATGTTTTTCGACTAATCAGATGTATTGAAGGTATAACTACCCTACAAACATAAAAATCCCATTTTTTCTATTATCTGGCACCAATAGACTTAAAAAGCAGCTTAATTTGACACACGGAAGTCGGAAATCTGAAGCAGAGACTTGTTGAAGTCCACTGGTACCAGATACGTAAAATGATAGGAATTTTATGCTCAAAGGAAAGTTACAGTTTCAATTCATCTAATTAACTATGTATTATTTCCGTCAATTCCGTATTGTCGGAAAAATTTCACATCCGTCTTACTTCCGTCTTTACTTCTGCACATTGATTTGTATATCTGTAGAAAGCTAGTTATGCCCATATTTTCAAAATCCATATATATGTATATTTCAGTTAATGTGGAGTCCACTCCATGCACTTTTGTCACTAATGGACAACAAATCACCTATGGTGTCCGTGGGAACACAATTCACTTTCGTGTTGTCTTGACTGGAATCCCACCTACTGGATCTGGATGGACTGCTATTGGATTTGGAAACAGTATGGTGAGGTTTTCTCCTGTTTTTTGAAAAAATCCCGTCTAAGGTCAGAACACATGAATTTCCAAGGTGAAAATTTGCAACAAAACAACCACACAGACAAAATTTTATCTGACGTCGTAAAGTTCATGTCGCAAAAAAAGAAGCAGATCGTTCTTTACTCATTTCTCGCTAGTCGCCCCCGAACAAACGTGAACTGTAAAATCAGTAAATCAAAACTATTTCCCTCTCCCTTACCCGTTGAAGTATTTACTTTACAACACTTCTTCTTTTATTCAAAACTGCAATACGTTTTTCACTAATCTAATTTGGACTGAAATGCAACCAATTAGAAACATAAAGAAGCAAGTCAAGTTCACAAAGATCATTACTGAAAGTACAGTAGGCAAACCGGGTCTTCTTTCAGTTCTCTGGTCTTGACGTGATTGTGGTTCGTGTTCTCAATGGAAGAGTTATTGTGACCGATGAGTTTGTCCGTGGATTCCAGTCTCCTGTGCCTGATAGAGTAAGTACATCGGGATATGTAAAAATAATAATTGTTATTAAATGTTTCTTGTTCAGCAAAACAATGTCCAAGTGTATGGACTGCGTTATGAAAATGGTGTAGTGGTGGCTTCATTCTCCAGATCTGTGTTCTCAAATGAACAAATGGATGCTAACCTCTCTGGATGCTCACCATGGAAGGTATGACCAAGTTTTTCAAAAACAAAATCAAATTTACTTACTTCAGTTCTCGGTCGGATTGAACCGCATGAGTCCACAAGGTCACCTCTTCCATCATTCCCAAACACCAGTCCATCGCGTCGTGTGCATCAATCAATGCACCGTCTAAACATTCTGCACCTGCTATTCTCCAGCCCTCTGATCTCCTCACCTGCTGTTGCATCCCAATTTTCTCCACATAATTCGAAATGTGTTTTGATCTTTTGTCAAATTATTCTTGATGTATGCCTATTTTGCAGTTCTATTGTTCCGATTTGTGTAAAAATAGTGAAACGTTTTATTCGCAATCCTCTTTATTGTCATAATTTTTGTTTCGAATGTCGTAGAAGGAAGAGAGATCATGAAACCAGAACAACACCCGGCGGCAAATAAAAATAAAGCAAGAGAAAAATGCTTCGGTACTCAATTTTGACACTCTAAATCTCCATGATTTGACGTAATTGGGAAAGCAGGAAATACAAGAAACTATTGATTTATAAATCCCAACTGAATAAATGATGCTTGATAAGCATATCGGTGACACCTTGCTTCAACGGTTCATCCCCATTCTGTTTATTGTCTTGTGAAGAAGACACGACGGTTGAGAGAATTTTCTTCTTTTGACTGGTAAGTAGCTGCAAAAAAGAGAATTTAGTTTGCAATTAAACTTTACACACTTTGTTTCTCTCTATCCCGTTCATCTATCTTTTCTCACTCACCCCATTCAAAAACTTCCGCTTTTTCTTGTCGATTCCCTCGATTTCGAATGACATGCTGAGGTTGAACGAGAACTGACTCAATAGGCGCAGGTCACATTTGATTTGACGCCACGCGGGTGATCGTATGAATGCCCAGCTATGATAGTATTTATTTCTAATGTGTTCGTGTTGTGTGGCGGAACAGAGAAGGTCAAACCATAGGTGAAGGCATTGCTCGTTGACCCCGACGACTAGAAGACTTCTGTGAAAAAGAAGAAGAAGAATGATGGTCAAATTGTTACAAAAATTTATAAGAAAGGGGAAAAGGGAGAAGAGACAAACCTTAATTTCACATCGTAATGTGATGATACAGCGTTATGAGAGTCATTGATAAGTTGGACTGAACGAAAGAGAAGTTCTTCTGGGGTCAAGATCTGGAACAAAATGGTTTGAGGTTTTTTATAATGCTAATGTGGTTTTGCAGGTCATGTAAAAGTGTATTTTTGTACATTTTTTCCTTGTTCACGAGTGTCGAGAAACTATTTTTCACAAGTCTCATTAGGGAATGTTATGGAGTCAGCTTGGAGTTATGGAACATGACATATAACATTGGACAACTGAGAAAACGCTGATTCCAAATATATAACCAGTGTTTGCCCTTGAAGCCTGGTATTCGAAAAAAACACGGTCAGAGTTTGGATGAATATAACATAATAATTTGTCATTTTTCAGAACTTTCATCTTTTTTCTAGAATAATGAAGGAAAGTTGAAAATGTTGAGGGTAATGGTTTGCGAACGCTTAAAACTTTGACCTTGTTTCCCTTTAATACCAGGTCTCAAAGGCAAAAAGTGCTTATACATTTAGAATCAGCGTTGTTTGAGGTATTCAAAGATATAGGTCACGTCACATAACTCCAAACTTACTCCATGACCTTTCCTAGTCAGTTTAGCGTTGGTCTAACAGAATTCTCCCCATTTTTGGATTTTTGACATGGTCGTGTAGAAAAACGTAGAAAAAGATGTAAAGATTACTTTTTGACCGTTTGTGAATGGAGTGAAATACGTATTTAAATACTTTTTAAATATTTTTACATGATCTGAATAACCCCATAAAATAATCAATTACTCACTTTTCCATCTTCATCAAGATTGAAAGTGTTACACAACGTCAGCCTTGAGTAAACTGAATTGAAATTCTTCTCCACAGAATAATACGCAATGTCCTCTATAAACGACCACGGATGATAGCCCATCGACGAATGCAGCACATTCTCGCGTATCCCATGATCCATTATCTGTCGAAAGCTATTAGCTAATCGACCTCGTATGTACTCGGTGATCTCGGGTGACACCGCTTCATCTCCATAAATTGTATAGCTCTTTCCTCTTTCATCGACCACTTCCACAAATTTGGCCGGGAACCAGCCGCGTAATCCGTTCACCTCTCCCACCCAACAATGCTCGTCCTTCTCACTAATTATTGTGATGATGTCGTTTTTTCTGAAGAAACAAGTCAGTCAGTCATGAATGAATAAAACCAACCTGAATCCCAGCTCATTCTCTTCCTCTCTGGCAAAGTCTAGGAGAGCACGCGCTCTTTTCGCACCGATACGTCGCCCTTTCAAATAATTGGCTATGTCTTGGTTATGACTTTCCGGACTATAATCGGCCTGGAAATAGCAATAAGGTTTAGTAGGTATATTACCTTGGAGATTGTTACCTGTGTGCATACATTCAACTCCATCTTCTCATCACAAGACACGAAATACCGACATATTTGCAGAACGGACTCTTTCAGATCGACCAGAATTTCAGTTTGACGGATGTTTTTGCTTTTCGGATCATTTCCACTCTGCAAAATCCAATTTTTTGAAAATTTCAAAAAAAGACAACAAACCTCATCCTTAGAACTGAATATTTGTTTGATAATAGATTTCGATCTTGTCAACTTTCTCCTCGTTGTTGTTTGTTTTGGGAGATTGGTATCAGTTGATGTGTTCACAATCATTCCCTGGTCAGCCATTAACACTGCCTGATGTTTCTTTCTCAACTCAGCAATTAAGTGGTCCGTTATTGTGAACTCAAATGATCCCATGTATTCAATAACCTTCTCTACCTCGGTTACCTGAAATTTATATTTCACAAGTTTTTTACTGTACAAAAATTTTCAAATATATATTATACCGTTGCCGGTAGTTGGCTCAACGCTGTGAAAATATCTGCAGAAGACTTCGTTGTTTCTGCAATTTCTACAATTTCCTGCTCTTTCATTTTTAAAATCGATATCATCACTCGGAAGATGTTCACACTCCCAGAATAGAATATAAAATCCCAGACTCTCAATAGTACTCGAGTACGAAAAACTGATCCAAATAGTGTTAGTAGCCAGTTGATAGTCAGAAGAGATATCTGAATACAAAAAAAAATACAAAATGTTTAGTACTAGTACTAGGGGGTACCTCGACTTCATAGTCATCCAGAGCCTTGTTCAAATCCGGTACATGGCACTTCATGAGGTGTCTGGAGACACGCTCATCTGCTTGTAGTCCGAGAAGGGTTTGGGTATAGAAGTTGGGTGGCAATATATCTTCGATCAGAGCAGTCATCATCCAAAATGTAGTTTCTTCAGAGCAATACAAAAGGAGATCCGCCACGATGACACCTGAAGCTTCAAAATTGAATCCATACCCTCTGAAAAAGTGAGCATACCCATTCCTTGACAATACCCCAAATCTGGATAGATAAATGCAACGCATTTCAGAATTCTTCTTAATGCTTCAACTCCTTCTGAATTCTTCTTCCAGAAGCATATATTGTTTGGTTGAGTTCTCAATAGATCTCTTTCGATTTGAACTCCTGAAAATTGAAAACCCAACATTTTTATTTACATGAAACACTACCCACCAATAGATGGCTTATCCTGTGCGCATTGTTGCAATACACTCTCATATGTGTATTTTGCTTCTCTCTGTTTTATTGTAGCTCCAGAAAGACGAGGCCAAAGAAATGGACGCATTGAATGGGGGATTCCGCCTTCTTTCAATAGCTCCTCAAATCTATCCGTTTTCAGCTCGGGACCCACAATATGCGACCACAACACATCGTTTTTCACTTCCTTGTGCACATCTTGCAGATATGAAATCATTTTTAGTCTGAACGATTAGATTGTGAAGAATAAAAATGATTAAATACACTGGGCTCACTTATGTCCGCTGTCCTCCAAGGGAACTGGATGCGCTTTCGGAGTGTCTGTGTCTTCTTCATTTTTTGTGCCATTATCCTCCTCTTGCTTCCGGAACCCAAATTCATCAAAACTGCAATTGGATGTTGAAACAGAAATAAATTAAATGAAAAGAAGGGCACTCACTACTCATGCGGATCTTCAATATAAATTGGCAGCATGGCCTTGTTGATAGCAGAAAAAGGCTTCCCATCAAGTTCGAAGTGTGAGGCGTGTATTTCTTTGTCTTTCTGAAACAATTTGTATTTTTTGAAATTCCAAAACTTTATAAGAAAATGACGTCACTTTGTGTTTACGTACTTCTTTAGTATGCTCGGCGATTTTTCGAGCAATTGGGAAAACGTCGTCGTCGTCATCTCCGACAGCATCCGCGTATTTTGCGTCTTTTCCTGAAACTCAAAAACTCAGAAACTAAAAACATTCAAAAATAAAACAAGAGATTCCAACAAAAACATAATCCCGTTAATGATTAGTTACAAGACAGCGCACTCACCTTTCTTATACTTTGCCATTATCTCTTTTTCCTGCAACAGAGTATTTCAGAGTTTCTTCTATGCACGTGAGAAAAAATAGGCAGAGTTTGAATGAGAGGGAAAAGAAGTATGAGAGAGAAGGAGGAAAAGGCTGCTTTCACTCAAATGAGAGCACGACTGGAATGGACAAAACTGGTGAAGAAGAGAGTGGGAGGGAGGAAAAGGGAAGAAACGGGAAAAGAAAGATGAAAGAAGGGGGGAAAGTGACGAGATGCAGATGAGAAGAAGAAGATGGAATGAAGACGAGGAGAAGCTCCGCAAGCACGTCGAATGATGAAGCTGTGTAACGCCCTTTTTGAGGAACGGATGGGAATTTTCTCGTCGCATTGAACGTTGGAAATGAATGCCTTGAAATGTATAGTTGAAATGATTGATGCATTTTCTTCAAAGGAAATATGGAAATTATTTTACAAAGTATTTATTACTTTCTTCTTTCATGTTTAATGGTAATGAATAGAAGAAGATAATTACCGTAAAAACTGTATTTGAGCGGCATGTCGCTCTATTTTTCAACCGCCTCTCAGAAAATTTTTGTGGTTTCAGAAACTCACTAAAGTTAAACGGAAAAACACTTTTTGAAAGTTCTATTTGTTGATCTAGAGGTTACTATTCACGCTACTTCTAATCAGAACCAACAAAATACACCGGGATAATCATATTCATGAATTCTGATTATAGATGGGGTGTCGTTCTATTAGAGGTGTCGTTCTATTAAAGGTGTCGTTCTGATACAGTTTTTACGGTAAGTCCTAGTTGAATGGTTTATTCATGACAAAGGGACAGGCCACTTATTCGACAACCGGGAATGAGAGTTAAAGGGAGTTATAACAGAAAGATGAGGAGAGGTAGGATAGATAGACTTATGGGCCTATTGACAAGGTAGCAGAAAAGGAAGCGAAAAACTATTTTAAATATAAAAATACCTTTTCGCATTTCCTGCTACCCTGTGAATAGCTGCATCACTAATTGCAGTTAAAAACAAGAAATTTATTTAGGTCTTACGATTTAATATTGGTTTTGAAAGACCGGGTAGATAATTTCACCGGAAAACATGAAGAAGGTAGAGAATTCCAGCAGTTCAAAACACGATTAGAAATGTACTGAGCATTTAGTTTGTTCGTATTCTTGATGATGCGTCTGATATAGTACTGATGACGTCTCGGTAGTTTATGTGCAGGATAGTAAGTAAATAATTTATTTTCACAGAATATTTCCTTGCTGACTTTAGATTTGTAGAAAAATATTAGGTCGCTCACAAGACGTCGGTACTCCAGAGACTCAAGTCCGCACAGCTCCAAGGAATCATGATATGATAGATACTCAATGTTAAATTTCCTGAAACACCTGTAAAGGAAGGATTTCTGTATACCTTCCAATCTTCGAACTTGAACTTTTGTAACCGAAGAGAAAATGCATGATCCATATTCTAATATCGGCCTCACATATATGGTATAGCACCTTAAGATTATTTCAAGAGCGGACGTTTGAAGTATGTTGAATATGATAGTTGCTCCCATGACTCAATGTTGCTGAAACCTTATTCCCATAAACGTAATCGACCTAGCAATTAAAAAATTTACTGTGTTCTGTGGCATATGTTTTTATTTCATTGAAGTTATATACAGTAGCGAGCATAAGTGAGCACCCCTTCATACTTTTATGTGTAACTCTGCTGAATCGTGTCCGCTTTGCATAAACTTTTTTTTGAAAAAAAGCCAAAGTATTCATCAATAAGAAAATATGTTTTTTGAAAAATTTCAATCACTGATTTTTTCGATAATCGATTTTTCCTAATCTTGATTTGAAAATTCGAAAAAAAAACTTTTTATTTTTCTCTTGGAGATATTGAATTTTTTGTTTCAAAATGTTGGAAACAGTCTGAATAAACAAAAAATTGTGTTGAATTAGCTTCTCAACTCCTAAGTATCGTGCTAAAGCTCCAGAAGTCAAAAGTAATGCCCTCGGGGAAACCATCATAACTCATCAAAAAATTCTCCAAATTTTTTGAAACATGTATCAAAATACGTGTCTTGAGTTTTTCTACAAACCAACATTAAAAAGTTACAATTTTAGAAAAAATAATTTTTCAAATTTTTTTCACTCAAAAATTATTTTATTCTCATTTTTTCTCAATTTCCGTAGTTTTTTGGCTATAACACGAACAAGGAATACATACACGTGTTTTGTTATTTGTGATAACGCACTTTGCATACAGTTTTGGAAAGGTATGTACGTTTTATAGCCAAAAAATTACGGAAATTGAGAAAAAATGAGAATAAAATAATTTTTGAGTGAAAAAAAATTAGAAAAATTATTTTTTCTAAAATTGTAATTTTTTAATGTTGGTTTGTAGAAAAACTCAAGACACGTATTTTGATACATGTTTCAAAAAATTTGAAGAATTTTTTGATGAGTTATGATGGTTTCCCCGAGGGCACTACTTTTGACTTCTGGAGCTTTAGCACGATACTTACTAGTTGAGAAGCTAATTCAACACAATTTTTTGTTTATTCAGACTGTTTCCAACATTTTGAAACAAAAAATTCAATATCTCCAAGAGAAAAATAAAAAGTTTTTTTTTCGAATTTTCAAATCAAGATTAGGAAAAATCGATTATCGAAAAAATCAGTGATTGGAATTTTTCAAAACACATATTTTCTTATTGCTGAATACTTTGGCTTTTTTTCAAAAAAAAGTTTATGCAAAACGGACACGATTCAGCAGAGTTACACATAAAAGTATGAAGGGGTGCTCACTTATGCTCGCTACTGTAGCTAAATAATATATTTTATTAAATTATTTATTACTGCGATTCCAAAAATTTATTATTGACAAATTAGAAAAAACATCTTCAGTTGTTTATCTTTTTCAATGTTTCCGGTGCTTTACTCCCATAAATGTAACATTGTTTTGTTGCCGATTTTATCATCCTTGAATCTGCTGAACAGTTGAAAGCTTTCTTGAACTCTGGATGTTGCACGATAACGTTTACTCTAACATTGTTTGCGGAATGTTCTTCATACTTTCCATTTTTCTTTTTGTCCACAAATGATAAAGTGCCCTAAAACGTTTTAATATGTTTCAAATAATTTTTTTTTCATTACACTACAAAAATCGATTGCATGTGCATAGAAAAACAGCTGTTCGTATGTCATTTTCAATCTGTCTATTTTTGTCTGAAAGATTACTGATTATTAAAAATTAAGTATTTGTATTCAATACTCACTCTTATTCTTTCACCGTAATATGATTTCAAATGTTCATAGGCAAGGTGTAACCCAAAAATATCTGCACCATTTTCATCCAAAAAATCATTTGTAGTAGCACACGAATGTTCTTTAAACTCCATGCATGTTGCATTATACTGATTCTGCACACACTCCTCAACCTTTTTTGAGAAGTACGGCAAGTGTTGCAGTTTGTCATGTTCATCGAAAAATGTGTGCCCTATTTCGTGTCCAACAGCGACTCCAGTATATCCGAGCTGAAATTAATCAAGTATACCATAAACTTATCAAAATCCACAAATCTTCACAGGCTAACCACTACTAACCTTGGTTGCTTGTTCGATTCCATATTGACTGGCATAATAGTAAGGATATCCAAAGCTAACACTAGGATGGTCGTTGTAAGCATTGTTTTCAGTGGTAAAATGTCCTTTTCCTTTTGTAAGGATACTGGAACTTGCAACAAGAATATAACACAAAAGGTCAGAGTTTTCGCCGACACTAAATTTAGATTTGCAATTCAAAAATACTTTTCATAAGTAAATAACAAATCAGTTACGATTTGAAAGTTTTTGCCAAAATTGTCTTGTATTCTTAATTGTGATGTGATGTTCTTAACTTGTGAGACAACATTTTGTTTTTTCACCCAAGGAGTTTTCTGAAAATATAAACTTTTTTTGTAAACACTATGACAGCATACCTCTATATATGTTTCCGCCGTTTTCAACATATCTTCGACCATATTTCGTGTTTTCTCAATTCCCAACCGAACATCAACTTCTAAATGTGCATTGATACTGTTTGCTGTATTGACATAACTTGTCGCAGCTTCGTGAAAGTTTGAGATGAGTTCCCACTGTATCTTTTAAATATAAATAAATAACATGTTAAAATAACTCACAGCCGTAATAACGTGATCCTTTGATTTTTCAGTCAGAACTTCTCGAAATGTCTCTAACAACGAATTACAGCCTGCTATATCAGTTTGTCTTTCACTTCTTAGTTTTTTCATTGTTGTATTTTTCAAACGATTTTCTAGTGTATCAATACCAGATAACAAAGCATGCACGGAATCCATGTCTTTCTTCTCACATCTGAAATGAACATTTCTAATTAGCTTTATCTGTTTCCAAACTTACATAGTCTTAACTGATTCAATAAGAAAATCATTGGTAGCCTCTGTACTACTCAGCAGTTTTTTTCTTGATTCGAAACTTTTAAAAGAATTCTGAAATACTTCTTGTTTTCAAGTAAATAAATTGTTGCAAACGTACAACTATATCCAAATGATTCCACAAAGAACTTTTTTGAATGTCTTCGATATAAGTATACACTTCCTTTAACGCAGCTACAGCGATATCATTGGGGCTATCAAAGGAACACACATGGCGATAGAAATTGTCACACGGATCTACACTGTGATTGACGTACCTACAAAAGATTATAAATAGTGTTTTTTTTCGAATTATCTATTCTAAAAATATACTTACTTCACTATAGCGTCTTCTACAAAATCAAACGGCTGCGGAGGTTCAACAGCTATGCAACGATGAACAATTGCTAAGAGTAACAGAATATTCATTTTCTTAAAAAACTAACAGTTATTTGTGCCGCTTATATACCAGAGACTCATCATACATTTTTCATCACACTACATACATTCCCTGCTTGACAATATAGAGTTTTCTAACAAAACGGAACTGTTCTGTTTTGTAACAATAGCGATATTGAAAATTTCTGACAGTACCTAGTGGTACTAGGTTAGTACGAAATAGTTTTTGAAAAACTTACTCTGTTCTGTAGCATATTTATTAAAATGTTTTTTGTTAAAGTTATACATCGATATAATTAATGTTGTTAGATTAATTATCACTACAATTCCAAAAGTGTTATTATTAATGATTGAGAAAAAAAATTATCTTTAGTTGTTTATCTTTTTCAATGTTTCCGGTGCTCTACTTCCATAAATGTGGCATGGTTTGGTGGCCGATCTCATCATTCTTGAATCTGCTGAACAGTTGAAAGCTTTCTGGAACGGTGGGAATTGGGCTATCACGTTTGCTCTAACATTTTTTGCAGAGTGCGATCCATACTTTCCAGTTTTTTTATCAAAAGTGACAGAAGACAGTCTTCCCTGAACTGAACACGTATATTAGACTTTCTCTGACGTCACTCACACTACAAAACGACATTGCATAGGAATAGAAAAATAGTTGTTCGTTGGTCATTTTCAACCGGTCTATCCTTGTCTGAAACAATATTTGTAATTGAAAATGAAGCCTATTCAATATTCACTCTTAATTTTTCACCGTAATATGATTTCAAATGTTTGTAGGCAAGGTGTAATCCAAAAATATCTGCACCATTTTCATCCAAGGAATCATCTGTAGTAGCACACGAATGTTCCTTATACTCCATGCACGTTGCATTATACTGATTCTGCACACAATCTTCCACTTCCTTTGAGAAGTACGGCAAGTGTTGCAGTTTATCATGTTTATCGAAAAATGTGTGCCCGATTTCATGACCTACAATGATTCCAGTATGTCCTAGCTGAAACTATACGTTGTTTTTTTAATTGAAACCCAGTGAACTAACCTTTGTAGCCATCTCTTTTCCATATTGATTGTGATGATAAACTGGATATCCGAAATAGACAGAAGGGTGGCCGTTATAAGCATTGTGGTTAGGGAAAAACCAATTGCTCAATGCACGCAGTTTAAAAGTACTTGACATGAAAATATAGCACAATAATTCGTAATTTTCCACAACATTATATTTCAACTTGCATTCCGTGTAATATTTTTCCAACTTGTGTAACATATTAGTGCTGGTTTGATAGTCTTCCCCATAATTATCGTGTATTCGTAGCTCCGAAACTATTTTCTCAATTTTCTTCACGACGTTTTGTTTTTTCACCCAAGGTGTATACTGAAAATAATAATTTTAAAGGTAATATACTAATAATTTACGTTATCAAAGAAAATAAACCTTGACAAGATTTTTCGCAGATTTAGAAAAGTCTTCAAACATATCTCGCGTAGCTTCGATCCCTCTCCGAACATCTACTTTCAGATGATCTTCGATGTTTCTAATTTGGTATACATGTTTTTGTGCCAAGTTGACAAAATTAAAAATCAGTTCCCACTGCAAGAGTTGAATTGACATTACTAAGCAAATAACAAAACAAACTCACTGATGTAGTCATAAATTTGTCAGAATTTTCTGTTAACAGATTCCGTAAAAGTTCTAATTCTGCGTCACAGTCTCTTTCATTTGTATTTATCTTGGCAACGAGTTTTTTACGTCTTAGATTAGACACTACTTGTATAATATCTTGAGTCAAGGCAACTGTATCTAATCCGTGTGTACATCTGAAAAGATATCATTTCAACTAGAATATGCACGCCATCAAAAGTAATATCAACATTCAAAAAGTGTTGCAAAACTTACGATGAATTGAAAAATTTAGTAGCAACTTCTATGAATGATGTCGCATTTTTGAGTATTGTTGAGAATTCATTTTTTTCGAACATGCGGAAAGTTGTCTAGAAAATGAATGCATATTTATATAAGAAACATTTTTTCCACAAACAATAATATCCAACTGATCCCACCAAGAGTCATTTTGATTTCGTCGAGTGAAGTCAAACACGGGTTTCATGGCATCACTAACAGGCGAATCGGGACTATCAAAAGAGCATACATGACGGTAAAAGTTGTCGCATGGCTCTACACTGTGATTTGTGTACCTAAAAATCAAGATATGCTGTGTTGCAAGAAAAGGACTTACTTCAAAATACCATCTTCTATGAAATCGAATGGTTGGGGAGGTTCGATAGCAATGCTGTGATAAACAAATGATAGCAATAGTAAGATTTTCATTTTTTGGTATTCTCATGTAGGCATGGCGTGTTTATATAGTTTTGGTGAGATCTTCTCTATCCAATTACATCAAAATTAGTTCTATCGAAAATAGAAATACTGATGAGAACAAACAGTTGTATTCCTTGAAAACAAAATTGGAAACGCTTAACAATGCAAAAAGCGTTACTCAAATTGTACGAAAAATGTACCTTTTCTTATTACAAAATTGTTTATTGTCTGTTTTTCTTGTAGAACATTTATTTGTAGCAATGATAGAATTCATATCAAAGAAAAGTTAAATTAAAAACTTTCTTCTCGTTTCCGGTGCTTCATTTCCGTAAATATGACATTGTTTAGTAGCGGATTGCATCATTCTCGAGTCGGCCGGACAGTTGAACGCTTGTTGGAAGGCTGGATGTTGAGCAATTGTATTAATTCTGATATTGTTAGCAGAATGCGGTTCATATTTCCCATCATCTTGAAGTTCTACAGAAGATAGTGATCCCTGAATTTGGAGAATTGATTGAACAGGTAATTTTTCTTTTCCAACTAACACTACAAAATCCCGTTGCGTAGGAATAGAAGAACAATTGGTCGTAAGTCATGTTAAGTCTTTCTATGAAATTCTGAAAAACCAAATTAGATAATACATCTAAGCGGCTCCAAAACAACCCCAATATCAAAACCATAATATTCTTTCATAAGCTCATAAGCCAATTGTAAACCAAAAATGTCTGCACCATTTTCATCCAAAAAATCATCTGTAGTAGCACACGAGTCTTCCATATACTCCGTGCATGTTGCATTAAACTGATTCTGCACACAATCATCTACTTGTTTTGAAAAATATGGCAAGAGTTCTGGTTGATTATAACTGTCAAAAAATGTATGACCAATTTCGTGACCGACAGTAAAGCCAGTGTATCCGAGCTGATAAAATTAGATGAGATGTTATTTTACAGGTCCCCACTCACTTTAGAAGCCATTTCTCTACCATATTGAGTATGATGATAATTTGGGAAACCAAAAGCAAGTGTAGGATGATTATTAAAAGCATTATCATCTAACGAAAAAACTTCGTCGCCATGGGAAAGACGGTGTTCGCTAGCTGTCATTATATAACACAACAAATCCGACTCCTCGACAAAACTGTACGACAACCTACACTCCAAGAACGTTTTCTCAACTGCAACTAAGATATTTGTCACTTTTTGAAAATCTTTTCCATAGTTATCATGCATTCTTAATTCTGAAGTAATCTTCTCAAATTTTGCAACAAGGTGCCGGTTTTTGACCCATGGAGTGCTCTGAAAACATTGTTTATGGGTTTATGGTGATGACTACCTGGCACACCACATACCTTGATAAGATTCTCTGCAATTCCTAAAACCTGCTCAACCAATTTCTTTGTTTCTTCAATTCCCTGTCGAACGTCAACATCCAAGTGAGAGCTTATACTCTTGGCGAGGTTTACATGTTCAGTTGCACATGCCTCGAATTGGGATAGTAAATCCATCTGTAACCTCAATTCATGGGTAAAAAAGGAAACGTAGGAGTAGACCTTACCGGAGTGTGTCTTGAAGATTCAGTTAGTGCTTCTCTTAACGAATCCGTACGAGAGTCACAAGTCTCCCATGTTGATTTTCCCTTGTTTCTGGTGTTTTCATCATCTTGCGAATAATTGCTTCCCATTACTTCAACCATTAGTTTGTATAAGTCCTCAGCCTGTTCATCGTTTTTCTCACATCTGGAACCATTAATACACACCAATATAAAAATTCCATATATGTATACTCACACTTTTGAGAAAACACCAGTAAAAAACCTGATCATGTCCTCCTTACTGCTGAGCAGCATCTCCTTTTCTTTTATAATTGGTAATAGTTTCTGAAAAAAGTATTCAGCATCAAAATCACATAAGAGAACTGCTTACAATCACATCTAAATTATTCCAGTAAGCGTTTTTCTGAACATGCTCTAGATACGCAAGCATATCTTGGAATGCTGCACCAAACAGGTTTTCAGGACTGTTGAAAGAGCAAGCATGACGATAGAAATTGTCACATGAATCAACACTGTTATTTTTGTATCTAAAAAATATATTCTCACCTTGACCGTAGTCTGAGAGTCAAATGAAACCTACTTCACTATGGAATCTTCTATTACATCAAACGGTTCGAATTCAATAGCGATACTGTAAAAAATAAATGCCGACAGTAACAACAATAATAAAAGTTTCATGTCTCATAATGGAGGAAATTTTCAGTTTCTTTATATACCCGATAGTGATAATACATTTTTCAACTCTTTTTAGGTCTGACAATTGAACAAAAGACATGAAAAGAGAAAATTCTCTCCCTCAATATAAATTTATAATAGGAACATATCATGCTGTTGAACTTTTTTTTCTTCAAATAATTGAGTCCAAACCAAACTATAAAATTTAAGCACACTGGAGCAGAGTTCAAAAAAAGAATAAGACAACATCTGGTTCTATATGAAAAATTTATTTATTTTCAAAATTATTCGATAAGTCATAAATAGTTCTTGATCATGGTCAACAAGCTCTGGATATATTTTACAAAGAACAAAACACAATAAAGCGACTGATGAAAAAAATGGGGGATGAGAAGAATCGTTAACCCGGGGCATGTTTTTTTGACGACTGGCATATTTTAGAATATACATTGTGTGATTATGTCATGTTGATGAAAATGATCTCACAGGCTCCAAACATTTTGATTGGTGGCCCAAAATAATTGACACCAGCACTAACGTAGACGTATGTGTCCGTTTTGTTGTCGTAGTACTGTCCTCTGAAACAAGTTTTGGTTAGAGACCGGTATTTATCAAAGTTGTCAGGCCCGAATTCAAAAACGCACCTTTAAAAAATTTTTGGCATTTTTAAATTTTTTATCGAAAACGTTGAAATTTCTCGCTTTTTTCGCTATAAAAATTCAAAAAATTTGAATTTTATATTTTGGCGCCAATTATCCGGGACTTTGAGCCGAACTTTAATTCTGCTCTGCTGACACGGCTTTGGCACAGCCCCGTATCATTTTTATTAATAAATGAATTCTACTCACCTCACAAAAGCGTTAGCAATATGAACGATTGGAACAAATGGATACATTTGACCACCATGAGTATGTCCGGACAAAATGAGGTTGACTTTGTCGCTCAGTTTTGGGTTAGTGAGTACAATCTTGGCTGCATTGGGTTGATGAGCAAGTAGAATGTTGGTTGAATCGGAGTCACAGGTGGAGAGAGCTTTCATCAAATCCATTCCATGTCCAGGTACATGAGCGCGAACAGCGAAGAGATCATCAGCACCGGCGACACATAGCTTCTGTCCATTAACCTTGATATGCTTGTTCTGGTTGTGGAGGACCTGAAACCAATGAGTCATTACTATTTTGATCTGAATGATTGTATTACTCACGGTGATATTACAATTCTCGAGGAACCAAAACCATTCGGTGACGTTTCCGTGCATATACTCGTGATTTCCTGTAGAGAGGTGTCATTGTTTGCTTTCGATAAACTTTGAAACTAATACCTGTTGCGAAATAGACACCTCCCGGTGCTTTCAAATTGCAAAGTGGCTCCGCTGCTCCATGGAAGTCGCGAACAAGTCCGTCAGCAAGATCTCCGGCAATAGCAATTATATCTGGAATTGAATAATGGTGACAGGGAGGCTATTGTTTTGACTCACCTGGGTTCAATGCATTGGTCAATTCAACTATCCTTGCTATTCTCGTTCTTCCAACCGATGGACCAATATGAACATCCGAGAGAAGAGCAATTGACACATTTCCACTGTTTGACGCAAATCTCTGAACATAATTTGATGAAAAATTCACATCCGAATGAAAAAAATTCCCTACTTTCATCGGGATGCTAGCTTTTCTAACAACCGGATCCGTATGTGTTGTGTAGAGTCCACCGAACATAAACAAAAATCCGAGAATCACAGCGAGAAGGATGTGGAAGCTACGATTTTCATGAAGATATCTGGAAATGTAGTATTTTTTATCATTTGTCACAATCCTTATGTAGTGGAACTATGAAATATTCATCCAAGAAAATATTACTTACGTATGCACAGAGTTGGCCGACACTTTGTGGTGGATCAATTTTGTAGCATAGTAGAAGATATCAGCAATGATCAAGAAGATCAAAATGTGTGCGTAGCAGGCAATGAAGCTGAGACTGGTGATGGCGATGACGTTGGGTTCCGGACCTATAATACATCGATTTGTCATGTTTTTATTTCGGATTTCGTAACTTTTGTGACTTCTAGTGTGTATGCTTATTGATCTTCACAATTCTGTTTTGTTATACACAGGGTACATTTTTCCGGACAAAACATGAGAAAAATTTGCATAACAGTTGACCAGACCAGACAACCTTTGATAGACCATTTCCGGGTATTCATCAGTTTTTTCTCACAGTCTACGAGTCGAAAGAGAAGAATTCATCTTTTGAACACTTACCAAGTAAAATATAATAGAAAAACAGGGCGATGTGTGACAAAAACAGGAAGAGGAGCATTAGGGCTTGAGCAATGTCTTGGAAGCAGAGAAGTCGTAATCGCCGGTTTCCTACTGGATTTGGACCTGGGAGAAGGGTACTGAAAAACAATTTCTCTTAAGACTAATTTTTCGAAACTCAGGTGTCAAATTTGTTTCAACTAAAGCAGGGATACTACTACCAGAAGCAACGCTACTGACTAATTCACACTTTCACACACAATTGCTTCAACGGATTATGAAAATACTCACGTTGCTGCGAAATCACTCTCAGTCTCTACGTTATTCGCAAGAGAAATCTCACTCTCGGATTTGTGAGTTCTGTGTTTTCTGAAAAAAAAGAAGCTTCGTGGTAAGTAGAGATTTTACACCTTTTTTCTATACTGTATTCCGACATTGTTTTATTCAATGAATTTACTCACGTTATGGCAAAGTTGACCCGTTTCCATATGTAAAAGGAGGTGGCCAACATCGCTGTTGAGGTTATTAGCATAGTGTGCAGACGGACCAGTCGATGGTGAGCCACACCATCTGTTGATTTTCTCGCGATTGCAATGGTGACATGGATAATGGCTATCACCAAGATTGCAATCTTAAGTTTGAGGTTCATTTCCTGAAAAATCAACAAATTTTACACATAGAACAGTAGAGAAAGCAATCGAAAATGATGTATGGAGTACTTTATACTAGCCGTCACAAAACAAAACCGATAAGATGCGGGCACAAAACCTTGTGTGAGAGGGCGAAGAAAGTGTGTCCGAGTGGACGGAGATGCGGGAGAGGGTTTGTTCCGATGGACATAGTGAGTAAACAATGCGTCAGCAGAGAAGCAGGCGCATTTCTTGAGACGTTGTGCGCGTTTGCGAGAGACCAAGCGAGAATTTAAGGTTTACAAGTTTAATTTCTTATAGGACTAAAAAAAATATTGTTTGGCAATCACTTAGCCTAAATTTTAGTGACTTTTTTCAACTCTCCGCAAATTTGGTCACGAATCAAATACTCACCGAGAATGAATTTGTGCATCGTGAATACCAGGGCATCTTACTGAAATTGAGAATTGAATGAAAACGAATGAAATTGGAAAAAAATAAGACGTTTTAAAACACGATATTCAAGATAAAATCAGGTCATTTATAATTTCGTAATACACATCAACCGGTTTTCAAGATCTTTGTTTTGAACAAAATGATCGTTCAAATAAGAGGTCACACGATTTTTGGATCATTGAGCAGTGGTTGTTGTTACCAGTAAGATTCTTGGAGGTTGGGAGTTTGATGGAATTTTTTTTTGAAAGTAGAAAAAACTTGGGTAAACAGTTTGTTTTTGGTTGAGATGAATAGAATCGCTTTGCTAAACGTGTGAAATGATGTTTTTCGGAGTACAAGAAAAAGCGTGTAAATTTCAAATAAACACAGAAAAAATGGCATTTATTAAACATGTGAATATTCACTTTGCGTAAAACTACTACTGTCACTACATAAAGATAAAATTTATAACAACCAAGTAATTCTCGAACAAGAAAAAAAAGTTTCAAAAAATTCCTCGTTTCTCCTAGAAACCTCCAGCAAATAGCTTTATGAACGACAAATCTTCCTTCCTGCTAAGCTTTGAATCACAAAACTGCCACAAATGCAAGAAATGGACAGTAAATTCCCTTTTTTCTGCCGTATTGGACACTTTGGACACAACACGACACACTTTCCGCACGACGCCGACACTCCGATGATGTTGATGACAAATCTATGATGACGTTGTGTTACTTTTTTGTTCTATGGAATCACAGTATCAGTTTCATAATGGTAAAAGGTCTAGAAGCAAGGAAATATCAACTAAATCGCTTTGGAAAAGGAGAAATGAATCTAGTTAAAGGGAAAAAAGCGAGAACAGCTCTTAAAGAATATTGGTTCGTAATGGAAAAGGAAAAAAAAAACGGAAGGGCACTAATTCCCACTTTTTATTCACGCCATTCCCCTTTGAATAGGATTGTCTTCCTTCTCCGGCTGATGGAAGTACCTCATTGGTCCAAAATATGCAGAATATAGACAGCGATGTCTTTTTTGGTGTAGAATGTGAGAAGAATGGAGATGGGATTGTGAAGAAGTTGTTGTCAACTATTTCCCTAAAGACAAAATTGTCGACAACTGAAAGGCTGAATGATGAGCCCCACATGGTTTTCCCCGCAAAACTAGGCTCATCATCGCCTTACTAATCTCTTATTTCAATATTGTTCCAATCTGTTCACTAATTCACTTCATTTATCTCTTTTTAATCTCCTGTTATCAGGAATATTCAAATAATTATAATTCAAATTACCGCTCTTAATTCCCTTTTGTCAGTAAACACGCTCTATCGCTCATCTACTCTCCTCCGCATCAACACTATCTCGTTGTCGGCGGCCGCGACGCGTGTCCGCGTAGCGGTCGACCGCGCATCTCAGACCAATCTCGTTTAACGAGAGAGGACCGTTCACCTACTTTTTGGGTAGAATGCGTGAGAGTGAGAGAGTTTTCCGGCGAAATAGATCCTTATAATTTTCCAGGACTATTTCTAGCCACTTTAGCGCGTACTGACGCTAGGAAATTCCTAAAAACTCCACCTTTTTGGGCCCTTTAGGCCAATTCAAGCGATCCGCGGTTGTGACCGCTCATTTTGTCTACTAATCGACCCGCGGCACCTCCAGCAGGACGCTTCTCTAAATATATAAAATTATCTCTCTTAAATTTAACTAAATCTTTCGTAAATAAATGGATCATTGTCTTAAAACTTGTGTTCTGTTGTCGCATTGCTCATCCTCACATTTATAGCCGTTATTCTCACATTTAAACCAGTTAGGGAAGATTTTATCCGGAGCGGGTCTGTCTCCGACCGCACTTTAGGCCCGCCTCCACATGGTGCATAACGACCGTTCATTCTTGTAATGATTGGCCAGTGACACGTCCTCCGATTTATCGATTCGTCCGTAGAACTTCTCAGAAGTAAGCCGGAAATCGCTCAAATTAGACTATTTTACGTCTATGAGCAAGAATCGAAACGAGAGAGGCGCTAACTGTAAAAAGAACCGAGTCGGCTTCCCTTTCTGAAAAATCAAGGCTAGTGAGCAGCGATCGTGGCATCAGAATACATTGATCCATCAAAAACCTCTAAAAATTCAAAAAATTTCGAAAATTCTCGTCAATTCCGCTTATACTCGCGATATTCTCTTCCTCTGCTTCCGTACACTTCGATCCGCGGCTGAAGTCTCTTCAAATCCGACTACAATACTGTCAAACAAGGAGAATTCATCGTCAAGGAGCGGAAAACCCGTACAACAGAAGTCACGAAGGATATTCGCAATATAAATTTAGCCGTCGCAGTCTCAAACTCGTAATACTATCCGTATAAATCGTGTTTTCCCCATGGAAAACCACGAGAACGGTGGAGTAAAAGAGCTGATAAAACGATAAATCGATCGGTTGGCGGCCGTGACAAAATCCCATCGGGTAACCTAAAAATATCTACAAAATCTACAAAATTGTCTCAATAAGTCACATTTTCTTGTGCGAAGAGCGATTTTTCAAATCAAATTTCCATAAAAAGAGCAAATTCCGACATCGGAATGCTCCAAACCACTCATTCTTGAGTCTCCGTAAATCGACACCTAATTATTGGTTAAATCGGACTACGGTACGCAGTGCGCGAGTCATTGTACGCAATGCGCGTGTCACTGCGGACCATGATACACATGAGCTTACGCGCAACCGGAATTAAGTAATTTCGCGCTCGGCCTAAAATCTTTTTCGTGTATTTCCGTCATGTCGTTAAATTTTCGTGAGATTTCTTGAAAAATACCAATATAAAAATAATTCTGAATGTATTTTCAGTAAAAAACAATGAATTCGTCCGACGAAAAACCTCAACTCTACGACCCGCGGCCACGATCGGAAATAATGTCTTCAGACAACTACGAAGTCCCACAAATCGTCAAGCCAGCGGTCGCTGTGAGCCCAGTGAGTATTTATTCACAAAAATATCAAAAAATTATACAAAAAATTCGAGAAAATTCGAGAAAAACTCTAAAAAATCCGTTAATTTCGTCTGAAAATTATCGGAATTTCGGCTGGCTACACCAAAAGTGTGCTAATTCGTCAAAAATCCTATGTAAAGGAGCTAAAAACGTTAAATAAGAGCCTGTCGCCGAAAAATCGATAGCTTTCCAGCCAAAATCCTTGATTTTCAGCCAAAAATGTTCAAAAAAAGCAGTTTTTCGAGCCAAAAATCGATAAAATCCATCGATTTAAGACACAATCCAAAAAATATAGTGAGATATAAGCCAGTACTCCTAAGTATAGGTCATCTTTCCCACTTTTTTGGCGGAAACGTCACAAATTCTCGAATTTCAACACTGTCTGAGTACATATAGACTGATAAAATCAATAAAAATGCTAAATCTAATCAATATGGGATAAAATTCTCAATGAAATAACGCTAATGTTATTGAATATTGCTATTTCCAGATCCGGGACAAAGAACCGACCCGCGGCTTCAGACAAGCAAAATGCTCAGTCCGCGGCTGCAATCGTCGCCTCGAATTAATGGGATTCCCAACCTTCACCGACTCATCTGAGGAGGATGAAGAGAAAAGTCTCTCGACCCGCGGATCGCAAGCCACTCGATGGCCCTTCGCCAACAAAGAAGGTACATATAATAGCAAAGAGATACCCATCTAACCATTCTCCTTTTAGCCGCGGCTGAAACCACCACAGCGAGTCAGCAAATCACGCTCAACCGAGATCGTGTGGAAATGTTCTTGCAGAACATCGACATCTCAACGGCTCGCATGGCTGTAGCTCTGGAACGATCCGCGGATCAGAAAGAAGAGCAAGGAGGAAAAGGTTGGAGAGATAGCATATAAGGCAAAGAAAACAAAAGCTATATATTCCAGCCAGAAACCGCCGCCCCCGAAACAACCAGGTCGACTTGAACAAACTCACCGACAAACTGGAGGCCCTCGAGCTAAAAATCGACCTTCTGGTCAACAATTTGATGGAGCCACCAAAGTCGACGAACCTGGAAGGAAAAGGGACCCGCGGATGGCACTAGAGATAGTACGCGTTCCGCGGAAAACTCAATAAATAATTACTGTTGAACCCCCATCTATTGTTCATCCAAACGTAACCACCCGTTACTTGTTAAACACTCTTATAAATCACTTGTTCTTACCATTGAGAAATGGTCACAAATAACCGCTTTTTGATAAGCTAATATCCGTGTATTTCGGTCATTCTTATATCTGAAACTGTGCTAGTCACAAACATTTAGTAATCAGATTATTACAGATGACCTCACACCAAGAACAGGTGCTTCAATTAGACGTGGAGAACGAAGAGACGGTTACCGCGGCACCAAGAGGTCCACGCACTCCTCCACCAGTGGATTTCAATCAGAGTGGACCACTCGTACCGCAGAACACCAGAAGATCTCGCAGCAGATCGACAATCCACCAACCGTCGGAAATCCCTCCAAAGAGAGGAAAGATGAACGACGAAGCCGCGGATGAGGCAGAAGATCCCGATGATGTTCACAGCGTCAAGTCGGAAGACTATACCTTGGAACCGCGGATCACGGTTGATGAATTGCTCATCGATGGTAATAACAGTAAATCAATATAAAAAGAATACACATGCCTATTCTTCCAGAGATCCGCGGCATGCATCAATCCATCGAAAACATGGAGCTGACAATCGCGGCGAACTGTGCTCCACAGAGCATCCCGCCGGATTGGATCAAAAACTCAAACCAGATCTCAGCCAACATGGCAGCCATATTGCGCACCAACAACGACCTCATTCGAGCAAACAACTCGACAACCGCGGCACTGCAACGCCTCGTCACACTGGCCACCAAGGACCAGAAGATCGATCTACAAAAGTCGTGGCTCAAAGGTTTCCAAGACGTCGCTCATGACAACCAAGAGACCCGCAGAGCCATCCAAAAAGTTGAAACCGCGGTTGAACAGCTCGAAGGGTCCATGTTGCGCCAAGCGGAGCCACAGATCCTACAAATCGACCCGCAGGTCAAGGAAGAAAGAGGTACTGCCTCGACAGCTCAAAAGACCAACGTGAGTTCCGTCAAACATTCAAAAACAAGAATACAATCAAGCCATTACAGCGCGGATGTGTCCTGTGCCAAAGACAGAGCCACCCGACTGATGCATGCAAGTCATACGTGGGATCAGATCGCATTCAAAGAGCACTACAGCTCAACATCTGCACCCGCTGTTTGGATACAAACCCAAACCCAGAACTTGGCAAGCATACCGGATGTCCAAGCGAGCTCATCAAATGCAAACGATGCATCGGCAAAGTGGTTGACACGAAAGCCGCGAATCATCATGTCGCCTTTTGTAGCTACAAAGACGAAAGATCCGCGGACGTTCCACAACCTCCCAGAAGAAACAAGGTATCAGTTACACAACCTTTTTTCATAAGATGACATGATTGACTTATAGCCAAGCCAGCCGTCAACATCCGCCCATCACAGATCATTCTACAACTAGAAGGCGTCGATCCGCGGGTGTGGTTGTCACAGTCACTCAGAGAACAATCAACTCCATTTTTGTTCTCTCTTGTTATCTTTTTTGTTATTTTGTTGTTGTTAACCCCTTGTTACTTCTCCACTAGGAGCTTATTGTTTTGTACCCCGCCTACCGATACTCATTACCGGCTACGCCTAATGAAAGATCAATATGTTATAACAGTCTACAATTCTCTCCTTCTCAATTTTCAAGAGTCGAGTCACTCTGTTATACCTGATTTCAGATACTTCTCGGAACGGTGGAGAGATATGAGATGATGGTCGGAAGCGGATGAGTTACGTGTTCAATTTTGAATGTCAACCAGAATTAGCCACAACAAACCCCAGCCAACACACATCAAACTGAGCAGCTTAAAAAAAGCCCTCAGGAGATAAAAAGGGGATGAAAAACCCTCATAAATGGTTCAAAGGGGATGAAAAACCCTCCTAAATGGTTCACAAAGTCACAAAAACGTGCAAGTTAACCGCAATCCGCGGAAAAAGAGCAGATGATACATCATCGCTCACAAATTTAGAGGAGAGTTCACTTTCGAAATCCCCTCCACATAAATAAAAACATAAAGAGCCTATTAAGAGTCACTTTCAGACCGAATAGCTCAAACCCGATAAAAATCAATAATTCAGCAAATACAAGCTGAAATGCTGCGAACCCGCGGCTCAAAACCATCATAAAAGCGATTGATTCGCAACAAAATAAAATCAAAGAGAGTCACAAGAGAGAATCCATTGCGGAAACTCCAGAATCTCTAAAATAAAATCAAAGAGAGTCACAAGAGAGAATCCATTGCGGAAACTCCAGAATCTCTAAAATAAAATCAAAAAGAGACTCACAAGAGAGAATCCATTGCGGAAACTCCAGAATCTCAAATATTATAATCAGAAGCAGGAGAACCTATAACTCTGATGCTCGAAAACAAAAGAGACACCGCTCAAATAAAAAATCGATAATGTCAACGGCATATCGACAGATCCTGGGCAAATGTCTCAAACAAAACCATGTAGAAAACAACGTCATCTACATAAAAAATACATCAAAATCAGACAGAAACCACAGTTTCTGGAAGATTTTCAAACAACGAGATCCGCGGAAAACACCGTTTCTGCAGGATTATAAGACAAGACCGTCAAGAAGCTTCAAAAAATGGCATAAAAACACCGTCACGACTTCGCAACAATTGGCGAAGGAACGACAATTGCCAGAAACTTCGAGACAAAAACCCTCTTGAATTTTCACAGTTAAAGAGCCTCAAACATGGAAAAAACGTCGCGAATTCGCAACAAATGGCGAAGGAACGACAAATTCCAGAGACTCCGAGACAAAAACAAGTTGATTTATATTCTAAACGTTAGGCTATAGTTAGTCTATAGTTGAAGTATGGAAATTGATACATAGATTCTTTAAACTATGGCACTGTCGTCAGACGAAGCCAAATAGTATCCAGGACACTATGGTATCTCAGAGAGCCACCAACTCTCAAAAGACCCAACAAATTGTACTCACAATCAATGCACGTGACTCGGACGAAAGACAAGAAGTCTTTAAGTGGCAGTTACAGATGGAAGAAGTAGAAGGTTGTCTGTATCAGGAGTAATTAACCTGATACGCAAAGAGCGTGAGGACAACGAGTTGGTAGCAATAATTGCAAGTCAAATCTCGGGCTGGTACCCTGAAATTTGAATAAGATCACCAAATATCGCACCATAGCGAGATATAATACGGTCTAGAGTGCCGACAGGTTGGCGTTTTTATTGCTTTCTGGTATCAAATCCATACCGATTGATAGCAAAACGTCAGCCGTGAAATCCGCGGCACAGAAAGTTATGCATAAATTCACTCTCATAAATATAAACGTGTAACGGAAAGCAGAGCGATCGTATCTCTTTGACACGCTAACCCACTGCCCCAAATCTACACATTATATAAGAAATCTAAAACAAACAAATTGAAATCAGTCTCAAAAATTATACGAGCAACCTTCCAAACCATAAACTCAACCATCCGGCTAGTAAGTCTCATACACGAACCCATCGTTCCGAGAACAGTCCCGTCAGAGATCTCAATTCCATAATAAACCTATCTGTTGTTCAGATGGCACAAAGCGAGCACAATCGTCGATTGGCACACGTGTCAAGAGACGAAGGAGTAGCCAGACCTCCAGAGATCCGCGGTCCACCCAGACAGAGTCCCACAAGACACCGTCCACCTCACCGAAACGACATCCGAGAACACCAAGTCACTTACGAACAATTCTTTCGAAGAGACACACCGTTCGATTGGGATGCGATACAACGTTTCGCGGAAATGGAGGCAAACTGGCCGATTCCATGGCTACCTCAATCACCATTCGATGGAGCATCTCTCAGGCTCTACGTATGGAGCGGAGATCGCCCGACACCCGCGGATCATTGGGAACAGACAGTCGCTCGTATGCCGTTCCTGGCAAACCAGGAGGAAATTAAGACATTTTCTCTCAAGTTCGCTAGAGCGACATATGAATGTACCCGCGGAGGAAAATCTCGGAGATGTCCGTATTGCGGGAGTCAGTTGCTTGGTCAGCCTCTCTACGACCATGGGCTCTTTGAATGCCCATTCTTCGAGAACCTGCCAAGTCGCGATCGATTCCGCTTCCTCGCAGTCAATTTGGTATCGTTCTGCCAAAAGTGTAATTCAAGAAGCTCAACCCACACGGGATGCCGACCAATAGTATGCCTGATGTGCTCGAGTCCAGAACACTCATTGGCGTCCGGCGTATGCAGAGATACGGAATTGAGAGGGTTGACCGAAGGTCAACTCAGAGAAAGAGCGAATCAACACCGTCGAGACTACCTCAGACACATCCGCGGACTACTGGCATCACCAAATAACCCGTTGCAATATCGCCTACCTTCCGACTCCCCATACATCTCACTGTATAGAAGAGAAATACCCGCGGGTGCCGAAAGAAGCGGTCTCCAGATACTTCGAGTCCCACCAAGCGAGTTCCCAGGAACGCGGCTTGAAGAATACCGCGGAGCCACAGGCAGTCTAATCAGAGAATTCCCAACTCTGCGTCCACCAGAATTCGACAACGGGAACCAACTGATGATTCCCATCTTTGAGGAGGATTCAGCAAGGTATCTGGAAGAAATCGCTCGAGTGGTGACGAGAATCAGAGCAGATCCTGAGTCAGCCAGAACGGTGAGGAAAACAGATAAATAATAAAATTAATAAATTATCGACTTTCAGTTCGATCTACCCGCGGCTCCACAGGCGAACCAAAACGGCGTCAGACAGCAACGCCAGAATCCAGTGTTGCCAGCCGGGCCCCGAGCTCAACAAGTTCATAATCAACCCGCGGCTGTACCAAATGCGAATCAAGCGATCCGCGGAAGACAACCACTAGTTGAGACACCCATTCTTCGTGCCAACCCGCCAGGACTTAGAGCACCACCATCAGTGCCACCCGCGGGAACAACGAATCAAGCCACAGCAAGTGCAGCGAAGAACAGAGCTACGTCTAACTACATGAGAAGACCACCGCCTCGTCCACTGACTGAGGATCCGGGGTCACAACCATGCTCCAGCTCACAATACGCGCCAGCTATGTATGAGTCAGCGGTAAGAACTCGGAAAGAACTGAAAAACCTTAACAATGAGTTATTCCAGAGCTCGAGTGCACAAGCAACCAGTTCGTCGACAATCAATATTGAGAACATGTTCAACCCAGAGACATACGCGTCCATGGGTCCGTGGTCGAACGAAATGGAACGCAGAAGTACTGTTCCACAGAGAACCAACTTTGCCAGTGTACCCGCGGGAATTGAGTCTCAAGAAGTCCATTCTCAGGATAATACTCTAATTGAGGTAAAATAATATAATAAAAATTCTCTAAAAACCGGGAAAATTCAGGCTTCTCAGCTAGCCAACAGCATGCAGATGATTCAACCCATGAGCCATCACAGCTCGAATTCTGCCCACAACGAGGTATATTTCAACAATTTTACAGCTTGAAATAGTAAAATTCCTTATTCCAGGGATCAGAATCTCAAAGTCGTGGCAACTCGAGGGAATCCGCGGTTGGAAGACCCAGTTCGCAAAACTCATGGCGAACAGCCAGTCCTCAGGTATAGTAGACATCAACGAAATACCAATAAATCAATATGAAATTGATTACAGGACCAGCTGGAAGCTAATCTCGAAAGAGAGATCCAAGCGAACGCAATCTTCCACTGTCACGAGCATCTACGTGTTGATGGGACACCAATGAGACCGGCATTCCAGCACAGAGCTTTCCAAGAGATCGTCGGCTTAGCACCAGTTGAGAGAACCGCGGCACAAATCATACGTATCCAAACACTCCAATTCATCATCACAGCTCAGAAAGATGAGAGAATGGAGGTATACCACTATAAAAATCCGCGGCTGATCAAAGACTACCTGGACATGCTCATACGTCTTGGAGAAGCGCTGTCAACCACCGACATCATGGTTGTCAAGCTGGAGAAACGCCACAGAACCAACGTCATCCAAAAGCGAAGAGCAGGCACGGACATCTTTCCCGTGCCGTCATTCGATCTGTGGACGCACACTCACGTAGCCAACGCGATGGAGTTTATCCTTGGAACCGGAGAAGTCGGAGTCACAGAGCGTATCTACAACTTCAACGCTCGAGAGCCACGTCTATGGTTCGAGCTCGATTACCCAAGAGACATCGACCTCCCGGCAGAACTCCAAAGAGCCCGTGAGCAGCAGATGCTACAAACAGTTCGACCGACCGAGAGATACCACCCGCGGACACTAGCCCAGTTGGAAGCAACATCCAGACTCCCCATCCCCTTAGACATCGGTGCAATCCACACTCAAATCGAGTGGATGACACTGTACCTTTCGGGAACGTCGCTAGTTGATCAGAACCATGTCCCAGAATACAAAATCATGGCATACGCAGAGATGCTCAGAGCCATCCTGGAGCTCCTCATCTACCTACGCCAAGAATTCCACTTCGATCCAGCAGTCCGTTTTATCGACTGCGGAGAAGAATTAGGTGTCATGGCGGCCCGCGGACACAACATTGTTGCCCCCACTCTGAGACTCTTCGCATACAAAGATGTGGTCCAGGTGAAAGCATACCTTCAAATCGTCTGGAGCTCATTGATCGAAGCACATCAAGACAAACCAGAGGAATGCGAATGCATCACCACCCCAGAGTGATCGATCCGCGGCTGAATATTGATTGTATCCGCGGAAATAACCAAAAATTACTTGACCTACTCGTGTATTATTGATTTCAAGAATAAATTTGAATTCATATAAACTGTGTTCGTCTTAATGCTCTATAAATACAAAACCAAATAAAAATTTCAATATAAGTAAACTAAAGATTTCTTAAAAAGAAAAGACCTCGTGAAAAACGCATAACTACCTGACGCAGACTCACTGCTGATGAGTTGCTGTTTCTAACCGCAAAAGACCAATGCTGTCAAGCCAGCGCCGCTAGTGTCACCCACCTTTGAGTCGCTGACACGAAAAAGGGAACAAGAAATAGGCCTCCCTTATAAGCCCTAGTCGACCACGTTCCCGCGGTCGTAACTGGCGGGCAAAGGTCCGGAACAGTCACAAATCACTGCTCAAATCAGTTTGAGTTACATCCTTTGCGAACGACGGACACAAATCTCCAGTTTCGAAATCATGGACACATGATTAGATGTAACCCAAGAAGAAGCTAACACCCTTCTTCCCCATCGTAAAGGTACTGAGGAGTATAAAATCAACAAAACTAACCCAGACCAATCACAAATTATTGGTCGAAAAGCCACAGATGCACAAATTCATCTATCGGCTGAACCCAGATGCACAAATCCATCTACCCTCTGAACCCGATCACATAGACCAACGGCTAGGGATGCCTGCCGTATGGACCCTGACTTGCACCCACAGCACACCACTAGTGTGAAGTCGTGGGCACACGATTAGGTGTAGGTCAGGTCCTGCGAGTCTACGGGCAAAGAAAAGCACGCATACCATGAGTGCTCAAAGAAATCAAGACTGTGACACACACACAGGCACACCATTAGTGTGGGGTCGTGGGCACACGACTTGGTGCAAGCAGTCCTGTAAGCCGAAGTGGGGAAGGAACGGAACATGACCGAAGACGGACCCGCGGAGGCCCATCTAAGAGCTACTCATGATATATAAGTCAAGTCCTAACTCGCGACTTCCATCATCTCAAGTCGCTCCACCACCGAGGCTAACACCCCTCATTCTCATCAACATTATTTTTTCTTACAGTTATCTGAACTCCCTTGTCTCTGACAAATCTCCAAGGATGCTAAGCCGTCTTAGCCGTCGTACTTCTAGATCTCCTGTGGGTCGCAAAGAACGCTCTCTTCCAGTTGAAAGAGAGCAAATCCGCGGCAAAATCCGGTCGAAATCGCAACCGAAGTCCGTAATGACCTCGATTGTCGGTCCGACCAAATCAGCGATCACGAAAACTGTGACCAAAGCCAAAGCTCTGAAGACAGATGCAGAAGCCGCGGTTCAATTTCTTCAAGACCCTACCAACAAATACCCTGATGATATCAGCCAAGAAACAATTCAAGCAGCCACATCACTTGTACTCAACATGAAGACAGTGGTGGCGAGAATTGAGGGTTTCGACGCATTCATCTATAATCAGTTCCAAAAGTCCGCAATGAAAAAACTACCGGAAAGAGAAACTCTTCTCCGCGACGTCACGGACGCACTCCGAGCAAGCGGAGCAGACGGGTTACATAAGCAACTCACCGCTCAAATCGCTGAAGTGGAGCAAATCCTAACGGCTTTTGGAACACCAATGAGTAGCCTCCAACCACCTAACCAGCCCCAAGATCCACAATCTTGTGAAGCGATTACTGAAATGGAAAACTACATCTACGAGGCAAATCACAGCATAGAGACAATCCATCTGGGTGATGAGCTGCCTCACTCTCTCGACTCTAGAGACGAGTCCGCTTCCAGCTCACATCCTATCACCTCGTCTCAAGACCGTGAACTATCCATGATGTACTCCGACAGTGCGTTTCCAGATCGTACACGAGAAATTCAGCAAAGACTATTAGCTGAAAACCGCCGGTTGAAAGAGGAGAACGCTCAGCACATTCGTGCTCAATATGAAGAAGAAAAGAGAAGATATGCTGCCAACATGCAAGATCTCCAATACCGAGAATCTCTTGCAGCTGAACTAGCGAAGGCTCAAGCAAAAGAGGAAAACTGGATGTCGCGGCTCAATCAACACGTTGAGGCAAGACAAGCACAAGAGAATGCTAACCAGGAATCCGCGGGTGTCATTACCACCAGCTCGCCATTGCCACCGTTCGAGCCGCCAACCGTCAGAACAATTGCTGATCCGGTGGTAGAGTCTTTCGAACCGGTGACTGACAACAGAGTTGTACCGTCCCCAGCTCAAAGCCAAAGCATTCCAGCTGCAATTATTGTTCCTCAAGAGGATTATGTACAGGAGACTCCGATCCTGCGCACAGCACATCAGATCTATCAACAGAACATTGAGCCGAGAACCGCGGAATCACTACACAGCACCCGCAATCCTGTTCTAAACGACCTAATGAATGTCCTCTCAAACATTGCCCAAAACCAAAGAGCAACAGAGAGAAACATTCTACAGCAAACAACCCACATGGTCCAAGATATGGAACAGAGACTCGGTGCACAAATACATGAAAGAGCTGAGTCTTTAAGATCCAGAACAACTAGCAGAAGATCTCGGGCCAGAAGTCCAGCCCGTTCGGAGTCAAGTTATGCGCGCAGATATGAACGTGGTGATCCTTCAGACTCGGAAGACGAATCAATCCAACCGACACCACCTCGTAACGCGCCGACCCACCGAATCCGATCACGCAGCCCGACGCCGATACCTCGTAACAGAGGTCTGAAGCTGGAAGTCAGACTAAAACTTCTGCAAAAGTTCGATGGATCGAATGACTTGGATCATTTCCAAACATTGTTCACAAAATTCGTCCTTGAGGACACGGATCTGAACCCGGAAGCAAAACACGCAGTGCTGATGAACCACATAACCGGTCCAGCTTCAAAATGCGTTTCACACGCCAGAGACCCCTCAGTTGCCATCATGATGACATTCACAGCACTGAATAAAGTCTATGGAAAAGTGAATAATAAACACAATCTGCTCAGAAAATTGCAAAGCTTACCATTCCATCAAACAGACCCAGAAGCCATGCGGCTAGACGCGGCCTCTCTTACCAACGTCCTACAACAGCTAAAGGACAGAGGAGTACCCGCGGACGACCACATGACTATGTGGGCGATTGCGTGCAAGCTCCCAGAGAGCATGCAAAAAAGCCTAGCCAAATACACTGTCAAGATGGGCGAAGTTCTAACCCACGATCTAATTCTCGACAGAATCAGTCGAGATATTGAAACGATGGCAATGGAACAGACGTATGTCAGTCAACGCAGTCCCCCAGCAAATGAGCTGACGGGATCATACGCTACGGTCAACTTTGCAAATGCTACACCGAGCAGACAAAAATCCGCGGCTCAGCACAAAGGAAATAACTCAAGTAGATCACGCAAGCTGGCATACGATCCAAAAGCAGTCGAATCGGAATACACTGACCCGATTACAAAAGCTAAATTGGAGGGTATTTACGCTCCAGGAGAAAAAGGTGTCAATCCCAGAGTCATTTACCGCACATTCCCCTTCCACGAAAAGGAAGAAGCCAAATGCAACGTCTGCCGCGGAGATCACCACGAGATCCGCTGCACCCTCTCAAGCAAAGCATTCAGAGACACGTGCAAAGCGAAAGGGTTGTGCCCAATCTGTACTCGAAAACATGACATCACAGCTTGCACTACCACCTTCCGTTGTGGATATTGCAGCGGATTACACCACCTCGGTGGCTGCCCAAAGAAAGAGTTCTATAGAGACATGAAGAACTACCCAAAGGACGCTCCAAAAGTGGCCACGTTTTTTCGTGCCCCACACACCAACAAATCGCAGTAAAGGCATTTCGGCAGACACAGAGTCAAAAGTACCGAACTCTGTGTCAAACGCTGACTTGCCAACAGCATCTAGCACTAACACATGCTCTATTATTTCCGTTCCTTGTTCTACTAATATTGTCTCTCAAAAACATAGTTCTCAATCCGCGGTTGCAGAAGGTAGCTTCCCTCGATCCGCGGTTCAATCCGTTACAAATCCCAAAACAATATCCTATTTCAAAAATCTTGTTAAAACTAATTACGCCGAAAAAGGTGATCCAGAAAAATTGGCCTTACAGCTATTCACTCAGTTTCTCAAAAGATCAGACCATCATGTCAACTCGGCATTTGCTCCGAATGATACAACACGTCTCACTTTCCTTTACCTGGAAACACCAGACGAACAGCCTCTCCTCTGTCTAATCGACTCAGGCGCGTCGTTGTCACTCATTCTGGAATCAACAGCTAAAAATTACCAGCTACCGGTCTTGAAACGAACTAGACTGTCAGTCCAAGGATTCGGATCCACCACATTCGCAAACTCAAATATTTACGCATTACAAATTATGTTACAAGAATCCAAACACGATCTATCAATTATGATTGTAGGATCACCCACGCTACCAAAAACTCAGTATCGAGCACCAATACTATCTCTTGAAGATGCAAGGTTCTTACAAAGACAGAACATTGACATGAGTTCAGCTATCAATAGTGGCGATTATAATGTTCACAACATTCACATGATCATTGGCAACGACATACTGTCGTACATCACTGCACAACCCAACTATTGCAAGTATATACTCCCATCTGGCAGAGCATTGGAAAGAACTATAATCGGAAACATCGTTCATCCGATACCAAAGCTAGCCCTATGGAACAAAGCAGTAGATCCGCCATTGTCAGATCAATACCAAATCGCCATGAATGTAGCCAACACTCTGTTGAGTAGCTGTGAACCAGAAGATGCTATGACAAAACTGACTCTCCAAATTGCCGAAATGTACAGGTTGGAAAACCTGGGCATTGAAAATCCTTCTGTTCTTGACAACTTCAAAAAATCCACACTGGATCTCCTACAGGAGTTTTTCAATACTGTCAAATTCAACGAAGAAGGCAAACCAGAAGTTGCCCTTCCATACAATGGCAACGAGTCACGTCTAGCTGATAATTACAACGTGTGCTTCAAGAGACTAGTCAGCCTGGTCGTAACTCTGAAAAAAGGCGTAGATCTACTCTCAAAATATGATACTATCATTACTGGTCAAGAATCCGCCGGCTTCATTGAGAAAGTAACCGCGGAAATGCTGAAAGCTGAGGGTCCCAAATACACTATTCCCCACCGAGGAGTAGTGAAAGAAGACTCACTCACAACAAAGCTGAGAATCGTTCTCGACGCATCTAGTCATGCTAGAGGCGAACTCTCGCTAAACGACTGTCTCCACGCCGGAACCAACATGATTACCCCAATTTTCGGAATCCTGATAAGGATGAGATGCCCGCGGTTCATCATTGTTGCTGACATCGAGAAAGCATTTCATCAGGTGCGCCTGCAACCTGAATTCAGAAATGTCACAATGTTCCTATGGCTCAAAGACATCTCAGCTCCAGTATCCGCGGAAAATATCGAAGTGTACAGATTCCGCCGAATCCCATTTGGAATGTCCAGCAGCCCATTCTTGCTTGCGGCGTACATTACCTACAATCTAGACATCAATCCCCATGAATTAAATGAGGAGATCAAAGACAACTTGTACGTCGACAATGCTTTATTCTGTACAAACGACAGATCTGAGATTGCTACGAAGATCAAAGGTACAAAATTCATTTTCAAAAGAATGGATATGAACCTGCGGGAATACATCGTAAATGATCCAGATACCATGGAAGCACTTCCAGAATCAGAAAAAGCGCAAGCCACCACTATCAAGCTGTTAGGCTACAAATGGAATTCTACAGAAGACACTCTCACAGTAAAGATTGCTGCGTTGGATATTGACCATCCCACAAAAAGAGATGTTGCTTCCAAACTTGCTGAGACTTTTGATCCCCTTGGACTTGTGTCACCTATCATGGTCCCATTCAAAAGGCTCATGCAAAGAATATGGGAAAATGGCAAGAGTGTCAACTGGAAAGATCGCATCCCAAAGGAGCTACTTCCAGATTGGAGAGCCCTGCGGAACATCTTCATTGACAGAGAACTCACAGTCCCGAGACAGCTCACGCCAAATTACAATTATTCTGAAGTCCATTTGCTAATGTTTAGCGATGCGTCCCAGGACATGTATGCGGCATGTTGCTATGCGTGCTTTGTCGTGAAAGGTGAAACACCGGTTGTAACTCTGCTTACCAGTAAGAACAAAATCCGCCCGTCTAAACACGAGAGCTGGACCATTCCAAAACTCGAGCTACTTGCAATCCAACTAGCCTCAAATCTCGCGTGTGCCATCGTCGCAGAGCTAAGAATCTCTATCACTTCTATCAAACTGTTCACCGACTCTTCCTGCAGTATTTACTGGGTTCTTTCTGAAAATAACCCCCGGCAATGGGTGGCTAATCGGAAAACGACGATCAATGACAATATGAAAAAGATGGAAGAGTGTGGAATTCCCACTACCATCCATCATTGTCCCACCAAGCAAAACCCAGCTGACTACGCAACCCGCGGAATGAGTACCAGAGAAGTACAGAACAGTAAAATGTGGTTCGAAGGCCCAAGCTTCCTGAAAGCTGATCCATCAACATGGCCATGTATGATTGCAGGAAAAGTTACCTGTCCAGCTGAGTTCCGAGAACTGGTGTACTCCGAGATCATCGATCCGGACACCAAAAAGAAAAGGAAACCACTCATGGAGAAAAAAGTAGCCAAACCAGCCGAGAATGTCCAGCGATCCGCGGTTGAACAGAAGACAGACGACACCGTCATGATTCTAAACAGCCAAACGACGAGACCCGGATCTTTCATCCCATATACAGCAACAAACTCTCTTCAAAAATTGACAAAAATTGTTGTACTAATATTAAAAACATTCAGCATAATCAAAAACAAGTCTTGGGAAAGTCCAGTAATGACTCAGTTCTTAAGTTCTGACTGTCCGCTACATCAAGCGAAAGTCGCCAGATTGCTGATAATCACCGAGCACTACAAAGACTGTGATTATCTAGACTACTCATTCCCGTCTGATATCGAGCACTTCACTGATACTTATGGAGTTCGTCGGGTACACAGAAGAATTACATCTCCAGTACTTCCACAGGAAGCCAGTGAGCCAATTCTCATCCACCCGCGGCATCCATTGGCGAAACTCATCGCTCGCGAAACACATGAAATCAATGGACACATGCCAGAAGTCTATACAACTTCAGCCATCAAAACGAGATATTGGATCCCAAAATTGGGAGGCATTCTAAAGAACGTGATCCGCGGTTGTGTCAAATGCCAGAAAGTAAACAACTTTCCATTCGATTATCCATACACCAAAGATCTCCCACTATGCCGGACCACTCCGTCCAAACCATTCTCGAAAGTCGGCTTAGACTACCTTGGTCCAATCATGTACCGCGGTGACGATGGTCAAACCAATAAAAAGGCGTATGTCTTGGTCTACACCTGCTTGATAACACGTGGAGCAGTACTGAGAGTTGTTCCAGATGGAACATCACAACGATACATCCTCACCCTGAAAATGATTTTCAGAGAAGTTGGTGTACCCAAAGTCATTTTCTCAGACAATGCTTCCACATTCAAATTAGGCGGTTCCATGATCAATAAAGACATCGAAGATTCAGTATACAGTCATTCACTTGTATCATTCCTAGCCTCTGAAGTTATCGATTTCAAGTATATCACACCTCTTGCCCCATGGCAAGGGGGAATCTACGAAAGAATCGTGAAACTTGTCAAACACCAACTGATAAAAGAGTGCGGAATACGAACTTATGACTTTTACGATCTCCAATACATTGTATCAGGTGCTCAAGCTATGGTTAACAATAGACCACTAATCCCACACTCAAGAAGTCCACGTGACATGATTGCTCTCCGACCCATGGACTTTATAGCCCCAGGCGTCATGACTGAAATTCCAGCAGACTCAGAGAAGTCCGATGCGCCCCCACGGAGCACAGAGGCTACCGTACGAGCTCATATCAACAAAATGGAAGCAGCCACTGACAGACTTTGGGAGACGTGGTCCAATGGATACCTACTCCATCTCAGAGAGAACATGCACACCAAAAAACGCTCTTCGTTATTACGACCCGCGGTTGGACAATTGGTGATTATTGTTACCAAACTTCTAAAACGGCACAAATGGCCATTGGGACTAATCGTTCATGTCGAAAGATCAAAACGCGACGGACAGATTCGATCCGCGATCGTAAAGTGCAGAGGCAAATTATACTCTCGTGCAGTCTCTCAGTTGATTCCTCTTGAATTAAATCCACTGAACCGCCCTAATATTGCAACAGAGGAAGAGACAGGAGATACACAGGACTCCAGTCCAAGAGAGCTACCAGCACCCGCGGTTCTGTTCGATCCAAACATGAAATACGCCCCAGAGCTATTCCCGTCTAAAGACCTACCAAACATTGCTGAATGTGAAAACAAAAACCCCGATCATAAAATTAATGAATCAAATAATATAAATATACCACTGAACCTAAACACCGATCATCTTGAGAATAATGTAGTGTCAGGTGACACAGATGACGATTTTGATATCATTGAAAAGAGATTGGGAACCGCGGATACTTATCAAGATCCACAAAGAGTCTTACCGGCTGAAGCCGCGGATGATGATTTTTCGGAGTTGCCAGCGGGCAGAGTTAGAACATATCTTTCTCGAAAAGCCAAAGAGCTTCCGATCAATTACGTTCATCACGCTGACAGTCAGGGGACCGCTGGCACCCTCCCCCCGGGAATGTTGTCAACTATTTCCCTAAAGACAAAATTGTCGACAACTGAAAGGCTGAATGATGAGCCCCACAGGGTTTTCCCCGCAAAACTAGGCTCATCATCGCCTTACTAATCTCTTATTTCAATATTGTTCCAATCTGTTCACTAATTCACTTCATTTATCTCTTTTTAATCTCCTGTTATCAGGAATATTCAAATAATTATAATTCAAATTACCGCTCTTAATTCCCTTTTGTCAGTAAACACGCTCTATCGCTCATCTACTCTCCTCCGCATCAACACTATCTCGTTGTCGGCGGCCGCGACGCGTGTCCGCGTAGCGGTCGACCGCGCATCTCAGACCAATCTCGTTTAACGAGAGAGGACCGTTCACCTACTTTTTGGGTAGAATGCGTGAGAGTGAGAGAGTTTTCCGGCGAAATAGATCCTTATAATTTTCCAGGACTATTTCTAGCCACTTTAGCGCGTACTGACGCTAGGAAATTCCTAAAAACTCCACCTTTTTGGGCCCTTTAGGCCAATTCAAGCGATCCGCGGTTGTGACCGCTCATTTTGTCTACTAATCGACCCGCGGCACCTCCAGCAGGACGCTTCTCTAAATATATAAAATTATCTCTCTTAAATTTAACTAAATCTTTCGTAAATAAATGGATCATTGTCTTAAAACTTGTGTTCTGTTGTCGCATTGCTCATCCTCACATTTATAGCCGTTATTCTCACATTTAAACCAGTTAGGGAAGATTTTATCCGGAGCGGGTCTGTCTCCGACCGCACTTTAGGCCCGCCTCCACAGAAGTGGTTTTTCTAAATCATGATTTAGAAAACAATGGAATTTTGAAAATTGTTTTTTTTTGTTTTGAAAAACTAAAAATAGATAAAATAGAAAACAAATATGAAATGTAGCTTACTCTTGTCTTTTTTCAATAACATGCAAGATTTTTGAAAATTTTTCAGAATTTCCGGAGAGAAGAAAATTGCCAACACCCTTTTACCTTTTTCTTCATTCTTCAGTTTGCGTCCCGACTTCTTTAGTTTTCCGCCCAGAGTTGAGCGGAATGCGGTTTTTGAAATAGCGGAAGGCGGAATGAACATTTTTTGGGCGGAAAGCGGAAGGCGGAAGGTGGAATTGAAAAAATATCGGCGGAAAGCGGAGAGCGGAAGGCGGAAGCGAAAATTGTTTGGCGGAAGGCGGAAGGCGGAAAGCGGAATGGAAAAAAATGCCAAAAGGCGGAAGGAGGAATACAATGTCACTTTCAAAAATACGATTTTGGCCTTATTTTGTTGTAAAAAACACTAAACTGGTTAAATTTGTGTTAAGTTTTGTTTTTTCGGTAAACATTGATAGTTTTGCTGCAAAAAAAACCTCAAAAATATCAGTAAATTGGAATAGGTGATCAAATTTTTCAAGCTGAGGAAAAAATCTTTAAACAGCGGAAGGCGGAAGGCGGAAAGCGGAAATAGGACAATTTTTGGCGGAAAGCGGAAAGCGGAAGGCGGAATAAAACATTTTTAGGCGGAAAGCGGAAGGCGGAATGCGGAAAGAAAAAAGTGGCGGAAAGCGGAAGGCGGAAGGCGGAAGGCGGAATTCCGCTCAACTCTGTTTCCGCCAAGATTAAAGGCTGTTCTTCCTCTTTCTATTTTTTCAATCGAATGAGTTATTCTCCAGCTGTTGGCTGACACCAATATATTATTTCCCACTTCTTATTCTACTATTTTTCTGCCTCCGTTGAAACATTACTGTGTTCTATATATTCTCGCTTTGCCACATCATCCCACCCATAACCTAGCCGACTTGATACACCTATTTCAATATCTGACAAGACTGCAATAAAATCAAACATTTTGAAAAAAAACGCCACTATTTCTATTTCCCGCAAACAATCGACTAAAAAACTAAGAACTGAACTAAAAACACCTATAGAAACAACATTTTTGTTATTTTTTGCAATAAAACTTTGATATCCTTACTTTCCTTTGGTTGGAATTATTATTCGCTCTTCCATTGTCGAGTCAGACTATAATTGATTGATACCCAGTGCAAAATTAAACAAGAAATGACGAAATTGAACCAGAAATGCGAACGAAAACATAATTTTTCTTTTCAAATGCCCGAATCGGGTTTTATTAAATCTTTTCAAAGTAATAGAAATCCGAAAATATGCTATTTCTAATTTAAAACAATTATATTTCACTTATAACTGCTGACATTGTGTTCAGAATTTTTCTCCGTCGAAAAACGTCAGCTAAAGCTTTGTCTGATAAAAATTATCTTCAAATTTTTACGCGTCCCTCCAACGTGCCGTGGAGCGCGTTTGCTTTACTTTTCCTTCAGCACTTTTTGGAGCCCTCTTCTATGTATTACTTAGGTGTTCGTTGTCTGGACGACACATGCTGCCATTGATTTAGTGCAAACATGCGTATCTTCTCTATCTCTTCTCACATTATGTCTCTCTCGAGGGTGTCTCTCCTATTCTTTTATGTCTTTCCTATTCTTATGTTGTTATTTTTCAAGCCTCGATTAACATTACTCCATTTTCAGGTAATATTTTCTAATACAACCTCTTTGGCAACCTATCCACGGAGTATCAGAGACTATAAACTAGGTAAGCAGATACTGAATATGAAAAAATGAAACTTTTCTTTATTTCGTTTTTGGCAGTAATATAATGTTGCATGCAATTTCAGTCTGACAATGAATTCGTCGGATGGAGAGCTTTCCGGAGCAGCTCCTGCTGCAAAGCAGGAGAAAGTGTATCAAAAAACACGTGTTCCACCCAGGGAAGAACCACGTTCCCATCGGACTCCAAAACCAAAGATCCCGTTCGACCAGCAATTTCTTAGTGAGTTTTATCTTATATTTAAGTTTAGGTAACCCTGTATCCAAATTTCAGAGACGTCTAAGAGACAAGGGCGGACTGCCACCAAAAAACGGATTCCAGTGAGCCAACGGGTTATGAAAGGTAGTTTCATAAGTTGAAAAACTTTAATCAGAGAGAACGTTAAATGAAATTTTCAGTTGCCCGATCACCACCACCTCAGAACCCTCCAAAAAGAAAGCATGCGGTTAAGCAAGGAGATTCAAAAAAGCAAGCAGGAACTTCTTCTCGTAATGATGGTAAGAATTATTGTACCGCGTATTTTTACACAAACAGTCTAAACATAAAAGTGTGAAAATGGTTTTACTGAACTAATAACTGATAAAAGTTTCCAGATCGTTCTTCAAGCAGTGAAGGAGAAGATGATGAGAAAGAAGTGGAGGATGGGGATGATGCTGACGTCCCAGATGTTGGAGGTCTTGAAGCAAATGATGATATTGGTTAGTCGCTTTTTCCTTCCACTAACCTGTCAACCGCTAGTATTCGGCCATTTCCGTACTGTCTGAGAGTTGGGACCCAAATTATTTCTTTAAAAGTTGACTCTTTGTTTCTACAAGATAATACTACAGCAGCTGCTCGTCCACCAAACGGAAATGATTTCCTGGCAGGTCCACCGAACGGAAATCAAGTTGTTGAGCATCATGCTCCGAATGAGAGAGACGAGGAACACGAGAGAGAGGGATTCATCAATCGTAAGTTTTTATATTTGACTGGTTATCTTTTTAAAAGTCGATATCTAATTTTCAAAAATATTCAAAGACGCATAGTGTTTTTCTAATTTTACGACTGAATGGTACTATTTGTGTATTCGTAATAAACATAAGGAAAATACAAATTAAAGATCCGTACGACCTCAGCTTTCTTTTTAATTAAAAATATTCAACAACATGAAAATATTGTTAATTTTTCAGTTGATCCGAGACAATATCCACCGGGAATTATTTCAACCGAACCATTCCGGAGAGTAGTATTCAATGCTCCATTCGATATTGCTCAAACAAATATCATCAAAATAAAAAACTTATCCTATCAAAGGGTAGCGATTGGAGTGGACTCCCTCTCTCCTCGAATCGAGCTCGACACATGCTATAAAACTCTGGAGCCAAAAGAATCGATTTACGTCCAGATCAAAACAAAACCTTTCACAATTCAGGAGGGTCTCAATGATAAAGTGTATATAGAATATATAAATGCTCCAGAAGAAGGAGAAGTGTGTAGGCAGTGGTTCTGTGATGCCACAATCACATCACTGCGGCAGCTGCTTGTTCAATACAGTTTGTAATTGCAAGTTTTTCCGTGTTCTTCTTTTTCCAATCTATGTTGTTCTTCCAAGCCCTCCACCTTCACACTTCCCTTTTTTTTCTTGCTTTTCCCGTTTTTCTTCCCTTTTTTTTTTCGTCGCCACCAACTTATAACAGTTATCTTTCTTTCCCTGTTTCCGGCCACCGCTGAAAATTGTATAATTCACTGATCCCTTTTTGTTCTTCCACTCCCTCCTCCGTCACATTGCTACTTCTTTTCTTGTTCTTAAGGTTTCTCTTTCCACTCATTTTTCTGTCTTTGCCACCTAGTAATTTATAACACTAATTTCTTCTCCCCCGTTTTTGGCGATCGGAAACAATTAATTTACTTTTGAGATTTATCATATTGGTGTAAAAGTGTTTCTGTTGATGTTCATCTAATAAATATATAATTTAGCACATACCTTTTTTTTTCTTACTAATGGAATTTTTCCCGCTATTGCAATTCTTTTATACAAAGAATGTTCCAGGTATTTCAGATCATTCAAAAAATACACGGAAAAAATTGGATTACATGGATAAACTCGATCATCTGCTGGGAAAAAAACTTAAAACCAGAGCAAATTAATTGCACCGAACAGGTTTCAATTAGAAAGTAGAGCAAAAAATGCACCAGATGGTCACTCCTTGGACACCACCAACCGATTTGTATTTAATAGTTCAGATGTCGTTGTAGTTGTTAAGCTTCTTACATAAATTATGTATTTTGTCCTCTTTTGTCTTGTCTAGAGTAGTTTTTCAGACACCTGACTTATTTTGGCCCTTTCTCTCACACTTTTTTTTGTCTTGAGACAGACATTGTTTTTGGAGTACTAGTCGATTTTGACGGAGAACTAAAAAAGATTTACGGATTTTCTTCATAGAATATAAAATCCAAAAAAAACCGTCTAAAATTGAATATAGTGTTGAAAAACATTCTTATATTTTGACACGAAATATATCGTTTTCATGATTTCCAACTTTTTAATAAGCACCGGACTTCAAGCCAATACTAATGTGTTTACCATTACAAATACTGATTTTTGTCTCTGGTCAAATGATTAGTACGGGAAAATATGAGAAACAAATACAAATTCACCCAGGACCACTCCTCTGGTGTCTGATTTCAACATGTTATCATAAGTCGTCTGGTTAGCCGATTTGAAGTAGCTCTCTTAAGGGTTTATAGTATTATAATAAAATCTTATTCTCGGTTTTTTGAAAACTTTTCTTGTCACTAAATTTCTACACCTCCTTCAGGTCATGCGTTCCTTTCCAACTTTTTTTATGATCTTTTTTTATGTCCATCCATCTGTTTCTTGTTAACTTGTTTGCAATCAAAAGCTCACATTTAGAATCAGTAGTGTTAGGTTGATATTTTCGACATTTTACCACCCTGTCGGGACACACCCCCGTCGTCTGCGTCTCGTTCTCTCGTCAAAATGAGAGACGTAGAGAAGCTGGATTCAGCGGGATGGGACAGCTGCATCCAATTAGTGGCGCCCACTGGAGTGGCTCCCCGGCCCCCCCCCTTTTGTCTGACTGTCTGCACCCTCCACTCTCTCTAAGCCCCGCCCCTTTTGCGGTACCCCCTTCTTTTGCGGGAAGCGCCCCTTTTGCCCCCCCCCCCTCTTATGCGGGAAGCAATTTCGCAATTTAAAAACTAGTAATGCGCTTCCAGAGAGTGGCTGATTGTGCGTCATACATATTCCAAAATTTGTTTCATTCAACAGTCAACATATTTAACCTTTTCGGTAACACATTTGTTCTCCATTCAAACGACCAAAGTTCAATTTTTCCCTCTTTTAACATTCCTTTGTGGGAAATTTCAAACTTCCGCACATTTTTTTGTAAAATTTGTTTCATTCAACAGTAAAAATTTCAAAAGTCAATTGATTTAACGTTCAATTCAATCTTTCCCCTCTCTCTCAAAGACCCCCCCCCCCCTTTTTTTTTATAAGAAGTCCATCTGAAATACAGTCTTCACAATGTATCATTTTACAAAAATTTATTATTGAAAATCAAATAAGATCTCCTTCTGCAGCAATCATCAAACGACCAAGGTCGACTTCCACCTCGTGTACAACAGCCAAAATTGTGCGAAAGCTGAAAAAAAAGTGTTAAAACTTGCACAAATAAAATGGAATGTCTTACTTTGTTTCCAATTTTGAAATGTTGAGTAAATGCTCTTCCAATTTTGCAATTTCTAAGCAGAGATCTCCAATTTCTAATGATGATTGATTGTATACTTGTACCATCTCCCGATCCACAATCTTCTTCCCCTCGATAGACTTGTTGATTAAATCGCACACGCATAAAAGTTTTGAAAGCACATCCTGTAGATACCGATTCGCAATGTCCCGATTTCTCAACAAAAGATTCTTCACGTCGTGCATATTGTGAAAACCAACAATGCATCCATTGATTGAAAATTCGATCATCCTGAACAAAAATTAGAAAAGAGAAAATTTTGATCAGTAGGAATCAAAGTGACTCTGCACATTTAGTAACAAAAAAAACAATTTTTTAATTAACAAGGGTTTATTAGAAACATTTAGTCCTCAATATTATTTTCACGCTTGAAGACGAGAAGATCGTGATTGAAAAACTTATTGCGCCGTTGAATGTTGAAGTTGGCACAGCAAATTTTGCACAGCGAGAGAGCTGAAATTTCCCAAAATTGGCTAAACAAATAAGCGATACAAGAAGCAACTCACGAAATTGTTGATATTCCTCATTGACTTGCACGACATCAATGTTGCGATTCAATTTTCTACACGTGAAACACATTTGGAGCACAAAAGTTGGATCATCAAACATGAAGAGTGGTTTCAATTGCGCAGCCTCGTCGGTTGGCATGGTCACACCTTTTGCCTTTTCAGTCATGTACTTCTAAAAAATTACGTAAAATTAATACTAGATCAAAAAGGGAATACTTATTTTCAGTTTCAGTTATGTTCGTTTTTTTTAAATCACGTAAAATTAATACAAGATCGAAAAATTGATTACTAATTTTGGAAAACGGAATACTAGGTTAGAAAAACAATAATATAAAAAACTGACCTGATGATTTTCTTTCCATGTTCCTTGTTGTATAGGCTTGAATGGGGTAGTTTGGGACATTTTTGGTTTGAAAGCGTTTTGAATTTTGGGCATGCTTCTAGAGAAGAAAACGTCAAGAATGGCAAAGAAAGGAGGAGGAGACGAAAGAAGAGCCACTTGAGAGTTAATCCTATTAAATCCCGTTGCGCGTCCCAACTGAATGACGCAATAATAATTCAATTAGGCATACACGAGGAGTCGTCGAAAAATCAAGCTTTCACTGTTTATGAATTTATTTGTGTCGAAAAAAATACACGACTTTAAAAAAATAAAATTTATTCAAAACACAAATGGTAGTATTGTTTAGATTTAAAACTTGTTGACACGTTGACTGCATTGATCACACAACACTATTGTAAGAGTTTTGCCGTCATAAGTCGTGTTTTCATGACATTCCTTACAGAAATAAACGCACACAAATTTTTCCATTCCACGAAATGCCAATACTTCTGAAATAAAATTCGTAAAGACTTTCAATTGAAATAGGTCACAACCTCGTTCCTCAATCTTCTTCTTGCGAGGTGCTCGCTTTCGTTTCGGTTTTTCAGGCAACTCATTCATTTTGATCATTTTCTTTCCGCTGATTTCACGTTTTGGCTTGGGCACCCGTATTTCTGAAAAGAAGAGAACGCATAACATTTCAATTGAAAAGAACTCACTTTGAACACAATTTTCCGCACATTTCACTGTTTCAGCATCTGCAACATTTCTTTTTTTTAAACAATTTATAAAGTAAAAAACAAACCTTGTCGATTCAATTGCTTTTGAGGTGTTTGAGTAATTAGATTTGATGGGAAAAAAATTTCATTGGCTAGCATTGTAGGAGAAGGAGACAGATGCAAATCTTGGAATACGGTTCCATAATCCGTTTCCGAAATTGGAGGATTTATGGCAAAGTCCGCCAGGGGTTGGAAAGATGGAGTAGAGTTCATTCGGGACAAAAAATATTGGTCACCACCTGGTGCGACGAAATTCTATAGAAATGAAGAGACGCTCAGGAGGTAAAAGGAAAAAAAAGTGGGCGGAGTCTTGTACGGTACATTTTTCACATTTTCGCCAAACATTTGTGCTATTCTACTGTGCAACACTACAATTTTCATCATGGCTACTCTCAATGACGAACAAGAATTTTACCTTCAAAAAATTCTAAAAACCATCCAAGAAAAAGTGAGTGTTTTTAAAAATTGTAATTACTTTTGAATAATAGAACGCATGATTCATTTTTGAAAATAAATTTTTAGGGTCAAGCATTATTTGCAATCATCTCCCCAGGAGGAACAGGAAAATCTTTTTTCATCAAAAGATTTGAAGCTCTTCATGAGAAGGGGAATAATCTGGAAATTCTAACACCCACCAATCTCACAGCTCATGCTCTAGACGCCCAGACAATCTTCAAGTTTTGTAACTGGAGGTCAAAAAAAATCTCATGGAAAAAATATGATCATGATCCGAATTTGCAAATTGTCATCGTATATGAGGTTGGGTGTATGAATGCCCACATCCTCGAGGGATTAAATGCTGTATTGAAAAGAAAAAAGCAAAATGATTTGCCATTTGGTGGATGTTCTGTTATTCTTGTGGGAGACTTTTTTCAACTTTCCACAATAGACGATAAAAATAAGAAGTCAAACAAACGAGAGAGCTTACAATTATTCGAAGGTAATTTATTCCCTTTTCAAAAAAGACAGTGTATTATTTTTTAGCTCCTTCATGGAATTTGTTTGAACTTATCGAGTTCAAAACAAACTACCGTCAAAGTAGCGATGCGCACCACCAAGAAAGACTTGGTAGATGGAGAGTCGGGAGAGTCAACCAAAAGGATCTAAAATACCTCCGGGAACATACAATCAGTAAGCGAACCACCGATTATGGTCTCGTCGCCTCAAAAATGGCAGAATGGTGTAGAGTGGAGGACGGTCTTCAGTCTTTTATTGTGACACCAAATGCTACAAGTGTCACGACATTAAATAACTTGGTATGTAGGTTGAAAATGGTAAATGTAGAAATTGACCTATTTTTTCAGGTTTGTGAACAATTGGGCTTCACAAAAAAAGTCAATTTCCTTTTAAAAGACGATACACCCCTAGAGAGTGGCAATACATTTTACGTTGGCAAAAACGCACGCGTGATCGTGTCCTCCAAATTTGAAGTCACCGAAAAATCAAGTTCGCGAACCGCCATACCAATTAACGTACACAACGGAGAAATTGGCACGGTAATTGCTTATAAAGTGGCTAATGAGCCCTCTGATTGGATCGAAGTGAAGTGAGTTTAGAACAAGAAAAAACGGTATATTAAATTCCAATTTTTAGGTTTCCTCGTACTGGAAGATCAGTGATAATCACTCGTGGAAAGCGTCAGCAAGAATACGTATTCAACATGAATAATGCCTACGCATTGACCATCCCCGAGGTTCAAGGAAAAACATTGAAGAACGTCATCCTGGACACCACTATCAAACATGCTCCCACTGACACATCAGAATCAATGATTCCCGGAGGATTCTACACGGCTGCAAGCATGGTCTCGGAAGGAGCCAATTTCCACATAACCGAACTATGTCATGTTGAAAACGTTGAACAATTGAAACGCCTAATCTTACCACGTCAAGACGCCATCACCGCATTGGCCGCAAAACGCGAAAACTAAAAAATATCCCCCCCCCCTTTCAATCTATGCATGTACTCCTATATTATTCTTTAAAATTATAATATCTCAATCTTTTTCGATATCCCCTAATTCCAATCAATGTAATTCTAACACTTGATGAAATAAATACATGAAATAAACCCCGTCTATGAAAAAGTGAAAGTGGGTCACTCCGCCGTAATGAGATTAAAAAGAGAGGGAGTGCGCGCCAAGTCCCCCCTTTTATACGCCCTCATCCTCTTGAAAATTTTGAAAACCGCATCATTTCAAACAACCCCCACCCTACAAAATGGACGTTCCTTCTTCTTCTTCTGTTCCTGGTGAGTATAATAGTTTTTTTCGCAAAAAAATAATTTTTTTGAAGATGATGCAATTATTGCTCAACACTTTCCTACAAGGGAAGAAATGGAATTTCTCAAAAAGTTTGCCGACATTGTCGATGGCACACGAAAAGTGCAAATAACAAGTGACGTACTAAAAGTAGGGCCCACTAGAATTGCATTAAAAAACGTGGACCAATTTCCAACAAATGTGCGCCTTGACCAAAACATTGGAAGACTTTTTGATATTTTTATTCGTGCCATGATAAAAGAGTGTGGAGGAGACTTGCACACTACTAAATTTTGGATAAACCTCCAACATCCTGGCTATCATGATGATGATGGATTTTATATCATGCATAAGACGTATCAAATGGCAAACGGCCACACTCTAATAAACACGATAGCCCGCCATAGTCAATCAAAAAAGGAACTGGCAATGGATGAGGCGATGATCTTCACCATGCGCATCTTTACGCGTCCTCCAAAAGCAAGACCGGGAAAAGGAGGTCGTATTCCCGATCAAATTTTGGTATGTTTAAACTTTTACAAGTTCTCTCCTAATATTCATCTTTCAGCGTAAATTTGGAGTAAACAACCGACACGTCGTTGGCACTGGACACTGTCTCCCCAAGGCACTAATCATTGGAATGGCATGGAGTGATATGCAAAACAATAAATGCAATGCTACCACCAATAATTACAATAGATTGATTAGACCAAATGTGAGTTGATTTCTTTTCCAAAAAAAAAGCACAAAAATCTTTTTTTAGTGCGAGAACACGTCACGCCCAAAAACTCAATTAAAAGAAGCCAAGGCACTACTAAAAGCTGCAAAAATGAAGCAAAGGCAATCAGAACACACTCTTGATGATTTGAAGAAGCTTGCAAAGCACTTGAGCAATTACCGAATTCGTGTATGGGCTCTAGAAGATGGAGTGGCTGTGCCTACGGTGGTTTTCGATGAAAACCAGTCTGCCAAAGGCTTCATTCCAATCTTTTATGCCCAAGAACATTATGAATTCTTCCAACCCACTTGCCCAACAGTTGGTGTGAGATTTTGTTTCAAATGTCATAAACTGGCCGATGACAAACACTGGAAAAGGTGTTCGGTAGAATGTAAGAGATGTGGCAGAGACAAATGCATCCAAAAACTCGACTCGACGCAAATCTACTGTGAAGAGTGTAACATTAACTTTTACAGTCAAGAATGTTATGATGCTCACTTGATAAAGCCATCCACAAAATCACTTCCGTTTTGCAGTCGCTATGAAAAGTCAGTTTTTTTTCAAATTTTTCCACATTTTTTTCTTATAGATGCAAGAAATGCTACGTCATTCATCGCCGAGAAGAGTATGCAAAAGACAAACATGTGTGTTACAATTCAGACTTTTGCAACGTTTGTATGGAAAAGGTGTCTGGATATCATGATTGTGTGCATGCCGCCCCAACACAAGCCTCAAGAAACCGTGCCCTAGAACGACAATCAAAGTGGACTATTGTCATTTATGACATTGAAACAATTGTAGTAAAAAGTGGAGAGTATAGAGGTGAGTTGATATCATCAAATGGTGAATAATGCTCCTTTTTTTACAGGAACCGACAACTTTGGAGTAAAACACGTGCCTAATCTAATTTGTTATAAACTGGTTTGCGAAAAGTGTAAAGGAGGCGAGTGCGAAAGATGCGGTAAAATAGAGACAATATCGTACAAGGACAAAGAAAGTGGGTCGGTCATTGAAAGATTTGCATCATTCCTAAAAGAAGATCCAAGACTTGTGAATGCGTACGTCATTGCTCATAATGGTGGCCGGTAAGCTCCCTCCAATAATTTTTATACAAATTTTCTCCTTTTCAGCTATGATCACGTATTCACATTGGAGGAATTGATGAGAAAGGAGCCGTATGAACCCAATTTTACAATGTCTGGCTCGGCATTCATCTCTGCAAATGTAAAGCTGACAAAGAAAAACACACTTCATTTTCGCGACTCTGTACGATACATGGCAATGAAATTGGATCAACTCCCCAGTGCTTTTGGTCTTCCTACAAAATCAAAAGGACACTTTCCATATCTATTCAATCATCCCGACAATTACGGAGCACTCTTGCCAACACTTCCTCCAATCGACTACTATGAGCCAAAACTTATGGGTGTCAAGGCGAGGGCAGAGTTTGAAGAATGGTATGAGAGCGCAAAGGATCATCCATTTGATTTTGACCAAGAAATTGTCGACTATTGCAAAAATGATGTCAAAATTCTAACGGAGGCAGTGGTGAATTTTATAAAGGTGCGTCTTTTCTCTTTCTCTTGTCAATTTGATCAGTTTTATTTTTAGTTATGCGAACCCCACTGTAATGGTTGGAACCCCATCATCCAGAGTCCAACGCTTGCTTCGTACATTTTGTTTGTGCTAAAATATCAGCACATCAAGACGGGAGACATTGGATACATTCCCGAAAACGGCTGGCCAGGCAGAAACAATTCAAAGTATGCCCTCAAATATTTGCTATGGTTGGAACACGAGACGCCGGGGTTGGAACTTGTGCATAAGCTTCGAAAAGATGGAGAGCATTATGTAGAGTGTGGTGGACCTGGATTTTTTGTCGATGGATTCGATCCTAAAACTCTAGATGTCTACGAGGTTCACGGATGCATGTGGCATGGATGTCCAAAATGCTACCTCGATCGAGAAGCCAAATGCCCACGAAACAAAAATGTCACAGTCGAGCAATTGTGGGACAAAACAGTGGAAAGGGAGCAGGTTATTCGAGAGGCCGGCTACAATCTTCATACAATTTGGGAGTGTGAAATCAAAGAAATGCTTCAGAAAAACGGAAAAATGGCAAAATTCTTCAAAAATGCAAGTTTTTTTCACTCATGTAGTAGAGATCAATATTTTTTTTCAGTGCAGCTACACTTCTCACCTCAATCCAAGAATGGGAATGAATGGAGGAAGGACTCAACAGTTTCAAAGTTTGGTCACTGCAAATGATGAATTTTCAATCGAATTTCTCGATTTTTGCTCACTCTACCCCTATATCAACATCAAGGGCACCGTCTACCCACGCGGAGCGCCTCGTCGAATTACGGAAAATTTCGCACCAACTGATGAACCAATTCCCTATAATGGACTTGTCTATTGTGATTTGCTCCCTCCTCCACAATGCCCAATACCCGTCGCTCCGGTTCGAACCGACTCGAAACTCTTGTTCCCCTTGTGTAAGTCTTGTGCCTTCTCAAAACAAAGCGGCCCATGTACGCATACCAAAATATCAGAGAGATATTTTACTGGTGTGTGGTGTTCCGATGAGCTAAAAATGGCCCAACAAGAGGGATACCAAATTTTGAAATATCACGAGGCATGGCATTGGGAACCCGAAGCATGGTTCCGTGGAGGATTCTTTGAGAGCTTTATGAAACCACTCCTCAAGATGAAACACGAAGCTTCTGGATGGCCACGAGCGGACATGAGTCACCAGGAAAAACTCGATTATGCTCAAGACATTTTCGACAAGGATGGTGTATGGATAGAGCTGGACAAGGTCGAACATAACCCCGGACTCCGCAGTTTTGCAAAGCTCTTTTTGAATAGTGTTTGGGGAAAGTTTGCTCAAAATCCACTCAAAACCGAAACACGCCTCATTCCAATTTCAAAAGCGGTCGAAATTTGGCAATTTTTCGAAGAACCAGGCTATGAACCAAAATGTTTCAAAGAGTGGGGAGAGCATCATGTGCTGGTGGCGCGGCGCCCTCTAAAGGAAAATGTGAAGACTGCAAAATTTACGAGTATCGTGTATGGAGCCCTCACAACATCGGCAGCGCGAATCAAATTGTTCAAGGCAATGCAACTGGTCGGAGCCGAGAATCTGATTTATTGTGGTAAGTATTTTCGCAAAATTGACTCTTCTCAAGCAATTTTTTCAGATACCGACTCTATAATCTTCAAACAAAAGCGAGGAACAGATCCACTAAAGTCTCTAAAGGGGGACGCACTTGGACAGTTGACTAGTGAGGTGCCATCCGGATGGAAAATTGAAGAGATTGTAGCAATGGCACCAAAAGTCTATGCGCTGAAAATGGTGGACGCTCAAGGCAATCATCGATATGTGACAAAGGCCAAAGGAATCACGCTAAACTCTGAGACTATGGATAAGATCAATTTCGAGACAATGCGAAAAATGGTGAGGATTTCTGACTAGTGTATTTGTAATTTTGTCAAAATTTAGGTCACTGCAAAGCTGGATGGTGTTGGCAATCAGGAAACAATTGTGCGAAGAATGCGAATGAAGAGAGGCTCAAACATTTTGGATGGGCTTCGAACCGTCATAGAGCCGAAAAGAGTGCGCCCAATGATGGATAAAGGACATTTTGATGAGACTGGAGTGTTAAAACCATTTGGAACTCGATGTGAAAATGTTGAATTTGATGATGATTACATGTTTTGAAAACGGGTCTTATTTCTAGTTTTTTTATTTTTACAATAAATTATAATGTTAATAGTCCATTCGCATCTACCCAAGAATCAAATTCAGGTCCATATCCTTCCCAGCGAACAAGATGTTGAGTCTTTCCACGCACAGTTCGAGTTTTTAGAATTTGCTCAATTCTATAGTTTCCGTCTGGATCATATGTGCACTTTGTCAATTCTCGAGTGTAGAAAATACCAACAACCTTCTCTCCATTAGTATCGACAATTCTGTAGGTTACAGGTCTTCCAGCAATCACTTCACTAATAACATAGACTTCTGTCGTCCATCCTTGCTCGTACCCCTTGTCAAAATGTCCTCTCTTTGAAGCGATACGTACATGATCACCCTTAGTGAATTTGATTTTGGCAGTTTCTGGTTTTGGAAATGGTACACTAAAATCTCCATGCTGCACGTCTACTGGCTTCATTCCGATTCCTCGATTTATAGAGTTGTTTATTCCCGTCACGACCTTTTGCAAAACGTCAATATACTTGTGTCCATATTTTTGAGTCATGTACTTTGCCAAACGAGTTTTCAGAGTCCGATTTGCGCGCTCCACGACCGCACACTTTATTTCACTTTTAGGAGATGCCAAATTGACATGATTTTTCTTGAGCCAAGCACTCACATTTGAATTGTAAAATTCTTTTCCGTCGTCACTATAAATCGTTATTGGCGTATCGACAAAGTCTTTGAAAATTGATTCAAGGGCATCGGCCACCTCTTCGCCTCTCTTTGACTTTAGGGGTCTCACAAAAAGCTTTCGCGAGTACAAATCGACGAGAACAAGCAAAAACACTACACCATCATTGTGTTTTTTATATTTTGACACGTCGGCCAAGTCCATTTGAAAATCAGTGTACAATCCCGAAGCTTGAGTTTTTAATCGGGGAAACCGCGACTGATTTGGACGATGGAGTGTAAAAGATTCGAGATCTTCCAAAACCTTCTCAACTTGGTCATATTTGAGAGTTTTAAAACGAGGTTTCAGATATTTGTGAACATTTGAAACACTAGTGAATGCACACGGATGTTTTTCGTTTGTATACGCATCTTTTATTGCCTTTTCCATTTACAAAACAAGAGAAATTAATGGTAGAGATAATCACATACACACTTTATATAGGTTTTAAAATTTCCAGAGCCTGCAATAAATTCGGGAACCAGGAGGAGCCGCACCCGAGCCTCGAATAACACGACGTTTGGAAGGAGGTTCCGTACTGGCAGAGTCGGGTATCGTAGAGTCTAATTTACGTTTTCGTGCATTCATAACACCTCGCTTTTTCTTTGGCACCCTTCTCTTCTTTTCCAATTTCATGTACTTTTTTTTTGGCTCACCACGGACGCGTCCACTTACAAGTTTTCGTTTCAAATTTGTAGGTACAGCCTCTTCTTCTTTCTCCCGCTGTGTCTCATCTTCCTTTTTAATATTCAAATTTGTTCGATCCTCCTTTGGAAACTTTTCATTCTTACGTCGAATAATAGGATTAACAAAGGTCTCAGTCTTAACGGTAGGTTTGCCCTCTTCATACTTGATCTCGCTCTTGGAGGGTTTGACGTCTTCTAGTTTAATCTCTTTCTTCATTATACGGTAGTTCTTCCCCCTATGCTCCACCTCCTTTTTCTTGGGTTTCATGTCTCCATCTTCTTTCTTTACTCCATTCTTCTTCTTATTCTTTTTTCTCGACGACGCCGAGGCTTTTACGTTCTCATTTTTTAAACCATTTATCGATGAAATATCCCACTTTCCTCGTTTCCTTCCCTCTTCTGGACCATCATCTTCAGCCTTTCTCTTCACTCCTCTTTTTGGTGTTTGTTGTGAAATACGTCCTTTCTTCATGGGAGCCTTGTAGGGTACATAACGATAGTCGGGAAAGCCGCGATAATTGCGCATTGGTCCAACATTACGTGAATCTGACACTGTTTGAGCAATTTTCGGGGGTTGTGGGGTGTCTTGAACGATTTTTGGGGGCAAGATTTCCTTCTTTACGGGAACTGTAGTCGTATACGGCAAAAATTTTTCATTTTTTAGTTCCTTTTTGATTGCCTTTGGTTTAATCTCATGCTGCTCATACTCGCCAAACGTTTCTTCGATAGTAGGCTCTGTCTTTGTTGAATCCACTTCTTCTTCCTTTTTCACAACCTCTTGCTCCATTCCTTCTTCCCTTTTCACCTCATCCTTCATGATTTCATTTACTGTAGTTAGTGCAGAGTGTAGATTATAGTTTTCGCGTACAATTGACATCATTTCGTCGTTGACAATAGGCATATCGGTATGATTTCGGATACGGTATAACATGTCTTGGTAGAATCGGCATTTTGTGCTGTCATCCAGGCTAGTGTCCGCTAGGATAGTTTCTAGGAACCGTTTCGCTGATTCTAGGGCGAATCCGCTTTCGTATGGAATAACATGATACTTACGTATCAACTTCATTAGCGTAGCTTCGCCGCGACGAGAGAGGGAATAATGAAAGAGGACAACTGAGTTTTTGAAAGCTTAAATAGTATTTTCCGTGCTTCCTCAGTATTATTTGCTCGTGAAAGTTGTACCAAAGTGGCATGAATTGGACGTAAATTGTTGACCTCCTTTGTACTTAGTGGAATATTTTTAGAATTTAGCATATTGAAAACAATCTCAACTAGAATATTGATTTGCTTTGATGTTGCCGTCCGTATAGTAGCGCGATTCTGTTTCATGACTTTATTCAAAAAATCAGTGTGAATGATTAACTGAGCCGCCATGATTGAAATGAAATGATTGTACATTTGATGCACATTTATATAGGCACCACCTACCACATACACTTCTTCATTTTTTTTTCCTAGTCCTTTCTCGAAATCGTCTATTATACGCTTGAATCTTTTATAAATTTCTTGGTACGAGTAGTGTAACGTTTTTCAGTGTTGTAGACATGCCTTCTGAAGCAACTTTTGGAGAATATATCCGTGAAATCCTGCGAGGAGTGAGTTTTTTCATAGTCTGTATCATTTGAAAGCTAAATTTCAGAATCAATGGAACGGCGAGGTCCTTCATCAACTTGATGAAGTCATAACAGATTTGTGGCCCCTCTCTGTCAACTATCCCATCCCCAATGAGCTTCGTGAACTAATCGAAATCACGATCGGAACGCTGCAGATGATAGTCGCTGATGCGGAAGCATTCAATGACTGGAGAATGGTGGTGTATGACCTTGGTCAAGAGCTTTTTGAAGCATTCGAATCGAACATTTTGGATGACTTCCCGAGAGGAGTTCTCGAGAGGGCCTATAAGGCCCTACGGCGCCTAGCCTTTGTTAATTTAGAGTAAACAACATTTGTCCTATTTTTTAAAAATAATACGATTTTATTTTTAGAACCCGTCTTGTTCTCTGTTTGTAACAAAAGGTCTGATACCGTGTTGATATCTTTTTTCTGTCTAAATTTTAAATTTTCAAAATAGGATAGATACGAAAATGTCTATAATTTCAGAATTCAATCAACGAACAATGGACTACTTAGATGGACTACTGAACCAGGTTTGTTTATTGTACTTTCTTTATTGAAAACCAAAAGCTATGTTATTTTCAGCTCTGCCCCTTCCCTTCGGAGGAACAAAGAGTAAGAATCGTAAATCTCGGGAATCAACTCCGTGATGCACGCCGAGAAACTGGTGGTTTCGTAGATGAGTGGATCTTCGACCAAGCTCTTTTTGAAATAATGGTGGCCCTACAGGGATCACGACGAGGAACGCGTACATGGAGACATCAACTACTCCAGGCAGGGTTTTTCCTGGAGCGTGTGCCGCTACCACTACAACAGGCGGCTTTCAAAGATGCTGCCAAAGAGCTGAGGGCTATCGTTTTCAGCACAATAAGATTTTGGTGTAAGTTTTTTCAAACAATTTCTTCGCTAGTTACAATCTTTTTTTTTGCAGAGTCTTCCCACCTCCAGACCCAAAAATCTCCATCACAACAGCCTCAGCGACATTTTCCCTCAAACCCTTTTCTCTTTTACACCTTTTTAATTCCTTTTTTATTGACAATTTTTCATTTTTACAATGTTTGCTTGCTTCTCTTTTGCAATATCCTTTTACATCTTTTCAAAATAAATTACAAGGTGGAGAACGTCTTTTTTGCTATTTAGGTACTGTTCTGGTGGTGGCTGGGGGACTCGAAATGCAAATGCGCTCCGCTGTAGACTCGGCCACGGTGACTAGGCTATGTACACACACATTGAGAAAAAAGGGAGGGAAGACACATTTGAATTCTGGTGGTGGCTGGGGGACTCGAATTAAATTACGTCCTCGGCCATCTACACACAGAGGGAAAAGGGGGGAAGGGAGACTCTTCTCATTCGGGTCGTGGCTGGGGGACTCGAATGCAAACGCGCTCCACTGTAGACTCGGCCATTGGACTCGGCCATGGAGAGTAGTTGTGAAATCCGAGACTTGTTGGGAATAAAACTGGTGAAATTGACAAGATTTTATTAAAATCAAACATTTTTAGTGAAAATACACAATTGAAACTAAATTTTATACAGGTACATGCGCTATAGGATAAGACATTGTGAAATTTGAAAGGATTCGCATGCTTGAGTGTGCCAAGGGATCATTGTTTATTAGCATTGCTTGATAGGGTTCTGACATTATATCTTGATATGCTTCGAAGGCTCCACGCCATTTCTGTCCAAATTGTTGTACAAGTAAGTTTTTAATTTGTGCCGCATCAGACAAGTTTCGCATCAAAATCAAATATGTACTATTGTTTCGAGTGGTGGGTGGTAGTGCAAATGCAGATTGTACCAAATTAAAGATTGCACAATTCATGTGGTGAGCATACAAACAAAACAGGTCATTCAATAGGTGCATTGATTTCTTATCCCTGGCGAAAAAATTCATCAAGTCATCACATACAACAATGTTTCTCTCGTCCTTGTGTCTTTTTAGTAGCTCAATGTCTGGTATTCCTTCAATTGCTCGAAGATTTGGTAAATATCTTGGGATTCCAGGAGTGTCAACACCATAAAACCAAAAAATGTTGTCAATTGGTTCTTCAAATGTACGGCTCGAATTTTCAATAATACTACGTAATAGAGTAGTTTTGCCAGATTGCGTAGCACCGATAATTGTAGTCTGTGAGGGGAAGCGAAAGCGAAAGCCAGGAGTTAGGCGTGTTGTCTGACCAAATGATGTAGACATGGGCATAGAATTAGTGTTATTGTAACACAAAAGAAGATATTTATAGTGAGAGTTGACGGACAAGTGTCGGCTTCTTTTCCAAGTTCAGACCACCAGCACCACGAAGATGAGCTATTTGCTGTCCACATGTTTCCATAATCAGTGTGGATAATGAGCCGATTAAGAAATAGACGAGGCAATATATACTGGTTTCTAGGGGTTGTGGAGTTTCGTTTGGTGCAGCGAAAATTGGTAATCTACTATATGAAGCAGGATCGACTTGGCCCAGAATTGTTCCATTGAATAGAATGGTGCCATTTGAATGAAGAGTTGTCAAAAGACCAGAAACTACATTAAAATCTCGAATTTCCTTTACATTATTCCAAACTGGTACGATCTTTTCATTCAGATGGGGTTGGAGGCGTACAATTTGACCGTGAGCATATACATAAATGTGCTTCATTACATGATCGAAAGCAAAATGTTCTGAAACTTGAGCGACGACATGAATATGCTTGTTTTCCACACGATAAAGGCGGCCTTGGCATTGCATCAGCATATCATTTGGTGCAATAATTTCACAAACACACGCACGGTTTGAAACGTGTAGATTCAAGTTGGTATCCATTAGCATATCTTCAAATTCCCAAAAGGCTGTCATTATGGGTTGACCCTCGGGGTCGTAGCCTTGAAAATGAGCACGCATATTAGTCTCGAGGGGTATATTTTGCAAATTATAGGGTTGGGCAGACATTGTCTTTGTGAAAATCTTCACACTAGCAGTCATTGGTATGAGAAGGGTGAGGAAGAAGGGTGTCATTTTTTGCGGTGAAGTAATGAAAGAGATTTCAAAATACCAGTCCTTTTATAGGAGGAAAATGGTATAAAAGGAGTCGAGTTTTCCCCTCCATTTCATAGATTGTGTCATGACTGATTTTTATTTGACACTCCCTTCGTCTGTAAAAAATCCCCAGTTTGAAAACACTTCTTCTCGATATGTTACTCATCTTCCTGAAGTTTTGCATTTGGAACGAGACAAATATGTGGTTGCGGCAACTGATGTGATTTATCCATATTCCTTTGTGAATGTCGGACGTCCTCTGAGTTATTGGATTCATATGAAAAATGGTCCCCCTCTACATGTAACTTTTCCCGCTGCACAATACTCTGCATTGGATCAGATTATTGATTCGTTGAATTATGAGCCACCTCGTCGCCGAAAGAATAGACTAAAAAGAAGGGCACCTCTGAATCCAGACGATATCGACATTGTTAGTACGATTGAATGGTCAAGGCCTCACAAACGGGCTAAACGAGAAACAGACAGTGAACGCGAGGAGAGACTGAGGCAAGAATATATTGATGAGAATATAGCTGCTTTTCAAGCAGCGCAAGATGATGAGGAACAAGAGGCTAAAGATATTCAGGCTGAAATTGATGAAAATATTGATGCTGAACGAAAAGCAAGGGAGGAGGAGGAGAGAGAAGAAAAGTTGAGACGGGAGGAGATTGCCAAGATTAAAGAGGGGCAGGAGGCGGCGGAACAGGAAGAGGCAGAATTTGAAAGGGAAGAAGCAGAAAGGAACGCGGCATATATTGCGGAAAATGAGAAAGCATTCGCCGATGCTGCTGCCGGTCAAAATGGTAGAGATTCGCCGAAAACTGAGGGTCAAGGAGTGGAAAATGATAATGAAAGTGATGAAGAGGAAGAAATTAGTGAAGGAGATGCAGCATATATTGCGGAAAATGAGAAAGCATTCCAAAATGCTGCTACTGGTCAAGATGATGGAGATTTGTCAAAAAATGAGACAGAAAATGTTGAAGAGGAAGAAGTTAGTGAAGGAGATGCAGCATACATTGCTGAAAATGAGAAGGCATTCCAAGATGCTGCTACTGGTCAAGAAGATGGAGATTCACCAAAAAATGAAGCTCAAGAGGTGAAAAGTGATGGAAAAGATGATGAAGAATCAGTCGTTGGCCAAAATGTCGGAGATTCGCCGAAAAATGAGGCTCAGGAAGTGGAAAAGGATAATGAAAGTGTTGAAGAGGAAGAAATTAGTGAAGGAGATGCAGCATATATTGCGGAAAATGAGAAGGCATTCCAAGATGCTGCTACTGGTCAAGATGATGGAGATTTGTCAAAAAATGAGACAGAAAATGTTGAAGAGGAAGAAGTTAGTGAAGGAGATGCAGCATACATTGCTGAAAATGAGAAGGCATTCCAAGATGCTGCTACTGGTCAAGATGATGGAGATTTGTCAAAAAATGAGACAGAAAATGTTGAAGAGGAAGAAGTTAGTGAAGGAGATGCAGCATACATTGCTGAAAATGAGAAGGCACATCAAAATGCCCTAGATGCCATAAAGGAGGACCTCGAAAGCGCAGAAAGGGATGAACAAGAAATGATTGAGACAAATGAGAAGATGATGAGTGATGCAAAAACGATTGCAAATTTGATGGATGAGTATTATGTGGCGGCGGCAAGGGTTGCGATCAAGTCAACGGATGAGACGACATATAACTTTGAAAAGCAAAAGTTTGAAATGATTCGAAAAAGGATGCCCACCACAGACATTAGGAACGCAAACGAGTTTTTGTATTTCATGGAAAGGGATGGACGTATACACATTGATTTTCTTGACCCTGATATAATGTTTATCGAATTTGAAACTGCTTGCGCCTACTTTTTGGGCTTTCATGACCCTATTGTACGTAAATCTGGTGTGGCGCCCAGTAAAGTTGATCTTTTTGGAAACGTTAGCACAATTTATCTATACTGTGACATTGTAGATCCTGTTATTGTCGGAGACCAAAAGAATCAGCTTTTATCTGTTATTCCATGTAGAGGAAAATATGGTGAAATGATACATCACACTATACCTCACCCCCGATATTTGCCCATTATGAACAACACTATAGATAGTATTCGTGTTGAAATGTTATCTGAATTTGCAGAACCAATTCAATTCAATTGGGGTAGCACTATTGTTGTATTGCACTTTAAAAAGATTAAATAAACACTTTTTATTATCAATCTTAGTATTCATCAGATTCGTCATCAGTGTCAATGAAAATTTTGTCATTTTCTAGCGAATCGTCGTCGTCGTCGTCGTCGCCCTTTTTTTTGTCCTTTTCCTTCTTTTCACACTCTGTGCAGCTCCAAGTGTTTGAAAAATCATCGTTGGTGCATCTCTCTCGGTTGATGCGCCAATTTTTTCTCAACTGTAAAAAACGAGTAATGTGTATGTAAATGTACTTCATCTTACCAAAGCAAATGTCCCAGGATAAATCACCTCGACGAGACGTTCCCATTCGTAAATAACAGCCTCTTTAGTTGGGCGGAATAGAGAGCATGATTGTTGGCTTGGATGGCAAGTATCCACGTGAAAGACGCACGCACTAAGCGAGCTAAAATGAATGAGACAGACTGGACATGTTTTCACTCGGACTTGTGGAACATGGGAATTGATTGCATAAAATGTATCCTCGGAAATTTCTGGGTCTGGAGGTGGTACTCCGTAATGAACAATGTTAACGTGTTGTCCCTTGGTGAATGGATCAGCAAAGTGTGTAGCACATTCACGACAATATGCGTTGAAAGACATTTTTGAGAGAGCAAGACAAGGGGTCACCGTTCGGTACGACGAAAAAAAATAGGAATGAGAGGGAAATTAGAAATTGTATGTATCTTTTAGGAAGCCCCGGACGAATTCATCATCGTTATTTATAGTCTCGAAAATGTTGCATAATGTTTCAAAACTGTATCCTCGTGCCATCATAGCTTGTATAAAGATGCAATAGCCTCCACATGTGACCTGATTCTGTTTCTGCTGACTGTTTTTGTTGCAGTAGACTTGTTTGAATCGTGATAGAAATTTGAGAATATGTGAGTTTGGCTTCTCCCCCAGTGAACAAAAAAAGTTACAAGAGTCCTTTTCGATAAAAATACTTTGCCAATGACGTCCGGGTTTGTTGAGAGGATCGGTATTCACAATCAATCCGTACCGCTTCTTTCTACACTTTGGCAACGAATTGAGCTCATCTGCACTGTAGACACCAATAAACGTACGTTTTGAAAATGCATCTTCTGTCAAAATACGCGAAATGTCGTCAGAGAACATGGCTATAAATAGACGTGACGATTCACATTTGCACTCTAAACGTTTTTATAATGGCTCCTGTACTGGTCGATCTCTCGAAAATTGACTATTATAGTCTATTGCGAAGACATGTGCCAGGAAATGGACATTTTATGGGAATGCGCCATCAGAGGGGTGGAGGCCAGCGTGGTGCAGGACTAGGTGGAATACTTGGAGTAGCACTAAGTCTTTTGCCAAAACTGATCAATTCGAGTGCTGGTCAACAACTTGTGAGTGTCGGAAAGGATCTGACAGCAGAGCTAGCGCAAGGAAAGGATTTCAAGTCTAGTTTGAAAAGCGTGGCTGCGCAAAAAATGCGTCAACTAACTGGAGCTGGAAAAAGACGTCGTGGTGGTGGCGGAGCCTCAAAAAGGATAAAAGGAAACAGTGTGACCGTTTTGAAACCTCATTTTGTCTCAAAAAGCAGTCGTCGAACCAATTTTCTCTCGCCATGATTAGCCGTATGGATCCAAAGTCTCGCGACACTATTGTCGATGCGTTGGACTTTACAACTATGCCTGGTACCCAAACATGTATACAAAATTCAAGATGGACGGTGGTGAACTTGAAAAATGCGTTTCAACCCGAAGGACCCTGGGAATTTGTATTGACAAACAATTCGCGGTCCTATCTAGACTTGAGAAGAACATATCTTGTTTATACGTTTGAAATCACCGATACGGCTGGTAATGCTGTTGAAATGCCCAGTCCTGTAACAGAGACCACTCTACTTTATGCCCCAATCAACAATATAGCCCATTCAATTGTGAAGAATTTTACTGTACACTTGAATTCACAACAAGTCTATCACAACCCATCAAACTATGCCTACAAGGCGTATTTTGAAAATTTGCTAATGTATGGACGCGAAATCAAAGATTCCACTCTTACGGCTGCTGGTTTCTATTTTGACGATGAGATTGACTCGAGTACGAGCCCCGGCTTTTTGAAAAGATGTGGAACTGGAAAAGCACAAGTGGCTGCACACGTTTCGGCAGATTTGTTTAATCAGGAGCGGTGTTTGCTGAATGCATGTACTCTAAAATTGACGGCATATCCAAACAGTAGTGAATTTCTGATTGAGTCGTTTAATCGCAAGAAACAATTGTTCAAGTTTAAAATACACGATGTCTACGCGCTTGTTCACGAGTATGACCTCACTGATGGACTTGCTAATGCTCTTGAAACTTCTATTCGTGAGCACAAAATAATACAATACCCAATGATCTCCTCGGAAGTTCGAACCTTTTACATTGAGCCAAACCGTTATGATGCGCCAGCAAACACATTGTTTACTAGCAAGATGCCCCGTCGTATTTTCTTGGGTCTTGTTTCTGCGGAAGCGTTTAATGGTTCTTTCGACACGTCACCATTTAATTTCAAGCCGTATGGTGTCACTGATGTACACATTGACTATTGTGGATTGACACTTCCCGGTCGCCCGATGAATTTGGACTTTGTGGGAAATAAGTTTGTCGAGGCGTATATTCAACTCCAGGAGACTCTAGGACACTCTCGAAGCAATGTCAGTTGCAATTCGATAGACATGGACATGTTTAGATCCAGAGGATTCACAATTTTTGGATTTGAATTGAGCCCTGTCGCCCTCGATAATTCGCTTTTCGAGCTGGTTCGTCAAACCAATGTTAGTGTTCGGCTCAACTTTAAAGATTTGACTCCGTCTGGTGGATTGGTGTGTGTTGTGTATGCAGAGTTTGATCAAATTCTCAATGTTGATGAATTGCGAAATCCCCTAATGGACACTATTATTTGATTTTTTGACGACTATTCGAGTACGCATAATTGAATTATTATTACAACAGTCGGAGGGACGCGCAGCTGATTTTAATAGGATTAACTCTCAAGTGTCCCTTCTTTCGCCATCGTCCCCTCCTTTCTTCGTCATTCTTGTCGTTTTCTTCTCTAGAAGCATGCCCAAAATTCAAAACGCTTTCAAACCAAAAATGTCCCAAACTACCCCATTCAAGCCTATACAACAAGGAACATGGAAAGAAAATCATCAGGTCAGTTTTTTATATTATTGTTTTTCTAACCTAGTATTCCGTTTTCCAAAATTAGTAATCAATTTTTCGATCTTGTATTAATTTTACGTGATTTAAAAAAAACGAACATAACTGAAACTGAAAATAAGTATTCCCTTTTTGATCTAGTATTAATTTTACGTAATTTTTTAGAAGTACATGACTGAAAAGGCAAAAGGTGTGACCATGCCAACCGACGAGGCTGCGCAATTGAAACCACTCTTCATGTTTGATGATCCAACTTTTGTGCTCCAAATGTGTTTCACGTGTAGAAAATTGAATCGCAACATTGATGTCGTGCAAGTCAATGAGGAATATCAACAATTTCGTGAGTTGCTTCTTGTATCGCTTATTTGTTTAGCCAATTTTGGGAAATTTCAGCTCTCTCGCTGTGCAAAATTTGCTGTGCCAACTTCAACATTCAACGGCGCAATAAGTTTTTCAATCACGATCTTCTCGTCTTCAAGCGTGAAAATAATATTGAGGACTAAATGTTTCTAATAAACCCTTGTTAATTAAAAAATTGTTTTTTTTGTTACTAAATGTGCAGAGTCACTTTGATTCCTACTGATCAAAATTTTCTCTTTTCTAATTTTTGTTCAGGATGATCGAATTTTCAATCAATGGATGCATTGTTGGTTTTCACAATATGCACGACGTGAAGAATCTTTTGTTGAGAAATCGGGACATTGCGAATCGGTATCTACAGGATGTGCTTTCAAAACTTTTATGCGTGTGCGATTTAATCAACAAGTCTATCGAGGGGAAGAAGATTGTGGATCGGGAGATGGTACAAGTATACAATCAATCATCATTAGAAATTGGAGATCTCTGCTTAGAAATTGCAAAATTGGAAGAGCATTTACTCAACATTTCAAAATTGGAAACAAAGTAAGACATTCCATTTTATTTGTGCAAGTTTTAACACTTTTTTTTCAGCTTTCGCACAATTTTGGCTGTTGTACACGAGGTGGAAGTCGACCTTGGTCGTTTGATGATTGCTGCAGAAGGAGATCTTATTTGATTTTCAATAATAAATTTTTGTAAAATGATACATTGTGAAGACTGTATTTCAGATGGACTTCTTATAAAAAAAAAGGGGGGGGGGGTCTTTGAGAGAGAGGGGAAAGATTGAATTGAACGTTAAATCAATTGACTTTTGAAATTTTTACTGTTGAATGAAACAAATTTTACAAAAAAATGTGCGGAAGTTTGAAATTTCCCGCAAAGGAATGTTAAAAGAGGGAAAAATTGAACTTTGGTCGTTTGAATGGAGAACAAATGTGTTACCGAAAAGGTTAAATATGTTGACTGTTGAATGAAACAAATTTTGGAATATGTATGACGCACAATCAGCCACTCTCTGGAAGCGCATTACTAGTTTTTAAATTGCGAAATTGCTTCCCGCATAAGAGGGGGGGGGGCAAAAGGGGCGCTTCCCGCAAAAGAAGGGGGTACCGCAAAAGGGGGCGGGGCTTAGAGAGAGTGGAGGGTGCAGACAGTCAGACAAAAGGGGGGGGCCGGGGAGCCACTCCAGTGGGCGCCACTAATTGGATGCAGCTGTCCCATCCCGCTGAATCCAGCTTCTCTACGTCTCTCATTTTGACGAGAGAACGAGACGCAGACGACGGGGGTGTGTCCCGACAGGGTGGTAAAATGTCGAAAATATCAACCTAACACTACTAGAATCACTGTGTTGAGCCGGAAAATTCAAAAGTGTGACCACCCAACGTACTTCTAATTCAATTTCCGGTTCGAGTTCTGTGTTTTTCGATATTTTGGTGGGATGTCTGAAATGGGGACACACTTAGGAAGTAAAAAGAAAAACAAGATATGTTGTGAGCTTTTTCCTGGATTTTTTTTTGAGCTGATAAGTTTTTTTGTTGAAGTTTTTTTATTTAAACAATTTTTGGGAAATCTTAGACTTGACTTGTCAAAGAGAAAAAGCACTTAAGCTCCAGATTCAATTTTTCCCGCCATTCCTTTTAAAGAAGAGGGAAAAGGAAATGAATTGATCACCAATCGTTGCAATTTTCTCTCTCCTCCTGAAATCTGATCTGTGCAAACAAACGCTCTGCATTCTCACACAAAAACTGTCATTGTTTTCATTTTGGAATTGGGAATTGTTGGAAATGAGAGAATCTAGTTACTATCCAGTGTTTGTTGTTCTTTCGGTGTTTTGCCATTGTGCACGGAATTTTTGTCAGTACTCGGAATAGGAGTGATGATGTGATCATTTGTTTACTATCAGTTTCGCTATTCTGTTTTACCCCCCCCCCCCAAATAGTTTTTTTCTCTCATTCTCTCTCTCTCTCTCTCTCTCTCTCTCTCTCTGTCTAAACCGAACTTTTTATATCATCTGGAGCACTTTGAGGGAAAAGAGCAAAAAGCAATTGTTTTGCAGAAATAAGATAGAAAGATGCTTCCATTCTTCAATTTATCTTTATCACCCCGTTTTTCCCTCCTTTTCTTCCTTCTTCTCAATTTCTTTTCATTATCTCTAACCTTTCTTCTCCCAATTTTTTTTCGCATCTTGTCTTTGCTCATTGAGCGAGCAAAAATGAGTTCTATCTGGTCTAGCGTACGGAAATATACGACGTCCAGATTTTAGTGTTCACATCAATTCTCAATTCATATGGTCCGACATCTTGATTTCTATCAATTCCAAGGCCCCTTCTCCTCACTTCTCCTGGCAACTTTTGTCTAACGAGCCAGATGTGATGCTTCTCACACATATTTCGTTCACTTTTCACTATTTCACTACTTCTTGTTTGCAAGAAAAAAAAGTTTTGCTCTGTGGAAATCAAAAATTCTGGTGAAATATTCATAAATTGTGGATATGTGTCAGAAGTGTCCGCGTGGGGAGGAGGTGGTGGTATGACAACAGAATGGGATAGGATGTTCTGCATATTTGGGCCATTTTGGATGTATAACCTAAATTTGATATCCCGTACCTAATCTATTTCCGACTTTTAGTTCAAAAGCTAGTTTATCAAAATTTACGCTTCAATGCTCATACATTTGCAAGTTTTTAGACTATTTCGAGACATGCACCATGAAACATGAAACATTACCCCTATTAGAGGTTCAAAATTTCGTTTTCTTCGGTTTAAAGACCAAAACATTCATTTTATGAAGTGTAGATCTTCGGACACCCATTTGACGTTTTAATCCTCATGTTTCCCATGTCTGGTCAACAGGACCTTATGATAGAAGAAGCTAAGTGGTCATTTGATTCTTCTAACGTCAGCCATTGTGTTTTATTCCTGGTATTAACATATTCAGACCTCATTGTCTGTTATCACGAATGATCTCATTCTGTTTTGGGACAAAAGAAATATTCCCGTTCGTTTGTAAATAAAAATATATATCCTGGTTGGGTCCACTGACTAATATATTTTTCATTAATGTATTTTGTCAAATAGGTTTTAAAACCTGACTGTCACTAGATGACTATATCAAATCATACTTGTCAAAGCCCAGATATGTGGCGCCAAAACTCAAAATATAAAATTTTCGAACTTTTTTTAATGAAATTTTCTGAATTGTTTTTGTGAAGAAGTCGAACATTCGACTATGACTTAGAATTAAGAGAAAATTCTGAAAAATCATCCAAAATGTTCATATTTTAGATGAAAAATTGAAAAAATATCAAAACGTTTTTTGAAAAAATTGGAATCCGATCTTTCGTGTCGTGCTGGGTCTTCAAAATTTGTCCTCTGACCGACTTGGGCCTTTGGGCCTTCCCGTACCTTGCCGAGCCGAACATGTCTAGTTAATGCCGAGCCGAACATGTCTAGTTAAAAATCCAAAATGACTCATTTCTTATTTTCTTATATTACTTTTTTGTGTTCGTCATTTTTCTTCTTTTTTCTCCTGCAAAAACATATAATACTGAAAATGAAATCCTGGCGAACATGTCCTAAGTCATTTCCATCTCCCATGAGACGCGGGTTGTACATTTTTTTTTGGCAGGAAAAGAAGAGAAGTATTCTATCAGTTTTAGAGACAAAAAAAACGAAAAGCTTCCACGCATTTTTTTCTCATTTTGCAAATGCATTTTGAGATAGCCATTCGAAAGTGACCATCCGGTGACCATCTCCCATTTTTTTCAACGCTCTTCCTCTCTTACTCTCTCAATTCCATACTCTCAATTTCTGTGGTGGTCCCAGGGATTTGGGTTTCGTTTTTGTCTATCCATCTCTTTTCTTTCCTATGTCGGTGTATCTTTTCCTCATTTTGAAGTGCATCCCGTCATTTGCACTTGAACGCTTTGCCCGCGATGGAATCTGGGTATCATCAAAACACATATGATGTTTAGGTCTAGATCTGGCAATCTTCTTCCATAAAAAGAAAATAATCGAGAATTATTTGAGTGTTTTCCTTGCTTTTTTTGCTTTTTTTTGGGTTCTGGTGGGCGGAGTAAGTCTAAGTTTTATTTCTAAGATCTTTATTCTCAGAAGAGAATAAAAAAACATTCTCAAATTGTTTCCTATTTTCTACATACCAAGAATCTTATTGTTTACGGTTTTTTGTTTTGTCTGTACTCTCGTGTTTCCAATTTATATACATAATTGAAGCTTATTAATATTAGAATGTAAGGAATTTTGACAGTTCCTCCTTATGACATCATCCACTCTTCTCTTCCGTAACTTTCTGTTATCTAATAATTTTTTTCAATTCACTTTCATGTTATCAGTTCAGTCAGTTAGCCTATTCTCCAGTTCCTTGGCACCACTCGACGTTAATTGATTTTTTCTTTTTTTTACCAGTTCTTGCTCTCCGGAGCACTTTTTACTCCCTTGGTGGTCGTCAGAGTGAATCCATTCCATATATTGTTTTTGATGCCTTCAATATACCCGCTTCGCCTTTTTTCGCCTCTATATTGTGTTCCTCTTTCTCTTCTTTCTTCGCACATACTCTGAAAATAATGGAAACCGCTTATGAAATGGCGGCTAATTGTAAGACGGGAAGGCATTTACACACCATTCTTCATATCGTCTCAATTGTTATTTCCGTTCTTTTCAATTCCAGTTTTTTTTCATTTAAAGACGTTTTTATGGATGTTGGAGAGATCGGGCTATAAATGAGGATAAAAATTAGAAATTCATTAAAAATTAAGGAGTAAAACACAATTGGGTGAATCATCCGAGCAGTGGTACTGTGCCTTAGAAAAAGGTGGTCTTTGATCAACAACTTCCGCTCGAATATTCCAGAAAATTCCATCCCTCACAGTTTGAGATTATAAAAAAACCCTTATGTCCGATTTCTGTCAATTTTCTAGTTCAAAAAACCACATAGATTTTTTGATTTGTTTGTCTAGGTGATTGTCGAAACATTGACACCAGCAGAAGAAACTGTTGATAAGAAAAGTTGCAACCCCATCGTCTTGAACTCTAATTTTTCACATCCATCACTACACACATATTTCTTCCATCACATAAGGTATTAACTTCAATTTTAATTTTAAATGCTCTATAAATTCATTTCCAAAACTTTCATATAAATTGACCATTTCCAAACTTGTTTTGAGAAGGGGGATCCTTCCTGAAAAGTGGTTGTTGAACACTTGGAACTTCCAACATCCCACCCAATTCTTATATACTTGCTTATTTTCTCTTTTTTCAATATATACTCTAATGACGTTCCTCTCGTGGCAATTATGAGAAATATTTGATGAAAAATGAGTTGTTCACTCACCACAGAACGTTTTTTTGGCTAGGAGTGACATGGAATTGCACTAATTAATATCAAATTTCAGTCACAAGTTTAGAACTCGTTTCGGATAACATGGGACCTCAGTAATTTAGAAGTACAACGTGATTATTCAGAATGTATCCCAAAGATTTGTGACCAATGTGCTATTGAGAGGTTTAAATTAGAAAAAATGAACAAAAATGGGAAAAAATCTTGTTCTTGTCATTCATTCACTCATTTACTCTCGAATTTCACACTTTTTTCCTTTTTTTCTCGGAATTTTTTGCAACTTCTCCTTTTTTCCTCCTCCTACACATGTATACTTCAAGCTCAAAAATTTGATTTTGAGCATCCTAGAGGTTTTTTTCGGTGGGTTGAGGTTTGAAGAGTCAAAAGTTGTCTTTTTGTATCTTTTTGGATGTGTCCATTTCGGACACATGTTCGCTTTTTTCTTCTCAGAATTTGACCAATACAAAGTTTTTGTTCTGAGATTTTGAACGGTTAAAGGGGAAAAAATCGAGTCAAGAAAAACAGCTCAATCTTTGACCTCCACTTCACGAGTCTAATTGATGATTGAACTAAATAAATAAAAGTCATCAAAATTTTTCTTTTCCCTTTTATTAGCTTTCTATTTTGTTTTCTCGAAACTATCCGTTTCGATATTGACTTATAAGTTTACCATTGATCATATTTCACTACTTTTTAAAAGTTGAGTTCTACACTGATCCGTTGTTCAGTTGAATGTAATATAAAACTGTTCAATCGAAAAAATTGAATAGATGCGTATAAACAGTTTTAGAAAAATATTGTTTTTGAATAATAATTGATGATTGAGCAGTTAAACGTGTAGGGTACCTACCATTCTTTAAAATTTTAAAATTGTAAGTTCTGCTAAGTATGCTAATCTCTTTTATTTCTGAAATTATTTCAGCTCTAATGAGTTCAAAACGTTTGATAAGGGAGCTAGAGAGAGAAAGAAAGAAGAATTTATCGAACTATCTATGATATGTTTGTATATTGTATTATGAAGTTTGCGTTTCAAATCAAATCAAATAATAGAAAAGAGTTCACCAGAAAGGATAGAAAAAAGGTTGAGAGAAACGCCGCACGGAAATAAAGAAGATACCAAAGATCCACGAGAACTGCACCGAAAAGTCAACCGATGGTTCCTTTCTCCCGTATCGAATGAACTAAATGAACTAAATAGCGTGGGAAATTAGTCGCGGCCCCCGAATAGAGTGGACCCTGCCTGACTACTACTATATCTGGTTATATTGAACGAAATGAATCTATTGGTATCTGACTCCTCCGCTCTCCTCTTTATTTGTTTCCCACACCATAGACATTTTGGGACACTAGCACCCTCCTATCATGGATGACGTTTCGCCACTCCGGATTCTGTGTCACGTTCAGTTTTTGGAGTAGCCCCCGCTTTTCTTATTGTAGTTTTCAATTTCTTATTATAGCTGTCTCAGTTATTTTTGATTTATCTTTAATGTCATAAAATCCGGATTTCAGATTTCTATTCAGAGACTTTCTTATAAAGTGCAAATTTTGAAAAAAATTTTCCTATCTGGTTAATTTCTACATTTTCAAGAGGTTATTGTTATTTTTTCTATTTCCATTACACGCTGTGTTTCAATAATCTTGCACCTTACCTCCAACCCTTCAATTATGAAAAAAAAACAAGTATCTCAAAACAAAAGATATACATTTTTCGCTGTCTTCTTAAAATTTAGAGGCGTCTGTATCTCTAGCCAATCTCAGAGGACTATTTATCAAATCCAAGTGCTAACTAGCTTTCCAAGTATTGAGGGGAGAGTGGGTGGGAGACAACTAGCTTGTGTTCTCTCACAACAAACGTACAGTGATTTTGAGATTGAGGGATTTTTTCGCTTATTTAATTTACATTTAAATTTTTTTTTCTTTATAAAAGTTCATTCTCACTATGTATCGTTTTTCTTTCTCACCACGTGACTTTTTATTGTATTTCTCAATTTCCATGCTTTTTTCTTTTTCAATCATTCAATTTAACAGTCTAGGGCGGAAGTTCTATGAAGAATTGAAAAATACAATATTATCCTATTACCGTAGTTTTCTGTCCTACCCCGTTACCTTTTCTGAGTGGAGGCTACTACAAAAGTCACACAGCTACTAGTAAACATACAAAATTCACACTCACAGCACTTAAGTTCCTCCAAAATCTTTGAACTTTACGTTTTGAAAAGGCTTAGTTGTTGTGACGTAGAGAGAGATAGCCGATGGTATTAGTCAACAACGCTATTTTCTGAAACATTGAAATTGAGCTGGACTTTGTTGTCTTATCACAGACATTATCACTCAAGCGGTCATGCCCTCCCCTACTGATTCCTTTCTGCTCTTCGCCCTTACAAAAAAGAAAGAAAAACGAATAAAAGTGAAAAGAGAACTTCCAGTTGTATATGTATTACCCACTCCAGATTCGTGGTTTTTGTAACGTGTTTGTTTATTCTTTCTGTCTTTTCTATGTCGGTATCTAGCGGGATGTATGTTGTCCTAGAACGCTTATTTATCGTTGAACACGACTTACAAAAGCTGGGTTTCACAGTTTTGAGTTTTGAAAGTCAGACTGTTCTTATTAATTTATCTAGTGCAAAATAAAATATTCAAGAACATTTTTTGATAGTTCATTTTTTCTTTTCTTAAATCCCTCAACCTCCAAATCCCAAATCCTTGAAACCAATGGATCTATGTTTAGTGATGACACATGACGTGAAGAGCACAACGAGACGCGACGATCCCAATACCAAACCGCATATCACTTTTCTAATTAAAATCGCCTTTCTCTATCCATTTCATTTTGAAACCATGCGTCCGTGAGCATCTCCTTTCCTTTTCTCACTTTTTTCTCCCGATTTCTCCTTTTCATTTTCTCTTTTCAACGTCTTCTCGTTTCCACTACCATATTCTTTTGACGTGGTGCGTGGTGCAACATCACAATGCAAACATTGCTTTCTCTTCTCTTTTTTTTCTTCTCACTTTCGATATATTGCCCTTATATGGAAGTAGATGGCTTTTAGAAATCGGATGATTCCAAGAATTTCATTCCGTCTAATTAACTTTTATCCGAAAGTTTCATCAGCCTGACTCTGACAATACTACCGTATACCTTGGATCACATGGAATATAAGATGAGGGTGATGATGAAAAATGAACAATAGGGCTGAAAGTAATAAACTAATGGACTAAACTTGGTAAACATACAATGGGAAAAGAGGCTTTTCAGAATAATGTTGTGATGCGGAGGAAATAACACTAATTTGTTCGTCACATGGAGTACTGGACGTAGATGAGTGCCTAATTCTGATGATTTGCTTATTTTTGGTAACGGCAAAAGCCTGATATCCTGTTTGTTACAAAAAAGTGTCTACGACCTATGATTCTGAGTACAGGTTTGAAAATTTTGAAATTCTATCACAAAAAGTTTTTCTCAGCTGTAAAACTTCACTTTTAAAAATGATTTATCTTCTAAAAACCAAAGTTCACCAGAAAATGATCCTAAAATAGAATATCCCAATCAACATTAAATTTAAGCTTATCCATTCTCTCCTCCGCACCTTAATTCCTAATTCCAGAATAATTCCTGAATAAGCCATAGATTAAATCACCTTATCACAATTGTTTAATCCAATTTTCAAAGCTCTTCTTTTTTCTTCGCATTTTTTTTGCTGCGATCCTCTATTCTCCGCAAAATGATGATAATGGCATCGTAAACCCCCAAAAACTTTGCCACCATCGTTTCACTTCACATTTTACGAAAATTACGAAAAATCGGGCCGGTGTGTGTGTTTTTTTTTTGGTTAGTGAGACACCGCCTTTCTGCAAGTGGACCGGTGTAACATGAGAATCTCACAAATTCCTCTTTGTGACCGGAAGCCGAAAGATGAACCCTATACCCCTGAAAAACGTCTATTTGTCCTATTTGCCGCCACTGGTCACTCTAGTACCAGTTTTTTGGCATTTTGAGTGGAGGTGGCACTCGTTGTTATTTTAATCCTTCGAATAAGACTTATCCAGACATGAAAACATAAAAATCCAGAAAAATTCAACGTTCTTGAAACTAATTTATATTCTAGGCTAACCTTGGATCGGCACAACGTGATGCGACGTGACGCTGTGGCATTGTGTTGTTATTGTTATGCCGCCTTTTCTTATTTTTTCTCATGTTATTTTTTCTTTTTCATTCACACCCATATCTCAATGATCAGAGAAAATACCGTCATGACAAACTTGGAATAACTCGGGATAGGAAAGCGGAGGTGGGAATTAGGAACCTGTCAAAAACTTCGTCTCGTGTAAGCTAGATCCTTACATTCTTTTCGCAAATTTTGGAATTTGCACTTTTTTGGGAAATCCCAAACTTTTCTGGAAGGTTTTCTTTTTTTTCTTCAATTTCTAATTCTATAATTTGGTATATGAAGAATTTCCAAAAATGTAGTATCTGGGAAATTATCCAAAACATGATTCCGGAAAGAAACCCAATAACTAGTACATATCTATTGAGTTTCTTGCAAGTTTCAGTTCTAGAAAGTGTTCATTCCACAGAACTATTCCTCAGAACTCTACCAGCAAATCAAAATGTCTAACCTTCCAACGATCAGTGGTATATTTCTTTGTTTACCAGCTCTGCCCTGTCCCACGATCTGTTCTACCTGTTTCTGTAAACGTGGTCAAATGATTCCTAGTAAGTGATCAACTTGCTTCTCCAAATATCCATCCAGCAAACTGAACGAAACACAAAAAAAGTGCTGCAGTTCAGCCAGTTCTGCTTTAATCCTCTTCATTTTGTAGTCCTAACGCCCTTCTTCTTCCAAAGCGAGACCACATTTTTCGTGCTATATCCTAAATTCTATTTTCGAGGCGTAGGAAGTGGTAGTATAGGCGCCAAGCACCTCATGTCCAGGATGCCTAGGTGTGGGAAAATCCACGTGGGAAAGTGACAAGTACTAGTTTTGTTTCACAAGTTTCAACTCGCGATGTTGCTTTTTGAAATTTGGTTTTAGATCCGAGATTGAAATCAAAATCATTCTTGTAAGGTTTCTTATCTCTTAAACATAATCTCATAATCGTTGTCTCCTCTCAATTTTTCAAATTTGAACCTTGGCGATATATCTGACCAACGTAGGCGAACATCTGTTATTTTCGGTGGAATAGTACAAAGAATACCCCCCAGGGAGGTTTTCGACGCCATTAACGTCTGAGATATGACTAGCATTATTCATGCTTAGGCGTTCTATATATTTTATATTTCTAACAAAAACCTGTTAACGACTAGTACAGATATGATGTTTCAAAAGTTTTTAACTTTTCAATAACTTTTTCCAAAGCACAAAAAGCAGTGAGAAGGATGGGCACCCAACGGAACAAGAAAAAAGAACGATATCATATTTCCTAGCACCTTGTGCTCTTTTCACGCCTTCCCACTCTATTTGGTATCATTTTTCTTTTAGAAATGTTTAAAAAGAAGAGAATTTTCAAATTTTAATAAAAATTTTGAATTTTGATACCAAACCTAAAAAAAGATCTTATTTTGAAAAATAGAAAAGAAGAAGCGAAACACCAAAAAATTTACTTTATCTTCTCATGCTCCGATAGTTCCGAGAATTTTAGTTGATTAATCAGTTATTCTGAATTTTTGAATTTCGAGAATTAATTTCAACTTCATTCCTTGTTCTCTATTTTTCTATTTCCGTTTGTCCCTTTGCCCTGTCTCTGTTCTCAACCTATTTTCACTTTCCATGAATTTGAATTTCAATCAAAACATTGTCTCCATTTTCTCACACATACCCTACCGTATATCCGTTTACTCATTGTTTATCCATGTCGAGTTCTTTTTTTTTCTCGAGTTAAAGATTCATATTGTAGGCGGCGCCGGCGACCCCATAGGAGAGGACACGACACGTCTAAGTTAAGGAGGAGCCCGAGGAGCCCTTCTTCAGAGCCAACTTTGGGAGCGAGAGCAACACAACCTGCTCTCAGACACAAAGAGTGACACGCCCACTTATTGTGGAGCCGTCCTCTTCCTTCCCGCCTCACAACGAATTCTGAATTTTCTCTCTCTCTCCCCTTCGACACCATTCCTTCCCCTTCTTCACTTATTTCTCACTGTCATCATGTCTACAATGCTGATGGCGCCTTCATCATCAATCCTGATGAGTACAATATCTACCATTACTTCTACGACACCTCCATCGCCGACATTGTTAAGTGAGCCAATGGAAATTCAGTTTGAGATTATGTTCGTTATGGTACTATACTCTTGTCTAGCAGTGACGGGAGTCAGTGGAAACTGTTGGGTTCTCATGAAAGTGATAAAACAACTATCTGGATGCTCATCTAACCGGAGCAGGCCATACAAAACCGCCGTTGTCCAATCATCCGCCTACGTTTATCTTATTATTCTCTCCGTGGTGGATCTGTTGTCACTCATCCCAGTGCCGATGATTGTCACAGATGTCTATGTGAATCACTTCCCATTCGGACTATGGGCCTGTAAGCTCAGCTACTTCTGTGAGGCAATCAACAAGTCCTTGAGTCCCATGGTGCTCACCGCCTTGTCGTTAGACCGCTATGTCGCTGTCTGTCACCCAACACTATACTGGCTACGGACGACCAAATTCTCATTGGGAGTACTCGCTGTCTGCTTTTCGATTTCCCTGATTTTCATCATTCCGGTGACCCAAAAAGCGACAATGCAAGTGATGAAAGACCATAGTGGCGATGAAATCGTTAAATGCGCGTTCGATGGTGGCTCGGCAAGCGATGTGTTCGACACCGCTCAAGCAATCATCTGCTATTTGGTGCCAATGTTCCTGATTTGTGCTGTCTACTTGGCTATCTTGTACAAGCTGTGGCGTCACACTAGATTCTCAACTGTCGGAAAGAAGACCAGCATCTCGTTGGGAAGAGTTGTCAGGTGCAGTGTAATGGTTGTTGCATTCTACTTCGTGTGCTGGACACCATACTGGGTGATGCGGATTCATTATCTGATACTGCGATTTGTTGAGAAAAACAGTGGTGGTGTGTCAGGTGAGTCAAGAAAATTCAAAACACAGAAACTAATGCGCGTGCAAATGCAAATTAGACACTTTTTGCGGTTTTGTTATTGTGTTCGCTTTTGACAAGAAAAGAAAACCTGATGAAAGAGAGCCTCTTTAGAATTTCAAGTAGATTTGATTGGTCACTTCAGGAAACAGAAATCACTCTTTTGTCTGGTTTGCAAATTCTTATTTGGAAAAATTGAATTCCATCACCAAAAATCAAAAATGAACATTTCAGTGAAAAACGGAACTATGACTGAAGACATTGTGGTGACTACCACCAAAGCAACAATAACGGACAGTAACGAGTTTTCGTGGTCTTCGCTTTTCGATTTCATCTCTGAAACACGGTGGCACAATATACAAATCGCTGCGATCTACATTCTCCATTCATTCACATATGCACAGTCTGCATTCAACTGGCTCTTCTATTCGTTTCTCAACCGCAACTTACGCTCGAACAACGGCCGAGGAAACGGAACACGATCTGCAGCTAACACATCCGTGTTTGACAACGGAAACGCAACAAGCACCGTCAACACGTCTTTAACACCAATTTGGAAGAATATTCAACAAATGGGAAGTCATATTAAGACTGCTGGACTTGACACTCGTTCCGCGCTTTTGAAGAAGTCGCCGTTCAAAGGGAAATCCAAAATTCAGTCGAGGTGAGTCAGAATCCATCTCACTTTCTCATTTAATTCAAAAATTTTCCAGAAGTGCCGCATACCTCGACTGTTCATCAGCTCATATGCTACGCCCTGCATCCGAGAATACACTGAGTTCATCGCTTCTTGAGATTCCAAGAAGACCATCCCTGATACCGAGACAAGAACCGTCTCTTGTCGGAAAAGCTCTTTCGTTTACAAACATACCGCAACCCCAATATCAACGAATAGAACAGAAGGAGGAGTCATCTCATGGAGGTGTCTCCGAGAGTTCTTCTGTTGAATGGCTGTAGATATCGATAACAATTTTTCCACTAATTATGTACTTTTTTCCTCTTGAAATATCATTTTTGTCCCTCACTGTACCTATCTTCTGGTAACATAATCTGAATTTCTTCTTCTCCTGTCTCTGGTCCCTTCTTCTTTGTCCTCTCCTTCCGGTATTTGTTGTATTTGATCTAAAACATTCATGTCTCCCTTTTTTCCTTACACAGAATCAAATCAAATTGTTTGTTTTATCATATCACAGTAGCTTTTCTTGGATACGACTACCGGTCCCCCATTTCCTTCCCAGTTTCTGTATTTATAATGTGAGCTTGCCAAACCACCAAACAAAAACAACAACTTATTGTTATTATTGATAGAAAAAAAATGGATCTCGTGTATTTTTTTTTCGGACTCGCCGGATAAAGATAAATAAATAAAACGGTATAAATGAATAAATATTACGAAATGTAATGTTGATGAAATTTTATCTATCTGAAAACCAAGGAGAGAAAAACTGGAAGCCAAAGCTCGCTTCCATTTTTGAGTATAAAAAAACAAGCGCCCGGAAGAAACTGGACCGCAGTGCCATACCTAATTGGACTACAATATCATATTTCACTGTACTGGTTGGTGGTTGGATGCGGATTGCATAATACATAACATCTGGAGTATCAAACAATATTTTGCAAACAAGAGCAAAAAAATAAAATTCCTGAAAGATAGAGCGTGGGTGTTTCCCAGTATTCTTAATGAGTTTTTGGTTCTGCAAAAAAAGTCAGACGAAATGATTTTTTTCATTAAAAAGATTGAATTTTCATTAGGCGCCCGTTTCAGACAAACAATTGGGTGAGGAATTGCAAAATCTTTGATGATCGATGTCTTCTGGAAGTGATTTCGGATTTCCTACGGATTTCTCACATGTGTCATATGAGAATTTGATTACTTTTTCGTTTTTCCCCCAGTTTGCATCACTGTTGAATAATTAAGATTCCTGCTTGACATTACTCATCATTAGTCGGTTTCAGTTTTAGATGCAATCAGGGAAGGGGGCCTGCTTCGATGACATCACAAAGAAATTGGCTAGTCTGACCAAACACCTGGAGCTGTTGTCTAAGGAATGCTGTGCTTCTAATAATTGGTGATTCTCCCAAGAAAACAAAGTTGTTCCAATTTTCCACTGGTAAGGGACCGGTAACATTGTGGCTTTGAAATTTTACCAATATCACTCTCTGGGGTATTTTTCTTGGTATGCTATCTAACTGGTTTTATAACTATGATCAGAATCTTTTTACTCATTTTTTCAATTTTTAATATTCCGGTAGAAATTTTGTAATCAAAACAGTGATGTGTTTTTTTCTTTCGGTTTTTGTTCTTCTCTTTTTTCATATATCCTCTTTTTTTTGTAATTTTGAGGTAGACTGAATAAAAAGGGGAATGGGATGAAGACATAAATTATTCACAAATTTTCCGAACGGAAAACACCAAATGACCTCTTGAATACGACGCGCCTGAAAATATGGATAACACTGGCAAATTGGAAAATTCCAGAATTCCAGAGCCCAGCATTTATTACGGTAGTGTGACTCAAGACTCAAGTGTGGACTTATATTGCCTCGTTTTTTGTCGAAAGTGGGGAATTAGGGCTCACGGGATGGAAGACTATGAAAAATAAATGGTGTTTTCGGTTTTCTACCAAAGTGGGAGGACAACGACTCGAGAACGTGACGAAGCAAGCGGTGTAGCACTGCAAACTATGGGCATAATTCATGAAAGATGTTCGAGTGCACCTCACAGAGTTTTTCTTGCGCCAAACTTCAAAATAATCATGTACGGGACAAATCGTGGTTTAAAGTATTATTATTGAGACTGGAAATTGCAATGAGTTCATTGTTTCCTCGCTCCTGTGCTTTCCACTATACGATTTGCTGAAATAAAAGAAATAATAGTTTGCTGACAATTTTTTATGACCCAATATTATCAGAAAAGTCGTTGCATCAGCCAAAACTACGTGATAAGCTGTTTCCATCGAGAAACTGTATAAATTGAGGTGATAAGTCGCCGGAAAATTAGTTAAGTTCATTCAATTCAGAAGTATGTTGTCGGCGACTGCACTTCTCTATGGGTTCTCCATACCATTTATGTATATGGTGTACAAGGGTAAGTATATAACATCTCGAATATCATATCAAGAGTTTTATTATGCAATTAATGTTGTTCCAGTATTCAAATGGGCTTATAGTCTACGCGTGGAGAATATGAACAAGAAGACCGTGGCAATCTCCGGATGTGATTCAGGATTCGGGCGTATTCTAGCTGTCAGACTTGTTAAAGAAGGAGTCCCAGTAATTGCTGGAGTGTTGAGAAAAGAGGTCGGTGGAGTGGGACACTCAAAAACCGGAACTGAAATAAATATTTTAAGAATGGTGAAAGCTTGAAACGGAATGTCGCTAATCCAAGTCTCCTCACATACGGAACACTTAATGTTGGAGATGATGAGAGTGTTAAAGAGTTTGGAAAACTAGTGGAGAAAACTGTGGAGGGCAAAGGGCTGTGGGGAGTTGTTGCCAATGCAGGGATTCTTGGAAACTCGGGACCAGATGATTGGCTTAACACACAAGATTACATCAATGTAAGAACTATTCTAATGAACTAATTAAATAGCTAATTATGATAACTAATTATTGAAGACTATGCAAGTCAACACCTTTGGAGTCATGAGATTCATCCAAACTCTCAAGAAGTTTGTGAAGAAGCAGCAAGGAAGGTGAGTTCGATCACACCACCGAAACGTGCAAAACATTTTATATTTTTATAGAGTTGTTATCATTTCTTCTATTTCTGGTCGAACTCCACGTCCAACCGTCGGCCCTTACTGCGTTTCGAAACATGCTGTGGAAGCATATGCTGATGTTATCAGGTATGTTATCTGTGTCTTGTCAAATAATAACAATTTAATGACAGACACGAATTGGTCGACTTTGGTGTCTCGGTGCATTTGCTTGAACCGGGATTCTTCACAACTAACATTACACAGACAGCGACTAATGACTTGGACGCCGTGTGGAATCGACTTGACGATGAGACTAAGAAGGAATACGGAAAGGAATTTTTCGATGCTTGTATGTTTTGGAATTAGATAGTTATATCATAATTATTATCTTTCAGACAAGCACTCCCGCTTCTCTCGTCTTTCTCACTGTGCCGATGACTTGAATCCAGTAATCGATGCCTATGAACACGCTCTGTTTGCAAAGTACCCGAAAACAAGATACTGGGTTGGCTGGGACACTATCCTCTTCTACATTCCATTGGCCACACTCCCAACTTTTGCCCAAGACTGGTTCATCTCCTACCAAAGACGTGATCGCCCAGTTCCTGCTGCCGGAGTGAAACGTCATTGAGCATAGCATAGGATATTTTGTTTGGAATAGTGATGTTGAACATACATTTCAATTATTTTTATGGATTGTAGATGTGTCTTGTTTTGATAAATAAATGAGCAGATTGAAATGAGGGGAAAAAACTAATAATGTCTTGAGAAGCATCGCTACCAGCTGAGTCATTCCAGTATGAAAACATTATTTGTTATCATCATTAGATGGAATTTAAATAATCCAACAGACACCTTTCTCTGATTTTCATAATAATATGGAGAGAAACTAATATTTTTTTATTTAACACATAGAAAAAAGGGAATTATTGAAATTAGTTGATTACTGGAGCCACAACGGTGTTTGCCAATCCACAACTATTCACTCCTCGAGCCAATCGGAAATATCTGCAGAAATGATTTTCTAACAGCTGAAAAAAAAAGATATATTTCACCCGCTAGCACCCCAAGATGTGCCCCAAGAGTTTTTGACAATCCAAAATGCTGCCTCTCCTTCTCCTCCATAACCGACAATAGTCAATGCATGTGATCCCATTGATTTTTCTGCACAGTCGTCAGCGGATGGGTTGAAGATTCCAGAACGATAGCTGTACATGGCCTTGGTAACGCTCATTCCTGAAAGTCACAAATTATTCGGTTTTTTTCAAATATTTATTATGGGGGACCTACCAAAAGTAACTGGTCCTTTAGTACCAACCCAGTTGGCGATTTCCTCTTCGTTTTGAGATAGCATTCGAAAGTCATCAATGAACACTCTGGTATCATTTTGCTTCAACATGCACTGGTCATGCTTCAAAGCAGAGTATGGGTACTCCTTTTCAGATTCCAACCCGTTTTCCTTCACAAATCTGAAAAATCAGGTTTCTGGTGCTTTCTAACGAATAAAGTTACAAATTCACCTCATAGCATATGGACGGTATCCTCCACTACATCCATTGTTTTTGTCATCACAATCAACCATTTCTTGTTCGGACAGTGAGACTAGCTGATTCTTCCTAATGGCATGCTGTGCTTCCACGGCAGCTACCGTAGCGAATGCCCAACACGAACCACATTGTCCTTGATTTTTAATTGGAGTCAGCTTTCCTTGGTCTCTCCAGTCAATTGAAGCTGGTCGTTTAACTCCTGACTCCAAATAGCTACCCTCAAATCTCACTTCCTCGGAGCCATCCGTCTTAACGTTCTTGTTGTCATAAACAATTCTTTGCAACTCTTCATTAGTCCAATCAGTAAATTCGTTTACATCAAGATCCAATCCAAAATGTTTTGCCTCTTCCGCTTCGAATTCTTTCACATTTTGCAAGAATACCTGATAGCGGTACTGAAATTCTTCCAAGGACGGGTATCTACGGTCGTACTTCAGGATGAAGTCATTGAACATTTGTTCGTATCTTTGTTTCTCCAATTTTGAATCAAATAGTTGGTAAACAAAAAGACCGAGAAGAGTTAACATGACAGCGAGGACCACTAAGGACAACATCTGTATAACAGCATAATCGCAGGCAAAAGTTTTGTATCCATTTGGGTATTTTCGATTGCTGAAAAAAACTCCAAAACAGAAGTTGCGAAAAAGTAAAAAAAAACAACTCACTTGACGGATCTTTCCATTGATATTAATGTAGCATCTTGATCCACTGTGCATTTTGTTTTTTCCCCATTTATGACTGTTGCACTGACCATTTTTGACAAACGAGTTAGCCAAACTCCAGCTAGAAATGAAGCGAAGTTAGAAGGTAGTTGAGGCCAGTTATTATCAGCACCCTTACAGTTCGCGACACTTCTTATCAGTAACTGTGATATTGATCGAGCACAAACTAACTAGGTTGGTGAATAGATGGGGAGCTGACAAGAACAAAGTCTCGAAGCAAATGGAAAATCAAAAGTTTATGGATGAAAAAATATTTATTGATTGACACAACCTAGTTTCAGTATATACAAAAATTAATCGCTAAGTTATTCAATTACTTTCTGCGGCAGCATTGTCCGTTTCCACATGGAGAGTAGTTCTGTTGGCAAGAGCATTGATTTGTCTGTGGAGCTTGCTGACATTGAACAGTAGCTGGTTGAGCTGCTTGGCATGAGTTTGAGCAAGATGATTGGCAGGCGGTTTGACATTGGGACACTGGTTGTTGTTGTTGGACACATTGTTGTTGGCAGGATTGTTCACATTGTGGGGCGCATTGAGCAGATTGAGCAACGGAAGCTTGAAGAACAATCTGGACAACTTGTGGAGCAGCTGTGGTAGTTGGGTTGTACATTGGAGCAACGGTTTGTTGGATGCATGAATTATCACAAGTTGGTTGGCAAGCTGGGGCGCAGTTGGCGTGTTGTTGTTGTCCTTGGTTGTTGTATGAATCGTACATTTGAGTATTCGTGTTCTGTCCGTAGATGACTTGTTGGGTGGCTTGAGCCGTTTGTTGGCAGACATTTGAACATTGGGAATCACAGGAAGATGCACATTGGTTAGATGGCTGTTGTTGCTGGACGCATGAAGATTGACATTGTTGCTGACAGGCTGGCTGGCATTGGGCTTGAGCTTGTTGAATCTCAAGTTGGATTTGGATTACTTGTGGAGCAGAGGTGGTGGTGGTTGGAGCATCACAAGCAACATTGCACTGTTGTTGGCACTGTGGTTGACATTGGGCAACTTGTTGTTGTTGTTGGACACATGTGGATTGACACTGTTGCTGGCACATTGGTTGACATTGGACAATTGGGGTTTGCGTAGTTGTGGTGGTTGGTGGGTTGTACATTGGAGCACATTGGGATTGACATTGTTGCTGACAAACTGGTTGGCACTGAGAAACCGATGGGGATGATTGGCACTGCTGGGTACAGCTTTGTTGGCAGGCTGGTGCACACTGGGAGGATTGTACCTAAAATAAAGAATGAAATTTTCGAAAAACGTGAGAAATGTTCGTAATATCTCTGATCGAAATGATTACCTGAACAGTTTGAGTTTGTTGTGGTTGAGCGCAAGAGCAGGATGGTGCTTGTTGTTGTACTGGAGCAGATTGACACGAGCAAGATTGCGTTTGTTGAACTTGCTGGCATGAGCATTGGCTCTGCTGGGGCTGGGCACATCCACATTGTCTCTTTTCACGAAGAACACTGCCCTAAAACAAAATATTTCAGAAAATATCTTGGAAAATTAGAGTACTCACTGATGCTACAAAAGCACATGCAAAAAATACGGCAAGAGTAGTGAAACGCATTGTAGTTGACGATTCAGTGTAAATGATCGAATGGTGATAAGTGTTGCAAGATAGCTTTTATACTCTTGGCTCTTCCATTAACAAAACTCTAGGAAAACTAAAAAACTAATCACCAAAACCTGTTATATATTTGAACAGAACAACTTTCAGTTGGTATAAGAGCTCGGAAACTTTTTATGGTATTTCCTGATCTAGATGCATCATCTCTCGCGGAACACTTTTTTACGCAGAGTTCATAATAATTTGTTTGCACTGGTGGGAAAAATCGCGCAAAAAAAACCGAGGAGGGCGGAGGAGCAAAGAGTATAGAAACGGAAAGCTGTTTCTAGGAGTATTTGTCCTGTAGTATATAAACTGACTTTTCAGAATTAAAACCATTCATATTTTATCATTTACTACAATGCGTTTCACTACTCTGGCCATATTTTTTGCATGTGCTCTTGTAGCATCAGTGAGTTCTCTAAATTTCCAAGATAATTTCTGAAATATTTTGTTTTAGGGCAGTGTTCTTCGTGAAAAGAGGCAATGTGGATGTGCCCAGCCCCAGCAGAGCCAATGCTCATGTCAGCAAGTTCAACAAACGCAATCTTGCTCGTGCCAATCTGCTCCAGTACAACAACAAGCCCCATCCTGCTCTTGCGCTCAACCACAACAAACCCAAACTATTCAGGTAATCATTTCGATCAGAGATATTACGTTATACTCTCAAGTTTTTCGAAAATGTCACTCCTTCTTTTTTAGGTACAATCCTCCCAGTGTGCACCAGCCTGCCAACAAAGCTGTACCCAGCAGTGTCAATCAGCCCCATCGGTTTCCCAGTGCCAGCCAGTTTGTCAGCAACAATGTCAATCCCAATGTGCTCCAATGTACAACCCACCAACCACCACAACTACGCAAGCCCCAATTGTCCAATGTCAACCAATGTGCCAGCAACAGTGTCAATCCACATGTGTCCAACAACAACAACCAGTTGCCCAATGTCAACCACAGTGCCAACAACAGTGCAATGTTGCTTGTGATGCTCCAACCACCACCACCTCTGCACCACAAGTAATTCAAATCCAACTTGAGATTCAACAAGCTCAAGCCCAATGTCAGCCAGCCTGTCAGCAACAATGCCAATCTTCATGTGTCCAGCAACAACAGCCATCCAACCAATGTGCATCTTCCTGTGATTCCCAGTGCTCAAATGTCTGCCAACAAACGGCTCAAGCCACCCAACAAGTCATCTACGGACAGAACACGAATACTCAAATGTACGATCCATACAACAACCAAGGACAACAACAACAAGCCAACTGTACTCCAGCTTGCCTACCAGCTTGTGATAACTCATGCGTCCAACAAACCGTTGCTCCAATGTACAATCCAACTACCACGGCTGCTCCACAAGTTGTCCAGATTGTTCTTCAAGCTTCCGTTGCTCAGTCAGCTCAGTGTGCCCCACAATGTGAACAATCTTGCCAACAACAATGTGTTCAACAACAACAACCAGTGTCTCAATGTCAAACCGCCTGCCAGTCATCATGCTCAAACTCATGCCAAGCAGCTCAACCAGCTACTGTTCAATGTCAGCAAGCTCCACAGACAAATCAATGCTCCTGCCAACAGAACTACACTCCATGTGGAAACGGACAATGCTGCCGTAGAAAGTAATATGTAACGGAATTTCGATCTGTTTTTGTATATACTGAAACTTGTTCGTTTCAATAAATAATTCAATCTTTCACATATTTTTTGATTTTAATGTGCTTTTGACTTTTCGACAAGAATTTACATGTGACACATCGATGGTACTTGATAGTTAGTAGATTCGCTAGACAATAGGCGCTCACGTTAATATTCTGGAAGGTTCAATTTAGGAGAAAAAGAATGACAAAACTTCTTCATCATTTTGCTTTGAAATGAAAAAGAAATTCAAAGCTCAACCTTCAACCTAACAAGTGATATCAGATTATCTTCTTTAAAGTGATGTGTACCCATTCAAAACCACTAGATCAGATTTTTAGAAACTTTTAAAACACCACTCAAAAATGATGGTAGACAGAAGAAAAACTTGTTCTAACAAAACAAACTTACTAATTCGAATGATACGGACAAACACCAATTTTCTGACATCAGACTATTATTCATGTATATAATTATCAATATTCTCGAGGAAAACAAACTATATATTAGACCGCGGTTTGAGTGCTGCTGGCTCAGAGCTTTAGTATTTTTATTCTGATTTGTGATGGAAACGAGAAATTGTTCGCTTCCAGCGCCGGGTTATTATTCGTAAGTTTTATTTGTTTTTTCATAGCGAGTAGGTTTTTATTTTCCATTTTTCAGGAGTATGATGCATAACTTTCATATTGTTAGTTTCCCGATATACATAGTCACCTTGAATGCTTTGTTCCGAGAAAACTCTCAAATATTCACTACTTACAAATACTATCTCATCGGACATATAATAATGTAAGCTTCAACATTCCATGAACGACTTTCTATGTTTTCCACTTTTCAGAAATATCATATCAGAGTCCTACGTGTCGTTTTTCATGCTTCCAATGACATATCTCCCACACCCGATGTTTCGAAATACTGGATGGTTAGCTCAATTTGGGTTTAGTGGAATGTTTATATTTTATGGATTAGCACAGACTGTAATGCGTAAGTGACAAAAATTAGAATGTTGAAAGAAAACGAGTATTATGAAATTTTAGTGACAGTTGGGTCTATCCTGGAAATGTTTTATTTTCGATTAAAACTTATTGCAATTTACAAAAAGGACTTGCTTAAAAAACTTCTCAGATTAGAAGTGCTAATGTATCGCACACTTATAATTCTACATCCTATTTTTACTACTGCAACAATGAACTACAGTATTGGTGTTGAGAAACGTGCAACAGAAAAGTTATTCAAAGTTAGTCCATTCTAATTTTCTTGATATCTAACATATATAAATGTATTTCAGGAACACCCCGAGTTACCACCTGAGGTTACTTGCTACTCCGTCATTATGGCAGTATTTGATGACTACGTGACGTACATTGTCACTGTCATTTATGGAATCGGAGTAATTCTCCAGTTTACTGTTTCAGGAGGAGTTCTGATGTATGTTTTGAAAGTTGTGAAAGCTGCACAAGGAATGTCTGCTTCTACAATTTCGTTGCAGAGGATGATGGTGTTCAGCTTGTTTATTCAGGTAAGATTCAGTAATTTCTATTTTTGCCCAAAGTCTGCACCTAGTTCAAAAATTCAAATTCGAAATCTCGAATTTTCGAAATTTCCTCAATTGAAGGGATTCGGTACATTCTGAGTCCGACTTTTATAATAGCAAAAAGAAATTACAAATTATAACCTGTTATTAAGTATTTCCCTGATCATATGAAATTGTAATTTTAAAGTGGTACTGAACTTTTGTAGCTACAGATAAATATTTGAAAATTGGAATCAATCAAAAAATATAGCAATTCACTTTTTCAGGGTACAATCCACGGGATGATGATAATGGTTCCGACAATGTTCCTCATATACGCGCTGTTCTTTAATTCAGCTCAGAACGGTACGCATGAGTTTTAGCCTAACCTTTCCAATCACACATCTAACAGATCTAGCACTCATCCTTCTAATGTGTGTAGCATATCATGGATTTGTTTCAACTTGTGCAATGATAATCTTCACTAAACCCTTACGAGAAAGAATTGTGCCATTCATCAGGTTTGGTGCTCCAACTGAACCGAGCAATGTTTCTGGGATAATAAGTTCATCGACTCGAGATGTATCATCTAATCATAGCCGTCTCTCAAGACAGAACAATCGGGATAATAATCAGGTATAAAATTTAAAAACTTTTCCTTGTATATATGAGTCATGTTTTCCATGTTTCTGTTTTTGAGATAAAGAGTTGAAGAAACGACATTTTATATTAATCACAAATTAGAATACATCAGAAGATCGTTATACAAATAGTTTAACTGCTGGCTCATCTCGATTACATGTTCTGGAACAGACGTGTCCTTGCATTTTCAGCTGTTGGGTCATCCTGAAAAAATGTATATTGTATTATAGCAAAATATGATAACATTATCGAACACACCCGTGAAATTTTGACCAGAATGTGGAATTTATTTGTTTTTCCATGCAAAAAGCGGGAATTTTTGAGCAAGGATTTCAAGCAACTTGGCGTGGCCATAAGATCTGTCTGATCGATAATCACGATGGGAAGATTGTCTCCCAGGAAACGTCGGATCGTCCCGTTGAACTCATCCTGAATATTCGAAATAAATGTAAATATATGGAGCAACATACAAATGAGTCCGTGAACATCATCACTTCAGTCAGGCTTGCCTTCGAAATTTTAACATTCGAGTTCTTTTGAAGAGTTGGACTGATGTAAATTTTACCAGTCATAGCCAAGTTTTGACAATTCTCAAAACGAGACGTTATGTGCGTCAGAGGTTTTGGAACTGACATCTGCAAATTAGGTAATGAAAAATCAATATTTGGTATCAACAGAATAACAAAAATTGAGTTTTGAAATTTGCTGCCGAAAAAAAAGTGAAAAAGAAAAAACACCTAACGACGCTCCAAGACACCAAAACTGCAAAATAACAATTATTTCTTCTGAAACCTAAACAAAACAATTTTGCCTGAAGACAAAATCAAGAGTATGTAAACGAATGATTCATTGACGCTGAAATGAAACATTATTAGCAAAAAAACGCACACAATTATTAGTGAGTGAGAGTCGTTGCAAGGGTAATAAAAAGTGTTTCGAAAAAAATTATGGGATTGATTTATTTATTGCTCTTAGACTTTTTCGTGCAGCATGTAGCTGGTCATATACTTTTGAACGTCAACTTGCTCAACTTGGAGCTGGTATTATACGAATCTAATTGTGGGAGAGTGAGTTTTTCTTCTTTTTTTGAGCAATTTAGCAACTCATCATTCATTGCGACCCTTTGTAATGCTCCAAAAAGAAAAAAATTCTCAACAGCTCGGTAACCAGACCGCTAAAACTTTGTCTTAGTCTTTTGTCTACCAACTTCCAGCACTTACCGTCAATTTCAAACAAATTACGATTACGAATGAATTATGTCTATAGTTTGACACTAGTTGCCAACAACAACTTCTCCCGTATACCCGAGAGATATCAGTGATTTGTTTCCAAAAATTAGATGTACATCTAAACTCGTGAGGATGATAATTGAAAGCACCCAGTCTCTTCTACATACACACTGCTTTTTTCTTATTTCTCAAGAGCGTGCGTATACGAAGAGAAGAGATCCCGAATTCTCATTATTTTTGTTGCTTGGTAACAATTACATCCTCCCCAAGATTTCCTTTCGTAGAAATTTTTATTTCTTCCAAGCGCGAAGTCTACAAGATCAATGCAAGGCACTTCCAACGTGGCAACTATAAGGATTCCAAGACCACCAAACCCGGACAATGAGTGAGTTTAGGGAGTTTTGGATTGTTGCTAGGTGACATAATCAATTTTTAGGACATGTTACCCCATCGAAACTTATCGGAATGGAGGCATGCCTTACACACGCTTTGGGGTTCGAATGAAAGACGCTGAAAACGCTCAAATCGTTTTCTGTGATTCATACTACGAGTTCAAGGCAATGGGCCGAGAACAATCGCTCAGTGAAATGGAAACTCGGGTGCATTTCTATACAGTACAGGATCAGAAACTGAGAGCTCGGGTGTCGTCCTTAACGTACGATCTGACTCTTCAAGAGGCTATGGAGGAGACTATTGGAATGTTGCTGGGAGGTGGTGATTGTGCAATTGACACCATGTTTTTCCAGGTTTGAAGTCCTAATAGTCTCAATTAATACATGTTTTTTATTCCAGGACTGTCCTTCATTGGATTTGGATTCCCTCGGTCAGATTTTTGTGAAGAACCTCTACATGGAGAAATCATTGCTAAAGCAGGAATGGATCACCAAGATAAAAACAGTTCAGCATGTGAACATCCGAATGTTTGGTACCAAGTTTTCAGACCTTTTCAATCATGATTTGGTAAGTTGAATTCATCAACATACTGTTTTTATTTACTAATTCAGATTGTCAACGCAGAATCTATTGATTTGCTTTCCGCCCGCACTTTCAATGACTGCGTTTTGGTTATCGCAACCAAACTGGACTTCCCACATCGTTTAACACAACTCAAAGGACAACAGAGACGTGTTTTGGATTACACCGGATTGAATTCACAAGAAAATTGCCACAACTTCCGCAACAACGCAGAATCGGAGCAATTCAAAGAGGAATGTGCAAGTGTGCTCATGAAAATCAAAGGTGCACAGAAATTCAAAATTTCACAAGAGTAAGACAAACACTTTTAATATAGAAAAATGTATTACCCGTTCTTTTTTTCAGAGTAGTGATGTTTTTCTCAATGAACGGCGGGCACACCCAGTGGTGTGCAACTTTTTCTTCGACTATGAATCATGTGAGATTGGAGAGAGATATCGATGAGGAGGAGAACTTTAAAATTTTCACAAGACAGGAATTTACTCAAGTTGTCGTAAGGTCGAATGCTACTGATTTCATAAGACAAACCGCCAACCGTTTGACGACCCGTCTGGCTTCTCCGTTCCGTAAAATTGGCAGTTTTTTCAATAGAGTGGTTGGACGAGTCAATCGTGACGGCTATGAACCACTTGGTAATATTTTTGAATAATTTACTTTAATTCCATCAGGAACCTAATTTATCTAAAGCCATCACCTACAGATATAACACCCCCCCCTCATCTTATTTCAACCCTTACAAAACAACTCCCTTCTTCTTCAGTTTAAATAGTCAGATTTCCAGAATAATCGAAGTTTTCCGACACTCTCACATATATTTTCATTTTAATAATTTACATTAATTCTTCTTTATTCTTTTCAATAATTCTTCTCCAATTACGTGCTTTCACTTTCTTTGCTTGCCGGCAACCTTCTTGTTAATTTTCTTAATTAAACAGATTTCTGAGAAAAGAATGTATTGAGAGGTGGTTTGCAGGAAAACTCTTCTCCGTGGATTGCACTAGACGGTCATCTGTAATGCCCTGAAAAATCCGCAGATGTGCAAATCACTGTCTTTACGTGACTAATCACAAATCAATATATTCTGCTTTCACATCTCGCTTGTTGATCTAATTTTCGAATTAACACAATGACGTACCCCAGTAATTTCACTCTTCCCAACATTTATTTTTCACAATGACGTGAGTTTATACTGATCATTCACATTGATGTATTCAGGAATACTCTAGAGACGCCTCCTCTCACATCGTCCATGCTTCTCCATGGGCATCTTTTATTTTCTTTGACTTGACAACAAACTGGAAGTAGCGTGGAACTGGGACTCCGCAATGTTCACACTCTCTTTTTCTCTCCTTCTAAGATTACCTCATGCACAATCAGGGGATAGAATAATGGTATTTCCGTTGCTTGGATACATGACTCCCGATAGGCTCCGCGCTTCAGTTATTTTCTTCAGCTCTTTCCAGCGTATCTTGTCTTTTTATTTCCTTTTAATTCTTTACACCAAGTTTTTACCCGTTTTTCTCAAGCAGCGTTTTCATTTCAGCCAACATGTCCAAAATTGGACTACCAAAAGAGGAATTGGCAATCAATGAAGAAAACTTGTCAATTTCTAGACAACCGTACGTTCCCACATCATATAGTTTTTGCGTATTTAGATGTTGAGCACTTAGACACTGAAAAGAGATAACTGTTTTCAGAACAAAACAAACCGGTGAAATATCGCAAAAGAAAGTAATTGCCATTGCACTACTCAAAATGCTAGTTGCTACCAACTCTGCTACAATAGTTTATAACAACTATCATTGGAACTTTACCGTACTAAACGAATATAACGGAACCATCCATACAAAAGTCTCATTCAATGATTATTCAAGTTTTTTGGGTTACTCTCATACTAATGCACCCGAAGTAAGATGGAACACAGATATGAGAACCGTGGTGGAGCAGACATTAAATGAACTGTTGGGAAAAAAACGACCACGCAGTTGAAACGATGGAATTGATGGTTAGTCAACTGGTTAAAGTAAAGAACGTTTTTTTTTCAGGGTGCCCTTTCATTAAAACTGCAGGGACTCGGTAACTTCACAGTGAAGACACTCGTTATCAGATATTATCTCCCAGATCTGATATGGATGGAGAAACTAAAAATAAAGAGAGTGCATATATCAAGTCTGAATGTAAATTTTAAAAGAATTCTAAATCTTGAATCCGTAAGTCAACAATTCAAATAACTTTTTATTTTCTGAACACAGATCAAAAATTCAAATATGGTCACTATCACAAAGGTCTATGGGAAATTGAACTTTTAGAACTGAAAGGAGCAAAAATGGAGAAGACCGAAAATGAGTAAGAAACTAAAACTAATGTGAAACACCTTTATCAAATCATCTATTTCAGCTTTTTAATCTTCATACCTATGTCAGGAGGAGAATTCTGTTTGCATGATTTTTCCACAACCTTCATCAGCTACTTGAGAGTGGTGAAAAACGACGATCGAAAGGTGATTGAATGGACTCCCGAACCAGAACAATTTCAATTGAGCCTATAGATTAAGAATGCAAACCTACTCAGTCTACAAAATGCAAATCGCTGGAATCCTCTTTCTGCAGTCTTCGAATCGTTCTGAAATCATTTCAAATGCTTGTCTGGAGTTGTTAACAAAGAAGAAGAGGACCGTGAGCCACTCATGAAACATTCTGGATATTTCATTTTTCCGAATTCCAAAACCTGATTCGATTGTAAACGAAATGTTTAATATCCCAATCTATTACATTGTTCTTGAATGTCTCAAATTAAAGAACCAGCCACATTCAGCGAAAATATTTAAAAATATCTTCTTTTCAATTCCACTTGTCATTTCTAGAAAGTTGGATACCTGCTACCATCCAAACTTCTTATGAATACTCCCAACTCAAAAATTTATTCTTACCTGAACAAACTTACATTATCTATCAGATACCGATCTGTTATACCTTCGAACCCAGAACACCTTTCTTTATCATGTCTTGTACCCTTCTTGTGAAATTTTCCTCAAAGTATGTGTTTTTCCATTTTGTTATCGTAAATTTCGCTTCAGAATGTTTATGAGAGGTCGCTTCCCATTGTCCCACTGTGTCTTATTCAAAATCCATTAGCACTGTCTGCAAAAACAAGCATTCTAGTGCGTCACCATCGGATGTTATTCAGTCTACAGTCCCAGTTTTGAAGAAAAACAGAAGAGCTGCGAAGAAAGTGCGGCCAAAAACGACCGAAAGAAGATGGTGCCTGGTACGGCATACTGTAAGCAGCGACGAGGTCTGTCAAAACAACCATGACCAGAGAGTCACCACGGATTGTTATTGTCTACAGTCACTGTTTTGAAGAAAAATCGGAGAGCTGAACGAAAGTGCAATCGTGCAGAGCGAAAAACAACTAGAAGAAGACGGCGCCTGGCACGGCTTACTGTAAGATTCACGGAGCTCAGTGAGTTGTCACTATTCTGTCTTTTTTCAAGCTCCTCCCACTTTTTGCTCAGTGGCCCCTCTCACTCTGTATTTATTTGCTCTTCTCATTTCATGCTATTATAATCCTCGATTTTAATTTTCTGTTTCATCCGATTTCATCTAATTTTTTTTCCAGCAACAATGCCTAGTCGATATTCAAACTTGGCGAGAATGCTAGACATGTCCAGCTCGGAAGAGTCGTAAGTTTCAATTTTCAGTAATACATTTTCAGTAGTACTATAGTAAAACATAAGTTGAATACACAAAGTGTTGTTCAGAATCGACAACATGGGACTACACGCAACTACAGTCAATCGTTTCGGCTTTCTAGCTCACAGTGATACACGTGTTGAAATGGTTTGTGACAGGATGTGTTATGAACTTACTGTTGCCAAGAAAGGAGATGTGTTCGATTACCTTGCGACTGATATTCGTGTTACTACTCTGCCGGAGACCGATGATGAGGAAGCAGATGTTTTCATTCAATACTACCCTCTAAAACTAGCAGTGAGGTATATGATGGAAAGATTGTTGGGAACAGAAAATTGTACTGTCAAGGACATGTACATACATGTAAGTAAAAAACACTATATGCATCTTACATAATATAATAACTTTTCAGGGACCCCACAACTTTAACGACTTTGGTGACCTCCGTAAAATTGTCGCAACAAATCTTTATCTAGAAGAGCCAATAGTTGATATGGGCTGGATCGGGAAACTTCACGCGGCCCACAATATTTATATCAAAACACTGGATCCTGTATGCTATCCAATGTTCAAACTGCCTGTCGTGAGTTAATGCAACTAAGACCAACCACAAAAAAAGTGAAATTTAGTTTATGAACTCACTATCCATCTCAATACATCCTGAAGCTTTTGGCTGTTTTTTGCACGTCAGAACTAAAAGGATCGCTCTGAAAGGAGACCCAAGTGCAGAACTTATAAGACAATTCTGTCAGGTACATAAGCGAAACAGGTAACATGTCTTAAATTGAGCAATTTGTAGAAATGGCAAGAAGAGAAAGAAGAAAGACGCCGAGACGTTTTCTTGTTTAGCTCCCCCAAATTTAAAGAGGATCAAAAAATCTGGGAAGAGGAGTTCTTGAAAATCGAGGGCACAATCATAAGGGAAACAAAAATTTGGTGAGAATTGGCAAAACTAGACTTGAAACCAAAAATAATTTTTTCCAGCGTTACAGTTATCATTCCATTAGATGAAACCTACCAGTTGCGTGTTGATATGACAAAATGGACAAGCTGCGTGAAAGTGGAAAGAATTCCTCGCGAACCGGATTATACCTGGTTTTATAATCTTTTGCACATCCCTATGACAATAGGCGTTGCAGTGCTTGGACGTCTCATTCATGAAATTACCAAAACCGGATCATTGGAGATATGCTCTCAGCTTGATGAAAATTTCCAATGACTAAATTCCATCTCCGCCTTGATTTTGATTTTGAACGGTCTGCTATGAATCCTGAATTTATCTGTTTAGAGGTAAAGATTCCGCTCTTTCTCTTTCAGTTATTTTGTCTTGAAATTTTTTTAATAGCTCTTAAAGCACTTCCCAATTTACCCTATTAATCCCTACTCTTTTTACAGCAGATCTCGATAATTTTTTCTATTTTCTGAACCCATTGTTTTGTGTTTCCTCTTATTCCTTTCCTGTAATCTCTTTTCCATTATCTATTACACCAACATTGAATCTGAGTTCGGCTGTTAGAAGTCAAAGATCTCGCTCTTTCTCTCACTGAATGTTTCTATGAATTTCAATGTTTTTTTTTTTCTTATGATATTCAATAAAATTTCTGCATCTAATTCTTTCATTTCATTCTTTGGACTATTTCAGGACTTCATATTTCAGCTCTTCTCGGATATTTCAGGCCTCCCTTCTGCCCCTGTTGCCAAATATTTTTCTAAATACTTATTTTGTATTTTTATTATTCTAGAACTCTTTCGAGGTCTACAAAATTAGAAATTCCCTCTTTTTTCCGTCTTACTGTATTTTGACCCATATTCAAAATACATCCAAAACAACCATGTCTACAGCTCAACCACCAGACAGCGTCACCACCAGTTGTTATTCAATCGACAGTTAGATATATATTTTGTTTTTGTCTTCTTTGTCGACACCAGAAAATCTTTAAAAAAAGACAGTCAAGAAAAACGAAAAACAACCAAAAAAGAGTGGTCACAATATGTCTTACTGTAGAATTCAGTGAGCACTGTAAATCACCAACTCCTCCCATTTTCTCGGCAAACAGCTTGGCGTTGTTTGACAGAAAAATTCACTTTGTTCCCCAGTAGCAATGTCCGATCTTGAACAACAACTGCAGGAAATGCCATTAAAGCCAAAAGATATAATGGAATTTTCATCCAACTTGAATGAACAGTAAGTGCCTTTTATGATATGTAGGAAGACATCACTAGAACATTATGCCAATTGACATGAAATATTTTTAAACGAATGTTATTTTTCAGAGTTCAAACCCCGGACGCATGTGTTCAAAATAACGATAAGTCAATCAATGAGTATTATTTTCAACTTCCTGGTGGAACCAGTCTTCACATAATCTACGATGATTCTATATTTTACTCCAATGTGTTTGAGCTCCACCACCAGGCAGCGTCACCACCGACACATTTGAGTTATAGTGAAACACATATGTGTTGGTACCACCATGCAAATTTTTATTGCTGGATCAAAAATGAAATACACAATTGGACTCTACAACAAGCCGGGACTACATGTGAAATGATGTCCACCATCTCCACATCAACTTTTTAAAGCTCCATCCCAGTTAACTATCAAAATCTGATTATGAATTCGTCTGCTCAGAGTTAAAGATCTTTCTCTTTTTCTTGCAGTGATTTTTTTTTCAAATTTTTTAAATACCTTAAAAATCACGTTCCACTCAACTCTGATTGATCCTCATTTTATTACTTTCTTTTCAGCAACTCTTTCTCTCTCTCTCTCTAAATTTTTTTTAATTTGTGAATCTATTGTATTGCGTTTTCTCGTTATTCGTTTTCTGTAACCTCTATTCCATTATTAATCCCACCAACATTGAATTTGGGTTCAGCTGTTAGAAGTCAAAGATCTCGCTCTTTCTCTCACAGTTTCTTTGTTTCAACTTTTCATGAACTTCAATGTTTTCTTCGTTTGATACCAATAAAAATTTATTTCATTTTTCCGTTTTTTGTTTAGATTACTTCAGATTCCTATATTTCAGGTCTGAAACTCAGCAATAGAACTTTCCATAACCATACTGTATGACGATTTGTACTCGGATACTTTGAATCTCCCTTCTTTCCTCATGCAAAAGATTTTGCGAAATTTTCATTTTTCATTTTTGTTATTCTAAGAATCGCTCCAGATCTGGAATAGAGGTACCTCTTTTTTCCATCTCACTGTATTTTGACCCAAATTCAAAATACACTCAAAACAACCACAGCTCCACCACCAGACATCGTCACCATCAGTTGTTATTCATTCGACAGTTAGATATCCATATTTTGTTTTTGTCTTTTTTATAGACAACAAAAAATCTCAAAGAAGAAAACAGTTCATGAAAAGCGAAAAACAACCAAAAGAAAAGTGATCACAACAAGTGTTACTGTAGGAATCACAGAGCACTTTGAGTAACCAACTGTAGATTTATAGAACACATGAAAAATTCATCCAATCTCTATCCGCGCTCCACCCACTTTTTTTTTCTCCATATACAGTCATCCTTCTTTTTGCGCAATTTAAAACAAAATTTCGCTTTATAACCAAGCAGAAATGTTCGAGCCAGGAACACCATGGGATGAAGCACTTGCTGAAATAACAGAACATTCGCTCAAATCCATCAAGCAGTGAGTTCCGTGTATTGTCTGTAGTCTATCAATTCTAGACCAATATGTCAATTGTTAAAAAGTCATCGCACTATTCATAAATTTGTTTTTCAGAGTCCGAACCCCGGAAACAAATGTACCAAGTGACAAGAAATCAATAAACTATTTCATTTTTCTAATTAATAGTGAAACCAGCGCTAAGATAATCTGCGATGGTTTTAAGTATGACTTCACTGTGGTTAAGAAAGGAAATCTCTCCAGTGACAGTGCAACAGTAATTTGTTGTTACCACACATCAAATTCCAATCGCTTGATCAAGAAGGAAACACACAACTTGAGTCTACAACAAGCTTTAGAAAATACATGTGAAATATTGTTGGGAACTAGAAATTGTGTGATCGAAAACATGTATCTAAAGGTATTATACGTGTTCAAGTTCCGATCTCACTATCAGTTATGATATCTTTTCAGGAAGATTATAAAATTATTCTAAAAGTGTTTGGTAACATTACCGTGACTAATCTTCATATGGAGGGGTTGATGCCTGATATGGAATGGATTCAGAAAATAAACTCGGTTACGAATGTTTATATTCAAAAGCTTGATTTAACGTATTCCGGAATTGTACAACTTTCTTTGGTACGTTAGTAATTCTCTCAATGTTTTCACTAATTGATTTCAGTTTGCCGACTCGCGTTGCATCATATTGGATTCTGAAGCTCACGATTATGTCTTGAATCTTGACAATACAATTATCATCTTGTATGAATGGCCAAAGTCCAATCTACTAAAAAAGCTGTGTGAGGTAAGAACATGTTTTTACCATCTTGATTCGAACGGCTTGTAGAAATGGATTGAAGAGGACCGAGCTGAACACAGTTATGTTTTTCTGGACAAAACAGAAGTTGGAAAGTTCAAAAAGAAATACGGAAAAAAGTTGATGAGCATTGAAGGAGCGAGAAAATACGAGTCTGATCAGGAGTAAGAATTTACAAGTTTACAATATCGGAATTATTATATTTTTCAGGTTCAACATTATAATCCCTATGATCAGCGAAGAATTTCAATTACGTGTTGTTTGTTCAAAAATGAACTGCTATATAACAGTAGAGAAGAAATTTGATGAGAAGTCAGGCAGTCAGAATGCAATAACTGGACGCCAACGCAGTCATCAAGATTCATTGTCATCAATGTTTGGAAGAATTGGGAATTTCAAGAAACGCGTTTCTAGATATATCAACTTCCATGTTCACCGCATATAATATAATGTATGCAAACATTTGACACTGGGTTATTTTTCCCACAAAATCGACTTGAATTATTTATTTGTCACTTATCCTGACTACCACTGTTTTTAATTCATATCCTTCACTATTTTTTCCAAATTTTGCTTTCTCTATAATAGTTCAATCAGATTGACACAAATGAAATGAAATATATTAGTTAATCAATTCATTTCACTATTACTTTCCGTTTCTACATGTTTTTTAATCGTGATTCATGCTTTTATTTGAATTCTTCCCAACTACTACTCCGGAGTTTCCCAAGAGACTGCGTTAGAAACATGTAAATGTTATGAAAAACTTGTTTCCAAAAATTTTTTTTGTAAAACACCTGCCAATTGCTAAAAAAGCTTCAAACTTCCAAAACGACGTGTGTGTGTGAGAACAAGAAAATTTCTAGCTTTTTGTTAACTTATTATCAGAAGTATTCCATATTTTTCGATAATGAATACCAGAAACTGTTCTATACCAGCGCCAGCTGGGTACAAGTAAGTTTCACTTGTTTTCACGTGCATAGTTATACTTTCTTAAACAGGTCCATGATGCAGCTTTCTCATTTTATTAGTTGTCCTGTATATTTGGCTACATTTTATTTATTGTTTACCAAAAAATCCACAGTTTTTAAAACATATAAATACTATCTTCTTATTCACACCATGGCGTAAGTTGTTTGAACTTGAATTTCGAGTATTGCGGATTTTAGAAACACGGCATCAGAGTTTTATTTTTCTTTGTTCATGCTTCCTACTACATATTTGCCAACTCCAATGTACAGAACAACTGGGTTATTAGCAAAAAAAAAATTGATCAATTAAAATTGTATAAAATTATAATTTTCCAGTAACCGTAGCATCAATAATAAAAATGTTCTACTTTCGACTGAGAGTAATTATTCCAAATTTTAAGGAGCATACATACTATAAAGCAATCAGGTCTCAGCATGCCTTGTATTTTATATTAATTTTCTCCACTCCATTTTTTCATAGTTTCACCATTCCCACAGCTTGGAATATCAGGAATCAACTCGAAATAAATTATTCCAAGAGAGTAAAACTAAGATTAGTCTAATTATAGTCTGAACTTACAGAACTTTCCCGATCTCCCACCGGAAGTCACCTGTTACTCTGTTATAATATTTGCACAAGATGACGTGGTTTTATCCACATTAACCGCGGAATACATATTATTAATGATACTAGTTTTCTCCATTTGTTCCAGATCCATCTATTATATGGTATCTGCTATGAGAAAAAATCATAATCAATCTCAAGCTACTATCACGATGCAACAAATGTTCATTAAAAGCTTGACTATTCAGGTTAGCGCATTTGAAGATTTTTATGAACATTACAATTTTCAGGCATTAATTCATTTTGTCATGATTTTAGTACCCTGTTTTTTCCAAGCTTATGCGCTCTTTTTCTATTTCGACTCATATGGTATATCTATAAAAGTATAACTTGTTTTTTTTTGAGTTTTGCAGAGCTGGCAGCCACTTTGATATTATCAGTCACTTACCATGGATTTTTTTTCGACAGTTGTGATGCTCGTATACACTAAACCACTTCACAAGAGACTAGTCATTTGCAAAAAGATGAATGTGCAACCTCATTCGGTGTACCAATCTCACTAATATGTATATTATATGTTCGCTGATTTTTTCCTAATTCCCAACCGTTTCGAATTTCAGCTTATACTAAAAATTAGTACTTGCTTATTCCAAGGAAGTCACAGTTTTCCCAATCAACCTTTGTGACCGAGTTCAAAAACACCCAAATTGTTTTATATATATAAGTAATTTCTCCAGCTGCAACAGGTCAAATACGCAGTGACTGATTAAATCAAATAACTTCATTTTCTTATTTCCGCGACGCAGAACGCAAATACTATTAGTCACAGCCTTGTTGGGTTGGAAGAAATAAATTCATTCGTTCTGAAAATAGTTCAAATAGTTTTGGCATATTTTATTCAACATTTTGCCGTGTTCAAAACTAGTTTCAAAACAATAAACCCAAAAGCTTTTGTTTTTCTGGACTCGATTTCAGACACTACCAAGAATTTTGGTTTTCTGACTCACACTTCATAAAATTACCTGTTATTACGTGTCTACTCATTTCTAGTTCAAGGAATCGTGCCTTGACGTAATAACGTTTTTAACAATAATTATTGCAAAAGTTTGCTGATTTTACATAATATTCATATCTGGTTGTGTTTCATGAATTGCTCTCTACCAGCGCCTTATTTCTATGTGTATGTTATAAAACCGAGTTTTATACTCTTGATGTTTTTGAATTCAGGCAAGTTATGCACAACGTTCATTTCATCAGTACTCCAATTTATATTTTCACATTGGCAGCGCTTTTTCGAGAAACTTCACTGGTTTTTCAAACCTACAAATATTATATTATAATTCATATCATTACGTTAGTTCCTTTCAACTTGACGTAACACAAAAAAAATTCCAGGAATTTGACATCAGAAGCCTACGTAACTTTTATGTGGCTGCCAATGACATATCTACCGTATGATGTGTACAGAACAACCGGATGGCTGTCTCAATGGGGTGTTAGTGGTATTGTTCAGTTCTACATTGTGGCACAATTCATAATTAGTGAGCAAATTGACTTTGGTAACAGAACTAACCTATTCGTTTCCAGCTATCGGGGTTTCTATACTTGAGATGTTTTATTATCGGTTCAAAGTTGTGGTTATCCATCATTACGACAACTATCTCTTAAAATTGCCTTCATATGGTATGAATGTATACCGATTCTTTGCTACAGTACATGTGGTTACAATTACATGGAGTACATTTGATGGTCAGACGATGATTTATCAACAGAACAAGAAAGACGCTTTATTCAAAGTGAGTTGTATCACTGGATTCGAGTGTTTGACTAGTTGAAACTTTTTAGAAAGTTCCCGACTTGGTCAAAGAAATCGGATGTCATAGTGTTTTTATATTAGCTCTGGAAGACCCTATTCTGTGTGGTAATGTTGTTATTTATGGAATTTTAGTGACACTTGGGTCTATTGTGGGATTAAGTACAGTAGTATTTATTAACCAATTTCTGAACAAAGCACGAAATTTATCGAAAGAAACAAAAAAGTTGCAGCGGATGCTTATCTTCAGTCTTCTAGCACAGGTAGGTCAACTTTTTTATTTAGGAACTCATTGAAAGGTTTTCTTCAGGGAGCGATTCATGTTGGAATGATAATTTTTCCAGTTTTTGTGCAAATCTATCAAATGATGTTCATCATGTATGATAACAGTGGGTTTTATAAAGGTGCCTTATGAAATTCAATCATTATTTTCAGATTTTTCAACTCTTCTTCTGTTTTGCGTTGCTTATCACGGATTTTTCTCAACTTGCGCAATGGTTGTATTTACGAAGCAGTTACGTCAGAGAGTTATACGCTACGTCAGATGCTGCGCAAATCCAGAAACCGTTCAAATCAAGTCAAGTCACGGAATTACTACACTTGCGGAGACTTCAATTAGATAATTAAAATTTATATTTACTAATTTTACCTCTTAGATTTCGGAAAATATGAGAATTCAAAATAGGCAGTTGAGTTTGAAATGACACATTGAACGGTTATTTTATGTGCAAACCACCAATTCTGGATTCTAGGTTTTCACCATCTCTATATGTATAAACTATGATTCCTCTGATCTGAAATAAGCCTAATTTGTCTTTCGATGCAGAATCGTCATTTCATCAGCTCACCAATATGTTTTTTCGCTCTGATAACTCTTATTTGAGAAAACTCAAATGTCTTTCGAGTGAACAAGTATTACATCGTGTTACATATAATTACTTTAGTAACTCTCATTGCTATTCTGAGGTATCATTCAGCAAATCTCGAAATTAATGGGTATTATTTACGGCACAATGATTATATTTTTATATGAACGATAATAATGAATATTGGTGCTCGATTTCTATTTCAGACTAGGCAACACTTATTTTTTTTCTGTGTGGATTACCATGGTTTCTACCTAACTTTTTCAATAAGTGCTGTATCAGAAAAAAACGGTTGTGCATATCTATTTTTTTAACCAACCCAGAGGAATTCCACCATTCGTGAAATCTTCAGTGAGAGCATACGAATTTATCTAAAAAGTGATAGATTTGACTGGTTTCAGTGTAATAAGTCATGTTGTAGAGATATGTTTCTTAGTAATGCAAAAAGTGAACTATTGTTGCAACGACATTCATACTCAATTGACATTCACTCACTCATGTCAGACAAGAAGGAACCAAGTCGGCTTTTTTACTCACAAAAGATACTTAGAACGTTTTCTTTTGCCATTCTCGTTTTAAATGTCAGTTTGCCTCGTTAAACATCCATTTTTTCCGGTTTTCTTTCAAAACATCTATGTCTTTTATATTTACCCAGACTAGCTTTGTCACCAGGAAGAAAAGAGATTTGAACAAATATTATGAAGAAAACAGTACGAAAATTTCGAAATGTTGTTATGGTTATTCGACTTGTTATTGAATATGTCTAGACTGGGAGTATTCTGTTTCGAAACTTCTGGTGTATATAAACATTTGTTTAACATGAGCAAACTATCATTATCCTGAAATCTGGACTATGATACTCTAAGATTTTCGAATCTTTCCTGATTACATAGAATTTCGAACCTCACACATTTCCAAAATAATATTGAATTCCACCTGATTGCTCGCACCTTATTCATGTCCAGGCAGCTCATCCAAATTCTCTATTCACTCGACTCTCCTCTCTTCATTTCCCTTTCAATAATGCCCTAATGACACGCACACTTGACGCCCAGCCACCCACCGTCTGCTTCATCTGGGTGGTAAGGGTGGTGCTACATAATTGGCTTCACACTGCGTTGCGCATTCCATTTCCATCCTTTTCCAACAGTGATTAGCGGCGCGGTAACTCAATCTTCCTACACCCCAAACATTTTGGTCGGCACACGCTTTTTACTCTTTTCTTCATTTTGTCTTCTGGTTGTCAGTAGAAACGTTTTATTCAATTTCAGAAAGCATAAGTGAAAGGGTTGGACTAGTAAATGCAAATTTGAATCGGCCAATTAGAGATAACACGATTTCGAGCATTCAGGCGAAATCTGGATCAGGAGAGTATGAAACATTCATAACCCGAAAACTCTGAGTCAGTCAAAACACGCTATCACCTGTCACAGCTATCATATTTCTGTTAACCGTCAAAAATTGTCGTGTTTTGTTTACACTTTCATTCCCGATTCTTCACTTAAACTTGCACTAACGAGTACCAGAACTCGAGAAGTTTCAATTTTCCACTCCCCAGCAGACCACTCCCCCGCACCAACTAATCCCTGTCAAAGAAAACAACATAAGGATGAGAGAAGAAAGCCAATTCGTTTTAGTGTCTAAAGGGCCACCCAGTTAGACTTTAGACCAACTTCAAGGGACATATTAGCCGCCCCTAAATCTTGAGTCATTTGTCAAAACTACGCTCGATTCGTCCCTCGGAGGCGTTGCCACCGATCACTCAGTTTTCTAGGGGACTTGGTTATGCTAATTTTGAATTCTTTCTCAGTTGCTCAGAAAAATTTTGAATATTTAAGAAAACTAGATTCTGGCTAGTTTAGTTTCTGCAAAGTTGTCAAAACTCAGACCGGCCCGGCTCGGATTCAAAAGTGGGTCCTATTTTCAACAAATTTTCTGAAAATTTTCAAAAATTCAGAGTGAATCTGTTCAAATTCATCTGTCGGTTGAATTTTAAGTTTTTAAATAAAAATTATACTTTTCTGCAATAAAATTCCAAAAAATTTCAAAAAAAGTTTCAAAACGAGCCGAGCGGGCCTTGTCGAGAATTTTTTTGATTTTGGCCCGGCCCAGCCGGCCCTTAACAAGTCTTGTTTTTTGTCCTGGTATATAACTCCACGTTCAATAATAAGGTAACTTATTTTTCTTTTCGTATTCCCAGTTTAATACTTCGTCTCATTTTTGCCTAAACATCGAATTAATCCCGTCCTCCTCCTTCCCTCCAGTATTCGTTCTCTCTCTTATTTCCTCGTCATCTTTCTTCTCCTTTTATGTTTACAATAGTCTGAACACAATAGCTCCATAGCTCTTTCTGGTGTTAGGAGGAGAAAGAGAGTGTGGCTCATGTTCAAAAATGTGTTGTGTGCTCTTTTCAATACTTTTCAACAGCCGATACTCTCACAACTTCTATTCTGTTCGTTTGCGCAAATCCGCTATACTTTGAAAACTTTGAGAACGAGAAAATGTGAAGTTCCCTTGCACTATCTTCCATTCCCTCCACAAAGTAGCTCCCGTTTGTGGACTTTTATGGTCAGACATTACATTTCTTTCTTATTTCCCTTATTTCCCAATTCCCCTTTCCGGTGTACATAGTTCTTGACATTTTACGTTTTTTTGAAAAAGTTTTGCAGGACCAGTATAAAAAATGATGTGTACTTTTCCGGTAGCCACTTTTTTTGTGTAGAGGTGATTGTCTTTAAGGAATCCGGTTCGGTAGCAAAAATAAGAATAGAGAGTCTGCATCCTTTTCCTAAACGAATTAGTATTCAATTCGCTAACGAGCACACATCCTTTTCCAGTGGCGCCAAACCAACCCCCCCCCCTCTTGAGATTTTTAATTAGCGTAGGGAAAGTGAGTGTCGGGTGGAAAAGAAGACAGAACAAGTCGTCCAATCTTTTCTATAGTCATGTTTTCTGTTCTTTTTGTTTCGTATTTTACATGTTTTTTGAAACCAAGGAGAACAAAATTTTGCAAGGCCCGAAAGCCCGGGTATTTGGCGCCAAAGTTCAAATTTCAAATTTTTTTTGAATTTTCGGTTTTTGTCGCAAAAAAGACGAGTTTTTGATCATTCAGACTTGAAAGAAACTCTGAAAAATCATTAAAATATTTAAATTTTAATTTTCGAAGTATGAAATTTGATATTAATTAATATATAATAAGAACGTTTTTGGCAAACTTTTTGTGTGAAAAGTAATATCAAATCTAGCATAATGAAAATAATAGGTTTTTGTCGAGAGTTTGTTCTATTCATTCATTCATACATAAGGCGAACTGGAACTGGGTATCATGTTTCATTTCAAAAAATATATTTATTCACACTTTTTTCTTTTTTCGTTTTTTCACTCATCAATAATGCACTCACTCGTTATTTCGCCACATTTCCAGTGATTTCGTGCATTTGCAATGCGTGGAAACCTTCTAAAACAACATGGGGCGTGTCTAAGATTCGTGTAAGATGAGAAGAGTTTTCGAATTGGATTTTGCTTTCTTCTTCACTTTTTCCTCAATTTCCATTTCTCCATTTTCCTCCTTTTGCTCATACTCTTCTAGAGTCGTTTGAACTCGCTTCCTTTTTTCCTTTTTTCCACTTTTCCATCGCGCACCCAACACATTTGATTACGTTATCCACGTTTTTCGGACAAAACCTTTTTTCGCACTCTTTTTTCAAATTTACTTTTTTTTGCTCTCTTTCTCTCTTTTTTCTGGCACTTTGCACTATTTATTCTGATTTCAAAATTCGAAAGGCGCCTGGTAGTGATTGATGAGTATTTTTAAAATGTATATGCAGATACTCATCTGGAGACGACGGATGGGTGTTACTCTACCCTCCATATATCCTATCCAATGTCACTAGATGGTTGGTGGGAAAATGCCCTATTTCTTGTTTCAAAATACTCTTTTTTATCTCATGTTGCATTAGTGCTTCTTCTCAAAGTTCAACCTCCATTAATCATTCTCTTTCTGTCTTTTATCTTCCGAAAAGATACTCTACAACCGCAAAAACATGTGTTCTCTCTTTCTCTCTTCTTCTTGATTTTGATTTCACTAGATTTGTTACATTATATTACATCGTGCTCATTCATTCAATTCATTCTCAGAGTGAGAAAAAAGTGCAAAGGCAATCAAAACAAGTTTTTATTTGCAGAGAGGGATGGCGCCGGCGCTCGGGGCCACAAAATTCGGCCTTCTTCTTTTTATTGCTGTGATTTTCACGACGGCTACCAACGCTCTTCCGGATAAACGACAAAGTTTGGATAGGGATGAGTATGAAGATGGTGAGGATTGGGGATAGGGGATTATATGGGATTTGAAAAAATGAAAATAGATTAGATGGATTCTTTGAAGACATTTTCCGAGGAAATTTATTATTTGAAAAATCCGTTATGAAATATGGTAAAAACCATTTTTTTCATTCAAAAATAATATTTCCAGTCCCCGACCAACCATTCCCTGGAAAAATTGAAATAATGCCAATAGTTCAACGTGACACCAAACACAGAGGAGTATCAGAAGCCGTTCAAGAAATCATCCGAGAGCTGCCAAACGATGAACAATACGAAAGGATCGGAAAAATGCTGAACGTAAGATATCGAATTACTCATGCTGAGCACTTGCTCTCCTCTTATCATCAAGTAGCAAAGATATCAGTTACAGAACTCGTATGACGCATTGAATAAAGATGTTGCCGAGGGAAAAACTGCAATCCGCCAAAAAATGGTAATGGCTGGGGAACGAACGAATGCTGCAATCAAGCACGCTGCTGTGATCATTGCTATGATGGGTATTCCGATAATTGCTCTCATTTAATTTTTAATTTTTATTTTTGTAATTAAAATCATTAATTTATAACTTGAGAATTTTCGATACCCATGATGTTGTCCAACCATTCCACTTTCAATTTTGTTATAATAATTACTTTCATTCACAAAAAAAACATATTGCCTTTTTTTATGTTACTTTTTGAATCTCTCTCTTTTTAAATTTCGATGATGGGTATACATTTTAGCAAGTTCTGTGTTTAGCAATACAAATAAAATGAACTATTATATAATTGTATTTGATTTTTATGCTCACTAGTTCGAAAAATGTCTAGCGAGTGGTTTGAGTTGGGAAACACTGACAAAGATAACGAAAGAATGGGAGAACGTGGGAAACCTTATAGTATACAAGGCGGTGTTTTTGATGTTTTGTCGGGTGGTTGAATATTTTGGTTTTCGATTTTGGAGGGATGATGCAATTTTTTTTAAAAGTATGGCTTTCAAAAAAAAAGCCCAAAAAAAGTTTTTTTCCCATTAAACTGCACTTTCAAAATCGTATGTTCTTTGTAGTTCTAAACCGATTCCAAATCAATAATAATTGGATATCCGTGGATTACCACGCGCGAAAATTCATCGGTCCAGAACAGAAACAAGGTCGTTGTCGCACATCAACGCGTCTTCCACTCTCTTTCTCGTTCCTTCCCGTCGTTTTCGAGTAAAAAGGGTCGGACCCCGATACGATCGCTCTTTTTGTCTGACAGGTCACATTATACCACCACTGACACCTACTCCCTCTGCCTTCATTGATCGTCTACTCCAAATTTTTGTGTTTTATGAATCATAATCACGCTGGTTTCGGGTTTTAAAACTGTCGGGAATTTCCATATTCGTTGTGGCCGTAGTGTCTCTCGTTTTGCGACTGGTTTTACGTTCTAGCGGTTGTAGTGATGCTAAATTTGACACAGATTGAAAGAATAAACACTTTTTGCAGTTCGAGCCTCCACTTTTTCATTGCCACCAATCTAAATGTTCCCTCAAACTAATTGCCCAACATTAAAATAGAATCGTGGAGTTTTTTCTTTTTCTCCACTGGCCAATTGCAAAAAACTGCAAAAGGCGACACTATTGTTTCCAACATCAAATCATTATCATAAATTTACATATTCGTTTTTGGTTTTGTGATCTATGTGATCGGATAGATGTTCTTTCTCGCCCTCTACCCATCTTATCACTTTCCATTGTTAGCTCCCCTCTTCCTGCTATCATTGTAGAAACACGGGCGCCTCCGTGACCCCTGTGTGCCCTTTTAGAGAGCGCCCTTCGCCATGTGCGCCCGATTCCGCGTCAACAGTCCCTTCGTCTGACACCTCTCATTTTCTTCACTTTCCAACGGTTGCCAACTTTCATGACACGTCGATCACATTAGTGGTGGTGCTAGGTGTGAGGTTATTTGCATTAGTTGTGGGGCGCCACGCCAACCGTCCCTTTTTTGTCTTTCCTACTACGTGTTATCGATTTACTGGTGCGATTAATCGGCATCGGCCGCTACTCATGTTTTGAAACCATTCCAAGTTTTTATTTGGCATGGTTCCTGAGTTGGCACTATGCCAAGTTGAGTTGGCACCATGCCAAGTTTATACTTTTCATTTAAAAACGAATAACCAGTTTTGCACAACCTTGATCTATGATGTTCGATTTTCGACTTCATTACAGCTGCATATCAAAAAGAACACCGCAGACATCTTTCTTAAGATAAGTGCAACTGAAAGTGCAAAGCTAAAAAAAAGAACAGAGAGATGATAGTTTCGTTACCCCTTTTCCACTTTTGTCATTCCATTTCCCTACGAATCGAAAATTCCGAATCGGAAATTCACAAATTCCAAAATTCGGTAACATGATTGACTTACCAAAATCGGATGCCCTTCCTCCTCCATTCCTCCCGCTTTTTTTTGCCACATCTTCCATCTCTCTCTTTCTCTCTCTCTTTTCCTCTTTCTTCTCCCTCCACGTACTGTTTTAACTCACCTACCAGTCTTCCCTCATCGACCGACCACCAGCGGCCCGCCGTCGGGAAAAATGAAGAGAAATAGAAAGACGGTGTCCATTCCATTCCACCTCACAAAATGCGGCCCGCCGTGTCGCGTATTTTGTACGTATTACAATATTGTCAGACGTCTCCAGTCACTCAATATGGCGTACTTTCTCTACTACACGCTTCCGAAAGACATGTGTCAACATTAGAGTGGAAAGTGTGAATACCTTGTAAGGCACAATCCAGGAAACCTAGTGAAAACGAGGTACTAGACAAACATGCCCTCCTTGACATAAGTTCCGGAATCGAGTGTGACAGTTTTCTGTTCCAAATTTTAAGTTTGAAAAAAAAACTACAAACTATACCAGAAACCATCCTTCTGTACCTAATTGATTAATAGACCTCTTTTCCAAAAAGTCAGAATAGATCATGTATCCTTGAGTAATGCCGATGCGCTCCGATCAGTCGCTCCCGACTATCGCCTAATTGATTCCAATCAAGTTTGACCTTCCTCTCTTCTTCTTTTTCCCATCAAGCACGTCATTAGCGTGACCTTCTAACTCATCTGTTTCTTCTGAGGTAATGTGAAATGTTTTAGCAATTTCTGTTGCTATTTTAGAAGTGTTGCACTAAATTATATGATGTTTTTAGTGTTCTAGATGGTTTCCTTCCTCTCTGTTTTGTTGTTGTTTTGTTTTCTTTATAGTTTTCTTTATAACCATGAATCATCAGAAACATTTCATTTTTTATTTCCTTTCTTTCTCTGCGAAGCCAAGATTATATACCGACAAAGAATATAGAAGCTTTTTGGGGAAAGGGGCACTGTAACGATAAACGGCGTTTAATGATCGCTGGACGATTTCATTCCGTTTTCCCATCCACCCTTTGCATCATTCGGCCGGTGGTTTTGATGCAAAACGCGCCCTTGTCTTTCCTCTCTAATACTTTTTTCTCTTCTCTCTTTCCTGTCCCTGATCTCTCACAGCAACTGTCTGGTGTTATTTTCGACACCTTCCAATCCTATTAATCCTTCTTTTTCCTATTTTTGGAATATTCTTTGAAAAATTAGAAAACGCTTATTTCAGGGTCTAGCAGCTCTCAAAATGATTGGGGTTCTTCTGCCGTATGTGCGAAAATTCCAGTGAGTTTTTTTTTTTTAATTTTCGAAGCCGACAACTTGGATATCTTAACTATCCCCACTTTCAGACGCTCCGCCGAATCCAATGACATCGTCGATCGATTCTCCTACCAATACACGTCTACTATTTTGGGATTCTCCGCTATCATGATGGCCGCTTCACAATACGTGGGCCGACCAATTCAGTGTTGGGTGCCAGCTCAGTTCACACGAACATGGGAGAAATACGCCGAAACTTACTGCTTCATCAAGGGAACTTACTTTTTGCCAGGTGCATTTGCCAGTGAAGAGGAAATGTCTGTTACGTCGCCAGATGGAGGTGTCACTGCTTCTGCGGTGAGTATTTTGGATTGACCGACTTGGAAAGCGTGGTTTGAAATAGCGCTCAAGATGGGGCGTCCGGTTTTTTCACTGATCATTTTGGAAAACAGTAGATTTTTGTATATTTAGATTAGTCAAACTTTCACACAACCTGAAAACATAGCTAAGGACGCGATTTCCAAAGTTTCTAGAGTTCGAAAAGTGAAATATTGATAAAATAATACAAAAAATTGAATAAAATCTAATAGTGAACATTTTCAGCAAGTTGGCTACTACCAGTGGATCCCCATCATCCTTTTCGTCCAAGCTTTCCTCTTCTATCTCCCTTCCATCATCTGGAGAACATTCAACGAGAGTTGTGGTAAAACTTTCCTTCTAAACATCCTGACCCCTAACTGAACCTAACTTGCAGAACTGAAAATCAAGGAGTTGGCTGCAGTGTCAGAGGCTTCTCGCAAGATTAAGTCAAACATGAGCGACGATCAAGTGAAAGGAAGAAAATTCGGAAGATACTTCTTCAAGAAGCTCACTTTCCGTAACGAATCGCCAGTTTTTAAGGAGACCGGAAAGATTGTGGCCTCTGGCAAGTTTTTGCCTTCACTCTTCCTTCTTGTGAAGATCCTCTATCTCGCCAATATTGTTCTTCAATTCTGGATTCTTACGTATTTCCTCGATACTAAGAGCTGGCTGTGGGGATGGCAAACCTTCCAGGTAAACTTGATAATTTTTGTATGGGCCCTGCACTTAAAATCAATTTTTCCAGGATCTCGTTGCCGGACGTGAATGGGAGACCACTGGAATCTTCCCTCGTGTCACCATGTGCGACTTCTCTATCATGGACCTCACAACTATCCACGACCATAGTATCCAATGCGTTATTGTTATCAACATGCTCGCCGAAAAGGTCTACGTCTTTTTCTGGTTCTGGCTCTTGTTTGTCGGAATCCTCACCGGATGCTCCTTGTTGTACTGGACAGTCATGTACATGTTGCAAAGTGTTGGACGTAACTTTATCTACAGGTAAATTTTAATGATTTTGTCCGGCTTAACTCGACTATTCCAGCTATCTCCAAAACACGCCAAGCTTCGAAGCCGAGCAAGAAAAAGGAAGTCAGGTGCCAGCTCATTTCGTTGATAACTGTCTCACTGCTGATGGTGTTTTTATCTCACGCCTTGTACAACAGAATTCTGGAGACCTTTTCACGTCTATCATGCTTGAAGAGATGTTCAACCTCTATAGAGCCCGGGAAGCTGAGAAAGCTCATAAGAAGAATGATGATAACGCTCTTCCACCTGCGACGGCCCCACTTGAGATTAAAGACGAAGAAGATGATGACATCCCACTTCCACCACCAACTAAAGCAGTTGCTCAGTTGGTTAGCGATGATGAAGACGACGATGATGATGATGATGTCGATAGCCCGGATACCACCGCCACCCTTCCTCGTTAGAATATTACTATGATAAATGTGCATTTCTGTTTCAAGAAATGTTTACCAGTTCAAAGAATTCATAATTTCCCCTCTCTCATCTCTCTCCCCTCAATCTTTCCTTTTTCACTCTCTGTTATAATAGGCTACCAATAATAATTCATCTTCCCTTGTTTACCGATTACTAGACTATTCTGTGCCTTGAATGATTCCCAGGAAGTGTTCCAGCAGTTTTTTTTGGAGTATTCAGACGATTCACTTGCTAATAAATGGGATTACGAAAAAGAGTTTGGTATTGAAACAAAGATAAGGATGAGTATCTTCGAAGTTTAAAGCTTTTGGAAGCCGGATATTTCAGCATTGAGGTAAAAAAGCAGTCAGCAACATTTGCTGAACGACCTTTGTTTTCCGCTACAAATGACGAAATTCCTTACGTCATTTTGTCACAGATTTGAGTTCAAAACTAATGTAGGCATGATTCCTCAATTATGACGCCAGATGCTGGAGTAAGTTTTTGATTCAAAATTCTTAAAACATCCAGATTTTGAGTTTAGGAAAAAAAAATCTTCAAGTAAAATACCGATCGATAAAATTGAAATAGAAAAGAGGAAGCACAATATATACTACGAAGCAATGCTAAGGACATTTGCTGGAGATTCTCAAAAGATCAACAAAAAAACAAATCTAAATATGATATCTTTGTTTTTATTTCAGTAGGAATGAAAAAGGTGAATAGATCGTATAATAAGAAAAGAAATTAAACACTTATTTTTTGAAGGGGATTACAATGAATAAGCAATGAGAAAAATAAGAGAAAAGAGTTCAAAACGTGTTTGAATATCATATGATTATTTTTCTTGGGAATATGTAAAAGAAATTTGGATTAATGAAAAGTTACGTTCATAATTGTGAGAAATAGGGAACATTTAGATTTTAATCATAACTGATAGTGTAATAATGTTGTTCTCCTTGTCGTACACCATTCTGTTTCCTTTTTCATCAAAACGAAATTGGAATGTTACGCTGAACACCTCGGCACCGTCATCGGACACCAAACTCACCATGTTCCTATTGACTTTAATGTTCAACCTGGAAGATTTGGAAGGATTATATCCTATAGAAAATTTTATGAAACTTACGAGAATAATCCATTAAAATCCATGCCTTCGTATTCAACTGGAAATGATATCTTCAAGTTTCTCTCAAAACGAGTAATAGTTACTTTTCCAAACTCTTTGATGCCCAACGCCTGGAAAAATAACTTTTAATAAGTTTTCAAAGAAAAAACTACTATACCTGCATTTCTGGACGATTTTTCTGAACTTTCGTCTTGTTATTTTTCACGATCTTTTGAATTTCTTTTTCTTTTAGTGGTGGATCGAACTTCTTGCGGATCAAAATTGGTTTGGCTTTTCTGTTCATGGTTGCGATTGTTCTCTCGGAGCCAATGTATGTACAGTATAGGGCTTCTTCAGCGTTTAGTAAAATATCATACTGAAGAAAAATAGCTGCAATATTTGTCTCAAAGGCTTTCCACTTACTTTAGCACTGATTGCATTGCAGTAATGAATGCAGAATATTCTTCGGTACAAGCTATGATCATTATCGTTGGAGAGATAAGTTTGGTAGAACATACTATTGACAATCACATCTATCTGAATATTAGTATTTATTAGCTTTCTAACTGTTTTAATCACTACCTTAATACTGACTTCATAACCCCATGCAGCGTTGTTTCGCTTTTTTTCCAGTTCCAGTTCAACGTGCAATGGAACATTGTACCGCCACACGTTTTTTTGTGGAATACCCTCAATGTATTCTTTCTGAAAATGTATATTATAACATCAGTACATCAGTGTCAACATCTTACCACAGTGAATTCATATTTCGGTGCTGGAAGCTCAGCACAATGGCCGACGTAAACCAAAACGCTAGCCCTAGGTGGCAGTGTAACTTTTCCTTCTTGTCTTGAGTCCCACTCTGTCCATCTATTTATGTAGCCAAATATTGGTTTCACTAGCAAATTACATGCACCACCTGGTTGTGGTGCAGGCAACATTGGTTCATCTCTATTCACCTCTTCTCCTTCCATTTCCTGCTCAATGTTAGCAACACCTTCCGCGTTAGCCATTTGCCTAAAAACAAGTTTGTGGAAATAAGGATCACCGTTTTGAGCGAAAAATAAAACTACTTCTGAGACAAATAACAAAAAAAACGATGAAAAAGGAAGAAAAAAGAAGAGAAAACGGACAACAAAATATTTAATCGATGTTGGAATCGATGCGGTGTTCGGTGGAGCTCACTTGCAGCAGTTTTTTTTTCTGCTTGCGAATTTCGCGTGTATTGAAGGTGAAGCGGAAAGCTAGAACATGGCAAGCTTTGAATGCTGAAGGAGAGATAGAAAAACATTGAACATTTTGGGAATTTGGTGGGAAAAGGTTTGAGAAAGGATTGACACAAGACCAAGAAAGAAGAAAGAAACAAAAAATTTTGAAAGAGAGGAAAAGAAAAAGAAAAATGATGACGGAATCGTTAGATGTTTTTTGAAACGAATTCTTGATAAAGTCACTGTACAACTTGAAAAAATGTTACACTGTTCGGGAATAAACCCAATCTTGCAAAATGATGAATCTTGATGTGAAATTGCAGAAGAAATAACGATAATAGTCTTTAGTTGTGGTGAACCAAAAAATGGGAATATCCTTTTCACAGCTCTTGACTCAAGTTAGAAGTAGAATGGATAAAATCTGAGCCATCAGCAGGTTTGATCATTCCTCTTTTACCGCGTAACCACTTTTATCCAATAAACACATAAAAGCAGTAAATACTTTTAAAAAAAAATACAAGTCTGTCTTAGCTCAATCGGTGGCTATCCATCTTCTTTTGAAACTAAAACCTATTTCTGTTTTTGTTTGACTTATTGACCATAGTTTGAAATACAATTAAGAATTTTTAGATTGTTAAGCCAACATTTCAGGAGGCGGCGGCTTCAAAGCGCAAATCCAGTCACAGAAAATTGTTTTGCCCCCTTGACTCTCTGTTTTGCAAATCTACACACCCTTTAACAGGTTTAGTCTATAGACACATGGCTACTAAATATGGCTACATCCTGGCAGAAGGTAGTATACCGTCTTTGGTACCGTTCATCTTTTAATTGTCTCCTTTGAGACCAATTTCGTCCTTTGAGACCAATTTCGTCAATGGTCACATTTTCGATAAAATATTGAAAAAATTTCGAAAAAAAATTAGGAAAAAAAGAATCATTTTTTGAAGCCGGGCCTTGAAAATTTTCTACCGGCCCGGGCCTTCGGGTCTTGCCAAGCCTTGCCGGGCCGGCCCAGGCCTTGACAACTATGAATTTCGTCATGCTCCTCTGAGAGACCAATATAGAATATGGATTAGTACAGGTTAGAGAAGGGATGCGGTTCTTTTCAAGAGTAGCCTGGTATTGGCACATTAGCTTGGAGGATGGCGATTGAGGTGTTCATGATTAACTCTTGTACCAGAATCGATCGTCCCTCATTGGAAGCCGCAGTCCTTGGAATGTTCATTAGTCGGTTTCTATGGTGACAGGTCATTATAACACTCCAATGCATATGTCCGCTTTTGAAAGTTGAGCAGGGCACGTGGGATTATAGATTAACATGCGAGAATTTAGGTTGGCTACTTTGCATAAGCAAATTAGGAGCTTCAGAACACTAATTTTAGGGGAACCATACTTGTGAAAATTTGGCCCGACCTCGCAAGAAGGAAATCGAAGGAACGTATCTTACACAGCTCTATGTACTTTTGACGTTGAATTGGAGTTTGAAAACATAGTCAAAAACTTGACTTTCAAAGTGGTTCTGTAAAAATTCAAAAAGAAAAATTCAAAAAAATTCAATATGTTCAATTTTTACTGAAACCTGGCTTGGCCGCTCGCAAATATGAGGGAAACAGTTCGTTGATTGAACTGGACGGACGTAAGCATTCAGATTTCAGGATCACAGGACTACACAACTCTCTGCCGTTTCACCAAGCTTCCAATTACATGTCTGATCACACATGTGTTGCCTAAAAAGACTGCTGTCCCGTTGAAACATATGTCTAGACCTCCAAAGGACGAAAACTCAAGTTTATCGATGCGACGTTAGTTTCACTTTTCGTTATTTTTCTGTTTCTGTTTCATTACTTTCACTATTTTCTTGTTTTGTCGAGTTCTTTCCGGTTCTATCACGGAAAAGTTTTCTTTTTCTGCTTTTCTCAGGATGATAAAATTTCCTATTTTTCTCAAGGTGATAAAACGATCTGATGTTTGTCTACAGGGCTATCAAAAAAATACCAGCGAAGTCAATGCATTTGCATTTTATATGCGTCTTCTAGGTCCCTCCATCGTTTTTTTTTTGTTTCTCCCTTCATTCACCCCTTCCTTTTTCCCGCCAAGAACATACTGTGTTCGAACAAAAAGAGTAAATTTATTTTCTTCAGTTTGAGAAGCTTCAAGTGAAACCGTATTCCCCTTTTCTGCAAGCAAAATGGAAGAGATGCAAAATGAACATCCGCAGAATCCGCTAACAGAAGATGAGAAAAAAGCTTTACACACTCTAGTGAAAATGTGTGAATCGAGTGAGTTCAAAGTTGTGCTCCAATTTTTTCAATTAATTTCTCTGATTTCAGTGAAGAAAACTGTTAAAAGTTATCAAAACACAGCCCACCTGATTATTGAGAGAGTATTAGAATTTGCAACCTATGACCCACCCGAAGAGCACATTGCTGATCTTACGCTTATTGAAGAATTACTAGAGCCAAAGCTTCAGTAAGAAACCATTCAAAAATTCTTCAACTTCTAGTATTTCAGAATACTCGAAAAAGCAGCGAAGTGTCTGAAAGGGTTACAAACTCTTTTACAACCGGAAAGACTGCACGAAAATATGTATTTTGCCGATTCAGCTCAGGTAAGTCTGAAAAGAAATGGTAATAATTATTTTGACAACTTTGTAGGACGATGTCACTTGTTATCTGGCTGAAACATCAAGTCTTCACATTCCATCTTTTCCCAGTTACTCCTGCATAACTACTCATTTCCAATTCAAAGAAATGTACGGGAAATTTAAAAAGTCTTTGAATTCTGGAGTGACCACAAATGTGCTCCACGAGAACGCTTCTGGGTTAATAATTGAGGTGAGAATTCTCATTCAGATTGGATAACACTAGAACAAAAATTTTGCAGTTCAAACTTATGGTGACACAACCATCGGAATTTGGAATGGATGCTTGCCTGTTGAAGTTTTTGGTTGTTGAAAAATACGGTGTTGTTGAATGGATCAACTTCATCGAACCCTAAGAAGACTGGGACTTTGAAAATAATTACAACGTGAAAAAGGTAATTAAAACCTCAAATTTTTACACCAACTATATATTTTTTAAGGTTGTTCCATTCAAAACCTCAAGATATGAAGTGTACAAACGGATGACTGCAAACGCCATCACGCATTTGGACCGATTCACCCCTATCTGGACACAAGACCGGTTCAATGAGCTTTTTTCGTTCCTGTTCAAGTACGGTGACGTCTTCAAGCAGAAATGTAGGATTTGCGCGTGAGTTAATAGGTTTTTTGACATAGTAGGGAAGGTCATGGAGTCAGTTTTGATATATGAGCCGTGACCTATGCCGTTCGAAAGCTGAGAAAACGAGGATTTGGAATATATATTTAGCTTTCGTACTCACGGTCTGGTATTCGAGAAAAAATGAGATCAATGAATCGATCTCTAAAAAGTCAGGAAAATCTTGAAGTGCCAAAAATCTTGATAGCGTGATATGGGGCTAGCAGAGATGGTCAAGCCACAACCATTTGTTGGTTTGTTTTTCTAGTTCTCAGCTTTCGCATGAGGTTTGTTATATCTAAAGACTGACTTCAAGATTTTCCCTTGTAAACGACTTTTTTCAACTTTAAAACAATTCCAAACTTGTTTTTCAGACGCATCCTGTCCGGATTAATGGTTCCCACTACTTTTGATAGATATGAAGAAACTCCGCGCCATGAGTCATGTCCCAAAGCGTTTTGATTCAAACAGAAGAGAAAAATAATTTGGTTCCCACATCCAACTCTTATTCATTATACTATGAGAAATTTCTGGGTTATGCATTTGTTGTCATTATTGGTTCATTTTGTTTTCGATTGGAGAAGTCAGATTTGCGGAAAATTAGGTGGTTCGTTAATTTGACATCTGCAGCTTTTGTGACTTGTTATTCCTCTCATTCGACCCGTTTCTAATGTCTTCTCAACATTCATTTGTTACTTTCTATCTACACCTACACCTCCCTTCCTAATTATAATATTCCCTTATACAATCTTAGAAAATCTATGAAATTTTTTCATTTTCACATTATTTATGTTTTTTTTTATCTTTTATCTCTCGAAACAATGAAATATTAATAATACTATGAGAAATTACTGGGTCATTATCAATTATGGTCATTATCGGTTCCTTTTTTCGAGAAGAGGAGTCGGATTTGCGGACAATTAAAGGGTTCGTTCAATCCTCCTACCTGCTCTGCAGCTTTTCTTCCCCTCTCATTTGACTCTTTCTAATCTTTTCTCATTATTTCTTTGTTATTTCCTACCTACACCCACACTTCCCTTCCTAATTATAATATTCCCAAATGCAATCTCAGAAAAACTATACAATGTTTTCATTTTCACATTATTAATGTTATTTTATCTTTTATCTCTCAAAATAATAAAATGTATCTCAGTGAAAGAAAGTGAAAAACAAAAGCAAAGCCACTCCAATAGGAAGTGTATATAGCTCCGGAAATTAAAAAATTTCGAGATACAAAGATACAATATACCACTTTTTCTCGAATTATCGAACAAATCGGTTGACACTCTTGTTTACTGCAGTGCGCTGTCACCCAAAAGCGGGGAGGAGGATTATAACGGATAGAAGACAGAGTAATATGCAAGAGTGGGCATTCTTTATTCTGCTTGAGCCCTTCTCATTCTTTTTTTTTGTTTGTTCTCTTCAACTCTCTAATTCATTTTTCCAAATATATATGTTTTTCAGAATGCCTGGGATTTTAGGTGTTCCTTTAATCCCACTTCTTCTCATTTGCCGGAAATGGGATACGCAGACGATGTAAGGACAAGTTCAGTGATGATTTCTGACGAATGATTTTTTTCCCAGATCCGAGTTTGCCACCGCTTCAAGATCTTCAAAGATGAAGGTCCTGGAATCAATTCTCCCATTTTTTGTGGCTTCCCATAACTGGAAAGTGGAGGCAAACCGTGTCACTCTGAAGTTGACATTGGAGTACGATGGTGACATGAACGATCAAGTTCCAGACGAAGAAGATTGGAATGGAGAAGACGGAAATTGTGTTTTCATTTTTGATGACAATGAATATGACAAGATTAAGAGAAAGTTTGAAGGAAGTTGTGATAGTAGAATTCGATCATATGGAAGCTTGTGAGTAGATTTTAAAACTCGTTTTTGGAACTTTTCCTGTGTATTCCAGTTTGCAAGACGGTGGAAGTTACTACCATGTTTTCGATTGGGATGTTATCTTTATCCAAGCTGTATTTCTAATGAATACATTCGAGGGCACTCATGAACTTCATATCCTGACTAACCATGTCTCTGAGCTTGTTCAAATTTTCCAACAAAGAGAGGAACCCGGTCATTGTGAAATTCTCGAGATAGGATATGAAGGTATGAATGAGAATGAGTTTGATTTGGTTCTCCAGCAATTTGAAACTGTTAAAATGCTGATTTTGGATGAGTATACCGGAAAGATTAACTCTCATCAGGTAAGAATTTGAAGAATGCTTATTTAATGAACACAATACCGATTTCAGACTTTCAACTATAATCAAATTTTCTTCAACAACTGCTCTAATATCCATATGGCTGATCTCCAATATCTCCAAACCCCAAACATTGATTTGTTTAATCCGACAAGCCTACAAACCATTGACATTGTCGCCTTTATCCATGGGTGGCTGATTTCTACTGATATGGGATTTGAGAGATTCCGTGTGGAGTATGTCGGAATGCCAAACCAATTGAATCTCCAACAAATCCTCTCTTGCATTTACTACCTCCCTTACAATCCGTACAGCCGCATGGTTCAGCAAGTGTAAGCCAAATAGTTTTATCAAAATCCTAGTATTATGAAATTTTTCAGCCACCTCGACGTCCGACGTGTTCACCACTACGCCTTCCTCTTCAATTGCACTGATAGCGTCGACATCTACAGAGCTGATGGAACAGTGGCTTCTCTCATTTCTCACAAAGACTCTGTCTACTTTGTCGTTTGGCATCAGACCGAACAAGGACGCAATCAAGTTCAGCACCCACACGTCGAAGGTCTCTCTTCCCAATTCCAAAGCATGCTCCATATTTGAGTAGTGCATTTGTAGTCAATCGACCTTTCCCATGATCTCTAATCTATCTCTTACATATTAACCTCAACACAACCATTACCTCCTTTACTCCCAAATCTGAACACCTACCTCATGTATGTATGTGTTCTTGTTAATAAAAAATCATTTTGAAAGATCACTTGTTTTTTGTATCTGCTTTCGTCAATGCGTATCTCAACAACAAAATTTTGTAGCTTATATCATTTTTGTGAGAAAAAATCAAAAATAGCTCTTTTCAAGTCACTATCACATGACATGGGAGTGTTTACTCATAGAACCGAAACCAAAAAATTGGATCGGATCAGTGATTTCTGCAAAAATATCAAACTAGATTCTCTCATGCGTATTTGGTTTCTGTAGGATGGTGGGAAAAGGAAATGGAATTCGAGAAAGATCCAGAATTCAATTTAATCCATCCACTTCTGGATTAAATTGAATATGACAAGAATCCACAATGCAACATATGAATTAAATTAGAACAACATTTCACAGGGAGTCAAGAAAAAACCTTTTTCCTGTCACTCACTCATTCATAATTTACGCGGAAGCCCACCCAAGGCATTAAACATATTGGCTGCGCATCTTGCGGGAGGGAGAAACGTATGCAATCAGAAAGAGGTCACCCATTGCTCTAAATCTCCGCATCTTACATACTCACTAACGACCAACGAACGGCTACACTAATATACGGTTGACCTCTTCACCTCCTCCGCCTGCGGACCCTTCTCCTCTTTTTCTCTTGGACCAACGTAAATCTCAATACCAGTGAACAAATGCATCAGTAAAGTCAAAATGTTGGGTAAACTATCTCGTATATTGCCTAGCATTCAACGAGCTTGTAAAAATCTACCGTTTCGAAGTAAGAACAGTAAAAAAGGGAAAAAGTCGTTCCCGCTTCTGTCACTCCCATCGTTGATATTGGAGAAGGTTTTCAATCAAACGGAGGCAATCGATTTGTGAGTTATCTAGAAGTTTTCCCCTAAAAATTCATATATTTTATAGTTTTGTTAAATTGTTGAAAAATATGCCAAAATGGAGATCTCGGCAAGTTCTATGTTCGTAACCCACTACGGACCGGATCGTTAATATGCCGCGGGCGAGAAAAATGTCAAAAAAAGCAAAAATGACCGAAAAAGTTTTTCTAGTCCGGCTCACATCAGATGGCTCGTTGAGATCTACATTTTGGTATATTTTTCAAGTTTGCAAGTATGGTATGTAATGCTAACAGCAGATCGTTTTACAGTTGTGGCAACGCCTGGTTTGTAACGTTTTCAATTTAGCGATTTTAAGTTCCAAAAATTAAATTCTTGCAAACATTTGATTTAAAAATGAGATTCGGTTTATTTAAAAACATTACTGGGTGTATAGCCTTTGATGCTGACGTTAAAATATCACCACCAAAATCATATCCCTCTATTGCAGATTGAATCTTACTGCTTGCTCAAAAAACGCGGGAAGAGCTGTCAAAATCACCTCGAAAAGGAACTCTGCAAAAACCTGCCTTCTTCATCTTCGGTATCCCAGACCAAGCATCACTATCTCATTTTACGGATTTCGCAAAAACCTGGTATGGATGTTTGACAAAGAAGAAAAGCTGACAAAAAAGCATGTTCAAGAAGAGAAGACTCTATCTGGATACCTATTCAACACTTATCGTGAGAAAAAGAAGACTCGTCATGTCATGTGTAGAAATGAGAATGTTCGAGAGGGATTCATCAAGATTTTGGATCATTTTCTGCAAGTTTTCACCGTCCCCATACAAATAGTGGTTGAACCAAACCTTGGAGACTTGATGACCCTTTTCAATCATCCTCTATTATTGAGATGTTCGGAATTAGAACTAACTCGTGGATACAAACAGTATCATTTTGGAAGGGAGGAGCTGAATGCAATCTGCAAGAAAATTCATGTCAAAGACAGATTCAGAGTGGATGTGGACACCGGTTCAACTAATTTACGACAGGTGAGATCTATTTTAATACTATTTTTGAAGCAATTACTCTTATTTTAGATATTCTTTGTTGAAAACTTCTCGATATGCAATGCGAATTGGATGTGTTCTCACGACTTGCTCAATTTGGATTGCCGCACTGCCAAATTCAAACGACATGCCTTCAAAATTGACGAAATTGAGGATTATGCATTAAAGTGGCTATCAAAACCACACAAACCGAAGTTGGAAAGGATGGAATTCGCTTGGGATCCTCTGGAAGAAGTTTGGTTTGATAAATTGAAAACAATGGAGTGGGACAAAACACGTCGATCAAAGTGTTGCATGTGAGTGAAATCGAAGATAAATAATTCCATTCATTATGATTCGTTTTTATAGGAAAAGTGAACTGCTGACGTCTGGAACATATGATTGCTCAGCGGCATTTGACTTCATACGGAAAGATGGCTTGCTAGCGAGTATCGGTGTTGTTGACGATGTTGGTGGGAGTATTCTACTGTTCCATGTCTGGCATGACCGTTTTCCAACCAAAACTCAGCAAGATCTTCTACAAAAAAAATTGGCTGGTTTGTACACTGAACTACCGGAAGTCAACGAACTCTACGGGGTCGGAAGTGTTGCTGAACGGGAATTGCAGAACCCAAAGTTATCAATTGAACGGTTCCAAGAACTGCTTAATGAGACGTACACTCATAGAATCGCACTCTTTAACAGCTCTCCTGAGTTGGAGTATTGGTACGGTTTCCATAATCAAATTTTGAATGTGATGAAAGATATAAGATTTTTGGTTTAATAAACTTTTTTTCGATTTTCAAATTTTCGACACTCGTTCGGCTGTCAGCTATAAAAGTAGCGCTCAAAACAAAACCGTACGTTTATGGAGTGAAGAGAAAAGTAAGCAAACTTGAATTTTCAGATGAATTGAGTTGGGAAGCCCTCTGGGAAGATTTACAGAAAGGTATACAAAAAAACGAATGGTTTGTGACCAAGAAAAGATGCATTTTGGAATAAAAGTTATGAACATGAGTGAATGGCTTCTAATAGAGGGTGCGCCTCTATTTCTCAACCTGTTCGTTCGATTATTTTTTCAACTTTTAAGTGAATAATTTTTAACCAAACTAACACTTTCTCGGACAAAATTACACGAAAATCCCCAAATTTGCAGTACTTTGAACGAAAAAGTTGGGTTTTACATGTGTTTTTTCACGAAATTTGAAAAAGAATGACTGAAAACCAGAAAAAATATTCCAAACGTATTAAGGGGGAGCCTCTATTAGAGGGTGCGCCACTATTATTCAAACCGTTTTTTAAGGTGCGCCTCTATTAGAGAGGTGCCTCAAATAAAGGGGTGCTTCTATTACAATTTTTACGGTAAATTGACATGTTTTAATCACAGTTTTTGATGAAAACATCCAAATTTAAATGTAAATGTTTGTCACTGCGCTCTATTTAAAATTTTTACCAACTCATATTTCCTTGCATAGCGATTTTGGCAATTTGGCTCTGTTTCCCAACATATTTCTTTGAAAGAGAAAAAAACTGGTGATCGCATTCCATACACTCGGAAGGAACTGTTCCCTTTTCATCGGCCATACCATCCGCTCTTCTTCATTAGTTATCAGGCGAATAACTTTTGATGACTGTAAGAAATTGAGCAGGTATTCGTAAAAAGATTCTGATAAGAAATTGAAGGTGTTGGTGGAGATGAAGAAGAGCAGATTGAGAAAATTTAACGGGATTTGAGGTCGCTTCTTACCAGCAAAAAGTTGAGAATAGACACTTTTGCAATGGAAAGCTTTGAGAAACCTGATTTTCATGATAAATCTTATATTGGAATAATAGCACTACAAAACACTTTGAACCATGTGCCCAGCAAACTAAAGGTCAGCAATTTGAAGTACTGTGCTGAACAAGTGGATGAAGCTTTCATAGAAACATTGAAACAATTAGACCCAGCTCATCTCAAATCCATTCAACACCGAATCGCACAATCTGTTCATTTTTGGACCCCCCTTGCGGAATTGTATAATCTGGAACAAAGGAAACGTTTGCAATCATTAAATTTTTGTCATCCGCAATTGATGTTCTCGGACATAGTCAGATTCTGCACTCATGTAGAGAATGCTCATTTGGAGATTCAAAGTTTTCACGATTTGATCGACTTCTCGCCTTTACACAATTTCGTAATGGAGCTTGAAGATGTGAGCTATCTCCTGTTCCGATTGATCAGCTTTTCTTTTCAGACACTCTTTCAAAATCCCAATCTGAAACAGTTCAAAATACGTGCAAACAAAAAGTAGTTGGATTCCGAATTTGAAGACATTAACGCAAGTCACCAATAATACAACACCAACAATGCTCCGTATCCGTGCTTGGTTAGCATTCCATACCAGGATTCTGATAAGAAGCTGCAACTGCGAGTGAATAATAACGTGATATGGTTCAAGGAACCGTGTTATGTTGAGGAAGAATACAAATTTGAACAATGAACAAAATTGAGAAATTATTAAACTTGCTACCCTAGAATATTATTCACTACAGTTCCTCCTTATCTCTCAGATATCTCCGTTACTATGCAAACGCGTTCTATTTAATTAGTTTGGCCGTTTTATTAGTCGATGTAATCCTATTCTCTGTTCATTCCCAAAAAGAGCCCCCAATCGTTGCTCATCGGAAACTGATGGAAATGATTGGAGAAGAAGTGATATATTTAAATCAAATCACCGAGTTCTTTAAGAAAATTGATAACGGAGAATTCCTTTTAAAGAAGGAAGTCGAGGAGAAACCAGAGAAACATTTGATGACAGGTCAAAACAGTTTTCATAACATCCTTAAAATTTCAGACTCTGCCTCCGTAAGACGTGTACCTTTATTCCAAAAATCGTCAATGAAAAGTTGCTACACATAGATTGCCTCCAATGAAAATGCAATGGAAATTGTATCGAAATTTCATATCAGGGACGAGCGGCAATGCCGTTGCCGCGTTGCCGAATTGCCGAAATTGCCGACTTTTTATTCGGCAATTTTTTTCTAAATCTGCTAAATTTTCAAGATGAATTCGTCAAACGTGATATATAAAGTAATACTCGGTATTTTCGACTTCGAAATTTTGAATTTTAAGCGCCGCCTCCAAATCTAGAAATAGTTATAGTCTATTCTTGAAGTAGCACGTCATCTACCAACTTAAAATGGCTTTAGAAATGTCAAAACAACTTAAAAACCTCTCCAAAAAGAATCCCATTTCGCAGATAGTTTGCTAGCGCGCTCTCATTTCTTTCGATTGACTGAAAAGATAGGTTAATGAGTGAAATAACTGCTCTGTACACCCCTAGATGACATTTAGAACCCCCATCACTGCGTGGACACCTTTCTCTTTTTTTTCTTCACAGATATTTGGTCATATCGAGTTTGGGGGAGATGGAATAGGTCACATATCTGTCAGTGTTTTGATTCGAATAAAGGGAAAAGTAAGAAGTTGTTGTTTTAGACAGTTGTTGAGGAAGGGAGATTGGAGAAACATCTTTAGGCTACAGTAATCAGTCCAGTAGAACGCACGCTGAGATGAAATGGATGATCATCGATACCTAGCTCTATACATCTAGTAACAGCCCACACCTATCTTCTAGCTAGGATCGTTAGCGGTTTAGTCAGTCTGAGCGTAACTTTGTACTTCCCTTTCTTAAAACGGCCTAAAACAATATTAGTATGATTCGAAACCTATTACTTGGAAATATTTGTTCAATATGGCTCTTTCTTTAAGAGCAATGAAATCTTATCACTTATCCATTTCTCAGGTGCCACTTTCAAGTTCTATTCATCACACCAGGTTTATTAGATACTATTAGTCATTAGTAACCCACACAAAAATTTTTGAGCTTGGTCTCCGGGTTACGGTAGTACTGTAGGTGCTCAAAGAGCAAAAATTTTTTTTGTTTTTGAACATAGAACGCTGTAATCTTTGGCTTGAAATGAAAAACATCAGTGTATTTTTTTGCAAAATTTTAAAACATGAAAATGATTTTTGACCAATAACAAAATCAGTCCTTTTTTCAGAAAATTTGAAAAAAACTGTAATTTTAATGAAACAAGTAGGTAATACTTTTTTTTTTACCACACTATGTTTACATGACACAACAATGTTTTTGACGTATCACGTGGTCAAGCAGTTTTTTTTCCTAAATAGTTCAGATAAGAATGGTGGGGGAAGTTAATTTCATTAAAACAACCCTGTTTTTAGGAATTTCAATCATAATTTTATTGATTTCGAAATTTAAAAAAGACCTGTTTCTAGGAAATTCAATTATAATTTTGTTGATTTCTAACCCGGGAGGATTCAAACCCGCGTCTACTGAAGTAAACCTCAGCCCGGATAGGTATAGACTATTACAGCGCCATGCTCGATCAGTCTAACCGGAACCGACACAGATAAGAATGGTGGGGGAAGTTAATTTCATAAAAAGTACCCTGTTTTTAGGATTTTCAATCATAATTTTATTGATTTCTAGATTTTAAAAAGTCCTGTTTTTAGGAAATTCAATTATAATTTTGTTGATTTCTAACCCGGGAGGATTCAAACCCGCGTCTACTGAAGTAAACCTCAGCCCGGATAGGTATAGACTATTACAGCGCCATGCTCGATCAGTCTAACCGGAACCGACACAGATAAGAATGGTGGGGGAAGTTAATTTCATAAAAAGTACCCTGTTTTTAGGAATTTCAATCATAATTTTATTAACTTCGAGATTTAAAAAAGTCCTGTTTTTAGGAAATTCAATTATAATTTTGTTGATTTCTAACCCGGGAGGATTCAAACCCGCGTCTACTGAAGTAAACCTCAGCCCGGATAGGTATAGACTATTACAGCGCCATGCTCGATCAGTCTAACCGGAACCGACACAGATAAGAATGGTGGGGGAAGTTAATTTCATAAAAAATACCCTGTTTTTAGGAATTTCAATCATAATTTTATTGATTTCGAGATTTAAAAAAGTCCTGTTTTTTAGGAATTTCAATTATAGTTTCGTTGATTTCGAGATTTAAAAAAGTCCTGTTTTTAGGAAATTCAATTATAATTTTGTTGATTTCTAACCCGGGAGGATTCAAACCCGCGTCTACTGAAGTAAACCTCAGCCCGGATAGGTATAGACTATTACAGCGCCATGCTCGATCAGTCTAACCGGAACCGACACAGATAAGAATGGTGGGGGAAGTTAATTTCATAAAAAGTACCCTGTTTTTAGGAATTTCAATCATAATTTTATTGATTTCGAGATTTAAAAAAGTCATGTTTTTTAGGAATTTCAATTATAATTTCGTTGATTTCGAGATTTAAAAAAGTCCTGTTTTTAGGAATTTCAATTATAATTTCGTTGATTTTTAACCCGGGAGGATTCAAACCCGCGTCTACTGAAGTAAACCTCAGCCCGGATAGGTATAGACTATTACAGCGCCATGCTCGATCAGTCTAACCGGAACCGACACAGATAAGAATGGTGGGGGAAGTTAATTTCATAAAAAGTACCCTGTTTTTAGGAATTTCAATCATAATTTTATTGATTTCGAGATTAAAAAAATACCTGTTTTTAGGAAATTCAATTATAATTTTGTTGATTTCGAGATTTAAAAAAGTCCTGTTTTTAGGAATTTCAATTATAATTTCGTTGATTTCGAGATTTAAAAAAGTCATGTTTTTTAGGAATTTCAATTATAATTTCGTTGATTTCGAGATTTAAAAAAGTCCTGTTTTTAGGAATTTCAATTATAATTTCGTTGATTTCTAACCCGGGAGGATTCAAACCCGCGTCTACTGAAGTAAACCTCAGCCCGGATAGGTATAGACTATTACAGCGCCATGCTCGATCAGTCTAACCGGAACCGACACAGATAAGAATGGTGGGGGAAGTTAATTTCATAAAAAGTACCCTGTTTTTAGGAATTTCAATCATAATTTTATTGATTTCGAGATTAAAAAAATACCTGTTTTTAGGAAATTCAATTATAATTTTGTTGATTTCGAGATTTAAAAAAGTCCTGTTTTTAGGAATTTCAATCATAATTTTATTGATTTCGAGATTTAAAAAAGTCATGTTTTTTAGGAATTTCAATTATAATTTCGTTGATTTCGAGATTTAAAAAAGTCCTGTTTTTAGGAATTTCAATTATAATTTCGTTGATTTCTAACCCGGGAGGATTCAAACCCGCGTCTACTGAAGTAAACCTCAGCCCGGATAGGTATAGACTATTACAGCGCCATGCTCGATCAGTCTAACCGGAACCGACACAGATAAGAATGGTGGGGGAAGTTAATTTCATAAAAAGTACCCTGTTTTTAGGAATTTCAATCATAATTTTATTGATTTCGAGATTTAAAAAAGTCCTGTTTTTTAGGAATTTCAATTATAGTTTCGTTGATTTCGAGATTTAAAAAAGTCCTGTTTTTAGGAATTTCAATTATAATTTCGTTGATTTCTAACCCGGGAGGATTCAAACCCGCGTCTACTGAAGTAAACCTCAGCCCGGATAGGTATAGACTATTACAGCGCCATGCTCGATCAGTCTAACCGGAACCGACACAGATAAGAATGGTGGGGGAAGTTAATTTCATAAAAAGTACCCTGTTTTTAGGAATTTCAATCATAATTTTATTGATTTCGAGATTAAAAAAATACCTGTTTTTAGGAAATTCAATTATAATTTTGTTGATTTCTAACCCGGGAGGATTCAAACCCGCGTCTACTGAAGTAAACCTCAGCCCGGATAGGTATAGACTATTACAGCGCCATGCTCGATCAGTCTAACCGGAACCGACACAGATAAGAATGGTGGGGGAAGTTAATTTCATAAAAAGTACCCTGTTTTTAGGAATTTCAATCATAATTTTATTGATTTCTAGATAAAAAAAAGTCCTGTTTTTAGGATTTTCACTCATAATTTTATTGATTTCTAGATTTAAAAAAGTCCTGTTTTTAGGAATTTCAATTATAATTTCGTTGATTTCTAGATTTAAAAAAGTCCTGTTTTTAGGAATTTCAATCATAATTTTATTGATTTCTAGATTTAAAAAAGTCCTGTTTTTAGGATTTTCACTCATAATTTTATTGATTTCTAGATTTAAAAAAGTCCTGTTTTTAGGATTTTCACTCATAATTTTATTGATTTCTAGATTTAAAAAAGTCCTGTTTTTTAGGAATTTCAATTATAGTTTCGTTGATTTCGAGATTTAAAAAAGTCCTGTTTTTAGGAATTTCAATTATAATTTCGTTGATTTCTAACCCGGGAGGATTCAAACCCGCGTCTACTGAAGTAAACCTCAGCCCGGATAGGTATAGACTATTACAGCGCCATGCTCGATCAGTCTAACCGGAACCGACACAGATAAGAATGGTGGGGGAAGTTAATTTCATAAAAAGTACCCTGTTTTTAAGAATTTCAATCATAATTTTATTGATTTCGAGATTTAAAAAAGTCCTGTTTTTTAGGAATTTCAATCATAATTTTATTGATTTCGAGATTAAAAAAATACCTGTTTTTAGGAAATTCAATTATAATTTTGTTGATTTCTAACCCGGGAGGATTCAAACCCGCGTCTACTGAAGTAAACCTCAGCCCGGATAGGTATAGACTATTACAGCGCCATGCTCGATCAGTCTAACCGGAACCGACACAGATAAGAATGGTGGGGGAAGTTAATTTCATAAAAAGTACCCTGTTTTTAAGAATTTCAATCATAATTTTATTGATTTCGAGATTTAAAAAAGTCCTGTTTTTTAGGAATTTCAATTATAGTTTCGTTGATTTCGAGATTTAAAAAAGTCCTATTTTTAGGAATTTCAATTATAATTTCGTTGATTTCTAACCCCGGAGGATTCAAACCCGCGTCTACTGAAGTAAACCTCAGCCCGGATAGGTATAGACTATTACAGCGCCATGCTCGATCAGTCTAACCGGAACCGACACAGATAAGAATGGTGGGGGAAGTTAATTTCATAAAAAGTACCCTGTTTTTAAGAATTTCAATCATAATTTTATTGATTTCGAGATTTAAAAAAGTCCTGTTTTTAGGATTTTCACTCATAATTTTATTGATTTCGAGATTAAAAAAATACCTGTTTTTAGGAAATTCAATTATAATTTTGTTGATTTCTAACCCGGGAGGATTCAAACCCGCGTCTACTGAAGTAAACCTCAGCCCGGATAGGTATAGACTATTACAGCGCCATGCTCGATCAGTCTAACCGGAACCGACACAGATAAGAATGGTGGGGGAAGTTAATTTCATAAAAAGTACCCTGTTTTTAGGAATTTCAATCATAATTTTATTGATTTCGAGATTTAAAAAAGTCCTGTTTTTTTAGGAATTTCAATTATAGTTTCGTTGATTTCGAGATTTAAAAAAGTCCTGTTTTTAGGAATTTCAATTATAATTTCGTTGATTTCTAACCCGGGAGGATTCAAACCCGCGTCTACTGAAGTAAACCTCAGCCCGGATAGGTATAGACTATTACAGCGCCATGCTCGATCAGTCTAACCGGAACCGACACAGATAAGAATGGTGGGGGAAGTTAATTTCATAAAAAGTACCCTGTTTTTAGGAATTTCAATCATAATTTTATTGATTTCGAGATTAAAAAAATACCTGTTTTTAGGAAATTCAATTATAATTTTGTTGATTTCGAGATTTAAAAAAGTCCTGTTTTTAGGAATTTCAATCATAATTTTATTGATTTCGAGATTTAAAAAAGTCATGTTTTTTAGGAATTTCAATTATAATTTCGTTGATTTCGAGATTTAAAAAAGTCCTGTTTTTAGGAATTTCAATTATAATTTCGTTGATTTCTAACCCGGGAGGATTCAAACCCGCGTCTACTGAAGTAAACCTCAGCCCGGATAGGTATAGACTATTACAGCGCCATGCTCGATCAGTCTAACCGGAACCGACACAGATAAGAATGGTGGGGGAAGTTAATTTCATAAAAAGTACCCTGTTTTTAGGAATTTCAATCATAATTTTATTGATTTCGAGATTTAAAAAAGTCCTGTTTTTTAGGAATTTCAATTATAGTTTCGTTGATTTCGAGATTTAAAAAAGTCCTGTTTTTAGGAATTTCAATTATAATTTCGTTGATTTCTAACCCGGGAGGATTCAAACCCGCGTCTACTGAAGTAAACCTCAGCCCGGATAGGTATAGACTATTACAGCGCCATGCTCGATCAGTCTAACCGGAACCGACACAGATAAGAATGGTGGGGGAAGTTAATTTCATAAAAAGTACCCTGTTTTTAGGAATTTCAATCATAATTTTATTGATTTCGAGATTAAAAAAATACCTGTTTTTAGGAAATTCAATTATAATTTTGTTGATTTCTAACCCGGGAGGATTCAAACCCGCGTCTACTGAAGTAAACCTCAGCCCGGATAGGTATAGACTATTACAGCGCCATGCTCGATCAGTCTAACCGGAACCGACACAGATAAGAATGGTGGGGGAAGTTAATTTCATAAAAAGTACCCTGTTTTTAGGAATTTCAATCATAATTTTATTGATTTCTAGATAAAAAAAAAGTCCTGTTTTTAGGATTTTCACTCATAATTTTATTGATTTCTAGATTTAAAAAAGTCCTGTTTTTAGGAATTTCAATTATAATTTCGTTGATTTCTAGATTTAAAAAAGTCCTGTTTTTAGGAATTTCAATCATAATTTTATTGATTTCTAGATTTAAAAAAGTCCTGTTTTTAGGATTTTCACTCATAATTTTATTGATTTCTAGATTTAAAAAAGTCCTGTTTTTAGGATTTTCACTCATAATTTTATTGATTTCTAGATTTAAAAAAGTCCTGTTTTTTAGGAATTTCAATTATAGTTTCGTTGATTTCGAGATTTAAAAAAGTCCTGTTTTTAGGAATTTCAATTATAATTTCGTTGATTTCTAACCCGGGAGGATTCAAACCCGCGTCTACTGAAGTAAACCTCAGCCCGGATAGGTATAGACTATTACAGCGCCATGCTCGATCAGTCTAACCGGAACCGACACAGATAAGAATGGTGGGGGAAGTTAATTTCATAAAAAGTACCCTGTTTTTAAGAATTTCAATCATAATTTTATTGATTTCGAGATTTAAAAAAGTCCTGTTTTTTAGGAATTTCAATCATAATTTTATTGATTTCGAGATTAAAAAAATACCTGTTTTTAGGAAATTCAATTATAATTTTGTTGATTTCTAACCCGGGAGGATTCAAACCCGCGTCTACTGAAGTAAACCTCAGCCCGGATAGGTATAGACTATTACAGCGCCATGCTCGATCAGTCTAACCGGAACCGACACAGATAAGAATGGTGGGGGAAGTTAATTTCATAAAAAGTACCCTGTTTTTAAGAATTTCAATCATAATTTTATTGATTTCGAGATTTAAAAAAGTCCTGTTTTTTAGGAATTTCAATTATAGTTTCGTTGATTTCGAGATTTAAAAAAGTCCTATTTTTAGGAATTTCAATTATAATTTCGTTGATTTCTAACCCCGGAGGATTCAAACCCGCGTCTACTGAAGTAAACCTCAGCCCGGATAGGTATAGACTATTACAGCGCCATGCTCGATCAGTCTAACCGGAACCGACACAGATAAGAATGGTGGGGGAAGTTAATTTCATAAAAAGTACCCTGTTTTTAAGAATTTCAATCATAATTTTATTGATTTCGAGATTTAAAAAAGTCCTGTTTTTAGGATTTTCACTCATAATTTTATTGATTTCGAGATTAAAAAAATACCTGTTTTTAGGAAATTCAATTATAATTTTGTTGATTTCTAACCCGGGAGGATTCAAACCCGCGTCTACTGAAGTAAACCTCAGCCCGGATAGGTATAGACTATTACAGCGCCATGCTCGATCAGTCTAACCGGAACCGACACAGATAAGAATGGTGGGGGAAGTTAATTTCATAAAAAGTACCCTGTTTTTAGGAATTTCAATCATAATTTTATTGATTTCGAGATTTAAAAAAGTCCTGTTTTTTTAGGAATTTCAATTATAGTTTCGTTGATTTCGAGATTTAAAAAAGTCCTGTTTTTAGGAATTTCAATTATAATTTCGTTGATTTCTAACCCGGGAGGATTCAAACCCGCGTCTACTGAAGTAAACCTCAGCCCGGATAGGTATAGACTATTACAGCGCCATGCTCGATCAGTCTAACCGGAACCGACACAGATAAGAATGGTGGGGGAAGTTAATTTCATAAAAAGTACCCTGTTTTTAGGAATTTCAATCATAATTTTATTGATTTCGAGATTTAAAAAAGTCCTGTTTTTTAGGAATTTCAATTATAGTTTCGTTGATTTCGAGATTTAAAAAAGTCCTGTTTTTAGGAATTTCAATTATAATTTCGTTGATTTCTAACCCGGGAGGATTCAAACCCGCGTCTACTGAAGTAAACCTCAGCCCGGATAGGTATAGACTATTACAGCGCCATGCTCGATCAGTCTAACCGGAACCGACACAGATAAGAATGGTGGGGGAAGTTAATTTCATAAAAAGTACCCTGTTTTTAGGAATTTCAATCATAATTTTATTGATTTCGAGATTTAAAAAAGTCCTGTTTTTTAGGAATTTCAATTATAGTTTCGTTGATTTCGAGATTTAAAAAAGTCCTGTTTTTAGGAAATTCAATTATAATTTCGTTGATTTCTAACCCGGGAGGATTCAAACCCGCGTCTACTGAAGTAAACCTCAGCCCGGATAGGTATAGACTATTACAGCGCCATGCTCGATCAGTCTAACCGGAACCGACACAGATAAGAATGGTTGGGGAAGTCAATAATATACAGAGTGTCCTAATTTTGAAAACTTCACCTATTTTTCCTTTGCGAGGTAGGCATCTCTCTCTATCGGTGCATACGTCGACCCGTCGTAATCACTGCAGCCTTCCACTCATCCATTTGTGTTTTCGTAAGCAGTGTTTACTGCAGCTTCTAGGAGATGCTGGGACGAGGTGCTGAAAGAAACTTTAACTTAAAGTAAATGTTATAAAGTATTGCGGGGAACTATAAGCAATAGATGAAAACATGGATAAATTAAATAGACCGCACAGCAGGCCGCATTGAAAGGAAAATGACTGAAGACTGGCCTACTAGCAGATGTGTGCGAGCGTGAGGGCGTGGCCTATTGGGTGCGTCCGGTATGATTTCCCAAGAAGATAAGGTGGCAGACTGTGTTATGTGAAGAAAAACGTACCAAACAATATACCGAGAGAGACAATGTGTAAATTAGTTAACATGTTTACATCTGATAAGACATCTGCTATTTACCTGAACTACCGCACCAGGAATCAATAATAGGGGTCAGGAAAAAGTAACTTTTCGAAGAAATGAGACAGTAATCAAACAATTCTGGAGGTCGTGGTCGGTTTGTGACTTTGTCTGATATTGAGATGTCACGTCAGAAGAAAAAGTTATTTCAATTTTCCAAAATAACTTACCAATTCTAGAGTCTCATGCCATATGAACACTTTTTTCATGTACCCGAGTAGCCTTTCATCGTCGCATCAGGTGTATTGTCCTTGGCACTGAGTCCTATCCTTGATTCCGTCGTTGCATTTGTTGATGTTTTTGAAAAGAATAATGATTGAATAAAGAAACAATCTCGCTTTTTGATATTTTACGTTAAAACTTTAACAGACTCTAACCCGGGAGGATTCAAACCCGCGTCTACTGAAGTAAACCTCAGCCCGGATAAGTATAGACTATTACAGCGCCATGCTCGATCAGTCTAACCGGAATCGACACAGATAAGAATGGTTGGGGAAGTTAATTTCATAAAAAGTACCCTGTTTTTAGGATTTTCAATCATAGTTTTATTGATTTCTAGATTTAAAAAAGTCCTGTTTTTAGGAATTTCAATCATAATTTTATTGATTTCTAGATTTAAAAAAGTCCTGTTTTTAGGAATTTCAATTATAATTTCGTTGATTTCTAACCCGGGAGGATTCAAACCCGCGTCTACTGAAGTAAACCTCAGCCCGGATAAGTATAGACTATTACAGCGCCATGCTCGATCAGTCTAACCGGAACCGACACAGATAAGAATGATGGGGGAAGTCAAAGTTAAGAGCGATAAAGTATCTCGATTCTAGTGTTTTAACTTACGTCTATCAAATTGATCGTCATTTGATTCGTCTTGATCCATTAATTTCTTGTCCACCGTTTCTTGTCCACCGTTTCTTGTCCACCGTTTCTCGCATTTGACCGTTTCCTATCTATCAAGCCAGTCGGTTCGCTCTTCATGCGCTGTGCTTGAGCACTGAAAAGAAAACATTAGTTCATAAACGAACTGAGAAAATAGGGAATATATGTACGAGATAAATCATGGTTATGTGGATATCTCAAAGATGGCCAAAACAGAGAAGATAGAAGAGTCACCATCCAGTACGGAAAGATGGTGGACAACTGACATTGAGCCAAGAAGATGATGATGAGGAGACTGGGGGCCAGTGGGCGGAGTCTAGTAGGAAACAGCCATTTGTTGGTCTAATAGGACCAGTGATTTCCCAAGGAGATAAGTGAGAAGGTGGTTTGTGTTAACAGTAATGAGACAATAGGCAAGTGTCTATCTATTATATGTTCTCATGGGAAAGTGCACTGAAAAAGGACGAAAGAGGTTGATGAGGTCAAACAAAAACGAAAAAACACAGTCATCTGGCAAAGGACGGGTGGGCCCTCTTATCCTACCATTCAAGGTTCCAAGTTTCCCTCCGTTCAAACCGATTTCCCAAGGAGATAAGGAGGCAGATGGTAAGACGTGAAAAACAATGCCTCTGACAATATACCGGGGGAGACAATGTGTAAATTAGTTGACATGTCTACGTTGAAAAATGGATATTTCTACGTTGAAAAATGTATATTTCAAACATGGATATTTTTCGATTTTCTTAAAGAATTTTTTGAATATTTTCCAAAAAAAAAGGGAAATTTTTTTCCACGTTTTCAGTAGTAAATGGAGTCATTTTGGTTCAATTGCAAGTAACTCCGCTCAAAGTCGGTATTTTTCCGAAATCTTTTTTGCAATAGGTTCACAAATAAATGAGTCAAATCACCGATAACGTTTCAGAATAGTAGTCAATTCTATTTCAGAGAAATAAGCCATTAAAGTCAAAAAATGTACAAAAAGTGATTTCGCGTGATATTGAAGTTTTGTTTTTGAAGATAAAACAAACAGAAATTGATGTTAAAACATGTAAAAACACATTAAAATGTGATTTTGTGTTACCCAAAACTATTTCCACCTAAATAATTTTTTTGAAAATCAACTGAAAATTGACTTTCTCGCGGTGGTCCTAAAGATATTTCGCGGCCAAAAAAGTGATTTTTTGGTGGTACGAGGGTATGAAAAGTGATAGGTTCATGAAAATTTGTGTCCGGGGGGTATTTTGGATTCGGAATCGATTGGCATTCACAGATTTTTGATATCTCTTCTGGGTTTTCCAGAACCCCCAAATTTGAGGGGGGTCCTAAAGATATTTCGCGCACTGTATACCATAATGTAGATCTCGGCGAGATTTATGTCTGTGACTACTGATGGATGTTTGTTAATGCAGAATGGTTTTAAAAAAGCCGTTCTAGTATCCGGCTCGTAGTAAGTAACAGACATATTACTCGCTGAGATCTACATTTTGGTATATTTTCCACTTATTCATTTATTGAAAACAATCACAAATATCGTGGTAGAAAGAAAAATTTTCAAAACAAGAGATGCAATAGAGAGGGCTAAGCGGGATATGACTAACATAAGACAGAAGAGTAGAATCAAAATGGGTTTAATTGAGCAGATAGTGTGATGAGATAAAAAGTCAGTCAGAGCTGATGGAATCCATGCGGATAAGCTTGCGGTGAACATAGAGTTGCATTTAGCATATTATGTTGAAATCTGTTGCTTGTGCAACGATCTAGAAAGGCTTTTGGCATGACGTTGATTGACTGATAAGCAGTCCGGGCCAGACGCTGTAAGATACTTTCCAATCTGTCTGCTGAGAAAGCGGCATGTGAACAAGATTTGTATTGCTTCTCATAAAAGTTTTGTACATACAAAAAAGTCATAGGACTCATACGACTGAATTTCCATCTTTCTTTCCCAGAAATTCTTTGAAAACCCGAATCTGGAACAGTTCAAAATTTTTGTACACAAAGATATGAGCTATTCCGATTTTGAAAAAATTAAAGCAAGTCTCCAACAATACAACACCAACAATGCTCAGTATTCTTGCTGGGTTAGCATTCCGTATCCGAATTCTGATAAGAAACTGGAGATTTTGGTGAAGAAGAAGATTATATGGTTCAAGAGACCTTATTATGTAGGGGAAGAATATCAGGAACAAATTTGAACACTGAACCTAATTGTGAAATTATTAAATTTATTACCCTAGAATACTATTCATTACAGTTCCTCCTTATCTGTCAGATTTCTCCCATACTATAGAAACACGTTCAATTGAATTTGATCGGTCGTTTTATTAGTCCCGAGATTTAGCCATCTATTTAAGGCAGCTTGCCTCATGAAGGAAAATTTCAACGATCTGGTATTTTTATCCTAGGATCTACAGTACCGGCCAAAAATAGATCATAATTTGAGTGTTTGGCATGGTAAAACTAACTACCCCACAAATTATACAGAACAGAGATAGAACTTCCTTTTTGTACTGATCAACTTAGCTGTACAAGCACTACCTAGCAAGTTACGTCTTGACAAATTAATTTCACCCTCCAATCGGCCAGTTTCCGTGCAAATTAGTGCGATTTTTTATCTGTCCACATAAAATTGCTATAACTCTCAAAGAAATGTCCGTATAGAAAAGTTGCAAAAACGGAGCTCTTCTTTTGATCTGTATAATCCATAAAACATTTACTTTGTGGAAGATATTGTACTACTATGACACACTCTCGAAGTTGGGCATTTTAAAATGAAAACAGAACAATATGATATATTTTTGACCGGTACTGTTAATATGCTTTTCAGGTTTTGCAAGCCATTTCAGGTAGTCCCTCTCTTTTTACATTTTTCAAAACAGTTTTTTTTTCACTGGTGTTCCCTGATATAACATTTCAAAAAACAGGTATAAACTAATGTAGACCAACGGAAACATACTTCTCAAATTATTCCAAGTACACTGCCATTTTTTGACTTTAACCGCTCCAGTTAGTCCGCTATTTTTTAGTTTTTATCATTCTAGGTACACTGCTGTTTTCGGTTTTTAACACTCTAGGCACACTTCTCTTTTTCGGTTTTTGTCGCTCTAGGTACACTGCTATTTTTCAATTCTTATTACTTTAGGTACACTGCTATTTTCGCTTTTTCTCATTTTAGGTAGTCTGCTATTTTCAGGTCTTCTCATTTTAGGTAGTGTACTATTTTTGGTTTTTCTCATTTTAGGTAGTCTGCTATTTTCGGTTTTTCTCATTTTAGGTAGTCTGCTATTTTCGGTTTTTTTCATTTTAGGTAGTCTGCTATTTTCGGTTTTTCTCATTTTAGGTAGTCTGCTATTTTCGGTTTTTCTCATTTTAGGTAGTGTACTATTTTTGGTTTTTTTTCAATTTAGGAAGTCTGTATTTTTGGTTTTTCTCATTTTAGGTAGTCTGCTATTTTCAGGTCTTCTCATTTTAGGTAGTCTGCTATTTTCGGTTTTTCTCATTTTAGGTAGTCTGCTATTTTCGGTTTTTCTCATTTTAGGTAGTCTGCTATTTTCGGTTTTTCTCATTTTAGGTAGTCTGCTATTTTCGGTTTTTCTCATTTTAGGTAGTGTACTATTTTTGGTTTTTCTCATTTTAGGTAGTGTACTATTTTTGGTTTTTTTTCAATTTAGGAAGTCTGTATTTTTGGTTTTTCTCATTTTAGGTAGTCTGCTATTTTCGGTTTTTCTCATTTCAGGTAGTCTGCTATTTTCGGTTTTTCTCATTTTAGGTAGTCTGCTATTTTCGGTTTTTCTTCGAAAAATCCATCCCTGTCCGATTGCGTTCACGCAAACTACAACGTCATCTGAATTTGCATTTTTGTCTGCGTCTCTGCAGTTGGACATGCAAGGATTTACGAAACCGCATATGGGCAGGGGTAGGGAAAATCGATTTTTCTTCCAATCTTACATGGGGAAAGGTTTTGTTTCCAAAAACCGAGAATAACAGACTACCTGAAATGAGAAAAACCAAAAATAGCAGACTACCCAAAATGAAAAAACCGAAAATAACAGACTACCTGAAATGAGAAAAACCGAAAATAGCAGACTACCTAAATTGAAAAAAACCGAAAATAGCCGACTACCTAAATTGAAAAAAACCGAAAATAGCAGACTACCTGAAATGAGAAAATCCGAAAATAGCAGACTACCTGAAATGAGAAAAACCGAAAATAGCAGACTACCTAAAATGAGAAAAACCGAAAATAGCAGACTACCTAAAATGAGAAAAACCGAAAATAGCAGACTACCTGAAATGAGAAAAACCGAAAATAGCAGACTACCTAAAATGAGAAAAACCAAAAATAGCAGACTACCTGAAATGAGAAAAACCGAAAATAGCAGACTACCTGAAATGAGAAAATCCGAAAATAGCAGACTACCTGAAATGAGAAAAACCAAAAATAGCAGACTACCTGAAATGAAAAAAACCGAAAATAGCAAACTACCTAAAATGCGCTAACCAAGAACGTTAAAAGAAGAAGTAATTCATGTGAAAAGTCGTATTTCGCAAAAATCATTTACTATTTCATAAAAACTCATATGATTCAAGAATACACGTATTTTCCTTGGGATAATCGGGATAGTTTAAATGACTAGACAGATATGAGACAAGAATAAGAGGAGTTTGACAAAGAATGAGATGATTGACTGGAAATAGAGATTATCTTCAAAAAACACGGAATGGCAAGATTGTGAGATCAAAAATAATTTGAAAATAAGTAAAAAAATAAGTAACTAAATAGAAATGTGATACACAAACTGAAAGTGAAAGAATGGGATTCTGGCAGTGTAAGTAATAGATATGTCGTTTAACGGCAAGCTTCATGGGCGGCGTTGTTGGGCGTACGAATGTCGAAAATGAGTGGCGGAAGATAGTTCTTGAGGAATTTTCTGAAAATGAGAAAATTTTGGTGAAGATATGCACGTTTTTTGTGGCTTTCCCTTCAGAGAAGACCGAACAAGGGACGTCTTTGGATACGGGGCTTTCAAAAAATCTCCACATTTGGTTATAGGAATTTTGACTACGGCAAGTCCATTTCTTCCATCAAAACCGGCTAAATGTCTCTGAAAGCCAAGTTCTCAAACTTTTCGAATGATGAAGCTTTTTCATATGGAATTACAGATCGGTATATAGTCATTTTTCCAACGTACAAGCACAGGTAAACCACCAGGAAACATATATGGACACGCGCGGTGGCGTATATGCGACCGAATTGGAATTCCATGTGATAAAAGCTTAACTACGTGAAATGTTTGAAAGTTCATAGCTCGACTCAAAGAGACATTTGGCCGGTTCTGACTGCCAAAATGGACTCCCTGCAGTTGAAAGTTCCTATAAATTTATAAATCATTTGTAATCCGCGTCTCCTAAGACGTTGCAGTATGAACTAGGGAGTTGTGTTTTTACTCACTTGCACACACGGCATCTCGCTGTGAACACATCTCGGAACTTTCCAAACAAGGAAACAAATTGCAGAAGTGAGGTAGATGTCCAGCGACTTGCGTGTTGTCCAAAACAGTTCAAAAGATGGATGTTCGCTTGTCGGGTGAGACGACGATAGACTTCGTAGCAAGATGGTGTGAATGGATTGAGCTGGAATAGAAAAATTGGCGTATTGAGATAATATTTATAGTTACTGGCTACTGTAGAAATGTGTCCTAACTGATTTGATATTAAGAATCTGAAGTTTATCTTTTTATCAAGATTCAAACTTTATTAAATAACTTTCTTCAAAAATTCGCATCGGGTTGGTTAATAGCTCAAATGGTAGGTGTAGGGACCTGTCATCAGACAAAATCAAAACAAATTTTGCAGAAAATCCACAGAGGCCCTTGGAAACTGCTGTCGACCTGGCCCAGACACTTTTGACCGGCTCGGTGGCCTCCATGGGTTTCCTACATTATTTTTTATTTTTTATTTTGTCTCATGACAGGTCCAACCTATCATTTGAGGATTACAAATATGCAACCAATGCATTTATGTTTTTCATAGTTGTCGGGTTTTATGTTCTCATACGCTAAAAGCTGATGTGCTCCGCTACTGTATATTCTTACCATTGGAACTCCATAGTTGTTAACCCAGTCCCAGCCCTCATTGGGTGCAACCATGTTGATGTATTCAACAATGCCATAACGCTCAATCACTAGGAACTTGATTGTGATTACAACATCGCTGTCGGTGATCACTTTTCCACCGCCACAACCGAAGAGGAACTGAAAAAAGTTTAGATTTTACTTATTTAAACAAACATATTACTGTTTTTTTGTGTTTCTTCAAATTACTGTTACTTGTATTACTATTTTACTTGTCTTCTCAACAAAATAGCAGCAACGCAACCGCGCCGCACCCAACAGCACACGCTTGTGTCGATTTACGGGGCGTTTGTCATTTGACAGGAATTACCTCAATAATAAGACTCGATGAAGTGCGGAACAGAGTTTTCGGATAAATTCCAAGTGACTTGATCACAATCTCCTTTTTCATGTTGTTATAGGCAGTCTCGAAAGCCATGTGACCGTTTACGGCATGAAAATGGAAACGTGGCTCTGGAAGAGGGAAGAGATCCGGATACCGGTTGTCCTTACGACCACCAGGAACGCGAAGCAGTTCCGATAAGAAAAAGAAGATTTGCTGAAATAATAAAGATTCATAGAATTTTAAAAAAGTCACAAGACAACTGACATAATTTCCTTCATTCCAGTTCCCCGAGTCAATCATCTTCTCAATCAGACCAAAAATGTCAGTGTGATACATTGTATGCTCTTGAGTGTACAAAAGGCGCATCACGTTGAGATTATCAGTTGGTGGAAGGACTTGCGGAAGTCGGCGAGCAATGTGATCGAGTTTACTGGAAAAAAAAACAACATTGAAATTTCTTGTAAAAACTAAACGCCGCAAAACATACTCATAGAGTAACATCACTTCTTGCATCATGACTCCGAAATCTTTGTAGAGTTGAGCAGCATGTTTGAATTCGTGGGTATCTTCATTGCCCAGATATAAATCTGTGATATGATCCTGTTTTATGCGCAGCTTCCGGACCAAGAAGAGACCTGAAACAAGAATTGACAATTTACTTGTATAAAAATCTAAGAAACTCACAATTATTGCATCTTTTGATAACTTCCTGAAAAATGGTTTCCATGGAAACCGGCGGTGTTATTCTCCCGGTTATGGCTGCGGTAGCTGTGGTACCAGTAGACGTCGTTGTAGTAGTTGTAGCAGTGCCCGTAGTTGCCGTACCAGTTGTCGTAGTTGCCGTCGTGTCAGTAGTCGTTGTACTTGTAGTATCGGTTGAAGTCGTTCCTGGATCTCCGGCCTGGCCGGCAGTTGGATTGGCACCTGGATCAGCCGCTGGATTTGCACCAGGTTCAGCACCGGGATCCGCGGCCGGGGCGTCGCCTGCAGGAGGAACATTTGATGCCGACGATGCTGCTCGAGGTTCATCCGTCGGCGCAGATCTTGGATTGACTGACGATGGGGCGGGTTGACTTGACACGGATGATGGTTCGCCTTGCTGACTCTGACTCCCAGGCGGTTGTTGGGGAACTGTGTAGGAGGCGCTACTTGGTGATACCATCGGTTGAGATGACGAAGTCGCCATTGTCGTGACGGGTTCCGTATTATGAGGGGCACCCGGAAAATGACCTGTAGATGACATCTGCAAACCCGGAAAGATTTTGATTTGGTTAGAAAAAGATAGAAGTGAAGTTGGGGAAAATAGTGGAATTAGTTAGATAGCGATGGTAAATGAATAAACATTATGACAGAAAATAAGAAAAATACCAAAATAAATTTACAGAATAAATAATTCATTTACTATTCTCTACACCAAAGAAACCGCGTTTTTCTCTGTATTTCTTAGTGAAAATATAAAACAAATCGGGGTGACAGGGCATATACTCACAACAATAGAGATGACATAGAAGGTAGCATTGCCTACACCTTTGGAAAAAAACAAAAGTCGTTTTAACATTGAAAAAGAACAACCCATTGACAATAGTTAGCAGTGGAAGGAAAGTTAGTCTAATAAATATAAACAAATTTTAAATAAACCCATCCCAGTAGTAGTTATGGTCCAGAGGAAATATTGAGAAATAAAGATGAAACGGGATAATAAGAAAAAGTGACACAATCACAAGGATGGAAAGGGAAAAGGGGATAAATCTAACAGGATTAATCATCAACAGGTCTAGGAGCAGACTGTTGTATTGTTGGGTTGGCTTGGCCACTGAACGGGTCGACAGAATCCGCATCGTCATCCACTGGCGCAGGCATGAATCCAAAACTTGCAGTTGGAGGAGCTTGTGGCATCATTCCAGCTAGAGCTTGGGAAGCGTTCGATGGAGAGTTGCCGAGACCAACTTTGGCGTAGCGAGATACTAAAATCAATAGTTTTATTTATACTATTTTTTTGCTAGATAACAGAGTTGCATAGAAGTAAACTCATAAGTCAGAACGAAGTGAGTTTTATTTTGATAATATAAAACGATCGCAAAAAGATGATGTATCGATCGTATTACTTTAGTTCGGGAATAAAAAATTGCAACATTTTCCTTATCTGGTATCGGTGGACTTGTAAAAGTCTTTGTTTCCGACTTCCGATGTCTGGGTTCAAAATTTACTTTCTTTTTCAGGTCTATTAATACCGGATAAAAAAATGGCAAGATTTTTTCTGTTCGTTCAAAATTTTTTTGATATTTCCTTTGGAATCCGAGATATAACGCTACGAACAGGCACCGCCATGTGTGCCTTTATTACACATTTTACGGTATACCATCAATACAGCTAATTTACTTTGAATTATGACCTCTATTTTCATACTGTCACAATGAAACTCAATTCAGTCCAAATTCCGAGCAACTCTGCTAGGAAATTTGCTTACCTCCTCTAGCAGCTCTCAATCCACCTCCAGTAGGCGGTGCTGGTGCGGAACTAGCGGTTGGCGGTGGTGGTGCCACTGGCTCTGGTTCAACTCCTGCTCCAATGTACTTCTTTTGTGACTCATCCCACACAATTGTTGGATTCTTGTCCTCTGGTAGATTCATTGGGTTCTGACCGGGCAACGCTTTCTGAACTTTTGTCTGGATAGTTTTTAACCATCCTTGACTCTGATTCTTGTTGTCGGAATTCAGCTGGTTTTGGACCTGGTTTTCATGTTGTTGTAGCGGTTGCTGCTGCTGCTGCTGGTCAGAGTACTGTTGATATTGCTGAGGTGGCGGTGGAGCCTGTGCGGCTAGTGGTGGTGATGCAGCCGGTTGCTCAGCAAGCTGCGGAGCAGAGGCTTGTGGTGATGAGGCCATCGTCAATGGTCCATCATTAAAGTCCGGTGGCGTCGTGAAACCATCATCCGGGTACTGGAACTGCTCTTGAGGAGTTGAGTGGTATGAGAAGGGTGACTCATATTGTTGAGCATGTTGTTCTTGATGAACAGAACCAGTTGGAGTAGCCGGTGCATGTCTAACATCCTCATGGAAGTGGTTTTGCTGATGTTGTTGTGCAATCTCTGGAGGAGTCTGGTGCTCAAAAGTTTGATGTTCAGAAGGAATCGGAGCAGTGAACGCTGAAGGAATTGGAGTTGGAGCAAGTTCCGGTGCAGTTGGTACAAGCGGTGTTGGTTGTAATCTGAAACTAACATACTAAATTTTGAAAATTTAGTGATAAAACTAACGGTTCCGCGTCATACACCGTCTCCGGATGTTGTTCATATCCATAACTCTGGAATCCATCCGTATTTTCTTGTTTTGTTGTGGCAATAGTTGTAGTTGTTGGAGATGCTCGCCCGTATCCAGCTTGCGCTATTGCTCTCAAACTTTCAATCCATTGTGTCTCTTCTGGATTGACATCTGCTCTGTGATGAAGAGAATCAGCCAAATCACACAATTCCAACAAATCATCCTGACAGAAAAGTGTAATGTGGACCCAGATAGCACGAGCGACTTCTGTGCAGTACCTAAAATGCATATTCACGGTTTTTTCTTCTAAATAGTTTCAAACACTTACCGATAGGCATCTGTGGTGAATCCATGATTAGCCAAAAGTTTTGCGTACTTGATACGCGCGGTTTGGTACTCCACAGACGTCGCCAACAGAGATTCTCGATCAGGCTTCAGTCGGAGAGCGTAGTCGAAAATCTCAGTCGCATGCAAATCAGTAAGCAAGAATCCATACTGACACTTTGGATTAGCCTCATTATCCGGAATATCCGAATTGACCAGCGAGATGTAGCGTCGATAGTCCTCCTCTCCTTCTCTGCAACATAAATAGTAATGAAGATATGTATTATTAAAAAATGAAACATACGGTGTTGGTACTGGTGTGAATGGATTCTCCTTCTCCCCACCGAGCACTCCACAAACAAGGAAACAGAAGTCAGCAGCACTGTGATAGTCTCTCTTTGCCAAAGCTCGTCCGAGTTGGTGAATAGTACTCAAGGCGGTGCCACGTTGGTCGAGGTTAGCCAGAATGATAGCAGCATGTGTTCTCCAGCTCAAATGATCGTCAAGAGGAGGGTTCGTCAAAACAGGAGGCACCTCTCCTTTAGCCACGGACACCAGCGTCGTGACCGGGTTGTTCATCGATCTGGTCTGCAAGAAGCGGCTCTCAATCTGCTCAATTTTCCGCTCGTCATTCGGGAAAAGACGTCGAGTCAAAACGAGGGCATCGGCAAACAATCCATTTCTCATTGCACTCTCCACTGCTTCGTCAATATGACCTCCAAGAAGGAATTGAGTAAATTGGTTGAGTGCAGGTGTAATGTTGGACATTTGTGGTGGTGCCTCAATATTGACGGGTTGACTTGCGACCTTGGCGAGTATCTCGGCAATGTCCGGACCAGTGATGTTCTGAAACATTGCAACTAGCTATTAAGAATAAGCAAGGTATAATAAACTCACTCCTTGCTGCTTAACCATTGTCTCCAAGAGCTGCCAGACCAACAGTGACTCCACAACATCATTCGCTTCTGGATTTTCCATTGCGACCGCTGACCGTTTAATATTCTCAATTTGCTTGGTAATGTACAATCGGACAGTGTGAGAAGCAGATTGATGTGGGATGAGTGGTCCCTTGAATGACATTGCTGCATCCTTGATTTGAAGAGTTGGAATGTCTCTCAATACTGATTTGATATCATCGAATACGACAGCAGATATAGATTGGTCAGGTTGGATGGAGATGATTTGTCCTCCGTGAGAGATATTGAGGAAGCTGTGTGGACATGAGAACTTGAGTGGTCCATTGTTGTAAACATCACAAGCGTTGAGTGACTCTGCGTATACACTGTTGTTCTCACTTTGTCTGAAACAAAAATACATATTAGTTTTATATCATTATGCACCTCTTCACGAACAATAACATGTGGTATTTTATATATTTTATGACAATTCTATTGAACATCACAAGTTATTGTTCGGGATAGTACCAAAACCCAATTCAACAGGAAGATACAAAATAGGCAAACCCCGCTAGACATTAGGAAAAACAATACTTTGGTTCCGATAGGATAGTCGTAACAAAAAAGCCCAATAGGTTGAAATAAACACAACAGATGTAATAAAGTAATAACCCAGTAAATTTGGAATAACCTTGTGAGCATAATACTTTTTGGTGGCTCGCCAGAAGAATGGTACGGTGGATAATTGATGTTAACACTGAATTGTTTTTTTGGTATAAATATGTAAATATATTTATTTTAACACTTTTGCGATACCCTTACTTACCCATCAATACTGTTCTCATCACTGAAAAGAGTGGCTTTCATGTTTTGGTAGGCTAGCTCCTTCTCTTTTCGTCTTGCTTCGTATTGTTCTTGCATTGTTCGACAAATCTGGAATTAATAAAAGTTTATACTTTTTAAATGCAAACAAAAAAAAGTTCTAACCTGGAACAAAGCAGCATCCTCCGATTGTCCATCACACTTATACCTGAAGAACTCTCGATTGAATCGATTGTGGAACGTCTCCACATTTGGGTAAGGTTGTTTGAACACCACTGTATAAAACATGAAAGCAGCCTTCTGGATAGAGTTAAGATTCGCAAAACCAGCGGGGATGCCAGTTTTCTCTTTAATGCGATACCAGAGATCCATGTTGACATGCACCACTCCACAATAGTAGAGAGTCTTTCCCTCGTCATCACCTCCCTGTGATGGATGGTAACTGTGTTCAGACGGTGCCTGTCGGTGATGCATGTTGTATCCTTGGATCTCATAGTCGCTTTCTCCTTCATCCTCATCACTTTCCGATATACTTGAAGCCTCTTGTGGTTCTTGCCCATAAACTGCTCCCGGATATTGTTCAGCTCCATATGGTCTCCTTGGGTCGTACTGTCCAGCCATTGCACTATGACGGCCATGACGGAACAGAGGGTTCTGCTGCTGAGCGTATCCTCGTTGGTCGTAAGGGTTTATCTGGCTGTGGTTCACTGATGCATATCCAGGAGCATGACGTGATGATGGTCGACCACTTGGATCCAAACGACTCACTCGACTCCTTCGCCCTCCATTTTGCTCCGAGTAGATGTTATCATTGAAGCTATGGCTATGATGAAGAGGGACAGACGCTCTTCCATCATTCCTTGCTCCAAGTGACTCTCGTCGAATAGCAGGATGTTGGCGAGATAACCCCGCAGCAGCAAGCAATGGGTTCGCCAGTTTGGACGATGGGCGGAAATCTGAGTGATTTTGGTTGGCTCTCATGAAATTGAGTCGATCCACAATCGCATGATACGTCTTTTTGTATTCCCGGTAGCTGGCCCTCGCTTCTCCTCTCACAAATTCTGGACGTCCGGAAGCCATCGTACTGTCAGAGTTGTTACCCGACTCCTCCTCCTTCTCAACGATGTGATTTTGCGGCTCGTGCTTGTTGAACATGTCTGGATAGTTTCGGCGTTCCGACTTCTCCGTGTTTTTCTTCGAGCGACTTTTCTCTGTACCAATTGTCCCTTGAGAAGACACTGATGAACGTCTGAAAAACAAATTATTGGGAAAAATGAATTTCCGCTTATAACGATAATGTCTTACTTCTCTGGTCTCATGTCTTTCGGTGTGCTTGTTGCAATCGCTTCCAAAGGACTACTAGAAGAGTTTATCACAACAGATGTGCTTTGATTCGGATGACCAGCTTCAGGTGTTTCTTGTCGGTCATCAGAAAGAGAAATCGACATATTGACTATTGTTGGAGTCGCTTGATTCTGAAATAGAATTTTTTGTTTCAAATTTCTCAGAGAGTTTTAAATCTCACCTCTGACACAGAAACTCTTGGTGTCTTTTCTTCAATATCAACTTCAATAGACACTGGATGCTCCACAATCTCTACCGGCTCTACCGAACTTCTCTCCGATGGCTCCGTATCCTGTGTGGCCCATGAACCTCCAAGAGATGACGACTCGCGTGACTCTTCTGGTTTTTCGGGGGCTACTTGAGACGCCTTTTGACGTTTGTTCTGGAAAATTTGGAAACTTTTTTAAAGAATAAGTCTTATAAAAACTGAGATAACTACAGGTTACTGAAACTACAAGCTGGATAGAGGACAGCGAAAAAAGCATGCCTTTTGTTAAGTTTACAGAAAACATACACTATTACAAACAATATCAATTTGGTTATTCTTACCTCATCCTCTACACGTTGAATCTCCATGTCAGCCTTCTCCCAGTCGTCTTCAGAAGACGTCGGTGTCACTTTAGGTTTGGCGTCTTCAATGACAATTGGTGCGGCGACAGTGAGATGTTCCTCCTAAAATAAATCAACATGCACGTGAAACAGTAATACGGGAAAGGCATGCAAAAAAGGAAATGGTTGGAAAACAAAAACGGACTATCCTAATGAAAATGAAAAAGCTTGAGGCAAGAACAAAGTTGAGAATTAACAGACTCAGACCAATTAAAACTCACTTTCTTTGGAACCACAGGTGTTGTAGTGGGAGGAGCCAACACCGGAGGCTTCGGGGTAGGAGCCGCCTGTTTTTGGGTGACCGGCGCCACCTGGACTGCAGGTGCCATCGGTTTTGTCTGTGGCTCTGGGGTCACTTCCTTCGATGCAGGCGCCGATCCGAGTTGTGTCACAGGTGGTGGTGGATAGTAGGCTGGTGCAGCTGTCTCTTCTGGCTTTGAGTTCACATATTGTTGGTACATCGGTTGAGATTGTTGCTGGGGTTGTTGTTGGTAGTACTGTTGATGTGATTCTACAGGTTGGAACGATGGTGCCAAAACAGGTGGAGCTGGAGTAAAGTTGGGAGCCTGTTGAGCCTGTGGTTGCACTTGTTGCACCTGTTGAGCCGGTGGCAAGAGTGGTGTATGTTCAATCACAGTTTGTTGTGCCTGAAGATTTATGTTTGGAAAATAACAGTCAGCTGAATAAAGAAACACTCACTTTTTTTGGTTTTTGCGGTTGGTGCTGAGTTTGTTGGGTTTGAGCTTGTTGGGATGGTGGCGGCTGATGTTGAGACTGTTGTTGTGCCATCCATTGTTGTTGTTGGTAATTCTGCTCGGCAGACTGCTGGTGTTGTGAGTTTACTGGAAAATTACAGTTCTTCAAACAAAGTCAAACATAAATTTTTTGACTTCCGAAAACACATGACAAAATTTTCAACTAGCAACGATCAAATTTGTGTTTCTAAGAAGTTACTTGCTGCACTTATTATTAATATGTAAAAATTAACTCTAGAAGTTGCAATTTGCTGTCTATAAACTGTTATATGCAAGAAACTTCAGTTTAATGTTCTTGTTTGAAAATAAAAAGGAGTTTCTTAAAATCGATAGTGGAAATATGTATCATATTTAATTAGCTACGTTTTGATCATACGTTTGCTTTAGAAATGTTAAATGTTATGCAACTCACCATTATACTGTTGCTGCTGTGCAGAATGGTTAGTATGGGGTTGTTGCGGTTGTGATGGTGCTGACTGATAATAATAATTGGTTTGTTGCTGATGTTGCGGTTGTTGTTGTTGGACCGAAGGATTCCACTGATGTTGTGGTGCCGGTGCTCCGCCGAGGTTTATAAAATCCCATTGTCCCTGTTGTTGTGCAGGTTGACCGGTGTCCTGTTGCTGGAGTCCCTTTTCCCAGTAGAAACTCATCGGACCCAACTGAAAATTCTCATCTTTTATTGTTTACTTTCCCATTATTTTTTGAAAATCAACGATTAAATACGCGGAAGTGTTAATAAATCGTGTTATTATCATTCAATTAACCATTTTACAAGCCAACGACACAGAAAAATCGATAAAAACACTCATAAACTAAACAATTCAAAAGTTTTAATTGAAAAATCAAGCAAAATGAGTGGAAAATCAATTATTTTCTCGTATTGAGGGCATCGCCGGTGACCCCGGCGGATGAACAACGTGTAGTGTCTCTTGTGTGAGAGCGGAGGCCTCCTCTCCCGGCGGGTCTCGCAACGACCACCCGTTAAATTGTGTGCGCCTTTAAAGAGTGCGTGCGGCGAGTGTCTGTGTGTGTCGATTTACACAGGGTGAATGTCTTCCGATTTATTTGTTTTCGACCGTTTTTATTCGGATTTTTATGTATTATGAAGAGAAAACGAGTGTGGGAAAAACAAAATATAGCACGAGAAACAATTATTAACCGTTTATTAGACCATTTTCTCTACAATATCCAACTAGTTGATTGATTTGAGAACATGTGACACTGGGATAATACAAACGAATCAGGAAACAATTATTTTTGGCGAAACTTTCAATGTCGGAAATACCAAATCCTTTGCTGACATTGACAGTCTCCGAGCATATCCTATGTAGTTCTGCAGGAGTATAAGAAGTTCCTGTGTCAGCATCGAAAATCGGCTGGAAACATAGAAAATGTTTATCTTTATGCTAGACTGACTCCTTTACCGCTAGATTTATCACATTCGTTGTTGTTTCCATGGTTTCCTCCTCTATTCTGTTTTCTTCTATCACTATCGGACGTGGTGTGGTAGTTATCAGCCCTGAAAACGTGACATTAGTATTTCGCAACATTTGGAAACGTCGAATAGACCAGAATTTCTAGATAATTCTTGCACTCACTCGTTTTGAACACACGGCGAAGATGCATTTTCTTCGGTTTTCGTTTTGGCTTTCGTTTTGTTTTCTTCTTTTTTGGAATGATAGGTTTGACGCTCTCCGGTATAATTGTGGCCTGGAATAATTAGTTTGGTAGGAGTTTTTTAGATAGTGATCGGAATTTTTGTTTTTTTTAATATGAATTTCGTCATGTGGATACTTTTTTATACAAATAGTCATAGTAAAAAGCACAAAAACTTTCCGTCGTTTTTTCGCTCACAAACCTTCTATTCTCTATTTTCTATTTTCCACTCACCGTGTTTTCAATATTAACAGTTCTGAATGCGCTAGCTGACCGTTCAAATTCTGGCGCGATATTTGAAATTTCTAACGTCCTGAACGCTGGAATATCTTCTTCTGCAATCTGAACCGGTGACACTTTCTCCGCTTCGTAATTGTACTTTTGATTGTAATCAGCGTCTACCTAAATTCTTCTGATATGTTTTTTGTAATAACTAAGTTGAAACTTACATATTGATATTGATAAGGTTTCAAGCCAATCGAAATTTTTAATAAACCCTGAAATTTTGACTTCATTTTAAGAAAACTAATAAGAAATATTTCCCTACCTGAGCCAGTTGATAATGAATCACTAATAACAGAACAGAAGCGTGTGATAGTTTGTTCGTCATGTCTTCATACTGATATGTTCCTTTCGGCTAGCTAAACAATCGGGAGTTTAGTAACAAATGAATTTGAGGAGAAAAGCGAAAACGTCTCAGAAATGGAAATGAGTGAAATCAAAAGCAAACGAAGACGGGGAACGATGCGCTGAGACACAAGTAATGGCCGATCCGAACAGATAGTCTTAAGGATATCCGACATTTTCATCTATGGCGCGAATGAGACAAAATGGGCCTTATCTCATCTGTAGGTCAACTTATTAGTGACGCGAGACAGAAGCGCGGCGCGCAATGATACATATACTTGATGATTCGATTATGGCTTTTTCGAGAGGGAGAAAAGTTGTAACTTTTCTATTGTTCCATGCATACTTAGGGAAATATCCGATTGTTTTTCACTTCCGATTCCTTCTCGATCTTATCTATTCATTCTTCTTTTTGAATCCTCGTTGAATCGCTTCCTCATTTGTTTTGCCCATTTACATAATAACACTTGATATGCTTTTTTATAGGAACAACAAAAGAATGGATTACGGAAGTATCCTTGAGGAGCGGACAAGTCCCGTTGTGTTGATGGTAAGAAAAGGGGAAGAAGATGATAGAAAAGTATCGGCTAACATGAGAGATTGAACACGGAAATGATCAAAAATCTAAATGAGTAACGGTATAAGACATAAGACTAGGAACCCGGGAAAGAAGGGGAATGGTGCTTTTTTATTGAAGTAGTGCAAGCCTATTTCAAATTAAAAAAAACGATAAATTCATACAAAATTTCAGAACGCTCGTGAGCAGTACATGCGTCAATGCGCCCGTGGAGACCCAAGTGCCGCATCGACATTTGCCTTTGCCCACGCCATGATTGGATCCAAAAACAAACTGGACGTCAAAGAAGGAATCGTGTGTCTCGAGAGTGAGTACAACAAATTAGACTCATTCACCTGTGAGAAGCGCCTATCCCCTTTTCTAAACTAGCCATCTCTCATTTGTGTGGTGAAGCGGCGGGGGGATGGAAAAAACGAAAGAAAAGCAAAGTGGCGAATTGGGGATGAATTCGAATGCTAATTTTCTTTTTATAAAAAGCGTAACGTAGAACTGGTGTGATCTCGAGAAAAAGAAAAGGAGGTGTTTTGCTTTGCCGTGTCTACCTGTTTTGGATGAATAGAAAGTGCAAGGAGAACAAGAATACATCAGGCAAAAATGTCTCCTGTGGTGATATATTTGACCCATTTAGAAAGTGACAGATGGTGTCATTCCATGGGATTAAAGAAAAAGAAAACTTCTGAGAGTACACGATAACAGAGCGGTTGACGCTAGCTGGAATATGATATGATTATTTTTGCATAATCATATCATAATTGCGATCAGATAGAAAGGAAAAAAACTAGTTTCTCGCCAACGCAATGGCTATCAAAATGTTTTGGTTGATAAGAAAACCAGATGACTAGGAAAACGAGATTTTCGATGACCATGTAACATGCCGAATGTAAAAAAAACGTTTGTTTCTTCTCCAGAGCTTCTCCGTGACGACGATGACAGAACCAGCAAACGACACTACGTGTACTACTTGGCTGTTGCTCATGCTCGACTGAAACACTATGATATCTCTTTGGGATATATCGATGTGCTGCTGGAAGCGGAGGAAGGTAACGACCAAGCAAAAAGATTGAAAGAGGATATCAAATCGGCGATGACTCATGGTAAGTCGTAACATCTGTAGTGACTGATGACTTGGTTGGGAAATTCCGAGCCGGGCCGGGTCGACTGAAAAATTTTCTTCAGCTAGCCGCCCCCAACAGTTAAAAAAAAGCAAAAATTGTTAATTTTGAATCCGGGTCAATCCGGGAAAGTTTTTTGTCAGTCCGGCCCGTCCCGGGATTTCCCAATCCTGCTGGAAATACTTTCAAGTCCATAAATGATTTTTTTCCAGACGGACTTATTGGAGCAGCGATCGTCGGCGGAGGAGCTCTCGCGTTGGCTGGCCTCGTCGCCATTTTTTCCTTGAGCAGAAAATAATTATAGATTTGAGAGAGCTAGTCTCATTCCATCTCCCTTTGCAATGTAAATTTCACTGTATCTCTGATGCAGATTCGGGTCTCAAAATTCTATTTTTATTATACTTCCCCAGATTCGATGCTTTGTAAAAAAATGAATTGATTTATTGACGTTTGATTTGGTCCCACAAAACACGGAATATACACAAGCTGAGAATCGATAACCGAATCTAGGTAGACACAATAGGAAAGAGTTCTAAAAGCAATAGTGAACAGATAGGTATGAGATTATTAATAAATAATATCACAAGAGGCGGAAGCAAGCTTTTGTCATGGGAATTAAACGAAAAATGGAAATAAATACAGTTTGGTCGTTTGATTATACAGACGCCTGCGTCTAGAAGGTTGACTCGTAGCTTTTCATCATCACCGGGAAGCTTGGACTACGATTGACACGTTGCTTTTTGGGTAGAGCGGTTAGTTTAGCGTGGATATCGGTTAACGAAGGTCTTTCATGCGGGGCAGTATGGAAGCAGGCCACCAGAAGCTCCTGGAATATAAAAATTAAGTTTTTTTTTCACAATCGTTGAATTTTCGCGAGATACCTTCAACTCTGGTGTGCACTTAACATTTGGAAGGACTGGACGGACTCCTTGACTTTTAGCGAACAATGTTTGGTGAGGTGTTTCATGACAAAATGCTAACATTCCTGTTAACATCTCAAACCAAACGCACCTGAAAATGATAATGATGTTTCCAGTTTATAAATGTGGTTTCATACCCAAAAGCATAAACATCGGAACTCTCTGTGAATGGGAAGTCCTCACATTCGTATTCATCATATTCCGTCTTTATAGCCATCGCCAACTCCGGTGCAAGATAATTGGTCCAGAACCTTGAGGTGTAATATCCTAGTTTTCTGAAAATTGGGAAAAAAAAGGTTATTCCATATTTTCACCCTTTTCTTGACTAACCCTCTCGGATACGCCAGCCGTTTCATGGAAAGAATGCCAAAGTCCGTGATGACCACCTTATTCTTGCTCTCAAGCAGAATATTTTTGCTTCGTAGATCCTTGTGAAGAATCTTCTTTGTGTGTAGATACGATACTGCCTGACAAATTTGCTGCGCAATTTTTCGCGTTGTCGCCATGTCCAACTTTTCTCTGACGACATGTAGAAGGGTGTAAAGAGACTGACTGCCACGGGATAGAGACATCACCATTCCGTATTTGCCGTCATTCATGAAGTAACCGAGAAACAGAGCGATGTTGTCATGACGAGTGTTCTGGAATATTTTTCTGTTTTGAGATAATAGACCTAAGAATGTACACGCCCCCTCCCCTAACAAGATCAGAACTTCTCTTCGTGATCTCTTCCAGACCACTGGATTATTTTTTAGAATTGTAGTGTTAAGGGTTCATAGCTACGAATTACTGTAATATCTCTTGTCTCCAATCCAAAATTCAGAAGACTGCTAGACACCATCACCATTGGTCCATGTTTACCTTATAGGCGGAAACTTCCAACTTGAACTCCTCGGCTCTCTTTGAGTGATCCGAAATATGATCCATGTTGTACACCTTGACAGCTACGTCACCATAATGGAAACCACGCAGCACTTTTCCAAACCGACCACGTCCAATTATTGGGGCTTGTTTATCGAACTCGATGGTTTCGAGTTGGATGGTGACCTCGTTCCAGCTCGCCTGAAAATATAATATTTCGATATGAAATCAGATAAACTTTTACTGCAATTTCTGTCTTAATGACCATCGTTCATTAGTACAGGCGAATGTTTTTGTTGCTGAATCAAGGGGAGCCGCCGTGTAGTTTTTTTTGCTGTGCTCCTTCCAAACAGCTTGTGGCACAAATGAGAAAAGCGAAAGGCTGGTGGCTTCGCGACGGAGGCGGGCGGCCCCGAGCGGTGAGCTCATAAATTTTGCGTGTTTTATGATGTGCCTTTCTATTCGGCCTGTCCGCGCTGCTTCTACATCTCCATTTCCATTCTCCACTTTTCTTATTCTTCGTTTTCTTCCATTTTTGGAAGTATCTCATTTACATTCTCGCGCTCGTTACCCTATTCTTAGGAACTTACCTCCTTAGTATTGCTAACTGATATCATTTTCAGAAACTGCTAGGGAATATTGAAATAAAAAATCAAAAGAGCTTGATGTGGGAACGCACAACACTCTCAATGAGTGAGACTAGTGTAAAAGAGCAGCGAGGGCACGAGAAAAAATTTTGTATTGTGGGCGGGCCCGGTGTGGTCTCAGGCGCGGGTCTCGGCGCCGTGGTATCAACGAGGGAGCAGCAATTTATCACATTGGTTTTGATAGGGATGATTTTCTAGGCGCCCCCTGTTCTTTTCTTACCTGAGCGTTTGGCCCTCTGATCGTACTCATATTCCACGCGTGACGCTCCCAAGTGAATCCGCCGTCCGCTCTCTTGTTAAACTTGTCAACCGCTTCCTGACTCGGCCCACCTTGATCTGCTTCCACGTCGTGATGACTCTCCACTGAATCCTCCTGATTCCCCACTATCGTACCTTCACTCTCAATATTGCCGCCCGACAAGCTAGCCAATTTATTATGATTCTCCGTCTCCTGTTGAATCTCGGTCGTTGACGGATGATCTCCCTCACTTATCACGAGGATAGGTAGTCTGTTGTGAACGGAGTAGTTCTCTGTGTCCGGGAAGAGAAACTTTCTTTCCGAGCGGTATGGGGCGGTGAGGGAGCTGACGTTTCCTGAAATTTCTATACTTTAGATACCGCTTTTTGATTTTTTGATAGTTCAGAGTTTGAGTTGTAATGCCAAACACAAATTTTAAGTTGTCTCTTGCACTAACATAAGTTTTTTTTGCACCTTTGACCATACATAATTATAATGTTAGTGCATACAACTCAATTTTTCTAACTACATGCTTCATTCTAACAAATTTTTCAATTTACTTATTCTAAATCTTACCGTTTATTCCTAGTGGCAGTGCAGGTGTCGATGGAGCCGAGCTGTTTGTAGAAGAAGAAGAATCAATTGCGGTGTCCGGAAATTGAAAGGCGGGCTCATTCATGGACCGAGAGGCCGGCACAGATTGAGGGTCTTTCCACATGCCCTGAAAAAAACGGATTACACCATCTGAGGAGTCAATTTCCCTTCTACTAACCCCATTATTTTCTTGGATAAGCTTGTCGAAAAGGAAACGCAAATGGTCGGGCGTCAAGCCGCACGAGTCGCCGACACGTCCTTTGCATTGGGTGTGCACTTTCCATCTGCAAATTTATTCTTTGTGGTGAGTATTTATTGATTTCAAAATTATCAAAAGTAAATTTTAAAAAAAGATTTTTGAATTCATTTTGAATCATAATTAAAATCACTTACTTGCAAGACCGGCACTTTTCCCATGCGTTGAGAATTCCAAAACCGAGAGGCCTCTGGCAGAAATGACAAACACCGTCTCCACTCCACCGGAGTTTAGTTGAGCGGTGCCATTTGTGTGGTATATTATGTATCGACCTAGATGCCGTTTTTGGTGATTTTGGTGCCGTGGCTGAAAAATGTTGTGTAATTAGTGAAAGGTTAGCATTTGCAACTTTTGGTTGGTGGAGAAATTTCGTTTTTAGAACCCATAAACTGAAATTTTAGCTGGCAGAAACAGAGTTTTAACATCTAGTCACTAAAGTTAACTATGTTTGACCCCGAATTAAACATGGCTTACATACTTATGAAGTCGAACGCCACAGACTTTCAAAATTGTAATTCTCAAAGTGAAATGCTATGTTTGATAACAATTTTTCGTTTCTGAACAATTTTATGTGTCAACAGTACTAATAATGGTAAAGCTAAAGTTTTTTGAGCACATTTCAAAATTCAGCTAATATTGATCGCTGAAATGAAATTTCTTGGGTCTGTCAACTGATTTTCACTTTTTATCCAGAACAATTTAATTCTGTGATACCATTCACAAGAACTCCAAAACTGTTCTCTGTTTTTTGTAAACTGCACTTTACGTCACATGAACTCTCGACTCAGTTTTTTCGTCTAGTTTCCAAAAACACTTAGCAAGTCAGAATTCCTAATTGTCCACTTGAGACATCGTCTTGTTTTGTTGAGTTTTACCAACACACTTACCAAAACCCATACTAGACGATTGGATCATTTTGACACCAGTCACTGATAGTGATGGAACGTTGAATTGGTGGCTTGGTGTGACTATCGCAGGTGTGGATGGTCCCGGTGGTGCGTCGTCAGTCGATGTACTGCTGTATAGGTCTGGAATGAGGAAATTTGATTTTTATGAACAATAGAGACTAGAAATTGTTTTTTCGTTTTTAAACTAATTAGTTTCAAATAGTCATGTCATGATTACCGGTTATTAACAGTTATTATTCCACCGTAGCAAGGTTTGGACGGTTAGAAGGGAACGAACCCAATCTGCCGCACTATTTGAATGAGCGTCAAATAGACTCAAAACTCAATTCCAAAACCCATCGTTTCAATTTAAAAAATTTTTTTGTTTGTATCTAACCTTGCCCTCAGTTAACTCTTTGAATTCTCACTAACCGTTCCAGTGATTCTGCAAGATCACAGTAGATTGCAACAATTTACGTTTGGTCTCCACATCAAGGCGACCACGATCCGCAAGCGATCGTAACTGAAATTCATTCATCATATGACTCCATTTCGAAAGTTATACAGAAAATAGATCTAGACAACAGGCGCTTCATAAAAAAGTAACAAAAACGTGAAAAACTGAGAAAGAAAAAATGACGACAGATAGATAGACACAATGTGCGTGAAAACAAGTCGTGGAAAAGTAACAGGTGTTGATGGAACACGAATGACGTTCCGGAGAAGACAAAACAATGCAATAGGCATGAAAAAGGCGAGTGAATGAGAAATGAATTGAATATTTCTCTATATTTCCTCGAAAACAGAAAGTTCTGTCTTCTTTTCATTTTGAGTAACATTTATTGCAAAAAAAAAGAAAAACTGATGAGAGAAAAATGATGAATGAGAGGATTCGAAAACTTCATAACTTGCATTTTTCATACACACTCGAAAATGAGGACATGAAAAGAAAGAAAAGAAGGAAAGTGTTTTCTCAAGGTCTCGTATTTCTATTTTACGTTCTTGGATATCTTCTAGTATGGCAGTTTCCAATTTAGCTGAAGCGACTGACTTCCTGAGCCCCGAATCTTTTTTAGTTCCACATCAGTATACAAATAATTGAACAGCTGTTGAGCACCACGATTGTAGCCACATTTGAATCAGTTTTGCAAATCAGCTGATGAATTATTCGATGTGTACATGAATAATGTATGTTAATCGTGTTTGGGTTGTATGGAGGTTTTCATTTGAAATTTATGGAAACAATTTCAAAACAAAAAAGCACGCATCATTATTTTGTGAATATAAATGTTAATATTTTAAACAATGAGAGATATACATTAAAAAATCTTATTGTCAGATGTTAAATATGGATAAAATCTAAAGAAAACTCTATAAAACGATGTAAAAAGAAGAAAAATAGTGAGGGAAACGCTCTACTTACGAAATGCATCGCTGATAATTACATTACGTTTCGGAAGATTATTTTTTATTTTTCTATTTCCCTTAGAGAATACAAATAAGAGCTACAAATGACCAAGAAATAAATTTCATGAACAAAACTAATTTGCTAATCCTTTTTTGTTCTCATTCTAAAAATTGCTGAAAAAACAAGTTGGAGCAAAAAAAAATTCAGGAAAAAGAGCCGCAGTTCTATGGCCTCTAGAGACAGAGAGAGAGAGAAGAGTCGTAAAGAAAAAAAGAGAAAGTGGAAAGTAGAAGGTGGAAAGATAGAAAAAAGAGAGACAGGAAAAAAGAGACAGGCAAGAAGAGGGAAAGAGCGTGAAAGCGCCCTCCCAAACACCCAAACCGATGGGAAACGTAGGGAAGATAGCAACAAAAAAAAAGAAGATGATAAAACTTGTGAACCCTAATCAGCAGGAGGAGGAAAAGTGTGAGGAGGAGATAGAGCAGTGTGTAAGTGTTTGTAAGTGTCTATTGGTGTAAAATCAGAAAAAATGTTGTGATGTGTAAGAAGAGCAAAAAATGAAGAAGAAGAAAGTGAAAATGAAAGAGAGCAAAGAAAAAGATAGAAAATCATCAAACCTCTTGATTTGTGATGCTGAACAAAGCGTTGAAATCAGTGATTGAGCAAATTTCCAAGTGCCGAATGTTCTGAGCGCTGAGGCCAACAAATGAGAACCAAATCGCATTGATCTCACGTTTCTCGCGATCAATCAAACCCACTTTTGTCATTTGATAGACGGCGGAGAAGATTTTGCGCTGCAATGAAAAAGCTATTGAAAAACAGATGTTTGGGATTTCGATTCGCGATATGAGTCCCCAAAAAATTGAGGATTGCACATGTGCTGAGATTCTTTTTTTTCTTTTTGAATATCTTGATTTTTTGATCAGAATTGAATTTCTCAAAACAAATCTCTCTAATTATTATTACATGACTAACATGAAATTTTTTAAATAAAATTAGATATAAACACAAACCTCAATATTTTTCGATTCCTCATCATAACTAGCAGTCAACAACCTGTTGATAGTGGTAAGCTTCAGGACATCTAAAAATTGCTATTCTGATTTGGAAATAATTTCAGATTACCAACCTTTCAGATCTTGGACAGCCTTGGCTTTTACATCCGGAGCTACTGTATTCACGGAACCATTACTGTAGGTGGTTCGTGTCACAGTTTTACTACGCATGTTTGCCAAAATTGGATTGAAGTTGAGTTGCAGTTGGCTTATTCCTGCTTCGAAGATGGTTTTTTTTCCTAGAATAATACTTTGAAAACTTTGAAAAAAGTGAACATGAATAAAAACGGTTTGAAAAATAATTTCAGGTACGGAAAGTACGAATGGTGTTTACATGAAGTTTGGTTTCGAAAAGAGTTTTTCTCTTCCGAGTTATCGACTAGTTCTTAGTGAACTGTCTTGCTCTATGTTTACCTTTGAGACCAAAGTATACTTAATTTATTAAATATCGTTCAGACATTTGCAAAATTAATATTCGGATTATTGTGTAATCAGGGATTAGATTATTCTGAACAACGAAGACTTCGATTTTCAGATTTCCTTCAAGTCTCTTAGTATACAGGTGTCCTCAGTGTTCTCAAGCCCATTAATTCTCTAATCTCAGTCCATTTGCGTGAAAAAGTATGTAGTAACCTTCTGAAGATGTCGAAATCGTCCGGAAAGTAAATTAAAAGCTTTTGGCGGCTTTTTGCCATCGAAATCGTGAAGGTTGCGTAAAGAACAATTATGGGACAGGTTATGTACATTACTCAATTTAGTGGCGACGAGAAGAAAAAGGAGATGGTATCCCCCAACAATTTCTTTTCCGGTGGTTATGTTATACTCATTACATCTCGTCCGACGATTTCTTTTTCAATCTTTTCTTTTCACTTTTTTTTCATTGAACTTTTTATAATACTGTATGTTTTGATGGGCAGAGACTCATTTTTATCAAAAGTTTAATCAGTAATACTAAGAGTTGCTACTGTGAGAATGGCTCTACTAGTTATATATTTTCTGCCAAGTTAAGCTTGAATGAAGTTTCAAAATGATCCAAATCCGGAATATACTACAGTAATATACATTTTCTGATATAACTTCTAAAATTTGAAAATGATATCCAGGTTCTCTATGATTTTTCTTGGGTAATAATAGAAAACTGTGCAAAATAGAAAAGAAAGAAGAAGAAAAGTGCGAAGAGTTGGCGAGACGAAGAGTGACAGAACGATCGCGTGCAAACAAACAAACTGTATGAGCGATGTGAGGCGAAAGAAAAAGAACGGTGTGGATTGACAGTAGGAATGGTAGGAAGCGACACAAGAATGTCGGGAAGACGGTGCAGAGATAGTGAGCGCGTGGAAGAGAGTCAGACTGTATGTATTAGATAGGGGTGCAACCATGGTCCACTATGAAAAGAGCGCAACAGGTGTCTAAATTGTTGCGTAACCAACTCAGGTTCAGGTCAAGATGAGAAGGGGGGGGGGACTAGGTTGATGGACGACCTATTGCTTTTTTAGTTCCTGGTGGCACTAAGTGAAGCTCATTTTCACCCATTAGTACACAGTGTAATCCTGACTTGCTTTTCAAAAGTTGACTTGGGTAAAGCATTCTTCATTTTCAAATAGTTGATAAAGTACCAACGATCATTTTAGCTTCTTAGGCAAACCAAATTTCAAAACCACAATGAAACAAAAAGCAGAATATGAAAAATCAGTGTCATTTTTTCCATTTGTCTCCAGTTTCAGAAATCCATGTCATTTTTGCCGGAAACGCGAAGGGGTGTCGCCGACACAAGTGTATTGTGTGCATGTATTTCACATGTGTACATGAAAGGAATATTTGAAAATGGAAAATAGATTGAAATGGAATGGGAATTCGACATTGAATCCCGGTATCATAATCCGTGTTATAGTGCAGTTGAACTTTTTTGCTGGAATCTTAGAATCAAGTTCTGAAGATCCACTTGCTAGAAAATGAGAAATAAGTTTCTATAAAAACTAAACCTTGGAATGTTGACCACCTGAGTTCAGAATGGGAAATTATCGTGAAAGCTGATACCATGACTAAATAATTCATTCACGTTCAGCTGTTTTTTGAGATTACGGTAGAAAGAAAAAAAAAATGAAAAATGGAAAATGTTTTCTTCCTGCGTACCAGCTAGCACCCACAGCACTGAAATGACTTGTCAGCTCAGATTTTGCGTGATATGGATTTAGTCTCTTATTCCAGAAATATCTGATATCATACATACTACCAAAGACATGTCAGTTACGAAAAAAACATTTGTCCAATGTAAGAAAAATAGAGATGCTTCAAATGGAGAATTCGTCCCTAAATGCGTCTCGAATTCAAAGAAGCCCTTCTAGTCCAGATTTAGATCAGAACATGTAATAATCTTAGTGAAACCATGGATTGTCAGGTGCATTTCATTCTCGACACTACCAAATCCCCCTCTTGTATGTTTTCGCTGTTCACTCACACATCCCAGCAAATTCCAAATTCGTTCATGACATCAAGAAGTGATCATCCTCTACGGATTCGGTTCACAAATTCTCAAATCTTTTCATGTTCTGACCCTAATAACACTTGTTGCGACCTCAGCGAGCCTACCTACAAAACTACTGAAAGCCGATTACACCGGATTTGTAAAATGTAAAAGTCAACATCTTGAAGGTCAACATCTTCAACCTCCCCGCCTCCCCCCTTCCCACCTATTCTCATTTCCTTAAGTCGAGGGCGAGACGTTTCTAAGCCCTTTTCCTTCTGTGACTACTGCTTACCGTCTGTCGTCGTAAACGCTCTCGGAGGGAAACGACAGTAGTGTCTTCTCCCCTTCTATGTCCTCCTTCTCTTTTTATTCTCGGGTGTGAGAGGTGGCTCGCCTAACCTATATTACTGTAATTATACCTCCCTCCCACCCTCTCCATTTTGCATTCCTCTCCTCTCTTTCTCTTGCTTCCTGTACACGTTCATTTCTTTCTTACCTTTCCTTTTTTATTTAGAAAGCAACTCAAAAGAAACAATAGGTGGAGAAGGCATAAGTCAAGAGCATGTTGTTCTTCTGGATATTACTATGGGTAAGTGATTGAGTAGGTGTCAGTGTATTGTGTTAAATGGCTAAGTACGACTGTTAAGATTCTCAATAATGCTTCAGAACTGTTCATTAAAAATAAGAAAAACGAGGTGGCTGTTAAGTATTGAAACTCGTGCTTATTCTTCTTTGACAAAAATCTAGGTGTTAATAAAAGAAATTGAAGCTCTTTGCTGAATAAGTACAACACCATCACCAGCTTTTGACAAAAAAGTTTGAAGCTTGACTCCGTGGTCGCACGCCAGATTTTTTCTGCCTAAAATTATTTGATCGTCCCACCATTGGTCTAAATCGCTCATGGATCGTTTTCTGAACATCATTCAGCTTTCAAATTAAATTTTTTGAAATCGATGACCTCTCTGATATCAGAAAATATTGTTTTAAAGCAGAAAATAGAAAACCATGATTATCAACTCAAAAGTAAGCAATAACCAGAAAAAAATTCATAAAACATGTATTAGACACGTCGAATTCAGTTTAGGAATGTGAAATTCTTTTTTGTGACATTTTTCTCAATGCTGGAGGTTACAATTGTAACCTTTGTGGGTCAGTGATCATGCATTTATCTGTTTTTTCATTATGTAACATTGGGAGCAAAATCTCAGCTGTCACCAAACAAAATTTCTAGTATCAGAAATTTGTGTTTCTGAAGATAAAAACCTACAAATGTGAAAACTACCAGCGGCGCCGAACTTTTTTCCTTGTCACATCTGGACGCCTGGCACGCGACCACGGAATCAAACTTTGAACTTTTTCATTTCAAAAGCTAGTCATAATGTTGTACTGATTTTTAAAATTTTCTTTTATGAACAACTAGATTTTTTTCGGAAAAATAGGAGACACGAGTCTCAATTCTTAAAATCCACTCTATATACATTGGTGTTCTCTAATTTTTCCTGATGCCCTGAACTTACATTAGAAATCACGCAGGATTTCATGTTTTTGATACGGAAAAATATGAAGATAAACCTTATTATCAGCTCTCTATACTTTTGAACGGTTTTAGCATCATTATCAATCTTCTTAAGGTCTTGATTCTTAAGTTTTAGTTACGATCAACAAAATATAGAGATCAGAGAACAGATTTCGGAATCTTAACTAGCAAAACCAAATATCGAAAGTGCTGTGATAGTTTTTAACACATTTTTACAATAAAATAAAACAACTTCAAATGTTTTAGTTATGTTGCTAACAAAAAAAGTAAACAACAAGAAAACAAACAGAATACCTAATGAGGCTGGTAACAAAATAGATGAGAAAAAGTGTCGCTAGCAAAAATTGAAATAAAAAGGAGAAAAAAGATGGATTATATTAGGAATTTATACTGAGAGAAGAACAATTGATAGAGATGAACAAAACCACATAAAGTGAGATGAAAAGCGTGTGGAGGATATACTGAAAACGAAAATGAAAGTTCTTTTATACATGAGCTTTTTTCTCTGTTTTCCTTAGATCCACAACCGCAGGGCATTAGAAAATGAGATGAAATAAATTAAATGAATGAAATATAAAGAAAAAAATAAAAATGTTTCATAATGAGATTTTACATTTTCAATTTACAGCTCATCGACCCGATTCGAGGAGAAGCTTTGATTACTGGTTGGTTATTTTTTATTCTCACAAGAAGTGAAAAAGGAGCTTATCATATTTTTCTATTATAGAGAAAAAAGTAACTTGTACTTCCTCCAACATCGAAGTCGCGCTCACGTTTGCCAAAAGTTTCTCTGGCGGAGTCTTGACAGAAAACCCAAGAAAATATGAACAATGCAGGTAAGTCTTGCATGAACAAATTGCGTGGCTAACACAGTGAGTAACTCTTTCAGTCAGGAAAATGCATTTTATTTCCAGGTGGAAAGGTAACGGATCTAATTCGCTGTCAATCAACATTCCATTGTTCAACTCCACAAAATGCGCGGTCGTGGCTAATGAGGTATGTGAAAAGTAATGAGAGGCAAAAAATGAGTGGAAAATGGAAAAAGCAAGTGTTTTAGTCGGTCCAAAAGGTCAGGTTTTGAAAGTCAAACAATTCTATTACTGGGTTAGAGAGACAGGAAATTGATAATTTCCGCGAAAATGTCCTGAAAACTGGGGAACGGAGTGTGTAGTTTAGAGCCCCAAATCACTAATACCGTATACATACTTAGCAAATACTTTTTGTTATCTTATAAAATCAGAAATACTATTTGTTATGGCAAAATCTTGTTTTCCCAAGTGGCCAGGTGTTTTTGAGAACTGTTCTCTGCTAGAATTAATATTTGTTGGACATTCACTGAAAACACTACCGTACTACTTAAGCAAAATAGTTCATGTCTTGATGGAGCCAAACAAGAAAATTGAAAGAGAAGTGGTATGGGTAGAAACCGCCACTAAATCTATGTATTCGTCAGAATTTTCAATAGTTTCTGCTAGAATGAAGAAGAAGAATTGGTTTTGGTTCGCTTTTCTCGGTTGAGGGGAAGAGGCAAAGGCAGGCTTTCCGATTTTTCGAGTTCTTTTTTTGGTAGAACCTCTCGGTTGCCACTTCCTCGTTTTCATTTCGAATGACGAGTTGGAACTAGGCCATTTGATGAATTGCTTGAAGAGAACAAAAAAGAAGGAGTATCATAGTCAGTTTGCAGAGTCTCAGATTCTAGGATCAAGGCAGGAGGCGGAGAAGAAGTCCTACATGAAATCGTAGTTTTGCCGCCCGCTGCACTCGAATGCTTTAGTATAGCGAGGAGATACAACATCTTGAAGATAAAAAAGTTAAAAAATAGAAACTGAAGAATAAAAGCAGTAAGAAAAAAAATGATGAGAAGTGGGGAAGATGGGCTGAAGGGTGACGAAGGAAAGGGAGCAGAAAAAAGAATGTGCATCATTCATATTGCAATATGTGTATGCATATGCCCCCCTTCTCTTTTTTTTCTTCGCTTGTAGTAATTAGGTTACCCCCATCTTTCTCATTAACAGGGGTGTAGGCCTTTAAAATAAGTGAACTCCAGGTTTTTTAAAATACCAAAATACCAAAGAGTAATTCCTTCACGTACTATCTCGAAAATTTCGTTTTAAACGAAACATATGGAATGGATAAACGCGGTGAATGTGATTTTTCAGTTTTTATTTTTTTCATCGCAATAGATATCTGGTCACGCATTTTCCGCCCGGATGGGATTTCAGCGTTAATAACCAACGTTGAACTATCAGACTGGAAGGAAATTGAATATTTCAGCAACTTTCCATATGACCTGGCAAAATTCAAAATTCTATAGAGCATCATTATGATCTCTAGTCATTTTGCAAACGAATTTTGGTTTTCAATACAAAAGTTTCCAGACAAGTGGCACCTACAGTATCAAGCTACTGGTTAGTCCTGTCGATGGGTTGATTGTGGATGGCTTCAGTGCGATTAACGTGAAATGTATCTATGCTACACAAGACATAACGTTGACATTACCACCTATATTTAATGGAACAAATGCGCTACAGGTGAGATTTAACTTATTTGTGAAAAAGTCATGAAAATGCTACAGATCACCGCAATGAACGACGACAACAGTGTGGTAACTGGAAGTGGAGGCTCACCTGCTCTCACAATGCAAATTCTGGAAGGACACGGGATCGGTGGCTCACCAGTGGTCAAAGCCGCTGTCGGCCAACGGATTACACTGGATATAGCGCTTCAGAACACAGGTGAGGAGCATCTCTCTTTTCCTCTCTCTCTTTTTTGGCTCTTCCGTGACGTTTTGGAATCTTTATCCCCGTGGTGTGCACCTCTCCGTTTTTCATGGTGTATTCACATGTTGGAAACCTATCATCTCTTTCGTTTTTGTTGAGAAAAAGAAAAAAAAAATAGAGAATAGGAATTAGATTATCTCAAAACTATAATTAGAAATGCTTGGTCACATTTAGAACTATTGCTTTTGAGTGGAGGACAGAAATATTCTAGCAAAACACTTATTAAGTTGGTATAAATAATGTTTAGCAGAGTCACGAACTTCAGTAATACCCATTATTATTCCAGCCATATACGACTTCTATGTCCATTCTTGTTACGCTCATGACGGAAGTAACTCGCCAGATGCGTCCATCAACATCATCGATTCAAATGGGTAATAAAACCGACACAAAACCCATTCAAAAGTTGCATTATATTTGAATTTTGAAGATGCGGAGTGCGCCTATCAAGGGCGATCGACGTGCCGGCAATGAGTGCGCAACCTACACCGAATGGCCCAAAACACGTCTATTTGCATATGTAAGCAAGAAAAAAAACACGAAGGAATAGAAAATCAGAAACAGAAAAAAGGAATAGAAAAAATAGAGGGACTTTACCCAAGCACATGTCAATTTTGTTTTAAGGTACGGATTTCAATTCACCTCCAACAATTTCGTGCATTTCGAATGTCAAGTCAAACCATGCATCAAGTCGTGTCATAGAGAGGTTCGCTTTTCTGGGAATTTTTTTCCTTTTTTGAAGAAAAAGGATACAGAGTCCAAAAAAGGACAAGAGGGTATCAATCAAGGAATGTTTAAAATGTCCCCAGAGTGATGCAGAACATTTGAGTCATTGACTCAAAAAAAGGAACAATAGACACAAAAGTTTTCTTCAACAAAACTTTTTTCAGAAATGATTGTTGTAGCTGAAAACTAAGAATTTGATTTTGACTTTAAAGAAATGTTGGGGTATCGTAAATGAAATGAAAATCTGACGCCTGAGCCTAGATAAAATCCGAAATCCGCCCTAAATCTATACGAAACGTCATTTCATTTTAATTTGGCAAGCTTTTTGCAGAAACTGATGCAATGCGTGGTAGCATTATTGAGATGGATATATGTATGCCTTATTGAATCCAGTCCTGCTAACATAAGAATAAGAAAAAAAATTGCAAGAAGAGTGAGAGTCCGTAGAAGTGTAAAAGTAATGTAAGACTGATTCAAAATTCATGTAGTTTATCATAGCGTGTCACTTTTCTTCTTTGTGAATAAAACCAAAAACTTACATTAAGAAAGCCAACCTTGACTGAATAACCTGAAAACTTCAGTGAAAAGTGAATTCCGTGCCAACAACGGTTGAAGACAGCTGAAAAAGAAGACAAACTGAAAAAGAGAATTCACCTGCGTTGACGCATTCACCATTATTACCCATAAACCCTTCCGGGAAATGAGGGGAACAACTTGACGGGGGTACTGTATATAATGGGTTAGGTTTATTTCTTGGAGGAAATTTATGGTCGAGCGAGTGGAACCGGAATATTTGCTGGAAAAGGAGAATAGTAATGTTGTGGTGTGTGTATGAGTGCAAATGACGTGGCGGAGAAGTTTGACTAATGTTTCATGAAACTTATTTTATTTTATCATGAAATATTGCAACATGGTTACTTGAAACCAGAATTGTTATTTTTTGCCCGGCCTGGTCGGCTTTAAGAAAAGGTATCTATTTTTTAACCAAACTTTTTGAATTTTACATCTAAAAATTCAATTTATTGATGCATAAGCTTTTATTGAATTTTGTAGTATAGTAAAATATCTGCCATTTTCGGAAAAGCATCCAAAACATTTAGTTTAAAAAATTTTCTAATTTCAAACCCCGGGTCGACGGCCTGGCCCGTGACAAGTTCTCTTGAAACATTTTGTTGCTTCTTTGTAGTCCAACTGATCCCCCTAACTCTATTTTTATTTCAGCAGTGCATTCGAGAACCGGACACCAAGATCCCAGTGATCCCAGCTCACCGTCGGCGTCGTCACGAAGATAACTCAACTGATGTCGCCACGCTCCGTCTCGAGACAGTGCTCGAGATCTCACCCCAATCAACTCTCTCAGCTGCTGCCCTTGGTCAGTCCGAACTTATGACACCATGTGTCGTTTAGTGAATTCTCGCACGAGACAGCGAAAAGATAGAGAAAGGTCCGATGGTGTCTCATCGAACACATGATAGGTGCAAGCGGACCTTTCAAAATAGAACTGAGACAAGAAAGATCACCGCTTTGATTTTTTAGTATCGTCCGAGGACTACACCCGACCTGCAAACTGCTATTCCCAACCGGCGCTCATTGCCACCTGCACTTTCGTTTTCCTGACAACTGCCCTTTTGGTTTCGATGGTTCACGTGGTTTATCGGAGATGGACAAAGTCCCGCAAAGCGAGTGGTATAAATGACAACGATAGTGTGGACACATCCAGCATTTCTTGATTTCTTGACTCTGCTTACTATTTTTTTAATACATTTAATTTTTTATATTACTTTCTCTAAATGATCTTCATTTTCGTTGTGTTCTTGATTCGAAGTACATGTGTTTGTGGTCATTTCACTTCACTCTCATTCCACTTATTATATTTCCTTCCTGCCGAACCCTATACAATAAATTGGTCAGTATTTTTAAATTTTTATTGTAACAAACAAAAAACTAATTCTTCTAAGAAAAACCAGATGGTAGATCAGTAGATCACATGGAATCTAGCTTTTGTATTCTATTTTTGACTTTCTCATCTCAACAAACCGATATTTTAGTTCAGAGCAGTCAGTTCAGTCAACATGTTGATCCTATTCATTCTTGTATTTTGTCGACTTCTCACAAATAGCGTCTTGTCTTCCTTATCCCCATATTCTTCCTCAGATCCCTTCATTTGTTTTGCGGAATAAATGTTGTTTTCAAGAAACAAACAAACAAACAACTTCAATTTTATTGACTATGATTCTACCTCCTATCTTCTATTCCTATTCCTGTTTCTGTTTCCGTAGGGGGGGCTCTTCACTACCAAATTGGGATTTGAAGACTCGGGGAGTTAGGTGAGATCCCTCCGTGGCTCATCTCTCATCTCTCTTCCTTATCCTGCACTATATCCATCAACTTTGACCCTCACCGAGTGTCTCGCGGCTGTTCGAGGCGCCGGCGGCTGGCCGCACGAGTCAAAACCAGCTGATCGGTGAGGGAGGGGACAAAAAAAAATCAAGAACTTTTTGTCTCGCTCATTTGTTCTCTAACCGTTCGCCCGGTTTCTTTTCACTAAGAATCTAAATCTCTTCAGGATGAGAGAGTGTCGTTTGACCACCAATTTTCTCCAATGGTTCGGCCCCTTTAGTCGCATGATCAATTGAGCTCTCTCCTTCAGTCACTCTTCAGTTTTCTCCTCAACCGTTTCACAGATTAGTGTCTTAGTCTAAACCTTTGGTATCTGGTGTCTGATATTAATGTCTTTTTTTTGTTACAGATATGATGGAAAGCCACGACGACTTCGATAGTCAGAGCCAACTTCAGGTATGTTTAGAGGGCATAGCAATCTAGATTAAATAAATTCACCAAGGAAACTTTTTTGGATTATCTTTTAATAGCATAATCTTTTTGTACTAGTCTTTCCATATGTACACAGTTTTGAACTCGAACTCCAATCGTTCACCTCTCTCCCTTCAAATTCCAAAACACAACCACTCAAACTTTATGACTCAACTCAACTAGATTTCAAAATGTTCCCCTTTTTTCCAACCAGTTGTTCTCAAAAATCACACAAAATGTTTTCAGAGAGCGCTCGCCGACAAAATCACAAATTATGCGCCGATCGAGGAAATCCGCTACGTCCTTATGCGTGGAGCACAGGTTTTTGTTTTGTTTATTTGTCTCGTTTTGTTTTTCTTTTCTCTGCGATCAACTAATCATTGGCGCCTCGGAGCCTAGAACGTACTATTCTTGTTTTTTTCCTTCTTGCCACCAGCACCACCTGGTGGTCAATAGAACAGCGGAATCAAAAACACATAACAAAACTAGTTTTAGAAGTACAAGTAGATTTAAAGAACAACGAAACCGTGGTGACGAGATTTGATCATACTCTGGTTTCAGGTTGATGGACAAGTCACCGCCGGGTTGACACCACTCCATTACGCTTGCTATATCAACTACCAGGCCGCAGCAAAACTTCTTTTGACCCTTGGAGCAAAGGTAAGTGATAATAACTACAACATATACACACAACATATATAGAAATGATAAACTTTCAATCGTCACTCCACTTCCAAATTTATCATTGACAAACAAAAAACCTGCAGTCATAAGTCAGATGGAGTGTTTAGAAAAAAAAAAGAAAACAGACTAGAAGTCACGGACAGGGCTAGTAATAGCAAGGGGGTGGAAGTGAGTAATTGAAAGGAGGCCACTATATAAATGTGAATTATAGGTGCAAGCTGTCGACAATATTGGTTGCTCTGCACTTCATCTTTGTGCCGAACACGGACATTACAGAATGATCAAGCTGCTTCTTCAGGTGAGTCACTATTGTTGAAATTTCTTTTTCTTGTTCATTGATATCTTTCATTATCTTTCATATTTTTCAGTACATGAAAGTCGTTGAACAGTACGAGACTCCAGAGTTTCGTGTTGGAGACAAATATCCACAACGAGAAAATATTGACGAGCCACTTCGACTTGCTATCAAGGTATGTAAGCCCAACCCTCTCTTGTCTCGAAAACTGTATTCGTATTCATTTTTTCTGATAAAATTTTTCTTTCTTTTGGTCGTTAGTCGAAGAATGTCAGTGATAACCGTGGTCAGTCTTTTTTCTGCAACTGGTACCTGTCACTAGTGTAATAAGAGAAATACAAAAATTGATAAGGATAGTAATATTCAGTCTTAACAACCCAACCACCTGATTGAAAATGTCTTCTTTTTTTGAACTAGCACAGGTATATTTGGTATTTGATCCCAACAGATCCCAACAAAATTGTCTTATCTGTCACTAAACTTATTTCCTGTTCTAGAATGGTCACTATGACTGCGCCCGTCTTCTCCTAACTAATGGAGCAAATCCAAATGCCATCTATTTTGACGGACCAGAAATCACTCAAGTGAGCCCATTGGACACCAACTTTTTGGAAATGCTTCTTGAGTTTGGTGCTGATCCAAACGTGTTTGATCGTAAGGGTATGACACCAATAATGAAGGCTTGTCGTATGAAGGATAAGGGAATCGAGGCGATTCGGATTTTGTTGAAGTATGGAGCAGATATCAACAAGTTGTCTCCAGAACGTCAAGATCATAGAAGTGCTCTTCACTTTGCACTTCTCTCTGGAAACCATGATTTGGTGAAATTTTTGATTGCAAATGGATGTAATGTGAATATGGATGAAAAGTATGAGAAACCATCTCCAATTGATATTGCTGTCTTGAAAGATGATCCAGTTCTTTTGAAAATTGTTCTGGACGCTGGAGCCAACCCAAATGCAGTCCATACTTACATTGGATCATGTCTTCATTTGGCATCTTGTTCGGGTAAGATACTTTGGTTTAAAAAACTCAATGAACTAAAATTTTTAGTTCTTCTCAACCAATACAAAATTGTTGAGCTTCTCTTGGAACACGGAGCTGACATGAACCTCCAGCACAAGTTCCCCGATGGTTCCCGCTTGAAAAGTCCATTTGTCGAGTACTTCCGCTCCAATGATAGCATCGACGCAAAAGTTGTGAAATTGTTCATCACCCACGGCGCCAAAGTTGTTATGAGAAACCCACTTCACGACTGTCGTGGACAACTCCGCAATGTTCTCAAACTAGCCGCTCTCCAAAACCAACCAGAAGTCTTGGAACTTCTGTTGGGACTTGGTGAGCAGTATGACAACAAGGCTATTGAAAGACTCCCCTTGCCATCGGAGCTGAAGACTCATATCAGTGAGAGAGCCAAGTGAGTGGTACTAATTTTTATATTAACCTAACATTAATTCTTCTAGAAATCCACACAGCCTCCAACATTTGTGCCGTCTTCAAATCCGGGACACCGTCCAGACGTCCGAATACAAGACCCTCCCAATCCCAGAGTTCTTGAAAGCCTATCTCTTGGGATTGATCCCATAGCCCAGACTTTCAAAAAATCTTTACGATTTTGAACTTGTATGTGTATATAATTCTGTAAATCTGTACATTTGTGTAGCATAATCCTTGTTATCTGTTTCTTCCCCCCCACACCCACCATCTTGTTGAAGTGTACAAAAATCCAAAGCATCATTGTTACCTCATTTTCTATTTGAAACCAAAACCATTTTTGAAAATTTCGAAAAACCTCCACCCGAAAATCCAAATTCTGTTCATTTCACTGTTAGCTACAAATTGCCCCACTTTCTGTCACATCACTTTAGAACAAACGGATAACGACATCTCACACTGATTTCAACAAACTGTTTCTGCTTTCTCGGTAATATTATTGTCATTTTTAATATAATTATAATATTTGGAAATTGTTAGTCATGTTTTTCACAAAACACCTATTCTTATTTGTATGTATATAATATTGGAATATTTATTTGGCAAAAATTACATTTTCACTACATAATATTTGGAAAAACTATAATACAATAAATTGTTATACCCAAACCTCTTTTCTCGTTTCAAAACTTTCGAAAAATCACGTACAAAGATTGAAGTACTAACAGACAATTGCGAAATAATAGTTTGTCAGTAGTCATCCATCGCGGATGGGGATCTTTATCCACTTGAAGAACGGAAAGCACGACCACGTCATATGTTGTGCTCCTTTAGTAAAAACATCACTGATTGAAGTCAACAATGACAGGTGATGAGTGATTTTTCTACTTTTCGTGTTGTTTTGGATGGTTTTTAATTTCCTAATCCTCTTACTGGTCTGGTATGAACCTAAATCTGGAAAATTACTTTATTTCTTTGAAAGTTGGACTGATGTATTTCAATTACAATGAGAGAACAGAAAAAAATGGATTTGAAAGAAGATAGGAAAGAACAACTGTTAAGTACCGCTCGAAGAAAGTGCACATAGAACAATCGTCGGATAAAGAAAAATGAAAGTGCATGGTGAAACAAAAGAGACAGAGAGAAGATACATATAGTACAAAGTTTTTTCAAGAAGACAAAAATATAAATGTTGGGGCAATACCTTATATTTTTACCCTACACAGCTAAGGTACGAGGTGATGATAATTGAAACTAGTTGTGGTCTTCGGTAGATTGCCATCAGTGCGTTAAATGCTGAAAGTGTGAGAATAAGGATTTCAAACTTGTAGTTTTTAGTCTCACGTTTAATTTTTCGAACGTGAAGATATCCGTTGTTGTAAAGTTCTTCTTGGGTCAATCTGGATGAGAGCAGCTTGTATAACTCCTGAAATTATTAATTAAGAAAAACGAAAAATTATTTTTTTTTAATCACCACAGCAGCTCTGAGATGGACGTGTCTTTCAAAAAGAACACCGAGCATTCGTCTGGCCTTTGCACTTCCGTAAATTTGGTTCCTCATGAAAACGTTGTTACAGAAAAACTTTGCAGTTGGAATGGTTTGTGGTTTGAAAGATTGAAGAAGGAACCCTTGAATCATTCGTGGATTACATCCTTGATAAACAATTCCTGTTGGCCTGTGTACATGTAGCTCCAGAATTTTTGAGTACTGTAACTATTTGATAGATCGAAGTGATTGTTTAAAGGCGTATTGTGGTCTGTTGTGATGTTTTTGTATTATAATATATGCATTTCGGCCAATTCGTTTTCATACTTCAAGAATTTTTTAATTTGGTGCACAACTCGCTAAAAGCGAGCGCCCGAAAGTTTTAAATTTTAACGGTATTTTCGATAATTTAATAATCATACCGACAAAAACCAGCTTCACCTAAGTAAAATTTCTGTAACTTTCTCACGAACCTTTTAGCAGATTGAGCACCGAACAAAAAAATTCTTGAAGTCTGAATATGAAATCACCGAAACCCATACATTATAATATGAACACATCACAACATACCACAACACGCCTTCAGTGAAACTCACAACTTTGAAAAAATATTGTTTCCTTTCCTTAACAATTACGTCTATAGGTTTGGCCCTTAAAAAATCCAAGACATAGAACATGAGATCTGGGAACTTTTCTGAGAGCTCCACTGTTTTGAGGCTGATGGGACAGAGACCAACATGAGTTGAAGGCGCAGATGATAATGGTGTGAGCTCGCGTTCTTTCTTGGTATACAAAAATCTGTTTTTTGGAATTCCTCGTATTCCTGGTGTCAAGTGAGAATGAAAATCAATGACCTCTTCTGTTGTCGAAGGTTTCTGAATAATTAGCTATTAAACTTGTCATTCAACAATGTCTTTCACTTTTTCAATTTTTTCGATTTTATTTTATACACTCACCTCTTTTCTTGGTTTCCTATGCTTTTTTCGTTGCCTAGGTGGCACAGGTACTGGAGCCCAAACTGAAATCTCAAAGTCTGCCACTAGAAAATTTTGAGGTTGGCAACCGGATTCGTTTCCATTTTCCTGATGAACCAGTTCATTTTCCGTTTTCCGACAATTTGATTCATTTGGAATATCATTTCCATTGCGACACTTTTGGTTTTCTTGTGGTGGGAAGGCTTGTAAAAACTCTACATGGTTTTTGTTAATAGTCATTGTCACTTATCTGAAACAAATTGGGATAGTCTGAGAAATGGAGTGCGGAAAAAAAACAAAGGTAAAAACAAAAAAGCGGTACAAACATTTCGTATTTGTATCAAAAAATGATGATTAGTAGAAAAACATTAAGAGCTATGAAATGAGGACGTATCTCAGCACGGAGTTCAAAAAAAATGAAGTCTTTAATTGGATTTCCATCAGTAGGCATGGATACACTCATAATTTCTGACTCATCTCTTTGATTTGTTTTTTTTTAATTTAAGTTCGTTTTTCTTTAGGAAAATATTAGTCCTCTTATAAGTACATCATAAACACATTTTATTTTTTATTTTTTAGATGTTTTAATTGACATATATGTATTAGTTCGGCACAATTTTACAACTGCGCTCCACCGAAATGCTTTTGAAAAATGTATTTTTTCTCCAAGTTTCTCAATTTTGCACACAATTTTTTTGCTAGCGGTAGAGCGCGGTTGTAAAATGCGTGCCGTGCTAGTAGTAACTAAAATATATTCAAATATATTCAAATACAATTTTACTCAAAAATAATTCAAACCTATAGTCAGAACCACAAAATAATAATAATGCATGAAACAGAGATTCTTCGTTGAAATTCCCAAGTGAACACTATTGCTTTCCCGTTGGTCACCATGGTGACACCGAACTTTATCATTTTGAGAGCATTACGAAAGGCTGTGGGAGAGGAAACTGGGTATTAAATCACTTTCAGTTTTTTTACTGTGTCAACCAAGTTTCTTTTCGATCTGGAAGAGAAAGCAATACCTACATCGTACGAATTTTTGAAAAAAGAGGGAATGTGAAACAGCGGGCGTACCCATTACAAAGACTTTGAGTTCAAAAAAAATTATAGAAACTAATGAAGTATGAATATAACTATTTTGATCATTTAGTGTCTAGGTTCCTTGTAGCCATCCCAATTTAGAAAACAAATTCATCAATTGAATGACTCCGAAAAAATAAGACCCAGAGCAAAAGGACAACTGAAGAAGAGTGGAAGAATAAAAAAGAACGTTTCAAGAGTGCGTGTAAGCGACGATGACAAACCAACGAAAGCTAATTTCTGTTAGTGTGCACCCTCGGCATTCGTTTTTTGACGGGTATCGGACAAATGAAGACAGAAATTTCGAGAATGACAGATCAGGAAAAAAAGGGTATAATCCAAGAAAGTGTGGAGCCTGGATGAAAATGAAAATGGAGAGAGCGGAAGAAGAGGCAATGACTAAATTTCTTAATTTTGCGGGAGATATATGAAGGGAACCCTTTCGGTATCCAGGGCAACATTTGGATTACGCTGAGAGATTTATTTCCAATTGTGGGTAGGAGAGCGGAAACAAAATATCTATCTATCTCTGAGAATTTTTGATGAAAGAACTGATAAACATCATAATTGTCAAAAATCGGGCCAAGCCGGGGCGAAATTTCTCTTGGCCCGGCCCGGTCGGCCGGATTCAAAAATGGGAACCCATTTTTACCAAATTTTATTTGAAATTTTTCGAAAAAAATAGAGTAAAAATGCTTAAATTATCATACATATTCACTTTTTTCAAACAATTTCAAAAAATTCCAAAAAAAAATTCAAAAACTCAAAATGTTTCAAAACGAGCCGAGCGGGCCGGGCCAAGATTTTTCCTGATTTCGGCCCGGCCCGGCCTGTGACAAGTCTGATGAACATAACATGAATGAAAAGAGAATAGGTTGTCTGAACTTTTTATTGTGACACGATGCTTTTCCGACAAACAGAATAATTATTATTCTCTGCAAAATTGTTCGAACTTGTATGATGTAGAGTAGACGCCTACACTCTAAGACTACCAATTTGGGATTTCTAAAAGTTCAGTCTTTGACATTTCCTATGCAAGGTTAGAAGAATGAAGAAAAATCTATGAAAAAAATGAGAAGAAAGAATGGAATTTGAAAAATAAGAGCTGATAATGGGAAGAATATGGTAAATGTAGTTTTTATCTTCTTTTCGATAGAATATTCAGAATATCGTAGGCAGCGCAGAACATTGTACTCTGAAAACGCGCGCTAGAAGCTTCTGTTACAATATTACAAAATGTTCGCTTCCAAGAAACTTCAGTTTAAATTTTAATAAAAAAAAGAGATACATTTGTAATAGAAGGGTAAAAAACGTTAAAGAAAAATTTGAGTCGATACGATTTCGTCAAAATGTTGTTATTCAAAATGACAAGACCTAAAATTCCACATTGAAGCTTTCAAGATTCACTACTCTCATTTTTAGTACAACCACTGAACAAAAATGTTGATTATACATAATACGAAGGAAACAGCGAATGAGTGCGAATGAAAGTAGACGGAAGTTCGAAGGAAAAAGAAGTGCATAACAAAGCTTCAGAAATGGGGAGAAGACGAGATAAAAGCTGGGTAAGATGAAGAAAAAGTGTTCGCTGGTTTGGTTTGACTGCATGGCAGTGCGGAGCATAAATTGGCTCGACGCACGTTTTCTTCTTTTGGGTTATGAGGATGGAGCTGAAAAAGTTTCAAATGTTAGAGAGCTTCAAGAATGTAATGTTGTTATTACTGTTTCAATTGACGTCTGGGTCTTTAAAAAAGTTTTAAAAAAACTTATTGTTGCTTCTCTTCTCCCTTTGGTTTTCTTTTCCCTGGTTATGTAAACTGTAAAGTGCACTCAACTTGATTGTTTTGGATTATAGCGGATCATGAAGATTTATCGAACTGCAGTAGAAATCATCCAAGTCTGATTTTTGGTTTTTTTTTCATATTCTATAGCTGTTAAAAAAAACAACCACATCTTTTTTGTTGCCAATTTCACAAGGGAAGTCTTGGGAGCGGCTTTCAAACTATCTACAAATTTGGTTAAAATTACTTTCGACTACGGGAAAGTCTATTTCTCCCACCAAAACCGGCAAAATATTTCAGCGAGCCGAGTTATGAACTATCAAACTTTTCATATGGTTATGCTTTTTCACACCGCAAATACGCCACCGAGCGGTTTCGTATTATATATGTTGCTCAGTGGTTCACCTGTACTCGTACGTTGGAAAGTGAGATTATTTTTGCGTGTTCTAATTTGTAGATATGGAATTCCATGTGAAAAAACATGACTATATGAAAAGTTTGAGAGCTCATAACTTGGTTCGCAGTGACATTTAGTCGGTTTTGATGACAGAAATGGTCTCCCCGTAGTCGAAAGTACCTATAATCAAATTTATAGATCGTTTGAAAACCGCGTCTCCAAAGATTTTCTTTGTCAGATCGGAGAACCTGTGGAACTTGAAAAGTACTTGGATCTGCAGAAAACTGTTACCATTCTGCAACAAACATAACAATTTATTGATGTGATAAATCGATGAAATATCAATATGTATGTCTTGCAAAGTTTTCACTTTGGAAACATTCCCTTCTGCCTCCTCCTTTCCTGGCAAAACAAACATCATGATAATTACAAGAATTACCTCTTCTCTCGACTCCCCATTTCCTTTACTTACACATCTTTCGTTCTCTATTAGCTTCTTTTCCTCTATTCCTATTCTTACATTTTTCTCTTACGTTTTTCGTCAATGCCATCACTTTCACCCACATGTTCTGTTGTGACATTACATATTACCGCGTGTGTCTTCTCGTCAAGATTCTTCGATGTAAAACCTATAAAGTTCCTTCTTTTTTCCTTCTCCTCTCATCTATTCTTTTGTTCTCGAAGGACACATCCATTCATTCCATCAATATGTGTATGTCTTCATCATTTTTTCTTTTCTTGTAGATACAAAATGTGGGAAAAAAGAATTGAAACATGGAAAGTCTAAAAAATGTATTCGATTTTCTTCAACATGTTCAAAAAACTTTCAAATCGAATGATGTGTTCCAAAATTCTTCTTTCATCTGCTCCGTTTGGTTCCATCATTTCTGAAGCATTGCTTTTGAATCTCTGAATCAAAGTTGATTTGATTTAGTGACTAGTCTGAAGCTGACAAAAAGTAGGAGAAGATGTGACGGCCGAAAACACTTGACAATTCCTATTTTCCGTGTTATCTACCGTTGATTTAGCGAATTTATCTGATGTATTTCTAAATCGCTAGATATAATCTGATAAGACCCGCCAGAAAAATTCGACTCACAATCTCTCCCCCACTGAATTTCAATCTGAAAAAAAAAACAAGGAAAAACATCTGGACATATCTTAGTAATCGAGTTTTCGAATTTCATCTAGATTCAAGATTTTAGTGTCTCCTGAAATTGTTCAAACATTTCTTAACGTATCTAATCATAAAGTCTGAAAAAGTTCATTCACACGTAAAAATTCTAGGTACTTCTGAGAAGAAGTCATCCGTGCATCACTAATAACGGTGACTTATTCATTTTTCCTTCTGTATTTTTTTGTTTTCATTTTCTTCTGATACAATAAGGTGTGTCTGTTATCAGTTTTTCGTCTGTTCCCTTTCTCTTCACCCGTTTTATTATTCATTACTCAAAACAGCCTCATTTCAGCACTTGTCTAACAATGCAGTGTCACCCAACCGAGTATGACATAGTCGAAGAGAAAATGAGGTATGTGAGAGGTGCATTTAGTTAAATAAAAGTGTGTCTATGTGATAAGAAATATGTAATTAAGAGGTCACAGTTTGATTTTTTTTAAATGTTGCATGAAACCCCGGTTCTATTCATTAATATTTCAACATTTGAGATGAAACTGAAAACTATGTAAGTGTTGGTTTTCAAATATTGAAAAGAAAATATATGTTTTGAATTTTGAACTTTTGTCATTTTCCGTTTGTGTTCTCTGCTTGGTCTCGTCGTGAGCTATTCCATATTTAATAGCGCTACTTTTTCGGACGCTTCCACGCACCATGTTCTTCTTTTTGCATATATAATAGTTTCTTTTGTTTTGAGAATTTATTTCCTATAATAATTACTGATAATAAAAACAACGATTTCTAAAATGTATTACATATGTTTATTGGAAAAGCTAGTGTTGATTTCGTTCCCACGAGGCATTCACCACATAAGCATTTCCTTTACACCCACATTCAGTTGTGTTTTTCATTTGGAGCAAAGCAACACGAGCTCTCATTTTCCTTTATTTTTTAGTTAGAATGTGAAATAATTGTTTATGTTATTTTAACTTCTGTTTTCTAAGTATCGCATGAAATGTGAGAATACACATTTGAAAAATTTATAATTAAATGGATATGAACTGAACTGCCACCATTATATAATTTGCATGGAATATGGCTTGTGAAAAATGTGTTATTGTTTAGTCCCTGTTTTCCGGAGATGGAAAAAATCAATCTCACACAGAAAAAAACATAGCGAGTGTTATAAAAAAATAGTGTTGCTCCGTGAGCAATAGAAAAGAAAAAAGAAGAGGAGAAAAAAAAAGAAAAACCGCAGCGTTTCACTTCTTTTCACTTCAAACGCCAATATCGCAACTACTAGTTATTCATCTCCTTTACTATTTCAATTCTTACTTCACCACACCACTCCATCCTTGCATTTCCTCGTTTTTCCTCCCTCTGTGCCGACGTCGTCAATTTCCACCAATTCTGCGTCTCCAACTGTCTCTCTCCATCACTTCTGTGTCGACGCGCACGTCCTGCTGCTGGCTATCCGCCGCAAAACCACCCTATCCGCAGCTGATTTCATTCTTCGTTTGCCCCATTTGTCCTCCCCCCCCTTATTCTCATCCTCCCACTTTTCTTCACACCCCTCATCACCTCTCATCCGACCCCCCAATTGCCCTTGGTGTTACCTGTACACACTTCTTTGGACAATATACTGGGAATGGAATCTATGTGAAATCCGACCCCCGAAAATGTGCACTTCTTCCTCGACGACTTCCCCATCACAGCCTAATGCACTTACGAGTATCAGGTATTGTTTTGTGCAACTTTTTTTGTTATCACTCCCCTCTTTGTTTGCTCGCCAAAGTCTCAACAATCATTAAGTTTTTTTTTTTCATTTTTTCAAAAATCCTCAGTTTTCCTTTCATTTTTAATACCAACACATCATTTTTTCTGTCTAAAGGCTTCTTTCATTCCAAACATTTCAGTTTGATTTTACTTTTCAAAAGCAATATATATTTATTAATATTCTTCAATATAAAAGAAAAAGGGGAACTGTATAGAAACGACATTTTCCATGAGTATTATATAAATATATTATTTTGTTTAGCTGTCTGCGTCATCAAACTCTCCCTCTATTCTCAATCTCTGTTTTCCGTTCAATAAATTGCCAGTCAACCAACAAACCAGCCCTCACACTCGGGTTTCCGGTTTTTTATTCACTTATTTTTTATTTACGCTGAGTTTCGAAACTTTTTGAAACAGTAGTTACTAGCCTTGACAGTTTAATTTTTTCTGAAAGCTTATTTACCCTGTCCCAAAGATCAAGATAAGCTCATCCAGTTTGCCAAAAAATGCTCCGTAAGGCTTCAAAACATGCTTGTTTCAAAAAACATCCCAATTTTGAATCATGTCTCACACTTGAGAATACCACTTTCGAGAAACTGGTTAGAGCGGTGGAGCAGAGTTGCATAGCTGATTCAAGATTTTCAGCATGACTCATGTTTGAAAACAAAACAAGGCACTTTTGTTCTGTTTTTCTGTTTCCGATTTCTCAACTAGATTTATTTCGAAATCTGAAAGAAACCGTACCTATTTTATTTGAACACGGGGTTTTTCGGTTTTTCTGATTTTTGTGCCGAGTAAACTACGTGATGGTCAATAAGACAACTTTTGAGAAGGAACTTTTAAAAGAATGCGTAGCACACAACTGTAGTTTATGTAGCATTTTCTCTTTTTCCAAATACCCCCTCAGAATCTCTCAATACTTTCTGTCCGTTGTGTTTGTGTACATTCGCGCAGCCAGCACAACAGCCGTAAGCAAAGACCATCAACTTTCCATCTCTTCATGTGCTCTTTTGTGCTCTCCGCCTTCTACTCCACATGTTCCTAGAGGCGGTGCTCTAGGACGTTGAGAAAATTTCATTCTGGACCTTCCCCCTGTCTGCAACTATCATCAAACTCAAAATTCTTGCTTTATCCAGCTTACTGTACTTTAAAATGACTATTCCAACAGACACTCAGAAATGTTGGAAACCTCATAATCTGTAAGAGTTTATATAAATAAAGCACAGATAGAAAACATCCTTGTTTTTTCTTCTCAAAAACAATTTCTTATTTTTCAGGTTACAACTAAGTCACCTAAAAGAAGGACGACTCTCGGAAACCACTACCGTCAAAATGTTATCCCTGTTGAAGGTAAATTTCAATAATTGGTAAGATGATATTCTCAATATCAACATAATTACAGGCCTTGGCCAACATCCACGTTCTCCTCGGCATCATCATGATAGTGCTCAGTGGGCTGGCGGATTATGCGAGCACACGGATAAACACAATTCGGTTGCATGGTCTCGAGGAGATTTGCTCATTCTACTTTGTTCTTGTGGGGTCAGTCGGTTCAAAAATTTGTTGTTCAATAATCCTTCATGAGGAAAAGAGGAAATCCTTGATTTCAAATTCGGGAAAGTTGTTTGAGGGAAAGAGAGATAGAAAAGTGCAAGAGAGACGCAGACATCTCCAGTCCGTGACTTAAACCGTGATTTGTGAAATACATACATTTGAAAATAAAAGAAAGCTTCAAATCATGGTTTTCTTCTCTGTTTGATGCAATTACGATGTGTCATAAAAATTTGTAAAAGTGAGACAGCAAACAAAAACTAAAAATATTTCTTCCAGGTTGGTCGGTATCTGTGGAAGTGCTTCGTACCGTCGGGGACTTGTCATCACGTACCTGGTGATGTGCATTCATTCCATTTTCATTTTCGTTCCGGCTATCATCACAGTCTCCAGTTTTGACATTCATTTCTATCAGGTACTTTTTTCAAATCATGCTTTTTTTGCTATGTACGCCTGAACAAATATTTTTCCGGTACGTGTAGCATATCTTTTCAGCATGAATGTTGGGGAGAGTGCGACTGGCATTTGCTTGCCACGTCACTTCCGACGAACAGCAGGTGTCAAATCATGTGCGGGGATCATGTCGATGACGCCATGCGCAGGTAAGCTAGTTTTTTGTCATTTGAAGGATCTGACTCATTAAAATGGAACAATCTTCTAAAAATCGGTTTTCAGGAGAATGACCCGTCTTGGAACAGATTATCGTCTTGACGCCGGCCTCATTGCTGCCGCAATTCTCGAATTTCTTCTTTCAATTGTCACTTGTGTGGTTGCTTCAAGGACACTCTTCTCTCCACTGAAGGTTACCAGTCAATATATTCATTTCTCATCCTTATAATGTTTTTAAGGAGTTGGGAGACCAGGGAACGCCTGCCGAATTGACTGTGGAGATGCAACCATTGAATCAATCTGAGGAGAACACCGATTCATTGCCAAATGGATCAACGAATTGAAAATAAGAGGATCAAAGATAGAAATTCAAGTTCAAAAACGCATAATATCCATTCTGTACGTAGTACTTCTAATTTCCCGGTAGAATGCTATCCAATTCATGTACGTAACTTCAATTATTCAGCATTTCATGAAAGAAGAAATAACAGATTCTCAAATTGTACGGTCTGAATATCTGAATAACAATTTAGTAGTAACTGTTATTCTTTTTAATCAAAACCCCCCGATTTACTGGTTCCCATTGTCTCAATCGTTTCAATTTTAATAATTTCTGCGTTGTAGTTAATAAATGCTGCCGTTCTTTTCATTCAAGATTAATTTTATTGATCCATAATCTCAAATCATCATAATAAATTTCTATATTCAAAAGTTATCCAGGGTACGCAGTAGCCAAGCAAGTTCCAGAACCATCTCCGCATGCTTGAGTGTAAGAAGTGACCATAATTGGGAAGTTGGTTACCTTGAAGTGACAGTTTCCTCCGTTTCCATGGGCAAGTGCACAAACAGTGAGAATGGAGAAGTCGAATGCTGCAAACAGATAGGGTACATTAGGCTACACATAGTTTGATCTTCTTGAGTAGTTTGTTTACTCTATTTTAACAAACCTGGTGAAGTTCCGGTAAAGAATCCTCCTGTTGGCTTGGTGGCTCCATTCCAATGATATTGGAAGGTTCCGATGAGGTTCTGAAATGAGAATTAGGTGATACTTTCAGTACTTTTGAGAAATGAGAAACTTACATCATCATGAGAATAATATCCATCGTAAACCATCTTATCTCCCTTCTGCTCTTTGTAATATCTGACCCAGTCGTGTTGTCCATCCACTTCACTACCCTTGATCTCTCCTGAGAATACGTGCTCCCATCCTATAATGAAAGTAGACTTTGTAGTCAAACAGTAGTTTTTAGTTTGCCAACACTTGTCAACATAAATTGTCACACTATTTTCTGAACTGTTGTTTGTTGTTTGAACATACCTGAGCTACCAAGTGGACCCTTGCATCGTGAGTATGTTCCGAACCACAGAGGCCACAAAACCTTAGTCTTGAAGTTGTCCAAAGAGCTTGTTTCCTTGTAATTAATAGATTGAAGGTAAGCAAATGCAGATGCAAACATTGGTGTAGCCGTGAAAGTGTTGAAAACTTGTTGAAGGTATTGCTTTCTGAATCCACCCATCGCGGGTTCAGCTTTGCAGACATCAGCAGTGAAAAGGTTGTTGTCATAGGTAGTAATAAGATCGGCGTATTGTCTCTTTGTGAACAAAGACTCATCGACAGTGGTGAACAAGCTGAAACTCCTTAGATAATAATAAACACTAATGGTTAGGCCTACTTGGCTTGCTTGGTTCCAGTCTTTCCACTAATTTTTTCTCCCCAGTTCATGGTGACTTGAGCGGCACTTGGTCTGTCTTGGTCCTCACTCCACATCTTATCAACGAGGGTTTGAAGGGCAGCATCAGTGGTTCCTCCGTTATGTTTGGTGGTGGCAGATCCAGCGTGCTTGGTAGTAGCCTTGGTGCTCTCTCCGAATGACACAACGACCTTGTCAAGCTGAAATGAGGATAATTAACAATTTCATAGAAATAGTCTCATTAAGAAATTCACTTACAACAGTGACTCCATTAACTGACAGTGTGGCGGCTTGAATATCAATATTTTCTCCTTGAATAACAACAGTTGGTTGAGTGTTGGTCAATGCCGCAACAGTGTAAGCAGCGAATTCAAAAGTTGGAGAGCTGTTAAGAAGGAATGAGGTTTCAACGTCTTCATCAGCGCCGGCAACGAATTGAAGATCGATGGCAATGCCCTGAAAAAGTAAATTGCAAAAGTAAATTGAATCAATGGTGTAATCCATGTGCCTCTCTATGTTATCAGTGACTTCCAACACCTCTTCTGTTATCAATTATCACGTTTCAATACCAATAAAGTGTTAGTTTTTACGTGGTGCTCATATTGTTGCGATTTCTATGCAGTCTCTGACCATCGAAGACCCCGAGGATTCGGAAACTGAGGCCTCAGTTTCTGATAAAATTCGCAGAAGATCTACTATCAATTTAGGAAACCAACGACAACGGTGATAATTTCACGATTTCAATTTATTGAAATTAATTATATAATTTGCTTTTAGGAATGTCCGCCGAATCCGGTTGAAAGTATATAATTTCCTTGAAAAACCATTGAACGCGGCGTCAGCACCATATCATTTTTGTAAGCAAATTTTTACGTCACTAACTCAGAAATCAATGTTTTTTCAGTAATATTTGGATTAGTGATTGCTAACATTATCCTCGGAGCTGCAACCAATGAAAATGACGGTCTTGTTTCAAGAATACACTTTTTCCTCGAAATATTCATGATTGTGTTTTTCATTTTCGAATTCGTTGTGAGATTATGGTCCGTTAGAGCAGATGCAAAGTACCGGACTAAATATGGCAAGTTTCTAGAATCACTGAGTTTTCTCCAATCACTAAAACTAATTCATTTTCACAGGTCGTATATACTATTTATTCCACACCGTAACTCTTATCGATATTCTCATCATCCCCGCCACCATTCTTCTCCTAGTTTTCAAGGGACATGACGTCGACGGTTCCACTCTGGATACATTGCGTTTTATCCAGGTTAGTCTTTCTCAGAAAACCACACTTTTCGAAGGCAATATCACACTCTTAGATTTTACGACTTTTCCATGTGGACCGCCAAATGGCTACATGGAAATTGCTCAGGAAAATGATTATACTTGGAAAGTAAGTCCAACACCCCTTTCCCAAGCTTGTTTCTACGAACACGTTTAGATGGCAGCTCATGGCAACGTATTATATAACTCTTGTTGTTGGATTGAGCCTAGCCACTATCGTCTATTCCACTGAAGCAATGGCTCAAGGAATTGAGGACAACGGCTATAGTCTGAAGGTTCCTGAGGGAGTTAGTAAGTTGATTATTTATCAGGATACTGTAATCTATGAACATGGTTCCAGACGCCACATTCCCTTCAATGGCTCACTCCTGGTGGTTCACTGCAGTTACTGTCCTTACCGTTGGCTATGGAGATATCTCACCAGTTGGTGCTCTCACCAAATTTTTGGTCTGCGTCTTGGGATTCATTGCGTTCTGCACATTTCAAGCAGCTAATACTCAGATCTCTGTTGGTATGCTATTTTTTTGCTGATGTTCTTATTCTATGTAGTAAGACAATCTGATCTTGTTGACGTAGTTTTCTTTCCAGATATAGTTTTTATTTGGAAAAATATAATAAGCTACTTTCCAGGTCTGACGCTTATGATGGAGGAAGAGAACAAGAACCAACAAACGAATCGGTTGAGAAATCTAGCTGCCTCTACTATCCAATGTTGGTGGAGGTATCATCTCGCCACTAACTGGAAACCGCCACGTCGTTATGCTTACTTCGTTCATGTTTGCTACAAACTATATGTTACCGAAGAACGAATTAACCAAAACCGAGTGCTCGCGAACAAGTTGAGAGAAAAGTTGGAGAAGTTAGTCTTGAAAATACTGAGAAACTCTTTCACGTGTTATAATTTATAGACGGCGCCCTATCAAGAAAAAATCCATCACGCATCAGAACTCCGTCACGGCTGAATTATTGAAGTTCGGGTTGAAGGGGATGGCAAGACCGATGTTGGAGAAACAGGACAGTTTTGATAAAGTTGAACGAAAACACTCTCTGAGGAGAACTGTGAGACAATTTTCCTGGTGAAATAGTTGAAATCAATTTTTAAAATTTTTATAGCGAAGTGAAGATCGTCGTTCCAGTCTTCCAGATGCCCTTGCCGTTGTTGACCCAGCCATAGTAGGTTGTTCCCAAGTGTCACCAATGAGCAGAATTATTTCAGCGTAAACGAGTTTTGTTTGCCGAGGCACGTAACAGTTCAGTGGAGACCTCCATGTCCTCTTCTTGTGACGTTTCCGAATTAGAGACGCAATTTGAAATCAAGAACTTTCTCGAGCAGAATGTAGACGAGCTCAGCTCCAAAGGTATGCGTGAGGGGCGGCGCTTGCACGCTTCCAAAGCTGAGCCGAGGCAGGTGCTTTCTCTTATTTTTCTCATTTCCAGAAGTCGATATCAGTTTGCTTATCAAATATCGCCCACTTCTCCGTTTCTACTACTTTGTGATGTTCCGTTTTGTTATGAGCAAGTTTCATGTGAGCTTTTTATTATATTTTTTGTATACCAGCGTTTATTTCTTTCACTTCGGTTAAATGTCAAAACTCTATTTCAGAACCAAAGAATCGCTGGACAACTCCTGATGATTGAAGCGGAAATCGCCGAGCGCGAGAATCAGCGCAATCAAAAGATGAAGGAGTTGGAGGCTTCTATCCTAGAGCTCACCGGAAAACCAACGGTCTCACCGTTTGATGACTCCGGAGAGAAGCTTTCAATCATCCAACGCATGGAGTTCTGCGAGCGAAGAATGGAAGAGTTGGAACGTAAGACCGATGCAATCAACGAAATCACTATCAAGTGTTTGAACTTGATGTTAATCGAGTGAGTTTCTTATTCCAATGAAGTGAGAAAGTTATAACTATTCACTCTACAGGCAGGAAATCATCAAAGCAAAAAAAGACGAGTCAACTCTCCCACCAAAGCCACCAAGCGCTGCCAACAAGCGTCCGAAGTCCGCGGGTCCAAGACGGCAAGTCACCATCGTCGATCAGTACGACACATTGGATGATTGCGAAACGACCAGTTTGGACAGAGTCTAACTACTCCACGTCATCATTATCACCACGTGCTTATACTTGCTCTCTTGTCACTGATTTCTTATCTTCTTTTTTCTAATCTAGGAGGCTACACCTAATTTTTTGTTCTACTACCCGACTATCCTGTTTCTATTTTTATGGTTTTCTCTCTTTCTTCTGTCCTTTTGTGTGCCTGACAAAGCACATTTCTCTTTCTCTATTTTCTTCTCTCTCTGTCCTAAAATCAACTTCTATTTCTCAATGTCAGTAAAAGCGAGACAGGAATCAAACTGAAATAAAGCACTTACGTTAAGCTTGGTGAACCAGCCGTGGTAGTCAAAAGTCTTGGAGTTCTCTTGGATGTAGAACCCGAACCAGTTGGCAAAACGATTCATAACAGTTCCAGAAGCCTCTCCGACAAAAACTGACTTAAATCCGTTGCTTCCAAGAACACTGTTTCTAGCATATGGCGTAAACCACAAGTTTTTCAGTTGGGTACGGAAAGCAGTCGCGTCATTTGTAGAAACTCCTTGAGCTTGGAGGAATGTCCATGCGGCTTTGACGGCATCCGAGTTTATGTAGTTTGTAAGGAAACTGTCAACTGCATCAAGATAGCCGCTGTTGCTAGTTGGGATTGGTTGGTCACAATCGAATTGGAAGAATGGCTAAAAAAAATACTAGGTTACAGAAATATTTTAGGTGAGGTGCTTACCAATAAATCAGCAATCACAATGTATGTAGCAGATCCATAGACAGATGCATCAACAGATGTGAATAGTGGGTCCTTGGCATTGTCATGATCTGGATTCTTCTTGGAAGCCATGTTTTGGTAGCTCAATGTAACCATGGAGTCAGTTCGGACATCAGTTGCTGCCAAGTTGGTAAGGAAGGTATTTACAGCGGCGAGATCTACATTTTGGACAGGCTTGGCTGGAAAGACACGGATTTATCACATCAATTAACTTGATTAGGACTTACTGTATACAAGTGCGACAGCTGCCAAGATGAGGGCACAATTCCTGAGGATCATCATTTGGAATTGTTGGTTTTACTCCCTGAAATGAATAAAATATGTTAAAGTTAACGGAAAAAAATTTCATGCAAAAATTGGAAATTGTGAAGATTGAATGAAATCAAAAACGAATTTCTTATCTCAAACTCCGTCTTGCTTTTATCTTGTTCTGGCTCGACCCAGTTCTTCGTCTTCTTCAGTACCTGCTTGATGACGACAAAGGGGCGGCTACTGGTGATGTTAACGCACATGTCCTGGACAAAACGTGACTATTTCCGAAGTGCTGATAATGGAGGCAATTCAGCAGCGCGGCGCTCTTTTTTTTCGTCTCAAAGTACAACCGTTTTCCATGAAATTGAATTTAGAAAACTGAAAATTGGAGGTCGTGTTAATGATCTGCAAACAGTGGCGAGACAAGCACAGTTGCCATATTAGTGACGATACTTTGTGCATTTATCATTGCGGAGCAACGGTACCAATTCTCCTGGGCGTTCTGTTTATGGTGTTTTGCTCCTTTAAGTTTTTTCAGGTCGATTTGTATGTACAGAATAAAAAATAGTTAACAACATACATCAAATGCTCTTGCGTGTGTTACTATTCGAAGAATGTTTGAACTAGGGTTTGTTATCGGCAGAACAGTTTTACGATGTGATAACAATCTACGGAAATGCAACACTTCTAGAACATACTTTAGTTATAATGGCCGATTATCATTATTTGTGAAGAAAAAAATGGATAGAAGTGGAGAATATTTGTTGTCAGGTTACTGTAATCTTTAGAATTCCTTCAATTAATTATAATGTATGATTTCCTCTGAACATTTTTACAGTAACCAAAAAACTGTATTATAACGGCATGCTGTTATATTTTTCAACTGCCTCCCACAAAATTTTTTATGGTTTCAGATACTAAAGGTAGAAGGAAACTTTTTAGACGTTCTATTTGTTGAACTAGAAGTTCCTAATCACTCGGCTTCTAATAAGAACCAAGAAAAATCACTGGGATCATCATATTCATGAATTTTGAGAATAGATACCGTTATAATACTTGTGCCGTTTTGTTACGAGTGCCATTATAATACAGTTTTTACGGCATTGTTACAAATAAAAACATGTTTTGTGTCATTGAAGTATGAACACAACTGTTTCACGTAAGCAGAGTTCAGCGTCCGAATCAAACTGGCAAGATCATCGACCGTCTGTTTTACTGATAACCCAAACTACCTCCGTTTTTATTTCCGGTTTCATTGAGTTGAATATCAGGAAGGCGTTGTGAAATGGATCCAAACTGAAATTGGCAGTGCATGCACAAAAAAATTCATTCAACTCATTGCAGCGATTGGTTGGATTTTGATTTTGAATGGTTAGAGTGAACATTCACAGGAGTAATCGAAAATTGTATAGCATTTTAGTAATTCCCGCACAGATTGTAAAAATTGTGACAGTTGATACAAAACATGTGCAACGTTCTTTTTTAATCATTATTATCATAGTTTAAACCTTCACAAGTTTTCTCCCAGATGTTGCTCATAAGTGTGACTAATAGTTCATGTGAAGCGAGAAGTGTAAAAAAGAAGATCTGAAGCCAGTGCAGATGTTTTATGACTCTTTAGAGCGTCATGTGTAACACAGATTGAGTCTCATCTAACGTTTCATTGTGGGTACTCATATTTCGAAATTTCGTCTTAACTTTTCAATTTCCTCAACTTTCAGTTGATGCTTTTTTTTGTTTTTGTGTTATTTAGCTTTCTTTTGCTACTTCTAGTTTTGTGTGAAAGACTTTTTAAATTTTTAGTATTAAAATAGATCTATACCTATAATCCTTACGTCTGTCGACACTAAATGATAAGAAATTTCTGACGTCTTGAGCTTTATTGAACATTTGATACCAATCACTGATAGTGCGTAGATAGTACATTGTGCAATTCCATACTTCATGACCTGTAAAATACCAACTCCCCTCAAATAGATCAAACCGGAAACCTGAACATGTAGGTAGATAAAGGAAGTCAAATTGCCCACAAAAAGTTTCCTTGTCACATGAGGTGGAAAGGAATTAAACTGTTTTGTCAAACTCGTTTTTATTTTCTATTCCGCGGAAGACAATTTTCAATGAGACGTGACTTTTGATTTGCCAACCGATTTACCTACCTGAATTGAGTTGCGGTGAAGAATTTGGAAGAAAAGTAAAGAGAAGGAAATGGGAGATGGCATTAGATGGGTTTGGCGATAAGGATGATGATAAATGATGATATTTCAATCATCGATTCAAATGAGTATTTGCACTGGTGAATGATTCCATGTTTTAAAAAGAAAAAAGATATCGAAAAGGAAATAAAAGAAAGTGGAGCCACATATGGTATGGAAAACGTTTCGAATAGTTTTTAGTATTTGTATTTGGTTTAAACTTCGATAACTCAAGAAATGGAACGGTGCGGAGAAAATTTTTGTAATTTTTGGAGTTATAAATTCAAATCGATTTATATTTGGTTAGAAGACGTTTTATTAATTCATATCTATGCGACACGTGTTGCATACAATTCAGAACATAGTCATGATCAAATTATATTTTTTTTATTTCGACAATAAATTACAATAACTTAAATATCCCAAAAACTAGAATCCAATTTCAATGCAACAGGCCCATTGATGACAATATGAAATTCGTTAGGAACTGAAACAAAGTATGGAGATTTTAACGTGTCCTATAGTAATACATGTAATAGAATTCAATGTCACCATCTCTGCTTAGAACTTAGTCATGTCATTTTTTGCAACTGTCCCTAGATTAAATGCAATAAATCATTTCCAATACACAGAAGAGAACTCTTGAAAACGCAATTGGAGTGGTATTTCTTCAGTTGAAAAAACCTAAAATTCCTTCAGCGAGGTTTCTGAAAATTATAACCCAATAATATGCAGTATCTTCTCAAAACAGTAGTTACAGCTCTACTGGTCTACTCTACTGGTCTAAAATTTTATGAATGACGTTCTACCTAGAAACATGTCAAAAATTAACGTTTTCTGTATTTCCGTGCGGATTGAGAAGTTGCCCGCAATTTTTGAAAATAGTCGAACTTCCTATTTACGCTGAAGTTTTGGTCGATAGTTGAAAGCATAGTCGAAAGTTCTACTTTTCTGCAAAAAAATTGTATAATTTTCGAAAACAATAAAAGTTTGAAATTTTTGTACTGAGACCCGGCGCGGCCCGTTGCAAGTCTTTCTGATAGAATGCCTTCCATTAAAACATTTTGAATGCAATACATTTCTCAATAGAGAATATTTCATCGATCGTTGCAAACCCTATATAACTGGTAAAAGTAACCTTTTTTTTCCTTTTCTCACCAACATCTTACATGTTTCGAAATGTTTTTTCTTCCTTATAGTACCAGTAACTTGAAATTTTCAACTAATTCGCTATACCCATTCCACATTTAGTGAAAAGTAAACACTATACATTTCAAACCAAACTCCGAGTTCATGAACTGCCCTAAATTGCTGGCAAATAGAAATTTTTCTTAATATCCTGAGTCATTTCCTGTGGGCACGCAACCTGCCATTATAAGTATTATCATAACCCCGCAACAGTGTCAGTTAGAATGAAACTCACCAGGCATATGTAGTCAGTGACATTTCTACTACTCCCTATTTTTTCCATTTTTCACATGACATGTGTTGTTTACCCTGGCCAGCTGAGACAAAAAAAAAGAAATACTAAGATTGTTTCATTTTGCGTTGTTTCATACCGTACTTTTGTTTCTAAATGTAGCAAAAGCGTCATATTCAGAACATACAAGGTTTGTATGTGTCGTGACTAATGTTCAAGGTGGAATTGGACATTGTCGGCCGGTATACAAAGGAGTTTTTGTTCAAATTTTTGTTGTCTAATGGCTAAATATCTGTTGATTCACCTGCAATTACGCTCTCTCGATTTTTCTCCAATTTTCGTCTGATTGAAAGTTTAAGTTTCAACATTTGTCACTTTTGATAACCTCCCCCACGTCTCTACATCTTCATTCTCACTTTTCATTCTATCTTTCATCTTTTTTCATCGTTTTTGTTTTCAGATATAAAATTCTGATAAACATATTTCAGATGCCAATCATCACCACAACTACCCGTACCACGCGCACCTATCACACCACCTCCAATGGATCTCCAGCGTAAGTGTCAACAATTGCGAAACAGTGTAGAGAAAAGGGTCTTGACGACCAACATGTTTCGACGGATGACAAGGGCGAGCGCTTATTTTGAAAAACCAGTTGAAATTCATGGGTGGGGTAGAGTAGACGTGAGTATGAAGAGAAAAGAGACGGGTGCCGTTTTCTTTTTTGATGGGAGAGAAGAGAAAGGGCCATCTGCGCTTAGGGTCACATGTGATGCAATAAAACCTCAAACATCATAGTGGTTAGTATCTGTGAGTCAGCACCACACCAAGATTTGAAAATGAATGCAATGAGGGAAATGAAACGAACGACACGAACTGACCCTATGGTACTTGTAGGTACTTGGATGGACATGAATTTACATGGGTACTTGAAAAAGTTAAAGTAAACATTGTTTTATTTTCTGTGTTTTTTAAGAAGTGTCACGTCATCTGTTTTTTGTTAGTATTGTTATATTTGAAAATCCAAAAGATTCGTTCTGACCACTAACAGTCTACCAGATTTCAATTTCAAATTTGTCACTTCATTTCTATATCCATTTTTCTGAGTTGTAAGCCAGACATGATGAATATCTCGTCACCAACAGGACGAGGATCTGAAAGAATGAGATTTCACATTATCTTGAGTTAGTTTATTCGAAAGAGAAGATAGCGAACAATAAAGAACAACAGAGCAAAAAACATAGCAATAAAAAACAAACAGTGATCATTGGTTGCTTAGAGAAAAAGCGGTCTTTTGTACAAATAAACAATATTCCTGACAATTTGAACTCTAAAAATCGGCTTGTTTGCGTAGAAATGCATGGTATATAATGAAGACTGAACTAGTAGTGATTTGAAAGACAAGGAATGCTCTCTTGGAATTGGGTACGTCAAAGTACCCAAAATTTTTTCAAATTTTGGAATAAAAACTGCCAGTTTTCTTTTCTAGCTACTTCAATAATCCCGAATTTGTTAGGCTGGGATGTACAAGTACTCTTTTTTTTTGATTTTCGATTTATGAAATTTTGTAGTGAGAAATTGGTTTTAAAAAAGTTCTGACCTGTTTCATATCCATAAGGACTTCCAGAAATATTTCACATTAAGCATTCGTAGACTTCTCACATTAATTTCAAACAATCCATACCATCCGCATTCCACATGCGATTCACCGAACACGGATTACTTTTTTCTGCAAATGCAACATCTGTTTCAAACTATTTCCAAATAACTGGTTGTCACGGATGAATGTTCTGTTTTTAATACTTTCCATCTTTTCAATCCTTTCAATATGACACAATATTTATTGCCCCCACCCCGTATTGAAATCTACCGTATATTTTTCATACCAAACAACAATTGATGCCAATGGATGAATACACCTCGAATTCGCATGATTTTTTGGGAATAGTTAGGCTCAATCATCTCAAAAGTACATTTTATGAATGTCGCTTTTCCGAGTGCTGCTCCTATTGGCCCAGCAATTATCTTCTAGACGGGGCACCCTAAAAACCCTTCTCAAAAACCACATACGCTTTTGGATGTTTTTTTTTCCTCCCAGTATTTTGTCGTTTCTCTTCAAAACATGGATTTTATTGTCCTTTTCTTTCCCTTTTCGCAGTCGAAATGAGGGGTCATTAAGTCGTCACGTTGATTCTGGAAAACGAGGAAAACCTTGAACATTTCTCATTGTAATGTTGTTTTTCTTCCATTTCAAAAACGAGGAGAATCGGAATCAAACTGAGTGGGGCCATGTGTTTCTGTTTCCGTTGCTCTCACCCGGGTTTTCTGTCGATTTGCTCCTCGAAATCTGATTCTCTTCGTCTCCCACCCCATTTTCTCTGATTTCGAACCTCAGAATTTATTGCTCTTTCTTCCATCTGATCGTTTATTTTGTTCCATCCGATCCCTTCAAATTTACGGATTGCGAAAGTGTTGAGAGTGTGACTCACAACAGGATAGAGAGAGAGGGAGACTTTGAAAAAACAAGTAAAGAGGCGGGATCCCGAGCGCCTCGGTGCGACAACAACAACAACACATCACAACGGCCCGAAGGTCGTTATATTTGGGAGGGAGGAGGGAGTGGGCGGGAAGTCAAGCCTCCCGGCCAAAAAGACTCAAAAACCGCAGCCGTTTCATTTCAGAAACAGTCGGGTCTTCCAAACCGGCGGTCTTCCTTTACTCCTCTCTTTTTCTTTCAGAGTAGTAAACTCTTAGCTGGTCTAGCTCCTTATCGTTTAGTGTCTAGTCTCCCTACAAGTATTCTCTAATAGTTTTAACTATTCTTGTACTACAGGTCTACACTTTTCTAGTAAGCGCCTTCGCATACCCAGTCACTGGTCTAGATCACATCCAATTCCCATTCCGGCTCATTTGATCTTTTTGTTTTCTTCTTTCTTCCGATAGCGCATCGAAAAAAGAAACGAAAAAAGAATAAGACCTCAAAGACCACAGTAATTTGGTTATTGTGAGACATCTAAGCTCTCTGACCCTTTGCCGACCAGTCGCATTCTCTTAATAGTATGCATATCTAAACAACAACAACATGAGGAGGAAGAAGACGACAATTTCAAAATAACACGCCAATCATCCGCCTCCCAGGCCCCGGCATGACTTGGGGCGGGGTGAGGGCACCGAAGACCAATTGTTTACTACGTCCTTTTTCTCAATATCTTGGGAGGATATCTTTATCTCGGGTCGTGTGGCCCCCCATGACTTGTCATTTCATTTTGTTGGCATCTGGCATAGGACATTTATTTTCTTCTCTTCTTGCCTGACTCTTGATCTTCTTACTCAACTAAACAAGAACTTCTTTCAGAATGGGCGAGATTTCATTGAACACGCGCTACCTTTCAACCAACCGTGGAGTCATCAAGATCCTCCAGATCATTGTCGGGTTCATCATCTGCTCCCTTCTCTGTTCCCAATGGTGAGTTGAAACTTCAGATGACAGGAACCTTCTATGAAACGATATATTCTTATTCCAGGTACGGAGGACGCTCTTGCTTCGGAGAAGGACGTCTTGGATTCTCGTCCGGACTTAACTTCGTCTGCGTTGTTGTCAACATCGTGCTCTTTGTCTTGAACTTCCTCAACATCAGAGCCTGGGGATTGGTAAGTTAACACTACCACCTATCGGAGCTAGACTCCGAACTTTCAATATTTCAGGAGAGAATCTACACCGTCATCTGCACCGTTCTCTTCCTCATCGCCTCAATCCTCATCGTCTGGTTCCTCATCGAAGTCAACTCTTCCCGTGGATGGCTCATCGCCAGTGCGGCTCTCATCATCGTTCAATTCTTCTTGTTCTTGTGGGATCTCAAGATTCTCCAAGGAGAATCCCCGAACTAGATCACTCACCATTTCCTGCCACCGGATTATGCTTTTCTACTGTATCTACCCCTTGAACATTCACATATTTTAATCATTCGCATTCATCTTGCATAATTGCCGAATTCAATATTCAACATTTCCCCTTTCTCGAACTTTTTGTCCATATTCAATGTCTATGACAGTATCATTTGTAATTTTTTGTAATGTTCGTTCGACCAAATAAATTCTGTAAAAAATGTACTCCAAGGTTCCAATGATCGGGGAAGGACAGAAGGAAAAAATAAATAACAAAAACAGTATTGTAGAATAGATTGTGTAAAAGACCAACAATCATCACCTATTCTGTTTTTCCATTCCGCCATTGCAGAAGTCACGTGGATTGCGAGTAGACAAACAACCCGTCTTTTCTCTTCTCTACTGACAACTGCCGACGTTGAAATAGTGGACGAAAAGAAGAGAGGTCATATATTGATTTCCTTCAGCCGCAAGAATTGTCTCGTGTTGTGAAAACGGCCTCGTGTTAGCCTCTCCGTTTCCGACACACTATCTCGCTGGTCCTCTTCACTTTCTTTTCCTCTCTTTCAAACTTGCCACTTACACGGACGGCAAGGAAAAACGTATTATTTTGTTTCACGCTATACATTTCGGATCATAAAATGGAAGGCCCATCAGGATGGAACGTAATGCCCGTCGAGGTTCTCGAAGATATTTTCAAGCATCTTCCAGCCAAAAATAAAGGACGTTGCTCACAAGTAAGTTATTATTTACTCAAATCGCTTTAAATATTGCTGCCTGGAAAAAAATGGTAATCAGAGATTCGCATTCCAATTTTATTTCTTAGGTGTGCCGCCAATGGAACGAAGGATTCAAATCCGATTTCTCTTGGCGTACATTCACCTTCAAAGACGGCGTTTTCGTTCGCCGCAAGTTCACCCAACACTCCGGTTGGCAATATCACATTGATCATTGGCGATTGAAGTAAGCGAGCGATCTCTGATGTTTTTTTCTTTGCGGTATTTCAGAAAGCTACTGTAAACAGTAACATGCGAGTGTTTTGTTGTTTCTTTCTCAAATGATATTTGCTGTTTGATGCTTAGACAGAAGTGTCAAATGAAGAAAATATAATAGTATTTCACATGTAGACAATGATATCAGAAAAATAGTTATTAAGGGACCGGAAATAGGAATTGTAGTGAAACAAAAACATTTCCAGAAATCTCATAACCAACAAGACCAAGGCTTGGAGAGTATTGAACGTGGAGCCAGTCAACAACATCTTCAACCTCTATGAATTCTTCAGAGTGTTGGCCAACTACTCCGAGCACTATGAGAAGTAGGGCACATCACAAAACTATACATTCATAGTTGTGATTTCAGATTCAGCGCAACGGAGAGACCAATCGGAAAAATCCACACGTTCAACTTCAAGTGGCACCTCCACGTTGACCAAAATGAGACTGGTGGTTTGATTGAGGATAAAGATGTCGGTACCGGCGGTCAAATTCTCGGAAGTCTCAACAACGTCCTGAAATACCTCCATGGACTCAAGTCGCTGAATTTGGTTGATCTTCAGCTCACTCATCAAGAAGCGGATGAATTCTTGGCGACTGTTAGTTACGATATTCTTAGATGTGGTCTAGCACTGCTAGACTCTAGCAGAGAGTAGTGTGATCCCAGGAACTCGGAGCATTGGCTGTGAAACATGTAGTGCAGTTCCATCACCTCCCGGGAATCACAACTCTACTAGGCTTCCGTAACAACATTAACTGGACAACTAGAAATCTTGCGTTTTATACTAGACTGTTTAAAAAAAAACTTCTCAACTTCAAATCTATGCCAAGCTTCTCTGGGATCACACTCTCCGGGATTTTCTTGTCATTCAGTGTTTTTATTTCATTTTTCATTATGCTGTTTTTCCAGCTATTGGAAAAGTTCCATGAGAAGTTGACCTACTTGAGTCTGCTAAACGTTACACTCTTTCCAAAGCCAATCCTTCAAGTTGGATGTTTTCTAAAGCTCCGTAAGCTGTTGGTGTCGCCGCAGATGTTGTGCACCGACACGCTTTCAGCGATCGCTTGCCTCGAGCATCTGGAGAATCTCTCCATTGTTCAGGTAACTCGCAACCATTTCTTGTCACCTCCCCCCTTGACCTGTACAACTGGCTACTGATTCCTTTGTGTTTCAGGATGAAAAGAGTAGCCAGTCGACGGATATAAGCCGGAATGCGTGGAACATGTTTGTCAAGCAGAACATGGATCGAACACGTGTCTGGCTTATCCTACGAGGTTGGCGGTTTTGCAACAAAAATATATTATTTGCGGGATCAAGGGGCTTGCAAATCAACTGTCTTGCTTGTTGTTTGGTATTTGGAAGTTTGAGCGTTTTCTATAGTTAATCTCAGTATTTTGGTCTTTGTTTGAAAGACAAAAAACAGACAGCATGAAAAAAACGAATTCAGGTTGTTTAGATTCGAATCTGTAGTAAAATTACTAATAAAAATAATTAGAACAATTGTCAATAATCCTGTTTTGAAGGAAAACCGAAAACATCGCTGATTATCCAGCCAGGTGCCCCAGTATACGGTATCAGAATGGAAAATAGTGCCGGACAGCTTACAATGGAGCTTGCTGAGCAGGTAGATTACAAAAACGGAATCCCAGAAATGTTTAATTAAATTTTCTTATCAGATTGCTAACTACTACTCCGGATCATTGCACCACTTCATACAGAGCGGTCTTGAGAGAATGAAACGAGGAAAGAAAATGGAGGAGAGAGTGGATTCAGCGCTTATTGAGATTGTCAGCAGGTAACGGATACTGCGGGGTGTCGAGGATGATCTCAAATACATTCAAAAAATTCTGGTCCCTCTAAGAAAACGTTTTGAAATGGAAGCATAACTTATCTTCTGTAGACAGACACCGTGGGTGGATCAGTTAAATTGAGCAACTAGGGGGATGACATGTTGATCCGTTCTTCGAAAACTTTTTGTTTATGGTTTTTATATTTGGCTTGTCTGATTTCACTCCTGAAGCAAATATCATGCAAATATCCAAAATCCGTGACTGACTCGCATATCAATTTATAAACAATCCGACTTATTCCTTACGCGTAGACATGTTACGTCTTCAATGGATTGAGAGTGAAACATGAAGATATAACGTTTGTCCTGAACGATCGCTCAATGATTTTTTATTCCAGATGTCCACTCCTAGAGAGAGTCGCCTGCCGTGAAAGACTGTCGTATGGTACTGCAGTCATACTGTCAGTGTATGCAGAAAGGAACGGATTCAAGGTGTATCTACGAAAAAACGCCTTGTTGAAAAGAGTGAGAGCTAAGAAGTGAATTACTTTTCTATAATCGTCTTTATTTTAGATTTGCTGGTGTCGCTTCGACATGGAGACTCATGGAATCCTGTTCAACTGGCTGAGAGAAATGTGCCGCACCGAGGAGCTTGTCACCGAGAGTTTGCAGTACAGTACCAACCAACCAATGGTGGTTTATGACGACAGATCGTATAAAGCTCTCAACTTGTGAATGCAGTTGTAATTATCAAATTATCAAGTATAAACGTCACAAATAGTTGTATATTCTTGAAAATTACTGTCATAGCTTTTCCCCTGAAATCCATGTATTTAAAACGTTCCAGTAACCAATGCATTCTTTGACTTCCTCTTTTATTTGTGCCTTTTCTTCTATTTCTTTCTGCCAAATGTAGATTTTTTAAAAACAACGTTTGGATATGTATATAAAGTAGTGTAGAAAACTACTTGAGGATTTTTTTGTTGTAAATATTCTTGATTTAAATTCCCTTTGGATTGTAATACAAAAATATAAAAGTGTTGTAAAAAACTTACTTAGTTTCAAAGATCTTGATTTCAGGCTTTTTCTGTGACGGCAGAAAAGCATCCTTTCAACTGAATTTCACCTGTTTAAACCTTTCTTTATGGAGTGCATTGGCACCAAGGAGCAATCAGAATCAATTATGCTGATATTGTGGGCATAGGTTGTGAGTTTATTATGTGACGACACTCTATAGGTTCCGGTGTTCATATTACTAAAATAGTGAGACAGGTGATTAAGATGTGAGCCACCGTGTGTTTAGATATAGTAATGTCTAAAAAGAATACAAAACAATATTATTTACACCCAACTAGTCTAATCAGGCACAAAAAAAGATAACTTAAAAATTTGAGGAACTAAATATTGAGTCACTGGTAATATATGATTCAGTTCCTTCATCAACTACAAACTTTCGCTACGTTTATTTTAGTAAGAGAGGGGATCTTAGAGATTGAGTAAGATCCTCTTGAGATAATAAGATTTGAGGGAAATTTATTATTGTGAGTATCTAGTTTGACTAGAGTGAAGAAAAATGGAAGAAAGTTGATTTTTTTTGGTCACCCGTCAAGATTTTTTATGACAGGTTCCCTGAATGGATGAGTTCAACTATGCTGTGCTTGACGATCTCAAAAGTGCTTTCCATACAAGATTATTGGTTTTAAGAGACCTACGTGCTTCTTCAATAAGACCCAAATCCACAAAAACGTAATAGTTTCTATGATGTACTTCCTCATAAAGAGCATTTCCCAAAACTTGCTTGCTCTATGCTCGTCCAACGGTATCAATAAGTGAATACGGCGCAAATCAGATCCTGGTTGTATTTTCGATCTCTCAGAGTCCAGTTATAATGAAATTGCAAAACAACTTGCTGCAACGCCTACTCTTTTTTAATCTGGTATTATGGAATTTAACCTGAATACTATGAATAATGTTATTTTTGTTGGTTATAGAAGACGGGTATTGAATTTGCGTATTCAGGGAATTATTGAACTTCAACACATCAGAGGATCAATTTCTGCAAAATTAACAATGCGGATGATTATTATTGTTGTCGTTAAGACATCCCCACAATTCAAAATCATTCGTAAATCATCAAACAATAGTAGTTCTGTTGGTTTTTGCTCTTCTTCAACAATTGGCTCTTCGAGTAGACTAATTGCTCTTGCATCCAAAAACAATGGAAAATTGTGGAAAAAAGAACGAAAAACTATTGGAAATGAAGAAAGAAAGTGACATAATTGTGAAAAACAGCTATACAACTTCCGATAGTTGAAAAGAGTCAGTGGGTGAATTGCTTTATAGAAACAAAGTGGGGAACGGAAGAAGAAAAAAATCGAAAACAAATAGTCAAAAAGGTTCCTGGCATTCTTAGTTTCCCACGGTACTACGTTTCATGTATTTTTCATTTTGAAATCATTATTACATCTTTCAAAATATGTTCAAAATACCCTACATCAAATTTAGGAAGTTTGACCTATTGAATATTTTACTGCTTTCCACGGATGAGTGAATTCATTTTATTTGATGTGCAAAGTGGACCTTTCAGACGTTATTTTCTAGAATTCCGCAAAAGTTGAAGTTCCTTATTGACTCAACTCATTTGCCCCTGCAGATTCACTTTTATCACATTTTTCCAACTTGACACTTTTTGGTTTCTTTTTTTTCCAATTTTAAATCTTTTGTGATTTGATTCTGGAATCTTCTTTAAGAAAATGATTCACTGAGCATTCGATGTCATACCGATAGATCACAAAAAAGTCACTAGCAAAAATCCTCCTCTCAGGCTTGTCTTTGGAAATCCAGATCAGCCGAAGCCTCGCCCCCTTCTGCCAGGATGTCTATATAGGGCGGTGCTTTCCCCCAGACCCTTCATTCTTTTTCGGCCCGCGACTCTCGCCGCTCCACGTGTTCAGTCTCCTTCGAGCTGAGTGCACGCCCATTTCTTGAGCTCTACCCCTTTTGCAATTAGTGGTTGTCACTTTCATTGCAAACGCTTCATACAGTTCAGAATGTCGTTCCAATTGTTGCTCGTTTTGGCGATATTCGTCGTTCCGGCTACTTCCAATATTCTCATGCCTCATAGTTTCTTCGCAACAAGGTCTGAGGCCATGTTGGAGAACCCAGCCAACTACCAGAACCTGGAAGAAAACATTGATAACGTCAATGAGATGACATCATCTAGATTCAGTTCTGGACCCAATGGAAATGTCGTGAACAACAATGGAAACAACAATCACTTGCAAACGTAAGTTATATCTTTCCATGAATAATTAATGTTGGGTTCAGTTCTTGAGTTTTCAATAACATGTTTCCCTAAATGATGATATTTCCAGTGAACACGCCCGCAACTGCTTTTTCACCCCCGTCCAATGCATGTTGCCGATGACCGACTCCCACAAAGATGTCCAGTCATTGCACGGTGTCTATTCCCCAACCGCCAACCACGTCCGCCGAAGCGTCGATACCATGCTAACATCTCCATGGGGCTACACGGATCTTATCAAACGCGGAGGCGACAACCGGTTCTATCAATGGCTCAGCAGATTCTAACTTGAAAATTGTTATTGAATCACCGGACCAGTCTTCAATAAACCTGTTATCGAGCTTACTGTTCCTGTTACGAATGAGTTGTGAGCACCAATAAACAGTTGAACTTGTTATTTGTTGTTTTCCCGAAAACTTAATATACTGTTGGCACGCAAACGTCCCTTTCTTTTCTACAATCAAAAAATGTATAGCTTTCTGGAATCATTCTGGAAACACTTCGTATCTTCCCCGAAATGCAAAACATATTACGTCCCCCAGATTGTGGGAATGTATACCAAGTATTTCGAAAATAGCTCAATCCCCCTACGCTTTTCTCGAAATTTTTCGAGGGATTTGGGGGATTAATCCAAAAATTTCGAGAAAAGCGTAGGGGGATTGAGCTATTTTCGAAATACTTGGTATACATTCCCACAATCTGGGGGACGTAATATGTTTTGCATTTCGGGGAAGATACGAAGTGTTTCCAGAATGATTCCAGAAAGCTATACATTTTTTGATTGTAGAAAAGAAAGGGACGTTTGCGTGCCAACAGTATATTAAGTTTTCGGGAAAACAACAAATAACAAGTTCAACTGTTTATTGGTGGTTGACTCAGAAACAAAAAAGTTCGAGTAGCCTCCGGCGAGATGAAAATAGAACTAGTGAATGAAACTGTGGTCATGAATTCAAAACAACCATTCCGAAATAACAAAACTGCTCAAAATGCACCGAGTACTTCCTTTTTTTACGTCCTTCAAACCGAAAAGAGCTGGGTGATTCAGAACTGGACACATGCCTTCATTTTGTATTCTTCAACTACCAACTACGCATACCAAGAAGTGGATGTTAGAAATAATTGAATTTTGTTATCGAGAAATTTCTTCAGTTGAAGTGCTGGTGGTGCCACATTTTGAACTTATGGTAGATCTCTTCATTCCCCATGGTTCAAAATACAAGAGGTTTCTAAAAATGCTTCGGACAAGACTGCGTCATCTAGCAGCCTTCAGATTCAAATAACTCCTTGTATGATGTCACGTCAATTTCAGCAAAATACGAGGATGACCCAAGAAAAAGCGATTTTCAAAGATTATTGAGAACTTGGTGGTCTCCACGAGAATAAGCCGTCTGAACTTCGGATCAAGCTAGGAAACTATTACATCACCATGTTCAGTAGAAGTTTGGTAGTTGTAGTTTTTTCAGAGGCAGTGAATGGCACAGCTTATGTCACTGCATAGGACACTGTTGAGAAATTTTTAAAATTTTCACTGGTAATGAATTTCTGACAACTAGGATCACAGATCTTATCTCAATTTAAATTTGCAGTCCGAAATTGTAATACTGTCCTTGGCGTTCCACTAAAAAGACACTACCCATTCAAAATGACGTTGATAATTAACTATGTCTGTTTCCACGGATAAAATTTGTTTGGCTCAGATTTTCGAACGGGGTTTCCAGTTTTTAAAAAATTTATATATCCGCGTTTTAGTAAATTCTGTTTCAACAAATCCAGCCAAATCCATTTCACATACTTTCCCGTAAAGTTATTTTTTTCATCCATGCTTGTAGTACTCAGCTTTTTCTCACTGATTTTTTTTGCTTATTTACAGATTATACCACATTACTACAATTTTCATGTGTTGTTGTCTAAGCCCCGCTTGTAAGCCAGCTGGATGGGATAAAAACTAAAAAGTTAGAAATGACGACTATTATTTTTTGTTTTCTCGAAAAGAAAACAATATCCTTGCAAATAATGTCTGTGTTTTTGATTTTCATCTGTATTTTCATAGAAAAGCATTGTGAAAAGTCGGCGTGTGCGTAAGGAACAGATGATCGGACTGTCTGGAAATTATTGTTGTGATTTCCGGAACTATTTTTTTGCTATTCCATTCAAAAATTGAAAAACCCTGATTTTCAAAGCCAAAACCAAATTCTATCCAAAATTAGCGTGGGCTACCCAATTTTTTGTTTTCCTTCCCTGTTGTAAATACAAATTTCACAGTTGTGGAGCAATTAGTAACACGTGTTGTTTATTGTAGACAACAAATCATAATCCCAAATTTCTGGCCAAGTACAAATGCATTATTCTGTCTGTGAGACCTCTTATTCATCGGTTCAATTGAAAACTAGTCATTTCAAAGTCACGTCATTTTCAACGATGACTATTAAATTATAGAAAAAGTCGAAACCTCACGAAGAACACATTTATAACGAAGCAGAATTCAGTTTAATTTGTTATTGATGAGATGGTAGCTGCAACTGGGCAAAAAGAAGCAGTAAACGAAAAAAGACTTCCAGCGAAATAAGGCGATTGTATTAAATTCTTTGAATGTAGAATACTTTGTGTTCTTGCAAACCTATACTTTCATGGGATAATACTCGCGGGCGTTTCCCACGAATATGAGATGTAAAAAAACTTTTTTCGGAATCAGAATCGGAATAACATGTACTCAGAATACGTGACTTCTCTGGGAACAAGGAAGTGGGATGGGAGCAAAAATCTGGAAAAGCGGGGGATATGATTGGAGAGTGTCAATGAACAGATCTATATTTTAGTTGATTATTCATTTGTCATCGTTGCTGTTAGATAAACCTTCTCAACATATAAAAAGCACGAATAGCATTCTCTACTTATCCACGATCAGGCTGAGAGCATGGGGTGTCTATGTATCACCAGACTGCATCAAACTTCTTGACATCCTTTCCATATGACAATCATTATCGGAATCTGCATGCTGACCAACGACTGACATGTGTAGGAGGTGATTACTGGGTTACGGTAGTTTCAGGTGAACATCGTTCTACTCAACTTTGTCGGAATAGTTGAACAAATTTGTAAAAATCAAATTTATCAAATTTCGGCGCCGCTCGAAAAGTCCGGACCGAACCGAGCTGAGAACTTGCTTGGCCAAGAAAATTTCCCGGTTTTTTGCCAACTTTTTTTGAATTTTTTAAATTTTTACATAACAAAATAACATTTCTTGCTGCATAAATAGATTTCGATTGACTTCTGAAGTATAGTCAAAGGTTAAGTTAAGTTGAAAATTTTTTTGAATTTAAAACCCCGGCCGGACATTCCGAATTTGTCCCGGCCCGTGACAAGTTTGGGAAAAACAACTAACATGTAAGCTAAACAACTTTTCATTGAATTAAGTGGTAGTGACCCGCACGGATTTTAGTGAAGATTTAGTGAAGCTGTAAAAAACGAATACCTGAAAACAAAACTTTTGTTTTTACAAACATAATCTTGTTTCTTGTTTGAAAACTTTTCCTTTAGATATTCATCCTGTAATAAAAAACAAGACAAGAAACATCAATAAAAACTTTTATTCAGATTCATAAATTTTACATATATACAAGAATAACAACCGTTTTAGTTATTTATAAACACCAGTAAATCATAATACAAGTAATCAAAATTAACGTCCTACTTCCTGGAGCCGAAAAAAGCAGGCTTGCTATTCGTGATTAGAAGTTTTGAGTAGATTTCATTGAGAGAGCGGTCTTCGAACACACGCAACATTGGTTGTAGTTTTGAACTTCTGGGGAAATTGCCAAGAAGACATTGGGCTGGTGAGAAAAAACAATTCCGTTCAAAGTTGTAGTCACTGAAAATGAAAATTCATTAGTATTTGATTTTCAAAAAAATCGAATGAAACTTACTGTCTGATTGGATGATGAACTCTGTGAGGATGCGGCAACCGTGCAGCTGAAGACAAGAAAATGATACTGAGCAACACAATTAATTGATTCATCATGAATATATTATTTTTATGTTCAATACACTCACACTTCCACTCTTTTATATGGGGGACCTGAATGGGGAGGAGCAAGAATATTCTCATTCAGAAATCTCTTCCCCATTGTGGTAATTTGTTTTCTGATGAGTCTTATCTGGAGATGATCCACGCCTTTCCGAATTTTCAAATTTTGCTTCTGATCAAATAATTTAACGATTTCACTGTCTGGTACAAAGATGAATGGTTGCAGATTTCGCATTTCGCCAAGTAAAAAAATTTGAAATCACATGGTGAAAAAGAACTAATCAATTAAAGAGCGAATACTATAAAAATGGTAAGTCCGTATCTGAACAGGAAAAGGGGATTTTAACATTACTTGATAAGTTTACGGATACTTTATTTTAGCCCTCAAGGGATATAGGGATTAGTCAAAATTTGTATCCGTTGGGATAACTGGGATTCTGAAAAAAAGTAGAATGTAGCGGTTCTGGGAAAAATGAGACACGAAGGATGAGTATCTTATTTTAGTACAAAAATATATGAAATGGGGCATTGAACATTTTAGGACTCTTGAAGGAAAACATTTCAACATTACCACCTACAGTAATCAAATTATTGCAACTAATAGTTTAACATAAATACATAACTAGGATTTTGGTATGCTCTGAAGCTCTCTACTTGTTTACCAACAGTTACCACTGGCCAGATGTTTTCGAAAAGTTATTTTTATTTGTGATTTCTGATGATAGTGAAAGTTGGATAAATAAATATTACCGACTGCCACGGAACATCTTACATTCAGCCGGACTTTCAAAATCATATCAACCAAACACCGCATTCAATGATGTTTATGTTTGTTTTCAAACCCGGGAAGCATGGCACAGACGTCTCAAGATTATTCAGTTGACAAGGAACGACTGCTTGCAAAAGAATTGAACCTTGAAAACAAACTCCAAAAGATGTTCCAAAATCACATCACACAAAATGAAAGTTCACTTGATCCAACTGATTCATTCTATTTTCAATCCGTTTAAACTCTGAAAATCTACTTCCAATATATCAAAAATAATCCTGTTGTGAAGTGCATCATTTTAATGATTGGAAATAGAGAACTGATGATGTTATCTTAGATGGCAACAAAAATGATTTTACTGTACCGGAGGCAAATGTTCAATCATCAACCCCCTCGTATTAGCAAAAGAAGTGAATCGTCATATGTTTGATAGCAATAAGAATAAATTCGAAAAGCGTGGTTTATCCCGGATAAAACGGAAAAGTAAATTCAGCATTGGGAAATCACAAAGTTTCTGAATGAACACTTTTGCTCCGCCTTCCAGAAAGGCATATATATAAAAGACCACATTGGACTTCTTGAACTATATATCAAAATGAATTTTCTGATCACTATCTTCATGTTGGTTACACTATCATCTGCTACACTGCTCATACACCCTCACCGGACTCATCCTATAACACAGTAAGTTACAATTTTTGAATTTTCACAAAATGACCAACCATTTCCTTTCAGTGACTACAAATTCGAACGCAACTGTTTCTTCTCTCCTGCTCAGTGTCTCCTCGGAAATTTTCCACAAAGTTCGAAATTGCAACCAATGTTGCGTGTGTTTGAAGACAAATCGTTGAGCAAAATATACTCCAGACTGCTGTTATCCAACAACAAGCCTTCTTTTTTTGGATACAAGAAATAGTAATAATTGTTTCGTTTTTATTGATCGGGTTTTGGTATTAATGCGAGGTCTTGTTTATTTCTACCACGTTTATCAAATTTCATTTCAAATAAAACTTTTGTAAATGTTAATCTTTGCGTTTGACAAAATGATAAGAGAATTTTTAAAAAACTGGGCCCATTGAGAAAATTTTGGTTGGTAGAGGAATAAAACCACCAAAGCTTAAAATGACACGATTAGAACAAGAATTAATTCCACAAGACGTTAACAGTAATATTCGCAATTACTGTTTTGTCCGGCTGACTTATTCCAGTATTCCAGTAATTTTGAAAGATCAGTATTCAGAATCAAGTTCTTTGGAACGTGAAATGCTCACCAGGATAGGGGAAAACTTCCACTGGAAACATTTATGTGGCTCTTACTAGAATTCGTCACCAACCAAGAATCAAACAACTGATTAAATCTCTAATAATAGTTTAGAGTAAGTGTCAAACATCAAGCTTACAGTAAGCCAGGGTATTTTAAATGTCTTGCGTATTGCTGAAAGTCACATAGCATGACTGGAAAATGGGGTCTAACATCACTGCTCATTCACCGCCTACCGCTTCTATTATTAGCCTAGTGTGAAAGAGGATTCCCCCGATTGACAGACATTAAAGTATGTCTCCTCGAATTGCAGATATTTCAGACAGATTATGGAAAATGAACTGTTGGTCTTGATAGTCTGAGAAATCAGATTATTATTTTTCACGAATGACGTCCCAAAAAGGTGAGTGCCGGACTACACGCTGTCACTTGCAGACGTTCTTAGTAATAACTTTACAGAGAGACTGGACCTTATTGGAACTGACACTAATAATAACTTTTCAGACTAAAATGGGTCTGGATACTTTTGAAATGCTTATTAACTGAAATAAGACACTAAAACCTAATAAAAACGCAAAATTTCTCCAAGCAGGCACACATGAGTTTGAAACCAAACCTGCAGACGCAATTTGTTTATAATTGGCTGGTATTACTGTATTCTAGAGGAGCACAAGGCCAACATAATGAATAAACTATTTTTTTTTATGTTGCATGACTCCTGAGCTTGATCCTGATCTTCAAAGGTATCCAAATAAATAGGCAGAAAATGCTAACTGCTTATTTGAGAATTCCTTTAATTATATGTTTTCCGTTTTGTTAGACAAGAAATTTTTCGAGATAGATACTGGATCCAGTCGATTTCTCTGAAATATAAAATCTGACTAACGTTGGCATTGTTTCATTAATTGAGACACATAGAAATGGGCACAAAGAGATCGAATAAATAAACACAGAGATCAAGAAAAACGGAAAAGAGATCGATATTAGTGATCATTCAAAATCTACAATTTATAGCATGAATCTCTTGTGGAACTTGTTGAATTGATGCTGTTGCACTGGCAGGAGGCACTGCACCGGTGACAAGTAGCAGTTGCGGAGTGGCCATGGCGATTGTGGTCTTTTCTCGAGAACTTGATTACCGCGAAGTGCCTGAGCGAACAGCGGTGTGTTGAACGAGTCCTTCTGCATGTTGCGATAGGTCTCAAAGTTCACTCCGGTGCGCGCCTGGATCGGCGACACCTCGAATTGTGGCTTGAAGCCAGAGCTACCGTAGCCGAGCTGTAACGTCTTGATGAGTTTTGTTCTATGGTTTACAGTTGGGACTATTAAAGTTTGGTTAGGTATTTCTAAGAAGTACTATGGGAAAATATAAAAATCACCTGCTCAAATTCAGCGAGATGACCGTTAGCAGCGATGAGAAGTCCGGAGACGACAACAAAGAAAACCAAGGTTGAGTTCATTTTTCGCTCTGAAATAATGAAATAATTACTTTGAAATGACACTGTAGAAGAACAACGAGCACGGAAGAGACCAAATAAAAAAAAAGCAGAATCCACAATGAATTAAAGGTGGTAGCGGTTAAAAACAGGTTATATATAAGAACAAACCCTGATTTTCTGAAAATCGAAAAAACAGGGTGATAATAAGCTCGTAATAACACGCTGTACCACTAATTTCTGTTATCTATCACAAAATTCAACGGAACTAGACCGCTGTCTGTAGTCCTGGTTGATCATTGTCTAGATGTCAAAACATTCAGACAGAAGAATATAGAAATCTAGGAATTGGAAAGCATATAGAAGAAATAACATTGGAATATCAGAAAATGTGTGGAAGATTGGATGGCTGATGAAGATGATGAAACGACGACCAACGGCGTCTCATTTTTTATGAAGCCTATGTATTCGTGGGTTGTTATGTTGTTTTTATGTGTCAATGGTGGTATAAGCTTTCAGATTACACACATTAAATATAAATCTTCCAAAAAATTTGAAATTAATCGTTTTCCAATTCTACAGTACCAAAAATATAGGTTTCCTGAGGAATATTAAACCTTTAAACAAAAAAAATTCATCATGCATGAAAATTCGCACAAGGATTAATAAGTAAGCTCAGATTTTTAAACTTTCTCAGAATCAATGTCATGAATAAGTGTATACCCTAAATCTCCAAAACAGAGCACATTTTGTTTTTGTAATATCTGCATATCATCAAAATATGGTGTATGAAAAAAAATATATAACCATGCGACTTCATCATCTGGCTACTGTTTTAAGATTCTTTTAAGAAAACCCAACCAAACATTGTGATGAATGAAATGAACTTGTTCAATCATCCACCTTTATAATTGGTTAACGTCTATGATATGTGACGTCAGTTAGGGTTTGTTCCCTATGGAACAGGTCGTCAACAAGTTTGTCACCTCACGTTACTACAATGACGCTGCTCCGTGAGTCAGATGGCACCACGGGGAGTTGTGGATATGTCTAGCCATAATAGAGAATTCATTCCCAATTCGAGTGTCCAGCCTGCTTAGGACATTGGCAGTAACCAGAAACAATTATATAGAATTTATCAATTCCCCGTTTGTTGCTGAACGAGGAAGTCAAAAAGGGGGAATAAATATGAAACGTATTGCTAGTAGCAAGAAAGGTCCGAGTTTAGAAATGTATGAGTTTTTAGGTTTTAGACTGACCACCAGCTCCTAGAGTAAAAATTTGAAAGAATGAGATTCTTGGCGGGCGCCTAGAGAAATCTCGAGAAATTTTAGTTGCTTAGCACTGACGTGTCTTAGTGGAAAACGTACATCGGAAAGTGGATCACTTGTAAAAATTTACGGTCGTGTACATGTACATATGTCATTTTATTACGATTCACGGCAAAGAGGCTCTTGTCTCAAGATTCGAATGACAAATTCGAAACATAAAGTGAAGAATAAGAATACTAAAAATAAAATAAAAATCACCGAATTTTTAGTAGCGGACGGGAAACTGAGACTGACGAGTGCTGGAAACCGAAAGTGAGGATAGATCACAATACCCGATGCTTATATCAGCAAGAACAGCATATGACTTGATTAACTAACCAAGCAGAAACATCATCAGCACCAAATAGTGACGCCCACAAATCCAACTGGATAGGTGTACTAATGAGCAAGCAGACCTTATTTCTGAGTCGTGCGTCGAAAGTTTGCCTGATTGGTTTTTGGGAGATGAACCATGCAAATTTTCTCATAATTTGAATGATGATATATGTGAAAATGGTTCAAAGTCTGAATAGACACAATCTCCTATAACAGTGTGACAAACAAACCTAGAAAACATTTCCTAGCATGACATCAAGTTTGAAAAACAGAAGTGTCGTAGAACACTGTCTACAACACTTGATGCTATTTGCAATTCATTGTCATTCAATATTTGAACCGAAATACGCATGCAACTTTTTTTTTGAGATATGTATCAAGATCAAACAGAATATCAATACATATTATATTTGTGCGATGCCTCCACCCTCTACTCGTGGCGGAAAAAAATAAGAAAAAAAAACTGATGAAAATGTTGTTAATGAGAAGAAGAACGATATCTTTCATACTATGATATGAACCCGTCTGGTACATGACGGGAGATCAAATCTAAAACTTACTCGTGGAATTTTGGAATTTCGTTGATCATCGCAACGAATAGTGCATCAGACTGGACTAGTGAGTGGGTGATGGTTATTTTGGTTTTATTTTGGTTGGTTGCTGACTGCACTGATACACAGGGAACATTGAACAGTTGGAAGGATTCTGGTCAAAAACTCAAAAAATCATGACGTTACTTGAGAAGAAAAGCCGTTCTCTTTTCAATTTTCAATTTTCGGTTCGAACTGGAAAACAAAGAATGTTTGTTCAGGTTTGGAACGCTGAGAAGAAGCGCTAATGAAAAAGTAACAATAGTGGTCCGGGGGAGACCCGGAAGAACACACGCTTGTTTTGACTTTTCTTTTTTATGGATATGATATTCTAGCTCAAGTGGAAATCACGTTTGTAGTTTCTAGAGCAATTATTTTTTACCTCTGTGACTTTTTATGACATTTCATATCATAAACTCCCAAAAACTCAGAACCTATAAAAATTAAGCGTGTGCCGTAAACGCCGTAAACGGCAATTCCAATTACCCCGTTTTCAGATTGCGAATAGGAAAAAGAAAAAAATTATGAAGTTTTAATGTGATAAAAAAGATCAGAAAACCAACATGAAGATAAACAGAAAATAACACCTGAACTCAATGTCAGTTCTAACGAAGCATGTCCATAAGTAAACAAAAACAGTAGGTATTCTGAATGAAAATTTTAGAAATGTGGGCGAAGGAACTTAAACACTCCTGTTTTTACATTTAAGATGTGAAGTGTGGTAGAAATTTATAGAAGACATATTCCGTTTGTATCCGACTAATTGAAAAATACTACTCTCCGTTCATTTCCAAGTTGTTTATAACACTCGATTCATTGCAATAATAATTAAATAATAATTGGCAACATTCATTCTTATCAAGTACAATCCCTCAAATTTGACAACATTTTGGAGACTATCATTGATAAAATGTTTCCGCTGAAAGATTTCCTAGATTACTATCACTTCTTATCAAACATACTCCAAGCTTTTTTGCAGTTGTACTTTTTGAATGACAGCTAAAAAAATTCGAATGTGTTCTTTGATACAATGAAAGGAAATTGTGATATGCGATCATTAGGGTATACCAGAAGATCAGCAACAAAATTTCACAAAAATTGTCTTTCAAAGTTCATTTTTTAACAATTTCTAGAAACTTCTGATCAATTGTTATCAAGCGAAGAAATTTGACTCCGCAAATCGTAAAACGATGCAACAATGTCTATGTCTTCTCTAAGGTCTCTTGACAGCGTGGTCTTTTCATTAGTATAAATAGGACTTCATATCAACACTCCTTCCCCATTCACAGTACACATGAAAAGGAAACACTTTCTTCATGACGGAAGCTTTGAATGGGGTAGGTATAATGAAATGTTTTAGTTAACAACGTGGAATATATTTTGATATTTTTGTGGTCAATGTGAAGTTTGTACAATTTGATTATTTCTCAAGTTGAACTTGGCTATGTCCTCAAGTTATAATGGATTCAACTGTTGTAAAAATAACAAAAAGCCGAAAGCGTCATGAAAAAAAGCTTTCGAAGCAAATATTGACTTTTCGATATTAGTTCACACGGTATAGTCACCACGTGGCAATACATTTGCTACTGTTTGCCACTGTTTGCCACACGACGCTTTTGAAATCATTCGTCCTTCCTATCTATTTAGTATATGGTTTGGAAAAGTTAGCTTTATAAACTATACATTTTCAGAATGACTACCACTAAAGCTAACCTCACCCAATTCGAGCAGGAACTTGTGGACAAAGCAGTGGGAGCAATGGAGAAGGCTTACTGGTAAATGAAACAAACCTCCGATTTCAGTAAAAACTATTTTTGTTTCAAGCAAGTACAGCGGCTTCAAAGTGGGAGCTGCGTTGGTGTGTGAAGACGGAGAAATAATTATTGGAGGTGGGTGAAGTAGAAGGAGCTCGAGTTTTGAGCTTTTGTAATCGTCTGGCTCATTAGTAGTAAAATTCAGAAAATTCAAAGTGCAACACACCATAAAGCTATCCGATTACGCACTATACACATTTTTAATCAATCTTATGATTTTCTTTCAGCGAACCATGAGAATGCGTCATATGGAGCAACGATTTGTGCAGAGCGAAGTGCAATGGTAACAGCCCTGACAAAGGGACACAGAAAATTCAAACTTCTGGCTGTTGGTGAGAAATACTGATATGAAATAGAAAAAGAAGAAAGTTACTGAACAAATTTCAGCCACGGAACTCGAGGCACCATGTTCACCATGTGGAATTTGCAGACAGTATTTGATTGAATACGGGGACTACAAGGTTAGTAAGAAATAAAACAGGGAATAGTAAGGGTACACAGCTTCATGACGTTTTCTAGAAATCCAAATGAGACAATTAAACAATTTAGATGATAGACTTCTATGAAATTCTTGGAAAAGCGTAAAGTGAAAATGAAAAGCATAATGAGTGTTTTCCTGCAAAAGTCTACTCAATTTCACTTTTCGTTCCGTTTATTTCCACGTGACTTGTTTTCAAAACCACCCACGACCATTTGGTGTCAAATGACAAATTTCTGGGTTTTTACCAATATTCTTTTCAGGTCATTCTTGGATCCTCGACTAGCGATCAAATAATCGAGACGACTACTTATGGACTCTTGCCTTATGCATTCACGCCAAAGTCTTTGGATGACCACGAAAAGGAGACGGAAGAGAGAAATCATCAAGAAGGAGAGAAGAAACACTAAAATCTGAATTTTGAATGGAATTTATGTTGAATATGTTACGTGAATGGTATTGGCGAGCCTGCTACAGCGGCGGGAGTCTACCTCACGGTAGGTCCGCTAGCTGTGATGTAAGAAATCATTAAACTCTTCATCAGTTTGGTTCATTTGTACAAAGTGGGTTTGTGCAGATGGGTCGAGTTCAGGGAACCCCAGGGTCTATGTGTTCATCACTACTATGCTGGTCAGTAGCTGCTTTGATGGTTTCGGACCCTGGGTATTTACCATCCCCCTCCCTTATATGAACAATGATTATTATCAGATCAGGATTCCTCCAACTATGTCATAGTCGTCGGGTGTTGGCACACCACTGACTATGACGGAGTTTCCCGCCAGGAGCCTCACGGCCTTCAACTTTCCCTTTCAGGTTTGCACCCTCCAGATCCAGTCGGCATCCAACCGGTCCGCGCGTGTGTTCTTCAGGCCAGAGCTCTATTTCAGATCTAGAGACAGAGACCATCCGAAACACAATGCCAGATCAGATTGCGGTGGTTGGGCATCCATACTTCCGGGTCGCTACCCAACTCCTCCCTACCGCCCAAACGGAGAGCACCGGAATGATACTCTCCCCCAATGAGGAGCCGGTTTAGCTGTTAGCTAATGCCGACTTTGATTTTTATGTTGGGGGCTTATCTGACGGTATTCACCGTGATACGCCTTGTCCAACGCTTCTTTGGAAGCCCTGATTCTGATTGCTTTTGCCGGATTGCCGGGAATCAGTTTGTTTTTTGGATCCTCGCCAAGTTTTGCCTTTTTTGGACTTTGATCTTCTCTTTTTCTCTTCCTCGGATTTCTTCTCACGCTCTCTTGTTTTAAAAGGCTGGAATCGATCTGAGACTTGAACATTTTCCATAGGTTCATCTCCGAATCTGATCTCCTGCTGGTCTTTTCTGCAGTATAGATCACTCACAATTCTGTAGCTATCTCCGAAGATATGCCTCCAGTAGATTTGTTTAGAAGACTCTAGAGCAATCATGGAGATGTCTGGGATCAGGTTTCTGATTTGCCCATCAGAGAGACCCAGCATTCTCAGAGAGTTTGAGGTGTCTGGCCAGTAGGTCCCAAGACTTCCAATCACTAGTGGAAGGATTACTGCTCTCTTTCCCAGTCTTGCGAAGTAATCAATAAAGTGACTGTACTTCTGCATCTTCCAATCCCACGCGGCTTCGATTGCTACAACACCATTCTCGTATGGTACCGTAACATCCGCCAGTAGGACTTCCGGACCATCTTTCTGTATCATGATGATATCTGGACGCTCTCTGGTTGGTCCGGGCTCCGTATCCACCATGATGTCATAGTGGTTGTTGTCTTTTCCGCCTCGTATCACCTCCTGCAGTATTCTGTTTAAGACACGATCATGCCTCTGGGTGATTCCAGATGAAAGGCTGTATGTGCAATGCTGGAGGATGTGAGCCTGAGACTCACATTCATAGCCGCACCATCTGCAATTTTTCGGCAGGTCTTTATTGTAGCTGTTGCCGTTGCAGATCAGCTGGCTCAGCCGTGCTGGGTGTACGAACTTTTGGCAAGAAATGCTGCAGTTCTTTCCATCATTGACAAATTTGTTTGATTGTGGGTGGTGTTGAAGCACCTGCACAACCTTGCTTTTGACCTTCTTGTTTTCCAAGAAGTTCTTGAGCATCGCCGATTTCACCAGATCTTTCAGCTTTGTTACCAGTTTCATACTGTCAGCTTTCGAGAATACTTTGATCTGTGAGTTTTCTGATGCTTGCACTTCTAAAGCAATTTCGCCATTTTCCGGAATGAATTGCATTGATTTCAGCGGGGCTCCAAGGTTGACACTGAGCGTTCGAATAGCTTCGTTCATTCGCGAGAAGAGGCTGTAACCTCCTTTCGTGATTGCTTTCTTGGTGTTCAGGTACTCGCACTGCTCTTGGAGCGTGGCTTTTTGGGTTTTCAGTCCCATCACCTTTGCCGTGATTCTACTCAACGCCTTTTTGTGGATGGACGAGATGTATTCGTCGTCTGACCACAGTTTGAACAGTGTGGACGCCAGGAACGATATGAGACACGTGAATCGGGGAGACAAAACTCCGAGTCCTCCATTCTTTACTGGAATTTGGACATATTCGAGTGGTGATCCTTTAATTGGGATGTTGTGATACATCTTCACACTTTTCATGACTGTGTTCTCAAACTCCTTTAACTCCGTCAGCTTTGGAGTGGCGTTTCTGTACATATGTTGCAGTCTCGGCAAGATGAATGCCTTCAGCACATCAAGTTTCTGGTTCGGCGCCAGGTCTGTGTCATGGACCATTTGGAGTTCCGCGGCAATCTGAGTCAGGGATTCTGATTCCGAGGCTCTACCACCGTTTCCGGTTTGGACTCCGAGATACTTGTAAGTATCCCCATCCGACATAGTCCGAATGGGCATTCCATGAATCTTGATTCTTGCATACTGATCAACACTTCCTTTTTTGATCGTCAGTGAAGCACACTTCTTTGGCTTAAATATCAGGGCAACACTACGACAGTCCTTGTCCAGCTGATTGAGCACATTTTGCATCTCATCCTGGTTGTTGGTAAGGATAGCAAGATCGTCAGCAAATGCAAGGCAACGTACGTCGTTTCCAACGCAGTTGTAACCTGTCTTCCTCGTCTGATGCCTTCGGATTATGCCTTCAAGACAGATGTTGAAGAGAGTTGGCGAGATGGGATCACCTTGCTTAACTCCAGCTTCAATCATGATGTTCTGAGTTTTCTGCTCCGCTGTCTTGACTCTCATTGACGATCCATTATACATGTCACTGATTATATTGATGACTGATTCAGGATACCCGAATGCGGCTAGTGATCTTCTGATCAACTCGTGGGGCACGCTTCCAAAAGCGTTCGTCAGGTCTAACCATGAACACGACAGGTTTCGGTTGAGAACTGTGGCTGTGTCTATGCACATCCGCAGAATTCCGATTGACTCATTGCATCCATCGATCGCCTGGAAGCCTCTTTGGCAATCACTGATGACTCCTTTCACTGAGGAGATTCTCCTGTTCCAGACTGAGGAGTAGAGTTTGTATACAGTAGCCATTAGAGAGATGGGTCTCCAATTCTCTGGCTTCTTTCTTTCCTCTTCAGTACAGTCTTTTGGTAGCAGAACAGTTTCTGCTTCTTTCCAGTGGCTCGGAATCTTCCCGTGCTGTCGACATTCATCGAACAAGAACGCCAAACGTTCACCTTCCGGATCGAACCATTTCAGATCACTGTACTTCACTCCATCAGTTCCGGGAGAGGTGTCTTTGATCTTTGCAAGAATCGCTTTCACTTCTCCTGACGAGATCGGACCTTCAATGCTTGGATCAACATTCGCCTTTTTGATTCCACTGCACACAGTATTTAATGCTTCTTCTGTTACTGGTTGTGCTTTCAGGGTTTGCCTGAAGTGGTTTTCCACGACGTTAATATCAATTTCACATCGTGCGGAGTGTTTCCCAATTATCACATTGAAGGTCTTTGCTCGGTTCTTTGCATACTGGAATCTGAGCGGCTCGTTAGATTCTTTTACAAATCGATCTTTTGGTTTCACCGCTTCTGTCCTTCTGCTTGTCTGCGTCGCCATCTCACCTTCATTCAGCAATGGTGGTGGGCATCTTGCAGTTATCTTATCTACCAGATACTTGTTTCCACTGTTTGCCTTGAAGATGGCGGCAGTGAGTGAGTCGGCAATCCAGGTCAGTGTCTGGATGTTGGAACCTTGCTCTTGGTACGATTTCATCTGTTTATCAAACCAAGTTCTCACTTGCTCAATGAGCTTTGCCGGTTCTCCTTTTGGCTGAGCTTTCTTTGTTGGCTCCCCTTTCGGCGGCTGAGCTTTCTTTGTCTCCTGTTTCTTTTTGCCATACTTTCCCTTCTTCTTTGACGTTTGCTTTTTCGTCACTTCTGGGCTAGCAATTTTCATTGCTGGCAGGCTTGGAGTCACTTTCGGTTCCGTATTGGGCTCTTTCGTTGGTGGGCTGTCACACGTCACCTCCATCTCCTCAGTTTCGCCCACAAGTGGGTGAAACTTCCCAGGTGAGACGACTTTGATCTCTGGACCAGTGAATTGTCTCTTGGCTTCTGGAGAGATGTTTGGCGATCGTTCAGTTACCACTCCCCTCTTTCTAGCCTTTTGTACCACTTTCCAGCCTTCATCTTGTTCTGGCTCGCGACTCTTCGGTGTCTCTTGTTGCTGTGGAACGGGATCCACTTCCATGTTTCCTACATCCATCATCGGTGTAGCTGGACGAGAGCACGTCGGACAGACGGCACACTGGCTGCTTCGACTTGTGGGTCGACTTTGGGCGAAACTTTTTCCCGGAGAGTTATAATATTTGATTTTTTCAGCAAATATCTCGTAGTTGGGTTTCAGTTCTTCAAGGAGATTTCTTCGGAAGTTTTTCACGTCTTCCTCTACTTCCTCCATTTCCCATTCGGTATCTTGGATGAAGGCTTCCGCCATTTTCATCACAAATACCCCACAGTTGTAGCTGTCTCTTTGTCTTGGCTGTTCATCCTGTTCCTTTGGGATAATCAGTCCAAGTTCGTTCACCAACTCTTCAATATAACTACTCATTCGCGATCCAGTCGGATCATAGAATGCAGCAATTCCATTCGAGATGGTCAAGAGCGTCCAGTGTTCGTCTGCACAGATCGGAAACACGACTCTTTTCTTTCCGTCTTCCAGATTCCTCTGAATAAGTGGGACTAGGTCCACTCTCGCGGGAAACTGGTAATTGAGTGGATCAATTATGTTCACAGAGTCACAGTTTTCCACTCTCATCTTCAAGAACGCCATCATGATATCTGTATCAATGTATGCATCCTTTCCCGTTTCATTTATCAAGCTCCACACGTTGATTCCTGGTTTTGGACGAGCCGCTTTGGGTTCTTCATCCTCACTCAACGTGATGATTTCCTGGATTTCTTGACAAACAGAGGAAGCTGAGGACTGGCTCGATCTCATTGAGCTTTTCGATGGTGAGTTGTTCCCTTTCGGATCGATAGTGAGCGCCTGATTTGCTTTTTCAGGGCTTTCCACATTTGGACTATCATTTGATTGGGAATGTTCCTGTTCGTCCTTATTGGACTTGGTCAGGAATTTCAACAACGCACCATTTTCAGTCTTCTTCTCCTCAACAACATTAGCTTTCGGTTTCCTTATGTCAACAAATGGGGCAGCATCGTTGAGCTCGTTAGCTATTTGCTGTCTTGTGGTGAGAGGTTCCACTTTCTGAACAACATCAGATTCATCATACTTGTAGTTGTGCACTTTTTGCAGGTGGGTCACAATCCACTTCGAGCCGCATTTTTTTTCCGGTTCGTACTCGTTGCACATACTACACTTGTAGATAAACTTGGCCTCAAGTTGGTGCTTCTCTTTCACGTGATCTTTCATGTGTTTGTGATGGGGGGCCCCTCTTAAGCGTTTTTGGGTGCACTCCCGACACAGCGGGCACAAGATGTTATTCTTGTTTGGAAGGTCGATCGCGAATGTGATCTTACCTTCTTCTCTGTGCGTAATCTCCAGCTCATCAGTCAGAGTATACACATTGCTGATTCGAGCCCCTCCTCTCGATGGTTTTGGAGGCGACCTTTTAGTCGTCTGTGGATTACTTCTCAGTTTTAGCAGGTTATATTTATACCCGCATACTGTCACCGTTTTGTCATCGGCCGGGTTAGTACTGGCTGCCTGAGCATATGTTCTGGCTACAGGTTTCCACGTCATTTCACATTGACTATTTGACATAGTATTTCTAGAATTATCACCGGTTTTGTTAGTCAGGTTCTCATTCACAGGTTTAGAATATTCATTTGTCATGATGTTGTTAATCAAATATTTTGTCTTTCTTTTTGACAGTTTGTTCTGATTTATTTTTCACAGTAATTTGATGTGTCAATGCGAAACTTTCGCCCAAGTATCAGGTCACCCGAGGTTGTTCGATGAGTTCTCCTTTGAGAGTTATTGATTCAGTGGGAGTTTCCTCCGCCACAAAAATCAATACCCTTTTCCACCAAATCCTTCTCTCCCGCGTGAACTAAATCAAATTTTGCCAGAAAATAAATTTTCCGACAAAAATCGATAATTTGAAAATCGCGGAAAATTTCGCGCGAAATTTGGTTCACTTTCTCGAAGATTCTCCGCTCGAATCTTCTGGAAAATTTCGAGAAAATGCGCGAAGAATTCGAAAATTCTCGCGCACTCCTCGCAAATTCCAGGAGGTCAAACAGAAAATCTGTCGAGGGGGGGGGAGGGGGGATTGGGGGCGGGGCTATCAAGAAATACAGTAGCCTCAGCTGACTGTTTTCAACTCTCACGAGAGATCTCACGAACTGGTCCTAGACAGCCGAAGTGTTTCTAGACCTTCCTCTTTCCACTCAGGAACTGGTCCTAGACAGCCGAAGTGTTTCTAGACCTCCTCTCTTCACACCTTTTTCTCTTTACTCTGGAAGTCCGCCAACAACTGTCCACTTCGTGGTCCAGAGTGACTATTCCTATATACGAAACAAAAGAAATTCGATAGGTCTCTGTCAGTTTGTGATTACACAAAAAGGATTCGAAATTTCTTCTTGTTTCGCAAGAGAAAACGTAATGACCTTTATTACACTCACTCAGAGTGTGTATCGTAGTTAATACGATAAAAGTCGGGTTTACCTCAAACTTGGGTAATTAAACCCCTACTAACTACAGTTATACCGGAATAAAGTTATAATAGAAGATGCTCATACTATAAAGCACCTGAACAAATCTCAAAAATAGGAATACTTTACTGGTATTAGTTTTGTTGGTAGATATTGGTCCGATATTTCGTCAACCACGTAGAAATATAATGAAACGTATATCATAAGCTTTGGTAAGTTACCTAAGGTATATTATGACTGTGTTAAAGTCTTAAAAAAACAATTTAAAATTTAAAAATGGTTTTTTCAGAAAATATAGCCTGCAAATCAAGACCATATAAAAGTACAAAGAATTGGAATTAGATAACAAGCTTAACAGTAGAATTACAAAAATCCTTCAGGGGAATGGGGAACAGCTTGACGAACCGTTTTTTCTGAACAAAATTATATTTTCTGTTCAACACAAAGCTGCGAGATTTTTAAAAACTAAACCTTTCTGGAAAAACCTAGTCGCGACTAATATGTATTCTAAGCCATAATATTTGTGTAAACATTTAACCTAAGAAAATTCTCGACCAACACACCATTTCCGCCGGAACTGTTAAATTTGCATTATTTTTCTATTTTTTCTCAGTGGTTTCTGGTGCCGTATGATTCAATCTCCGGATTCACCTTCTTCTTTTCACAAGGCATTTTCATATTTGAATATGCTGCCTGCACTTCAGTGCAAATTGACATTCAAGTAGATAGAAAACTTATAGAGAAGAAGGAACTTTTCGCATTTTTTATATCAAAAGTTATTTTTTTCGAATAGTCTATGCTATAAACTCCTGCACACTCGCGGATCAGTTCACAAGTTTCATCGTTTACACTTGTCGTTCCCAACGTGAAGGACAATTGAGAGAGGATACATGACGGGTCCATGTGACACATGATGATGATGATGGAACATTCCAGTGTTTCTGTTCTCTTTTCGACGTAGCGTTTGTACACAAAACGATTTGGTGTTTTGTTTTAATCGTTAGTTTAATTGCTGATAGATTTCCGATAGCTTCATCACACCACAATATTTTATTTAGAAAATCCGAAAAATTACTTCTCTGAAGCTCATACTCCATTTTTCAATTTTAAAAATGTTGAACAAAAATAATTTCGCAAATTTTTTTCTGATGGCCGTGAAAGTTTTGTGAGTTGTTTTTCTGAGCCCTTTCGCTTCTCTATTTTTTTCTTAGACGCCCAATAAAAGTATCATATTTCACGTGTGTTTGCCGTCAAATCGAAGTGTGTCTACGTCTGTTTTTTTTTCTTTTTTTCTTTCTTTTTATCCAGCGATAGGGAAACTTTAAATTTTTGATTGCTCTTGTGTGGTTTCTATGATTTTTTGTTAATCATTTTGAAGGTTCGCATGGTTTTTTATATCCCGGATATGTATATATTAAGTATTATTATACGTGTAGAACAGCAACCGATGCCAATATATCTGTGAAAAGCTTCACATGAAATCTCAGATCATCCATTCTCACATTTACTTTGAATATATATCTGTTTGTATCTACACTGATCCTTTTTCAAAAGAAAAGGGAATTCTAAGACCAACCATAATCCAGTCTATCCAACAAGGAACAATCTTTCCATCATCTAAGACGCAGATGTCTCAAGAAGCACCAAAAATGTGGGCAAAGAAAAACGACAGATGGGAACTGGGGCGGCACTAGAGAGAGAGTGAGATGACAGAAAAGTGTGCTCGCGCTTCTTGTGTATCACTTCTCTCTGAGTCATAGTCCCTCGGTTCCTGCTGAGCAAATGTGCTCCAATGATTGTGTGTGCGTTGTGGGTCCCTCAATGTTACTATTCAGGCAGAAGCAATTGAGGTCCTCACGCGCGAAACGCATTAGTTATATTTTATGTTATTCTCTTTGTCCTTCTTGTCTTTTTTTTAAATAACAAGTCTTGTTTTCAATGTTATATTTAATTCTGAAAATAATTCTGAAACTAGGTGTTATTCTGACTTTTTTGATTAATTTTCTGCTAATCAAATAATCAGCGATCCGATGAATTGCTCAAGAAATCCCAAGAAGAGGTTTTTCCAGTAAGATACAGTCTCTGGTCCTTAGCTAACCTTCAAACCTTTAAATAATCTACAATTTTGAGTTTTTAAAGCTAAATTGATATATTTGAACTTTGTTAAATGAAATTCTCAGAAAGTAAGCTACATTTGAAATATTCTTTAATTATTCATCGTATATTTTGGTCGAATGCAAAGCGTATCTTTAAAAATTCAATTATTTCAAAATCTGAAGTAAGAACTATGCAAATCGTGGTGAAAATTTAAAATACTTTTTTTACATATAATACTAATAACTTTTTAGACTCAATTTTTATATGGATGAGTGTGGAGGCGGGCCATAATTGCGGTCGGAGACAGACCCGCTCCGGATAAAATCTTCCCTAACTGGTTATAAATGTGCGAATAAACGGCTAAAAGTGTGAGGATGAGCGATGCGACAACAGAACACAAGTTAAGACAGTGACCCATTTATTTACGAAAGATTTAGATAATTTACAGATAGATATATTTAGAAAGCGTCCTTCAGGAAGTGCCGCGGGTCGAATAGTAGACGATAGAGCGGTCACAACCGCGGATCGCTTAAATTGGCCTAAAGGGCCCAAAAGAAGAGAGTTTTGGGTATTTCCTTAAGTCAGTACGCGCTTAATTGGCTAGAAATAGTCCTGGAAAATTATAAGGATCTATTTCGCCGTGGAAATCTCTCACTCTCACGCATTCTAACAAAAGATAGAAGTACGTGTCTCTCTCGTTGAACGAGATTGAATTGAGATGCGCGGTCGACCGCTACGCGGACACGCGTCGCGGCCGCCGGTAACGAGATAGTGTTGATGCGGAGGAGAGTTGGATTCAGTCGCTGAGCGACAGAGCGTGTTTACTGACAAATTGGAATTAAGGGCGGTAATTTGAATTATAATTATTTGAATATTCCTGATAACAGGTGATTAAAAAGAGATAAATAAAGTGAATTAGTGAACAGATTGGAACAATAATGAAATAAGAGATTAGTAAGGCGATGATGAGCCTAGTTTTGCGGGGAAAACCACGTGGGGCTCATCATTCAGCCTTTCAGTTGTCGACAAATTTGTCTTTAGTGAAATAGTTGACAACATTCCCGGGGGGAGGGTGCCAGCGGTCTCCTGACTGTCAGCGTGATGAACGTAATTGATGGGAAGCTCTTTGGCTTTTCGAGAAAGATAGGTTCTAACTCTGCCCGCTGGCAACTCCGAAAAATCATCATCCGCGGCTTCAGTCGGTAAGACTCTTTGTGGATCTTGAAAAGTATCCGCGGTTCCCAATCTCCTTTCAATGATATCAAAATCGTCATCTGTGTCACCTGACACTACATTATTCTCCAGATGATCGGTGTTTAGGTTCAGTGGTATGTTTATATTAATAGATTCATTTATTTTATGATCGGGGTTTGTCTTGTTTTCACATTCAGCAATGTTTGGCAAGTCTTTAGACGGGAATAGCTCTGGGGCGTATTTCATGTTTGGATCGAACAGAACCGCGGGTGCTGGTAACTCTCTTGGACTGAAGTCCTGCGTATCTTCTGTCTCTTCCTCTGTCGCAATATTAGGGCGGTTCAGTGGATTTAATTCAAGAGGAATCAACTGAGAGACTGCACGAGAGTATAATTTGCCTCTGCACTTTACAATCGCGGATCGAATCTGTCCGTCGCGTTTTGATCTTTCGACATGAACGATTAGTCCCAATGGCCATTTGTGCCTTTTTAGAAGTTTGGTAACAATAATCACCAATTGTCCAACCGCGGGTCGTAATAACGAAGAGCGTTTTTTGTTGTGCATGTTCTCTCTGAGATGGAGTAGGTATCCATTGGACCACGTCTCCCAAAGTCTGTCAGTGGCTGCTTCCATTTTGTCGATATGAGCTCGTACAGTAGCCTCTGTGCTCCGTGGGAGCGCATCGGACTTCTCTGAGTCTGCTGGAATTTCAGTCATGACGCCTGGGGCTATAAAGTCCATGGGTCGGAGAGCAATCATGTCACGTGGACTTCTTGAGTGTGGAATTAGTGGTCTATTGTTGACCATAGCTTGTGCACCTGATACAATGTATTGGAGATCGTAAAAGTCATAAGTTCGTATTCCGCACTCTTTTATTAGCTGGTGTTTGACAAGTTTCACTATTCTTTCGTAGATTCCCCCTTGCCATGGGGCAAGGGGTGTGATGTACTTGAAATCGATAACTTCAGAGGCTAGGAATGATACAAGTGAATGACTGTATACTGAATCTTCGATGTCTTTATTGATCATGGAACCGCCTAATTTGAATGTGGAAGCATTGTCTGAGAAAATGACTTTGGGTACACCAACTTCTCTGAAAATCATTTTCAGGGTGAGGATGTATCGTTGTGATGTTCCATCTGGAACAACTCTCAGTACTGCTCCACGTGTTATCAAGCAGGTGTAGACCAAGACATATGCCTTTTTATTGGTTTGACCATCGTCACCGCGGTACATGATTGGACCAAGGTAGTCTAAGCCGACTTTCGAGAATGGTTTGGACGGAGTGGTCCGGCATAGTGGGAGATCTTTGGTGTATGGATAATCGAATGGAAAGTTGTTAACTTTCTGGCATTTGACACAACCGCGGATCACGTTCTTTATAATGCCTCCCAATTTTGGGATCCAATATCTCGTTTTGATGGCTGAAGTTGTATAGACTTCTGGCATGTGGCCATTGATTTCATGTGTTTCGCGAGCGATGAGTTTCGCCAATGGATGCCGCGGGTGGATGAGAATTGGCTCACTGGCTTCCTGTGGAAGTACTGGAGATGTAATTCTTCTGTGTACCCGACGAACTCCATAAGTATCAGTGAAGTGCTCGATATCGGGCGGGAATGAGTAGTCTAGATAATCACAGTCTTTGTAGTGCTCGGTGATGATGAGCAGTCTAGCAACTTTCGCTTGATGTAGCGGACAGTCGGAATTTAAGAACTGAGTCATTATTGGACTTTCCCAAGACTTGTTTTTGATAACGCTGAATGTTTTTAGTATTAGTACAACAGTTTTTGTCAATTTTTGAAGAGAGTTTGTTGCTGTATATGGGATGAAAGATCCGGGTCTCGTCGTTTGGCTGTTTAGAATCATGACGGTGTCGTCTGTCTTCTGTTCAACCGCGGATCGCTGGACATTCTCGGTTGGTTTGGCTACTTTTTTCTCCATGAGTGGTCTCCTTTTCTTTTTGGTGTCCGGATCGATGATCTCGGAGTACACCAGTTCTCGGAACTCAGCTGGACAGGTAACTTTTCCTGCAATCATACATGGCCATGTTGATGGATCAGCTTTCAGGAAGCTTGGGCCTTCGAACCACATTTTACTGTTCTGTACTTCTCTGGTACTCATACCGCGGGTTGCGTAGTCAGCTGGGTTTTGCTTGGTGGGACAATGATGGATGGTAGTGGGAATTCCACACTCTTCCATCTTTTTCATATTGTCATTGATCGTCGTTTTCCGATTAGCCACCCATTGCCGGGGGTTATTTTCAGAAAGAACCCAGTAAATACTGCAGGAAGAGTCGGTGAACAGTTTGATAGAATTGATAGTGATTCTTAGCTCTGCAACGATGGCACACGCGAGATTTGAGGCTAGTTGGATTGCAAGTAGCTCGAGTTTTGGAATGGTCCAGCTCTCGTGTTTAGACGGGCGGATTTTGTTCTTACTGGTAAGCAGAGTTACAACCGGTGTTTCACCTTTCACGACAAAGCACGCATAGCAACATGCCGCATACATGTCCTGGGACGCATCGCTAAACATTAGCAAATGGACTTCAGAATAATTGTAATTTGGCGTGAGCTGTCTCGGGACTGTGAGTTCTCTGTCAATGAAGATGTTCCGCAGGGCTCTCCAATCTGGAAGTAGCTCCTTTGGGATGCGATCTTTCCAGTTGACACTCTTGCCATTTTCCCATATTCTTTGCATGAGCCTTTTGAATGGGACCATGATAGGTGACACAAGTCCAAGGGGATCAAAAGTCTCAGCAAGTTTGGAAGCAACATCTCTTTTTGTGGGATGGTCAATATCCAACGCAGCAATCTTTACTGTGAGAGTGTCTTCTGTAGAATTCCATTTGTAGCCTAACAGCTTGATAGTGGTGGCTTGCGCTTTTTCTGATTCTGGAAGTGCTTCCATGGTATCTGGATCATTTACGATGTATTCCCGCAGGTTCATATCCATTCTTTTGAAAATGAATTTTGTACCTTTGATCTTCGTAGCAATCTCAGATCTGTCGTTTGTACAGAATAAAGCATTGTCGACGTACAAGTTGTCTTTGATCTCCTCATTTAATTCATGGGGATTGATGTCTAGATTGTAGGTAATGTACGCCGCAAGCAAGAATGGGCTGCTGGACATTCCAAATGGGATTCGGCGGAATCTGTACACTTCGATATTTTCCGCGGATACTGGAGCTGAGATGTCTTTGAGCCATAGGAACATTGTGACATTTCTGAATTCAGGTTGCAGGCGCACCTGATGAAATGCTTTCTCGATGTCAGCAACAATGATGAACCGCGGGCATCTCATCCTTATCAGGATTCCGAAAATTGGGGTAATCATGTTGGTTCCGGCGTGGAGACAGTCGTTTAGCGAGAGTTCGCCTCTAGCATGACTAGATGCGTCGAGAACGATTCTCAGCTTTGTTGTGAGTGAGTCTTCTTTCACTACTCCTCGGTGGGGAATAGTGTATTTGGGACCCTCAGCTTTCAGCATTTCCGCGGTTACTTTCTCAATGAAGCCGGCGGATTCTTGACCAGTAATGATAGTATCATATTTTGAGAGTAGTTCTACGCCTTTTTTCAGAGTTACGACCAGGCTGACTAGTCTCTTGAAGCACACGTTGTAATTATCAGCTAGACGTGACTCGTTGCCATTGTATGGAAGGGCAACTTCTGGTTTGCCTTCTTCGTTGAATTTGACAGTATTGAAAAACTCCTGTAGGAGATCCAGTGTGGATTTTTTGAAGTTGTCAAGAACAGAAGGATTTTCAATGCCCAGGTTTTCCAACCTGTACATTTCGGCAATTTGGAGAGTCAGTTTTGTCATAGCATCTTCTGGTTCACAGCTACTCAACAGAGTGTTGGCTACATTCATGGCGATTTGGTATTGATCTGACAATGGCGGATCTACTGCTTTGTTCCATAGGGCTAGCTTTGGTATCGGATGAACGATGTTTCCGATTATAGTTCTTTCCAATGCTCTGCCAGATGGGAGTATATACTTGCAATAGTTGGGTTGTGCAGTGATGTACGACAGTATGTCGTTGCCAATGATCATGTGAATGTTGTGAACATTATAATCGCCACTATTGATAGCTGAACTCATGTCAATGTTCTGTCTTTGTAAGAACCTTGCATCTTCAAGAGATAGTATTGGTGCTCGATACTGAGTTTTTGGTAGCGTGGGTGATCCTACAATCATAATTGATAGATCGTGTTTGGATTCTTGTAACATAATTTGTAATGCGTAAATATTTGAGTTTGCGAATGTGGTGGATCCGAATCCTTGGACTGACAGTCTAGTTCGTTTCAAGACCGGTAGCTGGTAATTTTTAGCTGTTGATTCCAGAATGAGTGACAACGACGCGCCTGAGTCGATTAGACAGAGGAGAGGCTGTTCGTCTGGTGTTTCCAGGTAAAGGAAAGTGAGACGTGTTGTATCATTCGGAGCAAATGCCGAGTTGACATGATGGTCTGATCTTTTGAGAAACTGAGTGAATAGCTGTAAGGCCAATTTTTCTGGATCACCTTTTTCGGCGTAATTAGTTTTAACAAGATTTTTGAAATAGGATATTGTTTTGGGATTTGTAACGGATTGAACCGCGGATCGAGGGAAGCTACCTTCTGCAACCGCGGATTGAGAACTATGTTTTTGAGAGACAATATTAGTAGAACAAGGAACGGAAATAATAGAGCATGTGTTAGTGCTAGATGCTGTTGGCAAGTCAGCGTTTGACACAGAGTTCGGTACTTTTGACTCTGTGTCTGCCGAAATGCCTTTACTGCGATTTGTTGGTGTGTGGGGCACGAAAAAACGTGGCCACTTTTGGAGCGTCCTTTGGGTAGTTCTTCATGTCTCTATAGAACTCTTTCTTTGGGCAGCCACCGAGGTGGTGTAATCCGCTGCAATATCCACAACGGAAGGTGGTAGTGCAAGCTGTGATGTCATGTTTTCGAGTACAGATTGGGCACAACCCTTTCGCTTTGCACGTGTCTCTGAATGCTTTGCTTGAGAGGGTGCAGCGGATCTCGTGGTGATCTCCGCGGCAGACGTTGCATTTGGCTTCTTCCTTTTCGTGGAAGGGGAATGTGCGGTAAATGACTCTGGGATTGACACCTTTTTCTCCTGGAGCGTAAATACCCTCCAATTTAGCTTTTGTATTCGGGTCAGTGTATTCCGATTCGACTGCTTTTGGATCGTATGCCAGCTTGCGTGATCTACTTGAGTTATTTCCTTTGTGCTGAGCCGCGGATTTTTGTCTGCTCGGTGTAGCATTTGCAAAGTTGACCGTAGCGTATGATCCCGTCAGCTCATTTGCTGGGGGACTGCGTTGACTGACATACGTCTGTTCCATTGCCATCGTTTCAATATCTCGACTGATTCTGTCGAGAATTAGATCGTGGGTTAGAACTTCGCCCATCTTGACAGTGTATTTGGCTAGGCTTTTTTGCATGCTCTCTGGGAGCTTGCACGCAATCGCCCACATAGTCATGTGGTCATCCGCGGGTACTCCTCTGTCCTTTAGCTGTTGTAGGACGTTGGTAAGAGAGGCCGCGTCTAGCCGCATGGCTTCTGGGTCTGTTTGATGGAATGGTAAGCTTTGCAATTTTCTGAGCAGATTGTGTTTATTATTCACTTTTCCATAGACTTTATTCAGTGCTGTGAATGTCATCATGATGGCAACTGAGGGGTCTCTGGCGTGTGAAACGCATTTTGAAGCTGGACCGGTTATGTGGTTCATCAGCACTGCGTGTTTTGCTTCCGGGTTCAGATCCGTGTCCTCAAGGACGAATTTTGTGAACAATGTTTGGAAATGATCCAAGTCATTCGATCCATCGAACTTTTGCAGAAGTTTTAGTCTGACTTCCAGCTTCAGACCTCTGTTACGAGGTATCGGCGTCGGGCTGCGTGATCGGATTCGGTGGGTCGGCGCGTTACGAGGTGGTGTCGGTTGGATTGATTCGTCTTCCGAGTCTGAAGGATCACCACGTTCATATCTGCGCGCATAACTTGACTCCGAACGGGCTGGACTTCTGGCCCGAGATCTTCTGCTAGTTGTTCTGGATCTTAAAGACTCAGCTCTTTCATGTATTTGTGCACCGAGTCTCTGTTCCATATCTTGGACCATGTGGGTTGTTTGCTGTAGAATGTTTCTCTCTGTTGCTCTTTGGTTTTGGGCAATGTTTGAGAGGACATTCATTAGGTCGTTTAGAACAGGATTGCGGGTGCTGTGTAGTGATTCCGCGGTTCTCGGCTCAATGTTCTGTTGATAGATCTGATGTGCTGTGCGCAGGATCGGAGTCTCCTGTACATAATCCTCTTGAGGAACAATAATTGCAGCTGGATTGCTTTGGCTTTGAGCTGGGGACGGTACAACTCTGTTGTCAGTCACCGGTTCGAAAGACTCTACCACCGGATCAGCAATTGTTCTGACGGTTGGCGGCTCGAACGGTGGCAGCGGCGAGCTGGTGGTAATGACACCCGCGGATTCCTGGTTAGCATTCTCTTGTGCTTGTCTTGCCTCAACGTGTTGATTGAGCCGCGACATCCAGTTTTCCTCTTTTGCTTGAGCCTTCGCTAGTTCAGCTGCAAGAGATTCTCGGTATTGGAGATCTTGCATGTTGGCAGCATATCTTCTCTTTTCTTCTTCATATTGAGCACGAATGTGCTGAGCGTTCTCCTCTTTCAACCGGCGGTTTTCAGCTAATAGTCTTTGCTGAATTTCTCGTGTACGATCTGGAAACGCACTGTCGGAGTACATCATGGATAGTTCACGGTCTTGAGACGAGGTGATAGGATGTGAGCTGGAAGCGGACTCGTCTCTAGAGTCGAGAGAGTGAGGCAGCTCATCACCCAGATGGATTGTCTCTATGCTGTGATTTGCCTCGTAGATGTAGTTTTCCATTTCAGTAATCGCTTCACAAGATTGTGGATCTTGGGGCTGGTTAGGTGGTTGGAGGCTACTCATTGGTGTTCCAAAAGCCGTTAGGATTTGCTCCATTTCAGCGATTTGAGCGGTGAGTTGCTTATGTAACCCGTCTGCTCCGCTTGCTCGGAGTGCGTCCGTGACGTCGCGGAGAAGAGTTTCTCTTTCCGGTAGTTTTATGATCGCGGGCTTTTGGAACTGATCATAGATGAATGCGTCGAAACCCTCAATTCTCGCCACCACTGTCTTCATGTTGAGGACAAGGGCTGTGGCTGCTTGAATGGTCTCTTGGTTGATGTCATCAGGGTATTTGTTGGTAGGATCTCTGAGGAATTGAATCGCGGCTTCTGCATCTGTCTTCAGAGCTTTGGCTTTGGTCACAGTTCTCGTGATCGCTGATTTGGTCGGACCTACAATCGAAGTCATTACGGACTTCGGTTGCGATTTCGACCGGATTTTGCCGCGGATTTGCTCTCTTTCAACTGGAAGAGAGCGTTCTTTGCGACTCAAGGGAGATCTAGAAGTACGGCGGCTAAGACGGCTTAGCATCCTTGGAGATTTGTCAGAGACAAGGGAGTTCAGATAACTGTAAGAAGAAATAATGTTAACGAGAATGAGGGGTGTTAGCCTCGGTGGTGGAGCGACTTGAGATGATGGAAGTCGCGAGTTTTAACTTGACTTTTATATCATGAGTAGCTCTTAGATGGGCCTCCGCGGGTCCGTCTTCGGTCATGTTCCGTTCCTTCCCCACTTCGGCTTACAGGACTGCTTGCACCAAGTCGTGTGCCCACGACCCCACACTAATGGTGTGCCTGTGTGTGTGTCACAGTCTTGATTTCTTTGAGCACTCATGGTATGCGTGCTTTTCTTTGCCCGTAGACTCGCAGGACCTGACCTACACCTAATCGTGTGCCCACGACTTCACACTAGTGGTGTGCTGTGGGTGAAAGTCAGGGTCCATACGGCAGGCATCCCTAGCCGTTGGTCTATGTGATCGGGTTCAGAGGGTAGATGGATTTGTGCATCTGGGTTCAGCCGATAGATGAATTTGTGCATCTGTGGCTTTTCGACCAATAATTTGTGATTGGTCTGGGTTAGTTTTGTTGATTTTATACTCCTCAGTACCTTTTCCACGGGGGAAGAAGGGTGTTAGCTTCTTCCTGAGTTACATCTAATCATGTGTCCATGATTTCGAAACTGGAAATTTGTGTCACTCGTTCGCACAGAATGTAACTCAAACTGAATAGAGCAGTAATTTGTGACTGTTCCGGACCATTGCCCGCTAGATACGATCGCGGGGACGTGGTCGACAAGGACTTATAAGGGGAGCCCTATTTCTTGTCCCCTTTTCATGTCAACCACGCAGAGGTGGGTGACACTAGCGATGCTAGCTTGTCAGCATTGGTCTTTTGCGGTTAGAAACAGCAACTCATCAGCAGTGAGTCTGCGTCAGGTAGTTATGCGTTTTTCACGAGGTCTTTTCTTTTTAAGAAATCTTTATTTTGTTTTGTATGTATAGAGCATTAAGACGAACACAGTTTATATGAATTCAAATTTATTTTGAAATCAAAATTACACGAGTAGGTCAAGTAGGATATGTATGGTTATTTCCGCGGATACACTTGCAAAATTGGTTCTCTGGTGAACTTCATTTCTGCGTTCCCTTTCGTTCGACCACGGACCCATTGACGCGTAGGTCTCTGGGTTGAACATGTTATCAATATTGATTGTCGACGAACTGGCAGCTTGTGTACTCGAGCTCTGGAATAACTCATTTTTACGGTTTTTAGTTCTTATCAAGTTCTTACTGCCGACTCTGACGTAGCTGGAGCGATTTGTGAGCTGGGACACGGTTGGGACCCCGGATCCTCTGTCAGTGGACGAGGAGGTGGTCTTCTCATGTAGTTGGTTGAGGCTCTGTTCTTCGCTGCGCTGGCTTTCGCTTGATTCGTTGTTCCCGCGGGTACATACGGTGGCACTGAAGGTGGTGCTCTGAGTCCTGGCGGGTCTGCACGAAGAATCGGTGTCTCGACTAGTGGTTGTCCTCTGCGGATCGCTTGATTCGCATTTGGTACATCCGCGGGTCGATTATTAGCCGGGCGAGCTCGAGGCTCTGCTGGCAACACTGGATTCTGGCGTTGATGTCTGACGCCGGTCTGGTTCTCATGTGGAGCCGCGGGTAGTTCGAACTGAAAGAACGTATTGTTTTTCATATACGGTCAATTATTGATTGATTTTAGTATTTATCGGTTTTACTCATCGTTCTGGCGTGGGACTCTGTCTTGGTGGGCCGCGGATTTCTGGACGTCTGGCGCCTTCTTTGTTTTGTGACACGTGCGCCAATCGTCGATTGTGCTCGTTTTGTGCCATCTTAACAAAAGTGAAGGTTTATTATGAAACAGAGATCTCTGACGGTACTACTCTCGGAACGATGGGTTCGTGAGTGAGACTTACTAGCCGGATGGTTGAGTTTATGGTTTGGAAGGTTGCTCGTATAATTTTCGAGACTGATTCCAGTTTGTTTGTTTTAGATTTCTTATATACTGTGTAAATTTGGGGCAGTATGTTAGCGTGTCAAAAAGATACAATCGCTTTGCTCTCCGTTACACGTATATATTTATGAGTGTGAATTTTTGCATAACTATCTCTACCGCGGATTCGTCGCTGACGTTTTGCTATCAATCGGTATGGATTTGATACCAGAAAGCAATAAAAACGCCAACCTGTCGGCATTCTAGGCCGTATTATATCTCGCTATGGTGCGATATTTGGTGATCTTGTTCAAATTTCGGGGTACCAGCCCTAGATTTGTTTTGCAATTATTGCTACCAACTCGTTGTCTTCACGCTCTTTGCGTATCAGGTTAATTACTCCTAATACAGACAACTTTCTACTTCTTCAATCTGTAACTGCCACTTAAAGACTTCTTGTCTTTCGTCAGAGTCACGTGCATTGATTGTGAGTACAACTTGCTGGGTCTTTTGAGAGTTGGTGGCTCCCTGAGATACCATAGTGTCCTGGATACTATTCGGCTTCGTCTGACGACAGTGCCATAGTTTAGAGAATCTATGTATCAATTTCCATACTTCAACTATAGACTAGCTATAGCCTAACGTTTAGAATATAAATCAACTTGTTTTTGTCTCGGAGCCTCTGGAAATTGTCGTTCCTTCGCCATTTGTTGCGAAGTCGCGACGGTTATTCCATGTTTGATGCTCTTTAACTGTGAAAAATCAAAAGAGGGTTGTGTCTCGAAACTTCTGGCCATTATCACTTCTTCGCTATTTGTTGCGAAGTCGTGACGATGATTTTATGCCATTTTTTGAAGCTTCTCGACGTTTTTGTTTTATGATCCTACAGGAACAGTGATTTCCGCGGATCTCGTTGTTTGAAAATCTTCCAGAAACTGTGGTTTCTGTCTGATTTTGATGTATTTTTTATGTAGATGATGTTGTTTTCTACATAGTTTTGTTTGAGACGTTTGCTCGTACTCTGTCGATATGTCGTTGACATTATCGATTTTTCATGTGAGCGGTGTCTCTTTTGTTCCCGAGCATCAGAGGTTATGACTCTTCTGCTTCTGGGTTTTCTTGTAGAGCTTCCGGAGATTCCAAAATGGATTCTCTCTTGAGAGTCTCTGTGATGTATTTTCGTCGCGAATTGAATCGCTTTGACGATAGTTTTGTGCCGCGGATTTGCAGCATTTCAGCTATTATTTGCTGAATTATTGATTTATATCGTTGGTAGGCTATTCGGTCTAATTTATGACTCTGAATTAACTCTTAATGTACCAACGTTGTTTGAGGAGAGGTCAAACGTCATTCTCTCTCTCTCTAATTGTGAGCGATGATGTATCATCTGCTCTTTTTTCCGCGGATTTGCGGTTTTTAGATGCGCAAGATTGCGACTTTGTTTGAAAATTTTTATAAGGGTTTATCATCCCTGAAGTACCTCTGAGAGCTCTGTGGCTGCTCGGGTTACTTGTATGTGGTTTGTAGTCTCCGTGGCTAATTCTGGTGGTATTCAAAAGAACATCTCACTCTGCTACCCATCATCATCTCACGTCTTCCAACGTTCCGAGAGGTCTGAAATCAGATATGATAGAGTATTAAGACTCCGGAATAAGAAAAAATTGCAAGATAACACAGCAAATGATAATAGGTATTGATCTTTATGTATTCGGGCTATGCCCTCCGTGGATCAAATGCTATTAAAATTAGTCCCGTGAGGGGTACAGAGGTTAACAGTCTCCATGTGGAGATAACAAGAGGTAACAACAAAGGAAATAATGGTGGGAAGACAAAAACAAAATGTATTGATTAGTCGAGTGAGGGTGTGGATGCCGTCAAGTTGATCGTATAATACTAATGAACGTATTGACTTTGCTTGGCAGATGATGTCGCCCGTTTCGACTGTAAATCAATAATTTTTATCTTCTCTCAGGTTTTGTTTAATACCTTGAGCTTCTGTTTCTTCTGCGGCTTGCTAGCATCCGCGGATTCCTCTTCAGCCTTGTAGCCGCAGAATGCGGGGTGGTGACGAGCGAGACGGCTGTCTTCCACCTTGTTGACGCATCTGTGGCAGCTCGTGTGTTCGTTCGGGCATGCATCGTGGGTGCCGCGCTCTGAATCGGTGTTCTTGGCGAGACATCTCAGACAGATATTGAGCTTTTCAGCTCTTCTTGTCCTATCGATGGAGCCTACGAATGACTTGCACTTCTCCGTCGGATGTGTTGGCTTTTTGCAGAGGGCACAACCGCGCTGTAAATACAGAGGTTGACCTTTTGGTTCTTTGAATGTTTTATTATGACTCACTTTATTCTTGGGAGCTGCTTGTGGCATGTCCAGTCTTCCTGAAGCAACCTGATCGAGTTGCAGAACCGGCGGTTCGTTTTTACGTAGCACCGTTTCCTCCATTTGAGTTACCGCGGATTCCACATGTTGGATTGCTCGGCGATTCTCTTGGATATCGTGGGTGATGTCTTGGAGTCCCTTCAGCCATGCTTCTTGCAGGTTCGACTTCTGGTCCTTGGCGATTTGAGTCACCAGACGTTGAAGTGCCGCGGTTGCCGAGTTATTTGCTCGGATGAGGTCACTGTTCGTGCGGAGCAAGGCAAAGAGGTTGGCTGAGATTTGGTTGGAGTTCTTGATCCAATCTGGAGGGATACTCTGTGGAGCACCGTTCGCCGCGATTGACAACTCCATGTTTCCAATGGACTGATGCATGCCGCGGATTTCTGGAAGAATAGGCATGGGTATTCTTTGTTGTTTTACTGTTATTACCTTCGATGAGCAGTTCGTCTACCGTGATCCGTGGTTCCAAGGTGTAGTCCTCCGACTTGACGCTGTGTCTGTCTTCGGGATCTTCTGTCTCATCCGCGGATTCGTCCATCTTTCCTCTCTTCGGAGGGATTTCCGACGATTGATGGATCGTTGATCTGCTTCGAGATCTTCTCTTGTTCTGCGGTTCCAACGGGCCGCTGTAAGCTAGGTCCTCCGGAATAGGAGGAGTGTGTGGACCACTTTGAACCGCGGTGACCGTCTCTTCTCCATCTAAATCTAGCTGGAGTACCTTTTCCGGTGATTCCGACTGTAGTGAAGTCATCTGTAATAATCTGATTACCGAATGGTTGTGACTAGCACAGTTTCAGATATAATAATGACCGAAATACACGGATATTGGCTTATCGAAAGTGGATATTTAAGACCATTTCTTACTGATAAGAACTATAACAGAAGAACAACGGTGATTAACAGGTAACAACGGTTACATTTGGGGTGAACAGTAGAGGATGGGGTTTAACAGTAAAGAATTATGAAGTTTTCCGCGGATTGCGTACTAACTCTATTTCTTGAGTGATCCGCGGTCCGCGATTCCTTCCTCGTTCGTCGGCTCTGATGGTTTTGCCGCGAGTTTTTGCGCCAACACCTCTATTTTGAGCTCCAGTATCTCCAATTTGTCAGAGATGTTGAGGAACTCTTCGTGGATGTTTGTGCGGAAGTGGCGGTTCGACGGTCTTTTCCCTTGCTTCTCTTTCTGATCCGCGGATCTCACTAGCGCTTCGGTCAATCGATTGGTTGCGAGCTCGAGGCTGACGATCGATGGCTCCCATCTGTCGACTGAGTTCAGAAGTTGACGGAGTAGCTGAGGAATTTCGTCTTCCTCTGGATTCGTCTCGAAGGACCACTTGGCTTTTGAGCATCCGCGGGCCGACTCCTTCTGCCCGTCTCCTTCATCCGATGACTCGGATAGGATGGGATATCCACATATCTCGGGACGATGTTTGGCCGCGGGAATCATTCGCGGATTGTTGCCTTTGAGTTGGCGTTGGCAGAACTCGACGAGATCGGATGGTCTCGCTTCGCGGTTTGCTCCTGGAATAGAATACCTTTATTTTAGTTGCCTTTTATATGCTATTGTTCTAACCTTCGGCTCTTGGAGCTTCTCCCTGATCCGCGGATCCGCTGAGGGCTGCTGCCAATCGAGCACTTGACATGTCGAGGCCGAGGACTAGTTGGTCCCAGCGTTCCGAGCTCATTTGGAGTTGACGGATTATCTGTTCCGTTTGAGCCAAGGCTGAAAGTAACTGGTGTGTATGGGTATCTCATTGCTTTTTCTTACTTGGCAAGCTGGCGAAGAGTTCCTCGGGGTTCTGAGCTCCGCGGGTCGATTGACTCGTTTCTCCCTCATCGGAAGACGAGTTGGTGACTCGGGCTGATCGATTTTTCTTCATCCGCGGGTCTTCGAGCTGGAAATAGCAATATGTAGTAACGATATGGTTATTTTCTTGAGAATTTTTCCCATTTTAGTTGAGATTAGCATATTTATTGATTTTTTCAGTGTAAGTGTGCTCTACCAGTGTTGAATTTTCGAGATTTTTGACTTTTCCGCTGAAAAAGTGGGATAGATGGCCTATACTAGGGAGTACTGGCATATATCTCACTACATCTTTTGGATTTTGTCTTAAATCGATGAATTTTATCGATTTTTGGCTCGAAAAGCTCTTTTATGAGCAATTTTTACTGAAAATCATGTATTTTGGCTGGAAAACTACTGATTTTTCGCTGAAAAACTCATATATCCGCTTTTTCAGCTCCTGTGAGTATGATTCATAAAGAATTAGCACACTTGGAGTGTTATTATCCGTATTTCTGATAATTTTCAGACGAATTTAACGGATTTTCAGAGTTTTTGGCGAATTTTCTCGAAATTTCTCGAATTTTTCGTATAGTTTTGCGATATTTTCATGAAAAAATACTTACTGGATTGGTCGAAGTAGAACGTTCCGCGGGTCTCTTGCTTTTGTAGCTGTCAGACGACTGGATAGAGGCGTTTTCCAGTATATCGGTACGACTTGGTTTCGAGGACTTGTCCATTCTTGCTGAAATTAATTCAGAATAATATTAAATCGATATTATTTCAATGAAATATCACGAAAAGTTTACGACATGACGGAACTACACACAGAAATTTTAGGCCGAGCGCGAAAATACTTAATTTCGATTGCGCGTAGGCTCATGTGTCTCATGGTCCGCAATGACACGCGCATTGCGTACAATGACGCGCGCACTGCGTACCGTAGTCCGAACGAAAAATTAATTCGTTGTCGATTTACGGGGACTCAAGAATGAGTGATTTTGAGCATTCCCGAGGGGAAATTGCTCGTCCGCGGAAGGGAACTTGAATTATTCCAGACTGGGACTAATATTCTGAACTCTGACATGGAAATTCTTAGTATTCCCGGGGGGAATACGTATTTTCAGCGAATTTTTCATATCGGAACACTGTCACAGGCGCCACCTGATCGATTTATCGAGTTTTCAGCTCAATTTCAACCATTTTTCGCAGAATTCCACGGGGAAAACACGAGTTGAATGGAATTATTTACGAAATTATGCTGGCGACGGCTTCTGGAGATTGCATATTGCCTTCGTCACTGCTGTTCGCTTGTTTTTCAGCTCTTCGGCCATGATTCTTTCTCTGTGACATTAGTGTCCTCGAGATTTGAAGAAATTCCAGCCGCGGATGAAGTACGAGACAGCAAATAAACGGATTATAACGAATATAAGAGAGAATGACGAGAAATTTTCGCAATTTTAATAGATTTTTTCAGTTTTTGATGGATCAGAGTATTCTGAAGCTACTATCGCTACTCACTAGCCTGACATTTACCGAAAGGGAGGCCGACTCGGTTCTTTTTACAGTTAGCGCCGCTCTCATATCGATCATTGCTCATAGACGTAAAATAGTCTAAATTGAGCGATTCCCGGCCTGTTTCTTGGAGTTTTGCATCACAATGGACACAAAATACGACTACTCCGAAACAGCTCTGAGAAAAATATAAGAAAATCGATAAATTAAAGAGAGCGGCGGGTCACTGGCCAATCATTACAAGAATGAACGGTCGTTATGCACCATGTGGAGGCGGGCCATAATTGCGGTCGGAGACAGACCCGCTCCGGATAAAATCTTCCCTAACTGGTTATAAATGTGCGAATAAACGGCTAAAAGTGTGAGGATGAGCGATGCGACAACAGAACACAAGTTAAGACAGTGACCCATTTATTTACGAAAGATTTAGATAATTTACAGATAGATATATTTAGAAAGCGTCCTTCAGGAAGTGCCGCGGGTCGAATAGTAGACGATAGAGCGGTCACAACCGCGGATCGCTTAAATTGGCCTAAAGGGCCCAAAAGAAGAGAGTTTTGGGTATTTCCTTAAGTCAGTACGCGCTTAATTGGCTAGAAATAGTCCTGGAAAATTATAAGGATCTATTTCGCCGTGGAAATCTCTCACTCTCACGCATTCTAACAAAAGATAGAAGTACGTGTCTCTCTCGTTGAACGAGATTGAATTGAGATGCGCGGTCGACCGCTACGCGGACACGCGTCGCGGCCGCCGGTAACGAGATAGTGTTGATGCGGAGGAGAGTTGGATTCAGTCGCTGAGCGACAGAGCGTGTTTACTGACAAATTGGAATTAAGGGCGGTAATTTGAATTATAATTATTTGAATATTCCTGATAACAGGTGATTAAAAAGAGATAAATAAAGTGAATTAGTGAACAGATTGGAACAATAATGAAATAAGAGATTAGTAAGGCGATGATGAGCCTAGTTTTGCGGGGAAAACCACGTGGGGCTCATCATTCAGCCTTTCAGTTGTCGACAAATTTGTCTTTAGTGAAATAGTTGACAACAATGAGAACGAAATGTAGAATTTGCAACATGGAACAAAACAGTTTTCTGAACCTTTTAATTTCCTGACCGTATTCACTGACTATCTAAACGGTGCTATTAATATCACTCTAAATCCAATATGGCCCATTTATTCAAATCACTCCGATATTGAAGATAAGTCTCCGATCTATAATCAGAACGTGTTACTGGATAATACATGTGTTTTTTTGATATTTATCAAGTTAGAAGTGATTGACCACCAATCCAAACCACATGACAACGATTTTCCTCAACACCACCGCATAATCCATTTCTTTTCGTTTTTGTCTCCTTCCCTCCATATTCTTTTTTATTTCCCTCCATCTTAGTCTCAATCCATGTTTGATATCCATCGCGCTGCTTATAAATTGGTTGCCACTTGCGGAAAAGCGTTTGATTTTCATTTCGATCTGAATTTTATTGTATGCGACCCGCCACAGCTTTCTTTTTTGTCAGAAAGCAATTTTCAATTTTCTTAGAATTTCTTATTCGCCGTTTATTCTGATGTTGTTTTTTTCCTCTCTCCTCCTGCAAAAGTTTGGATAAGGTGGAAAATGGCAGACTTGACAAAATATTCCGAAATTCACGTAGTTTTTTGGATTCTCATGAACTTTCGCAGTTTTCAATAATCCTAGAAGATTTGCTTTTTCCAGGAAGTGAAGAAAGCCTAGATTTGAAAACCAGGAAAAAAATAAGTGAGCTGTAATCTTGAAGGAGTTTACACCTTACATATATTAGTTTAAACACTTCTATTTTTCTTCTTACCCTGATTACCACCCAGCCGTATATTCAATTAAACAAAATAAATTTTCAGGGTATGAGCTCAAGCAAATGCGGTCTCGATCCACTGGTAGAAGAGGAACCGAGCAGTGAGTTATCCCTTGTATTCATATTTTATTTGACTTAAAATACAAACAAAAAAAAAAGACATAAAACCAGAAAAAAAGGAAGATGAAAGAGAAAAGTGTCAATTCCAGCCGAATCGCAGCCAATTCACCACACGGCTACCTCTCCGGTCCAGCATCGTCGCAAAATATCAGAGGAGGTGTCGGCGACGCGACCGTGTCAAATCAGAGCCACGCCTTCAAAATCAACGGAAAGTTCGAGTGTTGCCAATGTGGGTTCGATTGTCGCGAATCATCGTCCGTCGCGGAAGTGTGGCTCACGTCTCAGTTTGACAAGTCTGCTCAGTTTTACGGGACATTCAACGTTCACGCGTGACAGGTTAGTTAGTATACACCAACATTATTTATTCTATGTTTTTTTCGGAGAAATAGTGTTTTTTTTTCTTGCTGAACTTTGTAAAAGTTGACTTAGATATCAGTTAGTGGTCATTGGTTTTTCAAAAGTTTACTTAATCGTTTCAAAAAGATTTTTTGGCCGAAAAAGTTTGGTTTTTTCTAATAATCCGACTTATATTAGCAAATGTTTGTCAGTGAAGGACATATGAGTTGTGCCAAAAAAATGAAATGGAGTACACAGACCCAAGTGCTCAGATTGTATGCTGATATACTCTAACACCTTATACAAAAATTTGTGGTTCAAATTACAAAAAAAATTGTTATTTTTCTAGTACTCTCTGATTATACGGATCTGAAAAGCAATAACATTATGCATGAAATGTATCCGGAACCACATAACCGTCTTGTAGTGGAAATCGAAGTTTTTTTTGAATTTGACTCATCTTAAAGTCAGATTCTGGGTAGTGATATGTTTACAATTTGTTTTCCATTAATTTTCAAATTTTTCTGAGAGTACCTTAGTCCATATATAAAAATGATGTTTTCAAAACCACAATTCTCAACCTTTTCAAAACACCTAATTGTTAGGTACCTAGTTTTGAATATTTAAAAAAATGACGAGTCCTAGAATTACATTTTACGATTTTTGCACGATTTTCGCTCCACCTCCTCGGAAGTGTAGTTTTTTTCCGTTTCAACAGTTGTCCACTAGCCAACTAAAAATGGCTTCATATTTTTTCTTTCATCTTTGATATATCAAATTTTTGAATAATAAGTCAATAATCATCCATGCTATTAGTACTAGCCAACTATTATAACAGGCATCCGCGTAAAAATTCGTTCGTGCCTGAATTAACTTAACTTTAGTAACTTATTTTAAAAATAACCGCTTGGCTAGCAACTACCACCTTATTTAGGCAGTTGAGCTATGAAAACCGTACATATAGACAGATTAGCTTTTATACCCTAATAACAATAACAATAAATATTTGGGATTTTTTTATGTACTGTAAACCAGTCTGTTATAAGCAGTCATTTCAATCACTAGCTAGCCAGATACTGATCCGTGATTTCGCTGGGAATATCACAATTTGATATGTAACAAGATCGGGAGTGAAATTGACCAATTTGTCCTCTTTCCCTCACAAATAACTACAACAGCGACAGTGTCGCCTTCTTCTTTTTGCCTGTGCTAAATATGCGAGGTCAGGCAGCCGTGTCCTAGCGGGTCGCATCTGGTGGCCAAACGAACCACCTCCGCCCGTCCGACGGTCTTACTCTTTACTCTCCCCTTAGTCCCCCCTCCAGTCCTACCACTATTATATTCGTTCCTCTCCCGTCCCGTTGATGCAAATCCGAACAGCGAGAAAGAGGAAAGAGAAACCACTCGGGTTTTTGTTGCTATGCCTGCGGTCTCTCTTATTGGTGTTCCCTCAAATAGGTTTCTTCCGATAACTAAGAACTTCCTCTATCTGTTTTAACATTTCTATTTGATTGATAGGTGAACGATAGGTTGAATTTCTTACTCGCCGATTTTTTTTTCTTCGATTTCTTGTTGAACCAGTTCAATTCGAGGAAATATGAAAGTATTGCCATTGCTAACTTTCCGTTACCCTATTATAGTTATCTCTTTTTTTCCATTTATTAACTATCTCTCTTGTATAAATCCTACAACTTATTCATTTTCACGTATCAGTGGTTAATACCCTTCGATAAATTAAAATTTTGTTTCAGAAGTTTAAATTTAAATAAAAATTTGTTTTCCGGGCCAACAAAGGTAAAAATGATTAACATTGTTTAGGTTACTCACCTGAATCATTCTTTTTTTTTCCAAAATAGACTCTATTGGCTTACTAGGAATGTTTCGAAACATCTCTTGGTCTGTCACAAGTTTCCTTTCCTAATTGACAAAAGTACTCCAAAAAATCAATAGGAAACAGTCGGGTAATGCATTGCAATCAAGTTCGCTTGCCACTGTTTGCGGACAATTGGCAGAAGTACGATAGTTCTGTGATTCCCTATTCGTAGCCGTAGCAATTAGCTATCGGACATATCTCTGTCATATCTTCACTAGAACATATGATGGAAACAGTTTCCGTTAGCGTCTTATGATACGATATAACATTTTTTCATTTCCTAAGTGTTAACAACATCACAAACCAATGTCTTACCAACTTATCCGTTTTTCTATCTCTCAAATGTTTCATTTTCCACACAAAAAAGCGTCGAGAAGTGTAAAACCTGTCTCGTAGTGAAAGTGAACCATGTTTGAATATCTTTTCTTGCTTAATATTGTCCGTTTTTTCTTCTCTTATCCATCGTCTCGTCTCGTGTCGTCATTATCATTCTTATCACCAACACCAAATTCGTCGATCTATCACTTTCTCAATTTTTTTTTGCAGTGCCTTTCTTTCGTTTTCGAGACCGCCTTTCTTATCCAATTTTCATTTTCTCCGGTCCTTTTTCTGACCGTTGTAACGACATGGTGCACTTTTTACTACTTCTCTACCACTACCACTCAGCTGATTGTTATTGGCACCAATTCCGACACTACTTTCTTTATTACTAGTTTCGACGTCGTCACCAACATTTGGGCCTTTTCATTTCATTTTTGAGAAGTTTTCCTTTTCTTCTCTTCATCTTATTTGAGGTCACTCCACTTTTTGATCAAATTAGAAGACTTCGGTGTACAGGGGCAAAGGTCTAGTTTTCTTAATTAGTTAGAATAATCAGATTAAGTCACAAATTAGATTTGTCAGAAAAAATTAGTTTGAAGCTTTTAAATGTTTGTTCTTTTAAAATTTAATTCAGATAACTTAAATTTATGAGAATTTGCTAATTTGTCCAAACAGGATAACGCCGACGTCACTTTCATTTGAAGATAAAAAGTGTCATTCTTCTTCAATATTGGTCCTCTTGCACAATTTCTATTTAATAAAAACTGCGCCCACACATCTGCGGTTCTTTTTCCCATTTTTTCCCAGTTAGCTTTCCAAACAAATTGGGATGGATTCGTTTGTTTTCGGTTTATCAGGAAAACAAATTATTATTTCCTTGATTCCCGGGACTTATTATTTGTCAGATAGGCTTGCTCTCACACCAGTGGATCAATATTTTGAGATTTTGAAATTAAAAAAAATTCTATGGGAAAGTTTAAACAAAAATAAAAGAAGGGGAAGAGAGGAATGGTTTCAAAACTGGTTTTTTATTTTAACATTGAAATTCATCGAAACGACAGTGTAATAGAGAGTGTCAAATATAAAATTATCAGACCTTTGATCTGAATATTTTTAGTCATGAGAGATCAGTGACTGTATACCCCTACGCTATGACCTACGCTAGGAAATATTACTTCTGAATGTTTGATGATATTTTCACCCCCAAAATAGTAAATTATACAATTGAAACTTCCGGAAAGTCTCTGCACCCCAAAAAAGGACATTTCGTTTGCAATAAAATACTATATCATTTTAAGACTTCTTAAGAACTACTTCACATCCAGGAAGCTTATGAAAGCTCATTCCGCCACCAGGACAACATCGTTTTTTCGACATATGTTCTCGCTATTATGTGGGGGTTAGACTAAGAGTGAACACCCTTGGCGAACAAATGTTACACTGCTCTTCCTCTCTTTTTTCTTCTCTTCCTCTTTTATTTTTTCATTCCTCAAGAGTTAGTGTGGTCGTGGTTCTGTGTTTATTTTAAAGCCTCTTTCCTCTCTTTTTTTTCACTTTTCAATGTTTTTATACTTTACTCAACCACAAATCCTAGTATTCTTAGTTTTTGGAAGGCACATGCTTGGTTTGACCTTTTCTCGTTACACGCGTTGTCAGTTTTAGCCAAAAAAAGTTCTCACATTCAGTTTTGCAGGGAACGAGTTGAGTCATGAAGTAAGCTCCATGAATAGATAGTTAGGCTAGAATAGAGCTGTGAGCCTTTAGCTTTTCCCTATTCAGGAACCTTTCTTTGTGCAATTTGTGAACTCCACAATTTCTTTTTCGAGACTTCCTTCCGTCAGCACTTTTCATGCACCATGCCCCATGCTCCCGTTATTATCTCTATTAGGAGCCGTGCCCTGGGCTCCTTTTTTTTGACCCTCTCACTATTTTTGAAGTTTTTTTCCTTTCCTTCTTGTCCTCTACGTCATTTTTCTTCGCCGCCACCACGGCAGCCGTCTTTTGTTGGTGGCAACCAGAACTAAAACTGCAGGACCCCCCCCCCTATTCACAGTGAATGATGAATATTTTGCATTTCGCTCATGAATTTTTAATTCCACTTTTTCCTAGCTACCGCCCCTTTTTTTCCTTTTTTATATTTCATGTGTTTCACCTGTCACCTAGAAATCTAAGGAAACTTTAGCTCTAATTTTTTTTGTCTCACTGGTTTTTTTATTTAAAAAGAGTTTTACCAAAAAGTACGTCAAAAAATATTCAATTTTTTTAAATAACCTTTTTAGCTAGACTCTACTTGCGGAATTTTCAGTTTTACTTTTTCTAAAATTGTTCATTAAACTTTTCAACCGCTCTTTTCTCCCTAAAAAGAAAAGTCCAAAATAAACTTAGGGACCTCCGCACTTTATGAATGAAGTTCATCTTCCTCTCCTCCCTTCCCTTTTTTATCCATATATGTGGAAAGTATATTTATCCACGAAAAAAAGAAATCGAATCTCACCTTTTCCAAAACCATCAACACAAGTTGGACAGTATGGCACTATGAGTCCTCTCACTATTTTTTTGCTGTCATTTCCGACCCTTTTCGTCTTTCTTTTTTGTCCTCTCCCCGGGGCAAACTGAGAGAAAAGAGTAGAGACATTCACATACACACCACACACTATTTGTTCTTTGGCGGTTTGTTCCTTCCTATTTGCAACCATCTCTTCCTCACTTAGTTCGTCCTTCTTACTCTTTCCTGCCAAACATTTGCAATAAGTAATATCGGGACGAAAAACTGAGTCCTGTGAACTCTTTTGCCTCTTTTCTCCCGGTTTTTTAGGACGTGTCTGTCTGAGACTGAGTCATGCAAACATACATAAAAAGAGAGCGAGTTGTTAGTGTGTCTAAAACGGTCTGTGGCAATATGCAAAGGAAAGAAACAGATAAGAATAACTAGGCAACTGGTTACTGTTCCATTCCATTGACACTCCCAAACTGTTTGCGTTTAGGTGCTCAGAAACGCATACCGTCTTGAGTTCTTTGGGAGTCTGATGGGTTTGGTTTAGAAATAATGGTTACTTTAGTGAAAATTGTGCGTCTTTTTAATTTTTTCCTAAATTTCAGCATTTTTCAGACTATTTCAATTTTGAAACTGTATATGACCCATGTATAACTTTTTCTCACAACATTTATCAAAATGAGGTCAACTTGACTAGCTACTGTAAATTTTGTTAATTTGACTGTGAGAAATTTTTAAAATCACTAATGTAATAGATTTTTGGAAAAAGTTTCGATGACAGTATCTCTTGCAAATAAGCTTGAGTTCAAAACTACTAGAATTATAGTTGCTAGACTAATAAACTAATTGTGAAATTCCTAAAAAAAGGTTATCAAAAAAGTTCTGGCTGACGGAAATTATACCCTTTTTCAAATGCTCCACTGATAGGAACTTTTGTCGCACTTACAAGCCACTTGGCTTATCATATAGGAAATTGTGAGGTTGGACTTTTGAACGTCCAAAAGTATTCAAAAAAAAACTGTGACTCTGATATGCCAAAATCATAAATTGGTTTTTTCAGATTTGTGGAAAGTTAAGAATTTTTATGATTGTCGAAAAAAACTTCCTTATGACATGCCCAACAATCCCATAAATTTAAAATTCGACATCGTTTCTCAAACAGTGTTCTTTTCCTTACTCACCTGTTTTTTTCAATGTCTATGTTTTGATTACTGCTGTCAAACAACGTATGTCTGTCTTTTCCTTCTTTTTTCCTATTTTTGTGTGTTAACTCCCTGTATGTTTTTTTCGATCTCTCCCACCTTGCAAACAAAACAAATCGACCCATCTCCCTTCTTTTTAATTGATATTCCTCAGTTTTTGAAATATGCAAGTACCTACCTGGTCTTTGATGGCTTTGAAACATAATTGAAATTTCTGTTTCTGTTTCACCTGACTTTCGTTTCGATAAGTACTGATAAGAGAGGTAGTAGTCACATAGAAGTGGCAATAATATATACTTTTCTCGTTTCTTGTCACCTTTTTTTCTTCTTTTTCTGAAAGGAAATTACTATTTCTATTTTCAATCAGTTACTAGATATAAGTACGGATTTTTTTTATTGTTTGCCTTCTAGAAATACACTGATCAAACTTTGAGGGTAGGCAGGGGCGCACGTGTTGATTGTTGGTTTAGTCTCCATTTTTGATCAAAAGGAGAACAACTTTTTCTGGGTAATTTGACGCGACAAAGTCAACTTTTGTCTCTTTTTCTTTTCTCTGTTGAGTACTGAAAACGTCTATAAGATTTGCGTAAGCATCAGGTTTCTGATATGGTTACGCAGAGATTCTTACTTGTTCTTTTTTTTTCAAATAATTGTTAGCGCTTTTCAATTTTAGATGACACGATTTATAATTTGAAATTTCAAAACAATTTTCTAATTTGTTCAAATAAGTATGAATGACTCATTATTATCCAGAACCTTCTCTGTTTCAAAATGAGAATCAGATTCAAGTTTAAATATCCACTTAACCAATAACCACTGTTCTGTTACAAAATTATTCATTCTCTCATCCCAACGCTCCACAACGTTTCACTAATTCATATTTTTGCAGATCTCGCTCGGGTTGGTCGTACAGCGACGAAAACGCTGGTCACGTCGCCATGACAAGCGTTTCCAGCAACGACGTCCGCAGTAACGTCTCCGGGTCTATATCGTCAAAGCGGTGAGTCATTTTTTGTAAACATATGGCTGTTTATGTTGGAAATCAAAAATGTCGATTTAGCAAGAAAAAAAACGTTTACGGTATTAATTTTCAATGATTTTGGTAAATTGATACAGAGAGGTTTTTGTTTCGAAAATAAACAGATAGTGGTATGTTGAGTGCTTCTAAACGTTTGGTCAACTGATGACTTTCATAATAATTATAGATTTCCCAACCTTTTTTTTTTCAATTTTTCAATTCATATTGAAATTCTGATAAGCAATGTATTACCAATATCAAACATTGTGACTGCTACTGCAGTGTTTCTTATAATTTCTAATTCCATAACAAAATGCTTTTGTTATACTGTAAATTTGTAACAAAAGACTGGAAAAAGAATTCGTCAAAAGAAAAAGAAAAAAGAGAAAAACCATTTTCTTCTCTCTTCTCCCATTTGCATGACATTATGTATGACACGGATAGTGTTCAATCCGATTTGATGGATGGTTTCCATTTTGTTTCATTCTATTTTTGTTCCGCCTCCCGTAACAAAATCAAAAGCTTATTTTGCCGAAAAATTACAAATTTTCTACATCCAATTTTCCAATTTTTTTCTCCTTTTCCATTTTTCGTGCAATTGTTTACTGGAACACATCTAACCCGTGATAGCTTGACTGATAAAACGTATTGATTAGTAGACGACTTGCCGGTCAACTATTTTTTATCGATAATGACAATATTGCAGTTATCGTGGTAGTGACACAGGATCCGGAATGGACAGTGAAGGCGGTGAAACGTGTGCTGAAATGCTGCTCTGCTCAAAAAATCAGGATGACGAGGAGCAGGTGGACGAAAAACAGCTGTCGCAATCGTTGCCAGAAACACCAAAAACGGAGTCAGAAGGAGGAGTGAAGAAGGTAAGCATGTTGTGTTGTATAGGTTGATAAACAAACAATTTCTAAGTTTGATGGGTCATACCGTTTGAATGTTAGTTGATTGTTGGATATCATTAACATATGTATACTAATACACCAAAGATGTAACCCATCCAAATGCTCATCGTCTTGTCAACCGGACCGAAACGGATAGACACGGGGCGTAACTCGCTAAAAACTCATTATTATGAGCTGAAAAGTAATCCAAAATGTAGATCTCAGCGAATTCTATTTCTGTGACCTATTACGTTCCAAATGGCAAATCGTTAATAGGCCGCGGGCCGACGTGGAAAGGGTTTTTTTGCCATTTTTGCGTTTTTGGCACTTTTTCCCGGCCCACGGCGTATTAACGACTAGCCATCCCGTTTCGCACCGGTTGACAAAAATGCAAAACGGAAGTTTATTGCGAAACATTTTTTCTTATAAGTGTTATTGCCTTAATAATACACTATTATCCTACTAACACCAGCACTTTCCAATTGTTCCATATTAGACTAGTTGAGTGAGTTGCAAACAATTATCGCTGTTATCTTATCAGACGTTCTGACCCTATTCCGACTTGAAATGTTTTATGACCATGACTTTTGGCATTTTGTGACTCTCTCGGAGCAAACATAACTGGTCATGAGTCTTGAAATAGGGGCCAATATTGTTTGTGCAACATCGTCTCGGAAAATAAATGAAATACATAAGAATTTGTTTCAGGGAAAAGGAAAAATGAAAGAGTGCCCCTTATGCGCTACAAAAATGCCAAGCAGCTCGTTCCCCAAGTTGCGAGGATGTCAGCATCGAAGTTGTAGGACGTGTTTGAGACATGTAAGAAATGAAGAAATGAACGGAATCTGGAAAATATTGATAAAACATATTTTCAGTATGTTGAGTTATCGATCACTGAGAATCGGGTTGAGGTACCATGCCCCGAGTGTTCATCATTCCTTCATCCTAATGATATCAAGTGAGTTTGACTTTAGTAGAACAGAAATTAATGGCTGATATTTACAGAATGCTCGTTGGCGACATCCCAAGTCTTATGGACAAGTACGAATCGTTTAGTCTCCGGCGTTACTTAATGACAGAAGCAGATGCACGATGGTGTCCGGCGCCAGATTGCGGGTGAGAGAATTATGGAGTGTTGAAAGAATCGACTTTTTTGAATCTAGTTAACACCCTATATGCTAATTTGTAAGATTCAAATCTTCAGATTCGTTTTCATCGCCACAAAGTGTGCCGCTTGTCCACAACTGAAATGTCAACGTCCGGAATGTGGAACATTGTTTTGCTACCATTGTAAACGGGAATGGCATTCAAACCAAACGTGTGATGAAGCTCGTCGGCCTGAGAAACGAAAAAGTAGAGGATTGGCGTTTGAAGAAATCATGAGAAATGGATTCCATCCCAGCGCTGACTCAACTCTCAAACGTGAGTTACAATTGGCTCGATTCAATTTTTTTTCAAATGGTTTTTTTTTCAATCAGCCCAGTATTTTTTGTCAATTTTTTTTTAGCTGGCGATGTAAAAGCCTGCCCACGCTGCAAGACATACATTGTGAAGATGGATGATGGATCGTGTAACCATATGGTGTGCACGATGTGCAATGCAGAGTTTTGTTGGCTTTGCCTTAAAGAGATTTCCGATCTCCACTACTTGAGCCCTACGGGATGCACGTTTTGGGGAAAGAAGCCGTGGACGAGAAAGAAGAAGTTGCTTTGGCAACTCGGTGAGTTACTTTTGTGTCTTCGGGGAAAAGTGACAATTAGGAAATACGTCGGCGGATATGTTACGAAAGCAAGTGGGTAGTTGTATCTGTCACAAAAATAGAATCTGGACAGGAAAACAAGGTATATCATAATTATGAAGATACCCATACAGAAAACAACTATCTTTGACGTAGACGTTGTCTAACCCCCTACAATTGAATGAAAAAAGAAGATCTCATGACGATCACCAAAACTTGCAAACCCATTTCCAAATGTCAAATTTACTATAGTCATTCTCACCAGTATGACGCACGAAGTATACTATCATTAAGACCCTAGTACGGTCACATTCAAATTTTAGTTCGAATTCGTCACAACCAACTTTTTTTACCCCTTGTACTGCAATAAAACTCAAAATGAGCTACAAATTGCCGCCCACTGACTTGTAGAAAGAATTAAATAAATCTTTCTTGAAATTTGACGATAAAATGGAATATCAAGAAAATTGAGTTTAATTGGGTGGGCTCAGTTCAAAATCGGGTTTCATGGAATTTTGCGAGTATTTAATATTTTAAAATATGGGGAACATGGAATTTCTTCAGAGTTTAAAGCAATCAAACTTCAGGAACTCTTATCGGTGCTCCAGTTGGAATTGCTTTAATTGCCGGTTTATCAATTCCTGGAATTGTATTTGGTGTCCCAGTGTTTGTTGGAAGAAAAGTGCATCAACGATTTAAGTACAAGGGAAAAGCGCAACGACGTCTTCTTACTGCAACATGTGTTGTCGGATCTCTAGTTGTTAGTCCGGTGATGGCAGTTATGGCTGTTGGTAAGTAATGAAATGCAAACTTTTCAAATTTATGAACATGTTTCTAGGTGTCGGAGTCCCAATCATGTTGGCGTATGTATACGGAGTGGTTCCCCTTTCACTTTGTAGAAATGGTGGATGTGGGCTATCGTCTTCCGATTCTTCACTTGCTCTAGCCGATATCGACGAAGAGCAATTGTACGGAACACCAGGAGGTGTGTAATTTATGTGTTTGGAAAAGAAGTCGCCCTCTTATTCGGGGCGCTCTGCGGTGTACCCTCGATTAAGAAAAAGCGCAAGATGACTAAATAAGACGTTCGATGTAGTAAGATGGACGAGAAAATTGTTCTTTTTGTGCATCTTACGCCACAATCATTCAATCTACCCGCAAAACCGCTAGCCAATTTCTTTTCAGCTAACGCTCCTGTCGATGTATCCCAATTCATGACGGATTCATCTAAGAGGGAGGAGATCGTGTCCATAGATCCATCAATTCTGAGCGCGGTTTCGATGCCCCATGAGTTACGGACACGACATTATGTGAATCTTGATTTGAGAGGACGACGGACAAGTTTGGAATCGGGTATGATGAATGGGAATTATTGAACCTAGGAATCAAAGAGCAATGCACAGGAGCACATTGGGTTTTGAAAATTTGCAAACATTTTGGATATTCTTTTACCCAAAATCCCATAAATCTACACAAAAAAAAAAGTGGGATATTCTAACATGTCAGAAGCACTCCATCACAAGGCGGCAAGATAAAAATTCAATTACCTTTTTTGCTCGTAACCATAATGAAAACATCACTGTAGATTAATGTGCACGTCCATTCGAGGCTCCCATTATTCATTTTGGAAGAAGACAGCGCTAAGAAAATATCTGTCAGCTGCTTGGGAGACCTACAGTATCCCTTTTATGTGCATCACATGTTTTTCAGGTGAAAGAGTCAACTACGAAGAGGCAAGCGTAAAAGCAATGGCCGGGTCACATCACTACGACGATAAGGTACGGTTTCTACAAAAACATGTTTTTAGAAATTGTTGTCTAATGCTGGGATGAGAAGTGAAGAAGTGTAATTCAGAACACAGTTAGCTATTGTAATTTCAGCAGGAACATCCGGTCTAATGATCAAAAAGAAAAAAACGAAACATTTAAGGCCGAAATCATTTTCTAAATTGCTCAGAAACTACTAATTATATAGAGCAATTAGTGCTAGCCTTAATCCTAATCAGCCAAACTGTTGGTATGGGTTGCTCACTTCCTACTTCTGTATTTTCTTGTTTCATATGTAGTGTGATATCGAAGCTTGACGTGTATTTTATCAATTCCCTTTAGTATGACCCATGGACTTGAACATTGATAACTAGATAACTAAAAACTCACAGCTATATATGGGTATAATAATTAGACATCCGATTGACGAATTCTGTTTTTCACTCCTACAAATGTCATTTGTCGAATGATAATTATGATAAATTTTCGGAGAAAAGTCTTCTGACTTGTTTTACTCATCAACTCCCCTGGTGGGTTGTCTATACGAATGTGTATTTTTGGCTCAAGCCAAAGCTCTAGACGGTGACAATTATGATAATAATTTCTGATTTCAGAGTGTACATACGTTGTGCTCAGGACACGAGGTAACATCATTGAATGATGAACAGTCGAGCACCAAAGCTCTAGCCGGATCGGTTATGGATACGAAGAGTATGAGTGAGAGTATGTACAGACACATGATACTGACGAGATACGCAGAGAAACAACAACAACAAGAGAACGAAGATGGTAGGTTGGGCCAGATTTATCCTTTTGGACTAAAAGAATTTGACTGAAAGGACGATTTCGGAATTGAAAAGATAAGACCATCTTAATGCTAACAAAAAAGTGCACATATTTTGCCAATATTGGAAAAAACGAGATAAAAATACTCTGACCGAGAAGGATCATATCGAAGAACTTGAAAATGAAATTTACCTGAAATTATAACAAAACATTTTGTGGCCAGGCTGGGAACACTATCGATATTTCCCTAGTAGAAAACACACATTTTTGTTGAGTCCAACCATCTAACCAACTCTATCAAATTAGCTGTAATTCTTCATCTCTGAATATTTTTCGCAATTTTTTCGAATTTGCTAGATTTTGAGGAAATTGAACCTAATTTGAGGAGCAATACGCATCTAATATTCTTTTCGAGCAGGCTATTTTTCAATCACTAGTTTGCTCAACTATTCGATGCGTCGTTTTGTCTCCAGAATCTGGAATCCAGAAACCCTTTCGTTCCAAAAATCTCTTATATTTCAGAAGAGCAAGGCGGAAGTGAAGATCAACCGTCGACGTCATCTGCTGCACCACCTGTAAAGGGGCCAAAGCCTTCCACTTCTTCCATTCATCGTGGGTGTTTGATTGGTATGTTTTTTCCTATACAAAATGTTTAAATTTCAAATTTATTCAAAAACTAGGTTTCTCTCCTCTCAAGTTTGGTACAGGGCATCTCCACAGTTTTTGTCTGTCTTCCTGCGCTTCTCAATTCGATCTTATGTGGGTGGAGTCTTCGGTGAGGGCCATTGGCTCCACGGCTCGTTTTGAATTGGGCGGAGTCAACGGCCGAAAGTATCGTGGCACTTCCCTTCCCTCCCATCCTCATTCTACACCGGCTGCCTTCGTCTGAGCAGGCTCTTTTGGCTTTCAGCTCCTCTTTACACTTTCTTCTTAGATTTTTCTGTACATTTCTTCCTATTTTGAATCTCATTTATTTGTAGTCGGTCAGACTATATAGGATTCTGACTAAGAATGAGTACAGATAAGCAAAGTATACATATCTAGTCAAACATCATCTTTCTATCTCATCTCTTATATTCTCACACATTATCTATTTCTTGTCGTTTTCTTTGGTTGGTACTGGGATGAGAATGCATAGAATCAGGGTCTCTTATCTGGGGTATCCGCATCGTCATCATAAATCAGGAACTCCATCTTTCATCATTGTCTTGTCGTTGTTCTTCTCGGATTCTCAATCTACCAACTTATTGTTCTCTGATCTCTGGATTCTTTTGCCCTCCCTATTGTTCATCAAATGGAACCATTTTTCGGGTTGTCATGACACTAATTAGCCACCATCACGAGGAGTCTGCTCCGTCGTGTAGCTCCTCCAACAAATAATGTGATTTTCTCCGTTTTGAATAATAACTCCGCTCCAGATAGTATCCTCACGAGATCTGTCTTGCCATGGTTACGATTCTCGGAATAATTGGGTGTCTCGGTGACGTCTTTGGTGGTGTGGCTCTATTCTCCAGACGATGACATGGAATCCGGACTGGCTTCTGTTTCTCTGAGTTCTGGAAGGATTGGAATGATGTAACTACGGTTCAGCCAAAGCATTTTTTCACCGAATCTCGGACCAAATCAGTCACACGTGTCAATTATGTAATCTGTCGTTTTCTGTCCAAGTGATCAACAACTGTTCTCCCTGTGGACGACACCCGCGGTTATCCAAATTGGCGGTTTTACTCATTATATTTCTTCCAAGTTCTTTGATGACTTGGATTTTTATCATCGCTGTGACCAAAATGCGAAACTTCATCGGAACTCCACAAAGAACTTCCAAAGAAAACTATTTGTAGAAATTCGAAACTCACTGAACGACGGTACAAATTTAAGAAGCCACCTGAAAACGGTGCAGACGAAAAAATTGAGAAATCTGTTTGCATCAACCAGAAGAAATAAATAGTTACGGTACTGCTACTAGCCCAACAATGATCAGACTGGTTTTAGAGCTCAATCTGCGATGATAGCTTTTATGAAGCGAGGTTTTCTGATTGTGGGTAACAAATCAGAAACTTTATTAAGTTGTGCTGCTCAAGTCGTTTGACCTGTATCTGACGACTTTGTTGGAATTTTCGATTTTGAAAAGAAACAAAGATGTCAATGGCTTTCTCTTTCTGAGAGCAGATGGATCACTCAGAAAAATTGGAAACTAGAACAGTATCCTCTTGAAGAAAGTTATCTTACGAAATACCGTCGATTACTCCAAAACTCTTAAAATTTAGCGGCTTTCCTTCTCAGATTACTGTTTATTTTAGAAACTTCTTTCAGAAAAACGAAATTTCGAAAAAAGAAACATTTCATTCCGGTTACGGATTCCGTATTCCGGGGAAATCAAAAAAATTGCATTCCGTACAACTACGAAAACTACTACAAGTAGTCATGGCAGTTCCAAGATGGGAATATTAAAATCGTTGCTCTTTTCCAAATACAAGTGAAGCATTTCGGGAGAACAACTATTTTAATTCTGAGATTCTCACTATTCCCTAATTTCCACGTATCAAAAAAAACTATCTGACGTCAGATATCAATCCCAGGAAAACTCATCCTAGTTGACCTTTCTGGACGCACACTAAGGCACACACACGTTTTTCTTGTGTCCGACCGGTTATAACAAACCTAATCAAAGTTCCACCGTCCTTTTCTTGGCGAATGTTTTTTAATGGGCGATCCTTATGGTTTTGTTCCGTCATTCTTTTTGTGGGTGGGACATTTTCATTAAATCTCATCAAAAACCTTTTGATGACTTTTTGTCTGAGACCTTTCTTAGGAAGAAACTTCCTACTTTTCATCTACCGCAGTCGCGCGACCAAACTTGAGATCAGGGGAGAAATCGAAACCAAAAAACTAAGAAAGAGTAAAAATTATATAAACAACCACCAGTTCATAACCGAACTAATTTAAAGAACGCGATGACGAAGGACTTCTTTTCACCGAAGAAGGTGCCGCCTTGCTGATCAACTCATCGCCTGCTATGCGTAGCTCGGGTAGTGTGAACATTGATCCAATCGATCTGTTCAAAATCCGAAGTTGGCTTGATAATATGAAACAAATGGTTGCAACAGACGCGCCTCAAGAAAAACCATATGAGTAAGTTGGAGAGATTGGAAAAATCTCCCGTTTTTGGAACGGAACTCAGAAAAGGCGTTTTGGTAAAGCTCTTCATTTGAAAATCGCTGTCATGTAAGCTGTGAAATCTACCCAATAAAAACTGGCGTGATGCTAACAGAAATCTAGTTTTGAAATTGCTAGTTCTACTTTCTCATGCCATTATACCCTAAAATATGGAGAGTGTGAGAATCTGTGGCTCGGTAAATAATGCCTTGATTTTTAATAGTTTTTGGCCAATTTTCACAACAGAAAGAAACTTTTGACGTTGAAATCAAGTTAAGATCCGTTTGTTCAAAAGACCAAAAGGGGATAGGCATTTTGATCAGAACTTCCAAATTGTTGTATTTTTTTAAACCAAAATTCACAAGATCTTTTGAAACAGCTACATATTTCACATCACTGAGTTATAGAGTTATAAATATATCTCAAATCGTTCACCTTTCAAAATGAAGAGGTGCGATCCTAATAAGACAGGAATAATCCTCTTGAATATAGATCTGACAAACGGTTCAAAAATAATATTGGCTAGCAAAGGGTCGTCAAATTTTTGAAGAATTGCTATTCAATATAATTTTCTAGGACGGTTTTTTGTGCTCTTTTAGTCATACTTACAAACCATGGAAAAATATAACAAAATGTGGATCACAGTGAGTTCTATGTCCGTGACCTACTATGGGCCGGATGGTTTTTCGTTATTGTGCCACAGGCCGGGCTAGAAGGGATTTTTTTGGCATTTTTTTCCGACCCGCCGCACATTAACAAGTAGTCATCCAGCCCGTAGAAGGTCACGGACATATAACTCGCCGAGATCTACATGTTAGTATATTTTCCAGCTCATAGTATTGAGTTTGACGCGAGTTAAGCGCCGGCCCGGTTTACAAGTATGCTTTAAATTCTATTTTCTGCGAAATTCTTTGTTTTTAAATTTAAATTGTTCAAAGTCCACTCTGAAAAATTAGAAATCATCCCTAGTTTTTGAAGCAAGTTTTTTATATATTCTACACTTTCTGAAAAATTATAAGTTACTCTTGACAGCGGTGATCAAAAGATCTGAGCTTTTCCAAAAACTCACACTCGACTTGAAAAATTAAAACATATTTCCATGTCACCAAACTTATAGACCATCCTCTCGTCCGGGTAGCAAACTCCGCCGTTCCGGTAGTGGAAAAAGTGTTCACACCATTGCCACAATCCCCCTCGGAGTTCCTGGCCAGAACCTCTCCAATTTGTCAATCCCTGAGATTGTTCAAATTGTGAACAGTGCGCCATCCGAATCGGACGCCACCATCACAGCTACAAGAAATAATACGGAAAATCTTCGAGGCGTTGTTGAAAACACTATAGATGACAATGTCTCTACAAGTTCTTCATCTGGAAGTCAGAAGAAAAAGAAAAGGCGCTTCGGAATCTTCAGTAACTGGTTCAACAAAAACAAATAATTATCGCAAGGTCCATCCTAAAATTCTCACTGTCATTTACTTCCGTCCCTGTTGTTTCATACCCTCAACTAGTCATTTTCATTTTCCCCATACATGCAATTTCCTTCTCCACATTTTTCTTCCATTCCACTTCTTCCATTGTCCAAAGAAAATAATTCCAATTGGTATTACCCGTACAGTCCCCCTCCCCCATTCATCCCATTACTAGCCACGACGTGTTCTTATGTTGTGATTGCCAAAAAGTGTTTCAAAGTCAATCTCGTCTCTCTTTACTGTCCATTTTTGTTTATCTATGTCAATTCATCTGTGAAACTAGTTCCGAAATTCAGCCAGAATCTAAGTCACCAATTTTTCATTGTTCCTGCACACTGCATCCTACTGTATCATTTTTCTTGTATAATGTATTCTTCTTGATATAAAATTTTAAATGTTTTGTTTTCTTTCTACAGGTGTTTCCTGTTTTTACGTAGGAAATGATTGCGAAGCTCAAGAAAGCGATCTCGGACAAGATCACTCGTGTGATCCGTCATTTGTTCGAGTGCGACTTGTCGCAACCTTGCGGTAAGTATTTACGTATCAAACATAGATACTGAAAAGTATAAAAACAGATATCGCCTCTTTTGATGATATTTTTTTGTTGTTTCAATTATACCGCAGAAAGTTTGATTTACCAAAAAAAAATAGCACGCTTGGTGGGTTGGGTTAGAATAGTTTTTCTAACCAATTCGTAATATTTTTAGCAAAACAGAACAAAAAAACAGATTTCTATGAGAAGTAGTTTCTGAAACTTGCTTGAAAACAGTTATGTGATCTGCAAGCACCTCACTGAACAAATTTCGATATTTTTGTGACTGTGTTCCTCCGATTTTCAAAACCTGCTGACTGTAGAAGTAATTTTTTTTTACAATTCTGCATATGAATATTATGACCAATCTTTGTGACGCTTTTTCCTCTAATCTACAATTCTGGCTAATCATATTCAGTTCGTAGGTGTTTTTAGCATTTTTAGCTTTCAGGAAGGTTAATCAGCTAATAAATCGCCGATCAGATACTTTCTATGTAACAGTATTATAGAATTCTTGGCTAAAACAAAAGAAGGTTTCAGAAATTTAGTGAAATTGAAATTGTAAGGGTAACAGAACAAAAGGGTTTAAAATCCATTATCTGAAAATGCCACGTTACAGAATGTCAAGTCCGTCCGGACGACTACTATGTCTCTGCCGACCCGGAGGCGAAGGCGGTCTATCGCCTTCATGACGATCCGGGAGTCATCCCACATTCCGTACTCATTTCGTGGATCGGCAAGGAGACAGCATATATCGAGTGGCGTGATGACGGAGAGAAGCTGTAAGCTGAATATCTGTTTTTCTCTATACGAATTTAATTTTAGCGACTGGAAACGAGCATTGTTCGATCTCCACGACATCTTCTTCGATTGCACCGAGTGGTTCCTTTACCAACGGTAAGTCATAGTCCATTCATTTAGTTGAAGATGTTCAGATTTGATTTAAAGGAAGAAAATGCTTGTCAAGATAAACTAATCAAGCTACATATTTCTCACAAATCTGAAACACGTAAATATTTCCATTTATTCTAGCTCGATCCATGCGTCCACCGTCATCTACCACCGCCGCCTTCGTGCTTCGTACGATCGCCCGATCAGCGCTGCATCACGCACCGTTATCCTTCGTCTCCGCAAAATCGCGGAGTTCGGGCGTCGTCTGTTTACCAGACGTGAGCGCCAACCACTCCAAGAGGCCATCATTCAGGAGTAACAACCACGAACACGTCTATCCCGGCTACCGAATCGACTACTCTTCTCGCTAATCGCCTCCCCTTCTCCCATGATCACCCTTCTTTACAGAAAAGTCCAAGAGATTGTAACACCTTTCTTTAGTCTACCCAAAATAACGTTACTGTATTTTTCCAACTCTATCGCCCACTTCATACCACAGAAATTACTTTCAAACCAAATAATAATGGATTGCTCCAATTAGTAAGCTCAAACGAATAGCACCAAACGTAACTTCGATTCTTTTCAGCTGAAAAGTACCATCCGTTTTTTCTCCAACTTTTCCTATCACCGTCCCTTTCTCCTGTTGTTTCTTTCCTGTCCAATTCATATTTTTTCTCCGATCACGGTCTTGCATTTATCCTCCTTCTTCCGAGGTATTTTGCCCCTTCCTAGCATTTTATCCTTTCCGAGTACTTTGTAAGCACCTCAGTTTTAAATTCCGTCAGATCAAATAGAAATTCTCATGCACATTGGTAACAGTCAGGCAGATAAGAGCAAAATTCAATGCAAGAGACGATGCACTTGTTTCTTGCAGATTTAGCCTCTCAGCTCTGTCTTCTGGATCCACGTCGCTCTTTTTCTTGGCGATTTGTCACTTTTCTACTATTGGTGTTCTTTCAAACAAAATTCGGTTCCTCTTTCTTCTTCCCTAACCTGTCCCTTCAAAACTTTCCTGAAAAGTCACTGCACCCTTTTGATCTCGTGTAGAACCATTTCTTCTTTTCCTTCTTTTCCCACCTGTTCTGTCTTATTGAGTCTGTCCTATTTATATTTTTCTGCTATCAATATTTTGACCACCACATCATTTTTTCACTCAAAAAAAGAAAAATTTTGGAAACCACACCTCCTTCGAAGGTTCTCAAACGTGTTTTCCAAAATTTTTCCAAGCGATCATCATTCTCATTTATTTTTCCCCCCGAAGCGCCCTTCTCAGAAAAAGCCCCACTCTTCCGTGTACAATCCAGTTTTCTTTCTAATCGGCTTATGACAAGATAAGAACTGTCGAGATACTTATTCTATAAGGAGAAAAAATCAAAATAAGATTTGTGGAGCTTTTGACAAAAGAAAACATGGCTGACCAATGCAAAAGTTCGAAACAAATTTTTAATGATTTTCACTCTATGAATTATCAAGACACTGTTCTATCTCTCAGAGCCTTTAGTAGAAACTGTCACGTATATATTTTGAATGTCTTGCATAAATATTTGAAAAAAAATCGCATTTTCATTGTCAGGTTCTTTCATCTCTGGCCACAGTATAATACATTTATTCACAAAGGTAAGTATTAGTAGGAGACGTGAGAAGAAAAAGAGATACAATGTACAATCGTGGGTAAGCATACAATTAGATTTCTGTGACTTCGTGGTCAGAGTTGATTTCTTCCTCCACAGCTAAATGGTTCACAATGGTCAGTGACTTTTTCTGACGGGGCTCTCGGTTTCCAGTCACCAGAATACTTCTGAGATTCGAGTCTGCGTGGGCGTACGGGCTCGAGCCTAAAATACCAGTCAAGTAATAATCTAGTGAAGCGAAAATTATTAGTTTCTTACTCGGATCAACGACCCAGTTTTTGGCCTCTTCTGGGATGGAGTCCATGCTCAGATACTCTTTATTAGCGACACCAAAACCACCGGAGCTCACCATAACGCTGAAAATCAAATCAAACCGGTGATACCTTCCATTTCAATCTAATTAGTCAAATCAAACCTGCTGCTTCTTCGGCTAATCACGAATCTTGCAATGGTTGGGAATCTCAACAACATATTCTGCATGCACTCGCAATGGAGGAAGAAAGCTCTAGTGTATTCTGTGCTCGCAATGCAGAAGACATAAAAATTGAGACAGTGGTTGAGTACTTCTAGAGTGTTTGAGCAATGACGGTAAACCTGCAAAAGTGGGTATTAGCTTTCAATTGTATTGATATTGAGTCTCAGACCTGGAACTTAAAATTATGCTCCATTGCTTCGTTTTGTAAAATCATCACGATGATTTGTGGAACATTTCCAAGTAAGAAAATGACGCAGATTACAATCATCAGCACAGTCAATCGGTTTTCGGTGAAACTTCTGACTAAATATGACTCCTCACGTCTGCAAATGGTTCGATAGATTAATACTTATCTTCAAACGAACCTAAGAACAGGCAAGACACTTGATTCAGAGTCGGCGACCAGTCCATTAGGGGAGCTATTTTGAGGAGGAGACCGCCGAACAAGTTTTCTCCTCCGATCCTAATAAAAAATAATAAAGTTATAAGTTATATCATGAACTTAACACAAACCTTGGTTTGCTTCAGTTTTCTTGTTATGATGAGATTGAAAATAGTCATAAGAAGTACTATTATGAATCTCAAACATTCTCTAGCTAGTTTATAATAGCTGTATATCGACCAATTAGGTTCCCTGAAAAACAAAAACTTTTATATTTGATAACTGTGACTTCTCAACTCACCCACAAAGAAGACTGATATTGTTAACCATGACGTACTCCCCATCTTCATTCTGTTTGAGCGTCCTTTGAAGCACCATCGGCAAATGAATGAGGAATGAAAGCCCTAACATCAGCGCAATTTTCTTGCGAGCTTGGGTCTTCGGGTTTGATGAAGACTTGTGATGTGGTCTAGTTATTAGGAGGAGACGTTCAATTGTCAAAAAGAAAGCACAGTAGAGTCCAGCGATAAGGAAAGTGTTGATAACTGGTGCCTCGATGTAAGTGGTATAAAACATGATGGGAGTGTTATGATCGAAGCGGATCAGTCCGAAATGTGTCAGTATCATAGTCAAAGCAATCTAAATTATTATTCAAGAAAAGTTGAATAGGGTTTGGAGTATCTTACCAAATCGAAATAAGCCAGTGCTCGGATATACATGAATGGTACAGTTTGCAAAGACGGATTTTGTAAAGTACGGATATTGAGAATATTTCCAACCACTCCAAGCACGCAGCATGTTACCTGTAGTTCCAATATCAATGGTGGGAAAATTTTAGTTTTAACACACCTGTATCAATATAAACCATTCTTTGACGTTTTTCAGTTCTTCTGCCAATATGATAGTTTCATTTACACTGACTTCTTTGCAAAACGCTTCCATGTTGAGAACTATTTGGAGCTGTAAATCAAAATTATAAGCAATCAAAAGCGATGTACCAAATAGCGGGAGACAATTTCATGATTCTTATTAGGATTTTACAAAAAATTGGAGAATGGCGTCATGATAGAGTTGAGCGAAGGAGGGCAAATATTTGAAATGTAAATTTTTTTGCTTTTCTTCTCTCCTCTAACCGAAAATGTGTCGGTCGAATTTCAAATTTGCCCTGCCGTCACAACACAGCTCAAATAGGCAAATACGCAATTGTTTGCCCTTCTTCAGAATATCACCAGAGGGCGAATTGAGGGAAAATGAATTATGAAGCTTCAGATTTTTAGTTTTGAAATCATGAGTTTCGGACTTCTAAGAAACTCTGAACCAATATAAGCCTCTCAGCCACCAAAAGCGGCGGGTTTAAAATAAGGGTAAGCTCTTTTGTGCCAGCAATGAGTGAAAAAATGAAATATGATAACTACCCCCCCATTTCTAGATGACTTACTGCTCTCAGAACGTGCATTCTTTTAGTACCTCCACCACTCGAATGGTATAGTCTCAAGTATCAAATAATAGCCAGACTTATATAGATATGCAACATTCACCAAAACCAGATATGAATAAAACCGTTCATGCAGAAGATAAATGAACTCTCGTGATAGGGCAAGACACCAAACAAAACTTATTTTAATGAGCTTGTCATATGATATTGGATATGCAACCTATAGTTTTATATAATATGAGAAATTTGAGTTCAGTTCTGAAAACAGAAGATAACAGGGTTAATATACGGAGCAGAAAAAGAAAAGCATGAAAAGAAAAAGATAACTTTTAGAATTTAACAAATAAAGACAATAAAGAATGTCATCCCAGCATGCCCGTTCAAAGTTACAAGTCAAAATCACAAAACTTCCGGACCACTTATATTGATGAATCACTTCGAAATGTGAACAAAATACCAACCGGAGAGAGTTTTGTGGAGAAGAAGTGCCATGACATTCTGTTTCGAAAGGAATCAAAACCATCTGGTGGCCGAGACACGACTTCGAGATGTAAACTTTTTTCTCGTCAAATGTCTCAGGCCGTACGGAATGGAATGAGAATCGCGTGGGTGGTGTCGAAGAATCTTCTCCGGAAATTGAATGTGTGGGTCGTGTGATGTCAAAACCACATTGATAGAAACCGAAACGGGGCGGGGTTTTAGTTTCGGACGAAACTTTGTTTACTGTTTTGGAGACGCACGCACACGGAGGTGGAATTAATGAGGTTTGATGGGAAGCGGAAACAAAATTTGATGAAAATTTGATGAAAATTTGATGAAAATTTCCGAAAACTAAAACTGAAACCGAAGCCGATTCGGATGACGGACCTAACCCTAAAACAGCATAATGAAGGAATGGAAGACGTCATCACGAGTACTTGTCATGCTTCTTCTCCTTCTTCGACGTCTCATCCTTCGATTTCGTTGTATTCTTTGTTGACATTGGTGAACGCACACCAACAGCCCACGACGTTTCTTCACATACTCTCGGTTTCTCTTTATTGGCAATCAAGAATTCGAATATTTCAATGATGGTGGCGAAGAATATGGGAGAGGAAACAAAAGAGAGTCGCGTGATGATTGTTGTCAGCCCAAAATACTCATTCCGTAATGAAACCAAGACAGATGTGAGGGTGGTACAAAGTACAACATGCACTCATAAATTCTAGTTTTCGCTTACCAGTGACTTCGGTTCTGGGAGAAACGGTTCCGATGAATTATCCGTCATATTTAGGAAATACAGAATGCTCCTCTCAGCTGATGAGAGAAACAATGAAAAAGAAGAGTCCAAAAAATGGTCGATTTTCTCAATTTCAGCTAATCTCACTTAGTTTCCTAGCGTATTGTTCCTCGACACTTCCTAATTATTGCCTATTTCGGGAAAAAACAGTGACTTTACAAGCAATTCTAAAATTCAATGCATACTGTAGCTAAACATGCAAATCACACACACACATAAAGAAACAACACTGACTAGACAACATTAACCAGCTGAAAAGTTTTCTTGTTATAATTCAATATATGGTAACAAATTCAATTAATATATCTAGTGTTCTAAACACAACGAAACATATGGAAAGTCACGAGCTATAAGGTGTGCGCCAGGTGCTTTTTGATAAAGACACGGTCTAATGAAAACACAAAAAAAAACGTATTATTTTTATGACATAGGACAAGATTTTTGAATGATCACGTAATCTGCTTCAGAACATTTAAGCGTACCTTCATTGAAATATTTAGCGAAAAAACAGAAACGGCGGAGAACGTTTTTTTGAAGAATATTCACTGGATTAGCAGAAGCGCTGCTCACCATGCCATATAATTTTTTTGTGTCCCAAAATTATAAACATTCCCTCTGTTTTCTGTTTTTTGTTTTAAATAAACTCACCCATGGGTGTATCCACTCCGAGATCTTTATACATGTACTGAACATAAACAAATTGCGGTTAACGGTCACCTGAAATACTACAACTTTGTAAAACAGAAAGCGTCAGACTAGAAACGCAAGATTAGCTATTCGAAACAATGAAGGTCACTAAAAAGGAGTGTGTTGCGTAAAATTTGTCGCAAGCTAACTATTAAATTTCACATCAGCATAGCATAGCGTTGCACCAAAACATTTCGCCCAATGCATTACCAGATTGGTACCAGAAACAACGTGAAAAAACGTCATTGGAGTTATTGGGTTAATGAGTCTTGAGACTCGTTGTAAATTGTGATGGGGACGCTTCATCGTCTTCTAATTTAATGATATGCACGAGCTCGGATTTCCAGTGTGGAGGATTGTGGAAGCGACCGACTACGCATCTATTGGAGAAACATGCATTTGAAATTAAGTGGGGCTTCTATAAGAGTGTACTTTCAGTGCGAAAGAGAGAGAGCCTCGCACTTTCTAATTCTGAAAAAATTCTTCTTCTTCTTGAAAGAGCTGAAATAATCTGAAAAATATTCTCATCACACCGTCACCTTTATTCAAAATAGATTCCTACAATCAAAACAGCTCGAAAACATTCACAGAAACAACAATACTAAAGGAAACGGGTGGAAAACTATAATTAGCAATAAGTGCATATAAAACAAAGCAAGGTGAGGCATCGGTTGAATCGGAGGCTAAGTAAGCAAGAGATTCTTCACATAGTGATGAATGACATAAGCTGGGTAAAACTGGGGAAGTAGTTCAACGGATGTAAAAGCTGAATAATACTGAGGGAAATGCACATAGGGATAAGTAAACGCGGATGTACCAGGATATCCCAGATACTGGGATATGAAAAACAGGGCAGGGAAGGGTTAGCTACTTAACAAAATGATAAACAGCAAATTAGAAAGAATTCTATTGAAATTATGGATGATTTGGGTATTGGTATATAAAAAGGGTGGGAAACATTGAACAGAAAAAAATTTGGCTAATATATCTGATATATTGATATACTATCAGAACTTCTGGTACAGAAGTAATTATAATTGTTAAAATTAGAGAAAATTAATTGGGGAAATTAGTTCTAATCATACTCTTCAGTCGCCTCCTGAGATTGATCGATATTGAGCAATATGCTCTCCATGAGCTCCAAAATGACTCTGTGGTTACTCTCATCTTCCGCCGCTTGTTGCTCGACAGTGGCCAATTGTGGATTGCTTAACAAATCATTCACGACACCTTGAACAAATCTCTCCTCGTCTACATCGTAAGGTTGTGGAGATGCCATGGAAGCGGCACCGAGCTCTGGCAACTCGGGAGATTGTAGTCTTCTTTGTTGATTTGTACGATTGATTGTACGACAGTCGGTCACCGAGTGAGAATCGACCACCAGTCTACTCTGCGACTGCATCAATTTTTTCATGACGTGATCCTTCTTCTCTTCAATCACTTGGTCGCGGTACATTTCGTACATTCGGAGATCGATACGCGAAATATCTCGTCCCACTGAAAACATTGAATTCCATTAAAATTTTAGTTATGTAACAACTTACGCATTCCATCATAGACCATTTGCTCGGGGAAGAGTTCCAACATGATAATCTCCATTGAACGCAAATATTCATCAGCGGCCTCCTGGAGGTCTGCATCTGGGATGACACGAGAGAACCTTTTGTCTTGGAGTCGAAGACCCATTGCCATGTTGGCTGCATACTTGAAGAATTGATCTACAGTCATGTCACGAATGTGTTGGGGCATTCTTGGAAGAATGTCACCCCGATTATCCGGAATTAAGAGAGCCGCGAGGACGTTTTGGACGTAGAGCGGGCGTTGAAGGAAGGGGAAACGAATGTAGACTTCGAAGCGAGTGTTGAAGACGACATTAGGGACAACAGAGCTTGGGCAAATGTAGGAGCGAATGATAAGAAGATAGTCATTTATCATTATTCTAATCCTCTCAGCTTCTTCGTCATTTTCTTGATTCTCCTTTGGCTCCTCTTGCTCTTCGGGCTCTCTTTCAATGCTTTGCTCAATCTTGATTGCCTCGATATAGTCCTCTGGCATCTTATTAAGCTCTTCTTCCGGAATAGTCTCAAGCGGTGGCATCTTTTCCGGATCATCCCATTTAATTATTGGGTGACGAGGATCCGAGACGGACAACGTGGTGGAAGAGATCTCCGGCTCATCGACATCAGCGATAGTGTCCAATGTGAACACATCGTCCTCTTCTTGATTGGAGTTTGGACGATACAAGTGAGAATCTTGAGGGATGTGAAGTGGAGAAAGTGGCGATAGTGGATTGTAGTGGCCAGATGATGTTGAAGGAAGAGTTGATTCAGTCTGCAAATGGGTTAGGTTATATTCTGATGATGTGAAAACATGGTAAATGTGAAAATATGGTAAATGTGAAAGACATCACTAACCAATCCATTCCGGCGGTGGGGATTTGCTTTGCGGATGCGAAGCGGTTGCAACGGGAAACGGAAGTTGTTATTCGATGAGCTTGGCCCCGCACCATAACTGTCGGATGTCGATGGTCCCTCGTCATAGCGGTTAGAAGGGCCCGCTCCATAGCTGTCAGATGGTCCAGATCTATAGTAGCTGCTTGATGATCCGGCGCCATAGCTGGTTGACGGCCCTTCTCCATAGTCTCTAGATGATCCTCCTCCATAACTGTTTGACGGACCGGAGCTCGTGGAAGGTCCTTCCCCATAGTCTCTAGACGATCCGGCACCGTAGCTGGTGGATGGACCCTCTCCGTAATCTCTGGATGAACCTTCCCCATAACGGTTTGACGGTCCTTCTCCATAGTCTCTTGATGATCCTTCTCCGAAACGGGTTGACGGTCCCTCTCCGTAATCTCTGGATGATCCTGCTCCGTTACTGCTAGAAGGTCCCTCACCGTACATATTTGAAGAGCCTTCACCAGAATTTCTTGATCTCTGATTGTTTCTGGAGAGCTGAAAACGTAATCGATGAGGATAGATGCTTCTGGATTGTATTAGTCTACCTCGTATTCTCTTTTTGACTCTTCCACAGCTCTTTGGAAGTCTAATTCCTCGTCTCGACAACTTTGAGCTTGTGAAAAGTCGAGTCGCCGACGAGAAGTTGGCCCATGCTCCAAATCATTGTCATTTTCATTGAGACGACGACGCTTTTTCTGAAAATTTAAGATATATTTGAGATTTCGATAACAGTAGGTTTACCCATGCCTCGTTGACAAGCGGTCCCATTTGTAGTGGTGCTTGGGTCCCAGAGCTACGACTTCCAGAGCTATTGTTGTTGTGTTCAGTTGGGAGCTCTCCAAAAAGTCTTGTCACATTTGGAACTCGAGCCAATGGCTCTCTCCTGTTGCTCAGATTTCCAGATCTGGTACCCGATAGTTCTTCAAGTGGAATCTGGATCGGGTTACTGACAACACGATACGAATCAGTTCTGGCACTCAATGGAGACGTCTCCGGTCCTTTTGGAGAACCCGGTGGAACTGGCGGTATTGGTTTGTGTAAAGGGAACGGGTGTCCGTTGAGAACCTCGCGATATCCGCTAATGTAATCCGAATCTTCGAATCCTTCAATACTGTATGGTGTTGGAACGAATTCTTCACTACGCTCGTCGATGCATTGATTGAAGAGGCGGTAACACTCGTCGTAGCCCTTTGTGTTGCGGGCGCGATTTTCTCCACCTGAACTTGTTCTCATTTTTTTAGAGGCTATCCGTCATAGAGCTCTTACCATCATCCATCATCAAAAACTTCTCATCGAGCGCTTGGATAGTTTGAGAAGATGTATCGCTAGAGGACCTTTGATTAGACCAGTTGGATCTGCGAGCGTGTTGAGCAAGTCGATCCTCCTCCTCTTGAAGTTTCAACGCAAAACGATAGTCAGCGTCTAATTCATCATATTGTGGAGATGGTGGTGGTGATGCAGATAGCGGTGGTGATGCAGTTGGAGTGTGCGGACCAACTCTGAACGGTATTCCTCCGACTGAAAATATGAAAATGTGATTTTCATCTCCATGTTTTAAAATTTTTAAACTCACTCTTGTGCGGTCTCTTCTTTTTCCGAGGAATAACGTTGCCATTCTCTGCCTCCTCCATTTGCTGATCCGGCATTGCAGCTCCTTCAATGGGATATTCTGATGGTTCTTCTTCAATAAAAGGTTCACTGACATTCTCTGGATTGTACTGAAGATTATCGTCGTCGTCGTCAATTTCCTCTTCATGGTAGTTAACCTCCGGGCCGTCATAGAATAAGTCAGCGCCGGCCGCACCTTCGATGATTGGAGACATTGGAACATAGTAATGTATTGGTGAGGAACCCTCAACAGCTTCAGCTTCTTCTCTCTGCTCAACCATATCACCGTTATCTTCGTCATTAACGTTTTCATCGACTTCATCTTGTTCAATTGGAGCATTTTCAAGATTCTCAGCTCCAACCTCTCCAGTTTCCGATGTTTCATCCTTCACCACTCCATTTTCCATCGGCATTTCTTCAACTGGCGATCCGACTGGAGATGAAGAGCCATTATTATCGATTTTCTCTCCGGATGCTTCCGTTTCGGCAATCATCGACTTGCCACTCTCTATCATCTTTCCGTTAACGTCTCCGCCAGAATCTCCTTCAGAAAGTTGCATTGGCGGCGAAAGGGGATTTCCGTTTTCCTCTGGCTCATCGACAACTTTAGCGGCGTTTTCATTCAACGAGTTCGCAACCACTTTCTTCAAGATCTCGCTGTCGGCTACTACCACGTGCTCATTCGCGTCGGTTGTTCCACCCTCCGGATTGTCCATTCTGGCGATAGATGATATCGGTGAGATCTTTGATAATTTTACCCTGAAATATGAAATTTTAATAGAATGTTTCGTAGATTCTATAAAGAAGCAATAAAAAGTAGTTAAAATCATTAGGCGCCAGCAAAAAGTCAGCACCTTTTCGAAATACAGTTTACCTAAAAAATTTTCTCCCGATTTTCTTGGATTTCGGCGATGAAAACAGTTTTTCAATAGGAAACTTTGATTGAAAATTAATTTTTTTTTATTTTTTAACTTTTTCCATTGAAATTCATGGGGGAAATCAGAAAATTCAAGAGAAACAAAGGAAAAACAACCAATTTGGGACGATGAGCGGCCGACAGAAATTATGTTAAAATCGTCGTGGCCGTTAAACATGAGGCGGCAGGAATAGCGGAGTGTCGTTGCATACACGTTTGAAAGAAAAGGAAAAGAAAGGGAGAGACGACGGGAAGGACGAAGACACATGAATAAGAAGAGAAGTGTAGAGGAGAGAGATGGGAAATTAATGAATATGTTGTATTTTGGAGAAAAAGAAGAAAAAAGAAAAAAAGAGATACGAAACCACACACACTAGTTGAGAAACGATTGATTGGGCGACATAGCAAAATCGTTTTTATAACAATTTACCTGTTACAGTGAAGTTATCGACAACAAAATTACCAAACTATAATATAAACCTGCTGAAAAAGACAGAAAAACCATTTTTACTGTATTTTTCTGCTTCAGAATGGCTGCCAGCTTATATTTATATCTAAAAAATTGATATTTCACAAAAAACTGCTTATTTTCCACAAAACAAAAAAAAAGACAAAAAACTAGGCTATCGTGAGAATCGAGACTGGATTTTGAGTATGTCTGTCTGCTGAATGATATTTTAAAAGACCAATATATCTTTTTTCGAATTCCATGCGTCGATAGAAAAAGGGTGCTTGACCTTTTTTCGCCGTGCGTTATCAACGTCGATAATCTTGATAAGGGATTCTTCATTCAATTTACAAGAGAGACACCTGGGTGGAATGACATTCGGAGTGTATTTCTCTTTTTCGCTAAGAAAACTGATGCAATGAGGCGATTAAAATGGAATAAAGCGGCAGTAGACAGTGTTCGACAGGATATACTTAAATTTCACGGAGAGAAAAAAGGGAAAAAGATTTCGGTATGTGGGAGAGATTCAAACGTGGCTTTTTTCCAACTCAATATGCTGTTTGAAAATCTAAGTTTTTATCAGACTTGTCGAAAATCGAGCCGCCCCGGAATCAAAAGTGAACACTCTTTTTTTATTAATTTTTTTAAACTTTTGAAAATTCAAAGTAAAAGTGCTCCAATTATCATACATATTAGCCTTTCGATTAAATTTTGAATTTTTCGTCGAAAACTATACTTTTTTCAAAAAATATCAAAAAACATCAAAATTGTTTCAAAAAAAGTTTCGAAACCGGCCGAACGAGCCGTGCTGGAAATCTTTTTGACTTCAACCCGGCCCGGCCCGTGACTAGTCTGGTTTTTATAAATACACTACTAGTACGTTTTGCATTTCCAAAATGCAGGAGAGGGTTGCTTAGTTATGTATCAGGGACTGGTGATATGTATGTAAGTGAAAAGGAGGATTAGCTGAGGATTGCACTTTTTCGTTCTCCTTTTCCCCATATATACTAATAAAAGGAATGAGAATGAAGTAGCTGTCGTATTATGAATGAAACCACCCGCATCTTTAGAATACACCCAATTAGGGATATGACACAAGGAAAGAAAGACGAGAGAAGCTAGTCATTATAGGAAATGGAACACCACTCCCAATACCACCTGCGTTCCCGCCTGAGCTAAATTTAGTGAGGATCGATATAATTCATCTGTCAGGTTGAGCAAGAAAGGAAATTGAAGAAGTGGTTTCGATTCTTTGATTAAAAAGGAGAGGAAACGCCCGAAAACAACGGCGAAGCGTGTGTAAGAAAGGATATGAAGTACAAAACCGAAGCAGTTGGTTTTCTGAGTGGGGGGATTGGAAGAAAGGCGGTAAATGTGGAGGGATGCGTTATTTTTGAGAAAGTGATAGAGCGACAGAAGAGTAGTTTCTTGGGAGTTTGACTTTGATAATGATAAATGGGTATTGATAACGAGGAAACGTACATATTATCAGTTTTCTGATATGCAATTAGAAAACTTCAATCAATAAGAGTGGTCACAATTGGTCAATCAAGCGGGAAGAAAAAAGCAAAAAATGAAATTGTCCCTGCGCCGGGAAATTGTATAGTCCCAGAATTGTCAATTTTTCCTGTCAACAGTTGAAAATAACAATTTTTGAAACTGGAGCGCGCTGTTACTAGAAATATTAAATATAAAGTCAATTTTTGTAGGTTTTGTTTTGTTTAGAACTGGATTTGGAACACCTTGGAACACCACACCCAATACCAATTTTTCAGTTCAAGCATTTTACAGCTATGTATGCATTTCTAACCGTCAAAAAGCGTCAAGGCGCGCCATAACGTCAAAACTCATGTAAATGGATGTGTGAGCTCTAGAAACGCGTCAGAAGCGCGCCAGGTAGTCATAATTGACAGAATGTATGCAACATTACGATAATTTGAAAATTCAGTAGCAACGATGAAAATGTGTCTAACTGCAAGAAACTGCTCATTTCCTGCAGCGTTCCAATAAGATTCTGGAAATATTATTGAGTCTGTATTGTGATTAGTCATATGTTTGCAGCAAAATATCTCATAAAAGCAATAACGGAAAAAAAACATTATTTGATGATGTTACGTTTTTTCCACTACAGCTTGAAACCGTTAATTTAAAAGTTGATAATCCTGTCTCTACTGTAATTGAATGATTCATTCTAAAAAACTTTCCAAAAATAACCCGACTTCCAAAAAAACAAAAAGAACATGCGACATGACGCACTTCTAGAGTGCACATGAGTACTGTGCTAATTGAATAACTCGCATTCCATACAGAATTAAATTCCTCTTTGTTCCATTTCTTCCCCATTTTCACACTTGTTATCCCCTGATCCTCTTCGGCAGCTTTTTCTATTGGTTTCCATTCTCCACAAAAAATACAAAGTCATTTTGCCATCACTTTCTTGCCCCGCATTTCGTCCCACCACAGGCACACATTCGTTTTGCACACTCTCACATAGACACACACACAGAGGAGCGCGCACATTTTGTGAAGCTGAGGCCCCCCTCTTCGAGCGGCGGTCAGGAGCGGTGTGCTCACGCGCCCGACGTGTGCACTCGGCTCGTTTCGCCCCGGAGCATCCGAGCCGTTGCCACTAGCCTCGGCCGTCCCCGCAGTCTTCGGAGCTCATTCGGCTCCTCGGGTGGCCAATACATCGATCGGCAACTCATTGCCACAAGGAGGAGCACGCGCGACCGGCAGAGCAGACCATGGAAGCAGCTTCTCGCCCCCAGTTCGCTGTGTTTTTTTTTGTCTGCCCGCCGGCTCCTTCTCTCCCCCATTTTCGGTGGGTGAGTCAACGAGAAGGCGGCGGCAGAGGAGGAGTAAGATAGGAGCCGAAGAGCCAAGAGCAAAGAAGATGGAGAAGGAAGAAGCTCCCCCGTCTGGTTCTACCGCCTTGTTTCTTCTGAAGAAAGAGAGACAAGTGTGCCCCGCCTCGAATCCGAATAATCATACGTTTAGGATGCTGGGGTTCTACGCACACTGTGGGCCCACTCGAAAGTTGTGCGAGGAGCACAGCGCCAAACACCTCCGGAGGGGGGCTCTTCCTCTTCCCGCCTACTCTACTACAAAAAACACATTGCACGACGAGACCCTCATTTTTCTCCATTCTTCGCCGTTTCTTCAGCTGCTTCCAGCAATCACGTGCTGGAAAAAATTGGGAGCTATGATGACAGTTCTAGCATTCAACACAGGCATTGTTATGTTATCAGTTGTTTTCTTCAGTTCTCTTCAGTTACCTTTCAATCAACTCCTTTGGTTCTCTTCACTATCGGTTATGGAATTATCTGTTCTGTCTCTTTCTTCTGGTTTACACTTTTCTACTCCATCACAATATTTTTTACTGCCAAACTTTCAGATTGAATGGATATTGTCCCAGATCTACCAGATGAAGAAAACGACGTCTCCCGACTCAATATAGGATTACGGTACTACTTGATTCGGAAGGTGATCAGAGTGGTAGTACCAAGACCGGATATCAATGCTGGCTACGATGCCAGAATGATAGAATTTGTTGCATATGTCAAGTACTTGGAGAAGAAGTCGTTTGAGAGAGCGCAAACAAGGGATGACTACTACGCACTTTTGGCGAGAATCATATTTAGAATGCAGAAGCAGCTGGCGACACGGCCAAAGGGACCAGCAGATGATCGTGAGTTGGAGGGTTTTTGAAAAAAAGAGAGATGGCTACAGTACTGGCTATAAAGAATGCGACAAATGCAGTTTTTAGCTGAAATTGGTCAACTTTAATTCACAAGTTCATTTTTATAATTGATGATTTTTTGTAGGTCTCAATCTTAAGAAGTTACAAGAAAGTCAATGTAAAAAACTCATATTTTAGCACTGAAGAAGGGCCGCAATTGCGGGAAATTACTTTGACGATTAATAACTTTTTAGGATGTGTCCAAACAAAAAAAAGTTGTTTACTATGAAAATTTAGCACTACTTGTGATCGTTACACTCTATAAACCATCGATATTGTGATTCGATCAGGGAGACCGTCTCACACTCACAAACTTGACTATTTTAAACTAAGAACTGAAAGAGTTGCAATCTTTATACCCTCTACTGTAGTTCCCACCAGTAGAAATACTGTATTTCAGCATATGGAGACATTCCTCTACCACATGAACTTGCCGACTTCATGGGACTATCTCAGGAAGAACTGGAAGAATTCGATGAGGAGCAGAACCCTCAAGGGCCTAACGCCAACGATGAAGCAGATTCCAAAGAAACGATAACTGGTCGTGTTCGACAAAGTGTTATTGATAGACTTGGTACGATGCTGTTCCCACCTCCGGATCCATTTGCATACTTTGATGGGCGTATGGATACGATAACTGAGAAGTTAGAAGAGATCGAAGAAGAAGCTTACAAACAGTGTGAGGATCGGGATGACTACTTCAACATTGCGTCTCTCAGAGCATACCGTCTTCAGAAGGAATATAAAAGGAGTGGAGAATCTTATGTAGACCGTGAGTTGGTGGAGAAGAAATTTTTAGCTCTGTAAATATGATTTAATTTCAGGTCTTGTAAGGTATCCGGTCATTTTCTTCCAAACCGAAACAGTCGACACCGGTGGCGATCTTCTTCCAGATCTCTAAACGTTAAAAAAAAAATATTCAATTGTACATACACCGTTTATAGTTCCTCTCGTAGTTTCTTGCTTAATTACGTTTTACTAGTTTTTTGCACTCTCTCTGCCTCCCAAACACCATTTCCTCCTCACCACTTCCATGTCTCCATTCCCCCTCCGATGATCCGTATCCCAGATGTAAACCAATTCATGTGAAACCAAAATTTTCAGTCAAAACTCTGAAATCACTCTGAATAAATGTTGATGATTATGAGAATCTGATTTCAGGTACGAAAGTTTCCACTGTAACTGAAATCCGTTCTTGAAAACATTACCACAGTATTCTCAGATATTGTCATAACCCTAAGTAAAATATCAGAAGCGCTTAATTACATATTTAACAGTTGACAGAGAAAATCATGCAAACCATACTCGTCAAGTCCCGGGTACTTGGCGCCAGATTTCAAAAATCAAATTTTTTCGATTTTTTTGAAAATGTGTGAATTTTTCTGGCGAAAAAGTAAATTTTCATAATATCATTCAGAATTAGTGAATAATCATCAAATATAATCACTTTTTTAAGAAAAATTGAAAAACTCTCAAAAAAAGTTGATTGGTTCATTTTTTGAAGCCGGACCTTCGGGCTTTTCCGTGTCGTACTTTGACAAGTATGGTCGTAACCGTAATTAATATATAAGAAGAACTTAATTCCATACATAATTTTATATTCTGAATTAAAAATAGGTGAATTTTGAAACGACAGTTTTCAATGGATTACCAGGTCAGACGGATTTCCGTTTTTAACCCAAAGCAGTTATTTCTATAGCTCATCAGCCAGTTAAAATTTAAAAAGGGGGAAGTTGCCCTTTCAACTGACTCATCCCATCGTTGTACCCTAGTTTCTCTTTTTCCTGCGTTTTATTTTGTAGGCTAGAAAAAGAACGCTTGGTTTTATGAAACGCAGATACTCTGTTCAATCGACAATTCTTCTTGGCGCCCTACTCTCATTCTTCTCTCCTAGGCTCCTGTGTGGTTAGGCGGCCGTTGAATTCTTATTTTTTCTGAATTCTAATATGTATATATATTTTTATTACTGATATTTTCATAGGAAGGGTATTATGAAGTACCTCGGTAAGTTTTGAGAAATCTTACATTCGTATTTTGCAAATTATATTTTTTCAGCCATATAAACCAATCAGTGTGAAGAGGTGGCATTATGGGGATGACGGGTTTGTAAATATGATAAGTGAGTTAATGGTTATCAAATTTTTTTGCAATTCCAATTATTTCAGGATCTCTTCAATTTGACAATCAGTGGTGTTTCTGAGTTGTTGGTGGTTTGGTTGTCGAGTATCTGACGGGTTTCTTATAAGTGAGTTTATTCATCTCTGCCAGCTTTTAGTAATCCCACTGATTTCAGAATCTCCAACTGTACCGAGGATGGAACGATCGGGTTTTCAATGAACGGGATTTCAACGGGGTTTAAATATGGTCAGTTGTTGACTTCCAAATTATTTTAAAACTTTTTGTGTATTTTAGGATCTCACTATCGGTGCGAGGATGCTGGAACAGGACCGGTGTACGACGGGTTTCCAATTTGTATGTTTCTTTGTGAATTACAAACGTGTTTTCCAATATTTCTATCATTTCAGGATCTCCCCAACTTCCCTACAAACCGGAATTCAATAAAAATGGAGTTTGACTTGAAAATAAAAGTTTTGGTATTTTAATAAAAGTGGAGTTTGAGTTCCAATATGAGATTTTGTAAATAAAAATGTTTTTTTCCTAAAACATGTCTTATTTGTTTTACGAAATCAAGAAGTTGAGGTAAAAGAATACTCGTCGAAGATTGGAGATTGAAGCTGGTCGGTTGACAATATTTATAACATAGAAGTGCAGGCAGCAGGGAAAAAACCGTAAAGAACCAAGTAAACTACAGCAACAGATAAATGAAAATTGAACAAAAAAGACGATTTTCAAGAAAAAATTGTACCACATAAACTAAAATAACTTATTTTGGTCAGACATGTTTCAGAACAACTTCTGAACAAGAACGACTACATATACGTTAGATCTGTATTGATATTGCTAGTCAGAACATTTTTTATTCACTAATTCTTAGATGTTTCGAAAAATCAATTTCTAATGAAATTTATAAAAGTGAAACTAATTTTTCCTAGAATTTTCAAAACGTATGTCAAAATCAATGAAATCTCAGTCTTGCACTATTTTTCACGCAACTTGAGGTTCAAATGATGTTCTTATCAGCTACTATTCCCTATCAAGTAGAACAACACACTCCTCCCCGTTTCCCTTCTGGAAAACGTATCCTCCTTCTCATGTCTGTGTTTTCTCCGACCGAATTCTGAAAAATGCCTCCTCATTGTCTGGATCTTGTTTTTTTCTTTGCCAACGTCAAAACACCATTTGCCTTCGTCTCCATCGTTCTTACTTTCCCATGTGACTGCTTACCCAAACAATGTGTCAGCAGTTCTTCGTCGCAATGGTTGGACAACGGAGGAGGCCAGTGAGTGTGAGGTCACAAAAAATTGGCAGAGTGCCAAGACAGCGAGGCAAACAGTCTGTTATATCACACCATACGCGCATAAGAATGGGTAATTAGGATCGTCTGTTAATCTTTGTAATCCATCAAGGCAGCTGACAACGATGAGAACGACGAAGGCTGCGAAGGAAGAGAGGGCTCTGGATAAGAAAGAAAAAACACAGTTATTTGAATATTACAATGATTTATTACTGGAAGCACTTGGAGGAAAAAACTGGAAAAGAAACAAAGAGGCAAAAGAATGACACGTAATAAAGAGCTCTCCTTTTCAAAAAAAGGAGAGTATGAACACATAACAGAGGGTTGGGTTAAAATGCAGTCAGGATCAATAGTGGGTTACAATAAAATGGAGAACGCTTAAAAAAACATGAGATCATTATTTAGTTGGGATGGTTGGTGCTGCTTTAGACGGCAACAGTAGCTGGGGCTACGGCAACCTTCTTAACTGCTTTCTTGGCCACTGGCTTGGAGATCTTCTTTGGTGACTTCACCTTCTTGACTTTGTCTCCAGTCTTCTTGGCGACGGACTTCTTAACGGCCTTCTTCTCTCCAGTAGCAGCCTTCTTGACAGCAGTCTTCTTGGCGGCAGTGGGCTTCTTGACAGCAGCGGCTTTCTTGGCAACCTTCTTCTCTCCAGTAGCAGCCTTCTTCACTCCGGTAGCAGCCTTCTTCTCACCAGTGGCGGCCTTCTTGGTGGTTGGCTTCTTAGCGACCTTCTTCTCTCCGGTAGCTGGCTTCTTAGCGACCTTCTTCTCTCCGGTAGCTGTTTTCTTAGCGACAGTCTTCTTGACGACAGTCTTCTTGGCAGCGGTCTTCTCTCCAACACGGAAACGTCCAGTGGCTCCAGTTCCAACGGTTTGAACGAGGGCCTTGCTGGCGACTCCCTTCTTGAGACTGTCACAGAGACGAGTATTGATCTGAAAGGAGGGATAATAAGTTATTGATATTCTAACTAAAATACTAACTGATACTAACTAAAGCTATTATACTAGATAAGCTAATTAGTTTTAATAACATACCTTAATGATGTTGTCTCCGAGATTGAAGTTTTGGGAGATGTACTTCAAGATAGCAATTTTGGAAGCTCCTTTGCGCTCCTTGATTTCAGTAATAGCAGCGACGACCATGTTGATGTATGGTGGATGGGTAGATGGAGCTCTGGCCTTAGCGACCTTAGTTGGCTTGTCAGCCTTTGGGGTCTTTGGGGCTTTTTTGGCTTTTGGGGACTTGGCTGGAACAGCAGCTGGGGTAGCTTCAACAGCGAGGGATGCGACGGCGGTGTCGGACATGATGATGATGATTTACACTTGGAAAGTGATGGTGGATGGTGTGTCGCCACCTTCTATATGAAGGACGCTCAACCCCCCTGTCGGGACACACTCTCCGCCCGCCGACTTCCCCCGAATACTGCACGCCTTGGTTGTAGGGTGGGTGGGACTTAGAGAGCTGTAACTTGCTGGAAATGTAATAAGAGAAATGCTTATTGAGATCACAGACGGTACACTATTTTGTCTACAACATATCCAAAACTTGAAAGATTTGGAATAAAAATGAGGAGTTTAGAGTTGTTCAAAGACAAACTAAAAAATTTATTTGAGATGAGCTCACTGGAAAGCTGATAACACTCCGAGTTATCAATGTATCCCAAACGAAAACACATATTCTTATAGATAAATATTTTCTCTACACGCTCATATATACTTCAAACAGTTCATATTCAGTTTTCATATCTAAAAAATCGGTTGAAAGTAGAAATTTACTTTAGTACTGACTTTGCTTCCGAATTCCAGAAAGATTCAAGCTGCATGGTATACCGAAAGTTACATATTCTTGAAGCCCAAATATTTTTCTATTCAAAAAACAAAACTTTGTGAAATTTGGTGCATTCTCCGAGGAGCTGCACCACTTTGTAATAGCGCGGTGGTGTCGTGCATTGAAGGTTGTTTTCGCTTTTTTGCGCTTGTCGACTAGTACTCCCACTAAGAATGATCGGAAATCAGTAGACATTTTTGATAGGGAACTTTTCTGATACAAGGGTTAATTTCTAAGGATATGATCCGAAGATTCTATGTATTAACAACTTCATAGCTGTTCCATGTTGTCATGCACGCGGTGACCGTTGTGGTAAGTATATGTACTCAAATGTTCCAAGTGTTTTTATTAAAATGATAAAATGTTTGATCTTAACTCATTTTGTTTCAGAATCTAGAGTTCGATACGTTGTTTTTGATAAAGTTATGCTAATTAGACGTTTGAATCTATAGTTTGGACCATATGTATGCATAAATTAGATCACACTAGCGTTGAAAAATGAATCATGACATTAATGTGAGGTTTACGTGTATTATACGGTAGAATTATCATTCCTACACTCATTGATGATAGTACCTGCTTATAGTTTTGATAATTTGGCATTGTTAGAACAAGTTGTACAGGAACTTCTCCACGCATAATTCCTTCTAGCCGAAAAAGTAGTGTAGCAAATCAATCGGTTACAAATTATATTGCTCAAGATATTCGGCCAATTTTTGAGACAGAATCCGATACATTTCTGATTTTTCGGTACTTTCTCACGTTTTCTTCACAGAACTGATAGTGTTTTTCTTTTATTCTCTAGCCGTGCTCAATTTCATTGCATATCACTTTGAATATCAATATTCTTCTTATTTCTATGAAAAGTAGCTTGCTCTTCTACCTTACGAAATGTGCATCCAAAGTGGTCTTCTAATTTCTACTATCCATTCGTGACCTATGTGTGTTTTTGTTTTTCTGGCAACGTGCCAAGTGCTGTCTGCACACCCTCTTTCTCCTTCTGCGTCTTACTTGATGAATGGATTACATTCTGATGAATAGAAAAGGGATCATGGAATTGAAATATGTTAATTGAAAACGAGGGCAAAGAGTGTCTGGGAAAAGTAAATTGATGGTGTACACTGGAATAGACATTTTCGGCTTCTATATATGAAAATTAAATTTTTTTGAAGTAATGTAGTATTGCTATAAATCTTCTCCCTTTCAGAATCTAAAAGTTCAAATGCTTATCTGTGTGTCAGATTTATATTCCTGCAATATGAAAATAATGCCTGCATTCTCAAGAAGGTACCAGGTCTTTTCCATTTACCTCTCTTTCTCTCTCATACGTACGTTTTGAGTTGGCAAGTGGGGTGTTCTAATGAGTCGTAAATCGAGAATAAATGAAGAGGGAAAACAGATAAAAAATTAATTGTGGGAAACCAGATAAAAAATTAATATTAATTTAGTGCTAACATTCATGTGTGTTATTGTCTTCGATTAACACAGAATGATCCCCGTGTTGGAAAACGTCTCTTGTTGAACTTTGTTTTGCAACACGAGTTTTGAGATGACCTTTTGAAATTCAAACTATTAAATTACCACTTTTCAAACGTGGTATACTTAATTTCTATTATACAAAGCGAAAAAAAAGCGGGCGCGGTTTCTTGGCAATGTGCCAAGTGTCGTCCGCTATCTGAATGACTCTCAACATACAGTGGCGGCCATAATCTTATTCCGCTTGTGTTTCTCGGTCATAACTTTTTTCAAATTGGTCGGATTGACCTGAAACTTTGGAAAAACATTAATTGTAGAGTATTTGTTGTATTTAATTAACATTCTTGGTGAAAAATTATGTTTCATAAATTTTAAATAAAATTTTCGGAAATCACGAAAATTCGAGAAATCGCTTATTTTTATTTCCATGACCGGTGTATCAACAACAGATTGTTTAATTAGTGTTTATAATAGTTTTCTGATAAAAAAAGTCTTGATGTTTTTTTTTTGACCACTGGACCAATACTCTTGACTTGTTACCTATATCTTTCCAGCTGTCAAAGTTTGGTAGTTATAATATATGGGGTTTTGAACTTCAAACTTCTCTAAAACTTGTATTTTTTGTAGAGAACTGTATCGAACTCTGTCAAACTATTGAGAAATGTGGAAAATTTTTTATATAACATTCTTATCTTGATAGGTCCCCTAAATTACACTACTGGCTATAATGAATGCGATACCTGCAGTTATTAGTTGAAAGTGGCCAACTTTGTGAGTGTGAGACGGCCTTCCTGATAATCTCACAATATTGATTGTTAATGGACTATACAGATCACAAATAGAGCTTTATTTTTGTAGTTGACAGTTTTTTTGTACGAACACATCCTAAGAAGTTACAGGCAATTAATTTAAAAATCTCAAAATTCTTTCCTTTCAACACTGAAAAAGGGCAATAATTGTTTCTTATCCGAAGATTCCAATTTATAGGTTTCCAAAGTTTTGAAATAGGATATATATTCAAAGTTAAACTTCTTGGAGCAGCGATAATTGGTAGGAATTGAGAAAAGTTGCTTTGCCAGGAACGGAATATTGAATGGTCACGTAGATTAGTTGTAATTAATACGCTCGGCTAATACCTTCGTTCCAGAATGACTAGTCCTATGTTATACTTGTCGATTCGGACGGTACATCCGGGCCTCCCTTTGAACATCTTCAAGAGTCGCATCTGATTGGCGGATACTCCGTTTGGGGAGTGATTTCCACAACCGGTGTTGAAAGTAAAACTCCCCACTCCCATCGTGTTATAAACGACTTCAGCATACATTGCTAACCCTTCTTCACTCATAAAATGCGGGTCGAAGTATTTCCAAGATTTGGGATATAAATTTTGATTCCAGTTGACGATTTTGTTATCGATGTCTTCTTTCAGCTGTTGTCTTTTGAAGTGATCCACTTCCTTATTTTTTCTTTCGTGCATCTTTTTGATTGTTTCATGAAACTTCTTCTTTTCCTCCTTGTGTTTCAAATTAAAGACAATCATTGGCCTCGATTTGAAATCCATTCTTAAAAAAGTATTATTTTTCTGAATAAAAATGAATCACAGGAAAAAGTAGAAGTACAACGAAAAAAGGGAAAAGTGTTCTCAGAGGATTACGGTAGTGGTTGAGTAACAGAAATTAGCCTTTGAACTCTTGTTTCAAGACGTTTCTGAAAAAGGGTGGGAGAGAGCGCAACTAAAAAATGAGTTCCAGAGTCACTAGAAACTCCTACCAAATCTAATAACTACATACGATGGACCTGTGGAAAAATATTACATTTTTCCTTTTTCAGTTGATAATTTTAGTACCATATGTAACTGTTTTTGGAACATGAAGAGTTATCAGTTTTAACTGTGCTCTATTCGAGTACTAATTTTTGTAGTTGACAACTTTTTTGTGACCATAACTTGCTAGGGAGTGTTCATACAAAAATTTGTCAACTACAAAAATGAAGCTACACCTTTGTTCCGTATGATCCAAAAAAGTAATTTTATAGAACAGTTAGTTCTTGTATGACACGCACCTTTGTGCCTGATTTAAGAGAAAAAAAGAATAAAAATTAACTGAGAATTTTCAGTTAGAACTTTTTGTAGATAGTGATTCAGGTCAAAACGGTTTACAAAATAAAAAACCAAGAGTCGAAACCGATGATGAATTAATAAGAGAGTTTCTGAAATTTCGAGCCGAAACAAAACAGACCAGTTTTAGAATGGGCAAGAGGAAGGAAAAAACTGAAAAAAACTGAAGAAAAACTGAAGAAAAACTGAAGAAAAACTGAAAAAAACTGGAAAAAAGTTGTGAATAAACTGTTCGCAGCACGGTTTAAATAGTGTATAATCCAATTTTAACAATTGCATTCTTCAAATTCAACAATTTGCAAAAGATATCGCGAAAATCTCAATTTTCAGATATCGCGAAAATCTCAATTCAATATTTCTGATATTTGTTTTAAATTGCATTAGTCATAGACCGTCTACAGCAATATCTTTCCAAATACAATTTGATGTATCTGAAATTATTTGTTTAATTGGTTTCTCTGCACTCTCTCTTCTTTCTTGGGTCTCTAGAAGTTTGCCCGATACGTGAGCTTCTTGGTGTTTTTTAATGTTTTTCGATGTTTTTGTTTTTGTTTTTTGGTATGTGTGTGTTTAGATATGTAATATTTTTCCTGAATTCATTTCATGAATTTTCATGAATTCATTTCATAAATTTAATAATTTTTTTTTCAGTACACCTTTTTATAAAAATTAACGTGAGCACTGTTTTTCGAAAAAAGAGGGGTGGAACGAATTGGACACCTTTATTTTATTACTTTTTTCGTTAATTTTTTCTTCACTTTTTAGGTTTCCCAAAATTTGTAAAACCCCTTTCGAACCTTCTTTTTTCCTTTCGCGTTTCTTTTGTACTGTTAATCTTATGATTCTCGGTTTTTGGTGCTGTTCGTAAGTGAAAATATGTTTTTTTCCCAAAATGAAAAGTTTGCGGTCAAGTTATGTTTTTTTTCTGATTACCAAGACAAAAAATGACAGTTTGGAACGAAAGAAAGTCTTATCGTTAAGAGACACTTCTGTGTACATAGTATGTTTCTCAACTGATAAGAATTCATTAGCTTTTAAAGTATTGCGAAATTTTTGGCTCTTTGGTAGAACGAAGCAGTCAATTTGTACGGTTCAGCATTTCAGTTAAAATTGGTGTCAAACCGTTTCGGCGCATAACTTTTCGCTCGTTTTCTCTAAATATGTAATATTTATTATTAACCAGCCTGGCTGCCGCGCCTTCGGCGCTTCATCCGGCTGGCCTCTTCTTATTTTCCTGTTCACCCCCTCACAAAAGCGTTCACGTGGCCGAGTGGTTAACGAGCACGCCTGTCGCTGAAAGGGCGAGGGTTCGACTTTTGCCCAGGGCGCGCTCTCCCCTTTATTTCTCAAAAATCTTGCGGACATCCTGAAAAACAGGCAGACAAATCCACAAACAGAGCCCACACGCGTTTCATATATAAGAATGAATAAGAAACAAACGAGACAATTTTTTCAGATCAAGAATGTGTTGTTGAAAAACCGTATACTTCAACACTGAACCAATCCCCACACTAAGTGTTTCTCAGAAATCCTGATTGTCATTTTTGAACGTTTAACTTCAAAACATGCTCCTCTGAGAATAAATCTTCCCAGTTGTCTTATATATGAACTCGGTCCCTTGTATTTTTCCTTAAACAAGTTTCCGCAACATCGAGTTGTTGCATTTTCTACGTCATCGCCCGCCGGTCAAAGCTCGCACCACCCTGTTAGGACACACACGGACTGCTCAACCGAGTCGAATAGGCCAAAGAGTATGACATGACAGGAAATAGCCCACGTTTCCGTATATAAACCAAACTTTATTAGATAGGAAGCACTACTCGCTCTCTTCAAGAAGGAAGTAGTGAGTAGAGAAGTTTGAAGAATAGATGATCAAAAAACAGCAGTTTCTAGATATGTTTAGAATCTATAATAGTAAAATTCTAAATTCTAATAATAACCAGATTCATATATAAACAATAAGTATTGTACATATAACCTATTCTCTGTAAGAGTCGAACATGGTCACAGTAGGTAGGGGCGTACGGCCTGTATTGATGTTACAGATTAAAAATTGCATGTGCATATACATTAGGCCATTAGTGACCCATACCATAGTTTTTGGGCCCGGGCTCTGAGTTACGGTAGTACGGTAGGTGCTCAAAGGTCAAAAAATTTATTTTTTTGTTTTTCATTTTTAAAAGCTGATTTTTTTCCAACAAAATATGCATAATTAGTATATACTTTTCCCAAATTATCAGACTTGAACAACTTTTTTTCACCGAGTTCACACCAAAATACCCAAAATTTTGAGACATTTTGACAGAAAATCGAAATTTTCGATCCTTATTCAAAAAAACCCCACGACAAAATTTTTGTTTTTCAAATAAGAATTCCAAATTCTTTGATTTAAAAATATATTCGTTCAAAACAACCTCTGAGCAGAAACCCAAAAGTGCGTCTGACTGAATGACAAAAAATTTTTTAGACGAAAATCAAAAATACTTTATTGATATCGTAAGATCGTGTTATACTGAACATTTTTTATACTAACACATTTTTACCAAACTGAGTCCATCTATGAGAAAATCATGTTCAAGATGAAAACAACGCAAAATTCCATTTTACACCACTCATCTAAAATATAAATTTTTTCAAGCTTTTTTTAAATTTTAAAATTTGTTTTAATTAAGTGTTTGTAACAATGTGTTAAACACGATAAAGATGAGTTTTACATGAGTTCCTGTCTCACTGTAACATGTGATGAAATTTCCACGTATCCCTATACGTTCGAGTTTTCTACTGAAACAACATATTGACGAAATCAAGCAAACAAACTTATTTTATTGCTGGTTACAGAACATAAATCAAAAAATAAGAAAATTAAGGAAAATAACTTTCCTTTTGATGCGCAGTGCGAAACGAGAAATTTTGCGTTGGTTTCATCTTGAACATGATTTTCTCATAGATGGACTTAGTTTGGTAAAAAAGTGTCAGTACAAAAAATGTTCAGTATAACACGATCTTAAGATATCAATAAATAATTTTTGATTTTCGTCTAAAAAATTTTTTTGTCATTCAGTCAGACGCACTTTTGGGTTTCTGCTCAGAGGTTGTTTTGAACGAATATATTTTTAAATCAAAGAATTTGGAATTCTTATTTGAAAAACAAAAGTTTTGTCGTGGGGTTTTTTTGAATAAGGATCGAAAATTTCGATTTTCTGTCAAAATGTCTCAAAATTTTGGGTTTTTTGGTGTGAACTCGGTGAAAAAAAGTTGTTCAAGTCTGATAATTTGGGAAAAGTATATACTAATTGTGCATATTTTGTTGGATAAAAATTAGCTTTTAAAAATGAAAAACAAAAAAATAAATTTTTTGACCTTTGAGCACCTACCGTACTACCGTAGCCCGGAGCCGGGGCCCAAAAATTATGGTATGAGTCACTGATGGCCTGGTATACATTTTGATACAAAAATAAATCCCTAGTACCCACGTTGCTCGAGTCTTACAGAGAATAGGTTATATCTACTTAATTTCTAGCAATATATTTCAGCATAACTGCAATTCAATTTCTAATATTTTCAATGGTGGTCACTGATGTTTCTCTCGAGGAAAATGTTGCCTTTGTCCTCCAAAGTGCGCCGACATCTATAACGTACATGCCTCCCGTCTCAACAGCCGCCATAGCTCAGTCGGTTAGAGCGTGGGTCTAATAAGCCCAAGGTCGCAGGTTCGACCCCTGCTGGCGGCAAATGTTTTGGTTTTTTTGAGGTGACGTCATCGAGATTCTCGATGACGTTCGAGAATTAGTACACTTTTGAGACGGAAATTATCTTTTGAAACGGAAATAATTGAACACCAGGAATTGGTATTTAGGTCGAATATTATGCTGAAGAATGATTTTAAAGAGTAATTAGTCGAATTTTGGTAGTTTTCAAAAGTTTCTGATGCGATTTGAAGTTCGAACAAAAGAAAATGAAGGTGTGAAATGATTGTAACATGATGAATCATTACTCATCTTACCTTTGAGTTACCAGATTCCTCAATCTTTCAGTGGATTTTGTTTCCCAAAAAAACAAAAAGGTTCTAGCAGCGAGTGGTTTCGATCCACCGACCTCTGGGTTATGGGCCCAGCACGCTTCCACTGCGCCACGCTGCTGACGTTGTGTGTATAACCGAAACGTGTACACATACGAGGCGACACACAGTTGGAGGTCGCAGAGAAAACCGCTAGCCAGGAGAATGTGCCTCTCTTTGTTTGGCCGTCCGAGTGCTGTCCTTCTTGGATGGCAATGTTTGGGCGTGTATTTCCAAAGAATTAATTTTGTTCTTAAATGAAGTTTCAAATGTTTGTATATAATAGAGGTTATTTTGACTGTTATCTAATCAAACTCATTCAACAAAACTTTGTGTTTTGTGCCGAAATAGTGTTGTTGCCAATTAGAGAATCTAACGAAGAGGTGGCTCTTCGAGAAAACTAAGATATCATGTTTTGATATCCTCCTTGAGATGAGCAGCCTAATTAGTGGCACCAACGCAAAATTGGAGACTTGAGAGAGAAACTTGAGACAAACTTGAGCACGCCAACGCATTTCCTTTCAGCATCTATTTTTTTCTAGTTCTTCTTTCTTGCCTGACTTTTCTTCTTACTGATTTTAACTTCTGATTTTACGTATTTCAGAAGAATATCCGCCATGAATAGCGCAACAAGCGAAGAGGACCGGAGAATTATTGCGAGAGGACTCCAAGACATCGAGAAGTTCAAAAAGATGTTAGCCTCATTCAAGGAAATTCATGAAGTTGGAACTCCGGAGTATGAAAAGATCAATCAGCAGAAAAGGAACTACACGTCCCTGCAAAATGGACCAAAAGTTCCTTCAATAGAAATTCATAACGATGATGGAGAACAAATGGATTACAACTCGCAAGAAGAACCCGAGACCAAACGTTTCAAGACGAATTCTGGCGGATCAACTTCTAATTAAGTGAGTACTAATGAGAGTGTTACCAATGAGGTGTGTTACCAATTATGCGTTTCAGAATGATATGTAATCGGATACTCGCACTTACAACTCAGAATGTGGTCAAATTGTGGTCGAATGTGGTCAAGTTGTGGTCAATTAGCAACTCAGCCAAAATATATTTTAAAATAGTCCCTGTTAACGCTATTAATATATTTATCTCTTCAATCTAATCATAATTGAATTGATGAATAATACCTCCCATCTGAGATCCTCGCTTCTTTTTTGTGGTTTTTTTCAGTAATTTGTTTTTTCACCATATTTTATGCTTTGATTCAGTTGTTGACCAGGAAAAAGTGGAATAAATGAATATAATAGAAACTAGATGTGATTTTTGGAAACATGATAAGATTGTCTGCATATATTTTTTGGGGTGTCCGAATTTCTTTTCTCAACATTTCCAATTCTGAACAGAATGACGATTCAACTCTCATTAATTCTCATTGAGAAGGAAAAAGAGAGAAAACGCCAGATTAGCCTTCTGGTATATACTCCTTTTCTTCGAAGGAAACCAGAGAGATGCGCCGGTTGCGGAATTGGGACACATCCCCCGTTTCGCATAAACATAGTAAACGGATTGTTGTTAGTTGCGCGTGGCCGGATGGTCTAGTGGTATGATTCTCGCTTAGGGTGCGAGAGGTCCCGGGATCGATCCCCGGTCCGGCCCACTTCCTTTTGCTGAAAATCACAGATCTCTATTTTTAGCTATTTGTAAATTTATTAATCATGACAAATGAGAAATGAGTCATAAAATATGTTTTCAGATGAAACATGAACATTATAACATTATGAAAACTCATTCATTCCTCTTCTTCTTGCTTGCCTATTCTGCAATACACAGAAAAAACCTAAATGGTATGTCAGGTACGTCGTCGAGAAATAGGAAACTTCAGGGTTTGTGTTCTAGGACATTGAATCATTAAGTGTGTCTCTAGGAGGTTCCATGAAGTGGATTAACTATTTGAATATAGCCCGTTTCACATCTAAGGAAGACGGTGGTGAAGAGATTAATCTTTTCATTAGCTCTAAAATGAATCAGAACATTGTGGTGTTACAAAGCCCGGAAAAGGTAAGAAGCTTGGATTTTAAATGGTAGATTTTTGAAAACCATTCTTAGAACTCAATTCGCGCTTGGTTTTACTTTGCCAAGGACGATGTACCCATTGCAAGCCAACATCATGTATTCGTGTCATCGGATAACAACGAAATAGAGAAAAACTATTTTCTAAAGGCTGTGCAGTGGTTGAAAGAGTTAGTTGCAACATATGGGCTAGAAGACATCGAGCTGCATGTCTATATGGTTAGATTTTGAGATCTGCTTTCATTATATTTGGAAATTACAGACAGAACCTCCAGGCCATTTTGAAATTAATCACAGTTTTTTGAAAATAACAGAAGTGAACCTGTATTCTGATAATGTGGATGTATTCCGCTGGCTTCTTCCCCAGTTACCACAGAGTTTACGTTACTTGTCGCTGAACCCCCTAACAATGTCTTGCAACCAAATTGTGATACCTTCTGATATATTGTCATCCCCTCAGGTTTTTTTCATCGTATGACTTTTGTAATCAATACGTCGTTGTTTCAGGTTACCAACTGCGAGAACTTGTTTTTTGCATGTCCAGTTAACTTTTCGAATTCTCAATTCTCAAGTTTGAACGCAGAGAGACTTTGTTTCGAAACAACAGATCTTGACGAAAGAAGTGTAAACAACTTTTTGAAAGTAATTTTACTCGAATTTTTCTTTTCACACAAACGTTTTCAGAAGTGGAGCAGTGGGTTGATTGGATATCCGTTTTCCGAGTTTACTATAAAATTGGGACGGCCTCCAAACTTCTGGCACGTTTGCCAAGGGTTGAAGACACAGTCCTGGGGGAATATCTTTGAAAAACTTGAGTAAGTTTTGAGAACTATCTGACAGAATCAAGTTTTTCAAACTTTTTTTCTCAGAAAAGAAGATCTAGAACAATTCATCTTCTGCTACGGCGATGGAATTTGCTATCAAGTCCTGTCGCAACATCTTCTCTATTCAAGTCTAACGGTTTTTCTATCGAGTGACAGCATTTCAGTTTTTCACACAGGGAAAGAGAAAGATAAAAAGCAGTTATATAGTTTTTTCGATTTCCCTATGAGTGCGTATTTTCTGAACAAAGCGAAGAACGTTCAAAGTTGAAGTGAACAGAATTGATTATTGCTTACATAATGTTTGCTTGATGTTGTTTTTCAGATTTTTGGGAAAACTGAGATACCGTAAATACTGTATTATAACGGCACCTGTAATAGAACGGCACCTGTATTATAACGGCACCCCATCTATACTCAGAACTCAATAATATGATTATACCAGTGTTTTTTACTGGTTCTGATTAGAAGCACCGTGTTTGGTCACTTCTAGATCTGCAAATAGAACGCCCAAAAAAGTTTTTTTCGTTTAATTTTAATGAGTTTCTGAAATCACAAAATTTTTCTCGGAGGCAGTTGAAAAATATAACGGCATGCCGTTATAATACAGTATTTACGGTATATGTGTATGCTGATGCTTCCAATGTTCCCTTTATAAAATTATATATGCTTGAAAAATGAAACTTGATCCGATTCACATCCCCCATTAAATATCTTGTTGATCTTTTCGAAACTTTCTACAAGAAACCAAACTATCGAAAGCGAGACGAGGAAGATCTCGTCGTTGATAAGGAAACCGAAGTTTCTTTGCGGCTTGGCGAAAGTAGGTCTGCAGGAAAGTGAAATCCGATAGGAGAGAAAAAGAGAGTGTCTCCTCTCCTCAATCTGACCCATTTTTTCGAAGGCTATCCTATCCACTCCGGAAAAAAGTGACACAGTTTTAATTTGTGGAATCGGACATTGTACCGGCTATCGAGACAGATTGGTGTAGTGATTGGGAAGATGAGGATTCGAAGAAAATTTTGAGATTGGTAGTCCGTCGTCAGTTATCATGAGTTGTCATATACCGGTGTTCCAAGGCATGATTCTTAGTACAACCTGAGCTCAACAGGAATCGACATAAACTAGTTGCGAAAAACTAATTTATAGGGTCAAAACTTTCCTGTTTCAAATATGAATGAGTATCTTTAATCCTGCTAACACAGGGTTGCAAGGCGTAAGGTCCGCTACAAAAAGTTTTAAATTTACCTTCCGAGTCGCGTTGCGTGCGCGTCGCGTTTGTCATTAAAAGCTAATAATTTACACATCACAATTTGATTTTTGCTGCTGCTCTCATGTTTCTACCGTTTTTGGGCCAGTTACTTCAGAAACCAATGTTTTTTATCCAGAATTTTTTAATGCATAATCATATATTGTTTTCCAAGACATTTGCAACACTTCATTTTTGTATTGTTACTTCACATGATAAGTCTTTTCTCAACGTTTGAAACACTTTCCAGCTTTCATCGCTGCAATGAAGTTTAGGAAAAAATCTGAAATGTTGTGTGCAGCCATTATGTGTCTGTGTCTCCGTGTGTTGGTATGCTTTCCAGATTGCCGGGCATCTTCATGATGAAACAGAGCATTCAATTTTTTTGCGGATTAACAGAGTTGTGTCGTGTGAAAGGATGGATTTAATGATATGTGGAGTATTCCAGAAAAACTTATTGAAACAATGATTAGCATAGTTTTTGTTTTACCAAGGCTATCAAAAAGACCGTTGGGCAATTATATATTGCCAGACATGAAAAATTAATTTTCACTTTTCCCGGCGGCATTGTATAATGGAAGGCTAGAATATTAGTCGATGTGCGAAAATTCAGCACATTTGGACTATCCGCATCCTCGGCAGCCATGAAGCCCGCTGGCTACGGCCGACCGCGCGCGGCCGCGCAACATCGTTGCGTTTTACTGAAACAGAGTCGTGCTCAGAAATCTTACTTAACATGTTTTATGCATGTCTGCTTAGAACAGCATGAGTATCTGAAATTGCATTTCCTTTCAAACTTACTAACCACTCTATATGGTATTCAAAAAAGAACCGTAATTCACTGGTTCCTAAGGATACTCGACTGCTACGTTTACTTCGAAAGCAGTCAGAGCATTCTCAGGGACCACCAAAGACGGTAACTGGGGAATACAGAAAGAAGTGGAAGAATGAAGACTGAATAACTGACTTAACAGATTTTTTGCCACTATTTATGGATTAGTCGGTAGAGGAGAGACGCTGGTCAGATCGGACAGTCAGCGGTGGGCGGAGTCTGAACACTCTTTTTTGTTCTAGAAATCGCGACGCAAGCTGGTACGACCTTCATGCGAAATAGAGAAATAGCGTTGCGACGGAGAGCGCGTTCGAAAAAATTTGAACGACAGGTGCAAGAGACACGCCATCGAACACGAATAGATGGAGAAAAGAGGGAAAAAGTGCAAACCTTGAGAGATTTTTTCGAATAAGACAAAGACAGAAGTGATCATTTGAATTCTTTGGTAAACGTCAATGAGAGGAGAAAGGAAAAGAGAAGAAATAGGACTGGGTCAAGGGAAACGATAAATTGGGGCTGAGAGTCCAGAAAATTTATCTACTGTGGTGGCACGACACACGCATGAAAAAATATGTACGGTGAAGAAGAAGAGGTTGTCAATCTTTTCCAAATTCAAAAAACTAGTCAGGAACTAAGGGGCTACAAAGAAAACTAAAGTTCGACTAAAACGGGTTTTTTTCGAATAGACGTTTGTTTCTTAACGGTTAACATTAACATCCAAGTTGATGAGTATGGTCTGTCACAGACAATTGATTTTGGTAATTGATACTGAAATACGGAATATCGGTTGGAATCTTTTCCAGCAACGTCAATCGAATTTCCGAAATAGTAGTTTTAGCAGTGAAACCACATCGCTATACAATTGTGAATAGTATAAACGGGGCTATTGTTTTTGCCACCATAGTTATGACTAATGAAAAGTTCTTGTATAACTTTACTAAGTGCATACGGTGACTCGACATGGTCAATTGTGTATTGAAATAGTTTTAGGAGAGATGACGAAATTGAACACAAAAAATTCAATTCTTGGGGAACAAAGTTTTAAAAAAGTCTTGTGATCGCATTTTAAATAGATTATTGGGTGTATAAACTAAAAATGGAAGACATGACAGAGATATTTTACAAGTGTAGCGTTAGGTAAAACGGCTACTCAAAAAGTGACAACTCTTGTCCTTCATATCTGAAAAAAGACGCCTAAAAGCAAGAAAAGTCTTATAAAACTGTGCAAAAATTGCCATCAGCAGTACTTGAACCTATGAGGGCTGAATGTATGTATTTCAAACAACGTCTGTCTTCCTGGCCATTCGGATATGGAATATGCTTGCCGCCACAGTAGTGAGATGTGATTCATGTGGCACACAGTTTTTATTGTATCCTCCAAACGAAAGTTTGTACCATATTCTGAATTTGACCAGATATTTTGTTCTAGGTTCGGTTTGCCTTTGCTTCCCCGAGTCATAGTGTCTAGTGTGCTCCACACACAATTTCGCAATCCCTGAATGCTTCACTCATAGAACTGATAGTGAGACCACACAAGGCAAGAAAAATTAAAAATGGCGAGTAAACACGAGTACTGATGACTGACAAATGAAATTCTGATAGAAATTCCTGCTGGCCATCAACAAAAATGATTTGCAGTCTGCAGGTTTCAAAGATACGCGGGCAGATCCCAATTGATTTCTAGTCAATTTCGTCAGTACTCGGTCATAACTGCATGCTGAGATTTTAAGAGACTTGCAACGAGCCGGGCTTGGCCAAAAATTCCGCTTTGGAAGTTCAGTGCTGAAAAAACGTTTTCGAAAATTTTCCGATTCTTTTGGAAAAAATTGCTTAAGACTGTTTAAATGGTTCTTGAGGGATGAACCTGAAAAAAAAAGAAAAACTTTCAGAATTTTTTTTGTAAAAAATTGTAGTCTCTTGGATTATCGTATAGAAATATAGATTTTTTACGAATATGTCAAAAATTTTCTAATCTGTGTTGCTATATTAATTTAATGAACATGTTTTAATTTAAAAAATTGAAAATTAAGAGAAAAAATTGTTTTATTATTTGCCACTACATCATTTGTTCTTCTGTTTGTCTATTTCCCCACTGCCAATGCACCTCTTATCAACAAAAAGAAGATCCTGTCTTCCATCGTCCTCGGTAGTATAGTGGTGAGTATCCGCGTCTGTCACATGCGAGACCCGGGTTCAATTCCCGGCCGGGGAGAACATTTTTTGTTTTTTTTTCTAGAACTTTTGTATCAAAAATCTTTGCACCCCTTCTAGAAATTTTTTCTTTTTTTTGAATCTGATAATCAGTGAAAAAAAGAGTCGAAAGTCAATCAGGCAAACATTTGAAATTTTCAAATCCAATTTCCGGGGTATTCAACTGAAACTGATAACAAGTGAGAAAAAATGAATCAAAAGTCGATCCCGTAAACATCGAAAAGCTTTAGATGCAATTTCCGGCACATTTCATTGAAACTGATAACAAGTGAGAGAAAATGAATCAAAAGTCAATCCGACAAACATCGAAACGCTTCAGATCCAATTTCCGGCACGTGAACTTTTCAAGTTTTTGGGATTTCGAATGTAATCGAATCATCTACAGTATGATGTCCAATCAAATTTGCAGGAAAATCGAATTTCCGATCTCTGCGTTGACGTTTTCCAGAGTATTCGCAACATTTTTGCCGAACCCTCTCCAAAAATATCGCACATCAAGAAAATCTTATCCATGAAAGCAATCAACAAGATTTTCCACCGTCATAGAAGATTTGCAGTGACATTCATCTGATTCCACATGACAATTGTTATCCAGTCATTACCATTGTGTTCAAGATAATACCATTGTGTATATTATATTCAAGAAATATAAAAGATATCACATGCCTCCGTGTTAATAAGGTTAATGCAACGCTTAATACCATTTTTTTTCTCCGCCCTTGGTCTTCAATCTACAGTAGGAAAAAAGCCGGGAGCAGTTCATAGCTCAGCGCTAATCTTCATAGAAAAACGCTTCAAAACGTCCAGACAGGAGTGTGAAACTGAATATGTACACCTGACATCATCGAAATTCGAACACAATGATATTTGAGAATATGGGAATTAGGATTGAGTCAAAAGCTGGACTTTGAGCGCAACATGTACCCATGATAAATTCAAGAAATTGAAACAATTAAAAAAATATAGTTCTCAATACTATCTCGATATCTTTTATGTGCCCTTCACCCCTTCATCAATTTTCACACAATTTCAAAAAGATTTTCAGGATGACGCACGATTATTTATCGAAAATGCACACCCATTGTTTACTGATATCATCTAATTTAAAAGCTGTAAACTTTTGTTTCAGAATGAAAACCTAATTAAAAACGTTGGCGCAAACGACTTTCCCATTTCAAATCTTTTCAATGAAAATTAATTAAATTCTATATTGGTAACTTTTGACTTTAGGTCTCGATATCTTGAAACCAAAACCAGAAACATTTTACGACACTGATTTCCATTTCCAGTAAACAATGAAAGGAAGGCCTACAAACAATTGAATGTATGCAAATGTTTAAAAATAGAACTACAGTATCCCTTGCCTAGAAATCCTGAATCCCCGTTCTCTGACGACTCAAAAGTGAACAATTTTTAGTAGTTCTTCAATTCGCAACATTCAAAGAAACACTCAAAGTACCTCATATGGTCTTATATGGTGTGACGCCTTATACTATTTAAAGTTACATAAACTTTCCTTATCAATATAATCGCCTAGGTGCAACTCAGCAGTTTCAGTTGAAACTTTGTACACGGAACATGCTACTCTGTAAAATATATTTAGTAAACAACATGAAACCAGCACTCATCGCTTATCAGAGAAACGTTAACAATGTCTTATCAGGTAATGACAAATAAAAACGAATATTCAGATTTTTGAGTTCTATATATATTATCAGGTAATGACAAATAAAAACGAATATTCAGATTTTTGAGTTCTATATATATTATCAGGTAATGACAAATAAAAACGAATCTTCAGATTTTTAAGTTCTATGAGATCCTAAATTTTATTTTACATTTGCCGTTGGCTGACCGCTCACTCAAAGTTTGACCTGGGGACGAGGTGTGAATCTCATTGCGACTACCGTGCTTTTATAACTTTTTATGGGTAAAGTACAGGAGACAGACGCCTTAAACCATATCCCCGGTCCGAAATTTGAGCGAGCGGTAAGCCACCGGCGAATGGGTAATAAGTTAAGATCATAAGCAGATGATTCTTACCAGCCAGTCGAAAATGACCTGTTTACAGTATACTTCAATTTCTGAAGACCGTCAAATTTTCTAGAAAACTCGTACGGCCGCATTCGGATACAATTCAGACTTTTCTATTATTTCTTCGTCTGGTTTTCATATCAAAATATCTTAAAAATGCTCCACATTTTTCATTTCCCACTACACTATTCCTGAAATTCTTTCTAGTTTTAAGCCTAGCCAGTATTTACAAATCCGTTGCGTAATGCTGACGTCTTCAGAACGAAGTACATTTCGTGTTCTAAAAACGTGAATATCACGGTTTTTCGTATGAAATTGTTCAGCGGAGCGTTCATTCGTTAAAATTATCAGTTCACCCAAGTGAGCAATTTTGTACGTGTGAGCTCTGACGGTTGATCATACGCTTTGGTTCATGATGACATCTTCTGGTTCCAATGGTATCAACTTGGGATACTGTATTAGCCCCGATTTTTGAAACTGGTTATAATAGTATCCTTTCTACATTCAACCTTTCAAAACAATTACACCATTGAGAGAAACTGACCTACGTCCATTCAATTTCCTGTATTTGGCATTTACGCAACTTTATCTGAAAATCAAAAACAACGGAAATTGAGAATTTCCTGAGCAACCCATGACAACATGAAATGTCCAAAGTATTCGAAAGTCTTTGGTTTTGAAACGTCACTAGTGTGTTCTAGAGAGCAAGTCGAATTAAAGTATTCAAAGGATTCACTCTATTTTAGATTTAGTTTATCTGCCCACATTATCCATTCTGATGTGGATGTGTTAGGATTTAAAATAGAGCTACTTAAGAGATTTCAGAGTGTAAGAAAACTTCTTGAACGTGTTCTCAATCAGAACTAAGAGGTTTAGAATAGATAAATTCTCTACGTTCTGATTCCAGATGAAATTTAATGTATTTGAGTGGGGATTGTTATTATTCAAACTGAAATATCTAATACTGACAGATCAACATGTGAATAAGACGGATCGAAGCAAAAATAGCAATCTGGAAGACTTATTTGAGATATATGAAGTTTGGTACACTTCCGTGTTAAGAATGTGAAGAACAATATTTGTACTTGCTGAGTAATGTGTTTCCGTTTGGAAAAAAAGTCCGGGAGTATTGGATATCAGAAAAAGTTAATAATGTTTGAGATTTGTTTTCCCGACCTTTAGTTGTTTTCACTGTAGGTATGGTTTCTTTTGGGTTTTCCATCTAATCTATGACAAGTTCGGATTACTGTAGCTGCTCATTATCATACTTGTCAAATGAGGGGCCTGGCCCCGGGCCCGGCGCGGTCCTGCCCGGCCCTTGACTCTTTGGAGACGCGACTTTCAAAGATCTATAAATTTGGTCATAGGTACTTTCGTCTACGGAGAGTCCGTTTCTGCTTTCAAAACCCGCTAAATGTCTCTGTGAGCTAAGATAAGCGCTCTCAAACTTTCCAAATGGTTAAGCTTTTTCACGTGGAATTCCAAATTTGCACCACTCGTACGACACGTGAGAACACCTTTACGTACACCATTTGCCGATTTGGAATTCTATGAGAAAAAACCTTATCATAACTCGGCTCACAAAGACAGTAATCCGGTTTTGACTGCAGAAATGGATTTCACGTAGTCGAAAGTACCTATGACCTAATTTATAAATCATTCGAAATCCGGGTCTCCAAAGATTTCCTTTGTTAGTGGCTTGCGGGTGTGTCACAAATTTCGGAAATATGATGATAATGAGCAGCTACCGTTATCCAAATTTGTGGTTCAGAAATCATGTTGTCAACCTGAAAGATACGTGATCTTCATCATTGTTTCACTGTTCCACATCACTGATATTCGAAATTCGCATATTATAGTTTTACTCATCTTCGATACATTTATTTTTGGACTCCTCAAGAAGCACCAAATATCAGTCTCCGCCCTATCCCTTGATTAGGCTAATCTGGAGAATCTTCAATCTCTCCTGAAAAACCATAATCTCTATAATCCCTTCATTCTATTCCTTCGCTCCTCCCATCTCTTCGCGCCTTGGCTCCAAGCCCCGCCTCTTCCATCTATAAAGGGGGAGGGCATTCAGTTGTTCAGTTGCCGAGTTCTCGTGAACTTCATTTCCTTTTTTTGCTCTCTCCCTCCCCTCCTCCTTTTTTTGACTTTTACCCGCCCTTCAAACTTTTCTTCTTCTTGTATTCAAAAAACAATTCCAGATGTTCAAACTTGCGATTCTATCGGTCGCCATTGTGTCCGTCGCAGCCCACCTCCCGGCTCTGAACACCGTTCAGGATGCCCGTCTCCAGGCCAATAGCTTGTTGAGATGCTGGGAGCCAATGGACGAGAAGAACCCATCGGCCGGATACGCCTTGAGTGAGCCGCTCTACACACTGTGCTCATACATGCCAGATCCAAAGGAGTACGAGAAGTTCTACGTGAACGGTGTCGACGAGTCTTCCGACGACTACACCAACATCTACAAAATGTTCACTGATGTCGCTGAGCGTCACGCAGTTCTCAACGTCTGCCTTCAAGAGGTAATATAATAAGAACAAGATCACAACTTTAGAAACAATACTGTAATTTCAGGGATTCCAATTCCACGCCGAAACCCACCCATCTCAAATCAGCTTGAGATGTCTCTGCAAGCGTGACGGATGCAATGTGCCAAAGCACCTTCTGACCTTCCTCGACTACAACAAGAAGATCATCCCCCAACATTAATTGTGCTCTCGCTCCCAAACTACCCTGTTGAAAAAGAATGGCTTGAGGCTTACCACGTACACTTTGATTCCAAATAATCTTTAACTTTGATCACTTTTACTTTGATGTTGTCAGAACCCCTCCCCTCCCGAGTACAACTGTCATTTTTCTTGTTTTCTATTATCTTTCTCTATCTTTCTTCGTAATTGGAAACAGTGAAATAAAGTTGACTCCTTGTTGAACAAAAAGTGTTTTTGTATGTGTTTGCTCTCAAACTTTCAGGAGGCTCGCGCCTTTGGCCCAAAAAGGCAACATAATTAGTTTAACTTCGAAGAACAACTAATTAGCGCCTAAGGAACTTGACGTCATGGGCGTCTAATGAGAAGCGTGCTAAAGAAATGACTTGGGGATGTGCAGAGCATTGTTCTTGTTCTTTGAGAACTTCGGGAAAATTTGATTATTTCTTGCGGGGTGCACACGAGAACTACAAAACAAAACAAAATAGAAAAAAAGAAAGTGGGCCGGACCGGGGATCGATCCCGGGACCTCTCGCACCCTAAGCGAGAATCATACCACTAGACCATCCGGCCACAAAAACAAATGATACCAGTGCCTTATATGTGAGAGGTAAACAACAAACAACCTGCAATACAAACAACATCATATCAGTTTCGATTACAGAGAGAACTGAAAGGATTATTAAAAATTTCATTTTTTGTCACCTGAACCAATTTGAAATGAATTGTTCAGATTTCGTATGGAAAAACACAGAAAACTAGAAAAGTGGCAATCATGCAATTAAAACCGTCATTTTTCATTATAATAAATTAGTACAACGTACTGATAACTACTGGAGCTGAGCCTAGATGATTGTGTCAATTAAACTCAATCATCAATGTTTCCAATCAACTTCTGGTCTTCAGAATATTGAGATTTTTTAATTTTTGAACATTGTATACTATAAATGTGTTATGTTGCTCCTTGTGAAGTTAGAACTTGACTTTCTTCTTCAATTCTGCTCCAAAGCTTTCTTCTTCAATTCTGTTCCAAATTTGCTCAATCTTTAATTGGCATCTTTCTTATTAGGTTTCGAACTTACTTGATGTCTAAATGTAAACTCTATTTCTTTTTCTTCCTACACAAGAAACTTTAATTTCTTCCTGTGGTCTAATCAATCATTTTATCCTTATCAATTCTACAATTCCTATACCTTTTCCTCGTTCCTTTTTGTTTCTTCTTCCTAGAAAATGGACAAAAGCACAGACAATAGCTCTCTCGATCTCGTGCACTCTTTTATCAAAACTCTCGGACTCTCCTTTTTTCGTTTATGCATAAACCTAGAGTATGTCTGATCCCTCTTTTTTCTGTCCTATTTTAATTATTATAGTCATTTTTCGTGTGATTTTTGAAACGTTTTTTATACCTACTGATTTGTCTTGAAATTGCCGATCAGCCTGTTAAGTTCTAGGAAATTTTAACGGTTCAAATCCTTTTTTCAAGTCGTTTAGTGATTCTTCCGCTAATTTCTTTTTCACCTCCTTGCCCTTCCTTTTTTTCGCTAGAGATGAGCGCAGACAGTGAAACAGTTTCTGCGTCTCGTCGGTCACTACACTTTTTTCTACCGTATTGCGGAGAAAGAGTGTGAACACTAGTACAAGAAAACCACACATCACGTATCATAACAGTTTTTTTTGTAGAGTGCTACATTTAAGTCCTTCCCAGAATGTTGGGTTTTTTGCTTCTTATCCCAATTTTCTCAGATATTTTAGGCTTTCGATGCTTGCAAAAAATCCAATAGTTGTATTTCAGAAAACTGGTAACTCGTTATGGACGCTGGGCCTAGAATTGAAGAAGTCTGTGCGGTGTGCCAGGATCAAAAGCTGCACCCAGTGACCATCAATTGCGGCCATGTTTTTTGCTACAAATGCATCAAATCCCTGATTCACACTGAACAGGACAGGGGAATCGTGCACCCCAAGTGCCCGACTTGTCGTCGTGATGTTAATGTGGATGTTCTTTGGGAGAAGCAGCAATACAACCTCAAGGCTCGTTTGCCAGATGGCTTCGGCCAAAACATAATAAGTGAGTTTTACTCCAAACACAGAGAAAATATCGAATAATAGAAGTTTTTACCTGTTACATGAGTCTGCATGAAACATTTTCACAAGAAGCGATGAAGTTACTAATGGGTTTTGTTTCAGATGGGCAAGTCATCATTCCCGGACCCCAGAATGTGGTGAACATCCCAGCCATCCGAAGTGAGTCATCAAGTTAGCTGTATATAATCTACAGTCTATCCTTTCTGAAGCGTCAACATGAGTTTTCTCAATTTCAGGAGCTCAGGCGGCTTATGTGGAAGTTCCCGATGAAATACTTGCTGCTGCCAACCGTACGTTTAGTTAAAAACTTTCCCTGAATTGAAAAAAAAATGTTTTTTTACAGAAGCATTAAGGGCCAACAACAACGCAACCATCTTCTGGCTCTACGCCGGTAGTAGAGGTGGATGGTGGCGGTACGACGAAAGAGATGAAAGGGAGATAGAGGTGGCTTTCCAAGAAAGAAGGGCTCGTTTGAATTTGGATTTTTGTGGGAAGACGTACGTTATCTCCCTCTCTACTATGATGCAATATGAGAGGGAGAATTCAAGGAAAGCGAGGATGATCAAAAGAGTGAACAAAACTGAATTTGATCAAATGGACGTGAAAGGAATCGCCGGACTCTTGAACCCGAAAGTCTGGACAGTCGAATAAGAAAACCCAGAAAACAGAAGTACGATGTTTCGAATAGGTAATCTGTTGTAAGAATTCTTGGATTCTCAGCACTTGAGTTACCAAGATTCTATCTTACTTCAGATATGTCTATTCAGATGCCTCTTGCTTTTCTTCTTCTGTTTTCTATCCACTCCACCTCTTCTTTATCTAACTATTCACTTAATCCCAACATCCCTTCTCATAAATTGTATCGTTGTGAGCAAACAAGAAGAAGGAGTATAAACTGATCTAACTCTCAAGCAAAACACAGAAACATGTGTACTAAGAATGAAATTCTAATCAATATGAGATTAATCCATGAAATATACACCTTCTGCTTGTTCTCTATTGCTGTCCGTCCCACTCACTTCTATATTTATCACTCAGAAATACAGAAATACCGCTGCCGTTGTTGTACTAGCGTCTAACCTCCATCTGTTCTTACACTCTTACACCCTCACAATTAGTTATCCACTGCCCATAAGTATCAATTGTACCTCCTCAAACAAGCTTTCACGTTCCCTTTATCTCTTTTCCTCTCCTCTTCGTTCGGGATAGCAACCAATATCTTGTCACAAAGCGTAAGCTCGTCGTTCGGGATTTCCTTACTACCAATTTTTGTGTAGTTCCAAACCAAAGCTCTCATTTCCCTCAACGTGTAATTTGTTTTGATCAAAGGTCAAATTCTGTCCCCCGTTTCTTTGACTGGTATCCTGTGAACACATTTTGTTTTGAACTCGCTCAGGCCGGCTTGATCCTTTCGTTGCCCTTAGCATAGTTGAGTTTTAAACAGATTTTCGAGATATTAGAAAATTGAAAAATTCGAATGCTCCCTTAGTTGTTTACCAATCGATAGGATGCAGAGAATTTAAATAATTTTCTTTTTCGAAAAGACTTAAAATTCAACTTCATGTGATGACGGTAGGAATCGAACAGGTTGCTTACTGTTTTTTCTACATTTAATCAGTCCCCCCTCCCTAATCTTTATTTCTTATAGAATTCTCCTCTCTCCTCTCCTAACACAAAATAGCCTTATCTTTGAACACTACATATTCATCTCTGTGTCTTCATTCTTATTCTGTGCTCGTATATATCACGATGCTTTGACTGTAATGTGTGTTATTGTGTTTTCTGATATGATTGCTATTCTGTTCTTGATATCATAAAGCTTTGGGTTCTAAATACAGATTTTCTTGTAAAACGAAAGAATGAGTCATGAAACTCTATACTTTCATTATGTGTGTGCAATCTTTGGTGAATGAGAAAATCGTTCGTTTTTGTTTCTTCTGTGCAGTGGATGGCCGAAAACACAGACCCACATTCTCTCCATTTCGTGTACTCTTTCAGTGACACTCTCGGACTCTCTCCTTTCTGCTTGTGCCTAAGCTTCGAAAATGTCTGAGCCCTCTTTTTTCTGGCCTATTTCAATTATTTTTACCATTTATCGTCTGATTTTTATCAAATGTTTGATGTCTACTGATTTGTCCTGAAATTGTTGATCAGCCTGTAAATTTTAAGGAAAATTTAACGGTTCAATCCTGTTTTTCAAGTCATTATTGCTTCATCCGCTAACTTCTTTTTCCTCTCCTTGCTCTTCCTTTTTTTCGCTAGAGATGAGCGCAGACAGCGAAACAAATTCTGCGTCTCGTTGGTCACTACACTATCACCTATTGTGTTGTGACGCCAGGGTGTGAACATTAGTTCAGAACGCCACATTTGACGAACAATCACGTACCAGCGAACTGTTTCTCTGTCGGGTGCCACATTTCATTCACTCTTCTAAATTTCTGCGTTTTTCGCGTTTTACCGCATTTTTTCAAATATTTTCGGTTTTGAATGCTCGCAAAAAATCCAGTATTTCAGGAAACTGGACACAAGTCGACTGGTTGCGAAGCCTTGAATTAGAGAAGTCTGCGTTTTGGATCAACAGGATCAAAAGCTTCACCCAGTGACCATCAATTGCAGCCACGTTTTTTGGGATAGCAACAGCTATTATGTCACAAAGCGTGAGCTTATTGCTCGGAATTTTCCTACTACGAAACTTTGAGTAGTTCTAAACCAAAGCTCTCCTATCCGCCTAACGTGTAATTTCACTTTTTGTCAATCAACTTGAAATCTTGCTAATTTTGTGCAAGATTCTCTTGAAATGCAAAAGAATGAGTAATGAAACTCTATATTTATATTAAGTGTGTGCGATCTTTGGTATATGCGAAAATCGGATATGGCTCTATTCAATCTCTAAAAATAGCAGGATTAGAAAGACTGGAGGTCAAGCGGACCTCTTCGCGGAACTAAATTGATGCAGGAAAGCAGTGGATTGGAATGACACATGCAGAAAAGAAGAATAATGAGAAGGCCAGAGATTAGTTGAGCTACTAGGTGTGGAGGTTATCTAAAATTCTAGGAAAAAAGGGACCCTGCTGAAAAAGAAACAATTACTGAGGGAGCTTTTTTAGGCATCAGTATTCAAAGTATGAGAAAACTATTTTTTATTTATTTATTATTTAAAATACGTACGTGAGAGTACGTGGAAACTTTTGCAGACGAAATTAGGTGAATGGGGACGCAAACCAAGTCTTGGTTCAAAGAAGTGCGTTTAATTTCAGCTCAAAAAAGACAACTGTGGATAGCACACTCCGTCGAGCCTCAGCTAATAAGTTTTGTAGAATTAAGCAGGTTTTAATTTCAAAAACAGACCAAAAAATATTTCCTTGAAGAAAATCATGAGGCTGAACATAGTTCGTACCCGTTCTCACTGATGCTTGTTTTGATGTCTTTCCAAAAAAGTAGAGTTCGAGAAGACGAGTTGGGACGTTCCGGATGATCATAAAACCATTCTTACAACGGCTCGGCCCGGCTAGAAAATTGAACTAAATTTCGGAACGCAAATTTTAAATTTTTTAAATTTTGTTCCAAAACCGTCGAATTTTTACTATACTTCTGCATTCAGTCAAAAGCTAGTTATGCATCAAAAATTTTAATTTTTAATGAAAAAAATCGAAAAAATTCAAAAATATTGGTGCACAAATAGGTATCTTTTTTGAAGTCAGGCCTTCGGGCCGAGCCGAAAAATTGCAAGTGTGCATAAAACAGTTATAAATGAACCAATATTTTCGTAATTTCGGAAATCGCGTCCCCAGCTATATCTTCGAGCTCTGTGAAAGTTAGAATACTCTCCGATGAAAATTGACTGTTTTCCAAAATGATCGGAAAAAAGTGGAGCGCCCCGTTTCGAGCGCTACAAAAAATATCACATTTTCCAGTGGTAGTTCAACTTTGTCGAGCCGGAAATCCACAGCTCGATATAAGTATAAGGTTATAAAGGAACTGTCTATCTCGTTAATCGTCATTTCGTTTTGAAGAGTCATTCGGTCAGCTCAACGGCTGGCATGCAACATATCTCGGACAAATTTTTGTCGTTATACATTAGGAGGGACCACACTTCTCGTAAACAAATAAATCCCACATGACCTGGTCCTCCATCCTTCTTTCTAGTCGTTCCTCAGGGAACAGGAGTGTTTCTAATGTGCCTTCTCACACAGTTACGGCATGAAATTGACCAACCTGATGATTGAGTGAGTAACTCCCGAAGCATAGTAAGAAAGTGTTTAGTAGGACTGTTAAAAATCAAAATCTCTAGAAAATCACTAAAAATTGCAACATATAAACATCCTGTACATCGGCATTAAACTCTTCTCGTAAACAAATCTGCAATAAAAATGTGGTCTTCCTTTTTTAGCCTCTGCGACCGTCCTCCACTCAGATTTTCTTACATTTTCTTCAGAAGTTCAGTTGGAGAAAATCAGATGAAATATGGTATCTGAGCTTTTTATAGCAGACTTCCGGCAGAGTAGTGACCAACCCTGGTAGTGAGCAACTGGAAAGCTTCAAAATGTTGTGTATCCCTAAAAGTTATGATGTTCAGATTAATACGTTTTACGATTTCATACGGTAGAAACTGTTTCCAGGCACTTGCGACCATAAACTCGATACCCAATGATTTGTCTATGATATCTATTATCACATGTGGCCTAGGTCTTCGATAAAAATCCATAAGGATTGTTTAGGTAGCAATTACAATAGTTCTCCAGCAAACCCCCTGTACGTCATTGCTGTTATACACTAGATACGTCCACTCTCCCCATAAACATCGTACTCAACACTCCGGCCCTTCTTCTCGCATCGTTTTCTTCAGCGGGTGGGGAGAATCCATACCTGCGTAAGCAATACCGTATCCAATACTCAGGCTATTCTACTCACTTCCCACTCGGTTTTCTCACAAAAACCTAATGACACCAAAACGGTTTTTTGCTTGCTCATTCATAAATGCTATATTTCGCAAGATAGTCTGCGACTGTTTTCTGACAATCAATCAAACAACAAATGCTCGCTTCATCGTGATTGTGAATTACGTGATTGTATATTAATATTTACTATTTTTTGATAAAAATTGATAAGGAATGTTCAGATGGCAGCGGAAATAGACCTTTTACAAACGCCTTGCAATAATTTTACATGAGACATGTCCTCTCTACCAGTAAATGTTGTACTCAACAATCCCTCACATCAGTTTATTTCGCATTCTCAAACGGGAGAATCGACTCCTGCGTAAACAACAGCGTAATTTCTCACCCTGTTCTTTCGGTGCAAGGAAGGCATTCGCCTGCGCATCTTATTGCATTCCTCTCTATTTTCTTGCTAACTGTGTGCGATTTTCTTGTAAAAAATAAGAAAACAGTAGACTGTGACTGGACAAACGGGTCATTTTGGGACATAACTAGATGACAAAACAATACACAGTAGTTCATCCGCCAGTGCAATACACAGTAGTTCATCCGCCAATAATTCCTTCTCCCTCCGAGAACGCCGTCTCCGTCCGTCGTCCTATATTGATTTTTTCAAATATTCCCTACTGTGCTAAAATATTATTGTCTGAGCCATTGTGCATTGTATATATATATATATATATATATATCGACGGGTTACTTGATTACATTGTGAAATGTTACCAAATGATGTTCCTGAGTCGGATCCTGAAGGGGAATTGTCATCACCACTGGCTAAAAAGACGCGAGGAGGACAAAAAAGAAAGTTCGGTGCGGGAACCGCAAAGTCTAACCAATCAATTCCCGCTAGGCTCAAGTCTCTTGAATCTACAGTCATCACGCTGAAACTGCTCATTGAAGACCAACGAAAGACCATCGCCGATCAAGCAAAAATCATTGAGGAGATCAGAGGTGTGACAAAACTCACTGGAATTGACTGTACGGACGAGTTTCCGCCGCTCACCAATTCGCTCACACGGAAAGCCTCTCCTAAGTCATGTGCACTGTACAATGAAGTTGCCAAGAGAAATCCGAAAGTCGTGGAAGTATCGAACCGTCTGGATCTAGTCACTGATATCATTGCATTTAACAAGAAAAGCTGTACTGCAGTCATCGAGAACTTGCCGGATAGCAAGGAGGAAAGTCAAACAGTTCAAGATAAGTCTTTTATTTCCAAATTTGCTTTAGATTGTGCTCTCCCCATTCCCATTGAAATTTTTCGTGTTAAGTGCAAAAACGAGTCCAGTGTCTCTAGACCCACCAAGGTCCGCTTCGGTAGCCAAGTGGAAAGAGACGATTTCTTAAAAGGGTTTTACGGAAGTTGGGTGAACTATTCAGGTCGAAAAGTGGGTCCCCGTCCAGTTAGAGCGCGGCGCGATATGACCAGGGAAGAACTTAACGTCCTATTCGCCATTCGGAAGGAAGTCTACGATGCCAACGCAAAAGCTGGACTTATCAAGTTCGTCGTTCACGATTTAAAAATCGTGGAACTCAAGACCCCGCGTCCTCTTCCTCAAGCCAAGCCTTTGCCCCCAGCCTCTTCAACTACTTCTCCAGCAGCTACGGCTTCCCATGCTTAGGGACGCGGCCGCCACTCATCGTTATCTTTCCCTGAATCTCAATCACTTGATCCCTCATATCACCCAACCTCATCACACTCATTCTCTTGTCCAGCTTCATACTGTCAGGCGGCCTCTATCTCTCCTGCACACTTCTCGTCACCGTCTAATTCTCACTCTCCCTGCCCGCAATCTCTCATTTATTCTTCATCGCATTCTTCTCACAATACTGCCAAGACCCATATCCCTATCCCTAGTAAATCATCCAGACTCTCCTGTGTCCTTTCAAACATCCGATCCATCGCCACCATTGAAAGAATAGCTTTTCTTCAAAACCTTATGGAAAATAAGGGTATTCACCTAGCATTTCTCACAGAAACCTTCCTATCCCCTGCCATCCCCGAATCCATTTGCAACTCTATCAATTTTTCGTGCCTCCGGTCTGATCGGTCTTCGTCTCATCCAAAAACCAGAGGCGGCGGATGTGCTCTTCTCTATCGTAGTTTCGTAAAATTGGTTAAAATAGATCTTGACGAGAAGAATTATATCACCCATTTCTGTGACATCCTTGTTGTTGACCACACAGAATCCAACGTCCGTTTCATCCTAGTGTACCGTCCGCCAGATACCTCAAATATTCAGACACACAACCTAGTCGATCAACTTAACACGCTCATGGTTTGCCCTAAGAAGTCTTATGTATTGCTAGGAGACTTCAATCTCCCGGGAATCCAATGGGCGCACCACTCTCGTATCGACAATACAGGTCTAACAGATATGACTGAATCACACAATATGGTTCAGTTAGTTAAATCAGCAACTAGAATCTCTCAACGTGGCACGGAAAACATCTTAGATCTTATTTTCTCGAGTAATCCCAAAGCTTGCTTCAATATTAAAGTTGGCGAGCCCTTGTTGATGTCGGACCACAACTCCGTTCTCTTCTCAACCAATCTCACCAAAGAAGCAAGTTCCCGTCGCAAAGTCAAACAATTGCTGAACTACCGTAAATGCGACGTTGATTCACTGAATTCCTATCTCGCTAGTTTCAATTGGGCAAAGCAGTTTTCCTTTTTTGCAACTCTCGATTCAAAGCTCTCCCACTTCTTAAATATCTTCAATGAGAGTATAGATATGTTTACCCCTCTTATGAAAATAAACTCTAGATCTGCGGTACTAAGTCGGCAGTATACCTACAAACTCTTAAAGCGTCGGAATAAAACCTTAAATCCCACCAAGCTCAAATCAAAGGTCAAATTACGTTTGAAGAACATACGAAAAAGGATAAGAAAATCTGAAAACGAAATAATTGGATCAGCTAATCCTAGAAGACTCTTTGGCTTCTTTAAAAGAAGGCTCACGTCTTCTTCCTCCATTACAAAGCTTCTTGTTAACGGTAGCCTGATCACCAAGCCTTCGGATATTGCTGACCAATTCATCAAAACGTTTGCAGAGAGTTTCACAATTCCGTCCTCACCGCATCCTGCCCTCCCTCATCCAAAGCCTAAAAACATATTTGTGGACGTCTCCCCCCTTAGTGTGTTCCTTGCCATTTCTAAATTACAGCCCAAAATAGGATACTCAACTGATAGGATCAACTTTTATATTATTAAGAAATGCGCAAATTCAATCTCCGTCCCACTTTCGCTTATTTTCACCGAATCACTGTCTGCCAGGAGGTTTCCCGATTGCTGGAAAACTGCAACGGTCATTCCGCTGCACAAGAAGGGCAGCATTCTAGATCCTTCTAACTTCAGACCCATCTCTCTTACACATCCTCTAGCCAGATTATTTGAGAGATTAATCCTGAAACCAATTAAATCAGAACTCGCTGCTCAGCTGTCCAAAAAACAATACGGATTCCTATCCAACAGATCATGCCCACTGGCCCTCATCGATGCTACTTCCCAGTACCACTTAACCCTATCGAAACCTAAAGCATACATGGACGTAATTCTAATCGATTTCCGCAAGGCCTTTGATTCGGTTCCTCACGATTTGCTTCTGTTCAAATTGATGAACTTTGGACTCGACTCGGCTCTTTGCGAGTGGTTCAAATCGTTTCTGTCCAACCGTGAATCCAAAATCAAAATCGATGACTACGTATCAGAGAATAGTTTTAATAACGTCTCAGGTGTTTTGCAGGGTACTGTTACGGGTCCATTTCTGTTCTTGGTATATATCAATGACCTGATCCAGTCCCTTCCTTCAGATGTTTATTCCATTGCCTTTGCTGACGATCTCAAGATCTACAGTGAAAACCCCGCCAGTCTCCAAAAAACGCTCAACGTTATTTCTGACTGGTGCGATAAGTGGAAATTGCAACTAGCTGAAAACAAAACTGTAGTCTTGCATCTTGGTGTATGCAATCCACACACAGACTACTTTATTGGTAACGCTAAACTAGCGTCTGCCAATATTGCCAGAGATCTGGGTCTTCTTGTCGATTGTGGTTTGAAATTTGATGCCCACATTGCAAAAATAGTCAATAATGCCAAATTCAAATGTAGAAGAATCTTGAATAGCTTCCGATCAAACAATCCGAAGTTCTACTTCAAGCTGTTCAATTCATACATCCGTCCTACACTCGAGTACGCTTGCGAACTATTCCACCCTTCAAACTCTCTCAATACAATCCAACTAGAATCTCCCCTCCGTTTCTTTTCTCGTAAAGTCTTCCACAGATGTAATATATCTTTCCAACCTACCTCTTCTAATTCTCACCTCTCCCCTTATGAGCGGCGCTTAACAATCTCTTCCCAAATGTCCATGTACCATAGACGCATCATTTTAATTCTAAAAACCTACTTTAAAATTGTAACCCACCAGTGCCATTTCCCAAATCTTGCCTTATATGTAAAACCCGCGCTTTCCCCCCGGTTCCCTTATAGAATAGTACTTTGCGGTACAAAAAACAATTCATTCCTCCACAAACACTTTTCGACCTGGGATAAAATCGTACCCTTCTTCCCCAAAACCGTAGCTGAACAAACTTTCGCGTCTCGACTCCGCCAACTGCCATTACAAACAATCTTTCCTAAAATTTGATCACTGGACTCTTTGCGGGTCCTATAGGTCATCTTACATATTTATTCACCCCTTTCCTGTTGCATATCATATTATTTTTAACTTTTGCCCGGTTCTTTTTTGATTTCATCTCGCACAACAGAAATTGAATAAATTATTATTATTAGTGTTCAATTGGTTGATTTTTTATTCATTCTTTTAGTCAGTTCTTCAGTCACTTTCCAGATTTCCAATAAGCTGCTTTTGTTTTTTGACTGAGATATGAACCCGACGGAGCTCTCTTTCCCCTTTTATCGTGAAATATTCAACGAGAAGCAACAGCAGACCTTCTAGAAACCATCTGCATGGTTCCATCATAATACATTAGAAAACAGTAAACAAATCTGTATTCGCTGTCCCGACTCTCTTGCTCTCTTCTCAGTCATCACTCTCTAAATCGATGCATTTGCATCTACATCTTACTCAGATTGCTTTCATTCACATCCTTTCTTTTCGGAACAAGTGATGAAACCGACAGGGGTCTTGAAAGCTACGAAAAGATTTCACGGCATTTCAATTCTTTTGATAACATTGAGATACCAGAACATCAAAAAACAGGCTTTCCAGAAACGATATTCTGTCTTCATAGATTGGTTTCTTCCGTAATCGAATCCGTATCCTCCTGTGGTCCGACTATCATTATCTGTTTCCGCATTCCGTGTTTCTTTATCTGGCCACATTATCCAACATTCTGATACGAGCAACTCTCATAACCCCCGTTCTGTTTCAATCAATCTAACATTGCCTTCTTCCTCTCTCCCCGTCTTTATGCATAAACTATCTTATCCATCTCCTAATGCCCACCATTGTGAGTGATACATAGCAACACTCAAACGAACACACTCACAAACACTCACAAACACCTCCAGCGGCATTTTTCTTCTCCTCCAGATGGCTCTCTTCTTCCTTTCAACACAACTTCTCGCCCTTTCAAGTCTTTTACTCTTCCACTCTCCACTCGCAACACTTTTTTGGAGCTTTTCTTCTTCTTCTTCCTCTTTTCAGATGTTCTTCTTTTCGGGAAGTCAACATTGTGAGTGATACATAACAACATTCAAACGAACACACTCACACACTCACAAACACCTCCGGTGGTAGATAGATGGCTCTTTTCTTTTCTTCTTCTCCATTTGGCTTCTTTCTTCTCCACATCAAATTTCGCCATTTCGATTCTTGTACTCTTCCACTCTTCTCCCTCAACACTCTTTTTGGGAGCTCTTCTTCTTCTTCTTCTTCTTCTTCTTCTTCTTCCTCTTCTCAGATGTTCTTCTTGTCGAGAGGCCTCTTGTTGTCCATTCGCACTTGATTTGTTTTGCACCCTCTCTCTCCCTCTCGTGTGTCTCTTTTTCTCTTTTCCTCTTCAGGCGTAATACTTCCCTCGTATTATGACGCTCCCCTTTTTGTCTTCTCCCCATGTTTCTGCGTCTCCTTTTTTTTTGGGCCTTCCTCTCGCTTTCTTTTACGCATAGATTCGAAGCAGACGGTTAGAGAATATCTGCGTCTCTCAACTCTCATTTCTTTTTGATATGTAGATGATGTGTATTATTGAGATACGTATGCCAATTACCTACTTATTTTTGTTTTTTACCTCTTGACACTTTTGAATTATCTTCCAATCTTTATTTTACTGTGTTAAACGTTTAAAACGCGCTTGAAGAAGTATACCAATTTTCATTATTTTTGTTTCAGAGCCATCTCAAACATGGCATCGACATCTGATGCCAGACCACCGAGCAATGCCACACCACTTGATGAGGAATGCGCAATCTGCTTTGGGGAGATAATCCTCAGATGCACGCTTGCTTGCAAACATCAGTTTTGCTTTGACTGCTCCAAGACATGGTTGCTTCAAGCTGGAAATTGTCCAGTGTGCCGCGGTGAGGCTGATGTGAATATTCTCAATGAGCCACAGCAGCTCAACTTGAAAATGGGTCTCCCAAAAGGCAGAAAAAGAGCTCACGGTAAGATTGAATGTCCTAGGAGAATCATTGTACCTTCTTTTGCTTTCAGACGCTCAATCTGGGGAGGAAGATGACATGGAAGATGTCAAGCCAAATGTGGAGGAGCTCAAGGGTTCGTAAATACCAAATTAATCCGGTTTCAATCTCATTTCTACCTTTTTACAGCTGCAATGGCCAAAAAAAAGTTTGTGTCTACCACCAATGCTAAAATTTTCTGGCTCTACGAGACAAAGACTGGGGGAGCATGGTGGAGATTCAGTCTCCTTAATGAGGAACCAATGGAGGAAGCATTCAAAGCGAATCTTGGCACACTCGACATGGAAATTCTTGGAAGAATGTACACCATCAACTTCACTGAAATGACTCAACGTCAAAAGCAGTATCCGGATATCGTCAGAAACATCAAGAGAGTCGACGAAGAGGAATACGACCAATTGAAAATCATTGGAATCGGGGGCTGCGTGCAAAAGGATGATAAAGTAAATCCATGGAATGTCGACTAAGTCGTAGGAGATGGACGAAATGAGCAATCAACTGGAAATCTTCCACATTTCGAACATTCTTCTCAAAATTCTCACGTTTTCCAGTTACTGCTTCCTCGTTTTTCCTATGCTTGTCTATTCTCCATCACTTTTCTATGAATACCCCCCAGCATCCCACCAATATCACCCTCTCACTGGCTAAATTTTTATTATCCTTCCAATTCTATATTGTATTTCTTTAATATCGAAATTTTGTTACTGTAATCCTTCTTATATCTTGTATTTCAAAAAAATACCCTATATCATGATTTCAGAGGCGTAGTATCTAAATTTGTATTTCATGTATGCAGTGTATAGATTGTTAACCTCCCTCCTTCCTATTATTCCTGCATTTAATTATTTGGAGTAGGCTCGTTACTCTCCACCTAACGCTCCAAGCGTATACTTGTATACTTGTATACTTCCCCCCTGTCTTCCCAATCTGTTGTACCATCTCGAGTTCTCTCCCTCATCTTTTGCGATGTGTCTTACAGTTTTAACTTCTCGATGGAATATTTTCTTCCTTGTGATGACATTCCAAGCATCTTCTTACCGAGTCCACCGACTCCCATTCCTGATCTGTGTGTTTTCTTACAGCGCCCACAATTCATGACTCTTACCTGTATGGTTACCATTTCCCGACGTGGAATCACTCACATGATCACTTGCCTTCCCCATTTCATATTTCCATTTAACAATCATTTACTCCTCTATCTAATCAACCCTCTCTATTGCATCAATGCCCCCAGAATCAAAATTTTGCTTTATCGAATTTATGCTTTGTGATTCATTCAATTGGGACTGATAAATTCATTGAGAGAGAAACAAATCAATATGCCGAAATCATGAAGGATGTTGGAAGATGTTGGGAAATGAAAAAAGTTGGAAGAAATATTTTGGTGGAGCACAGAATCATCTCACTCTGGTGATTTCTAGTGACCAACGGGAAAAAAAGCCTAACCTTGAGAAGCGAGAGCCGATTTCAACGTAGCAACGATCGATAATGATAGAGACTGTACTCTTGTTTAGCTGAAAATCATCTGACATTGCTTTTGAAGCTTGAGGAATTGGAAACAATCGCCGATGATGAATCGATAAAGAGGGGAAGAATTTTTCATTGGAATCTTTGGAAAAATTCCGTTCAGAAATGTGTAAAAATCAGTGTTAATTGTGATATAAACTTTGGAATGCGTAAGAAAAAGTTTCACCGTTTTTGCAGTTTTTTTTTTTAATTCTTACATGTTTTGCAAGAGGTATGTTATGTTTGCATGCGAAACTCCTGAAAATAAGTACATTGAAGCTAAAAGACATTCCCATTTGTTTCAGATTGGTTTTCAGCACTGACTTTTACCTAGGACGACTGGATAATTTGAATTTCTGTATTTAAAAAAAAACATACTTGTGAAGGCCCGGATATTTGGCGCCGAAATTCAAAATTCAATTTTTTTTTTGATTTTTTTGAATTCTCTCCGTGAAAAGTCAAATTTTCGACTATGATTCAGAATAAGAAGAAATTTTGAATAACCACTAATAATGTTCACATTTTCAATGAAAAATTGGAAACATGTCAAAAAAAATTTTGAAAAAATTGGTTGTTTTTTTTGAAGCCGAGGATTTGGGCCGGGCTGGGTCTTCGAATTTATTACTTGCGCCGTCTCTTCAGGCCTTTATAAGCTTGTTCCGGATAGTCCGTGCCTTGACACGTATAGAAAATAGTTCTTTTTAGGCAACATGTATGCCTTTTATTCAAGGTTCTAAAAAAAATTTTTTTTTGAACTAGTAAAGTTTGAGAAAAAAGTTCAATTTCATTATTCAGAAACATCAAAATAACGGATGAGAGTTTCTCACAAAAGAAATAATAGAGAAAAAAAGTATAAAACATGACCCAAACAAAAAAATATCGCAAACCGCTCTCAAAAACTAATATTTTTGCTGGCTGATATTTCTAAAATGCTCGAATTGACACCAACTTGTCATTTGCCAATCGAAGATGCCTTTGAAGAAAAAGAAGATGTAGAGATTAGATAAGTCAATTAGTATAATGCTTGAATGAACGTTACTAATTCAATTTCTCTGTCAGGAATAACACCGAGTTATGAAGTTTTCGAATAAAAGTTGTTCCATGGAGTTCAGTTACATATTATGGTCTTGGCCTGATATACGCCAACTCGGACATCGTGATATTTCTCCTCGAAAATGACTTTATTCGACACAACTGGGAAAAGGTTATGTCGGCGTCGAGCAATTATTTTTGTTTTTCTAGAAAAAAGTGATTCATAATCATTGACAACCGATGAAAAAAAGCTTAAAAATAGAGAAAAAATCTATAAATTTCAAAGTTTCCTCCAAAATCTTACTCTACCACTCGTTTCCAGCTGTGTCGATTGACGTCATTCTTGTGGCGAAATATCACGATGGCCATTTTGACGTATTTTAGGGCTAAACAGTTTTTCTTCTGATTGTTATGATAACAGACACCGTATCATACAAATTCAGACTTGAAAAAAGCTAAATAATAAAAACAAAAAAGATTCGCAGTCTGCAGGATTCGAACCTACGCGGGCAGAGCCCAATTGATTTCGAGTCAATCTCCTTAACCACTCGGACAAGACTGCATGGTTGGAGAGTGTACGAAATTGTCAACAAGAAGTAGTGCGGCGGAGGGGGAGGGGGAAAAAGAAAGGAGTGGCGGAGGAGGGAAGTTTGATCCGCATGTGTACGCCTAGTAGAATGGAGAGAAGAGAAGCAGTCTTGTCCGAGTGGTTAAGGAGATTGACTAGAAATCAATTGGGCTCTGCCCGCGTAGGTTCGAATCCTGCAGACTGCGATGACCTTTTTTGTTTTTATTGAAGTTCAGAAATTTCAGAATTGAGAACAGACATTGGAATTGAACCCTACATTTTGCTTTTGTGAGTACATGACTCATCAATACTCAGCAAGACAATTTTTGTTCAAAACCAGCAGTTGAAATGAAAAGGAAAATAAGTACGTGGAAATAGAATCGTAAAACAAATGAATACTAAAACAATTTGTGATTCCAGAAGGGAAGAGTGTGTTTCAAATGTCATGTTCAAAATTTCTTCTTGTTGAGCTGATTGATAGATGAAACTATGTGAAAACTATCATTCATTTTAACGATAATATGAAGCAGAGACAGATGTGCAGTTATGTCCGAGTGGTTAAGGAGATTGACTAGAAATCAATTGGGCTCTGCCCGCGTAGGTTCGAATCCTGCTGACTGCGAATATTTTTGCTTTGGTGAGAAATAGTGTAGATTATCTGGTATGCGTGTATAGGAATGTAAGTTTGATTTTCAATTCCGAGAACCATTAACTCAGAATTATCAAACTTGGTAAAAGTGAACTACTATTGATTTGTTCAACTATTGGTATTGTTTTTGTTGAAATAAATCTGTTCATTGTTTTATATTGAAAAAACAACAAAATCTCATGTACACTTTCAAAAATTGAGTTATGAAAGTTTTGCGACAATTATCCGGGCGTTGACAAGTATGATGCTCAAGATAATATAAGAACTTCCATAGGTAATCATTAATAAAACATTTAACGTGGTTCCAAGAACAGTCTGAACCAGATACATCCATCAATGTACAGTACTGGCCATAAAGAATGCGACACTTGCAGTTTTTAGTTGAAAATGGTCAACTTTTTGATTGTGACACGGCCTTCCTGATAGTCTCACAATATTGATTGTTTATGGACTCTACAGATCACAAGTAGAGCTTCATTTTTGCAATTGACAACTTGTTTGTACGGACACTCCCTAGAGTTATGGAGTCAGCTAAATAATGTTTCCTTTTAGCACTGAAAAACGGCAACAATTGCAAGAAATTTTTTTGAAGGTTGATAACTTCTTAAGATGTGCTCGTACAATAAAACTGTCAACTACAAAAATGAAGCTCTATTTGTGATATGTATCGACCATGAGCAATCAATCTTGTGAGACTAACAGGAAGGCCGTGTCACTGTCACAAAGTTGACAATTTTCCACTGAAAATTGCGCTTGCTTTATGGCCAGTACTGTAGATACTTCATTATTGTTCTTTTCAAATATTTTTCAGACACCGGTTGAAGTTCTCCCATTCTCAAATTCTGATAAACAAACAGAAAAGACTTCTGCCTCCTCGATTTCATTGTTTATCACTCACTGAAAACTCCGCTGCTCTATAATCATCACATTCCTTCCAAAAAACAGAGTATTATTTGCCATTATTCTTCGAGACATATACTCACTCATATATTCACTTTTCTTCTTTTTGAGATTGCCAGAAAAATGTACATTATATAAAAAAGGAGATCAGACTGAAATTTGTACTAGTGTCTGCCCGTTTAGTCAAAACGCACACGATGTCTCCCCTATTTTTTCTAGACATATTGTTTTGAAGAGCAGAACCGATTGATTTCCACTGGAGTTTATTAAAACTAATTACCTTGAAAAACATTACTCGTCACCTGACAACTTCTGGTTTTGTTCAATTATTCATGAAACTAATGCACTCATTTTCTTTTCAGCTCTTTTTCAGCAGATTTACATCCATTTTCACTTTCGGCGTTGAAAAAATCCATTCATACATTCTAGAAGTTTTTCGTTTTTCCTATGCTCATTTTTCCCTTTTCCCTTTTTTATTCTTCCAACGTGCATATTCCTCGCGCCCTCTTCACAGATTATTTTCTAGTAATCCCATTGAGAGCGCCCAGGGTGTCAGTGTTGAAGGAATATGTATCTCTTTGTTTTCATTTTCTTCTTATATCGTAGGCGCCCCTATCTTCTCTGCCAAGTGCGAAAAGAGGTTGACATGGTAACAAGCGCTGTGTTCTCCCCACGTAAGCATACACATCGTTGCACATTATAGGCAACGTGAAAAAAAAGACAAGAGGAGGAGTGATAGCTTTTTTTTGAAGGATTGTGTTTTGAAATGGAAAAAAACGTCACGGATTATCGGAGAATGTTTCTCAGGTCTTCCTTTCTCTGAAATTCTTTAACTAGAAGTGCATGTCTGAGAAGGTTTTTTGTTTCACATAACAGCTTTTAGTTTCTCTTTCTCACGACTCGTATGTAAAGAAAATCACACATGTAATTACACTTTTTGGCTAACATTACTCCCGTTACTTCATTTTTTTCTCTTTTGCTATCAAAATATCGTTTCAGCACTTATCTATGAGCTGATATCGAGTCATCATGGCAAATGTGATCCAGGGAAGTGAGGTAAGTATTTTATTATTATTTTCTTCAATAAGAGAAGACTTGCACATTTCAGCAGCAGGCACCTGAAGTCCAAGTTCAAATTGATGAGAATCCTGCTATTCAACATGTTGAAGAACACTTGCAAGGTGAAAAGAGAAAAAACCTGAAATATTGCTAAACATAATTTAGGGCAAGAGAAACAAGAGGATGAGCTGGGAGTGGCAAACATCCAAATTGAAGTACTCGTACAAGATTCGCAAAATGTTGACAATAACCAAGGTATTATATAAAAACTCTCATTTTTGTTATATTATTCACCTTTTTAGTGCAAGATAGACTTGAGCAGCGTGCTCCTAGAGGTGGAACACCACCGCATTTCGATATTGAACTACCGCTGGAATATGTGGTAAGTTTTGAATAAACTGTTACATTTACTTATAATATCAATTTCAGAATGGAATAATTCGTCCTATCCCGATAAGGCCACGCAATCATTATGCCGAAGCGCATGGGGAAATCAACTTTGGGGTCTTCCAGAATGCTCAAGATCTGCCGGCATCACCGCCACCAACACCGAAACCGCCGGACTATGTGGTAAGTTTTGAATAAATTGTTGCATATACTTATAATATCGATTTCATAATGGAATAATTCGTCCTATCCCGATTAGGCCACGCAATCATTATGCCGAAGCGCATGGGGAAATCAACTTCGAAACCTTGCAACATGTTCAAAATCTACCAGTATCACCGCCACCAGCACTGAACGGAGTTGGATCAATGTTTGTCGTTCCGCTGTTTCAATCTCATCCAGTTGGACAGTCATCCAATAATGTAACCTATAATTTCATTTTCCCCCGCGAAGTGATCGCACCGATGCCAATGCCCATGCCTTTCCCAGAACAAATTGAAGAACGTCCGTTTGAGGCAGGCCATCCAAATTGGTATGTAGGAATGGGAATTCCTGGTTGGGATGATATTCTTTTATACTCTCCACCACCCCCAGACCCATTCTAATTCTCCGCTCTCTTTCTCTTAATACGTTCATCATCATATTCTTATACCGCAGTTACCTAATTGACCTTCATCATCATCGGATGAGGGTGACATTTTTTGCCGCTGTCGTCAGACTTCCAGTGGAGCCCTAATCCTCCCGCATTTTTTTGCATAGCCGCATATTTATTTGTTTTCTCACCTCCCCCACCGTCACTGTCATACTGTATATTGTTTCTGTTGTAGTGGAAACCAATATAAGAAAATTATCTTATCCCAATTTGTCTCTAGGGAATCTTAATTTCCCACAATGTATTTTCAAACATAGATGCATCTGACAATAAAATATACACCGTTGTTGAGCACAACTGATGTCCTTGCTAATTTCTATTTCTGTTCAAATTGTTTATACCAAACCGTAATATAAAGCAAATGAGGCTGTAAAGTTTTTGTGGGGCTTTAATTACCTTATTCTAATCCACTCGATCTTAAACCCCGAAGAGGCCATGAGTTCAAAATATTATATTGCGCGTTCAGAAAGAGTAATAAAAAGTAGTGAGCTACCGAGACCATATGACTTCATTCTCAATTACTGTTGCATCAATTTATTGCTAGCACTCTCATCCTCAATCCATCCTGTTCTTCTCACGCAACATTACCTCGGTTCCGTGTCCAGGTGTCCATGACGTAACTGGCGAAATGATGTTTGACCCCATGGAGTGAATACTGTGACACACAGAAGAAGAAGAAGACCGTCCGCCAAATGCTCCGCCTCTCTTTGCCTCTCTAATCTGTGTATTTAGATACATCGTCATCTCTTCTGTGTCCTTCTTTCTTTTTCGTCTTTCATTTGTATCTTCTTAACGACAATATTGTTCTTTCTCACCTTGGATAAACATTTACCAATTAATAGTAACAATTTTTTTTTTGGCATTCAGATTAACTTCCAAGTGTAACGCATGGCTGATATGGATTGGTACAACAAAAAGCAGTGGAGAGGTTGTTTAACGGAAAAAGAAGATTCCGCGTTAGTCTGTAGAAAAATCACATGCGCTACATGAATTTGAAAAAAATAGCAGTAGAGATAGAAAACGCTTTCGAGATGCTGACTTGGAAGGTTCCTGATTTTGGCTGTTTTCTTTGAAAAATAATCAATTTTGAATGTTTTTTGGCTTCACGTCTTGTTTCATAATGCCAATTTTGTAAGTATTGTAGAGCAAACTAAGATCTTTATTTTGTAGTAGACAACTAATTCGTACGTGTTCTGTCAAAAAAGTTACAGTCCATCAATTCATACTGCGCCAAAATCTCACTAGCCTTAACTAAATTTTTTGCGATTCAAGGAAGAAAATGATTTTGCCGGTCTGTAACTTTTCAGAGATGGGTTGCACAAAACAGTTGTCTACTACAAAGTTGAAGCTGTAGATTTCATCTATATTCATGGTGACTGAAGTGAATAGAGCGTTCTGATTCGAACTTTTGTCCTGAAATGCATAATACAATGTTTTTAGTTACTGAATTCAGATTTTGAAAGCATTCAGACCTTGCCATGATGTATCAACATATATCGATTGTTCAGTTAAACTCGTTCAAATGTGTCTGTGATACCTAAGTAATCCGCAAATTTTTTACAGATGAAGCAATGAGAGAAACAAGTCTTGGAACCTTGGACTTTTTCAAGCAACCCGATAATGCAACTGATGGTGAAAAGAAACAGTAAGTAGTTTCTCTAGTCACAAATTTCTGTTCAATATCTTTTTTTTGCAGAAAACGTGCAAGGAAAAAACAGCTTAAAGAATGTAATAAGGATATCAAACAATTCAACGCTACTAAAAATCTAAAAGCTCCACTGGCGTATATGCGAGATGCGAAATCGAAAAAGTATAAAAAAGTTGAACAAAAATTAAACGTCATCGATTCTATTCACGATGATTTGATTAAAAAGAAGACGGAGAAAATTTTCCAAAAACTAACGAATGGCAAAAACACCGGCCACCGTTCATTGAAGTGGGATTCAGGCATCCAAAAGTTCAAGGAACAACCAACAGAAACGGAAATAAGTGAGCAAGTTGCTTTGATAAAACGTAAACACACCATGAGGCTGATTGAAGAAGGGAGAAGAGGAAATGGTTGGTTTTTTTCAAAATTCATTAAAAGTTTCAATGTTTTTTGACTAATCTTTCTCGACAAAAAAGCATCTATTCAAATAGTTCAAAGCCGTTTATAAAATACAAATAGTTTTTATTTTATTTTAGATAATGCTAGCCAGCTCCTTCGGAAACGTCCGTTGAACATTTCAATTTTCAAACTTAGCCAGTTCCATCGATTCACGGATTCGAAGTACCTCATTTCCAAACACCATGATGAGTATTTGAAAATGAAGAACGGGGAGAAAGTGTTCATCACAGGGCAAAAACGACCGCTGAGTACGGCCAAAAGTTAGTTGTAAAAGGGACTTCGATCAGTGAAGGATTAATTCTTCAGTTTTTTGGAATCGGAAAATGTTATTTTTATTCACACGATATAATTGATTGTTTGAAGGTCCAACCATTGTAACAACTGCAAAACGACAGAAAACCGGTGAACAATGTGAGCAAGCCGATCGTACTACTCGATATGTTGGTGTGCTCTCGTCCAACGATGAAAACAACTGTGTTAGTAAGGATAACTTACTTTCAACTGAATTCAACTGGCAGCACATGGTTAATAATGATCAAATCTTGGATTCAAGTGCAGAAGTCTCCGAGAACACTATTTTTATCAATGACACTATCGATGAGTTTGAAAATCATGGAGAGTTCAACCTACTGGAGTTTATTGACAGCTCTTATGAAAATGAGGATTCAACTTCAGCACAAGTCGGTAATCATGTACGTGACGCCAAGCCTTCTAAGGAAATCTATCAGCAGGAATTGGAGTTTCTCGAAAACCAATTCAAGTTCTAATTGAATCTATTTTTAGACTTTTTCGGCAGTTACATGCATGCTTTCCAACTACTCTGACTAACTAAAAAACTATGAAGTAGGAACTTTATAACTTTTTTAGATGTTGTTTTTATGATCATTTCAGTAAATTATAGGTAAATACATTTATTTTGTTTTTTTAATTGAGTAATACTTCCACCACGTCATTTTTCGATTTCCCGTAATTCCTTATAGATGTCATTACAATGACCCATGTTGGTTAATTTACTGAATATTGAATTATGATCTTTCCAAATAATTGTTTTTTGGGTTGTAAATTTGTTTTGTACGTTTTTCAGTTTTAAATGGATGTTTTTCTCGTTTTTGTTGTATATGTGTATTAAGCGTTTTATGTTATCAATGTTATATTATGATTTATAAAAACTCATTAAAAATTTCATTATGTAGTTTTTGTCTTAAAGTAAATTAAATCAAATGTTTCATCTTTGGCAGCATTCACAGGCTTTCAAGAAAACAATCTATCCTTTCCTGTGTAAATATCAGTAAAAACAACAGGAAAGTGTCATGAATATAGTCAGGCTGGCAGCGGATCATAAGATAAGAGCTATGTAATCAAAACACGGATGGCAGAGCAAGCCCTGCCAAAACATGGACGAAAACGAGAAAGAAAACCGTCTGACACGGAGGATTTGCCTGATGCGCGCACTTTTTTGTGAGAGAAGGGTTAGATAGCCATTGAATAGAAACAGGCCTGAATTTGCACAACACTCCCTCGCGCAAATTCCGTTCTTTTGCTGCTCAGCGAGACGCTTTTTGTTCGTCGAACGGTAGTCGCCTGTGCCTGTCCTCACCCGGTGGTCAAAAGTTGTCGCGGAGGCTATTCAATGCGCTTTTTATGAGATCTTCTTATTTTTCATGTATCTCTCGTATCAGAAAAGAAGGGACAGGCGTTTTTATGCAGTTTTATCAAGTTCTAGTTGTTGTTTGTTACTTTTCAATTAATATTGAAGCTGTTTTGGACAGAAATTGCACACACTTCACCGCTGAGGGCAAAGTGAGTTATTTTGAATTTAACTTCTAATTCCTTATAATTTTTATCTACAGTATGCCACAAATGCAGTGAACTGTGATAACATCTACAGTGATGACGCTTGCACTATGATATATGGTAGTAGTGTTGTTGTAGGAACAACTGTTGAAAGACCACTTCTATGTTTCATGGTAACTTCTCAAATCATGGTACTTACTAAATTTCAATTTTAGCTGAACGGAGAACGGAGTGAAGAAATGAAACGAATTTCTACTAGTACTTGCCCCAAGACGTGTGGATATTGCTGCCAAACTGAACCATTTGATTGCAATAATTCTCCATGTAAGAATAATAAAAACACAAACACAAAAAAAACCGTTTTTTTAGTCCCTCGAATAAACTGCGCTCTTGTGACTAGTAGAATGTGTAAGGATCCTCAATGGCGTGAAGTACTCACGGAAGACTGTCCAAATGTTTGCGGTTTCTGTTTGGAAGGTGCGTATTTTTTGTTGTTCTGCCTAGTACTTAGGAACTCGGAAAAAATGTGTATGAAAATAAAAAAAAATATAATTTTTAGGTGGATGTTTTGACAAGGCTGTGGATTGTACAACCGATATTTCTATTTGTATGAATGTGGGAATGCAGGACTTTGTTAAGGTATCTATTTCATTCACTGAGTAACTTTTGTTGTTGGTTTTTGTTTTTTCTTTCGAAATAATTGAACCAACCATTTTTAATTATCTAATAATTATGACCACCCGATAATCGGGGGATTAAAAGAGTAAAGTTCTAAAGATTAAACTGATGTCATTAAGAAAAATGAATCATCAAATGTTTAAAAAATCACTACATGTGTTTTAAGTTGCTGACCACTTAACCTTCTAAATATGCGAATATGTACACGCCTTAAAAGCAAAAATAAGTAACTTGCAGGAGTATTGTCGCAAAACCTGCGGATTCTGTCGACCGACCGCCACAACAACACCCGACCCAGATTTTCGCGGCACCAGTCCCAATTGTGTGGATCATAATACAAAGTATGACCGTTCCGTTCCTTTCTCCGCAAATCTCTAAATTATCCGTTTTCAGTTGTGCCAGTTGGTCGTACCGGGGATATTGTACCAGTCCGTTCTACAGTTATGAGACCAAATTTGCGAACTGTGCGGCGACGTGTTCACTATGCTGACATATACGCATATCTAATTTATTTATTTATTTTATTCTAAATTTGTGATCTCATATATATCGAACAAGTGGAAAAAAACGTAATGGCACCACCATGTCAGCATTTTGCATTTTACATTGTTTGCATAAATAATTAGTTCTGGCTGGTTTTGAAAGGGCAAAAAAAGATAAATCTTCTGCTTGGGGAAAACAGAGTCAGTCGTTGTTGTAATTACATGGGAAGAATAAGAAATGGAGGGGGAGGAAGACGAGATCGAGATAATTGTTCTCCAGACTCTTGTGCCCTTTTCTAGCTTGAATTAATGCGAATAGACAAAGAAGTGCATAGGCTAGGTGTTGTGTCAGAGAATTATTTATGATTCTTTCTTCCTCTTTTTCAGTGGTTTGCCGTTTTAACCAACTTTTTATGTTTTCACATCATTACATTATTCCAACTTTTGACCCCAAAACTCATGTTTTATTTTGGCAGAATTGTTTTATAGTTTAGTCAGTAGGATTCGGAAAGATACAATTGTGATGTTTAGCTATTTTTTAAAACTTTTGGCCCTGCCCGACCCGTTCCGGCTCATTTTTTGAAATGGTAAATTTTTCCGCATGAAAAATTGAAAAGTGAAAAAATCATGCATGTTTTTCAAAAAGCACTGTAAAACAGGCTTGACGGGCCCGGCCCAAGCCGAAGCTTTCCGAGACGACCCCCGTCATTTGACAAGTACTGTTTTTTTCTATAAGGCACACTACAAATTCACAAAAGAAAAAGATCATTCCACATCACTTTTCCCCCCAGTCATGTTTATTTCACAAAAACGCGGTGTCCAATAGAATAATCCCCAACTCAAACACAACATTTTCTCTTATCATTCTTACTACCTTCCCCTCCCCCTATTCTTAAATTTTCATTCTACCCTATTTTCCCTTTTTCTTATCAACTGAAATGCTATTACTTCAGTGCCACTCATCATCTTTTTGTTTTTCATCCCATTGTGGCGTTTAAATTTTATTTAAAATATGAAAATGAGAACGGAAATGGAATTGAAAATAAATGAGTAAAATGCCACCATGATGAATGGAGAAATATCTCCCCGTGGAAAATGGGAAGATTATACAATATTTAAAAATTAAAATTTTTGCAGCTTCAAGAACCCATTTATATTATTCAGTGCTCTCAACTCGTCCTATTCTCACTTTTTTAGTTTTTTAAATTAAATAGTATTACTGTAGTTTCACAACCACAGAATCTTATTATATGAATTCAAAGATTCACCGAATTCCATTCCGCCCTTCTTATCCTTTTCTGAGAGCCTCCCCCTTGTATAATCCACACAACCTTTTATTCTTCTCGCCTCCTCCCTCACACATTCTCACTCTTCCTCCTCATCCCAAAACTTTTCCATTATTGCTCTGAAAACAAGAGGGTCCACTTTTCCATGTCTCTAGTGCGCTTAGTTTTGTAGGTGCTTGTAAAAATTTATTGTTTCAAGAGCTTCTGACTTTTCGTATCTAGATTCGAAAAATGCACGTTTTTCTTATTTTTATATCCAAGTTTGTCATTTTTTGAACTCCTTTCTTGAATTCCTCAAATATCTTAAAGCTCGCTTAGCTGGTATCTATGTATACATAAAAAACAACAATAAAAAACCAAAAGTCACCATAAATCGTGACCCGTTTTTATGATTCCAATTCTAGGATTTCTTGAAGTGCCATGCAAAAACGCAACAATTTCTGTGAAATTGGTCCTTGGAGAATTTCAAAACTACTATTGCGACTCGACTTGTCAAGTGATTAATTCACGTGTTCTACTCTCCCTTACAAACATTTCTGGACCCCTTTCTCGTTTTTCTTTTCCTTATTCTACATGTCCTTGAGAACACGACGAACAAGTTATCCCAGATGTCGGATCCCATGGGAACAACGCTTATTTGCAAAAAAGATGCACATTATCTACTTTTTGCCCCCCCCCCCTCAAATGTTTGGAGTTTCACTATTTATCCTTATTCTACTGTTCCTTTTCCCTCTTTGACATTACTCTGTCATTTTTCGTTTTGTGTCCTCTTTTTGGTTTTTTTCCCTTTCTCTTTGTTTTTGTTTCTGGTCCGAAGTCTGTTCTTCCTCTCTTTTTGAAAAGCCGTGGGACCAAGACTGAGACAAAATAAAATTAAAGACAAGGAAGGAAAAAAGACGATTTGGAAGGTAGCGAATGGAGAAAAGGGGAATGGAAGTGTGTGGCATCCATTTCTAATTCACTTCAGTTTTTGGGAAGTCTTGAACCTCCTTCCCAAACACTTTGTTTCAAACATGACATTATACTTTTTATTTTTTCATTGCGTGGGGTAGAAACCAAGACACAGTTAGTATGATTCAAAGGTAAAAATGTATATAATAATTTTTTGAAAAGGGACCGGAACAAATAGTGACTCCAGACGGAACCTAACCAAGACGGAAGTTATGAAATACTTTCCATTCTTTATTTTTCAGAAATCTTGGATTATATGAACATCGTTCAGGTTTTCTTTATTGAAAAACATATTTCATTTTGTAGAAAGCTTCCGATACCATTTCACCATTTTTACTACCAGTACGACCATAAACGTTTTCTTTTCTTGCCGTTTTTCATAGCAGGTGCATAAGGTAACCCGGTCGTAAAACGTTCTTTTCGTAGATATAGAGCATAAATTTTGAATGACCCACTAAAGCTCATTTCATCGCCTCCAACCCGTTTACTCCACTTTTTCCAAGTCCCATTCTCGTTTCCGTTCTTTGTTTTGCCCTGTTTTTCAATGTTTACATTATAACTTCTCTCACTTCTTCGCAACACTTTTCCACTCCTGATCAAATACGTCTGTATATGCATTTTTATGTATGAATGTATGGAAGGACGGCTTATCAGTGATTGTTTTGCTTTTTGCTTTTCTGCTTTCTATTTTTCACTTCGACATATTGTAATTGAGGTGATTCATAGATGTGGTAAAATATCAGTTGGCAGATAGCAATGGCGGTGAAGAGCAAAAGGAAGGCATTTCACCTCAACGTTCTCATAATTCAAGCTGAATGTGAGCACCGAAAAAAAAACGGCTGAGATATGTATGCTTGGTGAGCCGGAGAATCCTGCCACTAGAATCCTGCAAAGACTCTCAGCTAACACACACGTCTGCACACGTTTCCTCGTTTCGAACGCCTTTTCGTTTATTTTTTTTCGTGCCCTCCGCTATCCACCTCTTTCTTATTCTTTTCTTTTTTCCATTTTGCTTTTTTTAGACAGTAGGTGATTCTTTTAGTTTTTCTGGTTTATGTCTGAAAAGACGCGTTGCTGTCCACTCCTTTTTAGTGACGTCCTATGAAATTTGAAATCGTTTTCAGAATTCATTGAACTATGCTCTCAAAAGCCCAAGAACCAGATTTCGAGAGGATCCTTGTTGTCCCACTTTGAAACTGGCGCCAAGTTTTTTATTATGAAATCATTGAACTTTATAAAACTTACCAACCCTTACATTAGTCTCACTCTCTTCTTGTTTTATTTTTTCTTCATTTTTCAAAAAAAAAACTTTTTCCAGACAACATCAAAACTGCACGTGAACAACTAACCCATTACTTTTATTTCATGCAATTATCATCTGATTGATGATCAGTCATATCAATGCTTCACTGGCAAGTTTTCGGATTCATCGCCTTCCTGGTTGGCGAGGTGTTCTCCAGATGCACCGGTGCTCACTGCGATAAATTTTCTTGCGTGTCAGGTATGTTTTTGAAAAACCAACACCGAAACAATAAAGGAGTACACGTTTTTGTGGTCATTGGTTCGAAATCACGGAAGTTTGAAGAACATGACGTAATTTTGAGTATTAGGTCCAGTTCAATGCATTAAGAATTTCCGTTCAAAAAGTTTTTCAAATCTAATTCCAAATGTTTAGATTTCTATGTGCACCGCCCACTGGAAGCTTTTCAACGACCTGGTCTAACGTTCAATTCTCTATGCTCCTGCGAACAGGACTGGAATTCAATGTTCTGTAATCAAACAGTAACTGATGTACGAGAAAATGTTGTTCCTCTCCCAACAGTTTGTGTTTGTCGAAAGTTTAATGACCATGGAGCCAAATGTGAGCAGTTTATGACGAGATGCTATCCAAGGAAAAACAATGAGTGGGTGAAATATTATTTTATGAAACAAAAAACCACAAATTTGAAATTTTTTTCAGATGCTCATGTTGTTTCAACCAACCAAGCCAATGGTGTAACCAAGTCAAATGTAAAAATCGCGAACCCGATTTCTCGTGAGAATTTCAATTTCTCTACCCTACTAAAATGTCAAATTGTTGCAGGAGCGCGAATACGACGTGCGTGTGTCATCACAACCCGGCGGATTATCCATATGACATATGCAAAAATTTGTTCCCAAGGGATAGTAATTTTGCGAATCGTCAAGCGATACTAGAGAATCGGGAGAGGTCACAAGGCACAGTTGAGGTGGGTGAAAAAAATAAACTCAAAATTTTAGAAATTTTAAAAGAACGAAATTTTATTTCAGTACGTAGAACTTCTCGGCAAAAAAGTGTCCACGTCGGTTGTCAGCTACATAATTGTGGGGTTATTGCTGTCAGTTTCAGTTCTGACTCTTGTAATGCTTGTCCTTGGTGGAAAACGGCTTCGACAAAAACGAGCAGAACGGCAACGCCAGATTCGGTTAGCCAGAGAAACGTTGATTCTCCAGAGGGCAGATGACGATAGATACTTACCGTCTGCTTGATTTTTATTAAAAGGAAAATCTTTAGAGGTCGCGGCTTTCAAATGATCTATAACTTTTGGTTATAGGTACTTTCGACTACATGGAGTCCATTTCTGCCATCAAAACCGGCTAAATATCCCTGCGAGCCAAATAATGAGCTCTCAAAGTTTTTAAATATTTTAGATTTTTTACATGGAGTTCCGAATCGGCAAATAGTATACGCAAAGATGTTCTCATTTTTCCAACGTACGGTCATAGTTGAACCACTAGGGAAAACAAATGAAACCGCGCGGTGTGTATGCTGTCGATTTGGAATTCTATGTGAAAAAGCTCAAGCATATGAAAAGTTCGAGAGCTCATAACTTGGCTCGCTGATACGTTTACTTGTTTTGATGGCAGAAATGGAGTCACCGTAGTCGAAAGTACCCATTACCAAATTTATAGATAGTTTGAACTCTGAGTCTCCAATGGCTTTTCTTGTAAGACCTAAACATTATGCCGTGTAGATTTATATTACTATCGTGCTCCCTGATTAACTTATGTTGTATGTATTATAATTCTATCAAACCTTGCTCATTTCACTTTTTTCCGCCTACTTCAATTTGGACCACTCTTAGATCTCTTCTTCACGTCGAATTTTATTTATTCCTACCCTATTCTAAATTATTCATGATTTCATCAAACATTAGATGACCCACGGGTACCTTTTTATTTCCCAGTTCCACGAATGTCAGTTTAAATGAAATTAATCAATGAACTTCTGAAAACCAAACAAACGAAAAGTTCCCATTTTATATTTTATTGCCAAAGATGGAAAAACACTAGAGTACATAAATAGCTCATGAAAACATAGGAAATGCTCATAAAAAACGATGACTTGAAAGCACATTTTCAACATTTAATGTGATCAGAGGAGTGTAGATGTACAGGAGAGTTAAAAAAACCAAACGTCGGCGGTCCCAGACTATATACAAAAATGTTTTTCTAGAAACTGATGACTGATCAATCTCTAGAAAAAGCATAGAATACCAAGAGCCCAGATGACTGACTATTCACTGAAAAATTGAAGTTGAATAACTAAATAAAGTTTTAACTTTTCAGTGAATAGAATAGGAAGGATTATAATAAGTTGAGGAGTACATACGGAGTAAAAATGGAAAATGGGAGGAGATGAATGATTTGGCGTATTAGGTCTTCCAGAGAGACACGACGTTCTTCATGGTGGAGCAGGCGGACGCGACAGTACTCTTCGCTTTCTCGTAGGTATCATTGATGGCGGTCATGATACCTGAAATAGTAATTATACATTCTGTAGATAAAAGAAGGTACTGTAACTGACATATGTAGTAGTGATGTATAACTTTATACACAAATGATGACTAGCAAAAAAAAATTCTGATCATACTCACCGTCATCCTCTTCCGCGTTAAGAGTCTCAAGAGCAACCTGTTCTGGCGTCTTGCGGTTTCCAGCAATACGACCAGCGATCTCTTGCTCACGAGCCTCCTCTTTCTTCTTCAAGTTGTACTGAAATCACACAATCATTTCACAGTCTAAATTTAATTAGCCTACCTTGTTACGGATTTGTTGGCGCATGCGCTCACGATCAGCCTCCATTCTCCGATGCTTGTCTTTGCGACGTTTCTCTTGCTCTTGACGAGCAGCGATAACCTTAAGGAAATCCATTTATGACGATAGAGAAATGTTAGAAGAATTTGAGAATTATATGTGGAAGTCAAATGTAATTTTTGGATGTTTATTGGGAAAAAAAGGGTACATTGTTGAAATTCTCATAAATTTTGCATAAACTGTCATATCAACTAACCTAAACAAATTCTAGCTACCAAAAAATTAATTTGGAAGACGTGTTGCCAGGAAAAGGAAACTAGATGTATTTCATCGCATCACGAATGACACTCAAATAGAACTCGAGACAAGACAACCAATTGTGCTGGTGGCCCTGTTTCTTTTTTTTTTCAAAAAATATCTTATTCATATCCAGTCAAGCCACAAAGACGAAAAGGGTCACGAACAAAAAAGTTTAGTGGTGTGGGCAGAAGGACTTTCTGTTGCTCTAACTGCCAAAGTTTTGAGCGTTTTTGAGTGGGTGTAATTTGAAGCGAAACGACACCGGTTGTGTGGGGGTCAAACCACAATTGTTTATGGAAGGAATGAATTCTCGGAGGGGGCGGAAATACTACCTGTTTAGTTTAGTCAATTCATCATGTTGTAAAGGTTTTCTGTTTTTGAGAAAAGAATATATACTAGAAAGATGTTAATTTCACCTTACATTAGAAAAACACATTTGAAGTAAATGTATCTCGTGTATAGCAACGTCTAAATCTGAAAATCCAGACAACTCAAAGCATTTTTTGATATTCGTTTTGACATGTCGGACAACACAGAATCTTCTTATAATCCGAGAAAGAAAAATGTGATTTATCTGACAGAAATTTTTCTGATGTGAGACTTGAAATAGATTTAACTTCTGATGTAAATCTCACGAGCGAAAAAAAATTCCAACGTAAAGATACACTAAAAATAGGAACAGAACCAAAAAAAGAAGCTGGAACAGGAAACGAAGAAGACCACATGATCTCACCCAGCTGACACGTATATTACCACATTTGTGCTTCTAACCAAATTATGTTTTCATTAGTTCTCACGAACTTTCTTCTTTCTCTCTTTCATCTTTTTTCTTAGTTAGTTCTTATATTTCAGAATTATTCATAGTTAGGGGCTATTCTTCCAATTTCAAAAAACTGCAGTCAGATTTTTCAAGAAAAAAGCACATCACGTTTTTTGGAGGCTTTTCGGGGAAGAGTTATGCAGATCAACCAACAATTTTTCATAACTCACATCAGGATCTTCCATCTCAGGCTCCACCGGCTCCCCAGTCAAACGATCGAAACCTGAAAAAATGATAGTGAGATAGAGAAAAGTGATGATAATCATATCATGTTATCAGTAAAAACTGAAATTATTTTATGTTAGTTTTTCTTTCAAAGAACACATGGTTGATTCGATTAAACGTTTTGATATTTGGTTTTCAAAGTAAGATAGTTGTCCTTTAAAGTCCGAGGATTTTAAACGTGTTAGTCAGCGAGATCCTAGTTATCTGACAAGTACACGACGGACCGGGTCGAAATTTTTCTTTAAATTTTACCATACGTAATTCCGATTCACTCGACTCGGTCCAAGGGGCTATTTTGCAGATTTTTCTTTCAGATTTTGTATCGTCGGGGCCAAAATCACCTATGATCATATTTATAGAAAAAGTTAAAACTTGTGAGATAACTTATCTTCATCAAAATGATCAAAAATGCTAGACTATGCTCAAAAAGAAAAAAAGAAAAAGATGCTGTTTGGTTCTCTCGTCCAATCTTTATAAAATGCCTGGATTTTCCTCTTTTTTTTAAAGTATATTCGGTTTTATCATAATACCTTAAGTTCAATTCGTCACACTTACCTAATCCAAGTTCATTAAACATATCCGAAACTAATTGTTATTTCAAAAGAGCAATGAATATAAAGTGATCGATCTTTTTCTATCAAAAACGTCAAGAATCAAATTCCAACAAAAACATACTAGAGAGTCTGCAACTTGGATGATTCGCATTAGATATTCATGCAACTTTGTCTACTTGTTTTTCGTTTTCATACTCTTATGATGCGAACCTTTTACAATACCAGATAACTGATTAGAACTGAAAGCAGATGCCAACTGAGACGCGGCAGAGGCCATTAATACTAAAAAAGAAGACGGAGGAACCCCGGGAACTATATGAATAAAGTAAGATTATCCGTGATAATCTTAAAGGATTCATGAGGGGTGTAGTCCTCGTAGTATTAGAAAAAAAGTGACTTCAATGTTAAAGTAGTCTCGCTTTGATTGATCACATTCACAAAAAACAAAATATAAAAAGATTTTCAAAATTATTTCAGAAAAATTAAAAACTCACTGTTTTCCGTGCTAAGCGTTTTCGAAATAAGCCAAAGCTTGGTAGTCATTGTAAACCGGAGAATATGGAGATTAAAAAATGGAGATTCCACTCCGACAACAAAAACAACAATAAATCAGTTGACGTGGTTTCCTCCTTTTTTCAATTTCAACAATTTCAACGTCTCAGGATCACGTTTATTTGTTAATTTGACCTCCGTTTTGTTTTGTTTGAATTGGATTGGACTGAGATGAGTGGGCACCCCGGGTCTACATGAAGGGCTCTCAGAATAAATGGACAAAGCAAAACAAGAAAAAAGAAAATGGGGGAATGACTTTTCTTTGGTGTCTTTGAAGGTTGATAAGTTTGATGTCCCGTTTTATGAATACGCATGCACCTACACCTTTGTTATCTTAAATAGTTTTATGGGTTTCTGAAGAATTCAGGTGATAGAGGGCAAATTTTTCGCAATAGAAGTGTTTACAAAAAAATTGAGTGTGATCTACTTGACAACTCACTTGGCACATCAATTTGGCTCATTCCAGGTAAATCAGGAAAAAACTTTGAAAATGAGGAAGGCGGTGAATTTTTCGAGTGATTTTATATATGCAGTTTTATGTAGTTAGGAAAAATAAATAAGTTCCCACGTTTTTAATGTCCTACAGTATCCCCAAATGTCATAGAACTATACGCTTTCAGTTTTGGGTGTGGGAAAATGACCTCTGCCTCACCTTCTTCAGATTCTACCGGCTTGGCACCAAGCGACAACGCTTTCGGTCTACTCAGCTTGAAAACACGACGCTTCATTATCTCCTCCGAAATATTATCTTCAGTCATTTTTCAGTGGATTAGGCTAGACCAGGAAGAGAAATATGAAAAGTGAATGAAATATTTTGTCTATTTTGTCTATTCAACGTGGTCTAAAAATGGAGGTCGCTATGGAAGGCACGAGACTGTGAAGACTTAATGGGTAGCAACCGGTGAAAATTTCGATATTCTACATAACAACATGGAAAAGAGAAGAATAGCTAAACACATGATGAATTCGAAGTCCAGACTAGAAAAAAATGTATATGTGTCCACAGGCCTTGTACAGGGTGGTCCATAATTACCGTTTTTGAATTGCGCAAGAAATAGATTGAAACTTACTAAGGAATGTCATGGAGTTAGTTTGTAGTAACAGGACGTGACCTATATCATTGGAAGGTGAGAAAACGATGATTCCAAATATATATTCAGTTATTGCCCCCCCCCCCTGGTATTCGAGAAAAACAAGGTTGTAGTTTAAAAAAATAGAAAATTATCATTTTTAACACTTGCAAATTGGAACAAAAAACTGTTTAAAAAAAATTTCGCGTCTCAGAATGGTAATCATTTGTGATTTTTCCAAACTTTGATTTGGTTTTTCTCGAATACCAGACCTCGAAGGCAAAATCTGAATATGTATTTGAAAGCAGCGTTTTTTCAGCTTTCCAATGATGTAGGTCACGTTTCATGATTTCAGACTGACTGCCTTCCCTAGTTAGAACTATTATTATTTCTACTATTTTTTTTGTAAACTCACGCCTCTCCGGTTGCGGGCAGAATTTTGGTGGCGGAATCTTCTTCTTTGAGCCAAACATGAGACGAGCCACTGTTTTCTTTCGGATACAGACAACCTGGAAACATAAATTTTTGAGATATCAAGTCTATTCTTAGAAAATAATTCGAAGTGAGTAGAGTTTTTATGGCAAAACCCATGAAATGGATTTAATCGGTACACTTAAAAGGAGATATTTCTACAGAACTCCGAATTGCTGGTACATAAAAAGTTTGAGGAATTTAATTTTATGCTTAAACTAAAAATTGTGTTCGAAATAATATCTTTTTCTTTTTGACAATAAAAACTGAAAAGTCGAGAAAACAGTGAAAATATTGAAAGCGGTTTGATACTTTCATGATAATAAAAGGCACGGATATAAAACGGAATCATCCTCGTTTTCTTTGTTTTTTGTAACATGAATTCACAATATATCTGTTTCTTATGGAAAAATAAAGAAAAAGCAAAAATTTAATAACTCTTGAGAACTGTGAGAAAATTAAATCTAGCGACGTCATTTCCCTAACGCTTAGCAAACAATAGACTCACAAAGTACCAAAAAATTTTGAAGAAGTTTCAAGGATCATATTAACCATTTATAGATAGCTTACCATTTCGTCAAACACGACAGAAGAAGATTCGTATGTAGAATTCGGGAAAAGTATAGTGGAATGCAATGTCAGACATGGCTGCTCTTGAAATGGTAACCAAGCGAAGGCACTTTACAAGTGACATACGCCTAGCAACATGTAGTGGAAACTTTCACATGTAGAAATTGTGCTAGACATTCTAAAATGTGTAACAGAAAGGAAAAAATGACAGAATGGAAAAAAGTTCTGAAATGAATGTGTTTGCGCAGATATTTGCAGACTTGCAAAATATCGGCCCTGCCCGACCGATAAAGACATTTGCCGGCTTGTACCGACCTGGTCGGCCTGAACTCAAATTAAAAATAATCAGAAATCGTATGTACACGTTTATCTATATTTAAAAGTATAGTCAAAAATTCGAATTTTCGCCAAAAAATCAAATGTTCAAATTTTTGTACTGTGATCAGGGCCGAATTCTCAAATCTGCCCGGCCGGGCCCATCCCGTTTAAAATCTGGATATCTGAAATGAGCTGAAAATGATCGAAATGACTGAATTCCGTTTTTACGAAATAACACATATAGTATGCACTACTCACACCGAAAGAATTTGTTCAATGTGTTTCCCTACATATTTTTTAAAACTTTTTGTTTTTTATAGTCATCCTGGGGAATATATGACTTTTTCATTATTATATATCCTTTTTGTCCAGGATTATTTGCTCTTTTCCCTCCACGCTTCCTTATTTCAGATGAGTGCACCAAGATTTGAAATGAGCCACAAGTGGTTTGAAAAGAAAGAAAGAGTGTCAAATTCTTCTAATGGATAACAAACAGTTAGTTGATGATGGGTGTGAAAATCCCTCCTTTTTCTCCACTCGCGATGACACTTCTCAAATATCAGAATCTTTTCCGGAAAACTTCAATTTGAATATACTAAATCCTGAATCCTTATTTTCCTGACTATGCAATCTACCCAAATTTCTTCTACTACTCCGCTGGTACCAAGTGAGGTTATTCTTCCTCCACAGCCACCTCAGAACATCCCGCCAGAGTTCAAAAATACACTGTCATCGCGGATCAATCTCTTCGAAGGCTTCGATCAGTCATTCTCTGAACTTCCTAATCCGTATCAACCGGTTATTCCTCTGATGGGTGCAAGTTCATACTACGGTATTTTTTCGTAATACAAAAGTTTCCAAATATATTTATATTCGGCAGGTTCCACCGGTCATAGTAATCATCGGTCTTATGAACACAGTCATGGACAGACAGGCAACAATGAAACAATCCATTTGAGATCACAACAACAGAAACGGAAACCAAGAGTACTATTCACACAGCATCAGGTTTTTTTTTCGTTTGATCATCACACATGCCCATAAATATTCATCAGTGTCCTTGAATTTTCTCATTTTCTCATTTTCTTAAGGTAAACGAATTGGAAGAACGATTCAAAAAGCAACGCTATGTCACGGCTAGTGAACGCGAAGAATTGGCTCAATGTCTTGGTCTGACGGCCACACAAGTATGCATGAATAGCGAATTCCAACTTAACATAATTTTTCGATTCTAGGTGAAAATATGGTTTCAAAATCGGCGATACAAATGTAAAAGATTGGCTCAAGACCGCACTTTACAATTGACTCAAATTCCGTTCAACCCCGTAAGTGTTTCATTCGTGACTAAAATTTATTTAATACTTCATGAGGTTTTGTAGATCATGTCTGATGAAGTGTAAAAAGCACATATATATATAAATATAATTTGACCACACACAGCTGATAAGAATATTTTAATTTCAGATGTTTGCCTCTGCGTTTCCGTTTGGTATCAACAGTTTTGGAAGTGTCCCTTCAACTACAGGATCATAACTCTACTCTAAGAAATTTGATATGTTTATACTTATTCACATCCAGAAAATCAATTTGTATACAAAACCGTCTATCAGTAGAATATGAATCCAATAAAAATTGCATTACTTCCTCTTCCTCTTGTACAAATTTTCTTGAAAGTTTTTCAAATTTTCATACAACCGGATGGTAAGGTTATTCGACTTGTGACTGTCTACCGGCCGTCGGATGCTAGTGTTTGCACCTGTCCAACTTCTTCTTGAAACACTTTTTTGACTTTAGAATGCGTTGAAGTACACTTGAACTTCTAGAACGTTTTTGTTCCGTTGATGGCGAATTAGCAGCGTTAACAAGGGCAACGAGGGAGAAAGTAAACTGAATATGGGGGTTGACCGTCATTAAATCTAACTTTGTTTTTTTTTGGTTGAAATTCGAAATAACGTGACTTGATTAACTGTTCTCTCCTCAAATCAGAAAACCGATTTGTAATGGAGGATTAACTTTAAATTTTCGAGTAGGTCAAAAGTTACTAGAGCGTTACATGTCAAGAGGAACAGTTGTTTGTAAGAGTGATTGCATATTTCCAAAAGTTCATATGTTCAAAGTTTTGTTAGAGATTGAAATTTATTGAATTCACTGTAGTTTCTAATATTCGAAAAAAGAAAATCGAAAGGTTGCTTCGTTTTCTATCTCTATATTTTTGCAATAATTGAAAACAATATTAAATTTTCGAATCATGAACTGTTCTTTCTTTCTTACATAGTTTTCTCTCACAACTTTTATTATTTTTCAATGTTTTATTATATTCGTCTTCAAAAAACAGACATATTGGTTTTTTGTATGTACATATAGCATACAAAAATTGGTCACTCTAACACAACTTGGTTTACGATTATTACCCATTCCCAAATCTATGTTTGTTTTTTTTGTCAACCGTCATGAAAAAAGGCGGGAACACAACAATAAAATCGTTATTCACAAAAGTAGAGACGGTTAAAAAGGCGTGCGTTTATTTTGGTCCTTATCGTCTGGCAAATGTTAACAAGCATTTAATGTCCTATAATCTAGGAAAAAGGCGGAATTATGGGAGTTGTTCTTTTTACATCCTTACTGTCATCACGTTTCCCAACCCACTTCTTATCTATTACATTTTCGGGAAAGTCTCCTCAGCCCCACCCAGATGACATATAGGTATAATGACTACGATTTTTTTTATCTGCTTTGTTTCATACTTGCTCCACCCAATTGTGTTTTTCTTGTATATCACATCATTCGTTTCTACATTTTTGATAACTTTTTTTTCAGAATTCCAAAATGCAAAATCTCCCATTTGGAGCGTTCGTAGTCTCCGGATGTGTGATAGTATACGTAATATTTTTGGGATTCGCCAGTTATTCACCAACTTTTGTTCCTGAAAATACTTATGGTGTCTACCAAGCAATCGTTGGTAAACTTCCAAAGATGTACCAGCAATCTGAGACTAAAGAAAACATTTCTGGTGATACTGATACTAGTACCGAGTTAGAACCGTGGGATAGGTGTGTACTCCCAAAATACGACGTTTGGGACGATCAAATTATACCGGTATGTGTTTTGTTGTTATTTATTGTTCACTGTTGTTGTTTTCCAGTATGTCAACCCGGATAGGAACCCAATTAAAGACTGTGACACATCTTTCAAACCATTCACGGTACTGAAAAATTCTTCTTGGAGCATAGTGAACAAAAACAAGAACCTTGAATGCAAAGCTAGGTAAGTGTATAAGTTGTATGTCATTCAACTGATTTGATTATTGTCAGATGTCATTCACGTAAAAGTGATAGAGCTAACAAAATTGGAAACTGGAGTTTCACACCTGGCCCTGTTGATTGTGAATTCCTGGAAGCTGTCTGTTCGGAAGACAAAAAAGAAGTTTACGGGTACCTGCATTCTCAAATCATCCCAAAGTGAGAAATTAGTCGTTGAACGTTTTTCATTAAATGTTCAAAGTTTTATGATGACGTTAAAAGGGATTAATAGTTTAGGCCGCCGATCGAAAAACCAAATATTAACACGACTGGTTTGATGCAATTTGACGTTTTTGTAATCCTGCTGGATTCATTATCGTATTCACAAGGGAAAAGGTAAGACACAGTGAAAGGTCATGACATTTCAAAGGGCAATGAGTTATAGACACACTTGAAGTATATAAGCATTGCAGATCACTTCCAAGAACACTATCATATTTCACTAATCACATGGATGGTGTCATATTTCCTTATATGAACAAAATCGGGGAGAATAGCAGACCTAACGGTGTTCCAATTTGGTTTGGTAAGAAATATCCGTTTTCGTATGACCTGAAATTCTGGGTTTAAGGAAAGTCATTGGAAAAAGTAGACCGAAGCTTATTTGATGAAAAATTGATACCACCTGATTGGTCGCACAAATACTTTTGTAACACTTTCAAGGACAATGAAACATCGCTTTTCAGTGAGTTCCATGATTATGGATACCGAGTTAGTTAGATTTTTCGTTTTTATATACTAAATTATAGCTATTTTAGACACTTTTGGCGGAAGATTGGGCGGAAGGCACAATGAATTGGCCTAATTGTGTTGGTTTTGATAAACCACCGATCGACCATTTTATGAGGTTGTAAAAGTGAAAAATTAACAAAAGACCAAATAATTGATAGATTACAGACCATTTCAAAATGCGTATGAAAGAAGAAATCAAGGAGCAGCTATTACACAAAAACACTTGAAAGGAGGGAAGTTGTGTAGGCAAACACATAATACGTTATTGGATTACATGGGCCAATTTACTGATGCCTACCCAGGTATTATATTGATAATATCTAAATCAATTCAATTTTTTCTTTATCAGACCAAAAGAAATTCGGATGGATGTGGGCAATTGACTTGGGTCATAACTCTGAAAATGGGTTCACACATGCAGACAAAGATTTTCATAATTATTTGATCAAGCATAGAAAACAGGTAATTCATTTTTTCTTCTTTTTTTTGTTGGTTTCTCATTGAATTGCATCCTTCCAGCTCGAAAACTCCTTCGTATTTATACTCGGTGACCATGGATTACGGTTCGGTGATGTCAGAAACACTTTTATTGGAGCACTCGATGTGAATAACCCGTTTACTGGAGTGTCGATCCCTAGAATCTTGAGAAGGACAACAGATATTTTGAGTATCATGTCAGAGAACGCGAAGAATATTCAGAGTCACTTTGATACGAGAGCAACCATTTTGGATATTATGAAGGTATGTGTCGTTTTATAAATATTGTGTAATACAGTACCGCTCAAAAGGTTGTCAAATTTGGCTGTTTTTAGTGGAAAATTACCAAATCTAAAAGTATTGTTCAGTGTCACCTAATTGTTCGACGATTTTTATTTTGTATGGGTTGGACAGAGCCGAAATAGCGCACATTTTTTGTAATTGACCATTTTCTGTAATACACTGTCTTGAAAGTTACAGGTTGTCAAAGTGAAAGCTACAAAATTTCGGTAATACTGAAAATAGTCGATTTCAGGTAGAAATAACTTTGATGGCCTGTAACTTTCATGGTAATGTTTCTACAAAAAATGGTCAACGACAAAAGTTATGTGCTATTTTTTCTCTGGTCAATCCATGCAAAAAAAATTTGTCAGACAATCAGGTGGCACCGAAATACACTGTCAAAGTTGGTCATTTTCCACTAAAAACGGTCAAAGTTGATAACCTTCAGAGCGGTACAGTAGACTTACTTCGGTTTCACTATACGTTTGTTACGCTCTTTGCTGAATATTCACCGTCATTATCTTTTGTTTAAATTGTATAGTAAGCTCTGAAGCGTCATCATTCTCATGTCGAATTGACACATTCTGATTGGAATGTTCAAAGGTTGATGAGTACCTAAAAATCTATTAAAAGATATGTTTTACAAATTTCTTCCTTTTCTTATCAGAAACAAATGGTATAAAAATTTATTGTAATGCAATTTTGAACATTTTCAGTATCAATCTGCTCGGAGTTTTGCTGAAACTGAACCTTATCAAATTCCTGGAGAAAAAGGACATTCTTACATCCGCAAACAACCGAGCACGCCAAGAAACTGTCGAACTATGCCAGTTCCATTGGAGTACTGTATTTGTCAGTTCAACAAAACTAAGATTGCAACGTGAGTTTTTCATAAAGCACGCTATTGTTTCCTGTTGTTTACTAGACAACACAACTTTATCTTATCAGAAACACCGCAAACGCCGAAGCGATAGGCAAGGCGTTAGCACTTGCGGTTAACGCTCAAATAGAAGATGGAAACTTTGCTGATAAATGTATCAAAATGGAATGGGAAAAGGTGTGTGAAAATAGGATTAAAATGCAACAATTTAATTTATGATTCCTTTTTTTTTCAGACAATATCATTATTAGAGTACGAGCACAAATTCCGCGGAGCCACTTTGTATAGGGTAACTGCAGAAATGAAAGAACCAAGCAAAGCACAATTCAGGGTAAGAGAATACAAGTCAAACTTTGAATGTGATAAGAACTCTATATTCTGCCAATTCATCGTACTCTATTTTTAGGCCAGCGTGAAAATTGTTGACGGGAATATCAAAGTATTAGGAATGGTAGAGAGGAGCAACAAGTACGGTAAAACAGCTGACTGCATTAAATCAGAGCATCATCGACCGTATTGTTATTGTAAAAATCAGAAGTATTAGGACAAACAATCAATATTTGTAAAGAAAATGACATTTCCAAGACAACAAGCCCACTGGTACAACTTTACTGAAAACATTTCAAAATTTTTCAAAATTGCTTATATTTGTTTTAAAATCCATGAATACAGGTTTATGTTTAAATAAAGATATGTTACAGCCGGCTTATACTGTTACAGTAATTGAATATAAAAACCTTTTGAAATGGATATTTGAATATGCCCAACAAAAGTTTCACAAAAAATTGATAGTTTCAGTTTTCTGATTCAAATTCTGATGAACTTTTTGTTTTCCAATCAAGGTTATACTAGTTTCTTCCACCGGAAATTAAAAAGTTCCCTTTAATATTAGAAAATAACACAGAAGACCAATAATACTCACACAGAGCGTCAGTTCATAACATGACAGTAAGTTTTCTACTTTGGGTCAATGTCTCTCACATTATCGCATTAGTTGGATTCTATTCATCCATGATTGCTGGATGCACTCTGATATTTCTTAATCTTTTTTTGTATCAACAGTTTTTGGTGCTTACAAATACCTCATTGTGATTTTCACAAGTCTTGGAATCATTTTTGCTTCATTAGAAGTGATTTTCTATCCGGTAAGGGAAAAAACATTACTTAGCTTAAGATAAGATGTTCCAGAATATGCACTCGTATAATTCAGCCACAATATATTTCACATTGAACAAACCGTTCAATTTAAGTAAAGAAATACTGACAATTTCCTTAGATTTGTGTTTTTCTCGATCATTTTTAATTTAATTTCTTCAAACGTTTACAGTTGTTTACACAGGATTCTATTCAGCTACAATCTGTCTTATTGCTATACAATTTCTCTACAGATACTGGGCGGTTTTCGAGTGAGAAAAGATCACCTCAAAAATATGATTAATTAATGTTAATTGCAGTGTGCATAAACTCCGATTCTTTCAAGGGTGCTATGTATTATTATGGGTTCTCTATGTTTTGTGTTTTGGAGCACTGTGGCCTGTCGGCGCTTATAACTTTGTGAGAACAGACAGCATCGCTAAAGATTATTTCCGACAAGAGATGTTATTGAGGTATAATGCAAACATGGAAACTTTACCTTCGCTTGCCATGGTAGCATTCAATCCAGTCAATGGGAAAATCAGATGGGGGAATTTGATGACGATTGTAAACATGTCATTTATAATGAGTATACAGTATGGAATAATGATATATTGCGGATGGTCGATGTATTCGAAAATGGAACTGAAACTTCAAAGTTTTTCAGTCTCCACTAAAATTCATCATAGGCAACTATTCAAAACACTGCTACTTTAGGTAATTCAATTACCGTAATTTACAAATCATCAAATATTTCAAATCGAATTTCAGATTGCAACACCAACAATATTTTTATTTGTGCCACTCTCGTTTATAATCTACCTCCCATTTTTTAACATGGAATTGAGTATAACTACTGGTGTTCTTCTGTCCGGGTTCAGCTTATATCCAGCGGTTGATTCCATTGTGGTGATGTACATAGTAGCTGAATACAGGCAACGACTGAAAAGTAGGAACTTATAAATGTTATAGTGGTAATAATCATACATTAGTTTTCACAGAAGTTTTTGTTGCGTTTTTCAAAAGAACTGGTTTATCTGGAGCAAATCGAGTGAACTATGAGACGACGACAACCAGGACTTCGTGATATACTATTAAAATTACTGGACAACAATGTTGACAGTTTCCTGGTACCGCATCAAGACCATTTTTTTATCCCATGAATTAATCGATTTTTTCCATCCCATGAAAAACGGATGAAAGTGAAGATTTTTTCCGTATCGCAACACGTTCAAGCTGGAAATTGATGCACGGTTTTGTTTCAAGTTTCCCTTTTCAAACACGTTTATTTAATGTACTGTCCGAATATGTTTTCTTCAAAAATTATCAGTAAAATAAATAGGATGAAATTCTAAGCCGAGACCAGTAATGCGAATGTTTTCTTGTAAAAAGAGGAATTTCGAGAAATCTTCTGCATTCATTAGACCTCTATTTGTCGAAGTAGCAGATCGATTTAGTGGAAGATCTCCAACTGTTTCCGGGGCAGCAGCAGGTGTATGAAGATATTCTTGTTGTAAACGATATAGATTTGGGAATTTCTCTCTGCTGGTTGATCGCTCCCAGTAGTCGGCCGGATTCGCTTCCGAGTCACTGGCTTCATTAAACCATATCTGAACCTCCTGGAAATAGGTTTATTTCAAATCATGAGAAAAATGAGAGTATTTACTAACCGCACGAATTATTTCATGTTGAGTACGCTTTGTTCCCTGTGGAGTTTCAGATCTTTTTTCTCTCATAAAACGGTGGAATGGATTATCTCGTAAGCGTCTCACACTGTCATTTGGCTGTGTTTCTTCTTGCAGTTTACCTTCCGCAGCGGACTTCATCAGTTTGTCAATTAGATGTTCTTTCCATTTTTCTTCAGCAAAATCACCCTGAAACAATGGAAATATAAATATTAGTGTTGATCAAGTACATACCTTGAAACGGACATCAAGGAGCATTCCCATTTGCAAAAATTCATTCTCATTATACACCTCCAACTCTTCAACCAAAATTTTAGTAAACACTGTGCAAAAATCTCTGAGCTTGTTGATGTTTTCAAATTCTCGAATAAGTACTTTGCACAAAGGTATGATTGCAGAACTAGTCATGCCGATTCTGCCATATTCAACAAAACGTGTTGCATCTTCTATCGGTTTTAAAACATCGAGAACATCTTGAGCTGTTGTCCAATCCTCTCGAGTGAATTTAGGCCAGTCTTCATATGTCGTCGTCGTTAGTGAGTCAACTTCTTGTTGAACCATCAGTATACCTTTGAATAAATCGTGACATTCATTCCAGCGGTGTCTCTGTATATTCATAAAAATTTATAACAAATACTTGCACCATATGAAACTCACCACGTAATTTTTAAAATAAGACATTGATAATTCAATGTTTCGATATTCTCTTTCGGCTTTTACAGATTTGTTGAAAATGCTTCTAAATTTCAGTAGTTTGTCCAAAGTTGACTGGAATGATTTCTCTGCTCCACTTTTCACAGCGAACTCCAATTTACGTGCAATACAATTAAAACTAGGTTTTCCGAATAGTCTTGCAGCACATTCTACATTCAAACTTCCGTCTTTCACGATAAAATCGATTTTTCTCTTGATTTTGTATTCCTTCACAAGTTCCTCAAGTTTTTCGTAAAGATACTCTCCAGTGTCATTTTTAGGCTTGATTTCCACAACACCGATCACACGAATCAATACGCCAGACTGCATTTTTAAACGAGCAATAATTCCCACGTATTGATAGTCATTGGAGGGGTCAATCCATCGGTCAAAACTAAGTGAAATAGAAGAGGCTTCCTCGAGTTCACCCACAATCTTCATCTTATACTCTTCATACAACGTTGGCAATTCATATTTTTTGAACTCATTCTCGTTCTTGTATTCGAGTTTGGGGAGAGCCACAGAGCAAAAATTTCTCCAAACTGGATTATCAACAAAACTAATCGGTAGTCCTGCCCCTGCGATCAACTGCATTATTGAGCGATAAATCTCAGTGTTTTTCGCGTAGTCTGGAGTATCGGCTTGAACATCATGTGGATTCCAAACGGGTTCTACAACTTGAATCAATTCTCTGGGCTTTTTCTCGACTGGTTGATAATTATCCGGCTCTGGCTCTCTTCCATTTATCTGCAATAGCAATTTATAAAATGTGAAACTGGAGTCCAAATCGTACTTCATGCCAAACGTTTACATGATGCTTCTTAAAGTGGTAATTATAGATAGTAGTGCAAGAATCCTTTTGTCGATTGAATACATGCTGGCATATGGCGCAGATGTTAGTTCCGTTGGGAAAATAGATGAGGTATTTTGTATATTTTCCCATTTTTCGATATGATGTTTTTCTGGGGACCGGAGATCTTTGTACTCTGAAAAATAAATACTTAACAGTCGTGGTTAGGTGAATTTCAAAAAACGATTGGAAAAACAACACGAAAAAGACGAATAAAGACAGAGAAAATCGATTTTCTGTCAAAGGCTAATGAAACAATTAGCAGGTGATAACTATGACAATTTTTCGGAAATTCATAAAGAACTGCCTCATAAAATTGTTTTACGAAAAAAAAATTGTCCATTCGTTATTAGATAGGGGCTTTTTATGTAATGTGTTATGGTGTTATGAAAAATGGTGTTATGCGAGAGAAAAACAACGACACTCCAGTCATGTCCCACTACGCCCGTTGTTTAGCGGCGTCTTGATTTTTTGAATCCTTTTTTCTGCAAATCCTAGGCTACATTCTGCAACTCTATATATCAAAATATGTTGAGAAAAAAATTAGCAATCTTTTGAGTCTACATTTACGTTTGAAAGATATCAGAATCTCGAGAATTTTGCGAGACAAAAAACGAGTGTGATTCCTAGGCCACGGCCTTGTGTCGATTTACGGCACCCGCATTCTTTATTGTGAACAAGCTAAATGGCTCGATTTTCTTGTGGTTTTCAGTTAAAAGTGATTGAAAAGGAGAAAGAAAAATAACACATCATGAAAAAAATAAAATTTTCAGATTATTCAGATGTTTCATTAAAAATGTTGTCAGCGAAATGAGAAAGTTGGGAAAAAAAAAGGAATCCGGATTTCTCCAGATAAACATATAAGTAAATCAAGAGACTGGACAGGTGTAGAGAAGTAATTTTAAAATACATTCAGGTGAATCCAGTAAATCAGAAAATTCTAATTGAACGAAATGGATGTCATGGAATTTTTCACGGTGACAATATGTCTGAATTGATCTGGTCCATGTGATATTAAATAACCTATGCTAAAGATGTCTGTACGTTAAGAAATGGCTTTGGACCACTGGTGCATAGCAATATTGAGTTCCAGCAATGCGGGGTTGTCTAAAGAAAGTCAATGCGCCCAGGAAATCATATTGCAGTACAAAACGAATTCCAGATTTATTCCGAAAATGCATTTTATCCATTAAAAAAATTACAATAGTATTTTTCTGGAACTCATGCAACAGCTAAACAGCTCGTACACACATATCAATAATTCTTGACTACTCTATGAGCTTTGACAATGTTCTGATTCAGTGAGATTTTGCCAGAACATTCCTCCACTGCCGGAAGCTCAACCAAAAACTACTTGTGGAGCAGCGTCAAGAGAAAACTGCGTGAAACCCTGACAATAGTATTGACGCTTCGAGAACAGTGAGTTGTTGAGGAATTTTTTTGAAAACGTGAATCATTTCAGGAGAATTACCCACGACATGATTTAAACGAGTGTTCAATAGATATCTGAGCAACTGAGAAGTTTTTAACAAAGTTTCGTGGTCGGCATTATTCTTTCAAATTGACATATTATTATTATGTTGAACTGTGGTGTGAACTTTCTGAAATGGACTCAATAAATCTAGAAACTTCTAAAATTTAAATCTTCTGGACGCTCAGATACTGCCTTAACAACAAAAACATGATGACATCAATGCAGATCGCGGCTGCGGAATATTGGAGGCTGCTTGTGAAGATGTTCCCAACTAATCAGCAACTTCCACGATGTTTAGACTCGCGTTTGATAAAATAAAACTGATTATTCTACTTTTCATAGTAACTGAACTAAAAATGAATTTTTATTCAAAAGTAACTGTTGACCAGAAAATAAATAAATTCTGACTATTTTTTTGCTAGTTTTTTATTGAAACCATGACATTGCTGATTAAGCAGCTGCGATTTGAAACAATGCGTTTGGAAGATAATGATTCCAATTAGTTGCATTTATATAATCATTGACAAACTGTTGAAAAAGCGTTTTTCACAATCACTCAACGTTGCGTCGGAGTCAGATGATGATGACGAATCTGGAGGACGTAATTTTCGATGGAGAATCCTACTGAGGTAAAGCAAAATTATACTGAAACTCAAGCTTGATCCATTTGCAGCTTTTGCAGTGTCACTTTGTACAATTTGCACCTGAAATAGGTTTCACAAAAGTTTTATGTCTCGAGCAAGCATCTGAATTGAGAAATTTTGTCTGAGATAAATAACTTAAAGTACGAAAAACGAGTTTTTCAAATTTCTCAGTTCTTCTTATCTCACAATTTATATTTGGAACATTGAAAATCGCTAGTATCTTTCTGATATCTTAGCTGTACACCACTGTAATATCATAACTCTTCGAATTCATTGTAGTCCGCTAAATTTAGAGCATGTTACATGTCGTCCCTTACATAGAAATATTTTGGCGACTACAGTCTACCGATCTTTGAAGTACGCCCACTCCATGAAGACAGTGATCCAATGATTTATTCCATATTTTTTAAAAGATGGAATAATTTCATAGACCCCTTAATTATCATATATGCTGAGCAAACATTTTGTTCGAGAAGCGCAAAATGTTCACAAGATCAAAACTGTAATATGCAAACAATCGAAAAATGAGGCCTAGTATTTTAGGTATTGACCGAAAGGTGGAAAATGGGACTAAATGTCTGTTTTTGTGTTTCTAACTGTTTGCAGTGCATACTTAAATGTGTAGAGTAGAACTGTTATCAAGATGACACCAGTGCATAATTTATGGCTTGGTTTAGTTCTTAGTTTTAGTTTCAGACAGATTAAGGGTCTGCAGAGAACTTTTTTGTAGAAAAAAGAACAACAGAACTCAATTTTACTTACTGTATTCTTCATGAAAATTTCAATTCCAGTAAATTGAAATAAGTAGAACAGCTAAAGACTGAAAACATTAATTAGCTCGCACGTTAGAATCACAACACCTGCCTATCAGTAAAACCTTATTTTTCAACGTTCACATACGCATAGCTTGTTTACTGAACTTTTCTCTTCTTATCAATTGAACAATAGTGTTTAGTGCTTCAAAATGGTTTCCGCCTCAGTTCCTTATTGAATTCAATTATGCTTATTTTAACTTTCTTAACGGCTTTAATTTTTGAAATTCATTTTCTAACGTTTACATTCGCATAGCTTTACTGATTTTCTGAACTTTTCTTGTCTTATCAAAAGAACAAAAGTGCTTTGGGCTTAAATATGATTTCGGCCTTATTTCATAAAGTTACGCCTATTTCAACTTTCTTAGCGGCTACAATTTTTCAAATACGAATATCATAGTTCTTTTTCTTTTCCACATTGTTGAGTATTTTCACTAATAATTGTTTTCAGTTTGCCGAATCTACCATGTTAGCTCGAATCAAAACAGGTCCATGGAGAGGAATTGTAGTCATAGGATGCTTTGTGACATACATGATGATTCTATGCTTTACAATTATGGCTCCAGGACTATCACCTCAAGATTATTTTGGAGTGTATCAACCGGTTTTTGGTAACATTCCTGATAATGTCGACCTCAGTTATTGGGATCAATGTGATCTACCGAATTTCGATGTGTACGACGATGAAATTATTACTGTGAGTTATTATAATCAGTCAAAAAATCAAAAAGAAATGATTTTAGATGATTGATCCAAATGCAAACCCTTCTTGGAACTGTAACAAAAATTTCAAACAGCTTACATATCTCAAAGGTGGAGCGTGGGGATTAGTTAATAAGCAACCAAACGTCACATGCAGAGCAAGGTTGGGTAGTCTTGTTTTATAAAAATAAATTTGTTTTCCAGGTGCCATTGGAGAAAATCAGACTATCAAAACATTATTGGAAACTGGAGTGAATCTCCTGGTCGTATGAATTGTGAAGTTGTAGAAGCCACGTGTGAACGGAATAAAACAAATTTTTATGGATATTTACACACTCAAATTCTACCCACGTATCTTTTTTTCGAATGTTTTTTAATTAAAACTCCAATAGCTTTCAGCCCGCCAAGACCTCCAAAAGTTGAAACTAAAAACTTGACACAATATGATGTTACAGTAATTCTCCTGGATTCCTTGTCCTATACTCAAGCTAGACGGTAACTTTATTCGATCAGTGCTTGAATTACCACCCGGTAATGTTTCAGGTCTCTACCACGCACAATATCATACATGTCGAATCACATGGATGCCGTCATATTTCCGTTTATCAACAAAGTTGGTGATAACAGCCGACCGAACGGAATGGCTCTGTGGTTTGGTTTGTGAAACAACTCTTAAAATTAAAAACATTTGTTTCTTAGGTAAGCTAATGGAAAAACTGGACCGGTCAATTTTTGAAGAGAAGACAGTGATGGGGGATTGGACAAATGAGTACATGTGTAATGTCTTCAAAGATAACGAAACGTCTATGTTTCAAGAATTCCAGAATTATGGATACAAGGTTAACTGATTCATAACCTATTCTGTTATTATTTAAAGTTTCAGACGTTTCTAGCAGAAGATTGGGCAAAAGGTACATTGAACTACCCAAACTGCAAAGGTTTTGATAAGCCTCCAATCGATCATTTCATGAGGTATTTGATAACACAAAGTTCGAAAGATTATCACTTTTCTGCAGACCGTTTCAAATTGCACTTGAAGGACGAAATACTGCGTTATGGGTTACAAAACAACATCTGAGTGCAAAAACAATGTGCCGGGAACACCATCACACGCTGTTGGAGTACTTGGGACAATTTTATGACGCTTACCCGGATCAAAAAAAGTTTAGCTGGCTTTGGCCGTCAGTGCTGGGGCATGACACAGAAAATGGGTTTTCTCATTCGGATAATGACTTTTATAATTTTTTGGTCCAGCATAGAAAACAGGTTAGTTTTTTTTTTACTTGTTTAGGTTTCAACTGAAACAATTTCAGCTGGAAAACTCATTCGTTTTATTCATGGGTGATCATGGACTCCGATTCGGAAGTTTTAGAAAGACAAGTGTTGGATCACTTGATGTGAATAACCCATTCCTAGCAATGTCTGTTCCAAAAGCATTGAGAAATACTACTAAACTTCTAGATTTTATGAAAGCGAATGCAATGAATTTGCAAACTCACTTTGACACAAGAGCAACTATTCTGGATATTTTAAAAGTATAGAATGATTTGAACTTACATATTCTAATATTTGATATTCCAGTACCAATCAGCCAGCAACTTCACTGACACAGAGGTTCACCAAATCCCTGGTGAGAAGGGAAACTCATTCTTCAGGAAACAACCAGACACACCCCGGAGCTGTAAAACTTTGCCGATTCCTTTACAATATTGTATTTGTCAATTTTCAAAAGTTAATGCTCTGACGTAAGTTGCTATTCGCTCGTGTAGTTTTATCACTATTTGTTTAGGAATTCGACAGTTGCAATTTCAATTGGAGAAAAAATTAGTGCTGATATAAATGAGCAGATAACAGAAGGTAACTTTACCGAAAAATGCATAAAGATGGAATTTGGAAAGGTAGGTCATCTACATATTTCAACAACTAACATGATGTTGCTGTTCCAGGTTGTCTCATTATTAGAGTACACTGAGAAAAACAACGAGTCGACTATATACACAGTGGAGATAGAAATGAGACCACCTAGCAATGCGAGGTACAAGGTAAGTGTCTCTGATATCACGAAACCAAGAATTCACAAAAGTTATTCAGACAAACGTCAAAATTCTAAGAACCGGTGAAATAAAAATTCTCGGAATGATAGAACGGAGTGACAGATATGGCAAAACAGCTGACTGCATCAAATCGGAACACCATCGGCCGTATTGTTACTGTAAAAATAATATAGTTCAGAAAAGAACTACAAAGAAAGCATAAATATTCATGTTATAGGTTTTTTTGAAAAATGGTTTTAGCGGGTTTTCATGGTCTATTTATTTATTTACTATATTTAATAACCTATATTTAATATTCTATTTAATAACTTGTTTCACTTTTTGTTGCAATGAAATGTTTTTTCTTATTGTAATTGCTCATTGACTTCTTGCCATCGGCCACACTGAACTAATGATGTTTCCATGTTGTTGTTTGTTCACCCATCGCTATATTGACGAATTTCTATTGTGATATTAAAGATTCTCCTCTTTTTAACATTTTATCTTCAAAAACCACTCTCTATCACGTTTTTCAGCTATGAAAATGTACAAAACAAGCAATATCCACAACATCTTGTGATGGATGTGTTCACATGGCCTAGAAAACCGCAAGGCGACGGCCGCGCACTTTTCTCTCCTTCTCCCGGTCCACGAGGTGGCGTGACATCGGTTTGCACTCTTCTCTTGCGCTTAACTTTTGTTTTCTCCCGCATTCTTTTTCACTTTGTCCGCGTTTCTTTTGACCCTTCCATTGATACCCGCTAATTTTCTTATAATTTTCAGGAATTTCTCTTCAAATCAATCTTCAAATGACTTCCAAATGGCTCGCTACATCATTCCGTCTGTGACCATATCGTAAAGGGATTTTTTGGTATAAATTCAAAATTTAACAATTGCAGAGCAATATATGGAGTGTACAAATCATATTGGCCGGACAAAAACGACAAAAAAAAGATTCTATCTGTGGAAGACGCTGTCAAGTTACTCAATGTCAATGCAAACACATCGGAGGCCCTCCGCTACATACAACACACAGAGAGTACGTACACGGACCGTCTAACCACCGATTATTGATTTTCGTGTGTTCTTGCAGGCAAAGAATTTTTGAAAACTTTGAATCCAGCAGCAGTCGCACTTCTAGCAAGATCTGGGTCAGAATTATGCATGAAAATTCCTATAAAATCGTGTGTGGACCAGAAGTTAGACGTTTCGGAAGCACTAAGCAAGGTAGTTTTTATTTTTAGCAAGGTTTTCTCGATTAGTAATGAATGCAAATTTTAGTTCAATCTTGGAGACAAGTGGAATAGCAGTATAGAATGGATAAACCGAGTTGCGTGTCCAGAAGAGGATCTTTCATGCTCAGATGAATGGCTTGTAAGGTTACCCAGTCAAATTGAACGGTTACGGAGGATGCTGCAGTTACTATTTTTGACAACAGAAGTGAGATTTTCTAAGAAATATTTTTAACGAAAAGATTGAACTACAAAAAGAACACAATTGCCCGCAGTAAAAACCGGTTTCTTCAGTTTTTGTACATATGGTTTCTAGAATGATTCAACTTCAAAAAAGAAATTATGACTATAGAAAAATGAAGCCGAATATTTTTCAAAAAATTCAACTTTTTCAGAAAACCTTCGACGTGTCTGCAATCGATGTGGATGTGATCCCTTTTCTGTTCAATGTCTATGCAGAATTCTATCGTTCCAACGTTGACATCGCCGTCCTTGCCATGAAAATCCTCTCGAATATTGTCGGCGCCGATGAAAAGTACGCAAAGTCAATGCTCGATTCGGAGTGGCTACCACTGATAAGCACGATGGTGATGAATGGGAAAAGTTTGATGGAACGACTGTTATCACATAAAGTGAGTGTTTTTTGATTTGGTGTTGTTATCAGAAAACCTTTGACTAGTCACGTCGACATAAAATATACAAAATATACTTTCAGGTATGCCAGAATGCGTTGAGCTCCTTGAAATCTATTGACTATCGATTACCATCAGATGTTTATGAGATGCATCTACCAGATGAAGAACCAGAGGTTTGTTTTCTAGAAATTGAGTTTTTTCGATTCAAAAAGTAACTTCTGACGTCATTTCCCTCTAATTATGAGTCAAGGGGACACGGACGCTCATCCATCAAAAACAGAGATATTACACTGTTAGTCTGCAGCCAAGTCACGTGCAAGTACATAGTGCTTGTGATGTTTGCCGAGCAAAAGTTGATCTTAGCTTTGTGATGTTGGTGACAACGTGAGCAAGCAGGCATGGCATATATTGATTCAGAAAAATATTGAAATGAAAAGACTACTTTTATTTCCAGTTCGACATCGTGCTGATTCATGGACTACGTGGAAGTGTTGCTTATACTTGGCGTCAGAAGGATTCAGATGAGAATCTGCTCTCAACGTGTTGGCCAAAGGACTGGCTTCCTCTGGATATCAAAAGACCCTTTCGAATAATTGGCCTGGAATATCCTTCATATATTTTCCATTTCACAGGAACTCAGCAGAGTTTGCAGGTAGTCGCTTCAAACTTATCGTAAATTTTTAATCTTTCTGTGTTTCAGAGTAGATCAGAACGTTTCAAAGAGCAACTTGAAATCGCTGGAATTGGAAAGCGACCCGTTTTGTTTATCTGTCACTCAATGGGTGGTCTGCTGGCTAAAAAACTTCTTGTCGACTCACCGAATCTTTTGAAAAATACAATTGGAGTACTGTTCATTGCAACTCCACACAAAGGAAGTCCTGTTGCAAACTGGGGATATTCAGTGTTTCAACCAACTGAAGATGTTGTGATGCTCAGTGAGAGTAATGCAACAAATAAGAAAGTAAAACATGAAAACGCGGGACTTGTCAATGAATTATTATGTTTCAGCTGAACGATGACTTCTCTGCAGTAAGTAAGGATATTCCAGTGATAGTGAGTATGGTGGAGACATTGGAGTCAAATATTATCGGTGAGTGTTTAGATAATAGATGCTAGAAATATGTAGATGCGAGATGCGTTTCTGGAGGTGTGCGGTCAGCGATACATTTTGGAGACAGTATTCTCACAGTACTCTAGAAATTTTGGTTTGATAAAAGAAATGGAAACCAATAAGCATAGCATGCTCTATCTAATGAAGGTTATGGAGTCAGTTTGGTGTTATGGGGCGTGACCAGTTTCGTTGGAAAGCTGAAAAACGCTGATGCCAAGTATATATTCAGTTTTTGTTCTCGAGACCTGGTATTCTAAAAAATCGAAGCTTTGTAACGATATAGATCACGTGCCACATCTCCAAACTCCATGACCTTTCCTAGTTAGACCTGACTTGCTTAAACATTTTGAGTGCGTTGAACTGTTCAGTGTTGATCATAAAATTTTGAGTAACTGACTGATGAAAATTCAACTTTAAAATCCAAAAAACCTGTCCTCCTCTCAAAACTCCTCATTTTCCAGCTAACGCCAAAAGCATCGTGGTGCCCAACAAGTCAGCTGTGTTCGAACAAGGCGCTGTTTATCATATCGCTGATGTCCACCTGAATTTGTGCAAACCAACACGTGACAGTGCTTCATACGGCGTCATCATCAATTTCCTGTTAGATTGTTTCCGAGAACACGACAAACATCCAAAAGCATAACTTGTAGATTTTATTTTCTAAAAATTGTACATACTGTGAAACCTTTCCGCTGTATATTACTTTATAAGTTGTGAACATTCGTTTTTTCTCACTTCTCCTCCTATCAAAGAGCCAACAAACTGAGTTTATTTTCTTACGGTTTTCCCTCCTTTTTCGATTCTATGTGTTCCATTAACCTATCATGTTTTAGGCAAGAATTTCTTCTTCATCTGATTTTTCTCCCCTGTTTCTTCCCTGCTATGTCATGTTTCCGCATAAATACCTGGTTTTACCCCTTTTCTCGCGTTTTAAGAAGGATTCCGCCGAACAAACAAACAAACAAACATTATTGAACCATATCATTCACAAAAATGAATGAATGCATCTTCTCTCCTATCTTTTCAATTTGAACCTTTACTTTTGTCCCTCCGAACAAAAAAAAAGAAAAAAAAATCGAATTCTTGTGATGTGACAGAAAACGAAAAAATAGAAGAGCGAGAAACAACGACATAAAACGGTTTAGATATGCGCGGCAATGGCAGTTGAAACACGTTTCAAACCGAAAGCTGAACATAGTCCAATAATGATTTGTAAAATAAATGCCACCCCCCACGAGACAGAAGTTAGTAGAGAAAATGTGTACAAAAATTTACCCCCTTGTCTTGTCTGCCCTTTCTTTTATGCCGTGTTGGATGAACAAAACGGAGGGCTATGAATTGGAAACAGAGGAAAGGAAACCGAATCAGAAATAGGCAAAAAGAGGCATAAACCGAAAAACGACCTCCCGATTTTTTCTTGCCCAATTTACTCCTTTCCTTCCGCATTGAGTACTACATTTGTACTACAAGAAGACAAAACGCTTCGTTTTTTTTGAATGACCGTCATCAAGTTCTTGTTCATTCTTTGTCTTCCATGTTGGTAGTCCTCCAAGAGGTAAACGAAGAAATCAAATATCAAGCAGTCTACCTCTGGTTTTTGAGAGGTTTTTTGGAATATCTGGAAAACGCTAATTAGTAATGTATTAATAGAGAGAAAAATCGTTAGTCCTAATGTAGAATGGCTGTTTGACGGTTTTCAAGAATTTTGAATAGAAAATGAGTAATAGAAAGTTAGAAACATATCTAGTAGCTAGCATGTTCTGTTTTTGGCTTTTCCAAATAACCCAACCACCGATTTTTCTACCCAAAACCTAATTTACTCGTCCCTTCTCGCTTATTTTTTTCCGAAGCCACTATAACTTGACCGATTTTTTTTCGCATAATCAATGCAGATGTTAACTGAGACTAGACGATGTTACCCTCGCTTCCCCTCACCCCACAAAACAAGCAAGAAAAGGCGGATATATCGGCGCGCTTGATCTTTTTCAATGTCAAACACATTTTTTGGCGTAAAAGAAGGGTGGTGACACTGACTGCCCCCCGGGTCCCCTCTCATCACACCCGCTTTTTTCACTTTTCTAGGTGCAGGTGACGACGAGAATAAATTTGTTTGAATGTTGTCGAATAGATAGATGTGTTTTGTGTCAATTTCAACGGATTAAGTAGAGATCGTGATACTTTCCTATTTTTTTACCCTGTTTTCAGGTTAGATGGTCTTTTTTCATCTAGCACAATTATATGTACATTGAAAGCTAATTCCATTTTTCTTCCTACGCACTTTTTCCCTAATCACTGATGACTATGCTAATTTTTATACATTTGTTTTTTCCATCAATGCATTCTATATCATTATCAATAAGTATACATGTATCATTTCGAAGAATATACATTTTCCTTTTGTTTTATTGTTCTGCTTGAGAACGAGGCGTCAACCCATCATGTCATCTTGAAAACCGTCCTGAAATTGAAAAACCGTCTATTGTCCACGCTCTCCCTTTTACGCCTTTATGAAAACTGTTCTCTTTCGGCATTTTTAGTTATTTTCATATTTTCAGTCTGCGGACGGGTGGAAATGAAAAAAAGAAATTTATGACTTGACACTTTGTTCGAAAGAGTTCCTTTCACCATTACGCCCAATGATATTGCATTGAAAAATGTATTGTCATATATTTCTTTCCATCATTTTTTCAAAAAAACTTTTCTCTGGGATGTGTTGTTGAACCTGAAACCGGCCAACCAGTTGTTCTGTCGATTTTCTCTTTTACCCCCTTTCACCGAAACTCAATTATTTGTGTTCTTTTTTGTTCGAACGGACATAGAAACAGAGACACAAAAAATTGACTGAAGAAACACGGGCACTTCAATTCGGTTTTTTTTCTCATTTATAAGTTTCTGGAACCTGACAGATTGATCGGTTGGGGCGAAAAAATGCCATGAATTTTTGAGAAAGTTTTCTTTGTCTTTATTGCTTTTTTCATATATTTTTTCAAAACCACGTCTCATTCTTTCTGAACTAAAAGATTTTTGAGTCAGCTAGCTAGTATCCTTCCGTTTCACTTTCTCCGTTCAATGATCCTACTACAAACGTACTCCTACCACTTTTTCCCCAACTTTGGTTTATACCATGAACCACTACCATGAAAGCGGTAATATCCATTCACCAGACTTGCCAATCGTTGCCCGCAACCACATTTGACAAGCCTCATTAGGTTCCTTCTCATATCTTAACATTCTTCCGTCTTCCTATTCGTTTTCAATTCTGTTCACTTTTAAGATGAAAAAATAAAGGAAAAAATGATAGGAAGAAGCTTATTGAAGCTTACAAAAGTATCTTTTGAGGATCAGGCGTGAAATTGTGGTGATTTGCGTTCTTCTTCTTCTCCTCCACTTCTTCTTCCGACGGTGATCACCGCATCTACATTCAACCGCCTAGAATCCTATCATGAGGATATTTTCTATACTATACTGATGATGTGTGAAAGTAGGAGGTGCTAGTGGAGTAGATTCAGAATCATCTTCAGATATGCGGAAGCTGTTGCATGGCTTTCGATGTAACAAAATTTTATTTCGGTTTAGGTCATGACTTTAGATCTTCATATCTTCTTCTTCTTATCTTATCTTCTCTTATCTGTAGATTGAGAAGTCAATTAACTTTTGTTAACGAACAGCTTGATTTTGTTAGATTAGCATCATTTTTTATTTGAACTTTACATTTAGAAGTTGATTTCACTAACTCGCTGCCGAAAGTTATTGAGTTACTATCTATAATAATTTCTGGATTTTAAAACTAGGAAATATCAAACACTTAAACTTTTTACAACGTTTTTACAACTAAATTCTATAGATGAGAAATCAAAATTCCTTTGTTAGTAGTCATGGTTCTTTTTTTCGTGTCACTCACTGATTTTATTTCTTCTGGAACCAAAATTTAAATCTGTCTTCTGGTGTTTGGTTTGATGGATGCCATTCCATTCTATGGTCAGGAACCACTTTACATTTCGGTTCGGTGATTCATCGATGTTAACCTCTTCTTTGGTTTTTCAAACAACTTCTATCAGAATTTCTTTGAATTCTTCTTCTTGGTAACCACATGATTGTATATCTAGGACGACGCCTATCACTTTTCTGACAATACACTAAGCACGTGTTCAATGTTTTTCGAAATTTCATTTTCATTTTCACTCCTCATTTTTCAAATTTTCCTTTTGTCATTTTTTCTCAACTGACCTCAACACAGCGATCCATTGGATGCGCGTGGCAGGGGAAAGTCACAAGTAAAGGGTAATTCAACAGTCAGACAAGAAAAAAACTTGATTTCGGTGTGCCCGCTCTCTTGTTTTTTAACTGTATCTAGCGGGGGCCGATGGGACGGTATTTTTGAGAAAACGAGAGGACACAAGACAGTCAAACAGAAAGTGATCCGAAATAAACAAAAATAGTGGGTGGGCCCTTCTAAATTGACTACTCTCATTCTGTCATTGTACACTTCTAAGTGACTGCCTGTTGTCTTCTGAAAACGCAACCGCAACACAACGAAAATCAACAAAAATGTATTACGACGAGCGCCATCAATACAACGGTGAACGCTACTATCCGAGGCAGGATCCGTTTGATTCTCCACCGAGAATTACCCATATTCATACTACTGTTCACCCATATGGTGGACCCACCAGAGGTATTGTCGTCTTAGGTTGTTTGCACTCTATTTAATTACTATTTAATTGACGTCCGATTTTTAGTATTTACAGTTATTAATATACTTGATCTTATTCTGTGTTTTCAGATATGGACATCGCTAAGACCTTTGACCATGAGCCTTTCAGGCACACGGACCCAAAGTACAAATGCCTATGCAATAAGATGCATGTGAAGGTAACATAACATGAAATACGAATTTTCCGAAACATGATTTTTCAGCAAGGATGCAAATGTATACTAGCATTTTTGATCATTGTAGCTATCATCGCTGCTCTTCTCTTGATCCTCAACTGGAAGTAAGCCATTCAACGTTTGACATTCAATCTCACAACTATATTATAGCATCGGAACCTGGACCACCCTTATCATCCACGCTATCCTCCTTCTCGGTATTATTGCTTGTGCATTCGCTTTGGTTCTTGCCATGAAAACTGAAAAAGAGAAACTATTGCTGCCAGTCGCTGGAATTGCTGTAAGTTGATCAAGTCTTATCAGAAGTGAAGTTAATTATCACCTAATATGATACAACCCGTCTTCTCTGGGCTACCCGCTGTGGTTGGTGACAGAAGGGAATGTTGGGGTTGTGTAAAAGGTGTGGTTGGTTCTCGAGACAATATTGTGATCATATGATAGACAAAAGGGAATGTAGGAATTGTTGTTTCAAATGAAAGGGAATGTTTTATTAGTTTTTTCCAGATTCTCGGAGCCATCATCTCAATTGTCTTCCTGGTCTTCACCATCTGGTCCCTTATCGATCCAAGTGGAGCTACTGGACAACTCGTGAACAACTTTGTTGTCAGCCAGAATGCTTCGCATACAGATGATCAAGGACTACACGAGAACCGTGAAGGTACTTGTGAAATTGTTTGTAAATATGTTTACACTATGGTTTTTTTTTCAGAAATCGAGACGATATCCGCCATCACTCTTGTTATTGCTTTGGCCGCACTGGCTGCCAGTCTATGGGTGGCATTTGTTGTTTACAAATACTACATGTACCTGAAGGACATGAAATTTGCGAGAGTTCCAAAAAATCAGGTGAATCATTGAATGGACTGAACATCTTGATCATTGGTCGACATTAAATTTAATTGCATCGGAATTTCGTGTTTTTTTCAGGTTCACATTGAAATCACCGACTTGAAGAAGGGAATCAACCAATAAACGATTACTGTACTTTTGTATTTTTTGTAATTTTCTCGACTTCTTTATGATACATAAATCAGAAAACATTTGAAAAGAAAATCCATGAAAAATTAGAAAATCATCTATCCTCTCTTTTATGCTTCTATTGTTTTATTTTGGAATCATCATGTCAATGCATTTTCTTTCTTTTTCTTTCCCCGTATATTTAATTCCAAAAATTGCCATTTGTTATACTTCTTTTGAAAAAATGAAAATTGTATATATCACATTATGTCAATTTATTATACAAGCTTTGAAAAATTAGACAGATTATCAGCTATGACAATTATTATATTAGAGCACCAATTGATTTTTACTCAACTTTGCGTTTCCAGGTTCACAAGTCATCATTCGTTATATCGGTGAACGCCTGGTTCCTCTGTGGAATGCCATCCTGAAAAATGAAAACTAGTTAGTCACTTATTTCGTAATAGTTAATTTGTTCCACTCACCGAAATGGTAGTTAACATCCGGTTGTAGTTATGGTAGTGTTCCATCACTCCCAAGGGATCCGCTTCTTCGACGGCGTTTTTCAAAACGATGATTGGTTTTTTAGGGTCCCTCTGAAAGATTTGAACAATGCAAAGTTTTTAGAAGAAGTTGTTACCAAAAAATAATCGCTTACCGGTAACTTATCACTTTTCTCCACGTAGTTCCCTTTAGATTGTTTCTCTTTCATAACCTGTTGTTCGATCGACATATTGTTATGTTCATATAAAATCTCTGATCCAATTGATTGTAGAAGAAGTGACATCAGAATACTCTGAAACATGAAAAAATCTGATTTGAATCCCTGGATGAGGTTTACCTGATTAGTGTCAAGAGTAATCCACTCGAATGTGTCTTTTGCCATGAGATACTCAAATTGGAAGGAGATCTTGTCCATAATCTGGGTTATCCTCCACACTCGAATTCTGGTTGCTCGGAACAAACTTGCTTTAGGGGCACCCTGTAATATCATGAAATTAAAACAAAAATATAAAAATAGAAAATACCGTTCCATCATTAGTTGTCAGAACTATTTGACGTCGTCCAAATTTGATTTCACAAGGTGTTCCAGGTGTTGGATAATCACAAGTGCAAGCTGACAGATGCTCATAGGAGTATGTTGGCAATAAGTGACATGTTCGTAAAAACTGAAACATAATAATTTATTAATTGGATTTTCCACGTTATGGCTAAATACCATTATTTTGTCTTTTCTCTGCATACAAGACTTCATTTTATACTCCAAATCTTCCTTGATAGGATCCATATGTCCGTTTTTAAAATCTTGGATAGCTTGTCGATAGATCATATCAACGAATACTCCGTCATCCAAAATCGATTCTTCAATCCGGGTATCCCAAATCAACTTTCTGAAATTAAAAATTTAGGTTCAATGTTTCGTGCTCTCTTTTTGCCAAAAAGTTTTTGGGCATACCTTATGCATAGAAAATTGTAATGCCCGTTTTCGTTGTATTTTTGATTAGCAGTACTCAATGAAACGAATGGCGCTTCGAAGTTGCGGAGGAATCGGGTTACTGTAATTAAATTAATTTTTTTTCTGAAAAAAACTAATTCGAACTTACGTAGTGGGTTAAAGTTATCTGGTGTGACTGAATAGCACGCAGCAGATGGGTCACGTCCTTTAGCCATGAATAATCCAAAGTGATAGATGAACTCGTCTTTGTTATTAAAACCAAGTTTTTCAGCAAGTATCTAAAATTTGGATGCTCTAAACCTGATACTATTAAGCGTGAACCTCACCCTCATGATTTCCAGAGTGCTATCCGACACTAAACATTTTATTGTGGTTTTCTCACCATTTCCTAGGTAGACATCTAATGACACATACTGGCTTGTAGCTCGGAACGAGTCCTGTAAAATAATTACGTTAGTTGATAAATAAGAAAAAAGAAGAAACTTACAATTTGAAATCCCAGCAACTTCTTTTCAATCAGGTAGTGTCTAGCGATTTCCGGGTATTGCACCACTGAAATTTTTTTCTTTATTTCAAAGTTGGAATCGTCTCTCTCAACGTTGAGAACTCACTAGCTTGGAAATACTTCGAAATCTTTTGCCTCCGTTCGTCAATTGCTTTTGGGTCAAGCTTAAATAATTTCTTGGCTGGAAACTCTGGTCCCTTGTATCTCTGTGAGAATTTTTGTTTAATGAGCTCCGCAAATTCATAGAGATGACTAAACCGGACGGATCCATGATACCACCCATTTATATGAATGTTGTAGGCCTGGAACCATGACTTGATATGAAATTTTTCGAGAATTAAAACATACTGTATATTTAGTGACACCATCTGAACGCTCCACTAGCTGTCTCGTATCCGGAACATCAATATGGATCATATCTGAGTATGTTGACTTATCCGTCGGATTGAACGCGTTTAATACTCGATGATCCTTGTGTTGTTCCTGAAAAAAAAAACATATATATTTTCTCACATAAAAAGATTTGTCCCTCTTCTAAAAAAATAGATATATACCCGTTCAAAAATCAATAACTAGGATGACGTCGAGTGATGAGTAGAGTAAGAAGAAAAGTGAGATGTTGGAAGACAGAATAATCATGGAATCAGAAGAAAAGAAAAACAAGAACCTGTTTTTCTCTACACACCGAGATAATACAATTTGCTAATATAAAAATGCAAATACGCTCCACGGTGAAGCTTTTCACTTGGAAAAATGAACGCATAGAAATTGAAGAAAACCTAATTCGTCTAGTTGTCACTTTCACTTTTTGTTATGTTTATGTTTCTATGTTTCCTATCATAAAATAACTTTAATCGGTTTTTCTTCACCATCTGATTAGAGTTTACTTGCTCGTGATGCATGATTTGGAAGAAAACAATAAAAAACTTCTGACTTGGAGATTAAGCATACATTTCAATCGGCTTATTCTCTACAAAAGTATTATCTTATATCATATCTTTGAATCTGATGAACAACAAACACACAGGAAAATCAGATGTTTTAAGAAAATCGACTAACAAGGAAATGAAAATAAAACCTAAGATAAATTCACAGATGTTGACCACTGGCCAAAGCAAATAATCGATGAACTGTCTCGAAAATATCGTAAATACCCAAGAGACATAGAGTGTCGGTATTGAGGAGATTGACGGGAAAAGGTGGAAGTTGGGGGAGAAAAGGAGTGCGCACAAGAGATGGAGGCAAGTGACCGGAATGGACGAGATCGTCTTTTAGTTTATGGTTTTTTCTTCTTGACAAAAATCTTATCTGTGATTGACCGATAATGCGTTTTTGCTTTGAGAGATAGAAGAACTGCTTTGGTTACTAGTTTTTATTTGGTTTGTTGACTGTAAGGTTACCAAAATATCAAAGAACTTTCGAAATTGCAAAATCGTGCAGATTTCAAAAAACCTGAGAAATCTTCTCGATAAAAATGTTACATCTTTGTTATTCGAATATATCGGAACTGGCAGGGCCAGATGTTTTTACATGTTCTATGACGCGGCTAAAAGCAATTTCTTAATATTTGTTTTGACTCAAAGCATGTCTTGTTTGAAAGGAAAAAATCAGAGAAAGTCAGAAAACATACAGAATTATTCAACTTCTTTGTCTAGACTTCTAGATTCAGTCTAGCGTATCACTTCGACAAATTACTCAAAACAGAAAATAGCACATCTTCAGCTACATTACACTACATAGTTTGTTGAAATAAGACACGCTTCTTCTTTTCTTTTTCGACTACTAACAAATTTGGAAAAAAAAACTTCACATGAATGATTCATTTGGAACAAGAAAAAAGAGACAATAGACTTCACAAGCAGAAGACACTTCTAATGGTTGTATCGAGACACATGCCGCCTTTTTATGTGTTTTCTTCTGTCTTTGGAACAAAAAAACTCTCTCGAAGAAAAATGTGGAGCAAGTACATAATCTCTTTTTCTTCAAAATCTCGAGAGGTCACTTAGTTTTGTGTTTTTTTGTCTATACAAAGCGTTTTCTACTTCTAAGTGCAATTTCCGAAAAGAAAGGAAATCTTGGGATTCAAAACTCATGTATATAGAAAAAAACAAAAAAGAATTGCATCGACCGGGAATCGAACCCGGGCCGCCCGCGTGGCAGGCGAGCATTCTACCACTGAACCACCGATGCTTGGGAGTAATGCCCCCCTGTTCCGATAGAGAAGAGAGGAAAATGGCGGCCGCCGCGAAAGAAATCAACACATATTACGCAGATATACTACGCAGATGTTCGAATTGAATGGAAAGAAAATAAAGATGAAACTTTTTTTCTTTTTCTGGGTGCGGGGGATAAAGATAAAAATATAAAACATTTTTCTTCCGCGTTTATTAATGATTATAGAAGAATGTTTATAAAAAATGAAGGGATAGATGATTTTTCATTTTGAAACAAAAATCAAAGTTTACTTTTCTATCAGAAACGTTGCCAAGGTGTTGTAATAGTCCATTCTCGTCAATACTAATGATTTGAATGATAGGAATCGACAGTTTTCATCGAAATTGGTTTTCCTTTTTGTCAAGAAAACAGAAAATGAAGGAAATGATACACTTATAAATAATGGGTTCCCCGTACACTGTGAACGATTGGTTTCTTTAAACTTACTGCTTCGTACTGATGGTCAATGATTGATGCGTTCCTCATCGACTGCTCAATTTCCAAATCTTCTTCCATCGAAGAAGTCGACGGCTTTTCTCCATAATTCCTGGCCATCGCGGAGCTTGAAACCATACCAGAACTCCTAATCTGAGAAACAAATACGGGCTTACTCCTTAATTTCATCGAAAACGGTTCAGAAATCGAGGTTAAGGTAACAGTGGTCCGTTTAGTAGAATCAATAATTGGGATAGAGTAGTAGAAGGCAAAAAAGAGAGAGAGAGATAGAGAGATGAAGACATGAGAAGGAAGGGACTCTCGGGAAAGGGGTACACACACTCCAAGACCGCAACACACACCGCTAAGACTTGGAATCTTGTCCGGCGGGAAACATATGTGAGATTGATGGACATGTTTTAATATGGCAGACTAATGTAGAGAATTTCCCCCTTTTCTAAAGTGTGGAACTATTTTTTATGGTTTTTTGGTGTCTTAAAAACTGATTGGTACAAAACAGAATTTTTTTAAACACCGCATATTCCATTTTGAAAATATGCTATTCTTCCCTTAAGATTTCGAAAAAAGTGAAATTTGAAAAGTGAAACTGTTTCACATCGTTAATGATGAAAATAATCAATTTATACAAAGCCACTTCAAAAAGACCAATTTTTCAATTCGAAAAATCTAGTATACGTCCAAAAAACCACAAAATAAGAATGTTTTTCAATTTCTAAGATGAAATTATAGATTAAAGTTGAAATATGTAATTATCAAGTTTTTTCAAAACAAACTTTAAGTTAGAATTCTATAAGTTTCCACAAAAAATACCGGTAATAACTAAAATTCGGTAACAAAACGACGCTGAACACCGGTCGGCGTTTCCGATGATTCCCGCAACGTTTTCCGATGACGATACATCTGTATTTTCATTTTCACACTTGCTTTCTTGTCAATCATCATGTCGAAACCGGTTGAATTTGAATAATCGGATCGGTCGGACTCTCTTTGATTCGTAGACTCGTGTTCAACACAGCATTGACTCAGAAACAAAGAGAACAAAAACAGAAACAAGTATTCATATAGAAAAGTCATTTACGAAGCTTTTCAACAAACAATTTCTAAAATGTTTGAAAATGTTTTGAGAATTTAATGGATAGAAAAGTAAAATTGTGACCAAAAGTACATTCTCACAGAACATGCACTAGTAAATCACTATGGCTGAATATGAATAGTGCAACTTGGTTGACAAAAAAATTAACAGATTTTATATTTAAGCTGATGATAAAAAACTCAAAACTCGAAAAACAAAATCAGAAAACAACTTATTAGTACTGCTCGTTGTCGAAACTTTTGTGGAAAATCCACTCGATTCCGACTCTCATGAACTGATATTATCTACAAAGGGTCATCGTACAAATAAGGCAAAAGAAGCCAAGGTCGCACGTGTGATCGGAAAAGACAATCGAAATGACAAGTCATTGGAAAGTGAACTTGGAGGAGATAGATCATATGGGGGCCCTACCCGTGAAGGAACAGAAAAGTTCAACCGGCTACCATTCTGCGCGATTGTATCGCAATTTGGCAGAAAGAAAATAGGCAACATAGTAAAAACTAACAGAAATAGAGAAAGAGAGCGATTGAGAAGGTGGTTGGAAAACAATGACTGGTAGACCTTCCTTTGTATGCCCGACTGCCTTTCTGCCTAGGACTGTCTCATAGTGTGTGCATTATATAATACTGTTGATTGACTCGTTTGTGAAATGAAAATAATGATAATGCTTGCATTTCGACTTTCTTTGTTTCATTTTCCATTTTCTTTTTTACTATTTGTCAATATTATAAATAACATAACCTGGTAGCTTTAGTAGATCACTACTGCATGTTGTTTGATTAATCAAACAAATAACTGATAAGAAAACGTAAACACCGATGCTCTTCTAATAATTTTGAATTTTTTGAAAATTTTTTGGTATTTTTTGTCCTTTTCCCTTAAATCACGATCTATGAAATTTCAAAATTAGTTTTACTTTTCTAACCCCTCCGCAATAACGAAATTTGAATAGATAATTCCTAATTTTCCATCTTTCTGATATGCTTTTTCGTATCTGATCATTCAACTTTATGTTTTCACAAATTAGTTACGCTAGAGTGCATCTGAATAATATACTAAAATCTACATCACCCAAACTTTCATCCATCAACGTTTAATAATTGATATTTTGATGTTTTGTACTGCGTTGATGATACATCGAAGATTTTGTTAATTGCAATAATTACACAATTTCTGTTCATCTCTTATTGTTAGCCTTTCGTTTTTTTTTTTTGAAACTTTAACATTCTCTGTGCTAACTATTTTTAGAAATGTTTTTCGCTAAAATAACTTTTATTTTTAGAGGATTCCATTCCATTTCCTGTGGTTTTTACTCTTCTATAAATAACTTTTCTCGATTTTTCCTAGTTTGATCTTTCGACTATCTCAAAAATTTTCATTTTCTTCATTTTCTCAGAACGATGCCATTTTGATTTTTTATCGTTCAATCTCTTCTTTTTGAGATATATTTATGACTTTTCACCGGAATACGAAATTGGCTACAACATGTGATCTCATAAATCTGGAATATGATTCTAGTACCAGTTTTACGACTTTCGGGAAGGAAATCTGAACCTTGTCATGAGTGTGGTCAGGAGATCAACCTATAAACTGAGAACTGTATTCAAGTCCGCGGAGTTTCTTTTTTAACGAAAAACAAGAGATTTAATTAACATAGGGATTTATTCAGATTTTCAGATGAGTTAAAAAAACCAGGAATGATTGATTTTGACGAGATTTAGGATGAGATGAAACGAGATGAGATCAGTTTGGATTTGCAAAGGCTGGTTTAGATCATACGATGATACTTTCCAATCTCCTCGTTGGTGCGGATGGTTGGGAGATCGCTGTAACAAAAATCATTATATATTTTTGATTTTCCTGTTCCCTCATTCCCCTTTCATTTCGATTAAACTCACATGTCAACAGGTGGATCGACTGCGGATCCGTTGAGCAGGGTATGCCCCTGAGCCTCTCTCTCGCGAGCCGAGTCGGAGATACGGTTCTCCTCCTCTTGTCTGGTGAGAAGCCATCCGGTGATGAGGATCAACGCAATGACGCAGAAGAGCCAGATGGCGGAGAAGGTGATGACTCCGGCGGTGGAGGAGAAGAACGCGTTGATCTGGTTGATTTGGTCCATGTTGAATGGTGGAGAGGAGGAGACGATTGGGGCAGCCATGGCTATTTAGTTGGAAAAGCACTGAAAAAATATTATAGGGGATGTTGAAGGAAGAATCAAATAAGAAATAAAGAGAATCTAATAAAAAATTGCAAAGGCTTTCTTTGGTCCTCTAGAGTGAAGTTTCATTTCGTTTCCTCATGAAAAGCCCATAATTCTTATTCCATAGGGCACATGTTCCTATGGAAACTGAGAGAATGATTTTGAAGTCTCCGCCCAATTAGCTCGCTGCATCCACCTCCCTCCAGGAAAAGAACTGAAAAAAAAACCTTCTTCGAGGAAAGAATAAAGTTGGAGATGCGGATTATGGGAAAATGGAGTCCTAAATGCTAAAGGATAATTGGTTTCGGTTACGACTTTTCTCTCCGCCATCAAAGGAATTTGCACAGATTTTATGGCTGGTTATTGAGAGTTCTTTATTTGTGTTGATTTTAGAAAAAAATCCACCAAAACACAAGAAAAAAGGAGGAAATGATAAAAATGACTTGGAGAACAATCAGACAATTTCGTAGAACGGAAAGAATCCAGCTCTGGGTTCAGGAGCAAAAATATGTACGAAATACATTTCTCCGATTATCTAACCTACGATCAAACAATATTTCAAAATTTTATGCAAGATTGTATCTTGATACGTTTCGTATAACTTGTGCTTTGATCCCTGGCAAAATTTATTTTTTCTCAAGATTGAACTGACCGGTTTTTAATATTTTACGTATTTCTGATAATAAGTGTCTGACAGTTATTGTCGGGTGAAATGAAGGGAAATGACAATCATGAAAATGCTCAAATTGTGGTGAAGATGGAGTACACGGAGTTTGAAGGAGTAGTATGCACGTTTCAGGTTGCACTGGGGAAATATTTCTGAAAAATAAACGGAACACTCATCAAAACGGTCTTGAAATGTCAAAATTCTTTAGTTAGATATATTTTTTGTTATGATCACCACCGCCATGTCGGTATCATCAGGTTATGGTGTTTTCCGAGAAGTAAGACTTCTCTTATTAACCGGCATACCAGCTTCTTTTTCTGTCTTTCATTTTTCATTCGTTTGTTAGACACTGTCACTGAAATGAAGACTGCCGATTTCATATGGGCTATTTTTCTTTACTATTTCAACGATTATAGACTCCAAACAGCGAGCGAAGACTTCCCATTATCTAGACAGTATATTCTTAATTTCCACTCGCTTCCTTGGTTTTTATGAGGCATCTCTTTTTCGCGGAGGTGATAATGCTGATAACCTGTCAAAACTCTATTCACGTGAACTTGACACAGTTTTGAGACTGGTCCATATCGGGAGGTTTTTTTTTGAAAAAACGAACGAAAAAAGACTGCAATTAAAAACGGGAACTACTGATAATGCAGGGTTTTAATGGCCAGTAGTTTTAATTTTTAAAGAAACGGTGAATTAATGGGAAATGATAATGAAAATTGATAAGGAGTAAGTTTATTCAGGGTGATTACAAGAAGAACATTCTTTCTTAAAAAATTCATTCTATTTTTTCAGATCGATTTAGGAGGTACAACATGAAATACTTTTTCAAACAGAGAAAGCATTTTTCCTGACTTAAAATCTCAACTCTGTGCTCTCTGTTTAGTAGTTCAAAGTTCATCTCGTACCGTACCACCTCAAAAGGTACAAAAGTCTAAGTTCAAGTACGACCAACCCTAAAAAAACTCGTAAGCAGACAAATGTCTTCTTATCAATGTACCATAAAGTCGTAACCGAGTCCAAATTCCAAAAACCCTAGATTTCCCCCTCTAAACACGTACGCATTCCGTGATTCTCAAATTGCCCATTTTTCACACCTTCAATGATAGTCGCTTATCATAGTGTTTGTCATAACAGGCATGCCAATATCACCATCTTTGATCTGACCGCCTCGCCGGGACTCGAACCATGTGTAAGTATCGGTTGAGAAAAAAAAAGGGTTAGAGAAGCGGAAAGGAGGCGTGGAAACTCGTAAAATCCGCGCTATAAGTTTATCAGTACGATCATATTAATATGGTGGTGAACGAATGGAAATGAACATTTTTCGAGAACCATCGAAATTCTTTTCTGATTTAATTCCTTTCATTGTGTAAACTTTACTTATATTTCAGAATCAGAGATGGTGAACGAACGACGGGATTACATCAGTGTCGTGGTCCTTTTTGTTGTTAATCTCATCAACAATATTGATAGATACACAATCGCAGGTAGAGAAAATTTAAGTGTAGATGTAATTCAAAACAATTGATTCAGGAGTGTTGCCTGATGTTCAAACATATTATAACATTGGTGACTCAATGGGCGGTATGATACAGACCGTATTTTTGATCTCGTTTATGATTGGATCCCCAATTTGTGGATATCTTGGTGACAGGTAAGTTTTGGAAGAGACATAGAATACCAACTTTTCTCGTTTTAGGTTCAACCGGAAATATGTGATGCTAGTGGGAATGGTGATCTGGCTCATTTGTGTTTGTGTTTCAACAATGATCCCAGGACATGTAAGTTAAAAGGAAATGTTGGAAATGATCATCTGAAATAAAAGGGATTATTTTCATGAAACTCAGTTTTTTCTGCTATAGTTTTACTGATTTGAAACTGCCAGGTCATTATTTTCCAGCTGCATCTGTTTCCTAATTAGTAATTATCCATTTTCACGAAAAATCCAAATTTTATTGGAAAATTTTTAAATTCAAAAACAACATTTCAGTTATTCTTTGATGAAACCGTTCAGTATCATGACCCTGAAACGTTACGTCGTGAAACATTTCCAAAAGTGGGAAGCTCTCAATGTTTGATCTTTTGAACAATTTTTATTGAGCTATTCCATGTCTTGATAAAGTTTTAGACGCTTTTAAAAATTTCCATGCCCTGTTCCCACACGTAGATCTCCAACAGATTACTTAGAATATTTGCTATCATTCTACCTAAAATCTGTCATGGCAAAATATTCAAAATGCTTAATCAGCGGCAGACCAAAATGTTCTAATTCCGATCTTCTTGGTCACGTCAACACAAACTTCCTTATTGGCGCTCTCTGCTCTCTTACCTGTAGTATTTCGCTGATAAAGAGGCTCCCCAATTTTCACACCTTTTTCTAACTTTATTGTCACCGGGGGTGTTTGATAAAAAATAGAATCAAAGGCTTGCCGACAGAAAGAGTTGAAGCTAGAAATAAAAAATAAGTGTACCTATGTTCAAAGAACATCGAGGACAAAATTCTTCTTTCAGCTTTTCCCGGTATTTCTTGTATTCCGATCTTTGGTTGGAATTGGGGAGGCAAGTTATGTGAACATCTGCCCGACGATGATTAGTGACATGTTCACTTCGGATAAACGGACTCGAGTGTACATGCTTTTTTACTTGGCTGTACCGGTTGGAAGGTTGGTCGAAAATTAATTGAACCAATTACCTGAACAATTTCCTGATTTTCCAGTGGTCTTGGTTACATCATCAGTTCTAACGTTGCCGAAGCCACCGGATCATGGCAATGGGGAGTACGAGTCACCGGAGCAGCAGGTGTCATTGCTCTTCTTGCTCTGATTTTTTTGGTTTATGAGCCGGAACGTGGTGCAGCAGATAAGCTAGAAGGAAAAACGGCTGTTAGGCAGACAACATCTTACTTGAAAGATTTGAAAATTTTGTTGAGATGGTTTGTAGAGAAACAGTATGAAAACTATAAATTGACAACTCAATAATTTCAGCCCAACATATGTTGTCACCACTGTGGCCTATACGGCCCTAATTTTTGTGAGTGGAACTCTAACATGGTGGATGCCAACTATTATCGAGTATTCTGCAGCTTGGACTAGAGGATATACAAGTATTAAAAAGCTCCCGGACGATTTTAAAACTCAGTGAGTAGCCCTAAAATCATAAAACTCAAGAAGCTAAACATTTCAAATTTCATCCAGAACTAACATCATATTCGGTCTTCTTACAACCGCTTGCGGTATTGTTGGAGTTTTAATCGGAAACTTGATTGCACAATGTTTCTTATATGGTTGGCTTGGTGCATGGAGTAAGACCAAACGTGCTCATTCGATTGGTGCTGGTTGTGGAGCTCTTCTTGCAACACCGTGTCTATTTGTGTTGTTCACTTGTGGTCATAGTAGTGAAATACTGACATGGGTGTTGGTTGGACTTTCTATTACTGGACTTTGTTTCAACTGGAGTTTGAATGTAGAAGTTTTTAATGTAGGTTTCAAAAAAACTTGGTTTATAATACTTATGGAAAATTTATGTTTCAGCAAGTTGTTGCACCTGAAAGAAGGAGTACTGCATTTTCATATGTGACAATGATCTCTCACATGTTTGGAGATGCATCTGGACCATATATTATTGGAGCGGTGAGTAAGCAGACAATCTATCTCTAATTCATTTGAACTTCAGATTTCCGATGATATCAAATCTAGCCATGTGGATTCTCCGGAATGGGATTATAAGTCTTTGGCTTATGCTTCCATGGTGGCTCCTTGTATGATGACCCTTTCTACGATACTTTATTTCACAGCTGCACTGCTTTTCCAACGAGATGCAGATAAGTTGGAGAGGGAAATGAGTGCGTTTTTGACACCTTTTCTGACTGATCTATTTCATAATCGTCTTCAACACTTCCGATAGTGCACTTTTCTTAATACTGTATTTTGTTTCAGAAAGCAAGGAAAATGATGATAAAGAAACGGTGTATTCAATCGACATCTGGGGTGAAGATACTCTCAACCAGACGTCGAAATTCTGATAACTCAAAATCTTCTAAAATATTACGATCTTTATTTTTTGTTTCTTCCTCTTATACTATACTTCCTGTCCCTCGTTCAAGTGTCATTCTGTTGTTTTTCGTTTAAATCTGCAACTTTGATGCATTCATCGCCGTATTTTCTTGTCTACTACACTTTTTCTGTATTCTTCAATTCATTCCGGTCATTTTGTCGGTTGCAATTAAACGATTATGTTTTGAAAATCTTCTAGGCACACATAGTGACACAAAAGTCAGGAGATTTCATCATTCTTCCATTTGTGTCCTCCACAAAGTTCGTTTTCATTCCTCTTTTTTTCTGATTTTTTTCTAGATTTGTTCCATTTTTTTTTCAAAATTTGTAGTTGTCATCTTGTCAATTTTTAAAAAAGAAAAGAGATATATACTGAAAAGCTGAACACTTAAATGAAGGCTGCCAAAGTCTCAAAAGTTTTAGAAAGCTTGAGTTCAAAATTATAGATATGTAAGAATGTTTTATGTATCAGCCTCTATTTTTCCAGGACAAGAATATTTCGAGTTTTCTTCTTTTCTTTTCTTTGAAAAGAAAACAGATGAAAAAATGGTAGCTGTGAAAAAATCTTTTTTTTTCATGAAAACTCTTGAAACACAGCACCGGCCAGAATTATATCCCGTGTTTTTTTTCAGTAAAAAAGGCCAGACTTTGAGAGTGATCATGGTAAAATTAGCTTTCCCTCATCATAACTTTTCAGGGATCGAATAGTGCGATTTTTGAGCGGTACATTTAAATTTGATGTAACTCTCTAGGAAGTGCCCGTACAGAAAAGTTGCCAACTGCAAAAACGAAGCTCTGTTTTTAATCTGTTCGATCCAAATTTTATTTGTAAGTAAAACTGCTTTACTATGACACACTCTCAAAATTGGAAATGTTCAACTAAAAAAAGCAAAATATGCGACAATTTGGGCTGGTACTGTAACTCGTGCCTCATTTCATAATAAATTTAGTCTTCTAAGTTTTCATCCAGAATGTTCTCCTGTAAACACCACCCTGTTTTTGTCATTTTTCAATTTAAACACTACTTACAATTAATCCGTAACCATCCTTTTTCACTTCTCTTTTTAAGGTCACATTTTAATCATAAACCTTCCCCCTCTGTGAAACCTCAAAAGAAATGAAAAATTGAAGGTTTCGCCTTTCCTCGTCATGCACCATCCCAAGGAAACGCTTCTTATCGATTCAACTAATCCTCCTTACTCCCACCTCATCAAGTACCGTTATGATAACCCAACACGTGAACAGTCTCCGCCGACCTCACTTTTTGCCGACAAGAAAAGAGTGATGAAAATCCTGGGTGGATTTTCAATTATTCTGGTTTTGGTTTTCTTGGTTGCCGGAAGTCATGGACAGGTGGGCAATTAAAAACATATGGTAAGAAAAATAAAACTTTGATTTTCAGTCTCGAGTATCGATAAGAGATTCGCTGGAAAATGAAAAAGTAAGTATTTCAGTTTTTTGCTTGATGTTTGAAAAGGAAACTGTAAATATTTTTTGTTTTCAGGATTATGCAACAGTAATTTCTCAGTCATCAACACCATTGGTAAGTTAACTCAATTTTTTTTAATATGAAAAGTTTTTTTGTTTTCAGACCTCCACGACGCTCAAAACCGTAAGTTGTTATTGACTAACTTTGAATCGAAAAAAAATTTGCTCGTTTTCTTCGAAACATGTTTTTCAAAATTTTCGGATTTTTGAAAAAGTAAAAACTGGTATATAGTTCAAATTATTTTATCAAAACACATAACCTTTGAACGCTACAATGTGAACTACATATCAATCGAATTAAAATTTTACTTAATCAGCAAAAGTGATGGAAATTGATGAAACTAAACATGTTTCATAACGGGTTTTGATTTAATGCAGTCAAGTCGGAGTCTTTCTTTGAGCTTGTTCAATTTTGTTATTGCAGGTTGGTAAAGGATGCGTGTTGAATGCTGCTGCATCCCCAGCAAATCGAAGGAAATTCAGTGGTAACATATCTGACGCTTGTTTAGGTATTGTTTTCTTTTCCATTATCATTACAATAGATAAAGTTAGAATTGTCATCAATGACATCATTTCCAGAAAACTTTCTGCATACTGAACTGCAATCATCTTTCGTTTCTCTAGTCATTTTCACTTTGTTGAAAAAGAGAAAAAGGAAAAAAGTCAATGATGACATTTTGTTTGGCGCGAAAATCTTACGATAATCCGATCAGGTGTGCAGTGCACTGCGTCGTCGAGAATTGTTCTTTTTGCCTCCTTTACTGATGTTAGATTCACTTACTGAAAACATTAATTTCCAGCAGGAGTAAAATCTAACGAATGTAAAACATGGAGGATGACAAATGCTATAATTCTGAAAAATAAGACAACTATGGAAGACAACTGCAGAAGCATTCAGAGATTCATAGACGGGGTGAGTGTATTTCCATTCTTGTTTGGAATATGTCATTGAGAGATTTCAGACCACATCTTCATGCAGTGCGAAAAGTCTCATACAGTATTTATATCCTGGCGGAGATTCTTTAAACGAATGCAATTTCATTTATCCCGTATGTCTAAAAAAACAGAAACCTCTAGTGTAACCAAACTGCTTCAGTTCAATTCGGTCGCATTAAAACGAGCCATCTCATACTTCAATCACTCTAAAACGTTAGTCCGCTTTAGTGATCAGGATAATCCGGGTGATGGAATGTTTAAACTTTTGGATCAAGTGGTAAGTAACACAAAAATGAAGTTAATTTATGGTTTGATTTCAGAGTAAATGCGTTAGTAAGAACCCTATAAAAAATGATGGCGCTATTCTGAATATTTTCACTGATTTAACTTATGGCGACCTCTGTGAAAGTAATCTTTTTATGACGTCATTCTTTGATCTACTGCTCAATTTTGTCGATTCACAGTATATTGTCAAGTTCTATTTTGTTGATCAGTATTTACAAGATCAGAAAAGTGAGTTGCCTCAAAAATGTAATAATTTGTTTTTTTCCGTTTCTAAACTATTTTTTCCAGATCACCTCGAAAATATATTAAGTGGGTGCAATTATATGAATCCAAGATCCTTCTGTGAAATTGTCGATAGAAGCAAAGAAGATGATCTTGATGAATTTGAGATATGCCTGGCGGACAACGCGTCAGATGATAAACCAAGTCAATTTGATTGGCGTAAGTTTGACCAATGTCAAAAATGTAATGTATTTCCTAAATTACAGAACTTCTCTTAATTATTGGAATCCCATGTGTCAGTCTGACAATTTGTTGTATTGCATTCTTCGTATGCTGCCTAAAATGTGCAAAACTAAAAATGGCTATGATGAGGATGAACGTTTTCTCAAACGATAATCACAACCCGCAAACCTTTGAACTTAGAAAGAAATGGCTTGGTAAACGGAAACAGTTTAAAGATATGGAGATGGGTAGTTGCAAAGATTTGTGGGTTTAAAATTTGGCGGTTCTCATTATTATAGGTCAAACTTTTAGGGACAAGCCAGCAGCATGGTCTCATTTTGCGTCCGCCAACAACTATATGGATATACAAGCACTTGCGGATGCCAATAAGTAAGTTTTTCTTCCAAGTTTATCAATTAATCAAAGTTATTTACAGAAAAGATATCTGGGAGATCGACACCAAAAACTTGCTGGTCCAAGAAGACCACCTACTTGGAAACGGTGCATTTGCAAACGTATTCAAGGGAATTGTGAAAGGAAAAATTCCTCTTCTTGTAGTCAATAATAGTCTGAATATGACAGTGGAGTCTGAAAACAACGGCCATTATGAAGCAGCTGTGAAAAAACTTCCAGCTCACGCAGATGAACAAAACCATCTGGATTTCTTCCATGAAATTGATTTTATGAAACGCCTTGGACACCATCCTCATGTTATTAGTATGCTCGGTTGTGTTTCAAATCCATATGAGCCTTTGATTATTGTGGAGTACTGCTCACGAGGAGATTTGCTGAAGTTTTTGAGAAGGCATAAGGAATATGTGCTCATGGTATGTCTGACTGCATTTGAATTCCAGATTTATTTATTTATTATGTTACAGAACAAAACTGATGACTGTCCAGTGGAAGCTGACATGTGTCTTCGCATCAAAGATTTGGTGTCTATCGCTTGGCAAGTGGCTGATGGAATGTCATATTTGGCGTCTAAAAACTTTATTCATCGAGACCTGGCAGCTCGTAACATTCTGCTCACAAAAAGTCTCACTGCCAAGGTATTCCACTTTTTCCAATAACTTTTTCACTATTCGGATGTTTCCAGATCAGTGACTTTGGACTATGCAGGTACATGGATTCAGCATTATACACTGCTAAAGGAGGGCGTCTTCCAATTAAATGGATGTCTGTTGAAGCATTGAAACTGTACGAATTCTCTGCAAAAAGTGACGTCTGGTCGTTCGGAGTATTACTTTTTGAGATTTTCTCAATGGGTGATGTACCGTATCCAACGGTACAACAGGTTGATATGCTGGAACATTTGCTAGCGGGAGGAAGATTGCCACAACCAATAAAGTGTCCAAATGAGATGTAAGATTTAAGGATGTCTTGATAAGTCATACTAATATTTTTTTGCAGATTCAACATTATGAGAAAATGCTGGGCTGAGAAACCAGAGGACCGGCCAGAATTCAATGAGATCCGCGGAGAGGTTACTGTAATGTTAAACTTGGATGACGAAAGTTATGGGTACCTGAGTGTGCAGTCAGAAGATGGAGGGCTCCCCAAATATACATCTCTTACGATGCAAGATTCGAAGGTACAGTTCGTAGATGAGGAAGATGAACTTTTTGAAACAGAAGAATGATAGAATCTATTTTTGAACTTTTTATGTCACAAATTTCCGGAATAGAATAAACGTGTCGATTTTCAACACTTTTGATGTAAACCAAAAGTATATAAAAAGCAAGAACAATGTAGTATAAGTTTTTTAATGTAACATAAAATATACGATGTTACGAAATAGTAATTCTGATTAGAGGTTAACATCGAGTGTAGAAAATTGAAAAATATTATATGAATAGTTTACAGGAAACAGTTCCATGCTCCAGTGCAGGTGGCTCCCAGGAATTGGATGAGGATGGTGACTATGATAGTGGATCAGATACACATTCTCAAAGTACATGTGCTCAATTGGACCGAGCTCTTGGTGAGCGATACGGTGAAGAGCAGGGACAAGAAATTAAACAAATTATTTGTGAAATTACTTCGAAATCTATAAAAAAGCCACGTCAGTCGTCGACTGGAACCAGAAATAGTAGTACGCATCGTTCATAATCATTTTTACTATTTTTCGTATTTTTTCCCTTCCCCAACCATCAATCTTACTGTAGTTCTACCGATCTCTTCCACCTTTCCCGTACACATTGTCACCCACCTTTGCATTGTTTTTATTCTTATTTTTACATATGTCACTCTATCGTACACAACAAGCTTACATACATTCCAACATGATGCGTCATTTTCCAACAACCCTGGGTTCTGGTCCAAATATGTTTCTTTTTTCTCTATTGAATAAAATAGTTGTGCAGTATACATATGATTCAGATGATTCATCCTATTGTACAAAACATGCAGACCGGAACAAAAAGCCGGAAATTCATTTTTGAGACATTCAAACATGTATTTGATACTTCTTTTTTTACTGCTGGTTTCTTATGGAGCCACGGAAACTACTAGGGTCCGAGCATCCGTCCATTGTGGGTTTCTCAAAAAAGAAGGTCTACCAATTGTTTCATTGATGGAGGAGGATTTCTCAAGTGGTAATGAATAGTTTATCTTTAGTGCAACAATATAATATATTCCAGTTCCAATTCTCAATTGGTTTGATTCTGACGACCTTTTGGATGAGACCACAGTGGATTATGGAGAGCACTTCACATTGGACGGCAGCGAGGTAGAGATGTTCAGTACGGAACCATATCTTCGTATACGACACAAATGCTTTGTAAGTGCCATCTTGAGACTATAGAACTCCCTTAGCTCACTTGGGCGCTGAGTGCCTGAGAAATTGAAAACAGATGGGTTCTGGTCCCTTAATGAATTTAATTGCAGACAATGGAAAGAGAGGACTTTGTAGATTTGGCAAATTTCGTTGAAGACCCCATGGGAATTATTCATGTCGGACATATTGTTTTAACTCATCAAGGATACAAAATTAATCCCATGCAACTTCAAGCTTAATAACTTTATATATGGCCCCTGGTATATGTTGCATTATGTTATGTTGTACATGATGTACTTTCTTATCTTGAATTTTCTTATCTAAAATGTATCTTCCATTGTCTCCAGCAAAACTTTGATGTGCACAATTAATATGAATCATACAACATAGAAAATTTGCTGAGTTTTTCTTCTAAGTTAAGCCAATGAGCATTACAAACATAATGATCGACAAGTGCTCATTCTCAAATATTTGTTACTTCACGGTCCGTTGCTCATAAGCCAAACTGATTGCATAGAAAGTTCGCCTCCTTGAACCGGAGGTCATTCTTATGTCGGTAATTCGTGAGTCACCTGACACGAGTCGCCGGAGGAAAAGAAGAGAGAAAAAGAAGAAAGATGGCAGTGTCCGATAATTTACAATGTATGTTTGTATGGAATCTGTGTGACCGGCGTACCGTCAACCCCGATGCCGCCTGATTTGTATCTATGCGCTATCGAAAGTCTCGATCAGTTTTCCTCTTCTTCCACACCGTTTTCATCGTTTGTTGATGTCTGAGGTATGACGTGGAACTGCAAAGATAACAGAGAGCGTTAGACATAGCAACCCTAAAAAGGGACAATTTCCTTAAGGACGTTTTGCAGGAACAGGATTTTGATTCACAGTCGGAAATGATGAAAAAACTTGGGATGAATGATTTGATCTGTCAGACAAGCTAGCTAACTATCTACCTATCTCTTTTTTTCAGATTACCCAACCTGATCAAAACACACTGAACCTTTCTGATATGTGATATATCAATCTCTCACCACAAAAGTTTTGGGCCAAACCACTCGAACTTTGATCAATTATCTATCCCTTCCAAACCGTTTTATGTACTCAGAGCTCCCTTAGTGTTCACTTTGTTATTTTTTCAATTAGCGGCTTCTATCTCTTTCTCTCTCTTAGTACTCGGCTCATCTGGTGTAGTGTTCCATTCATCCGAACCATTTCTATAGAAGCATGATGTGCATTTCCTTCATCCATCTGCTCCATTCTGCTATACGAGTCGCTTAGCCGGTCGGATATGCTTGGAACTAAGAGGACAAACGAGTAAGGAAGGAGGAGCCCTTCTGCTTACTGCCAAATCGACTCCACCATTTGTGAATTGAAAATGCATGCGGGAAAAGGAAAACGAAAAGGAAAACGAAAACGGGTTTTGGGACGAGAGTGGATTGCAAGTATATGTATATGCAAATGCGTTTTAGTTACTCACTTGTCTGAGCGGCTCGGAATTCATTACGGCTACTACAAACCTACCAATATCGCTTCAGACTGATTCTGGATTAGCGGAGTGTGTACGCCTTTCTATCATTCCCTGAAATAGATGTGGGCAGACGACCTTTTAAAAGGGTTTTAAAAATCCTAAAGGTTCTGTCTGATGCCATTTTGATGGTTTTGTAAATCTGGAAACCTTTTGGAAAGGTTCAGTTGTACTTATATGAAAGTACGAAGGTATTGCTATTTGGAAGGTATTTCGTAAGCCAAAAATAATTTCATCACAAGGGAACATTTTGCACTATCCGATGATTCATTGAAATGTTGTGGTGGTGTTCTCGACGCAATTCCATTACTCTTGCTTTGAGATTTTTAGGTATTCGGATGTTAGGATTTTCAGTTTTTCAGTTTTCAGATTTCCATCTTTACCCTCCTCCTGCTTCCCGCCATTCTATCTATTTTCATCTGAACAAATAAAATCGTTTTGTTTCAACTCATTCTCCAACACAACCCGAAACTCTTTATACATACCGGCAACACTTTTAATCGTGCTGCTTTCCATCGACACCCGCCTAACCGTCGCCGCCTGTTCTGTTTGCTTTTCCCTTGTGTCGCACTTTTCTTTTGGCCTATCGAAAAGAAAAGTGTGTGTGTGTCCCCTTCCCCCCGGTGTCTACTGCTCTTCTTCTCGTTTTCTCGGGTTTTTCCACCAACTAGTCCCCCTTCCCGTCCGTCGTTGTCCCCGCCGGTCCGTAGTACCCGTGGCTCATTGGAAGGGTGATGGTGGTGTGGTCGATGTTAGCTGTAAACACACGGAGGCTGTCCGTCCCTTCCTCTCCTTCTCTCCGCTTCGTTCGTTTGCAGTGTCTTTTCCCCGTTCGCGCTGCTTCTTGTCACCCCGCGTGTCCTGTCGAACGTCGCCTCGCCTTTTTTTCTGCCGCTCTCCACTCTTGGCGTACTATTTCCTTTCGTCTGTCGCCCTGTGAGTGTCAAAAAAGTTTGGCAAGTTGCCAAGTGTGCCCTCTTGGGAGGAATCAAAGAAGCCATGGTGGTAACAGTCGGTTCTCAGCGGAAGCATTACGGGTACCGTCAGGTTTGCTGTGAGGTACACCCGGAATGGATTCGCCAAGAACAGAAACTGAATTCCGTTCCAACTCACCTCAGATCATGATAAGAAGTACCAAACTGGTGTCAGGGGCTCAGCAGAAACAAATACGGGTATAGTTACTCTGTGAAGTATACCCCAAGTGTTTCTGCCGAGTCCCATGCGACGTTCCGAGTCTGGACTCTTTCACAATCATAGCACACGGAAGGAATGCTTTCAGCGGCGAACCCTGGCTTGGATTATGAAAATTACGGGTACAGACATGTACTCAGAACGCTGTTCACGTGATTTCATATCCCAGTCAGGGCTCGTCTCGCACTTCAACTTCCTGAGGAATAATTAGGAATATTTGGGTGAGGGATGATATGAAGGAGGGGGGAAGAGGGCAGTTGAAAAGGAACGGGGGGTCGAGGCGGGAGGGGAGGAAGCGGAGAAGACGACCGCTCGCTGGTGCGCTTGCGAGACCGAATGAGCAGCCACGCGCCCCGAGTGAAGAGAGACACACCACGACGGACGTTTCGTCGTCTCGCGCCCTCCGCCACTCACCGTTGACACTAACCGGGGCATCGATCTCTGCGTCACGTGAAGCGGCCCCGTCGTACTTTTCGGGGGCGGGGTTTCGCCCCGGGGCCCCCCGTTCGCCTTCTACACTCACTATGTTGAAAGCGCACGCCCATCCGACACTCACCGCACATTTGTGAGTAACCGGGGAGAGAGTATTGTGAAAGTGGAGAAGTCGAGGAAAAGTTGAGGAATAGTACTTGACGCGCCGGGGAACGGAGGGAAACTGAAGAATGCGTATGGATATGTGACAGTAACTTATTGGGAGTGACATGTCTGGGAGATGATATGATAAATGGAGAAGATAATTGGTGTTGATTGCTGATGGCACTAATTGATTGCAGCAGAAGAACTATCACAAGTCAGTATCACAAGTCAAGTCAGAAGGATCACAAGATTGGATTCAATGTTTGTGTTGTGATTGGACATTTTGGAGGCTTAATGATGAAACAGTCTAAGGGTTTCAGGATAAGTATTGGCTGAAAATGTGCCAAATTCTTACTGAATCCACAAATTATTTAGGTTCACAAACAGAATATGAGGTAAACCTGCTGCAGTGAAAGCATACTGTTTTTATACATCGGGATTTGCATGAAACTCAGACCCGCACCGGAAATTATCAAGCTTTGAGAGTTCCGCAATATCTCAGTGAGCCTGATTTCCGTATCTCTCAGTGTTTCATGTATTTTCTAAGTTTAAGTAAGCAAAAAGATAAAATTCTCACTTTTCCTCCTAACAGGATACATTGGAAAAATGAAACTTCCCTAATGAGGGAATTTGAGATTTTTTGCCAGAATGACCCTAAGATCTGATCTTCATTCTAATTCTTGATCTTCTGAAATGACCACTGAACTACAAAACATCTGAAGCTGGCTAAACAATTCAGTGTCATCGTTTTTTCAAACATATGGGAATGATTTTCACAGAAAAAGAGACACGTGCTGTACTTCATCATAAGAACCAGATGGTGTTACTATCCGAAATGTGTAATTGGTAATGTTATCAAAAGATCAAGACGAGAGCATATCTGGGTTCTTGAGAATTGGAGTTACAGTATTGGTCAAAAAGGTATAGACTTTGGCCGATTCCATTTGAAATTGTCCAAGTTTGAGAGTGTGTCATGGTAATTCTGATAGTAGAATTTCAATGTATGCGTCGAGCTTCATTTTCGTAGTTGACAACTTTTTGTATTGGCACTTCTTAGCAAGTTACATATCGACAAAGTGATTTCTCCCTCGAATCGGTCAAATTCAGTGGAAAATAATGCGATTTTAGGCTGTCGTCATGAAATGATCAAAACTGTTTAAGAGGCACTATCTGTAAGAGAGAATGTTTGTGTTGGGCCTTGGCACAGTTGCAAAAGCCCGTTGGAAAAGTTTTAATATGTACGATTCATTAGAAACCTACTGGGTGTGACATTCATACTTACCATGACACACTCTCAAAGTTTTACAATTTCAACGGCCAAAGTTCATTTTCTTTTTTCTGTCTGATATCTACTTTGGTGCCTCTACTAGTGTGACGGTTTCAGGAGAAAAAGCAAGCCTGAGAATCAACAAAAATTTATGGATTTTCAATTATTCCATTCAAAATTCAGCGGAATTCCAGAAACTTCTAAAAAGATTTGATTGTTCTTTTGCCGTATAAAAGTGTTTATAGTTTAGACAAAATATGCTCCTCATGTTGGCTTAATCTCAACATTTCCACAACATGAAGCTTTCTTTCATCACTTGCCGAAAGCTACCGTAGCTCGTTTGCATTTTCATATTTCGTATCCCATTCATTAATCTAATCCACCGCCCATTTCATATCTTCATACCGGTGTTCCGACCTGGCACCGCCGCCATCTGTCTTAGTGCTTGCAATCTCCAATTATCCAAGAGCGCCTGGATTACATATAATTGGAGTCCGTTTTGTGCTCGGATATTACGAATATGCCAAGCAGGTGTTCCGCATCTCATCCACCTAAAAGCATAAGGTCGTTGGGTTTGAAGACTTAATGGGTCTTTCGTTGTATTTCTCCCGTTCAAATAGATCATTCGACGAACATAGAGAGGGAGACGGAGGAAGTGAACACATTCCATATTTTCTATCTTTTATCTTTCGTCTCAGACGGAACAGAACAGACAGAGAACGGTCACATTTCTCTTTTCCCTTTCCGTTGACCGTATTTGACCTTATCTGACAAAAGTTTAGTCGTCTTTGGAAAAGGGTATGAGAAACGATAGACTTGATATCGCGAGGTGTCTTGTGCCGACTAACCGAAATGAACTTTCTGATTCAAATAACATTATAATTGGTGTGAGATTTGGTTATTTGGTTTCCAAAGGTTTATTCATGAAATCATAGTTAAAATTCAATTTCAAACAACATTTCAAACTCACGAATTCCTGTGATATTGTAGTAAACAATTTTGAATCCTAAAGGTTTTCACATCATTGTGTCATTTGGCATGACGTTAGTCATATTGAAAACTCTGGATATATTTCGCATAAAACATTCCGTCACACTTCAATCTAATCCGTCTAAAAAAATTTCAGCACACGTTCAAGCACGTGGTGGTATTAGTGTTGGTGAAAGGGGGTCGCACATTTACGAAAACATGTTTACTACTAACCCAAAAACACACGTTGAATGGAAAAATAACGTGGAAAAGGAGTGAAAAATAGGAATGAAGAGAGGAAAAGACAACAAAAATCGTATTGAGAGTTACCGGAGAAAAACAAAGAAGGGGCAAGGAAAACAAGGTGTTGGAAGATGGCAAGGGGGGCGAAGACAGACTGTAAACAATTAGAATCTAGACGAAGGTGTAATAACTGTTATTGCTTCAATGAAATTTGTTTATCATAACATCTTGGAAGGAAATGCCGAAAACAAAAACTTTGCTATACGATTGCTGGTGTGGAATTTGGAAATCAAGAATTATCATGATCGTTGAAAAAATTCCGGGGCTACTTTACCACAGAAAAGCTTATGTAAGGGATATTTGGAAAAACCGTTTGATTAAGACAGTGCAATGTAGGACAAAAAATGTCATCTATTAAAGAATTTGTATTTGTATACAGTGATTCAGTACAGCATCAGAAATTGCTTAAAAAATTGTAGGTGTATAGATAAGGAGTCCTCCGCTATACGATAACTTCTTGTAGTTTTAAGCTGTAAAAATGTATTTGTATACAGAGAATTAGTACAGCATCAAAAATTGTTCTAAAAAATCTAGATGTACAGAGATAAAGAGTCCTCAGCTATACGACTACTTTTTGTAGTTTTAAGCTGAAAAAATGTAGTTGTACATCAAACTGAAGCAAGCTATGGTATGTATAAATTTTCAACAGAAGAAGTGTACAAATCAGTGTTACAATCTATTTAATAACCACAGATTGCCGATCGATGAAGTTTTCGAAACGATTTTCGTCTTTTTTTTTCTTTATTGCTCCGTCAATAGGTTTCCCTTAACTTAAAAAGTATCTCCTGTGTCCCTGCACTTAAAAAAAGTATCTCTATTTGATTAAAGAATCAACTTTAAGAGTTTAGTGTCAAGAGACAGTATTATACATCTGCTGTTTTTTTTCTTCAAATCTCAAATGTTTGAAATTTTTCGGTCCTATGGTTCAGGTTAGCAAATAAATTCAAAAATACTAAAGGGACCATCCCAAAAACTTAATTCAAACCAAAACTGATTACAAAAATCTTCTCTAATTGTTAAATCCGGTATTGATGTAGTAATGGTTTCTGAAAACATTTATTAACGTTTCTTTAGGCGATATTTCTGTTTCCAACTGTTATTGTCTTGTTCAGGTAGGTCTTATTCTGGTATACAGCAATAAATATGAATCCCAAACATACAAACCATTTTTGAACATCAGAAAACACATTATCCGTAGTACTAAACTTTTCTGCGGTTTATGGATTACAGATCTACCAATCCAGCTTTGCAAACTAGGAATCGGGTTTCGCAAGAATCATTTGCAGTATACGTAAAAAATTGATGAGTTGTGTCTTTTGTATCTATTTTTTTTTCTTCTTTTGTCCCAATAAATATAAATGTTGTGATTTCAAAACGTGAAAAAACTGCGGAAACTGTTCTGAGCTTTCTGACTTTTAATTTTTCATACGTACAACTATCACTATAGTTAGTCGTTGTCCAAAAATGCTTCCGTGGCGAAACATCAAAAGATTATCCGGCACGCTATACTTTTTGACGCAAACATCTGAAACCACTAGTTTTTCTATTTAGGATTTTCAAAAGAAGACATAAAACAAGCGAGTTACTAAAAATGAAAATTTTGTCGATATGTAACTTGCTAAGGAGTGCCCGTACGAAAAAATTGTCAACTACAAAAATGGAGTTCTACTCTTGGTATGTTCAATCCATAAAACGTTATTTTGTAGGACAGTTAGTTTTACTATGACACACTCTCAAAATTAGGAATTTTCAACTGAAAAAGGCAAAATATGATATCTTTTCGGTCGGTACTGTGTTTATAGATTTTTGCACATAAATTGGAAAAATTGCTTCACTATTCAAAGACGTTCGATACGTTTATACCGTTCGTCAGTTGATCCATATATTTATAACAGTTTAGATAAAATATTCCCAGTTCTCTATAAAAGTTTATCCGGATTGCTGAGATATTTGAAGAAAAAAGTCCAATCCGATTTCACTTTCACGTGTTTTGCTTCTTGATGCCTTTTCCTCCAATCCCTGAAACTCATTATTTATTTGGAATCCACACTTTTCAAACATCATCCCTTTTCGAAATGAAGCCCTAACGAAACTAATAAGGGCGGTATGTAGCGCAAACTGAGAATTAAAAGTTTATTCCATTTCATGTCTTCTTCCATTCATTTTATGCTCTTTTTTGCTTTTGTGTTGTGCACATCCAACAAAAACGCTTCTCTACAAAAAACTTCTGTTTGTGACGCACTTTGGCAATGAATAATGTGTGGCGATCTCATTGAACATGTTCAACAGAAGCGATCATGCAACTGGCGAATGTTCTTTTTTTGCTTGTTTCTCTTTTCCAACCACTGTTTTTATTGAAAATTGAGCGTTTACTTGATTTAAGTCATGGTGTCAGCCATAGTAGAGTTTTAGACCAAGTGTAGTTGTTTTTTTAGGACTACAACTCTATTTTCTAAAAAACGACGACCTCCCAACACATCTCTTCCCCCGATTGTCAAGGGTCTTCTTTCAATGCTTTTTCGAAAAAAAAATGTGAAAAGAGCTCAGAACACTTTATCTTTGTCGGCATGTTCTTTTTTATTTGGAGAGACTAGTGCAACTCGAAAATGTACGTTTTTAGAATAGCAAAAAAAGAAGGATTGGTGGGTGCTAACTTTTGTTCCGGTTGTGTGTGGACTATGTTGCATGTTCTAACATTTTGAAAGTTGAGAAATTTGATTCTTTCCAGTAAGTTGGCATTCAGAACCAGCCGAATGCACTCATCCTAAAGTACATACATGATTCATCTCCAAATTTGGCCAATTTATTATAAGCTAGTTGTGGTCTCCGGTGAAAACAAAATCATTCTCCACTTTTTTGTTTGCAGATACAAAACAACGAAACTTTCTTTCAAAATATGCGTATTGTGAATCATGTGGAAAATTTTTGTTCCTTTTCATTTTTCCATTACCAGAAAACTTTAAGAATGCTTTTTGTCAATTTTTCTTTCCCTGGTGCTTTCATTTTTCTCCCACAGAACCTTAAATAAAGAATCAACTTTTCAATCAACCGTCATCTTGATTTTTTTCTCAAATTTTAATTTAAATTTAAAAAGAAAAAAAAAGATGGATAGGGCTAAGATACCGCTAAGATTTATGGGTCTCCATCTATTTCTCCATTCCTTTCGGGATTTTCTTTTTTCAATTTTAATTGGACACAACCTTCCTATCTGCATATTCATAGTATTTCTGACATTTCCAGATTTTGAGGAAGATTTTGGGGGCGGACACTTTAATTTCGTTTCTCTGCTGCACCATTTATCCATAAATTTGAATTCAAACCGAGTATTTTTCAATCTTCCCTTTTCACATTTTCTTGTCGAAACTGACGTATCTCTCTCAACCCACGGATTTCTAACACTATAAATACTGGGTTCATCTGAATCTTTATATTTTAAAGTCCCGTTCAAGAATGGCCATGAATCTCCAGGACCGTTATGACAACGAACTCAAGAGATGCTACTGTGTAAGTTCATTGAGACCACTTTTTTATTATTATTAGTAAATGTTTAAAATAGGAAACATGGTTGTCTGCGTGTTTAAGATAATCTGAAATCTGTCCTTTAATTCTTATGAAGCCAAAAATAAATTTGTTTGGCTTCCCTACGTCAATTTTTATTGGTTATTTTGCATCACGGATTAAAACAGTTATTTTCATCATCAAGTATTTACAGTATCTCAAAAAATGGAAAACTTAAATTTAAATTGGCTAAACAGAACAAAAAAATCACACTATTTTTGTAGGGACACTATTTGAAATGTATCAGGTTGTCAAAGTGAAAAGCTTCAACATTTCGCTAATATGCACTGACATTAGTCGATTTCAGGAAGAAACGGCTTTCACTACCTGTAACTTACATGGTAGTGTCCCAGCAGAAATTGATGAATTTTAAAAGTTATGTAATATTTTTGCGCTCTCCAACCAATACAAAATAATGTTTGTCGGGCAATCGGGCGGCACCGAAATGCATTGTGAAGGTTGGTCATTTTCCACTGAAAACAGTAAAACTTGATAACCTATTGAGCTGTACCAGTTACATTTCAGACTCGTCGCGACTGCAACTTCAGTTGCGAAGTCGCATCGCTTTGTGACAGTATTTCGGATGGTATTCTCAAGAAATCCTTCATAAAAGAAGTCGAGATTGCCTTCGTCGAGCAAGACACTATCTCGGGCGTCTTGCGTGGTGCTCATGGGGACTGGTGCGAAATGTTCAAGGATAATGTGAGTTTGAGCTTTTCATTTATAGGAATTCCCAATGTTTTACAATTTTTAGGCTAACGAAATGGACACTCATATGTGTTTCATCAAGAACAGTGTCTTCCGTGCTGCAGTAGTCATGCAGTTTATCTACAACTGCACCATGGGAGTCTACAAGAGCTGCAGAAGTATAATTCCTTTGGTTTCTTTTTAAAACCAAGCAACAGTTTTGTAGATCGCATGCTCCATCAATTTCTCATCGATCCACTTGGGCGTATCATTCCGGAAAACGGTGACTTTGTTCACCGCATCATTACTAATCCGAGATTCAACTTTGCAAGGCTGTTCCGCTCGTCTATCCGTATCTTGAACCACGAAATCAAACGTATCGAGTTCACCAGGGATTGTGTCCATGAATTCGTGCAGGTATGTTAATATCTAGGGTTTGCTTCCCTACAATGTTATAATTTTAGTTCTTGGACCTCCAACTACCACAAGTTGAGCTGACTAACCAAAATTTGATTCACAAGGTCACATCGGAAGGAAGAAAAGATCTTGAGAAGTGAGTCATCACATAATTCCTAAGAAATTTTGTATATGTCAGAACTCTCAAACAACACACCTTTTTGTGGAAAACCTACAAAGTTTGGCATGTCAAAAACCGCAACTTCCTTCTAACCACGGAGAGAATGATGGCTTGCAACTTGTGCAAGTTGATCCGCATGGTAACTTTAATAAGAAAAATAAAGCGTTCTAATCACCTTTTAATTAAGCGCGACATGCACGTATTGGCTCTCAACCACTGGAATGACTTCTCGGCGATTCCAGATCCACTCCACCCACGCAACTTTGAAAACTTGTTCAGTAAGCTTTGAGCCATCCTTTATCAGATATTATCATAAAACTCTTCTCCAGTGCTTATATAAGTTTTAATTCTCTTGCTTTAAAGTTCTTGTACTTTTCAATTGTTCAGTATATACTTCTTGTGTTTTCTGCTTTCGCACCAGTTTATAATATGCTTTTTTAAACTGTGAAGCCATCACAATCTTTCTGAACAGTACCAATGTTTTTTGATTCCGCATTCTCTAATCGTTTATACAAATACGTTGCTTGAATCATTTTTTTAACCCTAATGTTTTTTGTTTCCATTAACGTCTTGCTTTTCCCCTACCGTTTGATTGCTTCTGCTTCTTTAATAAATAAATACACTATATATTATGAAAAAATATTTTATAACATAAAAAATACCTAAAAAAGACTTAAAACTAAAACTTAACCCAAGTTCAAAAAATCCTGGAGATACTCTTCAGACTCTCAATTTTGGTGAGTTTTGGTATTCGTATGATACGTAGTTACCATCGTTAAACAGTAAAACTTTTTCATTTAAGAAACTGAAGCCCATTATAAAGTACTTGACAATGCTGTGCTATTCGCGCTAGTCTCTTTTCAACAGCATTTTGAAAAATCACCACAAGTTGAAGTTTTTTTTTATTTCAGACAGGCGACAGCTACGTCTCATTTCAGAAACATAACACGTTTTTACAAAAAAACGTTTAGAAAATATCAGTTCATGATTTTGACTCAAAATAAAGTTGATCCCACAGTCTTCTGCTGAAGAAAGATGTTGATAAATTTCACAGAAAAATATCCAGATGTTTCGAAGTTTTCTATACGGTCACTAGACACATTTTTGTTGAATGGTTGTTTAATCTTCTTCCATAAAATTTTGAAGGTTTCTTTGACGGATCTTAGTTATTTTAGAAGCTCCATAACATGTTCCCACCACAATGACTCTGTTGAAGTTTAATACTGTGAAGTCAGGAATCTGATATTGATAAACACTCTCACTTACTCCCAAGAATTCTTTTTTAGTCTCGAAAATTACGAAGCTATGAGGTTGAAGTTTTATAGATTGCGATTTGCTTTCGATTACTTGAAGTTAGTATCCAAACAGTGTTAAAATATTTGAGTGAAGAAAACAAAAGTTTTATTGCCTTGCGGCTTTTTCTTTTTTGTCTATTCTGAATCACCATGCCTAGGCTCACAGGCCCACTTATGCATCGCCTTCACCTGACCGTCTCTCGCAGACCAGCCAGGAACGCCCCCGAATACGGGAGAAAACAACGGCCGGTTATAAGGACACCTCTCGGCTAGCAGCCAACATCTCACGGGTTCCGCCATCCGCTATGTTAATACGTGAGAAAAGAGGGGGAGAGACTGTGCACTGTGAGGAGACGCAGCGTAACGTCTCGCAGTTTTTAGGATTTCCTTCATTTTTTGCGTTTTTTTTCTTAAAAGTGTGTTAACATTCAGAAATTTTTATTGGAAAATGATAGGTTTACATTTCTGATTGATCATGTCACAACTTTCAGCAAAAAAATTGTAAATATATTTAACGCCCAAAACACTTTTTTTTTCTGAATCCACACTATAAAATAAGATTTGTTTTCCAATTGTTTCAGACCTCGATTATATTCACAAAAGTTGTGGTTTTGTTTCATTTATTTATTTTTGCACAGTTGCTGACGAATTGAAGCATCATACAAAGATATTCAATAGTACTGTTTGCAATCTGATCAACTTATTTTTAACAGTTTAGATGAGATTCTAAATCAGTGAACCTTGATTAAGCTCAATGAAAATTACTTTAAATTAATTATTGAACCTAAAAGTCATAATTAACCATGTGTGAGTATTTTTCATAACTCCAGTGTCTTGTTCAAAAGTAATTTGTTATTACATACTTTTTTTAAATGAAACTATAAACAATTCTCTCAACTTCAAGCGAACTTGATCCCTTTAATTTTTTGTTTCCCACCATTCGATGATTTCTTCTTTTCCAATGAAAAAACAAATTTGAGAAAAATAAATTTATTTCATTTCATTCCGATAGTTTCAGATAGAACAAAATGAATACCGACATAGAAAAAGTTTGAAGGACACGTAAAGATGGTATAACGGTTGTATGTGGTGAAGGAGGGGGAAATCAAATTACTACACATTCTGAAGTTCAGAATTTTAAAAACTCGAAAAGATAGGAAGAGAAAAGAAAACAAAGCGCTCCCGTGCGAATCTGTTAGGAAAAAAAATGAGTAGAATAAGAATTTTTGGAAGGAATAGGAAAAGGGGAATGAACTATTTCGGGTATGAAATACTTTGGTACCTATCATTCCAAAAACAAAACATTTGACCCCGGCTAAAACGTATTTTGGTTCAAATTCAAAGAATTCGAATATCAATACACAATGGAATCACAATTTTTGATGGTTAACAAAGAAAACTGGGCTGGATGGTATAGAAAATGACAGTTTGTGATTGACCATAAAAAAATAGGAAAAATAAGAAAAAAGCAACTAAAAAAAAACCAAATTCGAGTATTCGTTTTCTGATGGGATTGATGGACACGTAAAATTTGCGGATGGGAAGGAGATTGGAAGCGGAAGCGTTTACTACAGTAAAAATAAGGAAAAAGCGGGTAGGCATAGAATGTATGGATCTATAAGTGTACATTTTCACAATTCGATATCAATTCTAGCATCATCAGCATGTCTGAGCGTACGCCTTGCATGAGAGCACTGCCGGTGATGGGTATCCTCCCCAGCTACCACTTTTCGATGATGGTACACGTATTGAGCGATCACTGTCGTTTGGATGATCCGGGTCGTCCAGCGATAGAGTTTGTGAGATTATTGGAAGAATTGGGCGAACCTGTAACGTATGATGTCTTCGGACGTTTTCACATTTTCTTTCTTCTTTTTTTTTTTACAAATTCTAGACTACAGGAAGACGAGGTAATAGACGATAATTAGGTATAATTAGAAAGAAGGTAGGGTGTGGCTAGGAAATTAGTGCGATCTTTGAACAGATGTTCTGTTTCATGAATACTGTACATTACTTTTGTCACTTTTGCGATACAACCATTTACTAGACACAAAACCAAAACAAACCTCTATCACACATTCATCAACTTGCTCCTGATCTTTAGGATCCAGCAAATTGAAAATCCTTCCCATCTCCGCAATATGGGCGAACACCATGGCACACTGGGGACTCAGTTGCAGGGCGCCGAGGACATCCCAATGTTTCAGATACATGTGACCCATACAATGGAATAAATGACGGAGCATTTTCTTGACCGCTGGTTCGAAGCTGTCGTTGAACTTGTTTCCTGGAGAAAATTCAAATTTTCGTTAATCAATAAAATTTTAAAAAACTTACCATATTTGGTGGGGAATATCTCTTCCTGTCGACTCATTGTCTCACATTGTGTTATAACACAGTCGATATACTGCATTGCTGGATACACTTGACGTTTTCCTCGTTCATCCTGATAGATCGCTTTGCTTGTACCGGGATAGCTCATGTGAGGACACGATTGTTGGGTGCACACCTCCGTCAATGTTCCGCACAATGCGTTGACATGCTCGAATAGTCCTAATACGTTGTGAGCGATCCATTCGCGCTTTTCGATTCCAACTGGTTGACTCGTGAACTTTGTGATAGTCTGCAATTCAAATGTCATTTGATTGCATTTTGGTGAGAACGCAATGTTTTTAGACAAAAATATTTGTAAACTTAAAAATGTAAAATTGGATTTTTTTAAAGACAGCATCGAAATTTTATCAGGGTAATTAAAAACAATGTTTGAATCATTTAAAACGATAGTTTTTGAAGGTTGATGTATAAAACCCCATAGGTCCGCAATTGTGCGTCAGTTATGATGCATTTGCACAGAAATGTACTTGAGGGGATTATTTGGAAAAAAGGTTAACAAAAACATCAAAATAAAGCTTTTTCAGCAAAAATCCCAAATTTAATGAATTAAAATTTTCAATTCCAGTTCCCACTACGTTTCTTTTGTTCAATTTTTGTGTTTTTCCACGACTGTTCGTGTTTCAATCGTGTTTTCAGTGTTTCAGACCAGTCAGAAAATTCTCCAATTCAACTCACATTTCCATCAATCGAATCACATACACACATCAAATCCGACGACTTCGCCTGTGGTCGGATTGCCAATGACGCTGATGCGACACGTTTGGACATTCGATCTGCAGCGTTTGCCACGGCCGTTCCGCCAGTTCCAGTTGTTGCGGTTCTCTCCTTACTTCGACGCGAACGGCTGAAAATTGATGGATTATTGATGTGAATTCAGGTCGGTTGATGTGTAATTATCCCCCTCTCTGTGTGTAATCCCTTTTTTGACCCCAAATCAGTACTCGTCATTTTCTGTAGATAGTTGTTGGTGCAACTGCTGTAATTTGTCGTCAATTTGAACACCACTGCTCTTCCGTCGCATAAAACTGCAACTACTGAACAACTGACGAAAATTGCCAAACACCGAACGCACTGATCGATCAGTAGCCGTCGTTAAGTCTGGCTCTTCTACCAGCTCCGACATTGGGCAAGACACTTTTCAAAAGGTCCCACGCACCCTTAGACACTCATTGGTTATATGGTCGGTTATTTGAAATACTGGAAATTGATGAATGAAATTTACTTTTCAACGGAAAAGACAAAAAAAGGGGATGGTAAATTGAATTTTCAAAGTGAGTGGGAGGAGGGATGTGTCAGAAACGTGAAGAAAAGATGGAAGTGAAGAAACGACGAAGTTGAGAAGAATAAGAAGACGTCTTAGAAAAAAGGAGAAGAAGAAGAAGGCAAAGTATGAGTAGGCGTGTCGGAACAGAATCACCTGCGGAAAACGAATTTCCGTTTTGGTCAGAATGAGAGTGGTGCGGAGCGCCGCAAAAAAAAAACAACTGAATGATTCTAACTTCTTCCACACTGCAAATTTTTGGCTCAAAGTGATGTGAGTGGCGAACTATTAGGCACTTGGTGGGCTCCTAGCAGCGTCGGAAATTGGTTTCGAAGTGCGCAAAGTGTGCTATTGAGAATGTCCAAAAAGGAGAGAGCACAAAAGTTATTTTGGAAAAAAATCAGGAATGCGGTGGGGTGTCCCAGAGTTAGTTCCATTTGAAGTTGTTGTCACTCCTAATAAGAAAGACCATAACAATATATTCTCTAGAAAAAGACAAACTGGAAAGTCCAATCCATTACTAAACCGCTTTAGTAAGAATACCACCTCAATAAGCACACAAACTCTCGTCATCACAAGCAAAATCAAAAGCGAGAAAGGAGAAAAAAAAAACTTTTTTCGAAGCGAATACACCTATCTGTTGACACACAGCCATCACATAACAACTCTCCTCCCATATAAACATTTCGCCACACTTGGGCCGTGGTGCTCCGCGTCATAAATGGAGAATGAACAGGAAAGTAAGTGATAATGATAGGTATTCAGTGGAAAAGTGCAATGGAAAGAAGAGGAGAATGACAAAAGGAAAATGAAAAGAAGAAGGAGAAGCAAAACGGAGGAAAAAAAAAACAAATCGGGGGGCCCGTCCGATGGATTTGTGTGTGTTTGGTGGGCTTTGTATGTGGTTGGGTGCCGCGGCGACCGGGCGTCCTTTTCTATGGACAGAATAGAAGAAAAACTGAGAATAAGCGTTCTTGAAACTTTTATGGTAAACATTTCGAAAAGTTTTGCAAGTTTCAAAACTTATGGTTTCGGGCAAGTCGTAAATTTTGGAAGGATACTGTAGGTTATTCTGGTTTTTCTGGTTGTTTGGCTTTTTTGGTTTTGCCTGTAAGTTTGACCGGAAAAATTTGTTAAGACATTTCTCAATGCCTGAAATTAACTTAAAGTCAGAAAAACAATAACCCTACTCAAATATATGACCCAAACAAGAAAGACGGCCGGTCATTTCGAAAATTTCTCAAAATGCTTGCAAAGTTCAGTCTTGCAAAGTGGAGGTTTCTTTTTCTTGCCCCCTCCGAAACAAACAGCGCAAACGTCAGCCCTCTGATCCCGCTCTCAAACAAATATAATCAATCGATAATCGGATTTAAGACAAAAGGAACCGAAAATGTTTCTCTTTTCACCTCACGGAAGGAATGATGATGAAAACAGAAAAGTAGGAAAAGAATAATACACTACCACTCTTCTTTTCTTCAGAGACTTCGGAGACAGGAGGACTAGGAAGAGAGAAATGAGGAAAACGGGGCGAGAAGATTGTCTCCTCTTCAAACAGGTGAGAGTGAAACTTGTCAATGCATACAATAGACAAATATGCACATGGTAGACCTATTTTGTCCGGTAGTTTTGACGTTTCAACTATTTTTTTCCTTCTTTTCACTTATGTCAACCATCCCTTCAAAACATTTCTGGTTGGTAAGTTCTCTGTTATTAGGTTTGACGGTGGAAACCGCCAAACTTAGATATACAGAACTTTTTTTTCGATTTTGACCTGTGCTTCAGGCCAAATCAATATCAATGAACACAACGTTTCTGTGTAAAAGAATAAAAGGCCGGAGAAGGAGCTGATATTGGATATCTTGTTCAAGATTTTTGTCTGCTTCTCAGCTCCCGGGCGGATAAAAAACATATGGAGACGGATATCGACAGAAAAATAGAGGAGCAGCAGGAAGAGAGATGGGCAGCCGTGTGAGTTTTTGATTGATCAACACCGCTGATTTTTGAAAGTTGTCCTCTTCTCTAATTTTTGCAGTTTTCTTTTGCTTAGCTCTTTTTTCTTCTATTTTGATTTACTATGGTGTTGTTGTACTAAACTAAGGCAATTTTGCAAACAATTTTTTTTCAAAGAAGGTTTTTTTACTCTTTTCTCAAAATAAATTAACTTATTTTTTTGAACTAAAACACTTACCATATTCGAACTATTCGGTAGATCCCTTCTTGAATCCCAGAAAATTGGCATAAAATCATTGCGACGGGGTCCGGTGCGACCGGGTGAGGGAAAGAAGGAGGAATGCCGCGCGGAGAACGCCAAAACACACCTTATTAGGTAGCAGAGTGCGGGGGAGCGCGTTTTCTTATATCCACCAGACCCTCCGCCACGTCACCCTTCACCACACGGTAAGACAAAATTGGTGGGAAGGGAAAATCTAATGACGTGTCATTCCCCCTATGTTGATGTTATCTTAAGTAGCCTTAAATGGAAAAATATTCTGATTCTGATTTTGATTCCACTAAGAAATGCTGAAACTTTTTGCTATAAATGTCCACATGATAGGAAATGTTGAAAAATATTGATCGAAAAGTGGAGAGTTTGTAAATGGAAAACGTTGCCAAAAAGTGAAAAAATGCCCTCTTCCCAAGCCAATAAAATACTATTTTGCAAGGATGATAATGGGCTAAATTTTATGTGCTGGTGTCGATGCATATTCAATTAGGAATCGATTTATGTGATCAGAGTTCAGTTTTCGTTTTCAGAGTTGATCGATACCATAACCAGAGACTGATAGGTTGGTAGATCACTATTAATAAATTTAGATTGAGACATTGTTAGTTAAGCTGGACCCTCTTGCCTTGCAAATCAGGATTTTGAAATTTCACAAAAAGTGGCACCTAACAAGGGAAGTATTTAGTGACACGGCTTTCAAACTATCTATAAATTCGGTCATAGGTACTTTTGACTACGAGGAATCCATTTCTACACTCGAAACCGGCGAAATGTCTCTGCGAGCCGAGGTATGAGCCTCAGACTTCCCTTGTGAGTAAACCGCTATGTATATAAGAGTAAAAATGAACAGGTGAAACTGGATAAGGTGACTCAATGAGATGGAGGCAACATTACAATACTGCCAGGTAGTACACTCGGAGCCAACCTGTGCCGCTCCCCAAGTCTCAAATGAAACAGTTCGGAATGTCCACCTTCTCCCAACCTCCATCGGCGCTCTTCAATTGCGCTTTCTTTTTTTCTCATCCCCTCTACAAATTTCAATCTATCTACAGCACTTCGATCGTTCCGGCAGCCGTGTAACGTCCAATTTTGGGTGTGCCGTTTTTGGCCCCGTCTCCCGTCCCGTCCCCATCGACAGATAATGTGCCATGTTTACATAGATGGGACATAGACAAGTTGATGATAAGCAAAGAAACGATGAATGAAAGACATAATGACTGTCTTAAGATATTAGTCATCGTCGCAACTATTATGGGAACAGAGGAGAGAAAAAAGAACTAAGAATATTGAATTTATAAAGCAGTGTAGCCACATCCCTTAACATAATGAGACTAAAAGTAATTTAATAATGACGAAGAAGGGGAAAATATGTGAAAAGAGAAATCTTCTCCAAAAATTCCGAGAGGATGCGGGTCCCAAATTTTCTCACACCTACGTTTAAAGATAAGACTCAAATTTCAAAAAAAAAATCACTTTTTCAAAAAAACAGAAAACCAGTTCACATTTTCAAGAAAGCAAAGACTACATTTCTATTCCTTTCATTCAAACCTTTTTGAAACCAACCCACGTGACAATATGAATTTCAAAACTGATGTTGGTGTCTAGATGTCTATCAGCTAAAGTTTATTATTCAAAAATGACATAGGGCGTACTGAAAGTCTAAGGAAATTTAAAAAACCATCGCCATGAAGAACAGAAGGAACAGAAGGAAGTAGAAATGATTTCATGAATACTGCTATCAATCAATTTGGTCGTTAACCTCTTTTCCCCTTCCATTTTTATCACTGCACTTTTCACCGCATTCGTTTACAAAATGAATTGATTAAATCATGAAGACCAAATTATGTGAACGAAATGAACTGAGATGGCGGAAAAGTAACTGTTGTTTGGTGGTATGTAGCAGGAAATGGGGGTCGGGAAGGGAGAGGGGTTAAAATCAGGTTTTCTACAAATGAGATAGTTATGACATTGAATGGAAGGTAAAGTTGAGAGCGGAGGGAAACAAAATTGAAAACAAGCGAGAGTGTTTCAAAAATATTGGAAAGGAAACTCATTGAAAATCGGAGAATTTTTCATTTCTGGGTTATTTTTCAATTTATTTGGAGTTATGAGAAATGGATAGACTAGAGATTGACTAGGGAAATTCAATTCTGTTTTTTGTCCAGACAAATATTTGAGTTATGTGCAATTGGTAACCCAATTTCAGTGGTTAATGTGAATGCACAATTTTCTGCTCGATTTCTGATAATGTGGCAGAAATAAATGTTTTATACCACGTTTTTCCATTTTTCTGGATTCCACATGTAGTTATCAACAAACATACGTTGCAAAGCTCAAAATATTAGAAATAAGTAGTTTTGCCGGACAGCATCCTGGCGCATCGTCTAGATCCACCGAAGCTCGTCGTGCCAAGTGAGACGATTGCTGTCGTCGTTCTCCTATCACCACTGACATTTTACTTTCTGAACGGTATTCAATTTTTAAAAGATTTTATCTTAGTAATTGAGAAACGATACAAGTTGAGAAGAAAATAATAGAAAAGAGATGAAAGAAGCTTGGTGCAATGTTTCATTTGTCAAAAAATAGGAAAAACTAGGAATCCGAGAGAGAAATGAAAAGAAAAAAAAAGATGGGAAGAAAAAAGCAATGAGTGACCATAGACCGGTTGATTGTGTGATTCAGTCAGGAGAATGGATTGCGGTCAGTGGAGGAAAAGTGCAAAACATATTTATTTGCATTCAGGCAGATCAACCCGCGTTGGCCTCATTATTTGCATGGTTTTTGAGATGGAGTTGATTTTTTATTTTATTTCAAAATAAGTGAGGCTTATTTGAGGTCAAAATGATTCGATGAAAGAGAAAGAGAGCATAAAATGATTCTTCAGCGTTCAGTAGATGCGTTGCTTCGCGCTAAGTATTATGTTTCTTGCATTGTTCGCGCAGACCAGCCGGGTGTATTGGGCTCGGAACCACAGGTATGCAATTGAAAGAAAAAGAACGAAAAGAGGGCCTACCTCCCCTTATTTGCTCAAGCCTCTCCAAACTATCCACTGCTACCGCTTTCTATCTTTCCCCGTCACTCACAACTAACTACAACAATTTTATTTGGTTTAAGGACACAAAATATTATGTTACCCCCACTATGTGTTATCGACACTTGTTCTTGGCGGAGTTTGTAGGTTCTGTAGGTTCTATTAGTTACTATTGGCTTGAAATACGGTTTTAGGCAGGCTTGCAAAATTTCGTCCCGGTGAAGAAGTTTGCCGGCACGGAGTCAAAAATGTGCACAATTTTAACAACATTTTTTAAAAAATTTTGAAATTTTTATCAAAAGAGTTTTATTGATAATTGAAAACATAGTAGAATATTCTTTTTTTTGGCAAAAAAAATCAACAAAAAATTCAAAAAATTCAAAACTTCCAGTTTTGGTACTGAGAACCGGCTCGTTCCGAGTCTGGTTTTATAAATTGAAAAAATCTAGTGAGTCACTTAAAAAACCTTTCCGAAAAACTGAAATACATTCAATTCTAATATTTCAAGTATCCGCTAGCTCCAAAAACAACGGAACAAGGTTTATGCTTCTCTATTTTTGTTTTTCTTATTCAGCATACTCACCAAAAAACATCGTGTTATGAAAACAACTAAATATGACGGATCTTATTAACCTAGCACTCTAACTGAACAGTTTTTTGATAACGTAACAACTTTGAGCACGGTTTTGAAACTGTGAAACTTTTTGAAGCTGTGACTTGTGAGCGTTGTGAATGAAAATATTCATATTTACAAGTTTCAGGAAGAAACCACGGAAAAAATATGCGATAAGTTAGTGCATTGTCTCAAAACTAGCGAATGACATCAAAACTGATAAAGACGACCCTACCCATCGTATATTTAGTCCTTTTGATTCCGGTAAATAAAGAAGAATGAGAAGAGTAAGAACAGGAAAACCGTGTGGTTGTATCAGGTGTGTGTCTAGTGTGAACAACACATGAAAAAGAAAAAAGTTAGAAAACTTCAATATTTGCTCTACGATTTCCTTACCTCCCACAGTTCGTATTCTTCTACACTTTTTTTGTGAAATAAACTACAAGTTTGCTCAATATTTTGTCATCTCATCACACTGTAGGCACACACAAAAATGCACATACTTACTGGGAGAATAGAGGGTGTCTAACAAAAGATCAGTCGGTACTGTTGAGGTTTGGATTTTGCGAACTTTGAAGTTTTGTTAGTCTGGCTCGGAATGTTGCGAGAAAAAGTGTACACGTAGTTTGTAGCAAACTTGTCACGGGCTGGGCCGGGCCGAATTCGGAATTGTTCTCGGGCCGGCTCTTGGTTTAAAAAGCAGAAACTGAAATTTTTAGAATCTTATACCGAAAATGTCTATATTTTTACTTTACCTTAGAATTTAATCAAGAAGTAGTTATGCATCAAGAAATTGAATTTTTAATGTAAAATTTCAAAAAACTTCAAAAAAAGTGGTAAGCGCCGGACCTGGCCGACGGGATGAGCCGGGTCGGGTCAAAATTTGACAAGCTTGGTTCGTAGTTCAAACCGTTTAAGTGACTTAATAGCGAAAAATTATTTCCAGGACAAGAAACTTGAGATCGAAACATCAATTTTCTTCAGCTTATCTAAAAACTGTTACGAATGATAAGCTTAACCTCATATGGAAGAAATTATAATCAAACGTCATCATATACGTGAAAAAAGTGAAGACGACGGAACTGATAAAATGAAAAAATTGTGGAAAGTGCCAAACTCGAACAATCAGAAATCATGTGAACCTGGAGTATCGTCAATGCTGATTATTTTGATTTTAATATAAAAATCTTAAATGAAAAAATAAGTAAAAAAAAAATCGGCAAGATTTTGTACCTAGTACGTTATTTTATAAGAAAGTTGATCGTTCTCAGACATCAGTTGTTGTTGTTGTTCCGGCACACACAAAAACACAATATACCTCTCAAAAGAAAACTAGCTGTTGGTTCTTTGAGTACATGACAACGTAACCAGATCCAAACGACAGATATCAAAGGAATGTGAATAAAAGTGAGAAGTAAGGGAGTGCGACTACTAACAAGCCATCCAAATTACCGAATAGGGGAGTGGGGATGAATAAGAACGATATGAATGAATAAACACTTTTTTGTTTGTTGCAAACAAGTTCTTCTTCTTTTACTATCCACACCAACATGTGGTGTTACTGACAATTTGCATAAATCTATTGGTGCGGCGAGGTGAAGGAAGAATAAGAAACAAATTCAAATTTCTTTTCTCACTTTGTTGCAGAAAGAATCGGTGAGAAGAAAATTTGAATAGAAGAATCACGTTGGCGCCATCTGTCTGAGGTACCGAGCGGTGTGGAATGAGAAGGTCGCCCCTCCTGCCTTTGAACAAAAAAACAAGATAAATAAGTGTGGCGGACCCAGTTGGAGATGAGATGGGCACGTTAGACAACAACTAAACTTCTCAGAAGACAGCAAGAAAAAAAAACTAAAAAACTATTTTGCGTGAAAAACAATAGGATCCCATACAAGACACGCGGTGGGAAAAAAGGGAATAAAAAGATGATGAGGATGATGAGGATACGCATAGTTATTGGAGAAGGATGAGAAACTGAGATAAGAGGAAAAGGCGCTTCTTTTTCTCCAAGAAATCGCCTTCGGCTAGTTTTTGCTTCCGCGTATCTCAGGAGACTGGCCGCGTCTTGGACGCTACTAGCGGTACAGGCCAAACCTATTCATCACCACTTTTTAATGGGCTATCGCAGTTTCGTGACGTAACGACAATGGGTACCTTTGGGGAAAAGGTGGCCTGGACGAAACGCCAGAAAAAATGAAAACTTTGTTTGAAAACTTGAAAAAAAGAGTCTTTAGTTAAGTTTTAGTAAAAAACAACTATTTGGTCTACAGTTCCACTACTAGTTAGTTGCTCAAAGATCCCAGGAGCACCACGTTTTGTTTTTCAAAAATATTTGTGGTATTGCCATAGACAAATAAAGTAAAACTGCCCAAAAAATTGTTCAAGATAAAATAATGCCTAAAATAAACCAAATAAGACAATAGATGAGTAAGGATTCATTTTCATTGATAACCGCCCATTTCATCACTGGCCAGCTTGAATCAAATGATGTGTTCTGTACTTAATGTCACATTTAGCCTCCAGATCACGTCATATTTTTTAGAACTTTTGAGTAGCCGACCCGACATCTACCAACACGTGCTCAAAAAGTTCATCTTAGTGTACACAGCTCATCCGCCAACGTATCTTATCCCATCACATTGAGTGGTGTTTCAAAATCTTCGAAATTTTCAAAACTTTCAAAATCAACTAGATATACGAAACACAAAGGTACACATTTTGAAGAATTTTTATGTTTACCAGCATTATTTGGCACTTTTCAAACCGACCACACAAGAGAAAATAGTTTGTAAGACTGTGAGAAAGAATTCCAGCGAACAATTCAAGGTTGAAAACTGAAAACTTTGAAGAAAGAAAGAATACTAATAAAATGAACCATTCAATTCAAATAAAATCTATTCTATGTATTGAAATAAGGAAAAATGGATGAGTCAACGGGAAGATACGAACGAATGTTTCATGGAATAGATGCATGACAACCGGAAATTGCAATTTATAGTTTTCGGAAAAATTGAGGAGAGGGGGCGAAATTGTGGAGAAATTAAAAGAGAGATATAGTGGACCGATGTTCCAATTGAGAAGTCCGGTTGGATAGCTGTGTCATAAATTTTATGTTTCAGAACAAATTGAGATTAATTATTCGAATAAGTTTTCAGTTCAAAATTTCTCTACCACTACGACTACTACGTACGTACTTCTCTATTTCTCGTTCTCTCTTTATTTTGATTATGATCATAAACGGTTTCGTTATCAGTTAATGCACGTTCAGTCATCTCCTCTTTTTCTTTTTATGTTATCTTATCACTTTCATCCGGAAGGTAACGGAAACCACTAGGAGATGTACACTTGTGAGAGACCAGAAAGTAATGAGAACCGGAAGAACTTTTAAAGAAAGAAAAAAGTTCTTATTGAAAAACAAAATGAATAATATAATACAACTGGTAATCTTGGTCAAGTAGTAGAAGAAAAGTCTTGAGAATGAAAATGAGAGAAAGAGAGACGGGATTCAGGTCAACTACTAACAATCCTAATTGTGCGACCCACTAGTTAATTTTCGGAAGAAATTGAAGGGGGTATTGTGGTGAAGATGGCCAAACAAAAGAACTCCCGGGGTATTATAAGAGTCTTATTTGGAAAAGTCGAAAAATAGTATTTTTTAAATACTAACACAAAAAAAGAGAAAGCGGATGATCCCACAAAACGAGGTTGGACCAATTCTGGTCCTTCAGTGAAGTGACCGAATTTCGGAGCACTCTAGAAAATTTAATGGATGAAAAAAGCGAAAAAAAATTCTAAATGAGATTGATGACTGAATTTTCAGAATGTTAGTGTTAGGAATGTCTAACCATAGGAAAATATTGGTTACAATTGTTACCTCAAACATTCCAACCAACAAACATAACATCACTTTTGAATTAAATGCAAGACAAAGGAAAACTCAAAGAAAGTGAATTGAATAAGTCGAATTCCATTGGAAAACAAAAAGTTACACTAAACGTAAGACCCACAGCTGAGAAAAAATGGGGCAGTCACATCTGCATGTGACAAACGTTGCGCCAAGTGCTCTTTTCTTCCTCTCTGCTCGTTTGAATTGTCATTTTGAAACAATGTGATTCCGAAAAGTTTTACGACAACCCAGTAGTCTAGTAGTCAATCAAAAAACAAGGATTTCTTGTTGCTACACAAGAGATTTTTACACTTTGGGAAAGAAATCTATATCGAAAATGCAACAATTAAATCCGTTATCCGCCGCGTAGTCTGGGTCATGACCAGTGACACATAACTAGTTTTTTATTAAAACAAAAAGAAAAACGAAAAATGACATGTCGGTGGTCAAAAAGCAACAATTAGCTAACGGTTGTCGGATATGTGACGTTGCGAAGATGCCAATCATTTTTCAAAGCGTTTTTGACTCATTCATGCGTGTTCTAAACTGAATTAAGCAGTCACACTCATCGACATACCGTATCTATATGATTTTCGATGTTTTAGAACACAATGATGAGGGAGGAATTCACACATTTTCTAAATAATCTATTGGTGTTGGTTGGTCTAAACAATTTTGATAACGAACAACAACAATAATAATAAAACGGGCGGAAGGAATACGAGATGAGGGAACAGGGTGGCCGCAACCTACAATAGAAATGCGTGACGAAGCGAATATAATAAAACGACGATTAAATTCGGTTAGAACTACGATTCGGACACATTCAACCTCCTCCTTTTACTTTTAGCGGGTAGATATTATCTAACTTTGATTTTAATCGCGGTCAAATATTTGAAACGGTTATTAGATCAGTTTTTGTATATAACCGGGAAAACATTAACAGGAAGGGAATTCCAGCAAGATAATAAACGGTTGGGAGCACTCAATTAGGAGTTGTTAGACAAAACAAAATTGACATTATTTTTATTATCACTCACTTTCTCAGAACACGAAAAACGAGAACGTAACTATATCTTGATAACTGACTAGAGGCTTATCGTAACTATTTATTGGTGGCAATCTCCCATTATTTTTCGATATTGCCCACTAATACCGGCATGATTCAAAAACCTGACCCAATAAAAGAAACGGTTGCAATCAAAAAGGCAATATAATAAACATAGTAATAAAAACGTAAGCGGTGAGCTTGTTTCATCCCTACCGCAACATTAAACACAACCTCCTCCTCCACCCGTCGAGAAGCAGTCGGCAAAGTGCCTTCATTATTGAAGAGGGGGGGTCACCTTCAAGATACAACGGACCACTGGTCATTACACCTAGAGAATGTCGGCAGTGTTCTACCTGAGAGAGACACAGAAAGTGGACGACGCGTGTTCGGATCAAGACAAAGCGACTTGTAGAGGTAGACGGATTGCGCAATGTGTTCTATCCGATCTATCCAACAAATCCGGATTTCTTATCGTTTCTGTTTAGATAGGAATCTTGAGGATGGCTTTGAGATTCTTTTTGTTTTAAAGAACACATCGGAAAATTGCTTTGTGTGAAATGAGAGTTTCAAAAATCACCTTTCTTGTCCTTTTCTCATTGCTGCTTGCTCGAAGCCTTGTTCTTGTTCCCATTCGTATTTATTTTCACATAAGATAAATTAATCCCTCATTCAATTCTCCCATTTGGTGTCACCAACAATATTAATGAGTGTTTGTACAGCGATCATGATACCTTGAAACCCATGGCCAAACCACCTGCTCTCCCTGATTTCCCTCCCAAGACACAAAAGAAAATGAAAAGAGAGCGTACCCGATGAACCAGCCGACCGTATCGCGGAAATAATCCGGCAGCCTATTCAGGATTCCCTTTTGGTGATTATGTGGATGAGAGGGCGTTTGAGCAGAAGCGGTTGATGTTGATACTCGACCAGGCTCCGATGCGGATTGTTGATGGTGTGGTCCGGATGGTGTTATTGGATCTGAACCTGAAAACATCATACTTGTCAAGGCACAGCATTGGAAAATTTTAAAAAGCCCGTCCAGCCCAAAGGTCCGGCTTCAAAAAAAGAACCAATTAAATAAAAACATTTTTTGAAATTTTTACAATTTTTCATCGAAAATGTAAACAATTTTGATGATTTTTCAAAATTTCTTAAATTTCTGAATAATTGCCAAAAACTTGACCTTTTTGCAAAAAAAATTTAAAAATTGAGTTTTGAAATTTGGCGCCAAATAGCCGGGGCTTTCGGGCTCAGGTTTCGACAAGTATGGAAAAGGTGAAGAATTTTCCAGAAGAAAAAAACAATATTTCGCAACTCACTGGAAAAATCTTCCGCGCTAATGTTGGTAGCTTTCTCGGTCGGATGTCCCATGTCATACAATCATTCTGGAATAAAATGTGGATTGTTCATAAAAAAAAGAAAATTGGCCTTCATAAAAAAGATATAAACGGAAATTGGCAGGAAATTATAAGTAAACGGCGAGCAAGAGGAAATTGAAAGGAGGAGAAGAGGTAAGAGTGTAACCTTCCCGACTATTTATTAAATAGTGTGAAAATGTGTTTTGATTGAAGTTTATCACGAGAGAGTTGAAATTTGAGAATTCGAGAGAAATATATCAAATTACTGGTTATTTTTGATACCAGATAACATAATTGTTTATGTTAGTTCATGGATGTGATACACTGGAAATATAAACGAAATTTTGCAAAAACTATTTTTGTTATTTCAAACAGATTAAATTCATAAGTAGGACTGCGAACTCGGTGCGCTATAATAATATTCAAATTATGCAAATCTGGTTATGAGGGTTATGAGAACCGGGTGGGAAATCATCGAAATCCCCACTCGAGAATTCATGATGGAGAAAAGCAGCAAATTCGAGATGCGCTGCTCCGCTCAATTAGAAAAAAGGAAAACTAAGGCTCAAAAACTTGAACATTGGTTCTAGGGCTGTTGGAATTGACTAATAAGGGACAGAAGGCAACGAGGACAATAGGAAGATGACAAGGAGGATTGACGACCAAATGGCATGCTCTTCTATTCCTTTTTTCGTTGTCTAATTCTGGTTGGGAACACTAATTATGTCGGAGGAGATTGGATTATAACAATTAGGGTAATGATTGGAGAGAAGTGGTGGAGACAAGGCGGCTCAAAAGATAGGTCTACAGTAATCAGTGAAATAGCTGTAAAACACGTATGAAGGTTGATGAAGGTTGCAAAATGCTCAATAGCTCAAAGCTGTGAAAAAGGATTCTATCCCATCTTATCGCTGATGCCAAGTTTCAAAAATCTCAAAAATTGGGGGGAAGAGACCATCGATTTCGAAAATGAAAAATGAAAAGAGTTAGACACAATGAGAACTCGAGATACAATGGGACCACGAAAGTTTGGTGAAGAGAGTGTTAGACAAAGTAATAGTCTAGCGTGAGAGACAGATTCTGCGGGAATGCGAAAATGGACGGAGGAGAAGACACCCCCTCCGCCACTGCTGCACATGGTGAGGAGGAAGAAGACGCGGCGACGGCAACACGACCACGACCAAACGAAGAAGTGGAGCATGCGGAGACAGAAAAGGAAGAAAAGTGTGGAAAGAGGGACTTGAGACTCTTTTGCTCCGCTCTCTCTCTCTTTTCTACCAACCATGGCAGTTGATGAATTCTAAATATGAAGAATGTGTGATGACAGGGAAAGAAAAATTGAAAAATTGAATGAATATGATTGAGAAGAAAATTAGTTAGACAATATGTAGGCGAGATGTCATGAAAGAAGAAAATATATTTTTTATTTTTGTCCAAAATGTCAAGAAGTCGCTATACATTTCATAGACTAGGGAAAAATAATTGCCTAGTAAAACCAAAACGGCTTCTACCAGACAGTAGTTACTCAATGACCGCATGTCGGTAGTGTCATTGACTTCCATTCCCCAAATACACACGAAGGCACATACACTCACTCACACAAGCACAAAACCCAAGTTTCGCCAATATTGACACGTTTCTTCTTCGTTTTATGTTTTTTTGTGCTCTAGTTTTCTCGTAGTTAGTACTTCTCACTGTAAAAGATAAAAAGACTAGTTAGGTCTAGAATGGAGCACATGATGGAATAGAAATGCATTTAGGAGATGTGATGGTCACGAGTTTTTGAAAAAGAGAAATTGAAAGATATAAGGGAAAGGAAAAGAAGAACAATGTTCCGGAGGAAAGCATAATATATGCAAATTCAGCATTTTATGGATGTTTAGTGTTGTTGACAACCCGAAAACGTATGTATTCGTCAACGTTTTGTTTCCACGTTCTAAATAGCAGAAAATTTCTGGAAAACGTTGGACCGAGCAGCTAAATTCAACAAAAAAAACGTACACTAGCGATGATGATGTATTATCGTCAAGGGAGACCAGAGATTTTTCTGCCTGTCTTCACACTAATGATGGATGGGTCTTGAGTGGCGTTGTGACGATGTGTGAAATAGGAGATGGAGGATTAGAGGATGAACAGGAAAAAAACGAACGAGAACGGAAAGCATATACGGTTGGGCATGAGGCAAGAGGCATCGTGAACAAACAGTAATGAACAGTAGGTTCAAGGTAATTTGGGTGATTTATTTATTGAAAGCGGTAAGATGGTTATTATGAAATAGAAATAATGAGAGTAAAATAGACTGGATGGAGTAAAACGTTGAGAAGATTTCAAATATCCTTAAAAAAGTTTAAAATTTTCATTTTTATTGGTGAGCCGAGTGGTCCAAGGCAAAGGTATCTGCACAAAGAGCGCACGTTTGATTTCGACCTGGCTGCTTTTTTTCTCTATACTCAAAAATTTGCGGACATTAAGACAAATGGACAGACTCCCTACGCGTTTTATAAATTAGAATGTTAAGGTTACTATAGATATGCAAATCGTCATTGACGTCTTTGTTATTTATTGAGGGATCATTATGGAAAAATCAATGCTGACAGTCTTGGACATAGTTGAAGTTCATAATATTTTATTTTCAATTTTTAAAATTTAGGGTCTAGTAAGGTTACTGTAGTTATGCAAAACTAAGATTTTTGTTTTTATCGAAAACAACCTAAATTTCAATTCAGTTCAAGTTAGTATTAATGAAGTAAAATGTTTCAACAAAATGAAAATACGTTTATAGCCATCTTCAAAGTTTGCGTAAATTGTTCTGCATGTATTATTCATAGTATTACCTACCGTCCTCAGCAATTCTTACAGAAAATATCTTATATATCAATACTAGTGAGGTCCGACTTAATTTTTCGAAAAACTAGACTCGAAAAAGACAATTTTCTGGCACACGAGCTTCAATTATGTCAAATTCAAAATATTGAGAGCACATAAATAATCGAGTTTACACAACACAACACAGTCACATAATGAAAAAATTCCACGACCAAACAATTTTCCTCTTCATTATTTCCACATTTTACCCCCATCAACCTGATGAAAGCCTCTGAACCAAGAAAACATCATTATTCGGACTTTGCGTGACCTAAACATTTTTCATTCTATGGTTTTTTGGCTTGAGGGCACATTCCTCTTCCTCTGACTAGGATTGAAAAGGCAAAGAAAGATTCTTTTGTCCCATTTCGCTCAATCACGCAAATTGCTCTTGAGAGATGGAAAAAAACTAAGATTTTTTTCTTTGAGAGGAAAAAAATGGGAGAGAATATAAAACGAACGTAATTCCGAAGTTTAATGGGAGTATTCCGAACAAAACCTAACCATTGCATTCAAACTGAATCGTAAATCAAGTCAGAAGAGAGAAAAACAAGAAAAAGAGGAAGTGAAAGTTGTAGAAGACACAATGCCCTTTGATTTCTGCCGAGAAATTATCTGAACACTCATAAACGGTGGGAAACGGGTGAATTGCAACAGAAGAATAGAGCAACAGTTGGTAAGGTCAGAAACAACTGCTGTCTAAGAAAAAAAGATCGGACAAGGACGTCTTCAGAATGAATTATGCTGTGATTTTTGTCCATTTCACAATTTGTGGTTGGTGGAGGAAAAGAAATGGCAGCCCATTAGGTAACAGTCTCTTTTCGATGATCATTGCCACTATTTTTCGGCGAAAATTAGATTAGTAATCGTAGAAGTTGAATACAACAAAACAACAACAGCATACATTCTGCAACAAAAATATTGTTGGAAAATTTATTTTTCCACATTTATTATATTGGTTAATTGGTGTTTGAAATCCTGTTGAAATCTCTACGGAAATTCTTGCAAGCACCATTTTCGACTTTTTTTCTCCAGTTGATCAAATAACACTTTGTTTTCCTAGCACTCCCTGTCGAAATTTCTCGTGCCTTTTGCAGCTATACTAACAAATAAAGTGGAGTCTATGATTATCTATCATTTAGATATAGTGATTTCACGCTGATTTTCCAAGTCGGGAGTGCTCGGTTGAAAACAACTTGATAAAAAACAAAGATTCTGTAAAATCAAATGGTTTGTCGAGGAAATAAATTTGAGAGAAATTTTACCGATTAGAAGTTTGTAGGAGTTGCAATTCGATTTAACATCGTTTCAACTATTTCACCTTGTAAACGTATCAGGTAACTTGAAAATGAAAAATAAATTCCTTTTTATTTTTGTCCCATTTGATATTGGCGAGCCTGCTACAGCGGCGGGAGTCTACCTCACGGTAGGTCCTCTAGCTGTCATGTAAGAAACCATTAAACTCTTCATCAGTTTGGTTCATTGGTACAAAGTGGGTTTGTGCAGATGGGTCGAGTTCAGGGAACCCCAGGGTCTATGTGTTCATCAGTAATATGTTGGTCAGTAGCTGTTTTGATGGTTTCGGACTCTGGGTATTTACCATCCCCTTCTCTTATATGAACAATGATTATTATCAGATCAGGATTCCTCCAACTATGTCATAGTCGTCGGGTGTAGGCTCACCACTGACTATGACGGAGTTTTCCACCAAGAGCCTCACGGCCTTCAACTTTCCCTTTCAGGTTTGCACCCTCCAGATCAAGTCGGCATCCAACCGGCCCGCGCGTGTGTTCTTCAGGCCAGAGCTCTATTTCAGATCTAGAGACAGAGACCATCCGAAACACATTGCCAGATCAGAATGCGGTGGTTGGGCATCCATACTTCCGGGTCGCTACCCAATCCTCCCTACACAAAACTTGGCAAATTTTGCCCCGGCCTGGTCGACCCGGATTCAAGAAGATGAAGAAAAGGTTCTGAATTTAAACACTTTTAAATCAAAACATTACAATTCTTGATGCATAACACGCTTGTGATTTAATTCTGAAGTATTGTCAAAAATTCCACATTTACGGAACTTGAAAAAATTTAATTTCGAATATCAGTTCAAAAAATGTTTAAACTTTGAACCAGAGCCTGCCAGAGAAAAAAATCCGATTTTGATCCGGCCCGTGACAAGCTTGATTCCCGATAGTTCTTCCATTGGCTTGAAATTGCCTGATTCCACTTTTATATTACTAAGAATGTTAGGAAACCTCGGTTAGAATGACAAATGTATAATTCGTATTACACCTCCCGGCATTTTCCAAATAAACCTTTTCCACCAATTTTTTTAATTGCGCCCTTCCAATAAAAGTTCTCATAGCTTTTCCTTTTCCAAGTGCGAATCTCATGATGGGAAAAAAAGTGATTTCATAATTTTTCAAATCAACCTGATTACTGCGTGGGAACACCGGCTATCCAGTTCAAAGTGATTGGACACAATATCCAAGCGTTTGATCTGAAAAAATGAATCAACTGAATTTGAGAACCAAATGTCATAAGTTGATTTGATTTGTGAAATTATCGCAGAACTAATCCAATTTTGTCATATCCCTGGTTGTGGAGGAGTTGTCATGTTGTCATGGTTGTCTGACAAACACAAACATGACATTTTGTCTGATATCATTTTTAGGTTTGTAAAACATCACCTAATTTTATGCTCCAACTGTTTAGGCTATTTTCAGAGCCAACTAATGTTTCTAGTTTGAAACTTTCCCACCTAAAAGATTTTTCTAGAATCTGGAATCCAAAAATAACAAATGTATCCCATCTTTTGGTGTGACTTCTAACAAAATTGTAATAATCTCACTTGTTATTGACTTGACACCCTGATACAAAGTTTTACATGTAGTATCTATTCATAGATATCCCTATTGTCCAAAACACAATTGATCATCTGATTGAAGTTATTCAGTTTCTAGAATATCTATTGTTGTCTTGTCCATAGAACGATTGGTGATGACATAAATGATTAATTTGAGCATGTGGAACTGTGCGTCATGCTGAATTCGTCCATAAAAATAATTCAATTTTTTCCTCTCCCGTCAAGCGGCGACATACATTTTTTTCTATTTTCCGCCTTAAGCATTCACAGACTTAATCTCATCAAGACGTGAAGACCCGTATCCGTGTACTCGTTTGATCCGTGGGAGAAATGAATGCTAATCTTCCCTTTTTTTCCTTCTGATTACTTCTGAACACAACACAAATGTCAATATTAAGCAGCGCTCGGACACAATGGGAAAATCTGCTCGGGATTAGTACGTTACTGATATTCTCATTAGGAATCCGCGCATGTCATCTAGTATGAGAGATCCAGATACGTGGTTTGTGGCCGGGCAACCTGATCCGTGGGAATTTTTTGTTATCTGCGTGGGAATTTACTCTGAAAGGTCTTGTTAACAGAATTTATTTGCTGGCTTGCTTGCTACCACTTGAAAATGAAAATGAAAATGAAAATGACAAATGAGAAACTTGGATGATTGGGAGTAGAATTGGGAGAAAAGAGAGAGAGAGAGAGACCAATAAATAATCAAGGTAGTCTTAGTAAAAGGAATACTGGAGTATTTGGGAAAAACACAGCATGAACTTCAGAATATTCAGAATAGGTATCAAGACGAGAGCAACAGTTATTTGTCATTAGAAGTAATTATCAAACAATTCGTATCGGTTGTTCGAACGCTTTCCCAATGATTGACCGGCCAAACTATCGAAATATCTCTTCTCCTCGGAAATGGCATCTGGTCTGAAGGATCTCTTGCCAATGGAATCGAGGAATGGGTTAACAGCTCGTTTGCCCATGGAATCCAAGAATGGATTTATGGCTCTTTTGGCTCTCTGAAATATGATATTATACCAAAACAAATATTCAAACACTTTATGGTAAACTTACGAATGAAACATGTGGAGCAGAGTAGACATAAACAACGGCGAGAACAAGAAGGACCAAGCAGGCGACGGTTTTGCTCATCTTTGATTGATGTCGTAGCAAAGTTACCACTGTAAAGAAAACGAAGAATGTAAGGAAAAATGAGTGAATGCGCGATTTATATAAAAAGGTATTGAGAGAGATATAAGAGAAAGAACAGAAAAAGTCTTAAGATTTTTGACTCCGCCCCTCGGAGTGCCAAGAGATATGGGATAACGTCTAATCCGGCAACTCTGTGCTGGTTTTATACTGAAGGAGGCCCTAGGACAAGTGCACCGCCCATCAGAGGTAATCTGAAATGGGGGCGGAGAAATGGACTAGATGGAAAGGGCAGAAGAACATGAAAAACGTGAAAAGAAGACATTGAGCTGGGGGATTGGATTAGTGTGAAGTGAAATAGAATCAGATGGAGACCTGTTAGGAAAAAAATGAGAAATGAATAGAAATCCTATTTGAAAAGTATTTCAGATGGATATATAAGACACATTATATTGATGATTTGATCAAAAATTGAAAATGTTTCCGGTGGAATGTATTAAAAAACTAATTTACTGGTTTAGGTGGTCAAGTGATTTTCTGAAAATGAGTTATTGAAGATCAAACTAAACAATTGTAGGCATGACTGACTTTTGAAGGTTGCAAGTTTGATGTGTCAAGTGCTATAATTTGTTTATAGAAAGGAAATGGAGACATTATAAGATTTACGTAGAATATTTGGAGGAGTGGTTCGTAAATTGTTTTTATTTTTTCCAAATATGCAATGATACTGTGCTCATTGCAAAACTTTGGTCTGCTTGAATCCCGAAGATCATATGAATATTTGAATCACGCGTATCTCTCTCATTTCTGAATAATAAATCTTTTGGAATTTCTCACGGGAGGTGCGCGAAAAAACATTCAAGATTTCTTTCCCACAGGTCCAGACTATGTGTAAACTTACAGCGTCCTTTACACTTCCTTTTTGATTGTCACAAAGATCCAGAGTTTTCCGTTTCGTAATGTCAGATTACTTAGTACATACACGTTTTGTAGTTATACGGCGAGTATCTTGTAGTAGTACTATAGCTACAACTGGTTTTACTATTTTGAAATTTGAGTTTTGAATTTTGGTGCTCAAACTGGAATAACAGAGATCTTTTGAAAATTAAAATTGAAAAACTGCAATTAGATGAAAAGTCAGTCTGCTCGATATTTACTTCTGACTTACCTTGAGACAACCATTATGACTAACTATCATTATCTCTCCCGAACTTATTCTCACGATCACAATAAGTCCACCCTGTCTCACTTTTAATAATCACATGGCAAATCAATCCCCATTTTATCAATACACCCCCACAGATTCCCGAAGACTTTTAATCCCCTCTGAACAACACTCTGAAAAGGAAAGAAGAAATAAATATCTAAAGAAACGTCCTGAAATGGAAGCAAATTTGGAAAGAAAAACTTCTTGAAGAGATCACAAATGAGAAGTGCAAGTTATGGATACATAGGTGAAACTCTTTTTCCATGATCAGAATATCTAATGTTGGTGGAAATTCTAGACGAAACAAAGGGGTGTTTGTGGAGAACATTCTGAATCAACACCACCAATTGGGGAGAGAAATAGGGAATAATTCAGTGTGAAACGTCTTTTTTTTGGGTGGAGAAGAGGATTCGTTTACATTTATTGTTTACATTCGCTTTTCGAAATTTGAAGAACATGAGTTGCAAAATTCTAACACACACAAAAAGTTGAAAAGAACTTTGGTCCGGGATGGAAAAGTTGAAAAAAAAAGTTCATAAAATTTTCATTGCGAAAATTTCAGATATGCACATTCATACTAGGTAAGAGGTCAAGAAAAAATGTAATGAAAAAAACACACCCAGTCAGTTTTTTAAGTTTTTTTAAAGATGGATCCAGAACAGCCGATGTCTACTTCCTGCAACAGAAAACGAAAGACGTACATTTGTACCTTATGGGGTCACCATGCTCATTAGCAAGGCTAATGGATCTTTTTTCGGTGTTTAACTGGAATTTCCGGGATGGCACGTCTGAATGAACATTTTGCTGGAGAAAAAAAGTTATGAAACTTTCTTTTGAAAAATATTGAACATTTTGAATTTGAAAAGTTTGAATGTTACTATTCACGGAGTTATTTTAAAAAATAAGACCGGTATTCGACACCATGCACCGTTGAGCTGCCGATTTAAAACAAACGACATGACCAGACAACCGGGATGTTCTGAAATTATTCTGAAATTTTTTAAACCCGTACCAAAAACGGACCCGCCCCTTTATTCTGTAATTACCTATAACATTTCCTAATAACTCCATGCTAATTTCCCATTGACCAACATCAGTGCTGTCAATAATACAGCTTTGGTGGTCAAAACAGAAAACATGGTCCTGGAATATTACGAATATGATAATTTTGTCATATGAATTTTGATGACGTTCGATATCGCCACTCAGTCTGTTTCCTTCTAAACAAGTGAGGGTGTAATCCGGGAAAAACATGTACGCATTTAACCCGATCAATGGCCATTTCAACACTTTGACATCTTTGCCCCCCTGACGTCAAGGATTATCATTTCTTATCTTTGTCAACATCTTTTTGGGACATTCTCAATCACGTAATCGACATATCTTGTTAACAAAAAGACTTTATTTGCATAAAGACTTTCAAAGGTGACGGCAGACTGCTCTTCTTGTTTGGCGCTTCCGAGAAAAGCCGCCAAAAAAAGAAGACGTGCCTCTGGGCAACATGGCATAGAAACATAAAGTTCTATGCATTATTTCAAAAGAGAGAGAGAGAGGATGAAAGATATAATAGAGATTATAATAAGATTAAGAGCAAACACTTCTAGAATATTAAGAGTAGGAAAGGTTAGTAGAAAATAGAATAGACATTTTGATGATTATTACGCAAATCCCAGTGCTAATCCTAAAGAGATTCCCAGAAAACATTTCTTTCAGCTCCCGCTTAACGACGAGCTCCACCTTTTGCCCAAGGCTTCCAGCCACTTGGAGCTTCTCCTCCGCCACCACCGCCACGGACAGCCTGAAAAATGATATCAGAGGGTTTTCAGGTTTTCCATAGTTTCAAAGTACAGTACCCCTCCAAGTCGTCCTCTTGCAGCTCTCATTCCAACATCGTCCCCTGGAGCACGTCCTCCATTGTCTTCTTGAGCTGGCGAAGCGCCCCCAAGATTGGCAAACGGATTACTGGAGCCTCCATTACTAGAAGACGGTGATTTGGCTGGAGCAGGTGGATTTCCCGCCGGAGTCGGAGATGGCATTTCGTTAAGACGTCTGAAAACTTTTTAGATGGCAGCTTGTTACCATAGTGATAGAACAACAATTAATCACATACTGATTTTTCAAGGTTGGGCGGTTTTCCGGTGCAGAATTCGGCGAGAGACCAGATCCATTGTTGTTGCCATTGTTTCCTGATCTGAAAAAAAGAAAAAAAGAATTTGCCACAATCTCCGTCAGAATTCAGAATACCTTCCTCCGGACGCCTTTGGCTCACGAGGTGGTGACGGAATACGGGCGCCGGTCTCTTCTTCAGACTCATCAGCAATTGGAGAGAATCTGCAAAAAATTAAAGAATTAAGAAACCGGCAAATGTCAGAATTGTTAAGCCTAAGCTCACGTCATTCTTTTCGGAGCAGCATCGTTTGGTTTCGCATTTGCCGGAATTGGTGGTGATCTTTAAGTGTTCGTTATTAGTACAAGGGTTTCTTTTTAGATATTTTTTAATCCAACCTTAATCCAGAAGGATCGAATTCGCCATTATCGGAAGACATGTTCGGCTTCTGTTGTTGTGGTGGAAGGGCAATGGAACTTTGGCCTGGCAACGGAATGTCATCATGGGATTTTGGCTCTGGCATCATTGGCTTTGGATTACGAGCGAAATTGAGAGGAACTATTGGAACGGGGTCTACAACGTCACCAAGTGGGGCAACTGAACGGGCTCCTGGGCTATCAGGAATGTCGATCGGGATCTCAGCAGCAATGTCCTCTTCAATACTGTTCATTGGGTCAGCGGTGGCAGGGATGAACATCTTCTTCGGTTTCTTCACAGCTTTCTTACGCTTCATCAATGGTGCTGTAGTAGGAACAGGCATGAATGTTGGCAGCTCGTTATCAAGAATATCAGTCATGGTTGCTACATCCTTGGTATGCGGTCTTTCAGGCATAACATGGATGATTTCCTTGGTGTGGAATCCGTAGACCGACTCGTGCTTCTCCGGTACGGTGATGTAAACTAAATATTCTCTTTTTATGCAATATCTCGTTTTAAATATCTACCTGGCTCCGGCTGTATAGCCGGTGGCGGGAGAACGACAGTTTCCGACTTTTCAACATCGTAGTCAACCTTCTGTGGCAACAAAACAGGAACCGGTGCGACGACAGTATTTCGATTGCTTAGAATTGGATCCCGAGGAATAAAAAAAATTATGTTTAGTTTAATTGCACAATTTTCCGTACTTGCAATCCGCGCCGACAGTTTTTGATTTAATAAACTCGTATCGGGTTAGTTAATAGTTCAAATGGTAGATAATTGATAAAACTTTTCTAAGTTTGGTTTGATTTTCTCTGATGACAGTTCCGAATACGTATCATTTGAGATATTAACCAACCCGATATACGATTTTTTTGAAGAAAGCTATTTAATAAAAACCCTCGCCCCGGATCTGCCTGGATTACAAGCTTGCAATTTTCTTATAATTTTCCCATCACCATAACTTACACTTTCTCTTTTCTCGCTGGTGTACAGAACATACAGGCATGCATACAACAATGGCAGATACAACAACACAAGAACAGAAGTAGTCCGATAGCCAGCAACGCCAACATGGCTCTCCAATCCACACACATTCCGAAAATCTTCCATTGATGTTTCAGACATCCCGTTTGTTGGGGACAGGAGCCAGCTGGAGCCGCAGTGGTGGTCGTTGTAGTTACATCACTACCAGTACATTTGCAAGTTGTAGAAGTCGAAGCCGATGTTGTCACCGATCCTCCGTTTCCATTTCCACTCCCTGCATCAGTCACGGTCGAAGTCAATTGTCCAACTTTTGTGGTAGAAAGAGATGCAATTCCACCTGCAGTGGACGATGACGAAGATAACTGCGTGGTTGGTGACGTTGATGAGAGGTTAGAGGTTGTAGAAGACATTGCAGTAGTTGTGGACAACAGAGTGGTCGTGGAAGAGCAGTTGGCCATTATGCTACAGTAGTCCTGTTTTTCCAATGCTGCAAATAAATTTTTGTTCTAGATATCGGAACAAGCTATTCTGTTCCTACGTCGGTCACAAAGAACATTCGATTCAATTCCACACTCGTCGAATACAATTCCGTTGGTTGACGGTTTGATGTAAGTACATGTTGCAGTTAGGTTTGATTGCTAAAATATGCATAGTTGTCAAGGTCAAGGCCCGGCTTCAAAAGATTCACAAATTTTCAGGAATTTCGGTGATTTTTCATCAAAATGTGAACATTTCTGATGATTTTTCATAATTTATTCTAATTCTGAAAGACAGTCGAACATTAGACTTTTCATTCAAACATTTTCAAAAAATTCGAAAAAATTTGATATTTCGAGTTTAGCGCCAAGTACCCGGGGATTGACGTGTATGAAAATATTCAAGATAATTTGTTTAACCAATTTCTCCTTACATTTGTAAAAATTCTTGTTGTATTGGAAATCACTTCCCAAAACCCATTGTTCTGGCACAAAGCTCCAGCAATCGAGACACCATCATTACTAGCCACAATTCCTGTCAGCACCGGCAAGCTTGATTCCTTCTGTGCATAACTGACAATCGTTCCATAGTTATCATCCATTGGGTGTCCAAGATGTCCTCCAACAGCAACACACGAATCATCACCCGCACTCCATGAACGTCCTTCCCTTGGTAAAACTAGCCAACAATGCTCCTGATCACTTCCATCGAGAGTTATTCCATCGCAGGGGCAGGTTGCCCCGACCACTGTAAATTTGATTTTTGATTTGATGAACAGCTGTTCTCCTATTGAAGAAAAACGGATTTTAGATGCAGTATAAAATCAAAGTATCCGGATACAAGATTGTCTAGACTATTTTTTTCTTTTGCAAAATTTCGATTAGGTTCTGTGGTCACATTTTTCCACCGGTTTCTGGAAACTCGGTTGGCAGCTTGCAATCAGCAAAAGTTTGAAGTGGCGCTAGATTAAATTGGTGTAAATTGGAAATGCTATGTTCTCCTCATATATTTCATAAAACTCGTACCTTATTCTACGACTGATATTTTTAAGACTAGATAATTTTATATTGATATCTGTTTTTTTTGCATATGCGATGTTCTTTTATTGCACTACAATTTATTTTTCTCACGCCCTCTTATCTCAATCAAAAATGCAAAAGCGCAACTTTAAAGATTAAAAAGAAAACCGGTTTTCGATTTTCACTACAAACTGACTCACACTTGATAACAGACTCAATCTCACAATTAAAAAATTTAAAAGAAATTAAATTTCGAATTTCGAGACTGTGTGAGAACTTCGATTCACACGGACGAAAAATCTTCACACACTTTTAGAAAACTTTTATTTCCGACTCGTTTCTTTATTATTCTTTTATCAAAACAGCTGACAGACCAAATCACAAATGAATTATTTCGAATTGGTCCGGTTTTCATTAAAGTTTTTTTTGGGAAAATTGAATTGGATTCAACCCAACCACCTTCACCCTCGCCACACCTGACTTTTTTTGCTCATTCTTTTTTCTTTCTCTCTCACTATGAATCTCGGGCGCATTTTTTGATTAAATACTACTGAGTGAGACGAAAACCGATTTCTCATTTTCAGGAGGCGGATTTCTGCTTCTCACTTCGTTTTCTATACATACGTTCCTTATTTTGAAATTATCCTTCCCCATTCTTTGAGATTTCGAAATATCTATCTTATCCCTGTATATCATTTCCATATTATATTCAAAACTAACACCAATTCTAAGCAGTGTCCAATACCTCGTGTCATATCTTATTCCTTCAAGTTATCACGATATCTTTTCTCTAATACTCTCCTAAACGCACACTATTTTCGATTGTCATACCCCATTATTCAGAAATTTTAGTTTTAATCACATTTCATATTATTTCTGAATTTTTCTGATCTATGTACCCGGAACTCCAAAAAGATTACGGTAGTCAGTTACAGGTGAAATTGGAAGATTTTCTTTTTATCACTACGCCTAATCACAATAAAGGATTATTTTCGATTCTTACTTTCAAATTTAGAACCACGAAAGTTAAAAAGAAGTGCCAGAATATTTAGTCTGGGAAAACTTCTGAGAAATGTATCCACTAGACGTTCCTCCATATTCTCACGGTGCACATTTCTATTTGTTTCTATGCTGTTGCTTTTTTCATGTTTCTAACCGAAAAAAAGACTGCGCTGGATAGACTTCTAAAACGCCACACGGCGCATCTCCATAGACACAAAGCAACGTCGCGTTAGTCACTTTTTGCGGCTACCGTAGCCCATCTTTTGATCTATGTAGTGTTCGAAAGCACTGAAAATTACAGAACAAAACTAGAAATCACTTTCCGGTGACCCACGTCATTAGTCAGACAAATTGTGTGCGTCCGCTTGGCAAAATCAAATTCTATTTTCTTGACGCTTTCTGAGCGCAGGCCCCGTAGGTATGTGTTCGGCTTGATAAGCAGATTTAGGCAGGTGTCTATTGGAAGAAGGGAATGAGTTTTTGGGGGGAGCTAAGACGACGTTGTATTGATTTCAGGAGGTTTTTCTTCAGGAATTACGAATTCTAACTCACAATTTTCGAGAAATTCTGAAATTTTCGATGGGGTGACTTTCTGGTTTGATAAAATAGCTCAATGGTGATGCGACAAAAGTAGATACTAAGAAACTCTATATTTCTCTGTTCAGAATATTCGGAACTGCATGATATCAAGTTTTTTTTTATTTCAAAACTTGCTTCTAATTTTTCAAACCGAAAAATGTAGTTCTACCAAGTAAACTACCCTTATGGTCTTTGATTCTCATTCGATTCCACTTGAACCTAAATTTTGTATCTCTCCAAACTTTATCAAAACATAACTCTCATACATAATGTACGCCACAACCATTTGGGACTCCGCCCATTTTTATCAGAGTTTCTCGTCTCGTTTTCACTCAAGTCTCCACATTTCAATTAACCGAAGTGTGCACAACACCTACCTGGATTTATTTACTGCTTTTATTCTCTCCAACTGCCAATATATTTTCCAAGTATTTTCAAAGAAAAGAAGGAAGTCTTGTACAATAAGGTCACGTGAGTCAGCGGATACGAAAAGTAAGATTAGTGCTTATGATAAACAAGATCTGAGAATCTGAATCTTGTGATTGGATACATTTTTTGATGGAAGGGAGATGTTCTATGACTTTACGGAAATCTCACGACTGATAGTCAGAGTATCTGACTGGGATGTAGCGATTCTGAGCCGTTTTTGAGTCAGAAGTCCTTCCATCCACCTATTATTTATCCGTCGTACCGCTTCAATCAGTGAGTTGTACTGTTTTGAGTTGCTATCTCACTTTTCCATTAGAATTTCTCTATCGCCGCATTTCATTTTAGTGCACCTGTTTTTATCTTACTCACACTCGCTTAGTCTTAACACCTTAACACATCTATTTCCATAAAACTGACCTTGAAAAACAGCCAAAAACAGGCAGAGCATCGAAATTCGCATCCTGTAGGCTAAATGTCAGTGTCGAATGAGGGAATTTGTGTGCCGGAGCGCGCGCGGTAGCTTAGTGTCACTTGGCGACGGTTGACGATTTTATGAGAATACATCCACGGGATCCTCCGGCACATGCATTGGAATATAGGCAAAAATACGAAAAAAAAACACATTCAAAACGTAGCGAAAAATTGCTATGGAGATCTTCTCTCCCGCTCGGCTACACAACGTTTCCTAACGAAGGAATGGATCGATCGTGGTGTAGGACACGTGTTATAACATAGAGTACTGTTTAATGAAATATGAAGAACGGCTTGACAGTGAGCACCGATGAGAGAGTAAACATTAAAAAAAGAAGGATTCACTCTAATTGCAGACTTGCAACGTTAAAAATTCGAATAATCTATCTTGAAAAATTTTACTCAGTGACTTTTAAGAGTTGCTTTTCAAGTATTCATAACTTATATGACCTGTTTTAGTAGTGATAACAAAATCTGAAGGCAGAAAATTAATAATGTGTACAACTCGAAAGAATTGAGTCTTTTGTCTCTCAATTTTGAACGCAATTTTTTTTTAGTTTTGGTAGAGCGTGGTTGTAAGACGCGTGTTGTGTTAATAATATTGTAACCATGAAAATTTGATTTCTGTTATCATAGTTATGTCTCGACTAACGATCCTCTTCTCGGTTCACAGGTTCCAAACAAGAGTTGATTTTTTGTCCCAACGTTTCAATGTTTCTGTTGGGAAACATTGAAACTTTTATTTGAGCTTACCAATCAAAACACGAATTGTCTGTGTCATGGAAAAAATTTGTTTATCGATCAGGACAGTGACAAGTCAGACTTTGTTTTGTCGTCATCTTGTTGCATAACCTGGCTTGTCTTTTAGAAGGTAAAGCTAATAATGTTTGAACTTTTTTTGGGCTAGCAGTGTCAATACCGCTAGAAGGTGGTTAGCAATCTTCCCCTAACGCACCCTGTCATTTGAAAGAAAATTTGAACCTGGATTTACTGAACAAGTTTGACATTTATTTGCTCATACTTTTGACAGTACCTTATAAACCTTTTAAACCTAGACAAACCCTTTTATTGTTTCTTTTTTACAGCCATCATAAAAAATTTAGATGTTGTGTTTTCATTTTGAAAACGCATCCGTAGTCAACACGACTATGATATATCTAATCTCCCAATATTTCGAAAACAAAAATTTGTCTGTAGCTGTAATCCCGTGAAATCGATCAGAACCTTCCTCCAATTTTTTATAGTTCCCTCATTTCTTTTTGTTCTCTCTCTGCTCTCTTCTCTCATTTGTAATTTATTGTTAATCTCCTTGTTTTCTCGGTTCTCCTGTTTTTGCTATATGTTAACAGTTAGAAAACCCAACCACTCGCCACTCTTTTCAGGTGTCTTGCCTCTCAATGCTCATTTAAAATGGGTGCCGGAGCAACTGGTTTACGGGGAGCTCGTCTCTCACCAGAGGTTATAATTGAAGACAAAATAACCTGATAAAACAAAAATAAAACGTTTTCAGGAGCGCGCAAATAGCTCTAAATCGCGGGCTATCGATCGAGCGTTGTCAAAGGATCACACCGATGACTTAAACCGCTTCAAAATATTGCTTCTGGGAACATCGGAGAGTGGAAAGAGTACTATTTTCAGACAAATGAGGTGAATCAATAAATCAAAAATGATTTTAAATCAGTTTTTGAAAATTGTATTTTTAGGGTTCTCCATTTGGATGGTTATGCTAAAGAGGATGCACTCGAATATCTGTCAATCATTCATTCGAATTGCATGGAAGCTCTGACCCAATTGGTTAATGCATGTAGTGATTTCGGAATACATCATGATATTACTGTCCAGGTATGATAACTATGACAACTAACAATTCAGAGTGTTCAAAACTTCTATGTCTTCAGGAAGACGTCAATCGCTTCGAAGACTTCAAAAGAAAGCTCCGTGATCCAGAAGGACTGGTTATCCCAGTAGTCATTGGGCGGTGCATGGACCGTGTTTGGCAAAGCTCAAGCCTCCAGATGTGCTATGAAACTCGTCGTTTCCGATTTGCTCTTCTGGACAGCGCTAAATAGTGAGATTATAGGTTATCAGGGACGAAACAGAAAGAAAAACTCAATTTCAGTTTCATGGACAACATTGTCCGCCTTACTGAAGACAACTATGTCCCAACTATTCAAGATATTGTTCACTGCCGTATTTCCACAACGGGAATCAACGAAATTGTCTTCAATCACAAGAAAATGGATTTCAAGTATGTGTTATAGCTATTAATAATGTACTTGCATTATGAAATTGGCAAAATTTCAGAATGGTGGACGTGGGAGGACAACGTAGTGAGCGCCGCAAGTGGATTCACTGTTTTGACAACGTCGACATGATTCTGTTTATTGTCTCAATGAGTGACTACGATCAGTTGGACCCGGAAGACCACAAATTCGTGAGTGCACATGACTTCGGTCAAAATTTCGTAATTTTTTTCTAGAACCGTATGAAACAAAGCTATGAAATCTTTAAAACTATCGTTCATTCCGATTTATTCCGTCATGCGTCTATCGTTCTTTTCCTCAACAAGTATGATGTATTTGTGGAGAAACTAAAAACCTCACCACTGCGAAGAAGTTTTAAAAACTATGAAGGTATACATTTTTTTGCTTCATTAAAACAATAATGCAATTATCAGGCGACAACTCCGAGGAGAGTGCTCGTGACTTCATCAAAAAGCTATTCCGCCGATGTATTACGGATCGTCACAAGTTTTTTGTTTTCGAAACAACCGCTACGGACACTGGCAACATTGACTTGGTAAAATTTAATATACGAATTTCCAAAATTTTGAACTTTTAATTTTTCAGGTGTTTGGATCGGCGGTTGCACACATCGTCAACGAAAACCTTCGTTCTGCCGGATTGCACGAGTGATCAATTTCTACCGATATTCGTTTCTTTGAAACCAGAATAACCTTTTTTCATGTTTGAGTAAAAACTCAGTTTTTTATTTGTGTATTTTCCGTTTAGATGGTCATTTTTTGTCTGTGAAGCTGATATTCTCCTACTTTTTTTATACTTCTGAATTCATGCAATGTATGAGTTCGTTTCTCTTCTAGTCACATCCTTGTTAGAATTTTTCCGGTATTTTTGATTGGTGAACATCACAATTATTTTGTCCCGCTTTTCCAAACATCCGTTAACTCCAACATCCGTTAACTCAACGTTTGTACTAAATAAATTGACACTTTCTCACTTCAAAAAACCCGGATGCAACTTGATTTATTATACATCTTGCGGGTTGAGCCAGAAGGGAAGATGCAATGGAAAAAATAGAGCTGGCGCAAAATTTCCGACGGGATGTTGAGGTGAAATTTAAAAGAAAGGTTGAATAGTACCAAAGCAGGAACTTTCAGAAAAGTATAATCATGTCTAGGTTTAAAATGTCCCAATTTACGGGAATTTCGGGTTATTGTAGTTTACGTGGTGGGACCCGGCTAGTAGCGAATATAAACATGATTATATTTTTTTGGAAGCTCTTGACGAGCTGAATTTGAACATTTTGTTTTTGGCAAAATTCGATTACATTTAAGAATTTCCAATTTTTGCCCGTCCTAGCCCGGTTTACTGCAGAAGCATTTTTGAAAAGTTTAGGATTAAAATCTAATAAGTCTTATAATGTTTTCCATACAAATTCCCCAAGATTCCAGATTTTCAATAGCGGCGGTCGAAGATATACAAATAAGCTACCGTACCTTTCATAATTAAATCTAGAAGGGTTTTATTTAATCTAGAAGGGCTCACTCATCCGCGATACAGGCTATACGATTTTTATTATTTCGTATTGTTAAACCAATTTAGTAAATCCTCTGGATATCCGCATATAAAGATTGCACATCTTCTATAGTGTTCTCTTTCCGCCGTTGTTATACCCATGTTATTGCGGATTTATGACCCGACCAATATATCGCTCAACTCGTATTTTTGGTTCGATTCCAGCCAGCAATTTTTATCTTTGAAGTATTCAAAGAATTCTATGACATCATGCTCCCAGCGCGCTCTTTATTTTTCTTCCCTTGAGGTCTTGGAGCCGAACGAAGAAAACGAAGAGTTCCGTACCCAACAATTTCATTTTGCACAGGGCTCACTGACGAAATAATTGGGCTTGCTTAGCTCGTCTTGTTCCGGAAAAAAGGACCGCTGAGGAAAAATAGGGAAAATACTTTCTTCTCCGGCGTCTTCCTCTCAAATTTTCATTTCACTCTTTTGTAAAGTGAAATTGCACGTTCTAGAGCTTTCGAGCATCCGCAAATCCGGATTCGACGTGCGGTAGAATCCTGATTTATTGTCGTAAAGTGTACGAAGTGTCAGTTTTTGAAAACTAATGGCGGTGAGTCGGTTTGATTGACAAAGCGGATACTGTAATAGGAAGCTTCACACCCACTTCCGTTTTGTTTTTCACTTTTTTATTTTACCTCCAACGAACGCTTCAGCTTTTCAAAGTGTGCAGTGTCTTCCGATTGTCAGAGTTTCGAAAGAATCAGGTTAGTTTGTGTTTTTCTGAATTGAATGTTTTCTAATACTACTGCATTGAAGTTTATATACAGGATATAATGAGACTATTCAATAGGAGATAGTGATTTCCACAAATTGCACGACAGTTTACAGATTACTATAATAAGATTAGTTTTATCAAATAAACTCTAGCACAGAGTTAGAAAGATGAAATAAAACTACCGTAAAAATTGTATTACACTCCTGTAACAGAACGGCTTGTTTCATAACGGATGTTTCTCCGTTTAGCTTTAATGAGTTTCTGAAACGACAGAATTCCTAGAAAAAATATAACGGCGTTTTTTATATAACAGTTTTTACGGTAGTTAGAAAAAAGAAGGAATACTTAATTCTAAATGTTTCATTGAAAATTACGGTGCCGATAATAGCAGTTAATAGCGAAATGATTGCTCTCATAAAGTTTCATTACTTAAATACCAGCAAGCGTCTGACTAACAAACAGGTTAATATACTTAGACTAGAATATTAATACTTTTGAAAATTTTTAATTTTTTGATGTTGTGTAGCTGTTGTTTTGTTGGTTTGTCATTTCTATAACAGAAGTGCAGTCTAAGTCAATTTTTACCGCATCTGGGGTTTTCGTACCAGATTTGGATTACCCGTTCAAACTTCATCGAATCTCTTTGAAAAATATCACCACTTAGTTTCAATCAATGTAAATTATGTATTTCTGCATTTTTAATATTCTGATGACCAGTTTTTCTCAAAATTCAAAATTCAGGTTTCAATTTTTCCATTCTCACTTCTGTTTCTATACCAATAGGTTAGTTATATGCAGCTACCTCAAACTTTTCCATTATATTTTTCATATTGATTTCTGTAATGAAACTCGTTCCCTCCAGTGGAATTCATGGTATTACCAAACTTTCTATTCAATGCTCTCCACTTGACCTTTCTCTGATCTACTCATGGAATTCTGGAATTCCTCAATTTATTCATATTCGTTCTATTCAATTCAGAGATCCCGAGAAATTGTGTTCTTCTCACTAAAAATTGGGTCCGGAAGAGTGGATAGGACGAAAAAGAGCGCTCGACGCAGTGAAGCGTTACAGAACTTTTCAAGTTGATGGAATGTTTCAATATGAGTGAACGAGGTGGTCCCAAAACTCTTCTCCTCATTCGTCCTTCTTCAACTCTTCTTCTTTTTTCACTGTGAGTCTCAAAAAGAATGTGAAAAGAGAGGCACACACACAAACTACCGCCTTTGACTGAGTGACAAGTCAAGAGTAGCCATCTCAGTAGTAGTGCTTTCCCCACCCATCCATCCACCGGACTCCTCCCTGTCCAGACGTTTTGTTTCCTCCCACTTTCGGCTCATTTTTGTCCTCCGTCTGTTGTTGGTAGCCGGTTGGTGAAAAAATGCATCCTCGGAATGCCTATTCCATGTAGACATTCCGAGCAGCCATTTATCAGAGGCCGTTAAAATGTGTTTCAATGCATACTCAAATAATGCTCTTTTTCGTTCCCCCCTCCCGTTTCGGACGGACTCGGTCACTTTTTGTTCCGCTTTTTGGTGGCAGCTAGTCCCGAAAACTTTTGAAGTCATTTCACTTCTCTATTCTTATTTCAATTTCAAATATTCCAAGTCCTACCCCAATTCTATTCAACTACAGTGGAATTTAGAAATCCTCCGGAATCCATGAATAATTCGGAATTCTTTTTCATGTTAAAGAAGGTGGGAGGACAAATATAGTACATTGTGAATTTCAAATTTTTTCTCCTACTCCTTTCTTTGCTGCTCCCGAATAGGAATTCCCGAATAGGAATTTGCCGATTCATCACTCCAACATCCATCTCCATCTCGCTCCGCTCCCCCCCCCCCGCCGCTCTTCCCTTCGTTTTTTCCAGTTTTTCGAGAATTCCCACATTTTTCGTCTGTTGAATCTTGATAATCTGACGTACTATGTCACAAAAGATCACATTTCAACTTCGAGCACACACAGGGGTGTCCCATGTCGTTTCTCATCTACCCTCTCTTCTTTCCACTTCGATTCCAAAGCTCAGAAGGAAGAAGGAAGAAGGACAAGTCAACTTTTTTTGCTTCTGTGTTCTGTGTATTAGGGAGATTACAGGGAAATAAATGGGTTTTTGATACTTTTGAGAATAGGATGAAATATTGTGAGAAAATACACATAGACTGGTCACATTTTGACCACTATTATCTTTTGGCTAATGTTAGTTTGGATGGTGTATCGTTTCTATTGTACTCACAGCATTTCTTTTCAATTAACTTGAAATCATCTATGTACAATTCTTCCTGTACATTGATTTTTCAGTATCCAATCAATGTTTAAAAACGAATAAACAGATAAATTGAACTTCTGTGCACTGATAAAGTAGTTAACTAATGTAGTTAAATCTCTAAAAATGAATTAAAAGTATTTTTGCCTTGCGGCTTTTTCTTTTTTTTGTCCAATGAATTGATGCATCGATGCCTAAGCTCACCTGGCCCACTTATGCATCGCCTTCACCTGACCGTCTCTCTAGCCAGGAAGGCCCCCAAATACGGGGGAAAACGACGGCCTTTATAAAGACACCCTTTGGCCAGCAGCCGACATCTCCCGGGTTCCGCCATCCACTATGCTAATACGTGGGAAAAGGGGGAGAGACTGTGCACAGTGAAGAGACGCAGCGTAATGTTTTGTAGTTCCGTGGATTACCTTCATCTTTTGCTTGTTTGTTTTAAGTGTATTAAGATCTAAACTATATTTATTGGAAAGTGAAAAGTTGAAAGTTCTGAAAAGCTAAGAAGAAGCTAGAACGGACATCTCTCTTAAAGTTTGAAAAACCATCACCATGTAGCATTTCTTTCAAACTTTTTTCGTTTTCCTTCCACAAAGTAGCTCGGCTCTATGTAGTCTTTGCCGCAAGAGAGCATCTCGTCAATTCGCCCCTTGGGGACACTTTTCGATAACTGAATCCTCTTCTTGTCTATTGTGGAGGACCGCGCAACACAACAAAACTGCGGGAAAAGTTGAAAGAATGTAAAGGAGATGCTTACAAAAAAACTGAATTAAAATATTTTTTGACTAATAAATTATACTGTCTATTTGCGAAAAAACCACAAAGTATTTTTCTCTGGAGTTTTGAGCTTTGGTTTAAACAGTTAAACGGCGAATGTTCCCAGTTCCGAGCAAAAAAAACCAGTCAAGCATAAGAATTTCGGTCAAGGAAAAAATGTTCTTTTTTGGAAAAAAACTTTAGAATTTTTGAAAACTCGAAAACTAGACGATGTGTTTGGGATTTTGTAACGTAAAATGTGAATATAAAATTTTCCGGCGTCAATTTCTCCATACTTCCTACTTTGGAACCGGTAACTGTTTTGTGATAACCTGACCCGGTCCAAATGCCCAGCTTCAAAAAATGAACAAATCATTCAATTTTTCATCGAAAGTGTTAACATTTCTGATGATTTTTCAGAATGTCTCCTAATTCTGAATGATAGTCGAAAACTTGACTTCTTAGCGAAAACAATTCGAACATTTTCAAAAATTTCAAAAAAAAATTTGAAATTTGAACTTTAGCGCCAAGTGCCCGGACATAAAGCCAGTGCCGGGCTTTTGGGTCGTGCGTTATGCCCAGATCTTGACAAGTATGATTATATCCGAACTGAATTACTATCAAAGACACATTTTCGAATTTTCGAAATCAGTACTATATGAAATGAATGTCAATTCACTAATTTTTAAATATCCTTTGTTTAATCACTCCAACTATTCTTTCTTCCATAACGAAAATGACTTTAGAACTTTACCGCTTTCTCTCATTCACCACAATGAAATCACATCAAAGCGGGACCCTTTTCCGTTGAATACGTCCTACCAATCAGTCACCGCAACTGCCTTCGTTCAAAATGCAAATTTTGTGGTGCGTCTGAGCCGGGCAAGACTGAGCTGCCACAGGGTCCTCACATCCCTTATTTTGCTTCTCAAGCGCTGTCGGAAGGCTTTCTGTCCTTATTTTGAACTCCTTTCGGCACCAGTCCATTCCGGCTTGTTGCACTTTTTTGCGGGGGTATGGACTCCCGGAAAAGGGAATTCCATTGTGGCTTTTTTGGCGGTTTCCTAACACTTTTCTTTTCAAATTTTGAATATCCTTATTTTGAATCTTGAGGGTGGGTAGTGACTAAGGATATCCCAAAAAGAGAACATTTGGTCATATTTTTTCTGCGAGCGGGTAACTTTTGACCTTAGGCAGTGAGCACTTCAAAAAATCAAGTGCTTACGTAATATTCTATTTTTTGTCTACATTTTTAGTCTACATCCCGACCACTTCCACTTACAAATTCCAAATTTTTTATTCCATGTTCTACGTAGTTATGCAAGTTTTATTTCAGTTTTTATTTCCATCTGTTTCTCTCTTCATTTCCATGTATAAAGTTTCTTTGAATATGTAGGGGACCATAACAATAAAAAAGAAGAAAGAAAGAGTCCCTCTTTTGTTTTTGAGGATATCACGGCTTTTTTCTCTTTATTTTCAAAATTGCGAGAAGGCCTTTGTGTGTATGTGTGAGAAGAGAGAAGAAAACGGAATAAAAAAACGCAGAGGAGCGTGAGCAAAGTGGTTAGTAAAGTGGTTATTTATCTCTCCGAGACTTTTTTTCGCGGTTTCTCCAAATACGGGGAGAACCTTCTTTTCCACACCCGTTTATTCATTTTATGACCGCTTTCAACTTTATTACGAAATTGCTTGCGGTAAGAAAGACGACTTGCTCCCTGAATCCCTGAACCGACCCGAGACTTGGAGCAGGGCACCACGAGGAAATCTCATAAATCACTGCTTTTATTGGAATAACTAACCTACTCCAGGACCTTCACTTTATTTCTTCTTCTACTCCTTCTTCATCATCTTCTTCACACCCTTTATCCAATCCACTTAACACTTTGGATGGGAGGGAAGAGAAGTTCCGCCAAACTGAGTGACGGCTCAGATAACGCGACAGCAGCAGGTGTTTCCTCTTCTCGTTTTTTATTTTGAGTTTAACTAACTAGTTCAGTAGTTTAGAGTAAAAAGAAGAGATAGAAAACAGAAGATCTAATGAAAACCACAGATTGATGAGTTATTGTGAAAACCTTAGCTCTTAATCTATTTGTTGATCTTCTTGTTTTTATCAGATAGTAGTTGTTGGAGAATTTTAAAAACTTACACATCGAGTCTAAGATTTTCACAAATCTGATTTGTTTCGTTACCTTTTTACCATCGTTTTTGAAAATTAGACAATATTAGATAATAATTAAGTACGAAATCATTAAATCCCGAAATATTCCAAAGCGCTAACAGACAGTGAATGAAACAGTACTACCTGATTATCTCAGAAATCATTAAATAACCTGAATTTTTTGAAAGTGATAATAGTCAATGGCCTGATTATCTTAATAAAAAATCATTTATCCAGAAAAAAGTTAATACCAAAATTTGCCATCAATTTATCATGAATGTTTTTGGGGTCAGTGTTTTTCAATTCAATTTCCTTTGGGAATCGGGTAATCATTAAATTATTTATGTTTCATGTCATAGACAATTTCAAGCTACTGTTTTTTACAGTATCTATTTTTACATAACTCTATTTAACCGACTTTATCTATCCAGACCAAATAGAGAAAGTCAGGGTTATCAACAAAAAGTCACTGTGATAACAGAAAGCTTGAATGATATTGATAACACCAGTATTATATCTTAAAATCTTTGGAAAATCTGGTTGAAAGCCGTTCTAACACGATCTCTCACAACTCAGAACGCCGTGAAACTGCATTTCACTCAATTTTCTCGAAAAATAATCCTGGTTCACAGTAAGTTATAATAATTTTTGAAATTCTCCATATATTCAGCTATCTGCAAAAACTGCTTGACGAGTTTTTACAGTACCCACATTTCTATAGAAATCCTCTTTTACAAAGCGCTCACTTTTATTTAGACCTGCACCAAAGTGCTTCGTACACACATACATCATATAGCATTCAAGGCATTCCTGATCGAGTTAAGTTATGTTACGCCAATCCGATTTTGTTCGACCTTTTTCCATATTCTATGTGCATATGCACATTGCGCACTCCATTAACGTCCGGCTCAGAAAACGAACGCTTTTTGTTCTACTCGTCCTTCTTCATTCTCTCCCACACCGTTTATTCTTTTAAGGAGAATGGAAGACGAGCAGTTCAAAACTTCCATTACCTTTTTCCCTTCCTTTTCCCATCCTTCACCCCATTTTCTAACTGATTTTCCTTTCTTATTTCTTTCCCTCCCTTTTTTTCTATTTCTAGTTTTTTTGCCTTCTCTTCCTTACCCCTTTTTCTACTTTTCTATACGATGAATCAAGTTTCTGCAAAGTAGTAAAGAGCCGAAGAAGAGAAGTTCAACGAAGTTTAGGCCCCTCATTTCAAATCAAGTTACGTGGTGGGAGCCGTCTTTTGTTGTGCTTTACTGCTGTGTTGAACCTTTTTTCTTTCTTTCTTGCTTCAGCATTTTTCTACAACAATCGTTTTGGACTTTCTTGATTCTTGAGCACTATTGAAAAAGGACATTTTTATTGCAGGGTCACACGTCTGGATTACGGTAGGAGGTGAGACACCGGGGGTTCGAATCAAAAAGCGACGGCTAGTTGAGGTTTAGCAGTGTACTGTACGTTTTTTAAAAATTTTCAGTTAAAAAAATATGAGAATTCAGTTTATATTTTCTGAAATTACACATATTCAACATTTCCATCAATGTTAGTAATCTGAAATGACTATTTTGGATGTGAAATTTTAATTTTTAAATTTTACTCTTTTTGAAGAAGATAGTGGCTCAAATTGTTCTGTTCTTACCAGGGAAGGTTTCCGAGTGACCGTGGAGTTATAGGACGCGGTCTAGGTCATTGAAAAGGTCAGGAAACGCTGATTCCAAATAAATATTCAGTTTTTGCCCTTGAGGCCTGGTATTCGAGAGTAACGAGGTCAAAGTTTGGACCACTGACAAGTCATTACCCTACCAACGTGTGGAAAATATGGAAAATGTGGAAAATATATTTGGAATCGACGTTTTCTGAACTTTCCAATGATATCGCCATGCCCTATAACTCACCGGTCACTCGAAGGCTTTCCCTAGTTAGCTTATCCCAGTTTCCTCAAACGACCGTACTATAATTTCCACATAAAACCGCATAACCTCCACTGCCGTCGCTTCATTCCTTCGAAAACAATTCTGCTGGAAATAAATCTGGAAGTATATCAAAATCCAAGCTCAAATAAGAAAAACGAACGGCTGCGGTTTCTTGGAGCAGTGTCTGGAGGAAGCGGAGGAAGACGGGAGGGAGCACAGGGGGCACGTTGTTGTTTATCCGGCATCTGGCGCATTCCGCACATTGTGCGCGATTATTTTCTCATTTTATAAACTACTCCTACGTCTTCGTCGTCTTCTCCCACATGCAGGCACTGCTTCCTTGAGACACCACAACACCACCAACTGATTTATAACATGTCTAGGTTTCAGTCTTACATCGTTTTTCCCACCATCCTGAAATTTTAATTTTTTTTGTTTAGCAGGTGGTTCTCAGTGCTTAGCGCACGTTTTTAAAATCAATGTTCAAAAAATTATTGGACTCTGAACCATGGCACAATACTAAATATCTGTTTCTTGTCTAATGCTGAATTTAAAAAATTGAAAAAATTGAATTAAAATGTTTTTAATCCGAGACCGTTTCGAAATTAAAATTCCTATATAACCCATAAATCTCCCACAATTTTTCAATTTCACTGTATCCTATCCCCATCCCCCCGAAATCCCAGAAAATGCCATCCTCACTCATCCCATCATATTGTTAGGTGGTACGGGGGGCTCCTCACTACTCTCCCAAATTAACGTATGCCCAGAGGGGTCTTCAAAGAGGGCGTGACGGGAGGAGAAAATATGCCCTTTTGGCCCCTTTTCCTTTTCTGTATCCGTTGATCTATTCGCCTCATAAATCTTTTTTCCTATTTATTTTTTTTAGCCGGAGAGCCGATGCATTGCGTTAGACTTAATTTAGAGTCAATGCGCTGAGATAGTATTCTATTTTCTCTTTCCTCCGTTTCTTTTAGGATGAGAACCAGAATTATTTTTTTCATCTCCTTCTTTCTTTGAGAATTCATTAATTTTTCATTCTTTTGAGATCTTCTTCCTTGGTGACAGTAGTTTTTTTGTTTTTGCGGTCCACCGAGGTTTAGCTTATGTTAGCCAGACACTCAACTAGTCGGAATGATATACAGAAAAATATTTAGACTTTTTTTCCGAATTAGCTCTATTTTTATTTGCTGCTCTCCACACATATATTTTTCTGAATTCTTTTTGTTTTATGACGATCCTGCCTAAAAATTTTTAATCTAAAATCCCTCCCATGAATTTCCTTCCCCGTTTTTTCTTCCTCCTGGCGCGCTTTGTTTTTATACAATTTTTCATTCATTCATTTTTTAGTTTTTTTTTCACCAGCTCGAAACTCATTAGTTATTCTATTATTCTTTTCTTCGCATTTTTTTCTCCGCGTTAAGTTTTGCATGGATTCTCGTGCATAAAACTTCAAAGCTTCAACGAACTACTGTGAAGTTCGCCTGTTTCGACGATTTGTGTGTTTTGATGTCAGTTGCGGTAGAGAGGGACCCCCAGAAGTTTATATAAATCTTCTTGCCACTACCACCACCCTCACTGCTTTTTCCTTCTCCTCCGGAATCTATTAGTTGTTAGACTCATAAAACACATGACGTGAATGAAATGGAAATGAGAAGAAATGAAAAATGGAAAATTTTTGAAATCGGAGAAAGTTGATGGCTAGAAGATGCGAAGAGTGAAAGAGGCGCAGAGTGTGGCACACTTGCTTTTTCGAATGAAATTCAACCGATTTTTCATCTTTCATAGTGACAGAACCTCCCTCACTTCGTCCCCTATCGTTTTCCGATCGCACGCCGTGCAGCAGGTGAGCAGCCTCTGTGTCCTCTCATCAGTGTAATATCCGTGAGAATTTTGCTTCAGAAGGTTTCTGGTTTCGTGCCAAGACAGTGTCGGCGTTATTGCTGTTGGGGCCTGCATCGAATATTTTTCGCTCAAGTCCGGACAGACTTTAGTTTTTCTTTATCCTGGCGTTTTTTTGAAAGGCTCGAGGCTTAGGCCCGGATAATTGGCACCGAAATTCAAAATTCAAAATTGTTTGAGTTTTCTTCTCGAAAAAGTCAAATTCTCCGCTGTGATTCAGAATTAGAAGAACTTTTGAAAAATCAAAGAAAATAAAGAAATTCTTGGAAAAAAATTGGTCCTGTTTTTGAAGCCGGGCCTTTCCGGGGCTTGTCGAGTCGTGCCCTGACAACTTTCGATATAATTTTAAGTTTTAAAGTTCCAAGAATGTGGTCTCCTTGAAAATCTAACATTTACAGGTTTTGTACTTTCCCTGCTCACTTTCTTTGCTTGACGATCATTTTCCCATAATTTCTTCCCAACTCCAAAAAAAATCCAAAAATGGGTAACGTACTCCCCAAAACCTACCAGTAGCAACAACTCACCAATCAAAAGATACTCAAGAGCCTAGGATAATGATACTTCCTGTTTTGGCACACATAACAAGCAGAGAAGGAGTCTCCACTCCGCTTACTCACCCAAGAGCAATGTCTCAGAACTTTCCCGTCCCGTCTTGTCTCGTATTACACCCTTCCTCCTTCTTCTTTTTTATTCATTTTCTCATTTTCCTTACAATTTGAGATGTGTAGTAGTAATTGGATTACGTTTTCGGTCAAGAGTCATTCTGTACTTTAACAGTTCTAGATTTTCTAGTCAGCTCCCTTTTCCCTTTTTCCTTCCAATTTGGAAAGCTTGAAATATTAAAAAAACAGAAAACCGGGATGCCGAAAAAAAAATGTAAAAAAAAAATGAAGGATGCGCAAAAAGTGTATGACAAGTGTGGCACGTCACTTTTGAGAAGAAAAAATGTTGAACAATTTTATTTTTTTTTGTCTTTTTTTTCTGCTCCTCCTTTACTTTTTTCTCCTTGAAGTCCTTTCACTGAAGTCCTTTGAAAACTCAAGACGACACGCATATTGGCTGTGGAATGATCTTCATTCCCAAAGGAGATATGCAACCTACATTGCATTTCTATAGGGCCAACAAGGGGGGACCCCCATAGCATGATGAATTGTTTTTCAAGGACCCGCAGTTGAGCCAATTGAGCAACTTCGAGAGCTCTCTTCCTACCGAATCAAAAATGTTTCTGATTTTCCGAACTTTTAGAGTAGCGGGTCCTAACAATTGCAATATTAACAATAGGTTTTCTGCAAAAAAATAAACGAGTCAACATTGACTATCTGCACATACAAAACCTATGAAAACCGACACCTCTTTTTTTATTCCTAGTTCTTCTCCACTTTTTTCTCCACTCTCCAAGGTGCCAAGTTATAAAAAGTACACACATCCACAAACATCCTTCATATCCCTCTCATCTGACGTAATTCTTTGTTATCTTGTTGCTGTGTTTTCTAATCTTTCACCGCCGGGCGTCGGGGGGCCGCCAATATCGGATCTGATGAGAATTGGCGCTTCGGTGGCTCCATCCGTTAAGAACAATAGGCGGAAGCAAAAAAAGAGGGAAAGGAGGGAGAGGGGGTCCCACTAATATTTTGATAGACACTCGTCAAAATGTTCGCTTTTTTAGCAGTTTCGATTTTTTTCCAAGTTTTCTTCAAAGTTTTGAATTGAAAACTCACACCAAGACTATTAATTTTGCTAAAACCATCAAAACCTTATGACCGTTTTCCATTTCACTAAGTGCTCTCAACTCCCAACAACTTTATTAGTTATAACACTAGTACAAGTGAAAAAGCTGACGCCATTCCGTTTGTGCTTCTGAACACAACAAAGCACATCTTAAAACGAGACCCGCCCTCCACTAAAACACCTATCAAAACCGCTGAAGTCAGTCCGATTCCCAGCTTCACTGCTTCTACTTATCTCTTACATACATACCACCACTTGAATCTTCCAGTTGATTCTAGTCATCACTGAATGTGAGCTAGCTAATTATTCAGCGGTCACACGATTTATTTTTCTTGGTAGAAGATAGCTGGAAACTCAGAAACTTTAGCTCTATTTTTTTTAGATAGGTTACCTGAAAAATTTTATTTTTTTTTCATGAAAGAGACATAATTTTTGAGAACTCCGAAATTGTCTTGACTGTTGGGGGAGATGGGGGAGACGTTTAGTTGGATACGAAATTAATTTAAAATTCAACGAAATTGAATAAAATATCAGAGAGGGACTCCCTCTCCATTTCTCTAATTTTTCAGCGGCTACCACTATTTTTCTGAAATTAAAACTTTATAATAGAGGTTTTTCTAGGAAAAAGATGCACTGGATTTAGAACATTTGTTATAGAGTTGGTTTTGTGATCAGATGTAGTTTGTGATCAGATGTCTTATAGCTTCTGAAAGCTACAAATTTTTGGATTTTGTAGGCAAAACGTATAGTTTTGATTTTGGTGGTCTACGAATCGCAATTTTCGTTACGGAGCTTAACGGATGACTCTATTAACGGAAGCGAAATATGAAAATTTTCGAAATTTCTGAGAAAAACGAAAAGCGTCGACTGGAATAATGGAAAACTGTCAAGATAACCATTTTTCTTGATTGAAAAACTGCTTTTCTTCATCCTCAACTCCCGCTACATCGATTTTGGCTCTTGAAGTCGTCCTCGTAGTCGCCGTCGACGGCGCCATCGTGGCATGGCCCGTCTCCTTTTTTTTTTCTTCAACGGCAAAGGAAAGCGGGGAGAAAAACTCGCAATAGCGCAGTGAGAAAAAAGAAAAAAAGCACAAGAAATCGAGAAACGAAGAGATAGGAAGAGAGAGTATGCAAAATTCCGCAACACGACACTTTAGAATCCTCCACGTCCAACCAGGTCCATTGGTCCCCCCCCCTCCTACTTTCAATCTAAACCAAAAACTTTTGTGTGTGTATGTGTGTGTGCTCCTTTATTCACTTCAAAAACTTTTTTCCGTCTTTTTTATTTCTTTTTTGTGGGTATGTGCGTTTGTTGCTTTAATATAATGTGTAACTTCCTCTTCCATTGTTAATGGTCCCCTCCAAGTTTTTTCCCAATTTTTATGCATTTTTCGGACCCTGAAAAGTTTTAACAAAAATTGAGTTAACATAAAGGCTTAGACCTTTCAAATTTTTCCGAATATTTTTATAGCAAACTTGATTAGACAAAAAACTAAATTCACATCTTGACAACAAAAAAACCATAAAAGTTTTTCAAAACCGTAACAATATGTAAGCATTAATATTTCTTGTCTATAGTGACCATCTTGGCCAAGCTAATATGAATACCAATAGATATGTAAAATAAGATTACTTCTATTTTTCTTCTGAAGGTAAATTGTTTTGGTGTGGTGGTCAAGGTTCAGACAAGAAAATTCTCTTTTTTCTCAAGGTTTTACTTTTTTCTAATTTTCTTAGGCACAACGATCTCTGACTGAGTGTAGAATGACTTAAGTTTCGTCTTGAACTTTTGCGAATTCCTGATGGTTTGTTTGCTTTTTCCAGTGTAGCCAGTTTTTAGTCAGAGAATATATAATTGGAAGCAAATCTAAAATTCTGAAGAAAAAAAGAAAAATCTGAAAAAACTTGTGAAAAATCGAAAAAGAAGAAAAAGATATTCATTCTTTATCTTTTTTCTTCCATTTCAATACACACCACTAACTATTCGGTCTTGTTTTATTCTTCATCTCATTCGGTTTTTTTGTCATTCTTCATTTCCATCCAGATGCTTTTGTGCAAAAGGACCATCACGTCATTCATGGACAACCACAAGAGAAAAGAAAAGGAAAAAAGAAAAACGGGGGAGAAGACAGAAGGAGAAGCAGTCCTGGGGATGCGAAATTCAGATGGAAAATGAGAGAAAAGGAAGGAAAAATAGTGTGCCAATGTGATGCTTCTTCTTTTTTCTTTTCTTACTCTGTGCGGTTTTTCGGGTATATATGTGAGTGTGTCTGTGTCTTCTATTTCTTTTTCTTTTTCCTCTTCTCTTTTCCACCCCACGTCCATGAAGCTCTAGGTTGCCCATCAAATTTCGTGGAAGAAAAGAAGTAGGAGGGGAGAAGAGGATGAGATAGAGAAAGAAATGTGAAGTAAGACAGAGCTCTTTTCGTATGCATTTTCGTGAAGCTTGCTATTTTTTGGAGACACTACTATTATTAGGTTCCATCTTTTTTCTAAATTCTATTTTTAGGTCATCTTCATGAATTTCATCTTGGGAATTCTTTTTCATTTTCTTAATTAACGTTTCTTTTTTCATTCATTCATTTTTTCGAAAAAAAACTTGGTTCAAAATACAAATTAAGTGCACTCCACCTGAACTTTTGCACTGCCCTCTTTTCTTAATTTGAACGTGAGATATTCTGTGAATAGCGTCCTAATTAGATTCTGGGATAGATGAAAAAAGAGGAAGAATCTTTTAGACATTTTCTCAGAAATTATTTTCTCATTTTCTTTTATTATTATCATTTTTCGAACACTTCCCCCTGATTTAGATTTAAATTCTAGTATTTTTCAACTCAACAGTCTTATTTTTTCCTTTCTGCAAATTCGAACCAATTTTTCACCCCATGTCCATCTGATGCACCATTGCATCCCTATCATTTTTTTACACACATCCCGACATTTTTTTTCTCGTCTAATGCATAATTAGAACGATCCGGTGGCTGCCATCTACAGACGCCGTGTTCCATTCGTTTCCATTTTTTTTTTCCATTTTCTCCTCCCCCCGTCTATTTTCCACCGCATCTTCGTACCCCCGGCTTATGTCCTAACAAGACATGTTTTCAGTATTTCTAGAACATCATCTAATCTCATATATTTTCCTGTTTTAGCCATCCATTCTCATTGTTTTTCTCTTCAGTATCCTCTTGAAATTATACGAACCCGAATGGATAATATTGTATTTTTTGCAGATCGGAAAAAGGCGCTACGAGCGCCGTTACGACATGACTTAGGATGAGTATGCTATTGTATTATTTCGCGAGTGCTGTCAAGTCAATACAGTTTCATGTGGACGATGACATCATTGACAAGCTCAATTACTACTACACGACAGCCATCATCACAGGTAACTTTTTGTTTGAAATGAAATGTCGAAGAAAAACTGAAAAAGATGAAAGGATACCGAAAGAAACAAATAAATCTTCATGAATTAGTACCCATTAACCACGGGCTCCGTTTTATTTTGTTACATTTTGATCGGCATTTGAAGATGTTTCTAATCTGCCATGTGTTTCTGTTTTTGATTCTAGTGAATTGTCATGATTTTCATTATTGTCTTACAAGACACTCGAAAGAAACATATGTGATGTATGTAACAAAAAACTGAAAATAAGAAAAATAAAAAGATTAATCATAATCAAAACTTCATTTCCAGTATTCGCCATCCTTGTCTCTGCCAAACAGTATGTCGGTGAGTAGTTTTGATATTTTCACAATTTCACACACAATGATTCTGAATACTATCTCATTTGATATTCTGCTACAAAAACCAATTTCTCGAGGCAATATTTCTAAGTTTCCCCAAAAACAGAGATTACAGGCTTCCCGATCCAATGCTGGGTACCTGCGACATTCACCGAGCCAATGGAACAGTATACAGAAAACTATTGCTGGGTACAGAACACCTACTTTCTCCCTCTACACGACTACATTCCACATAATTATGCAGAACGTGAAAATCGACAAATCGGGTATAATTTCTACTTGTTTTGTTCAGTTTTTTCATGTTTGAAATTGCAGGTATTATCAATGGGTTCCGTTTGTGTTAGCCCTCGAGGCTCTTCTTTTCTATGTGCCGACTATTGTGTGGAGGCTGCTCAGCTGGCAATCAGGTACATTTTAAATTATTTACAAGAAAGTTTCAAGTGGTCTACCCAAAAAGTTTAGATGATGAAACACGTGGGATAGAAAAACGTTGTGCGCGTCATTTTGTGAGAAGGCACATTATGTATTCAGTAGACAAAACTGACTGGTAAAACTCTGAAATGAAAAAAAATTAGCAGGGGATCATTTCGAATTTTAATTTTAATTTTAATACACCTTGTTTTGTTCTTTTCAATTTCATTCATTATTCTTGCTGGACTGTTCCGCAGAACATATTTTCTCATTTCATTTCGGTCAGAGCCGTCTATCCAGAAAATTACGAAATTCCGTTCTTACATAACAAAATGTTCGGAACAACGCAAAACACATGGCATCACAAAAAATATGTGACGTGAGGTTCGGAGCACCAGCCTACTACCAAAGACCAAGAAAAGAAAATTGTTGTTTTCAGGAGAGAGGGAGAAAAAAAATACTAGGGTTGGTTAAGAAAAAAGGAAAGCGTCAAGAACGGCGTGAAGAACAACAAAAATATCGCGGAAAGGGAATGCGCGGGACCCTCTCCCCCCGTCGTCTTCTTCCTTTCTCGCTGATATTTTTCGCCTCAAGCGCTCAACCATTTCAATTGCTTCGAAGCTTCTTTCTTTTTCACCTCGAGGGAGTATACATAAATTTTCTCCGTTTTTCAAGGAGCTCTCCTGCCTGTTGTTGTTGTTGTTTAAGACGGCGGAGAGAAAATTTGTGAGTGAGAACTCAGAAATAAAGATGGAAAATGGAAAAATTTGGAAATTGAGAAGAGAATGAATTTGAAATGTTAGGGGGGAAAGTCACAAAAAGACGAAAACCTAAATTTATAATTTCAGGAATCCATGTACAGTCCCTGGTCCAGATGGCTTGTGATTCCAGATTGCTGGATTTGGAATCCAGAAACCGGGCGTTGCAAACCATTGCAACAAATGTCGAAGAAGCGCTTCATGTGAAACATCAAGTGGTAAGCAATAATAACGATAACCAAAAATAAACGATTATTTTCCTGTAGATGTCTGGAAACCGTCTGAAACTGCTGAACCTTATCATCTGTACCCGATCCTCTGGCGCTGCGGTCACCTTCTTGTACATCTCCGTAAAAATCCTGTACACAGTGAACATTGTTGGCCAAATCTTCCTGCTGAACACATTCCTTGGCAACCGTAGTAAATGGTACGGCCTGCAAGTGCTCAACGACTTGATGAACGGAAGAGAATGGGAGGAATCTGGTCATTTCCCACGTGTCACGTTGTGCGATTTCGAAGTGAAAGTGCTTGGAAACGTACACCGCCATACGGTTCAATGTGTGCTCATGATCAACATGTTCAACGAGAAAATCTTTTTGTTCCTTTGGTTCTGGTACTTCCTTTTGGCAGGAGCCACTCTCTGCTCACTCTTCTACTGGATCTACATTTCCGTTGTTCCAAGCAGGTTGGTACATTACATTATTTGTGGCTATTATGTCATACAAGAGAGACAAATGGAATGGAAACCCATTTGTTACAATTAGCTTTTCAAATAATAAGAACTAAAGACTACTTCACATTGAACGGCTAATGTAATGTGTTTGTTATCTTTGCAGGCAGCTCAACTTTGTTGGAAAATATCTTACCGGAATCGAGGGATACAAAATGGTCGACTCGCAGTCATTGAGACGATTTGTGTTCCATTTCTTGCGACAGGTATGTCAAAACACTTTATTTTGAAATAATTTGCACTTAGAAACAATTTCCTTTCAAAACTTCCGCCATAACAAAAGTTCCAATACACTTTTATGCTATTTTCTTCATTTTGGGTTCCTAAATAATTACTTTCAGGACGGAGTGTTCCTTCTCAGAATGGTGGCCACACACGCCGGCGAACTTCCTTGTTATGAACTGGCGAAAACACTGTGGAACAACTACTGTGACAATAAGGAGGGAAAAATGCACGATGTGTGACATTCGCTCGAATAACTGTCCAAATGTCAACTCTGATCATGAAATCTCACTTGCTGAATGATAGAATTGTCACCAATGGTACACTTGCCCCGTTTCGTCACTTTTTATGTATTTTCTGACCCGGGAAAACACGTCACAAAGTACACGACGGGCTTGTTCACCCTGTTTTACGGAAACTATTCACTTATCTATTTTCCCTCACCTTACTTCTCTTGAAAACCAAAAATTAAACTATTTGGAGGGTTTCAGAAGAGTGCCAAATATATACTCAAAAGTTTTATAATTTTTCCAAATACATAATTATATATTTTTTCTAATTTTTTCCATTGAAAAAGTTGCTCAAAACTTCTATCGATCCCTTGTCATTTTTCCCCCCGAGCTTTATCCTTTCCCGTTTACAGTTTGTATTTCTATTTTTTTTTTGTCTTTGTCATTCTTCCACAATACACAAAACTATCAAAATTTTAATGACGCGGTTGTCTCTATGGAATTTTTATATTTTAATAATAACAATAATTGCATTACAATCAACTCCCGAATGTCTTTTGTATCTTTTACTCACTATTCCTCAAAACTCACCCCCACTTCTCCTTTCCTCTGTGGTTTCTTTCAAAATGGCATCATGTCTTTTCAATTCAGAAAAACATTTGAAAATCTTGTATTATAGTTTTTATAACATTCTCATCTTTTTCGGTCTATTGTAATTGAACTTCTACTGTCCTTCATTCATTCTTGTGTTTCCTCTCATCCACCTGCCAACGTCTTGTTTTCTGGGGCTGTCAGAAAACAGAACTCTCACCAAATTTGCCATATTTTATTGTGGATTTGCATTATTAATATTATTTGAAGATGAATAAGATAACGAATTTTTAATCAGCATCGCAAGTTAAATATTCTTAAAGAAATCATTCAACGTTTCTATTCCACCTTCGAGTTGGTGGTCCTCGGATACTGTAGGGATCCAAAAATCAAAGTATTCAGAAAACATCACAAGGTGGCAAAAAAGAAAATAAAGGACCCATTGAATCATTCATGTCCGTTTCCAAAGTAACATTTCTCAAACACCAACTGTCCTACGCAATTCTCATTCATTCACTCCGCCAGCGGTTCTCTTCCTCTTTTGCACGATGTCCAATAACACAAACAATAATTCTACCAATAATAACTCTACTGATACTAATTCTACTATTACAACTACCACAGCAGAACCAGCTAATACCACTGCAGAATATTTGCTCCAGAGATGCTATGAATCAGTTTTATCGAATGGTCAAAGTGATATTGTGAAAGTGAATTGGGATGTTCAAACGGTTTAAAAGTTTAAAATATACCTTTCAGTATTTGATGTATTTTTGTGGCGGATGGATAATAGCTTGGTGTATAATCACAATGTTGGTGAACATCTGTCATAAGTGAGTTAGTTTTTAGGGTTATTCAGGTCTTGTGAAAGTCTATTTTAATACAGTTTTTTGCATTTCTCGACATGGGTATGTTCAAAAACTGTCACAAAATTGAGAGAAATGTATGAAAATGAAGAAAAAATAAGTTTGAAAAACACTATTTTCACAGTTTGTATATATCAAAATACATTGTAATTTTTTAAGCAACTTTTTGTTCTAACCACCTAGTATTTCAGAAACAGTGGCCACCAAAGATATGTACATTTTTACGAAGAACTATCTATCATCCTCTTGGCAATATGCATGTGTATTCTTAACTTTGTGTTCAATCATAAATCAGTAAGACTTCACATTTTTCTTAACTCATCAATTTTTGCGATTTAGAAAGTCTGCAAGTTTGTTGCTATCTTCAATCACTTTTTTATGTGTTTGACTGCAGCGATTTTTTTCGCGGAAGCACTTTTCGCATCATCGTGAGTTTAAAAAATTGATATACATATAAATGAACGTTATCGCTTAAATGGTTATCAACATTGGCTGTTTTCAGTGGAAAATGTCTAAGTTTGATGATGTATTTCGGTGTGACCTGATTGTCCGATAAACTCAGTTTTGCATGGGCTGAACAGAGCAAAAATAGCACAATAACTTTGTAATTGACCATTCTCTTGTAGGGACGCTATCTTGAAATTTACAAGTTGTCAAAGTGAAAAACTCCGAAAATCCGCTAATATGCACTGAATTTAGTCGGTTCCAGAAAGAAATGGCTTTGACTACAAAAAATGGTCAACTACAAAAATTATGGGATATATAGGCTCTTTCCTTCCCATACAAAAAAACTTATTGGAGAATTATGTAACACCGAAAAACTCGGTCAAATTTGGTCATTTAACACTGAAAACAGCCAGAGTTGATAATCTTTTGAGCGATGCTGTATGTATTATATATATATCCGTCCCCATATTATTCAGAATGGTTCATGGAAAATCAGACAAAAATGGAAGTGTGCCTTGGATTCTCTACTACCTCTTCCCAATTGTGTTGGCTGTTGCTCCTACACTCGCCACATTTTTCACTCAGGAAAAATACTACGGAACAGCGTATCTACAGTAAGACTTATTATTATTATAATGAAAATCCTAACACCCGTTTTTTTCCAGCTGCTTCGCTGATTCTACCGTCGACATGTTTTGGGGATTTGTGATCCCAGTGTGGGTACTTTTAACAATAGCTGGACTGAAAGCTCAACTTGCTTGCATTGCCTGTGACAGACAGTTACCATCTCAAGACGTTGCTCAATGCTACTGGGCTAGACGATCCGTGAAATCTCTTGTGCTCATTTCGCAATATCTATTCAGCATTTGGCTCATGATATTGTTTGCAGCTGAGCATCAGGTACTATTGGTGGTTTTGGACCTCACATCGTCAGTATTTCAGAAAATATACGTCTTCATTTTGGTAACGCTCATGGTCATTTTGTTTGGACCAGCACTTTTTGTATGTCATACATATTGTCATTTGAATGTAAGCTTGCATGTATTTAGATCACTTCTTTTACATTTACAACTTCAGACATGCCAAAAATGGGCTGGAAATGGGTGTTTTGCAAGTCTTTATGCGATGTGCCCTCCGAAACCTGTGCCGACCGAGAAAGATGAAGATGATGAAGACAAACCGGAAGCAATACCAGAAAAAACTCCACTTGACGATCCAATGTCCGAGAAAAATGAAGCTCCTGAATCAGATAAACCAACGAACAATGACCGCCCACCAGGACTTTATAGTCTAACCAAAGCTCCTGGACCAAACGAACTAGTAAGATCAAAACTAAAATCAGTCGTAAAGAACCATTTCAGGGTCCCAACAAACACACGGAGTCACAAAAGTTCTACTCTTGGCTAACAGATACAAATGGATCTGGAAAAAGTGGTGATATATTGTTCCGACCATCTGTGGCATGAGATAATTTGTCTTTGTTAATGTGAAACTGCGAGATTTTTTTATTGCATTACAAAATGAAATAACATAATAAGAAAATAGAGTTTATAAAATAAATTACATAGAAACGGGGTGAGTGGAAGTCCATCAGCAGTTTTATTCTGAACCAGTGCAGCTCCGTTTTTGTAAAAATTGGAAATGAGTATTCGACCAATGCATGCTGCTCGAAATGTACAAAGAATCAAATGTCACCTTTTGAATTATTGAAATCGCAGTAAATTCCTTCAAAACACATGGAGAGAACGTCCGTAAGTAGCTAACAGAAGATAATTGAAGAACTGAAAGAAATGAACCATAAAAAGTGAAATCCACAGGCATTTCACTACAACTTGCACGTCAGATTTGATACTACACCAAAATTTCATTGTTTCAAGCGACTGGAAAATTGATAAATAACATGCTCTAACGGTCTAAGCGGATCAGCAATACTTCACATCGAAACTCAATAGAATTGAAAAAAAAACTTTATTACATTTACAAAAATAAAGCGAAATCAGAGAAAAAATCATAGACAGTCAAGAAAAAAGGCTCAAAATACATTTATTGGTCGTCTTGCTCGGTAGACTCGTCACTCTCATCATCATCAAACACAGAGCGGTATGGACGTGGAGCTGGATCAACTGGATGTCCGTCAGCAGTTTTAGCTTGAGCAAATCCAACACGATTCTGGTCGAAATCGAAGACGGTGTAGTATCTGAAAGTTCGAATATTGGTATTTTATTTAAATTATGCAAGTTTACCTTCCAATGAAGACATCTCCAAGAATCCAAAGCTCCCCAACACGTTCTGGAAGGTCGATTCCCATGAATCCAGACAAGCAGATGGTCTTTCCTCCTTGAGCAATCTTAAGCACGTAGTCCTCTCCCTTGAGACTGAATTCCTGTCCTCCGATAACAAATGAAACTGGTGGGAGGGTTGGAATCTTGTCGCAACTGATCATGTACTCTCCCTTGATAAGTGGCTCGGCTCCAATGAAGTTTTGAATAGCCTCGATTTGAGCTTTTGGTCCAGCAATGAGAGAAGTACCGGTGTCAGCGATAGCTTGACAACCGTTGGAGCATCCGAGCACTCCGGATCCAACAACTTTGTCCATCTTGAATTGCCAGTAACCCTTTCTGGTGACGGGAGTGTAGGTGATTGGCTCGACATATCTTCTTGGGTCAATTCCTCCGAAAGTGATTTCTCCTCCAAGATCAGAATCTGGGTTACGGTTGAGCCAGAAGGAGAAGACGTTGGATGGGACCTTCTTTTGTTCGAAGAGAGTGTTGAAGACTGGTTGGACTCCTGAAAAATCATAAATTTTCGTTTTTTTGTCTTTTCGTCATGTCGTCATGTGTAGTCCCAATAAACTTACCAAGAACTGCAATTTCTGGATAAGCCATTCCAAGGATTCCGTCAAACTTGGCAGCGACAAAAGTGATTCCTGGTTCGCTAGTAGCCTCAGCGAATGGCTGTTCCTCAGCACAGACTCCAGCCACACAGACACTATCCTTGGAAATGAATCCTTTCATGGATCCGGTTCCATATTGAATAGCCATCTTTCTTCCATCCTCTTTGTAGGTTGATGATGACTTGGAGTCGTAACGGTGATGGAGCACTGAAATTGAATTTTTGTGCGTTGGCTTCAATTATAAAACTGTCAAAAACAAGCATGTGTCAGTTAGTATCAGTTTGATTATCAACAATTTGATCATGTCGTAATCAGTGATGAAATACTTAAATACTTACTGCATGCAATATCGTAGAACGGGCATTTCTTGGATGGAACCCACAAGTTGGATGATCCGGTGTCAAAGATCACGGTGAAGTTTTGTCCTGGAGTTCCGATAGAGATTGTTCCGAAATATTGGGCCTGAAAAATAATTTTTGATTTTAAACAGCACAATCTTTGAGCTCTTACATCCATATAATTTCTCAATAGCTCATCAATTTCTCCAAGTGGCTTCACACTAGCATACTTGTCAAAGTGGTGATTTCCATGAGCCTTAAGGAACTTCTTTTGATATCCATGACGATGTTTGGCAAACGTCTCAAAGGTCCCGGCTTGTAGGAGAGTCTCGCGAAGAGTCGGCTGCTTCTTCAGTGAGACGCTGCAAAAAGGGAAGAACTGAACAACTGACGGGCCAGGAAAAGATGAAAAGAGCGATGGGGGCCCACAGGGTCACTTGTTTTTGCGCTTGTTGTTCGGATTTTTCTAGTGACTCCACGAAAAATGAGATGGGATAAGCAGGTGGGTCGTGTGACCGATGGACCCAGAAAGTGGCATGATGTGCGCTCAGGTTGTGTTTCTTGCACATTAAGAAGACAAAAAGCATGCCTAAAATCTATAAATAGCAGACTTACGAAATCTCGGCCCGGCCCGGGTCGGCCCGGGTCGGCATGTCGGCCCGGACTCAAACAAGCATAAAATTTTTTCACAAAACTTATCGAACATTTTTGACATTTTTTTCAAAAAAATCAAAAATTCTATGTACGCTTGAGTGTTTATCTATAGTTAAAAACATAGTCGAAAATTTAACTTTTTTGCAAAATAATGAGAAAAATTTTGAAAATACGAAATTTCAAATGTTTGCATTGAGACCCGGAGCCGACCGGGCTGATAAATAGGGCCGATGGTAAAAAGGATTTTTCCCAATTTAAGGTTGGGAACAGCTTTCCAATAGGTGATATGTCATTTTGAACACCACCTGGATAACATAACCGGAAAAGGATCCCCCCATCGTTTTTCCACTACTCACGTTCTCAACTTCTGTTGTTTCTTATGAATGTGAAGTCCTTGTACCAGGAGAAGAGCTCCAAGGAGCAGGAGAATACAGCGGTTCATCTTGTCGATGAAACTGACTGAATGCCTATCGGACCGATCCCAATCGTGCCTCTCTTTCTATCTCTCCTTCCATGACTCCTCCCCCTTTCGTTTTTGCCGACACAACACAGCAGCTGCAAGGTCAACTGTCGTCCAGATGTCATGCATAATTATCGTACTGAACTCAACATTCAAAAATGGCCTGACCATTGAGGGGTCGAAGTATTGTTTGTTGTCTTGTCCGTTGGTGGTGACTAGTCTGAATGATAAGGAAGTTGAAATTGTGAAATGTCGTGTTTATAGACAGTTGGATGTTTGAAAATTAAGGGAGATAACGCGATGAAGATAGATATTATCTGCGTGGTCAAGGCTACTCGTCAACGGCAATTGCGTCCTTTTGCTAGTTATTTGGGTAGTCAAGAACTTGTCAATCAAGTTGGGGGTAATTTGCGTAATTTGCGTAATTTACGTAACCACCGACTAAATTATATTTCAAATTTTTATCGGAGAACTGAAACAAACGTCAATGACCAAATGACGCGACGACTATAACTTTAATTATTGTTGTTGAAAGGAAACAACACACAAAAAGTTCCCAATTTTCAATCAAAGAACCAAACATCGGTGCTGATAACTTTTAGGATTGCTGTGGTCTTCGAAACAAATTGGATATTAAAAAAAGACAGCAGGTTACATGATCTCAATCGGTCACACATATTATCTTCAAAATATCCAGACCTGCAAAATATTGGCCCGGAGTCAAAAAATGTTTCGAAATTTTTGTCAAAAATAGTCAAAAATTCTATGTGCGCTTGAGTTTTTATCGATATTTATAAACATAATTGAAAATTCGACTTTATTCGCAAAAAAATCGAAAAAATTCAGAAAAATTCAAATTTTTGTGCTATTACCCGGGCCGACGCGGTCCGCCTGTTGCAAGGTTGAAAATATCTCTAATTTTTTTTCGCTTTTTCAAACTACGGCAAACTTTAAAAAACTTAGCGCGAAATCTGAGTTGAGGGGACATTTTACTTTCCGCTATCCAATTCTGAGAGATATTACGACTATACATTTCCGAAATCGGTATTCACTTTTTTAGACAGAATTAGACAGATATCAAAAGGCCAATACAAGTTTATTATGAAAAGGTTGAATGATGTATGTATCAGCATAAATTATTATCATACTTGTCGCTAGGCTCCTTGTGCGCTGACCACAAATTTCGCAATAGTTTGTAAAAAAAATAAGTTATTTCTGTTTTTTTTTTTAATTGAAAAAGTATATTTCGCTCAAAAAATCAATGATTAGCTCAACGAAAAGCCCCCAGCGACATGTATGACTATTATCACTTGAGTATTGATTAATATTTCTCGACAGTGAATGTCATTGTCGATGTGCCTTCTCCGCCATTCGCCAGAAGCTCCTCCATCTGCTCCTCATCTGATTTGATTCCATAAATCTTCCGAATCTCTTCTACATTTTTGCCACGAATCAACTCGGCCGCGACTGCACATCCCATATTCATCAACTCATCAATTCCAAGAGCGTGTGAGGCGTTGAGAAGTGCGAACAGCTCTCCTGACTCCATCTTGAAGAATTTTTTGTCCCATTTTGAGAAATGCTTGTATTTAATCTTGCGGGTTTTCGGGGCATCACATTGGTGGTGGTTAAGCCAATCGACACATTGTTTTACGAGTACGTGATGGAATGGAACAAGAATGGGATCCATTGTTTCACAATTTTCTTCCGTGATTCCTGCTTCCGCTAATTTGTCAACAATGAACTTTGAAGCTCGTAATGCAACTTTGCTAATGATAAATTCGTGACCATCTTCTGAGATCAACTTGAAACGTTTTGTTGTGGTCATCTTGTCTGAAATTATTATTTTTTGTTTTCAGAAGTTTATAAATCTGAAAAGTTGATAAAGAAGGTATCAGACGGGCTCAAACCGGATTTATCGCAAAAAAGCTTGATAGAATGAAAATTATCAAATTGACTTTATTGTTTAAAAAAAGATTATTAAAAGAATCACTTATTACGGAATGGGAGAAGAAATAGAAATCAATTCAAAAAAGTGAATGGTTCGGAAGAATGGGATTGGAATTAATGAGCACTGGTTCTAATTTACAAATCTACACGAATTTTTTTGGATAAATGCCTACTTTGGGAGAATGAAATGACTATTCGCAAGAAAATGTGACTAGTGATGTATGTAAGATATTATATCTCAAACACGTGTGCTCTCCTCTCCGATAGATAATCTATTCTAGAAAGAGAAGCGGTGTGTTTTTTTCAATAACAGATTATTACGTGTTATATATATGTGAGAAAAAGGATAATCTCAGTGGCATCACTCTTTTCGAAAAGAATGAAAAAAAGATTATTGAATTTTAGATTTGGATAGATTTTTTTTTTAGGGGCTTCAACAAAATGGCACGATGACATGAGATAATACTTCAGCACCTATGCAGCAGCGGCAGATCTTTCTTGTGGAACATCATTGAACAATCCGCCCATAATCTCCAATGGATTCTGTTGAACAACATGGCAGCACATGGAGAAGAGTCCTGGGACGTCGAAGTGTCTTGCAGCACGGAGAAGGTCGAACAGCAACGTGTGGCGGATCATGAAGAAGTTGGTGTCCCAGTCAGGCAATTCAGCTGGTAGCGGTTGTGATTCATCGAATGGCGCATCGAATTTGTGATGGTCACACCACTCGATGAGTTTTCTCAAAACGGTAGCAGGGAGCTCCAAAACGATTGGTGGCAGTTGATCGGAAGGGATACGGTCCAATCCAACTGTTGTGAAGAGTTCCTCCAAACGGCCAATCATTGCAACGGTACGGCGGTCCACCAGAAATATTTGTGGTTCAGAAGACCGAAGTTTGTAGAGCGCCACTGGTTGTTCGACTTGCATCTTAAAAAAAAAGAAAATTGTGAAGACAAGAAAATAATCGAAAAAGAGAATTAAAAGTAAAAGTCACGAGGGGAGAACAGATACGAACTGTGAAGAACGAGACAAGCGGAATGATACAAAAAAGTGGACTGATACTGATAAGTGTCCCGAATCAACCTTCTTTTTTTTGTACAACAGGCAGGACCTGATAAATGAAGATAGATTCGAAACAATTACATCAGTAAAGTTAAAGGAAATGATTAAAAGTTTTCGAAAATGCGGCGACGGTGCGAGAATCAATAATGTGCACGCGCATACACGTTTGCTTTCGACGCCTTCAACAAGAGAGGTTCCTAGGCCACCGACCACGGCCGCGGCGGAGAGGGAAGAAACATGTGGTCACGAGGTTTTCGCCGCTAGTTCGATGGGGAACAATCGATTTACTCAAACGTTTTTGGTGGAGAAAACGGTTTCTTGGAAGTATCAAAAAAGGAGAAGTCATTGGTTTTTTGGATTTTAAGTGCCTAGAAGAAAAGGTTTGAGTAATTACATGGTAACCAATTAAAAGAGATCATTATTCAATTTAAATTGGTTTCTATTTGTCGGAAAACCAGTTTTCAGCTATTCGTCGGTAACAATAGTCATTCTCTGTCAGAAATCGAACCTTCAAGACTACCTTCAATAAATAAGTGAACCGCGACGCAGCCGCCTCGCCTCCCACAGCTACATGCTGTTTCGCCGTTTGCTCTGGCGGAAAAGAGAAGAAGACGTTCGTAGGAAAAAGTGGCTGGCTTGCTGCACGAAGGCATTGAAAAAAGAGACGTTTATGAATCCGGCAGGTGTCGACCGTCTGGTAGTATTCTTTAGAACGACTGTTTCGTTGACACAGATTGATTTATTGAGATGAAACTTGATAAAACATGTGACTAAATGGAATGAAGAAGTGATGAAAAGTAAAAAGAAAATCGATTAATTTTTGGAGAAAAATATGAAATTGAAAATTTGGTACATATGTGGCTGAAAAAGGAAATGATTGGCAATTGTAAATGGAAAAAAAGACTATTACCTGTGAAAATGAATGGAAAGATGTATACATTTGGCTGTAAAAAGGTTCAAAAATTAAAATTTGAACGTTAGATTTACAATGGGTGCATTAGAAAAGAAAAAAAATACAAGTAAGATTTTTGTAGGTTTGTAGGGAAAAGGGATCGATCGTTTAGTATTTTACATAGTTCAAGTTCCGGAGGCACAGAAACGTGGTCAGCATTATTTTGAGCATTCTATCAGGCGGCTGGAATCGCTGGAATCATGTCAGCATCCTCCTCGTCGTCTTCTCTCAACTCGTCATCCACATTGAATACATCTTCTGGTTCACCAACGCGCAGCATCACTTTGACTTCATTCATACTTCTTCCAAGGGTGATTGACACCGCTCTGCAGGCGATGTCGAGGAGTCCTCGGATTTCCAAACGGTACGCCGCTTCAATCAGAAGGAACACAATTCCATTGTTGTCGTTGAGGAATTGCGCGTCCCAGACAGGAATGAGCCGGTAGTCTTGGTCGGCGTCGTCGTGACGATGATGATGGCACCATTCAATGATTTTCTCGAGGATAAAACTAGAGACAGTGGTTTGAAGGGGTTGTGCGGAATCCTTCATGAATGGGTAGACGACTGAGAAGCTCTTGGATTTTTGGATGAGCCAGTCTTGAATGACGAAGATTTGTCCATCAGAGGATCGAATCTTGAAGATTGGCTTCCGCTGGCCGACCACCATTGGTTACTGTGCCTATAACAATACATTTGAGAATAAAATGGTGTTAAGGAACAAATGAAGAATGTGAATATGAATATGGTAAGATAGATTTGGGGGATAGGAAAAACGAAAAACGATCTGTGAAGGAAACATTAGAGGCCAAATTTGAGAAGATGCGTCTAATTGGGTGAGGTTGGAGGGAAGTGACAATTATGCTGCCCCACAGACCATGCGCAAAAATCGATAAAAGCCACGTTATCGTCGTCTTTCTGCGCAACGCACTATGTATGCATAATTAGTCCACCTTTCCTCTATCTTCTACCTCTCGCCCATTCCGCTTTCTCTCCTATTCAATGTTGCCTGACCTTTATAAGACCAACCCAATTGTTTGCGTACTGTTAGAAGGGGATGAGGCAAGAAAACGTCTACGGGTTAGTGGGTCGCGTTGGATTATCAATCCGGAACGACGCGCATGGTGGAAGAAATGTTTGCACCTATACCTAATAGTAATATTAAAAAAAATTAATAGGTATTGTTGAATTAAATAAAAAGAAAAACTGTGTAGAATGGGAGTTGGTGAACAAAAACTGAACAAACATTACACTTATTAATAGGGAAAACTGTTGAACAGAAGTTTGAACAGAAGTTTGAACAACTGTTACTTTCGAATCCTTCTAGCACAGAATTTGTGTTCTCGAGGATGGTCATTCTCGACAATCTCGACAAAAAATAGGCAAACTCATAACGCATGCCTTTATTGTGCAAATACAATTGTGACCCAACCTAAAAGATATAACAAAGCAGAAGGTAGAAGAGGAAGATAATAATCCTATTGTCTCTCCTCTCTAGTACGCAGCAGCTGCCCAATCAAAGGTTTTATGCGTTTTTTGTGGGGAAAGACCCTCGATATATCTTCAAACATCAGACAGAAGAGTGTTCTTATATCGTTTCGAGTACGTGATGAAAAGAAGGGACATATGTTCAGAATTACGTCACTGTGTTGAGTATTCAGGTATAAAAGCAAAGAAAATAAAGTAAAAGGATATGAAAACAGTACTAAATGACTTTTCTAAAACAAAAACAAAACCAGTATAAAAATTCAATTATGAAATAATCTAAACGGTTTTTCACATCACGAACTTCCCACATCGTTTCAAGGTCAATGGATAGGACTTGTCGATCTCTTTGACATATCGTTCGTAAGCTCTGTAAATCACATACATCAGGTTCATCTGGTTCATTTTTGTATTCACTAGTAACACAATTACCACTCACCTCTTTCGGCCGTATTTTTTTGAATGAGAGATCACAGATTTTGAGTACATCGTGTCATCTAGTTTGATGCCTTCGTGTACATCAAAAACATGCGAAAGTAGATTGAATGTATAGTTTGCACGGCATAAACTGTATATCTGTAGAAAAGTATAAATAGTAGCTGTATGCAAAGTGAAGGAAACGAACCAGAGACTGCATCACCTTAATTCTCGCAGGAAAGTAGTCAGCGTTGTATAAATCATTCCGGTGTAGAATAACTTGTACCTCCCATAAGCTACTTCTGAAAAAAGGAAAAATTGTCTGAAACGAGATTTTGAAAAATAAACCAATCAAAATACTAACGTATAAGGAATTTCCCATGCCACTATTTTATCCGTGGACTCAGAAACATTGAACCAATGGGAAATGTTTGTGATTTTGTGTCCTTTGAAGAAGAATTTGTGATGAAATTGAAATACTCTGGAAATAAAACTATTTATCTGTTTGGGTGAAGAATACTAACTTTTTGTTTTTGATGGCAGCTTGTAATTGCTTGTGGTCAGTAGGAATAGTGGTTTCGTTGGTTTCGAAACGTCTGAAATTGGTATGCACTTCAGAAGTCGTGACGCTTTGATATCTTTGTGTATAGTAAAAAAACAAATATGCTCAATATACGATACCGGCCAAAAATATATCATATATTGTCATTTTCAGTTGCAAACGTCCATCTTTGTGTCATAGAAAAACTAACAGTTTTACTATGACAACCTCTCATAGTTGAACATGTGCAACTAAAAAAGGCAATATATAATATGTTTTTGGCCGGTACTATAGACACGCAAAAATGGCCATCTAATCTTTAAACTTGGACAAAATTTAACCGATTGATTAAAATGTTATATCAACTCTTTTAAACGCAAATTTAGAAGATTGAGACGTTAATTCTCGTGCGACCACATTTTCAGAAGCCGTAGTCCATCTTTCCCCAATTTTTCGGTACCCGGGTTCTCCTACACTTTTTTGTTACCTAATTGGTCCAATAAGGCACGAAACAACAGTATGTAACTCAAAACGCTGACGGCGTTGACAAGCTGTGAACACGAATTTTTTAAATTTACGTTTCGCAAAGAATTTCAAAAATTCATAACATACCTGACAACCAACAATTTTTTATTTTTTCCATCAATCATTTTATTTGCAATTGGCTTGACTTTTTTGGCAAAATTTTTACTCATCACCATATCTACATCCGCAATGAAATGTATATCAGATTTAGCTCCATGCCTCGCAACATTCCTCATCAGATTACTGGGATACAACTGAAACGAGCCAGCTACTTCTCTTCTGTACTTCTCCCCTGAAATAGATATGTTTCAGTTTTTGCATGCAATCAAACTAATTACACATACGGTTTACTAGAAATTCCTTGCATTCTCTATTTTTGGATGCAATTTTTATCAGTGGACAGTTGTCCTGGAAAGCAGAGAGGCGGAAGGCAAAATGTATCGTCACCTGGAATGAGAAGATTAATTAGATGATCAGTGAGCTACTAACTCTTATCATTGACGTCTTTTGAAAATCAAAATTAGAATTGACTTTTAAAGCATAAACTCAACAAAAACGATGAAATGACCAAAGTGTGTTTTGGCAATTAAAAAATTTATATGAGTGTATTGCTGTGGCCAGAACAAATCATAAACGCGGTTCCAAATATCCAAATCGAACATATCCTTTATTTTCTACTATTGAAAATATCTATTAGCAGATTCTCAACTTTCAAATACATTTTGTTGCAGATACAGTATCCCCAATTTTTACTATGTATTAATTTTTCGTTTAACCAAAACGTATCGTAGTGAAACGAATTTCGACAATTTTTACGATCAACAAAATTTTGCAAAGTGAATTTTGAGAAAAGTAAGTTGTCTTTTTAATATGGTAATGTCTACCTCGCTAGAAAATACTTTTACGACAAAAATTGCCAATCACAAAAATAAAGATCTCGACTGAATCTACAAACCCAACTGAGAACTGAGTTCATAAGACGATTACTGAAAACATGACACGTGCTAAAAATTTTTAATTAAAACAGAGTGTTGCAATCTTTGTTACTAGTGCTCAAATTAAAGTAGGCTATTATTGGAATTACCAGTGATTTGCAATTTTTGAATGCTATTTATGGTGAAAAGTACAGTAATACTAAATGTTCACACTTTCCGCCGTTGCTATAGTTTAGTGAATTTTCTACGTCACTCAGCTCATTTTCCCAACTCCCTACTATACAGGCGAACCGATTTTTTAAAAACCTACGGAGAATGCAGATTTTGTGTCAAACAAATATAGAAAAGAAGATTTTTATGGTCAATAAAATTTTGTAACCATTAAAGTGAAATTCGAAAAAAGTACATCACTTGACAGTTTTTATAGATATCAGTCACAAACCTTCTTTCTAAATTCTTCGTCACACCGATGCACTTCAGAGATGTACTCCAATGCTTGTCTTGAATGGAAATCAACAAATAATCCCAAAGATATAGGACCATCCCAATTCGATGGTTTTTTCTCTATCATTTTCATCATTTCTGGAGTTCCATGTATAGCCAGAGTGATTGGTTCGAGACCATCTTCTCGAAACCTGGAATTATAAATCTAATGAACATATGATTAGAAAGTGAACTAACGAATCTGTAGCAACCAAAAAGTTGTATGCAACACAATACTCATCATTATGTATTTCAGACTTTATGAGTCCCTCATTATTCGTTTCCTGGCTTTCTCGAAACTTCCGTGACCAACTGGAACCAGTCTAAATTTGAACATTGTCAAAAGGTTTTCAAATTTTATGAAACTTACTTGAGTAAAACAAAAAATGTACAAAAATAACCCGAAAATAACGAAATAGTGCCACAATTGAGAACGAGGTCGTACCATCTGCGAGACGCTTGATATGACTTTGAAAATACAAGCGGTCTTCTTGCTAAATGTGAGCTGTAATTCAAAATGTCTAAATTTGGATCAAATGATGATCATTGAGGTCATTTTGTTGCTCGGCGGGAATATTTGAACAGAATATTGATAAGTGTCTAAATGATAAGAAGCAGCATGCATAGCAATAAAAATACAAACATGGAGTAGTAATGACACACCCAGAATAGCAAAGCAAAACACAAAATGTTCTAGATATAGTTATGAAAATGGATGGGGTGAATATACGTTGATTTGAAACAACTATTGACAATTTTGTACTATATAACTATTGCTGCTCCAAAAAATAAATGATATACAACAGAACCAGGAAAAAAAAATTCTAATAAAAGTGAATGTTTATAAAATATGGTTATCACTTTTCGTTTTTCTGATCTTTGAAAAGCAAAGCAAACAGAAAATGCAGCATTTCCTTCAACAAGGAAATATATTTTCAGTGAGAAGGATGTCGTTCGGGAACCATATCGAAGACAAAAACAAAACCTTTCCCTTTCAAAATTGAGTTTTTTCGACTACTTTCATAACAGGTCGAATATCTTTAAAATAAAACAAACTTTGATAAGAATTATTTCAGGTTTTAACTTTTAACACTCTCAGGTTTAACAATAATGCACACCATCTTAGAAAAGACTTTTTAAAAGGCAAAAACTTGGTTTCGTTTCTGATGTTTGACAATTAGCACAGGGTTACGTGTTGAATATTCAATTGGTTAGCAACGTGTGACGTTACATCGTTTTTAAAACATATCTCAGAACTATGTGAAGGAAAAAGGAACTTGTAGATTTTTATTTGTTTTTTTCAGTTGATGGGGCAAAAGGAACGAAGGGCGTTGTATTACATTTCATGGAAATGGGAATCGGGACGAAGAACATGAAATTATCAGCAATGAATCATCGGAAAAGATATAAGAAATAATAATCGAAATTTGAAAATTATTTTGAAAAATGCTTATCGAGCAATAGTGATATGAAAAATGATTTAGTACAGTAACGATTTTTTGGCGATTCTTCCTCTAGAATATTTATATCGTAGGTAATGTTTAAATTTTATGGGAAAAGGAATTGGGACAAAAAATTGAAATTAAATGATCAGGACTGAATAATCAAAAATGACCATAAAATCAAATTTGGGATTTGACAATGATTAAAAATACAAATAATAGTGATATGAAAAACGATTCAGTAAAATTAAATCAAAATCGAGAGTCTTGATTGTTTTGGTTTACTTTATGTTTACAACTCGACGTTTCCTCGATAAATTTGTAACACACTAACACGTTGCATTGGTGTTTCAAAATTCCACCGATTCTCATAAGTTACGTTGTGGTATGCTGGCATTGGAAGTGTCTTTGTGCATTCTATGGAACATTGACATTTTGCTAATCCTCCAATCGGAATGACCATATGATGTGGTTTAGGAATTGGTGGGAACACATCGATATGGCTGGAAGGTTCCTCGATATGTTTGAACTGAAAATTAAGATTGCAAGATAAATGCGCTCAGAACTACACTAACCGTTCTAGCACGTGACCGTTTTGACCATGGAATCCGTTGGAATGTTAAAGCATACTGTTCTTTTATATTGCGGAGTAGTGCAACACTTTGGTCAGTATCTGGAAGCGATTGAAGCAGGGTTTGAACTATTGTAGAAACTGGTTGATGTGCAGTTGGAGCTAATGTAGGTTTTGGTGTGGTCACTGTTGGAGGTACGACTTGAGTTGTTTTATTTTTATCATCTTTCTTATGAACATTAAGCGGAACAATGGTTTTGAGCCCTGGAAAAACTAATTTTGTCAGATATTTTCCGATCGTTTTCTTTCTCCTTCTGCTTATAACCAAAACATCTTGAAACTGCAATGGTCATATTTTGAAAAAAAAATTATGTTTCCTTAGCTATTTATCCGATGTTCTCACCTTTCATAGTTCAAGTAGTTATCTCAGCTTATCTCAGCATTAGAATTCTGAGAATATTTAAGTCGAAAAGTCATAAAACGTGGGTTTTCGAAAATGTGAATTAGACAAATTAGCACTGGTAGGTTGTATTATAAACGACGAATTATATTACGTGAGCTCTTGTGATTTCGCGTGTGCTAGACGGAGAGTAAGCCTATAATTATCATCCTCCGTATAACGCATAGCATTTTGTTTTCCACCCGTTGCGTTGACAACGTCCCATTGGGATGTTGAGTATTTTGAATTTTATGAAGTGGTAAGAATCTCTTTTAAAACTTTTAAAATGTCATGTGCTAGAATGAAAACGGTTTAAAATCATCTTTTTTGGGTCTTGGCTCCTGGTTTAGTGGCCCGCCTCAAGCTTTCTGGACGACCTACATTACCGGTCAATATGTTATGGACTATAGCCGTTTTTCGGTTGAAAATGTCTGATATCGAAAGTGTGCCATGAAAATACTGACAAATAGAATATGCTGTAATTGTTCTGAAGAATTATATCTTACGGTATAAAATTGATTTGAAGTGTCATCTGTTTACTGAAATCCCAAACCTCTATTTTAGAAACGTTGAAATTATAGTTCTAGTTATCGGTTTAGTCAGAGTTATAGGCTATCGTTATACAGTACTGATCAAAAGTTATGAACTTTGGTCGTTTTCAGTTGTAATTGTCCAACTTTGAGAGTGCGTCATGGTAATACTGATTGTCCCATCAATCCGATTTTAAATGAACCATACAGATCAAAAGTAGATCTTCATTTTTGTAGTTGACAACTTTTTTTGTACGAGCACTCCCTAGAGCTGTCATTTTCAGAGGACAGCTCAAAAATTTTACTATTTTTCACTGAAATTGGTCGATTCGAGGTAGAAATTGCTTTGTCGATACGTAGTCGAGCGCCGGTACAATAAAGGTGTCTACTACAAAATTGAAGCACCACTTTTGATCTGTATGATTCATTGAAAACCTAATGGGTGTGACCGTCAGAAATACCATGACACACTCTCAAAGTTGGACATTTTCAACCGAAAACGGCCAAATTCCATTATTTTCGACCGGTACTGTATCACATAACCTATAACTAAACCTCTAACTTTCACGTTTCTTCGCAGTAATTACAGTAGTTATTTTTATTGTTTCTTGGTAACCATTCTTTTCTGTTTGCCAAGAAATAAATAGAAGTTTGGGAATTCACAAAGACGACACTTCGAATCAATTTTAAACCCCAACAACGAGGTCTTTGGAATTATTACAGCTCACCATCTAGGTAGATCCGGCTGATGGTTTTTTAGAATAACTTTTTTCCAAAACAATTGATTATTATCTTAAACCAGCCAGAAATGTACCCGCATGTGGTCTAAAGCGCCGATCGGTTTTCAAAGCGCGCCAGTTCGGTTTTGCTCAGTTTCTCTTCTCTTCCCGTTACCGTTGCGGACATCGCGTCAGACAAACAGCCAACGTCCAATTGTCTTTTTTATATAAGAATGAGAATAGGTATTCAAGTTGCCGTCAGCTTAACCCGGGACATCCGTGGATGTTCTGCAATTTTTGTTCAAATGTTTTCTGATGAAAGTTGCTTATAACAGATATCCCAAATACCTATAATATGAGCTATCCCATTTGATATCATTGTTTTTTGAAGGAACCTTCTCAATAATAACCATCGGAGCGCATTGACCCGGATTGCAAGTTTGTAGCTCATAGGAACAATTATCTTCTCAAATTTCCCTCACCAGAGTTCCCCTTCTGCATCAACATCTTCTTTGACTTCTCATTTTTCCCCGCATCCCTTTCTTTCATTCACTTGCCTTGATTCTGGCATTTTTATTCATGATGTTGTGGTGTTGTTGAATGTGAACAATATATAATAATTAATTAGCTCTATTTTGTTATTGGAGATTCCGCTCAAAAAAAAAAATATATATATATTCCTTTCAATGTATCTCGCTCCCACAAATTCCTCCTCGTGTCATTTTTCATCTCTTTCTTAATCACAATATATCTGCCTAATGCACTTTTGTGTCACGAGAAGTCTTTTACGTCAATACTCACAGATTTTTGCTCTCGGTTCTCATTTCGTTTCCTATTTCATGTCCAGTTGGCAAATTACTCTTTCCATGGGTTATACTTCGACATTTACCAATCAATTCTCTTTCCCATTTTTCTGTTTTATGAGTCGATTGGAGCGAATTGATGACGACCGCTCCCCCTCCCCCAATTTTCTTCTCTTCATTCATTCTTCCTTTTCTTTCCTTCTCGCATCTTTTTCTTTTTGCCCGGCTCAGATTTTCTGTCCTCTCTGGCATTATTGGACTTCTTCGCGACACGATTCCTATTTCTGCTTGGACATCAGAAAAGTTAGAGTTGATATGAAATTTTAATACAAACTTTTAGAAAGTCATAACATTCTCTCTTTTCATTCTCTTGATTGTTCGGTATTTGAATTGGCAAACGTCTCTTCTATGTTGTCGAGAGGCTCAGAATCAAAAGTTCTGTTTTTGTCGATTTACAGTTAGTTGATGTGTTTTTTTCGACTCTTCCACAATTATAAAATATTCCACCGATTCTCATAGGTTATGTTGCGATATTCTGGCTGTGGAAGTGTCTTTGTGCATTCTATAGAACATTCGCACTTTGCTAATCCTCCAGTTGGAATGACAATATCATCTGGTTTAGAAACTCATAGGAACACATTGAAATACCGGGAAAGTTCCTCGCAGTGTTCAAAGTAAAAATAAGGATTTCAAGATAAAAGCGTTAAGAACTATAATAACCGTTTAAGTACGTAATAGTTTTGACGGTGGAACCCATTGGAATGTATACGCCTGTTGCTCTTCTACATTTAGGAGCAGTGGTACAGTTTGAGCAGTTTCTGATAGCGGTTGAATCACAGTTGTAGATATATTTTTGCGAATGAATATTTAGTAAAATCATGGTTCTGAGTTCTGCAAATGCTAATCGCATTACATATTCTTGGATAGTCTTCATTCTCCTCCTGCTTGTAACCAAAACATATTAAAACTGCAATAGTTCTATTATGATCTTAGAATTTCTCTCAATGTTCTCACCTTCCAACATAAGAATCCTGTTTGTAATAATGTTGCAAGTTATAAAGTCATTAAACGTAGGAAGTTTGAAAGTCTGAAGTGAAGCCGAGAAATTAGACAAATTAGTATTGGTGTGATGTGTTATATGAGACGATTTATACTCCTAGGGCTCGTCGTATTCTCGTGGTTTCGCGTGGGCTTGACGGAGAGTAAGCCTATAATTATTATCCTTCGCAAAACGCATAGAATTTTGTTTTCAACCCGTTGCGTTGACAACGTCCCACTGGGATGTTGAGTATGTTGAATGTTTCCTATGGAGTGGTAAGCATCTCTAGAACTTTTTAAACGACATGTGCTCGAATGAAGAGCAATTTTCAAACAGTCTTTACAACCATTTGAGCTGTCTAGACACTCAACATCTAGCGATCGTTCACTTTTACTTAAATATGACATAACTAGCTTGAATTGGGCGTTCATCACATTCAAAGTTTATTTTGGTAAAGTCTCGAAAAGCGAAGATCTGTTTAACAGGTGCTTGTATTTTTTGCGACAAATGACATCATTGCAAATTACCAGTAGCCTGTACATGTGTTCCATATACGTTTAATGGTAGGCGGAGCTTAGACACAATCCACTATAACAGCCTCAATAGAACCCTCTTCTCATTCCTTACTAGTTGTTACAATATTTTATTTATTTCAAGTTTTGATCTAAATAATTATGTTGCTCCAAATGGAAAATAATCCATAAAAAGTGAAAAGATATTTCAAACGAACTGAATAAAATCTAGCTAAAATAATAGATATTCGGAGCTGTCACCAAGGAAAGTTTGAACAAAATCACGCTAAAACTGCCGTCGGCCCAACCCGAGACCTTTGCAAATTTTCTGTATCACTTGATTATGTTTTCTAATGGACCTATTCTCGACCTATTCACAAGGTAGCAAAAAAAGCAAAAAACTATTTTCTACTACTAGCAAAAAAAAGTTTTTGCTTTTTTTGCTACCTTGTGAATAGGTCCATAATAAAAGTTCCACACAGTACCGGCCAAAAAGATTTCATATTTTGTTTTTCAGTGGAAAATGCCCAACTTGAAGAGTGCGTCATGGGGAAACTAATTGTTGCACAAAATAACTTTTTATAGGATCGTTCAGATCAAAAGTGTATCTTCATTTTTGTAGTTGACTTCGTTTTTGTAAGGACGCTCCCTAAATAGATATTGTCAGTTTTAGATGAAAGCTCAAAAATTGCACTATTTTTCACTGAAATTGATCGATTCGAGAGAGAAATTGCTTTTTCGATAATTAACTCACTAGTCGAGTGCCGGTATAATAAAGTTGTCTACTACAAAATTGAAGCACCACTATTGATCTGTATAATTTGATCTGTGTGAACTTTACTGAGTGTGAAGGTCAGAATTGCCACGACACACTCTCAAAGTTGGTCAATTAGAACTGAAAACGGCCAAAGTCTATAACTTTCGACCGGTACTGCTCTATAACAGATAACTTCAACTAGACCTGTAACTAGACCTTTTACTATAACATTTCTGCATATTAATAACAAAAATTGTCTTTATTGTTTTTTGGTAACCATTCTTTTTTTCCAGTTTTTCACAACAACAGACGGACCGGAAGTATGTATCTCATAAAGGATGTGTGTGACTCATAAAAACAATTTGCAGTTTCTCAAATTTTCTCCGCCAGAGTTCCCCATGAACTTTTATTGCACGTCATCTTTGACTTCTCATTTTTCCCCGCATTCTTTTCTGGAAAATTTGAATGTTAGTGTGAGGTTGTAGACCTAAAAAAACCACACGCCCCCACATTCCACTCAAAATTTTCATATTCCTTCAAATGCACCTCGCTCCCACAAATCCCTCCTTCATCTTCTGCCATTTTTCCTTTCTCTCATGATCAAAATATATCTGTCTAATGCACTTTTGTGTCACGAGAAGTCTTTTACGTCAATACTCACACATTTTCACTCTTGGTTCTCATCTTATTTCTTATTTCATACCCATTTGACAAATTACTCTTTTCATGGCTCATACTTTGACATTTACCAATTCTCTTTTCCATTTTTTTGTTTTATGAGTCAATTGGAGCGAATTGGTGACGACCCGCCCACTTTTCTTCTATTTCTCCATTCTCCTTTTTCTTCCCTTTTCGCATCTTCTCTTTTTTGCCCGGTCCCTCTTCCTCTGTCCTCTCCGAGCACATTGGGCTACTTCGCGACCCCGTGCCTCTTTCTGCTTGAGCACCAACAACAGAAAAGTCAGAGTTGATCTCAAATTTTAATATAAACTTTTAGAAAGTCATAACATTCTCCCTTTCCATTCACTTTGTCGTTTGTTATTTGTGATGGCAAACGTCTCTTCCATGTGGTCGAGAGAGGGCACCGGGTTCTGCCGGCCACGGGGAGCGGTGCCGCTTTTGCAGTCTGTGTCTCTCGCTTCTAGTAACATTGGAAATCTAGGGGGCGCTTGAATGGTCTCTTCCATTTTTTTTCCGTTTTCAATCGAGAGGAAACCGTTCTTATCGTTGTCTTCGAATAGGCTCCTTGAAAGTTGATACGCCTCTTCTCAGTCAGAAGAAACATAAGGCAGCTGTGTCTAGTCAACCTCGATTAGCTACATGCATTCCCACTCCCCCCACTCTTGCCCAATACATCATAGCAGAAATCAATAGGGGGCGCTCTTCCCATCGAACATTTGTTCTGTTTCCTTGTCTCTGAACTCGTGATCTTTCCTTTTTTCGTGTCAATAATTTCTATATTACAGAACCCACGGAAATGAGTAATCCTCGAGCGTCGTCTAAGAAAATTGAGGTCGTCAAAGGTGACGACGCGATTAAGGGAGTAGTTTCGAAAGATGAGACTCACATCCAAGAGCTCGTTGCCAAGGGCGACGACAACAAGGATGCGTCCAAAGGAGTCGAGGAACAAAACCATGACCCTGACTTCAAGACACTTGATGAGTTCCTCAAGGACAAAATCAAAGAGGCAGTAGCGGTGTCAATTGACTTGAGAACGACAAGCCCGGCAGACCTTGCCAAAATGTCTGATCAGCAACGAGAAATTTTCTTTTCAAAAAAGATCTCTACGATTTTCGAAGTAACCACTGCTCACATCCACACATTTTGTAATACAGTTGCCAACGAAGGAATCGAGCATTTCGAGAAGGAAAGGGAAATCGAAAACAAGGAAAGCTACTCGTATTCCGAGTTATACACTCTTCAATACGTCGCCAGAAATAAGGCGCACACTTCGGCCAAAGCATTTGTTGGAGCGCTGATGGCTGAAAGACTGAAGCAAGCGGGTCCATCTGTTGACTTGGCGGGACCTACCCACACCGTTGTTCGCTTTTACGTAAGTTGAAATAGTCGAGATAAGACTAATCTTGTATTTTTTGTTTGCAGGCTTTGGCAAGACTCGAAGATCACTTCGATGCTCTCTGCAAGAAGGAAGACGAGGAGTACAAAAGCAAGAACGTCGATCCAAACGGAAGTCCGTTCGACGAAACGGAGGAGCAGAAACTGGAAAAAAAGGAAAAAGAGAAGAAGGGAGACCGGAGAAGGGTTTCGTATATGGTCAAAGTGTGGAATTCTCTGAAGGTTGAGAATGAACAAATGTTCCGTGAGATAAAGGCTGCTCAAAGGAGGAAAGCACAGTCGGAAGCGGATCGGGGATTTCTGGAGGCAAATATTGTTCTACTCAAAATTCGAGAACGAGCGCAGATGGAAAATGCGAGAAACCGTGAAATGAGTGCGAGACTGCAACAAGCGGTTAACGAGATGGTGAGTTAAATTCATGATGTTTTTCAGTATTTTATCTTAATTCATTTCAGAACGCAGCAAACCAAATCACTCATCAAGTCATCTATCCGCCACTTCCACCACCGGACGCTCTTCTCTATCCAATGGGTTCCACGACAAGATGCGTCTGCAAGCCAGGTTGTCAAGTCCAGTTACAAGAGCCGTCATATCACATTTTGACTCCGGATGACTTGGCATATTGGGGAATCACCGAGGAGAGGCAACAACAGCTCAAACGAGGAGCCCCACGTTCACCACCTAGAAAATAATTGAAGAAATTTATCGAGTGATGTGTAATCTTATCCACGAAATCTTATCCAGTCCAGTTTTTATCCAATCAGCCGTGTGCCCCCCTTCCCAAAACTTAACTTTGACCCTATATCTCCTGTATTTCGTTCCCTTTTATCACTGTGAGTTTATTGAGATCTCGCTGAAACACTTCTTCGCCATGTTGTGATGAATAACCCCGTCTCCACTAACTCAAATTCTCGCATATTTTTTCGCATATTCTCACCATGTTCACCGTTTCTATCTTCACAGTAATCACCACTTCACACCAGATAAAAAAGTTGTTGGAAATGTTTTTTCATTGATTAGTCTAAACATTGATGTATTGAAACTTTTTTAGCCCAGATTTTCAAGCATTTAGCTTGTTTTGTGCAGGAAGCGTGAAATAAAGTGCATCAAATTCACACGACTTCTAAGTTAGAAGAGGCGTACCGCTCGTACGTCTGAAACAGTCCACTACATCTTTTGCACAGTTTAGAGCAATTGATCTACTGTTGATTATATTTAACAAAATTATCACCGAGGGCCAAACGCCATGCGCCTTACTCTCAAGGTGAACAGTGCCGTGTGGTGTGCACACCCTTTCCTCGATTCGCCTCATTTTTCTCTGTCTGCGTGTCTTTTCTCTCGCCTTCCTTGTTTTTTCCAGAGTTCTTGTTGTTGTTTGATCCTTGAATTGGCAGAGTTAACTTATTTTTTGCAGTTATTTCTCTGAAAACGGGCCTTTGAAAGATTTTTGTCTCGCTTACCGATTCGTTGTAAAAATCTCCCCCTTCTTCCATTTATTATCATCATTCGCTTTTTTCAGGGTTTATTATCACAAAATCACCGATGCCAAAACAACTTCAAACTCAGAAACAAGAGGACGTCCCTAAGAAGGAGGAGAAGACAGCCAAGGAGGACGAGCAAACGATGATCGTCGACAATGATGCGTGGGTTAAAGACCTGAAAGCATTATTCAACACCGAGAAAGTTCTGACTGCAACTCAACAGAAAAGCTATCTTTTTGGCCCAATGCGCTTAAAAGGACAACTTATTTCGGAACGAATTAGTCTCGCAGTTTTCATCCGCACCAAGATTTTTGGAACAGGAGTGGAATCGTTCAAAGAGCATCGAGACTTCACGTTGGAGAACTCCTCATGCACAAACAGACATCTACCTTCTCGGAAAATAGCTTAAGAAGAGGCTCAAAGTTTGATTCTAAAACTCATCAACAGTGCCGTAAACACGTCACGATCATTCTTCGACAAGGGAGTTGTCAGTCTATTGGAGTCTAGTCTTAGCCAGAATGTAAGTTGAATTTTTGAAAATTAGGTTCATAGAATAATCTTGCAGCTTGCCGCCGAGTTCGAGCAGTTTTACAAAAACTTCTGCAAGCAAGAAGATAATGTAAAAATTGACGGTGGAGAAAATGTTGTGAAAATGGAGATTGCTTCTGGAGAAGACGGCATTTCGGGTGAATCAGCATCCAAAGCAAAGGCAGAAGATGAGACAGAGAAGGCTTCAGTAATGAGTGAGGAGCTGAAGCTGAAACTTGAACAGATGGTGAGTTTAACCAACTAGCTAATATTCGAAATTGATAAAATCAACTTATTTCAGTATGCGTCGCTTCCACCGCAGCACGAACTTGTCTATCCGCCTCCACCACCACCAGGATCACTCCGTATCCCAATCGGTAAATTTGCAAAGTGTCAGTGCAAAGAAGGTTGCGAATTCGAGTTGGCGGAGCCGGCCTACGGATTCCCAGCAGTGAAGAACTTATTGAGTTCTGGATGATTCTTACTGGAGACAATAAGGAGAATGGCAAAAAAATCTGTCTGGAGAAAAGGACGTTAAGCGACGTACCGAACACTTTGCGACATGTTTCTTCTTCTTAACCGATCCTTCCTTTTTCAATGTTCTCTCATTTGTTTCCTGGTCAAAATGTTTTTTTGTAACATATTAAGCTAACTCGCATTCATCTTTAATCCATATCTGCTTTCCATCCAAATTATTGTATTTTGAACCCATTTTATTCCTAGATCTCGTGCTTCCCAGATGCCTTCAACACTTTTTCCGCGTGGTTTACTTGATCTTAAGCGTTTTGATGTGCTGAGTCTCGCCGTTGTTGTTCTCAAAACTTTTTTTATCTGAAATTTTTTGCTACTTTTAAGTTTCTTAAAATAAAAATCGAATTTTACCCTTTCACCCTGGTATTGTGAATAAAATCATTTTGGTAAATTTTACTCGTTTATTTCTAATTTTGAGAATATCTTATAGGACATTTTGGAAAGCACAATAGGAGAAGTTAACATCAAATCTCACTCATCATTTAATTGGACATTGTCGTTCGGAGAAAGTCCTCCCATTTTTCTGTTCAATGTGTGGGAATCTGTTTTCAACGCTGTTTAGGTGTAGGCTCCTTGAAACTTGATACGCCTCTTCTCAATGAGCAAAAACAGAAAAGAGTGGTGTTTATTTAACCCTGATTAGCTAAATCGGCCATGCGTGCCCGCTCCCTAACTCGTGCCGTCAAAAATTTGTTCTTTTTTTGTCTCCGGAACAGTTAGCGCAGCAAGAAAACATGATAATAATTTCGATAACTTCTGAGTTGCAACGGGAAAGGTCGGCCGGGCCAAAATTAGAATTGAACGATGAGTTGTGGTTGAAGTTTCCGTGTCGTCTTTCTCAAACGTAGGAGTCAATTTCGGAATCCCCTTAACTGTTCTTCACGTCCTTGCAATTTTGCTGTGATTTAATGTTTTACCTGCTCTCCACCTGTCTCTTACTGTCATCTTAGCGACTCAGATGCCGTGAGGAACATGTGCCGAGCAGGGAATGGAAACTACCATGGTAATGCGTATGCTGATAAAATTATTCAGGTATACAGTACGCTGGTGGTTCGGAAGCATTATTGTGACGAAGTGGTTAGGTGGACCGGGTTTTAGAGTCCCGTAACCGCCTCAAACCCTGAGCTGTTGTAGCCATTTTTATTAGAGTGCAATGGCCGATGAATGATCGGAGTTGGCGATCGGGTTGACTGGTACTTGGCTTGTCCGCGAGCCTTCTCTTCTCACGCATGGCCAGAAAATCACCCCTTATACGGAAGGAAGAGATACTCCAAGGTAGGAAGCGAAGTGATCGTGTTGGCATTTGTTGTATCGTTGACTTGATGCTGATTGTCCGACGACGAGTTGGTGTTGTGGGAGACGACGGAAGAAGTCGCCCATCCATTGAGTCCGTTTTGAGGAACGACTGAAAAGCGGGCGCCGCTTTCCAAGTTGGTGCGGTGGTTTTTCCACTCATGGGAAAGTTCCAGAAGGTTGCGGCAAGATATTTGTTTCACACCAGATAAAAAAATTGGCGGAAACGTTTTTTACTGATTAAACTAAACTTTGATGTATTGAAGCTATTTTGTTCCAAATTTTCAAACATTTCGTTTGTTTTGTGCAGGAAGCGTGAAATGAAGTGCACCAAATTTACATGATTTTGGAGTTTGGTGAAGCGCACTGCTCGTACCTCTGATTTCAGGTCCCCTACACAAATGTTCTCAACAGCGCGAAAATTATAACAAACATATCTGCCAAGTTTAATAATTTATTCAAATGGCTCTCGTGTACATTTTTGATGGAATAACTTACTCATGTTACCCTCCAACTTTTACAAAAAGTTTGGTATACATGCTCTCTCGAATATTAATGTTATCTGCTTAAACCTATAATGAATTCAATTTTTTCTAAGCAAGAACAGCTCGTCCCGCCCCATGCAGCCACGTCAATTCTCATTTTAGCGCTGTATTCAGTTTTCGAACCCACCCTATTTTAAGAGAGAACATCTGGAATTTGTGACTTTTTCATTTCATACAGAAGCAAACCATTATTGTTTTTGTTTTCATAGGCAGTTTTCGTTTGGCCCACTGCACGCGAACGTGTTGCGCAAGTGCGCTCTGCCTCGCTTCGATGAACCGTTTGCCGTGCTATTTGAACCTCTGCGTATGGTCCTCTTCATTGATTGTTTTGCGAACCGAGGGCCCAACGGCACCCGTCCTCCTCTCACAGTGTACAGTGCAATGGGGAGTGCACACCCTTCATTCTTTTCGCCTCATGTTCTCTGTCTGCGTCTCTTTTCTCTCGTTTTCCTTGTTTTTCATGAGTTTTGGTTTTATCGTTAGTTTGGTAGTTTTTACTTATTTTTTGCAGTCATTTCTCCGAAAACGTTTTATTCATCTGGCTTTCCAATTGAAACGCTTGAAATTTGGTATCCGCTCTCTGATTAATCTGTAAATCATTCGTAATTTAAATGAAAGTAAGACTTTCAAAAGATTTGTGTCATGATTACCGATTCGTGAAAAACCTCCTCCCACTCTTATTTATTACCATTATTTGTTTTTTTCAGGGTTTACTAGCACAAAATCACCGATGCCAAAACAACTTCAACCTCAGAAACAAGAGAACGTCACTAAGAAGGAAGAGAAAACCGCCAAGAAGGACATGAACGTCCCCAAGAAATGCTGTCCAGCGGTTCCCCAGCATACGATGACCGTCGATGATTCGTGGATTGAAAACCTCAGAGCAGTGTTCAACACCGAAAAGGTTGTCACAACAACTGAACAGAAAGGTTTCCTTTTTGGGCCAAATCCTCATTTGGAAGGCATTAGTCTTGCTGTCTTCATGCGCACCAAGATCTTTGACACAGCAGTTGAATCATACATAACACAACGAGATGCTATGCTCAAGAACTCCTCATGCCCACGGAAAATTCAGTTTTCCCGGAAGATGGCATGTGAGGAGGCGAAAAAGTTTATTCAAAGAATGATTAACAGCGCCGTTAACACTTCCCGATCTTTCTTCAAGAAGGAAATTGTCAGTCTCCTGGAGACTCGTATTGGTCAGAATGTAAGTTGAATGTTTGAAATTTAATTAGATTCATATAGCAATCTTGCAGCTTGCCACCGAGTTCGAGGAGTATTTCATCAACTTGTGCAAGCAAGAAGATCGTGCCAGATACGGAGGAGTGGCGAATGTAAAAGAAGAGGTTCCCTCTGGAAAAAACGACATCTCGGATGGATCAGAATCCGAACCCAGCTCAGATGAGGAGGCGGAGAATGCGCCAAAAATGAGCGAAGAATTGAGGCTTAAAATTCAAAAAATGGTGAGTTAAGCCTAGTGTCAAATATTTAAAATTGTTAAAATCAACTTATTTCAGTATGCCTCCCTTCCTCCTCAACACGAGCTGGTATATCCGCCACTACTACCTCCTGGAACACTCCGTATTCCAATCGGTGGTTTTGCCAAGTGCCAATGTAAAGAAGGCTGCGAATTTGAGTTGCCGGAACCAGCCTACCGCATTCTGAGCAGAGAAGAACTTGCTGAGTTCTGGCTGATTATATCTGGAAAAGATACGGAGAATATCAAAAGTGCGAAATCTTTCGGGAGAAAAGGTCGCTGAGGAACGTATCAAACACTTTACGACATGTTTTTTTCTTCCTAACCAATCTTCCCTTTCTCGATGTTCTCTCATTTGTTTCCTGGCCAAAATTTTATTTTTTGTTACGTATGAAGCATATTCTCATTTATCTTTCATCCATATCTGCTTTCCATCCAAATTTTTGTATTTTGAACCCATGTTATTCCAAGATCTCGTGCTTTCCAGATGCCTTAAATACTTTTCCGCGTGTTTTACTTGCTATTAAGCGTTTTGATGTGCTGAGTCTCGCCGTTGTTGCCCTTAAAACTTTTTTGATCTGAAAATCTTTGCAACTTTAAAATAATCAAGTTTTGCCCATTTACCTTGGTATTGTGAATAAAATGATTTAGTTAAATATCACTCGTTTACTTCAAATTTTCAGACCATCTCAGAAGGAATAGGACATTCCAGACAGAACAATAAGAAAAGATTACATCAAATCTCACTCACCTTTTAATTGCGCATTGTAGAACGTTGACATTTTCCGTTCAGAGAAAGTCCTCCCCTTTTTCTGTGCCGCACTCACAAAAAAAGACACCCCGCCGCACACTCTATCCTCACACTCCCTCACTCCAGCAAATACTGCGAGTATCGATTGAAAGCGTCGCGAGTAGTGAAGAATGTCAAGGAGAAATCCGGTCAGAAATGCTCGTTCCACTTCAAGATATTCGGATTTGAACGAACCAAAATCGGAATTTGGACAAGTAGTGAGTTTTTTGAATTTTAATTGCTTTTTTGAATTTAAAACCTTTTTATTTCAGCCCGACTGCAATTTGTTCGTCGTCGAGAGAATTCTGAACAAAAGAACCACTCGTAATGGACCTGAGTTCCTTATTAAGTGGAAGGTTTGTTGAGAGAAACACTTGTTATTTTATTTCTATTATTCTTTTCAGGGGTTCCCGGAGACTGACAGCAGTTGGGAGCCTAGGAAGAACCTTCAATGTGACCGGATTATTGAAGAGTACGAGCGAATGGCTGCGAGGGTTACTGGCCGTCGCCCTCAGTCACCCACCTATGAAAGACCTTATGAGACACGGAGAGGATATGGCTTCATTCGTGGTGACACATCTCAACCATCGACTTCTGCCGCTTCTGCACCTTCTAAACAACCACATGTTGATTGGGTCGGCAAGTCGGTGGTTCATATTCTTGGAATGACGAAGGCTCCTGGAACCATGCACTTCCTGTGCAAAATGAACGACGGCTCGGTCACTCTTGTCCCAGATCATATTGTTCATGAACGGTGAGTAATTTTGTTTGGATAAGGTTATTACATGAAAATAGGTTACTGCTCACCAAAGCTGTGCGGAAAAAAGACGGTAGTAAGACGTTTGTTTCGACAGCATGAAGCTGACTGCGATAAGACAAAGTAAATTAGTTGTATTGAAGGTAAAACTTCCCATCGTGCATAAAAAATCGAACATTTTACTTATTTGGAACCAGTACACCTAAAAAGCAGCTGAATTTCGTAGCTGAAAGTCGGAAGTTGGAAGTGGAAACTTTTTCAGGTCCACTGGTACCAAAAGAGTAAAATGTTGGAATTATTATTTTTGAAGGGTAGTTATTCCTTCAATACAACTAATTTATTTTTTTCCTACTGCTGTCAGGTACACATTTTCTAATATACTTTACTTCTCACTTCCCTATTTACTGTTCTGCTGTTCAGATTGTTGGGGTTGAGCATCTGTAAATTTTCTAGCTGAAATTCATTCAAAGGAAACAAAGCATACTTTTCGTTACAGATTCCCTAACCAGTCGATCAAATTCTACGAATCAAGACTTGTTATCAGTAGTAAAACTTTTGCACCAATCAAATGATTGTACTGCCAGTCAGCAAATGCTACATCAACGTCATAAAATTCAAGTCACCAGTACAAAACACCACCATGAAGCTTTACATCTTTTCTCTATGTATTTTTTTAATTGTCAGTCTCTAACCTATGTTGTGATATTTATTAATTTTTTTAATAACAGCAAATTTTTCAAAACTTTAAATTCATTCTCAAAGAAAATCTTATGCAACAACGTTGCGGCAATTCTCTTATGTCGCGTACAAGCAACTGACCACCGCTTTCAAAACATTTCCTCTTCACATCACGTGGAAGCATGAGATACTAGTGACAGTTTGATAAATTGATACCCAAACGTCACTGATGACCACGTTGCCTCTCTTACAATGTTCATTGCCGACGCAACATTTTTTTTATGCGAAAAGAAGGATTTTTTGATCTCCTTTCTGTTTTTTCGTATTATATCGTTCTGTGTTATAATGCTGGATATTAGAAGAAAAAAGTCTGTTCAAACACTTTATTAAAGTACTCAATTCACTTAAACCACTGAATTCCAAGTGTCACTGTCATCGCTAGAAGAATGCTAACAGAAGTCGCATTGTCCGGTTTCTTGACCACTGGCAGAAATGAAACTTGATTGCCTGAAACATTTTGAACTATCAAATTTTGTTATCACCCTCGTTATAAGTTGCAAATGCGCGATGAAAGATGAAATAAACTCACTACACTGACACAAAATGCCGGTTGGTGTGAAGTTTGCGGGGTTAATGCGAACCAAGTTGAATCCCTAGAATTTTGGCAGTAAGAGGAAAAGTGAAACTTAATTTCATTTTTTCTAGTTAAAACTCACAACAAAAGCTCCTTGTACAACATCACATGGTTCAGTAGCATCCCCCATGCCAGCAGTTGTAGTTTTATTTTCCAACCGGGACCACCAATTCCATTTCGACGAACAACCCTCTCTTTCTAAACTAAGCAACATACTGTGATCTTGCTAAAAACAATTTTCTCGTTCTATTATGTTCAAAAGAACCGTTGTTACCATTCGAATTCCGTATTGAATATAGTAACCTAGCAGATCCACGTCGGAGATTACGGCCAGTTGACACGAAGTAGCTGAATTCAAAAAATCGTTTATCGTAACGCGAGATCTGGTGCTGATCTATTGGTCACATACGATTTTTAGGTGAGAATAGAATCTATTATTTTCTTGTAAGTAGACTCACGATGTATTTTACTGAACAGAAGTTCACATCTTTCTGGAATTGTGTAGTTCCCGGTTTCATCTTGGACCCCGGCGTATATTGAACACTGCTCGGCTGCGAAATATGTATGAACACCTTCCGTTTCGCTGAACTTCTTGCATACCTGGAATTGAACATTTGATTTTTGCCAGATTGGTTGCCTAGAAGTTTTTTATTTGATTTTGACTGATGTTTAGTTGTAATGTTTCAGAATTGAATAAGTAATACTGATCTTGATAATATCCGAATAAAAATACACTCTCAAAACTTTTTTCCTTCCAGTAGGCAGGTTTAATGAAAGATTTTTGATTTTAATTTCTTTATCGAGTTGATAAGTTTTAAAGATTCCAACTTACCTCACATAAAGTGTTATTTTCACCACAAGTAAAACCATGACAAAGGTCAATACATAGGAATAAAAGTTGAACAGACAAAAAGCTTGACAGCCGCATTTCAGTCTTCAAACTTTCGAATGTCAAATGGAAATGAAATCTTAGTCGAACTTTCGAAGCGAATATATAATTTACTTTCAGTGTTACTCGGGCAACCAAACTTTTTTGCCCATTTCTAGAGAAACTCAATTATTTCTCTCATGCTCTTAAAAGTTGGGGCGTGTAACCTCATGTGCATAGTAAATCTCACGGCTCTTTTTAGTTTGGTTGCAGTGCTCCTGAATCATAGTCGTGGGCGGATCCGGATATCTGCATCCGGCGGAAATGAATGATGGAAAAGTCTAATAGCAAAAGTTTGTAGGGCGAAAAAAGAGAATTTGAAAACGGGGGTATTTCAGGATATTGGAAATCAGATAACTTGTCAAAATTCACCCCGGGTTCAAGAAAATGAAAATGAACCTATTTTTGACAAAATTTTTTGAACTAAAAAAAACTAACATTTAAAAAAATTAAATTTCTAAATGAATTACTAGCTTTCGATTGAATTCGGAAAAATAGTCAGAATTTTGACTTTCGGAAAAAAATTTCAAAAAATTTCAAAAAAATTTCGAAAGTTCCTCAAAAAATTTCGAAAGTTCCTCAAAAATTTTGTTCACTTTTTTTTGACCCGGCATGGCCCTGCCCGCGGTAAGTTTGGAAATGACATGTTATTTTTGGATAAACATGTTTTATGGACTGAAACGCTGAGTTTACTGTAAGTAGCAAAACTTTCGGCCAATTGGGAAAAATGACTGCGAGTTTAAGCAATTGAGAAACTGTAGAGCTGAAATAGTAAGCAACCAATTTTTAAACTAAAATGTCCCATTAACCATTCAAATATAGTTGCATAAACACTCTTTTTTACTTTTGCTCAATTTTAGTACTTTTTGTTTTCAGTGGTCACAGTTTTGAAACCTCAGTATGTGAAAGTGCAGACATCGAACCCACTTTGCACCGCCTTACTAAAATTTACGTTGTGCTGTGAGTTGTGTTTTTCTGACTCGATTTTCAACAAGATTTAAAAAAAAACAGGAAATTTGTCTTCAACTGACAGGAATCGACAAAACTTCTGGCATCCATCCAACTTTCTCGACCACTGCAATTTACATCCGTAAACAACACGTGTCTGTCAAAGAGAAACAAAGTTCCAGTGTCCTCAATTTTATCTTCAACTACAACATTCTTCAGTGTTGACTTTTCATTCCCCTCCATTTCTCTTTTTCTCTCAGGACGTTTCATTCAAAGAATAGGCAGGCACGCTGGTTTTGTTGTAGTATTGCGTTTGTTTACAAAATCGCAAAAATGCGAATTGCGATAAAAGAGTGATGAGAAGGAATCAAATGAAACGAGGGTGAGGGAGGAGCGGTACGCAACATTGTAGGTATGGTGGTTAGTAAAAAAGATGATATTTTTTCATTTTTTTTCAAATATTTGTTCTATGTTGTTTTAGTAACAGTTTTCGGTCACTCTCGGAATAATGTCAGAGAACGATGGGAGAGGAGGAGAAGGACTGAAATGGAAAAGAGAAACAAGAATAGGATAAGCCCAAGATGTTTGGTGTCTTTTTTTGTAGGAACATATGGAGTTTCAAGTGTAGTCTTCACTTTTTTCCCCACTTTTTGGGAGGAAACACATTGACAGTTATGTTCCTTCAAGCCGGGAACTTCATGGTCTTAAAGTTCCATTTTTGCGTTTATGTTTTGAAAAATATAGTGTTTTTAATATGGAATTTTTTTAGGAGGAAAAAAAAGAGTTATGTTCCGTCAAGTCGGAAACTTTATGATCTTGAAGTTCTATTTTTTGAGTTTATGTTTTTGGAAAAAAAAACATTTTGCTATTATTCTACTAACTATATTTTCCAAGTTTATATAACATTTGCATCCAAAATTTCGAAGATGCGACTTTTTTTAACGCTTTGAAACTCAAAGCGTTTTCTCATGCGAAATAAAAATTTGTGTACACTCGTTGTCGCAATTCGACCTTCTCTCTCATTACACAGATTGCGTAGGACACATTTTAGAACGTTCGGGATCTAGTCGAGAGATACGAAGACCCTGCGGAGAACATGGTCATCTCCTCTCGACTAATACCAAATAAGAGGTCCGCTGGTCCTTTTCATCGCATCGTCTCCTTCTTCTCTTTCATTAACCTATTATCTTTTTTCCCCTTTTCTTGCCCTTCTTCTTCTTTTTCATCTTATTCTTTCTTTTCTGCCTACTCTTCAGTCTGGTTTGCGTGTCCTGTCAATAGCACGTGCAGTCTATTTTCTCTCTTTTCTATTCAGCCTACTGCACCGTTTTTAGTCTCGCGCCCTCTTGCTCTTCCTTACTATTTTTTTATACCCGAGGGGCACCTTTTGGTCGACCACCAACTGCTGTGGCGAGGGATTTGTTTCCCTGTGGGAATTCGGTTTACGTGATTTTCAATTAGAGGGTGTAATAAGAGCAGGATGATAATGAGAGAGTATGAAAATAAGATAATTGAATAATAGAGTAATACTGGATTATAATAATTTGAGGTTTCCCCCATCTGTCGTCCTTCTTGTTTATTGGGTTCAATTTGTGTTTGCTCTTTTTCTGACTACAATATTCCGATCCTTTGTACTTTGTTAGTCTGGTTTTTCTTTTGAATTTTGAGTTTCATGATCAAAACAAAACATCTTATTTTCAGTAAGGCCAATTGATGTTCACAGCGGAAGTCAACCCTTCTCATATTGAAATATTAAGCCATACAGGTATGTTTTACAGTGTCTTGATCCTTTTTGTACGGTTCTGTTTAATCCTATATAAAAAATGAAAAAAAAGTTGATTTCCAAATAACATATGACAGTTTTCAGAACAATGCGTCGTCTGTGGTGATGCCGCCGACGGATTCCATTACGGTGTTCGGTCATGTCGAGGCTGCAATGCGTTTTTTCGGAGAGCGGTCACTTTCAACATGTCCTTCACGTGTCGGAGGGGTGGACGGTGTCCTGTTGATAAAAGTGAGCGCTTTATACAAATATTGATATGTAAAATTGAAAAACAAATGAGAACGGAGTACAGTGCTACAAAAAATTCTACGGACTCAAATTTCACTAATTTTGAATGAAAGTTACCTTAAATATTGTGAAAAAAGGGAAACACTTTTAAAAAATTGCAAGTCATGATAAAAATAGTTGTGAATTGAATTTTATCACGTTTGGCAATTGGTGGCATTAAAAAAGTATTTGTATTTTCCTTGAAAACTACGTTTTGCATCATTCAACTTTTTTTTCCATATCAATCGCATATCTATGAAGAAAAATCTCTCACTTTTTTATTTTCCAAACAAAAATTATAAGAGAAACCTTCCAGATGCTCGGTGTGCCTGTCGTGCTTGTCGGTTAGCCAAGTGTTACGCAGTGGGAATGGATAAGAAGGCAGTGCAACCAAAACGAGAAGTGACCACTTCAATGAGTGGGTCGTTCGATACAAATGATACAGATTATGACCTCCGGTTAGGTGGAACTAGGGTAAGTGCCTCTAATTGAAGACATGATTCGAAAAAATTAGTATTTAGACGTCGCCGAATTATGAGCTTAGCGATATGACATCTCCTGGATCTGCGTTCACTCCTCTCAACATAAATCTGGCAGTGAGTTCATTGGACATTCAAGTAAAACCTGCATAAACTGCATATTTCCCCCCACTTATTTCAAAATACTACCCAGGGTTTGAGCTTGATATAGTATACCAAATAAAAATGTTTCATAGTTCTTATTACAGGACTTCACACCCGCGATACCTCCGTCACCTCCAAGTGATTGCTCATTAATCACAAGACAAGTATTTGATTTCTCTGAGCAGAAACGGAGGAGAAGAGCTATGCTGTGTGGATCATTGGAGGAAATTCTATCGGAACAAGACATGGTGTTACGATCCCCGGCGTCCTCTGAAGATTTCACAACTATATTCCAAGCACAAATGGTACTGATGTTTGAATGGGTGGAAAAGTTACCAGAGTTTCGAATGCTATGTGACCACAATGATAAGGTATGTGCAGTTCAGAACCAGTTGTAAGCAGTTTTAAGCAGAAATGGCATATTTCCAGACCAAACTACTACGAGCGTTCGCTTTGAAGTACATGTTGCTAGACAATGTTTACCACACATACGAGCTGGGGTACCGAGATAGGGTTGGTGTTTTTGACTTTGATTCCGTTCCCAGAAAACCTAATAAGAAAAACGTTTTTCAGTTAGTACTCGTCAACAATAACTTCATTGTACCCGGTAATCCAGTTAATTTCAAAGGTACTGATGTTGTGGATGAAACTTTAATCAGGGAAATGTAAGTTTTTTGAATAATAAGCCAACCTGAATGTTTCTGTTTTAGAATGTTTGGTAACCGAATGCTGTCATTAATAACCGAATTGGTACATCCGATAAGTAGCCAGAACATGACCTATGGAGAGATAATGACAATACGAAGAGTGATGTTCTGGAATCCTGGGAATGTGCAGTTGTCGGATATGGCAAGAGCACTAGCCGCAGAGGTACGTTATCGGCCAAAATTATGTCATATTTTGCCTTTCTCAGTTGAAAATGCTCAACTTTGAAAGTGTGTCATAGTAATACTAACTGTCTCAAAATAAACTTTTTATGGATCGTTATGGATCGTAGACCTCCATTGTTGTAGTAAGCGACTTTTTTGTACAGACATTTCTTAGCAAGTTTTATTTCGACAAAGTAATTTATTCCTCAAATCGACCTATTCCAGTGCAAAATAGTGCGATTTTTGAGCTGTCCACTCTAAAATTACTACAGCTCTCGAAGAAGTGCCCGTACAGAAAAGTTGATAACTACAAAAACGGAGCTTTACTTTCAATCTGTTTGATCCATAAAACATTTCCTTTGTGGGAGAAATTGTGTACCTATGACACTCTATAGTATACTACGTGGACATTTTCAATTGAAAAAAAGCAAAATATTATATATTTTTGACCTCCAGCTGCTCTCCTATTATCAATGACATGCATCTTATCAAAATGGATTTCAGGCTTGTAACGTAGCGATGAAGGAACTGCAGCAGTACTTGTCATCTGAAGGAGTCGACGATATAGATGCAAGGATACAATTTCTGCTTTTGCTAGTTCCAGCATTCACTGTGAGTTTTTTTTGGGCTTTTTTTTGGGACCTGGGTGTCGTTGAGTGGCTCTGAATTTGATTATGGAAACGAGTCCTTAGAGATTCAAAGCTTCTAATCCATTTCGGCGTTTTCTCCAAAATGTGAATAATTCAATGAGTCCGTCCGTTGTTTCTAATTCATTTTTCTTCCCCACCCATAAAACAAATCCGTTTTGCAGACGCATCACAAAACAATGTATGATATTGTACGGTTGATACCTTCGTTTGGAAAAATGAGCGATTGGAATAATTTCATGGACGATGTACTAAATGGAGTGTGATGTGGAAGCCACTATCATATATTTCATTCGTGTAAATATACATCGCTAGTAGTCAACTATTATTTCCTATTATCTCTTTTCTAATTTTTACACTGTATACCAAATCCTACACAAACCAGTCAAAAATGCTCAATCAATCTAAAATGGTGTCTTCAAATATGTAAAAATCCACCTGAACTATCCCACTACGGTATTGTTTTATCTCCCTTTACTTGTTATTCTTTCATGTTACCAAATTCAATATTGTTTCAACTCCAGTCAAAAGTCATCCCGGCCATATTCTCCGTTTTTCACATGTATATTTTCAGTTTTTCACTTTGATGGAAAAAATTAAACTTCTTATCATTTTTTGGTTTCTTTTTCTTCTGTTTTAATTCAGGGGGTAGAAAGTAGGATGTCAATCATGTACCAACCAAAAAAAAACTGTAAGAGAGAAAGAGACAGCTCTAAAAAACAGCGAGTGATAACATTAGTCGTGTCTTCAGAGGCAAATTGGTTCTCCTTTCATTTTTGATTTTGTGCGGTGATAATTTTTAATTCAACAGTTCGAAAAACCGTATTCTGCCTAGTTTCAGACAGATTAAATATTTGATTAGTGGTGTGTTTAATGAAATTTACCTCCTTGAACTTCTTGATATGATAAAAAGGGTAATTCTAGATGGTCATGCCACTTTTCGCGTTTGATAATTCATAATTCATTTCTCCCTTGCTATTCACCCACACCATGTTTGGGTGGACGGTTGTCTGCGTCTCTTTGCCCGACCTCCCTCTCTCCTCTTCCCGCACTGTTTGACCATTGCCAGTGGCGGGAAAAAGGGAGGTGCACCAAAAAAACAACAACAAGAGGACCATTCCTCCTCAAAACGTCTCATTTTTCTTGTCCGTCTTTAGGTCATCCTGGCCCGCCTGTTTCACTGAAATTTGTACCCTGACATTCTGATCCTTAAATTTTCAGAATATGGTTCTTCTTCGTAATCTCTGCCTTACGGCCCTCCTCGTCGCCTTTGCCACCGCTACCATCGACTGTTCGCTCGAGGATACGTGCTTTGGTGAGCCGTACGACTGTGATCCCAACACCGAGTGCACATCTCTCTTCCACTTCGACACCTACGGAAACTTGCATCTCTTCTTGCGAAACTTCACCGATCCGAAAGGATACGCCGCGTTCGCAGTGGCTCGTCACCCAGATGAGACCATCGAGTACTTCATTTGTCTTCCTCGCCAAAAACAACTGCTTCGTGCGATCGCTGAGCTTGGAGAGTTGGTTCTGGTTACTGAAAATGTAAGTAATAAGAATGAAACTGTGATACTCATCACCCAAAAAAAACCTACTTTCAGAACCTCTCTGGCGTCGTCGATTCTCTTGAGCCCAGCTACTTCCGATGCCTTTTCAACGCTATCGAGCTTCCGATAGCATTCGAACGCGAGCAATTCTTCTTTGTGTCCAAGGGAACGTACGACGAAGTGCTCATCATTCTCGACGGTGTCCAATTGTACAATTTGGATCGCTACAATGAATCTGACGAGGACATCGACGAGGAAGAGACTCATCCAGTCGTTCATCACATTGGTTCCCCAGCTGTGTCACACCGTGTCGTGGAAGATTCTCGTTCTCCACGTCATCCCCGTTCCAGAAGTTTCCGGCACCGCGAGGAGGAAAACTTCGAGGAAGAAGAAGATCGCTCAGAGGAAGACGATTTGTCGGAGGAAAGTATCGAAGAAGAGCACCGCCCTGTGAGTTTTAAAACATTGTGTCCGGAAGTCTGAACTTCATTTTTTTGTAGAGTCACTCAAAGAGCAAGCGCGCGACTTACGACCCCGAAGAGATCTACGAGAAGGAAGATTATGAGGTTCCAAAGAGAAAACACAACAAGAGAAGTCCTCGTCACAACCAAGATGAGTACGAGCTGAAGGTTGTTGAGGAAGAGGACATGGAAACCGACGACGATTTGTATGATAACGCCAAGAACACCGACAACAGTTATTTCCTCAGTTTCTGCAAAGTCATGGTGATCGGATTGATGTATGGCGTTTTCTACGAACAATAATTCGTTTTTTTTTCTGTTTTATAGTTTAGAACTCACCTATTCTCACATTCCATTCCTGTACTCAAGCTTATTTCCTACATTTTCATTGTGATATATTGTGTCACAAAGTATAGACGGGTTCCTGGTTTGGACCACTTTTATTTGTCTTCTATAAAATTGTTGCAAGGCTGTATTGTTGTCTCACTCTTTCTTGTCTGTCTTACTCTGTCTTGTCTGTATTACTAAGTTTCTCATTTGATAAAAAGAAATCAAAATTTTGATTAAAAAAAAAAGAAATCCGTCGAGCCGGATTCGAACCAGCGACCTAAGGATACCCACTGACTCTACAGTCCTCCGCTCTACCAACTGAGCTATCGACGGCACGCTTCTCCTCGTTTCATGCTACCACTTTGTCCGCGGCGACGCGGGAGGTTTTCATGGAGGAAAAAGGGAGCGAGAGAGTGAGAAAACGAAAGGTGGTCAGAAAAACTCCGAAGACACGCGTTTCTTTGAAAACGACTGGTGAAGAGTTACACATTTATACTTGTTTTGAGTATAGTAATATAAAGTATGTATTCCATATAAAATATGAAAAAAGATTGAAGTTATCATTGTTGCGGGATCAATTGGCATGTATATGGTTTCGACGTCAACACCACTCCCCATTCCGGCGACAAATCAATATTCGATGTTGCTACAAACTCGTATTTTTGGATCAAAGCACTGAATATCAAAAACAGTTCCATTCTTGCCAACCCCTCTCCAACACAGTTCCTTTTTCCGATACTGAATGGGATTGTCTTTTCCAGTACAGCCTAAAATTAGACCTTCCAATATATCACTGTTTGATTCAAACCTTATCAAACGTTTTTCCGTCCGACTGAAGGTATCTGTCGGGGTTGAAACTGTTGGCGTCTTTGAAAACCGGGTCATTTTTCATCACCGACCAGATTTGGGCGAAGACTAATGTTCCAGCTGGCACATGTTTGCCTCTGATTAATGTGTCCTCGACGCCTGAAATAAGAAATAAGAATTCAGTCTTTGTGTCTATTTGAATTATTATACATTGATGGGATCCTAGAAAGGGTAGCATATTGGAACATCTTTGAACTTCATGGATGACTGCTTGGGTGTATGGAAGGTTTGGTTTATCTGCCATTGTAGGTAACCGAGATGTTCCTACATTTTCCAGTATTTCTTTACGAACTTTGTCTTGGATTTCCGGATATTTCATCATATACGCTAAATGCCAACGAAGGGAATTGGAGGTGGTTTCCATACCAGCTAGCCAAAAGTCAAGAACTGATGCACAGAGGTTTGTAACACTGGAATTTAGTAATAGTTTTAAAAATATGATTAGTTACTCACTCAAGACCGGGATTACCAGTTTGGCTCATTTGCTGCATGTAAGCGTGGACGAAGTTCTCAGGTTCACTCACTCCGTCATATTTGTTCAACTGGTTCGCAACTTCCTCTTCAATGAATGTTTGGTACTGAAAATCGGAACACGAGTTTCTAACATTACCAAGTAACATACCGACGATATATTATTCTTGATGTTGTGATACCCATAATCTCCTATAATTGGCAAATGACGCATCCATGGGAACGCCGAAACCAACAGAGGCATTTTCCCTTGAAGATGTCTCAAATGCTTATCCACAACCCTCACAAAAGTCTTAAACTTTTCCGAGTCTTCATACTTATAATGAAAGCCGAATAGTGTTTCATTGATCACATTTCCTACGCAAAGTTGAATTGGCCAGAACATATCAACATTTTTCTTATCAGTGATATTTTCCACTTGAATTAGCATCTCTTGTACCGATCGGATTACTTGTTCTTCCATCAGATTTCTTCCCAACCCGAAATCACGGAGAATTTTGAGCGATGTCCTTCTTTGAAGTCTCCAATGGTCACCATCAGACGCCAGTATCCCAGTATGGTCATGAACGGGAAGAAGTGTCTCCGGGGAGCGATGAGCCCGATATGTGAAAGTGTCACCTATGAGAATAATAATTTGAATTTATCTATAAAATTGAATAAATCTTACCTAAGGTGACAAACGCTTCTTTGACATGCTCATAATCTACTAATACTATTGCGGGGAATGGAATCCATACAGTAAAACATGGCCCATAGACTTTTGCCATCTCGTCAAACCATAGTTGAACATGATCAGGAGGGAACTGGAAAAATAAAATTAAGAGAGGCAATTTTCAAAAAATCAATAACAAACCTGATGAATATTTCCGATGAATGGTAATGGAAATGGTCCCTTTGGATATTTACTTACCTTCCAATAGAAATGTGTTATATACAATAAAATGAAAACAACGAATGTAATGATGAAGACAGACATCAGAAGAATAAAACTGTCTCGATGAACTAAACAGGTTTCCTACCCGTCGGTTTTATAAGGCGTTTTCTGATTTGATAAAATTGCGTCATTGTTGACAAATTCGTTGACCTCGACCAACCTTTAGACACAATGTGGTTTATGAATAGGTGACTGTTTGAACTAGACTCTCGGGAACAAGGTAAGAATGATTTCTGTTTGAGAAAGAACAAAAAAAAACAAAAAACCAAAGGAGTGTGTGGGAAGTGTTTGGGCAAATAGAAATTTCAGTTTTGTTGAGATGAATTCTTTGTTCTTTTGTTCCAACTAGAAAACAGATTGGCAGATAACTGAACATAACTTATTATGCTGGTCTTTTGATTTGCATCACTTTGCTATCAGTGAAAGGAATAGATAGCCTTTGTAGTTTTCATGACTGTGATAAGTTTCACTCTATTTTCAATTATAAAAAACAAAAAAACCTGTTTATTTTATTTACAACATTAATAATAATAGACTTTTAAAAGTAGTTTAGAGTATTGGTCAATTATTCAGTTTGTGGGATGAGTTGGCACGTGTATGGCTTTGTAGTGAGCACAGCTCCCCACTCTGGGGCCAGATCAACACTAGCATTTGGTACAAACTCGTATTTTTGGATCAAAGCGCTGAAGATCAAGAAAAGTTCCATGCGAGCCAATCCTTCTCCAACACAATTTCTCTTTCCGATACTGAATGGGATTGTTTTTTCAAGGACTGCCTGAAACGAAATTATTTTTAGAATAGAATGCAACTAATTACCTTGTCCATAGTTTTTCCATCCTTTTGCAAGTATCTTTCCGGTTTGAACTTGTAGCTTTCCTCAAAAACAGAGTCATTCCTTAAAATAGACCAGATTTGAGCAAATACGTTGGTTCCAGAAGGTATATTCTGCCCTTTCACCACAATATCTTCAACACCTAAAGAAAAAACAACGTATGCTTCAAGAAAAACTAAAGCAACTGACTTTTGTGTGTTCCTAGCATTGGAACCATATTTGAATGTCTTTGAACTTCATGAATGACTGCTTGAGTGTACGGCATATTCGGCTTGTCAGACATTGAAGGTAGTCTCGAAGTTCCCACGACATCGAATATTTCTTTACGAACTTTGTCTTGGATTTCCGGATATTTCATCATATAAGCCAAATGCCAACGGAGAGAGTTGGATGTGGTTTCCATACCAGCTAGCCAGAAGTCGAGAACCGATGCACAGAGATTTGGCATACTGTAAACAATATCTCAATGTTACTATTCAACGTTAATCGACTCACTCAAGTCCTTGATTTCCTGATTGTTTCATTTGTTTCATGTAAGCATGAACAAAATTATCTGGCTCACTTTCCCCGTCGTATTCTTTGACTTGACTCGCAACTTCCTCATCAATGAATGTTTGGTACTAAAACACCTTTCTCGTATAAATTTTAAAAGCATTTGAGCTTACTTGTTCGATGTTTCTCTTGATACTATGATATCCGAGTTCTCCAATAATTGGAACATGACGAAGCCATGGGAAGGCAGCAATTAATAGTGGAATGCGTCCTTGAGCAGTCTTCAAGTGCCTGTCCACGACTTTTACAAACGTTTTGAATCTCTCTGCATCTTCATATTTGTAATGATATCCAAACAAACTCTCATTAATGACATTTCCAACACAAAGTTGAATTGGCCAAAACATATCGACATTCTTCTTGTCAGCAATACCTTCCAGCTGTGTTAGCATTTCATGCACAGATCTCATCACTTGTTCCTCCATCAAGTTTCTTCCCAATCCAAAATCTCGAAGAATCTTCAGCGATGTTCTTCTCTGAAGTCTCCAATTTTCTCCACTGGAAGCCAACACACCAGTATTTGGGTGTGGTTGCAAAAGTGTCTCAGGTGGACGGTTCGAACGTTGAATGAATGCTTCGCCTAGAAAATTGACTTGTTAAGCAACATATAACTTCATAGCTTAGAAACTTACCTTGTGTTACGAACGCATCTTTCAGATATTCATAATCCGTGATCACCACTGATGGAAGTGGAGTCCATAATGTGAAACATGGTCCATATTTTTTGGCCAAATCGTCGAAGTGGATATGGATGTTTTTATCGGGAAACTGAAAAGCGATATAAATGTTTTAAGGGTTTGAATTCCATTTAATCTAACCTGAAGCAGATTTCCCAAAACTGGAATAGGAAACGGTCCCTTCGGGTATTTTGTCACTTTCCAATAGAAATGAACAATATAAGACGTGATGAACACAAGAAAAGCAACAATCAAAACACTCATTTTGAGTAGAATATAAGTGACTGACCAATTCTCAAACAATCGTTTTATATAGAGAAGACTCAATAGATATAGTCTCATCAGTGGTCATGATGGTTACATTAACTACGAAAGGCCATCTATTTGTTCGACCGACCATCTGAGAAAAACCAGGTCTGTGGTTTATGATTCTATGTTTTGTGTTTAAACATGGGTTATCCGGCTTTCAACTAGAAAACATAACTTAATTTTGGCCTGGAACTCTGTACACTACTTCTCACGTCAGGCTGTGATTTGTGCGACATGAGATAATGACACTACGTTAACTACATTTTGTTTGGAAATATAAATGATCTGTAGAAAATATCAATTAGTAGTATCATTTTTTGTCAATTACTAAATATTTGGAGATGTTCGAAAAACCACTTCGATAATTTTCTGTTGACCAATTATTTCAAAGTTTTGTTTTAGATTAATTCTGAAAATAAATTTGTTGAGATAACTTTCCGTTAAATCATTTAGCAATTTTTCGAATTAGAGCCCGATCCAGTTTTAGTATTTCTTTTTCATCCAGTTCAATTAGTTTTTGTTCCAATAGTAATTATTTGAAAGAGACAATTTGATTTGAATCAATCACGGACTAATTTAAAATACCTGATTCACTGGTTTTAGGACGTTGTCTGCATTAGGATTGTTTTCCAAACTGTTCTAATTAACTTTCATGACGTTAGACCATACTTTTTTTGAATGTTCCGGTTTGAGATCAATCTTGTCATTTTATCACTTTTAAAACAATTCAAATGTGACGGATTATTAGACAAACTGAAGATTTCGACGTTGTTCTGATCCAATTTGATAACATCTAAATTGATGTGATCAAACTTCCTGATAATGATTGAATGAGTTTGAAAGTCAACTTCGTAATGCTAAAATACAACTTTATTAAAAAACCAGCCTGTCTTCCTCCGCCTTCGGCGGTTAAGCCGGCTGGCCTCTTCTCATTTACGTGGCCACCTCTTTTCAATTGTGCCCGCTTGGCCGAGTGGTCTAAAGCGGCGGTCGTGTCCAAAGCAGGCTAGTTCGGTTTTGCTCGCTGGCATAGTTTCTCTTCTCTTTCCAAAACAGTTGCGGACAGCGCCTCAGACAAACAGTCAACGCCCAATTGTCTTTTATATATAAGAATGATGTTCTAATTTATTCAAGCAGTTCATAAACATTTATTTATTTATATACAAACAGTGAACATTATCCAATAATTATGCAGCTTGTGGAACCAATTTACATCTGTACGGATTGGTAGTGAGCACTGCTCCCCAGACAGGAGTCAAATCAACTTTAGATGCTGGCACAAACTCATACTTCTGAATCAATGCACTGAAGATCAAGAAAAGTTCCATGCGAGCCAATCCTTCTCCAACACAATTACGTTTTCCGACACTGAATGGGATGGTGCGTTCCAAAACAGTCTGAATAACAAGTTTTATTTTCTGATTCACTTTTTATGTTTCCTACCTTGTTGAATGTCTTCCTGTCAGAAAGGAGATACCGGTCTGGATTGAACTTTTCTCCGTCTTCGAACACCTTGTCATTCTTCATAACTGACCAGATCTGTGCAATCAAGAATGATCCTGCTGGGACTTTCTTCCCTAGAACAGTCGTATCTTCAACATCTACAAATTGAAAAGTATGATAAATTGGCTAATTACAAGTTCACTTACTTAAATGAGAGCCCAAAATAGGAATCATGTTGGAGTGTCTCTGAACTTCATGGATAACCGCTTGCGTGTATGGCATATTCGGCTTGTCAGACATTGACGGTAGTCTTGATGTTCCCACAACATCAAATATTTCTTTCCGAACTTTGTCTTGGATCTCCGGATATTTCATCATGTATGCCAAATGCCAACGGAGGGAATTTGAAGTGGTTTCCATACCAGCTACCCAGAAATCGAGTACAGATGCGCACAAGTTTGTCATGCTGAAATGGATTTTTAAGGTTTGGTTTGGTATAATTAACACCAAACTTGTTACGGCCAAAATTAGAATTTTTCCCTTTTTAAAGTTTTTTTTTTGGAAAATGTCGAACTTTTGACGATACTGCAGTATTCAATCATATGCTAGTTATGTATCGAAAAACTGGATTCTTGAAATGTAGAATCTCTAGAAAATTCAAAAAATTTGATAAAAAATTAGGTTACTTTTCTTGAAACCGGGCCGGCCGGACCGCGCCGGGCCAAAACTTGACAAGTTTGCTTAACACTCACTCTAAATTTGGATTTCCAGCCTGCTTCATCTGTTTCATGTAAGCATGGACAAAGTTTTCAGGTTCAACTTCTTCATCGTATTCCTTGATCTGTGTTGTTACTTCTTCTTGTATGAATTTGTGATACTAAAAAACAAATATGAGGTACAAACAAAAACAAAACAATTCAACTAACAGTGTCAATATTTCTCTTTAAAAAATGATAACCCAGTTCACCAATAATTGGAAGATGTTTCATCCATGGAAATGCAGCAACCAGAAGCGGTGCACGGTTTCTCACATTCCTAAGATGAGTATCGACGATTCCCACAAAATTTTGAAACTTTTCAGAATCTTCATGTTTGTAGTGGTACCCAAATAAACTCTCGTTGATTACATTACCAACGCATAGTTGTATTGGCCAGAACATATCAACATTCTTCTTATCAGCAATACTTTCCAGCTGTGATAGCATCTCGTGAACGGATCTCATCACTTGTTCCTCCATCAAATTTCTTCCCAATCCGAAATCTCGAAGAATTTTCAACGAGGTCCGTCTTTGAATTCTCCAGTTATCCCCATCAGCTAACAAGACACCAGTATTGACATGAGGTTGCAATAGAGCCTCTGGCGGAAGATGTGATCGATATGTGAAAGTTTCACCTGAAAATAGTAATACATTTTCACTCAAAAACTTATTTTTCTATACTTTGTGTAACAAACGCTTCTTTCACATGCTCATAGTCAGTTACAACAACTGATGGTAGAGGTGTCCAGATAGTGAAGCATGGACCATAGGTTTTAGACAAATCATCAATGTACAGTTGGATGTTTTCAGCGGGAAACTCAAATAATTCATTGTATTATAAAACTGGATATAACAATAAGTTACCTGCAGTAAGTTCCCAACAAACGGCAATGGAAATGGTCCTTTCGGATATTTGCTAACTTTCCAATAAAAATGAACAATATACGCAGTGATGAAGACAAGAAATGAAACAATTAAAACACTCATTTTGACTGATGACTTGTAGTTGTTCTTTCAACCCCTTTTATACAATGGTTGTTCATTTGATAACATCGCGACAGGTAACATAGACCACGGCAACTACAAACTCCTTTTGTTAGTACTGCCGGTCGACTGTTACTAATGTCACTTACAGTTCAAGAAAAAAATAAGAAAGGATTAACATTTCATCAACTGAATAGTGTCTACCAAGAGTATTTATATCTTTAAAAAAGTTCATATCTTCAATAGGCCGCTCTCATTTCACATGTATACGGCTTGATAGTGAGGACTGCTCCAAAATTGTAACTCATGTCTACTGGCCCGTTTGCAACGAACTCGTATTTTTGAATCAATGCAGTGAAAATCAGAAACAGTTCCATACGAGCCAAGCCTTCTCCAACACAACTTCTTTTTCCGAGACTGAATGGAATAGTTTTTTCTAGCACAGCCTGGAAATTGTTATTTTAAAATAATAACTAATTCAAAGAACTCACTTTATCAAACGTTTTCCCATCAGCCAATAAATAACGGTCAGGGTTGAAACTCAATTGATTGGTGAAGGTGGTGTCATTTCTCATCACAGACCAAGTCTGAGCAAGAACATTTGTTCCTGCTGGTATTTTTTCGCCGAGAAGTTCTGTGTCGTGGACACCTGAAATGAAAAATTGAACAATTTTTATCAGGGTTTGAAAATTCCGGGACGGGCCGACTGAACAATTTTCCTTAGCCCGGCCCAGCCCTATCGGCCTGGTTCCTGAAGAAATTTGAAATTTTTTGTAAAATATTTTTGAATATTAATAAAAACACAACCGTACGAGAGAATTTTGACTATTTTCATGAAAAATTTTCAAAAAATTCGAAAAAATTGTGAAAAAATTGTGCACAGGCCTGAAATTTCCGGCCTGAAATTTCCCAACCCTCATTTTTATAGTCTAGAAACCAACAACAGTTACTTACTCTGGTGGGTTCCCAAAAACGGGACCATATTCGAATGTCTCTGCACCTCATGGATAACTGCTTGAGTGTATGGCATACTAGGCTTATCAGACATTGATGGTAGCCGAGAAGTTCCCACGATATCGAATATTTCCTTACGGACTTTATCTTGAATCTCTGGATACTTCATCATATAAGCGATATGCCACCGGAGAGCATTCGAAGTGGTTTCCATACCAGCCATCCAGAAGTCAAGAGCACATGCACACAAATTTTTCATGCTGAAATAGAAAACTTGTTTATTTTTCAATTAAGAAAAACTTACTCCAATCCCGGGTGCCCCGATTGTTTCATTTGTTGCAAATAAGCATGCACAAAATTGTCAGGCTCACTACCTCCGTCATATTTTTCGACTTGCTTTTCAACTTCTTCCTTAATGAAGGATTGGTACTGAAATTTGTTTCTTTATACTCTTAGTTTACTTTGTTGGTTTTACTAACCGTTATGATATTTCTCTTAATTCTATGATATCCAAGTTCTCCAATGATTGGCAAGTGTCGGAGCCATGGGAATGCAGAGACACAAAGTGAGCATTTCCCAAGAAGAATCCGTAGATGGTGGTCCACAACACCAACAAATTTTTTGAATCTATCGCAGTCATCGTATTTGTAGTGGAATCCGAATAAGAACTCATTGATGACATTCCCAACACAAAGTTGGATGGGCCAGAAGATTTCAGCCCTCTTCTTGTCAACACTCTTCTCAAGTTGCACCATCATTTCTTGTATAGATTTCACAATTTGCTCCTCCATTAGATTCCTTCCCATTCCGAAGTCTCTAAGAATTTTTAGTGATGTTCTTCTTTGAAGACGCCAATTATCTCCACTTGAGTTCAGAATTCCAGTATTTTCGTGTGGTTGCAAAAGTGACTCCGGTGGGCGATGCGCACGATATGTGTATGTTTCTCCTGGAAATATAGGGCAGTAGAAAAAAAGAACAAAAGATCAAAAAAAATCGGTGCCTCATGCTGGAATCGAACCAGCGACCTTCTGTTTACTAGACAGACGCTCTGCCACTGAGCCAATGAGGCGCGTGATATTTCATTGTGTTTCGCTATAGAAAAACCTACCTTGTGTTACAAATGCGTCTTTGATGTGGGCATAATCAGTTATTACAACACAAGGGAGAGGCGACCAAACTGTGTAACAGGGTCCGTAAATTTTTGAGAGATCATCGAACCAAACTTCAAGATTCCCATCGGGAATCTAAAATTTGTCAATAATAATTAAACATTTAAACGTGTAACCAAACCTGATGCAAATTCCCAATGACTGGAAGAGGAAATGGTCCTTTCGGATGCTGTCTGACTCTCCAATAGAAATACAAAACATATATAACAGTGATCACAATAAAAGCAATGATAAGAAGTGACATTGCAAGACGAACAGTTTTTTCAACTAGACTCTATCTTTCAACCAGATTTTTTTGTTTATATAGGTAACGACTTGTCTCATTGTGATCACAAACCACATCATGTTTTCAAAACCCACTGGAGTTTGTGTCATAATAACTATCGTTTTTTGAAGATTGATAGATCATTGTTTCTAAATAGTAATGCAAATGGCGTCGAGAATTTTCGAATAAGAAGTCATGCAATCTAATCAGAGAAGTTTCGAATAAGTTAGAAAAAATTGTTTTAGGACTTCTTCCCTAATGGACCTTTTTTTTTGTAATAACTAAACGGGAAAAACCAAAAAGAAATCCGTCGAGCCGGATTCGAACCAGCGACCTAAGGATACCCACTGACTCTACAGTCCTCCGCTCTACCAACTGAGCTATCGACGGCACGTTCATAGGTGCGACTAGTGTAAACATGAAAGTGGCGCGGCGGTGTGTTTGAAAGAGAAATATGAGCGCAGCGATGCGTGTGGTAAATTGGAAAAATTTATGGATGAAAGGATAGTTTCTAAAAAGAAAACCGAGAATTAGTATTACTATTACTATCTACAGTACCGTTAAAAAGATTATGAATTTTGGATGTTTTAAGTGAAAAATGACCAACTTTGACAGTGTATTTCGGTGTTTTTTCAATAAACATAATTTTGTACGGGCTCAACAGAGCGAAAATATCACATCATTTTTGTAGTTTACCATTTTTTTGTAGGGACACTATCTCGAAGGGAAAGCTCTAAAACTTCGCTAATTTTGCACTAAAATCTGTCGGTTTCAGGGAGAAATGTCCCTACAAAAAATGATCAACTAAAGAAATTATGTGATATTTTTGTTCTGTCCAACCCATACATCGAAATACACTGTCAAGTTGGACATTTTCCACTGAAAACAGTCAAAATGGATAACATTTTGAGAGGTACTATTGTTTTTTTGTTTTTTTTTTCTGATCTACATAGTAACGCTTCACAGTTAGCTAGTCGCGGACTGTAATGATGTGATCATTAACCTGAACCTGGACTTGCACTATATTTTAAAATGTTTGAAATTTCCATTTGAATGATCTCATTAGCAACTTCTTGGAAACCTATTCTTACTAAAACATCCATTCGTTTCCAACTGAATAAGCAGAATGATGATGTTAGAAAAACTGTGATTTGAACATTCTTCAAATATTATTCATAATTTTAAAACAATAATAAATTAACATTTCTACTAATAAATATAACTTATTTAGTGAAAGCATTACTGGTTCTTGTTGGCTCTGTCTCTTTTTTGATCCATCTTGTCAACTGTTTGCGAAAAGGTGTCACGAAGTAAACCGATACGAGGGGATCTATCATAGTAGGTAGGGCAGGTACCAGTGTCAAGAAAAACTCGAGGAAAAGGACTTCTTTCCCGGTTATCAAGCAATAGTAGTATAGTATGTAGATCGGCACGTAGAAAATGTATGGGAGTACACATTGAACTGATAGTCCCTTAAATGAGAGAACAGTTAAATGCGAAATCAGTTAGTTTACCATTATAAAACTTTTGTATAGTTGCTGTCGAGGAACAGACATATTTTCCATCTGATGATAAATTTGACGCAGTGTTCTTCTGGAACAGATTATTAAATAAAACTATAGGACAACTAAGTGATACTCACTTCCTGCAGTAATAGCTCAGCGCTGGTATGGTAATGATACAACCAGTGAAAATAAGTAGATTCAACGTGTTTGGTATTTTTGAAAAACTAAGAAAAGCAATAGCTATGTAATCACCACTGTTGTACAGAAACGTGTTTACGAGATGTAGTTGTTCTTGTGCCTCCCAAGTGAGTATTTGAGTTTTGATAATTATGACGACAAGAAAGTTTGATTGTAAGAACAGATATGTGTTAGGATAAAGTACCATTGATAAGAAAAATGGGCAATAGAACATCAGGTATGTCTTAATTATTTCAAACTTGCTCATCTGAACCCCTTTCACCATTCTGTACTTCAGAAAAAATGTTCCATAGATTGTAAGAGCACTTGCCATTGCACTCAACTGAAAAAACACCTTTTGATTAAATTATTTGACCTAGATACATGCCAAACTACCTGCTCAGTTTGGTAAAAACAATAACAAATCCACGGCTCAAAACGACGACATAGTCCATAACTCCACATTTCGATTGGCTTCCGGGTTGTAACAAACCTCACTTGAATGAAAGATGATGAAAATGCAAGAATAATTTGGAATACACATGTCATCCCAAGAATTATTCTTAACATGTGAATACTCTTTGGCGAGTGCTTGATAATTAAGAATAAGAGAAACACCTGCGCGGTTATAGTGACTACGAAGAAGATTGGGTAGAAAATTGAAAGAACAGTTCGATATCCGTCCGCCTGCATTTTGTTGAATGAGAGTAGTAATGAAAAGTAGTAATGAAACCAGATGTTAGGTTAGGTTACGAAAACAGCACATGTCATAATCAAGCGGAAAACTTATTAAGGTGGAAAGAGATGACTTTTTTTTGGTTTTTACAACTGATATGCTAATGAGCTAAAAAAAAGAAATAGAGGGTTTGAAATTTCCTTTTTATTTTTTACCAAGAAACTCATGAAATAAAATTGATAGTTGTATCTTATAATTGAATTATTATCTTCAGAGTGCTTTATTGAAACTAATTCGGTCTCTCTCTTCTCAAAATAGTTAAGTTAGATACAAAACAAAATCAATTATCATGAAATGAAATATGCGGCAATTTATCATTATGACATGACAGTAGAAACAGATTGGGGTCCGACGGAAGATCGCTTGTTGAGTCCACACCAGGTCAATATCTTCTTTCGGTATGGGACCACAAAGAACAGAGTGACAAACGGGTCAATGAGTGCTGGAGTAGTTGGCATCAAGTAGATGAAGTATTGTTGGAAGATGATCTCGGCTCCTGTAAATTAATTATTTAATTGTTAAATTGAAGTGAGATAGATTTCCTACCGGTAGTGACACAGAATACATAAAGAGCGAAGAGTGGGAAGTAGGTGAGAACAGGAAGGAATGATTGAAGAGTGAGTCCCTGAAAAAAAAGGAACGTATTACCAATCATGATACTACTGTAACTTACAGTAACAAATGAACGGTGCTGCGCCTTGTTATGGCTAGAGAAGCTATTCAGATGGTGGTTGAGATGCTTCAAAATCCGGCTGTAAGATAGCGAGACTTGCAATTTATACATTTTTATCTTTTAAAATTACTGTCTTATCCAAAAGCTAGCAAATGGATACACAAAAACCGATCCGACCATGATGAGGAAGTTCATGAAGCTAACAGTTTGCAATTTCATGGTACCAGCAGTAGAATAGAGAGATACGTCGATGTTTTTGAGAGAGTACATTTCTTGAATTTCCTTTGGTAAAGATACAGTAATGACCAGATAGATCTCGAGACCCTGAAAGACGCCAAAACTTTGATTAGTCAGGAAAAACTCCAAACTTACACCAGAGAAGGCAACAGGGATGTGGAAAAGCAAGAAAGTGATGATCATGGCAGCCTTGGTCATTCTGGTAAAGTTGAAGGTCATCAGCTTGAAATAGAGAGTAACGATAATTGACATGCCACTCATAAACAAAAAGAACTGGAAGGCCTGATGCATAGCATAGGTGTAAACAGCAGGGAAGAAACGGAAAGGTCCATAGCAGCGGACTTCAACCGGAACCTTGGAGGAGATCATACGGAACTGGCAGGATATGGTGATGAACAATAGAATGAGTTGACAGACTGAGGTGTGGCCAAGAATGTAACGGAAGACTCCCATCTTTGCTCCAGTTTGGAAGAGGATAAAATAGATAAGAATGCCTTGCATGGCAACAGTTCCAAAAAAGAACGCGGGACAGTAGATGTCCAAAAAAGTCCGGTAGAAACTCTCCACCGTCGCCAACATTATTCGTCTGAGAAAGTGAGCCCCGAAAACAGGCGGAGACTAGAATGATAGAAGAAAATTGGGCGGATAAGTTCAATTTTCTCCGGACTTGAATAAACCCATTAAAGTACTTATATTCTCGGAATAAGATTGTTTTACTCCGCAGAAAATTCTTGTAGTGGGACAGTTTTGCGGGTTTGCACGCGATCCTCGTGACTTTACTAGTGAGAACACATTACTTTTTGGACGAAAATATATTAATTTTCGCACAAACTTTGCTCTTGATTGAATGTGGACTACATGCAGAACACAAAAATTGATGATGGAAAGGAAGGGGGAAGATATGGTTGACTTGTTAGTTCGAGATGATCTTTTGGAAAATGAGGGTTGTTCCGTTCGACGAGCACGTAAAGCCAAGAAAAGGGGATAACGAGCACGAAAAACGAATAATGTTTGACTGGGAGACACATTTTGTGGCGTAGCACAAAAATAATAATAATAATGGGTGGTTTGACTGTTTTACTGGGTATCACTTGTCTTCGCTTGTTTCTAGAAATGCATACGACCCCTACGGCTTGTTTTTATTGAAACTGATCTAAGGAATTACTGCGATGTAATTTTCACAACTAAATCAAAAAGGCGCTGTTCAGATGAACGGTGGTTTTTGAAATGGGGCCAATTTTCAAAAAAAAATGTTGTTGAAAACGTCCATTTCCATATAGAAAATACAGCAAAAATAGCAAAATCATATCAGATGCAATAAAAAGAAAAAAAAACAATTTTTAATGTATACTAATCGAAACTCTGAGTAATTGGAACTCATTACTTTTTTCGTGCTTCCCGGTAAAAATTGTAAAAATTTCATCCTGGTCATTTGGACACCAACGTAACAGCACTGGATTTATCAAAATTCCTAACTTTGAACTCCTGTATTTACTAAAAAATTATACCCTACTTGCATGTCTTTCCCCGTTAATTTTTTTCGTACCGGTTGCCGCATGAGAGGCCTCTCTTTTGCCAAATCAAAAAAAATTAGAAACGTGTGCGACTTATATTGAAAATACATTGTTTTAAACATGCTTATTTTTCTGCTCTCACCGTATCTTCAAATTAAAAATTTGATATTTTTCATTTTTCTGATTTTCTCCTCTCTTGGTTTCTGGTTCTCTAGAGATTATCTTTTTTCTCAAAGCCGGAACGTTTTTCAACGGCGAGACTTGTTTTTCATTGACAGAGAAATCTTCTCACGCCTTCGTTGAAATTACGCCAATTATAAACTTTTTTGAAAGGTTAGTTGATTTCACTCAGAAAATTGCTCGTGGGAACAGATTTGATGATCGAGGGGGAGTCTAAAAACCCAAAGATGAATTTGTTGTCTGTCTTGTTTAGTGTTCAAAGATTGAGTGAGGGGTTGATAATCTTGACACGGTTCAGAGATGGGCTATGGAAAAACAACAAGGTTTGTTGAGGTTTTATTGTCACTATCAAAAAATGTAAAACAAAAATAAAAAAGATTTAGATCCAATCTCAAAAAGTTCCAAACAGCTTGATGAAGAGTCTTGGGAAAAAATTTATATTAAAATCCAGGATGAAGTTAAACCTGAAATGTAGGAGTATTTTGTATGGTTGATTGAATCAAAGGTTTTAGCTAACAAACCTTCAATTTTTCGAATTGAACCTCTTTGATCAGTAGTATTTTTTTATTTTTTCGTTCAACATCTAAAATAAACTTAGTTATAACTTGCTGTGTATGATTTAAACTTACTTTTCTTAACTTTGTGACATCTGTGAAATTGTGAATTTAAATTTAAATGATCTTTTTTTTTACTGTATAATTAAATACTTAAATAAAATATCAAATTTCGAAAATCAAGTAGCAGCCATCAAAAACGTTAAATATTTGAATCAAGAGAGTTAGAATTTTAGAAAAATAGTAATACATTTATGACCGAACCTCTCACAAGGTAGTCTAAAAATATGAAATGTACTGCCACACTTCGGCTTATATATTGTTTGTTTTTTTATTTGAAGGTGTCCCAACGAGATGAATCGAATTAATTAATATGCACATAAATATTCCGTCCTTGTTGATTATACATTCAGTCATTGTTAAACAGGAAAATAATTTCGTAGTTTTTCATCGCTTGCATTTCATGACATTAAAAGATTATTGTGACCCGTGCCTATCAACTGAAATAACGATTAATTGTCAATTAACAGTTGTTGCGACGGTTATTGGGCAGTTGAACCCCAAACCGACCGCAATGAGTGAGAGATAGTAAACTTAGAAAGCTAAACAACACAGGATTATACAAACGGTTTATTAAAGCACTCCCAATGGGAGAAACATTATAGTTGGAGGAATCTCTTCATGCATTGACGACGTTGGCTGGTCCATCTTGTGCCCTCGGTCTTGTTGGTCGCAGATGGCTTGTCGATGTGAGCAGTTTAGAAGGGACACCAGTAGGCGATGTGTAGACGAGTGACTTCCGATACTGATTGGTAGCGATTCGATAGCTTATGTTGACATTGAAACATGGCAAATGTCATCTTGATAGGAGTATTGAGTCCGTTCACATTTGAGAGTAACATTGAAGTTCACCGTTGTATATTTTATAAATTACGTGGAAATAATCTACGAGTTAGATTATACCAGTTGTGGCAATATAGCTGGGGCTATCATTGTCACGACAACAGTTTTGTCATCAACACAGATAGGATAGTTTTAGAAATCAAGTTATTATTTTAACATTACTTCACCTTCGTTTCTCCTGCAATGTCAACTGTGGTAGATCCTCTTATTGCTTTCTACTTCGTGACACCTTATAGAAAACAAGTCAAAATTTGGTTAAACATGGAGAGGAACGAAATGCCTCTTTGTCAGAGTCCGTATATTTTTATTGTTGTATTATTTGTTTTTGCTAGCTAATTAGGCATGTTGGGATTGTAGTTTGCAGCTCTTATATCAAGTGTGTTAAAAATGCAATTTTCAACTGAAGAATGTTGTCACCAACCATCGGAAACGATCTCAATTCCATATTGAACGCAATGACGCAAGTGCTTATAATTCCAATCTTTGAATGCCATCCATATAATTTTAAGTTGAATCGTATACCCATAGATCAATAAAAATCACGTCATGTTCAAACAGTCCATACATCCTATCCACTTTTCACATCTGAAGTCCCAGAAATCGAGACATTCAAATTAATCTTATATCATCCGTTTCCCAGTCTTCCAATGAGTAACCATATTAAGAATATCTCTGGGGAAGAGAAAAAGCTATGAGTGATATTTTTCATGATTGCCACTTCTGTCTGATAAGTCATAGCTACGCGACATTCATCTCTTTTTTTTTCGAAAATGTGTCATAACAGAAAACGAATACTATAATATGTACCGAATAGTTCTTTCTTTTCTAAATCCGATACTTTTTGTACTGGCATTGCTATTCCAGCCTCTTCTTATCTATACTATTATTCGTCATTCGCCTTCTAATCTGAAATCATTAAAAGCGGTTCTTCTGAATACTAGTTGTTTCCAACTCCTCCACGCTACAACTGCCTTTCTTACTCAATTCCGACAAGTTAGCAACCTTTCTCCTATTCAAATATGGAGTTATGGTACTATCCGACACTTGGAAGCCCATTATTGTTACATCGTTTATCATATTCTACAGGTAATAAGAAACACATGTAGTACTATAAATTTTTCAAGTTTTTGTTTATTGCAGACCAGTGCAATGGTGAGCAGTTTGTCCGCGTTTTTCACTATTTATATGAAGTACCACGCATCGCGATATGTTGTGTCGAATAACACGCCTATTAATATTGTAAAAATACTTTTAGGCAGTATAATTCTGGCTTCCGTGGTAAAGAAAATTAGAGAAAACCTGAGAAAAATAATTGAATGTTTCATTTTCAGACGTGTGAAGTTATACTGATCTTTATCCAGTCCCTTCCTGCGGAAATCCGCGAACAGTACAAACTCATAAATCAAAATACCACAGAGCATTCTCATATTGGTATAGTAGATTCATCGGTTGCGCCGAGTCTTATCAATATGGTTATTATCAATGGATTGGTTTTTATGCTTCCTGTTCTGGCATATTTTCTTAGAAGGTATGTAGTTACTTTATAATGTTGATTGAGTAAATGGATCTTACAGAAAAGTGATTGCAATCATTGCTCCTTCAATTGATGGGGTATCTGCTGCAAAGGGATCGCAGAGTAGAACTTTCTTAAATGTAACCAGACGTCATGAAACAGCAATTTCTAATATACTTTCAGGGTCTCACTATCCAAGTCCTCATGCCATTCCTTCTCTACGTGCCAGTGTTTTTCTGCCAACAGTTTACTTTTTTCACCAGTAAGCTCATTCAACTGTTTTGACATTAACCCTGATATGATTGTTCCAGAAATCGAGCTACTATTCCAACAATACTTCATCTTTGTCTGTCCCGCAATGCCAACTGTCGTAGATCCTCTTATTTCTCTCTACTTTGTGAAACCTTATAGAAAACAAATCAAAATTTGGTTAAACATGGAGAGGAAAGAAATTCCTATTAATCAGAGTCCTTCTGTCTTTATTGTTGTATGATCTGTTTTTGCCAGCTAATTGAAAATCGTAGTTTGTATCAGACCTCTTCCCAAGTGTGTCAAAAATAAATTTTCGAACTGAAGAATGTTGTCACCAAATATCAAATGAACCTAACAATTACAAGTAGAAATCAAAGACTGATGACGTCCGACGGAGCTTGAATTTATTTCTAGGACACAATTAGAACTTGATGCAAATTGTTAAAGTGATCATACGAATTTATGTTCAAAACAAATTTCATATAAAAATAACATGACTCTGGAGAGGATCGCATTTATAATATGTCGAAATAGTAAAAATCAGAACATTTGCGAATGAGGAGCCACCATCACCATCTGCTCCGTTTTTTCCATTCCAAGCCATGTTCTTATCTGTTTCCGATATGGAGTCACTGAATACATCGTGATGAACGAATCGCATAGTGTTGGTAGGATAGTAAATACCCCGATAAAATATTGTTCGAACAACATCTCGGATTCTGAAAAAAATGGTTCTAGAGATTTTGAATGTTCTCGTTTCACCTACTTGTCACTAGAATGACAAAAAGATAAATAAACATTGGAGTGTAGCAAATGAGAGGAAGAAAAGCTTGGAGCGTTAGTCCCTGAATGTCATATGAAATTATTTGAAACATAGCAACAATTTTTCCTCACATTAATGAAACTGCGACTCTGTGATTTTTTGAGTGAAGAATTTCTGTCTATATTTGAAGTGACAACGTTCAATATCTTCCTTCTTACAAAAAAACCAATTGGCGGAAGGATAAATACAGAGCAACACAGGATTACAAAGATAATGACACTGGAATAAGTTTTCAATGTGATATACCCAATGACTGAGTGGTCAGAAGAATCGATGTTGATTGTGCTGAACTTTTCTTGAATTTCAGCAGGTAACGCATTTGTTATGATGAGATATGCTTCTGCGCCCTGGAAGTACTTGTGTTTGTACGGAAACCTTTTGTAACTCTCACTGATAGAATAATAATAGGAGCAAATAGTAGGATGATAACAATGACCCGAAGAGTTTTGGCTTGTTTGAAGCTACTTGCAGCCTCATATTTCAAATATATTGTGAGAAATGTAATAACACTGCTGAATAGTGTGGCGGCCTGTAAGTATGCAACTTTATGTTATTTTAATTGACTAGAAAAGGATTCCGGGTCAAGTTGGAGGTACAGGTCGAGACATTTATCATTAGAACAAAAATTTTGCGATGATTTTTAATCTGTATTCTGTTTTTTGCAGACCGATCTTGTGAGAAACAATATTCGTGGTTTTGTGGCTTCTCGGCGCAAAAATGAGCATTTCAAAAATTCACAAAATTAACGTTATTTTTCAATTATTTTTGTTGTTTTATGAGAAGCCCAAAAACGAAATACAGATTTGAAATCAGCGCAAAATTTCCGTTCTAGTGATATATGTCTTGACTTGTAATTCCAACTCGACTCAGGATCCTTCCCTAGTTCGTTACCTGTGCAACATAATACATCGAGTAAGGAATAACTGCGTCAAAATGACGCATAGGTCCATAGCACCAAATTTCAATAGGTGTTAGATGAGAGACCTGACGGGTTTGAAGCAAACAACATAAGACAAGTGAAACAATTTGAGAAACACAATTACAGAACAATACTAGTTGTAAAGTCTTGAGGTATTTCGGAGAGTGCCGGAGAATGATATAAATCAGCAAGAGTTGGCTTGGGAACACTATAATAAAGAATATCGGGTAGAGCACTGACAGAATCGCTCGATACATCGAAGACATAACAAGAATGAGGGAAATCAGAAGAGAAAGATGTTTTTGCTTAACATCCGTTAGAAAATATTGTCACTATGCAATTAAGTGCGTTTTGATTTTTTGGTTATAAATGAACTAACTGATCAGAATGAGTTCCTATCTGTGTAAATATCGCAATTTTTTCTAGACACGTGATATAAGGAGCATTTCTTTAGGGACTGGGTATCAATTATATCAGTGATCGCACGAAGCAGAAGAACGTGTGGACGTAGAGTGAAAGGATGATGTATTCGAACGGAATGAGAAAATCTCTGATGTGAGAATTATCACTGAAGATAATTGATTAACGCAAACTATTTAATCTGAATGCTATTTATTAAGCATAGGAAAACAAAATAACGGATTAAAAAATAACGGAACAACAACAAAATTTTAAATTTGCGGAGGCATATTATTATTACTCAATTGAGAATTCACTACTGTCAGCAGCGATGTAACTTTGGTTTTAGTCATCCATGACTTCAATCGATTCCGATAGGGCGTAATAAAATAAAGAGTGATATATGGATCAAACAATGCTGGGAATGCAGGAAGGAGAAACATAAAATATTGCTGGAACAAAATTTCTTGACCTGAAAATAAGAAATGCCTGGATGGTTGAATTGTCACAGTCAATCACTCCTACGTGTGATGATGCAATAATAGTAGACACAAGATATCGGACAATAAAAAAAGAGTGGCAAAAATGTTTGCAAAGTGAGTCCCTGAAGTTTTGAAATTTAGGATAGTTGTGAAGTTTCCTAAATGACACTTGTGTACCTGCACAAATATTTTGTTTTGAGCATTTTTCGCAGCCGAGACGCGATCTGACGTATTACGGATATGTTTCAATATTTTCCTAAAAGTTAATGATATTACAATTGTTCCAAACACACAACGGCTCACGATCGAGAGGTGGAGCCAACAACAGGAAACAAGACCACTGATATTGACATGGTAATAGCATTAACTTGACTAGCTAACACATCAAAGCTGAGAATCCCAATTACTGCATGATCCGTATTGTTAGCATTTATCATTACATAGCGTTCCCGTATTTGTGATGGTAGTGCTTGAGTAGTAACAAGAATGATTTCCATGGTCTGAAATGGCATAATTTGTTTTTAATGTCAGGCAATTATTTTGGAGATCAAAAAAATAAGTTGACTCATAATTGCTAATCTTTCGACTCAAATATCTTGACTTACTATAGAGATGAAAAGAGGTGTCAGGATACCAGTAATTATTAAAACTCTTGTTGTCTGCTTTAACTTCACTACTCTTGCAGCTTCGTACTTCAAGAATAGGGTAATCACAACCGATATTCCACTCACAAATGTTGCAGTCTGAAAAAAGTAAATCGAGTATAATAAGTACAAAAATATTCCTGATTTCACTTACCTGCATTACATGATATAATGAATAACCTATATACGCTTCTAGATGTCGACCTATGCCATAGCTCCAAATTTCCATAGGAGTATAACTAGAGACTTGTCGGAACTGCATCACAAAGCATACTGTCACGTGGATCACTTGGAAGAAGCACGTGTTTATCAGTATTGCTTTCAATCTTTGTAGGTTTTTCGGAGTGTGGTATACAATCACGTAGATGACGAATGTCTGACTCATTAGTGATAATCCCAGAAAATTAGGATAAAACCACCAAAGAAAGGCACGATATTGCTCGCTAGTCGGCATCGTTCTGAAATTTGTCAATACTACAATAGAAAAATCGAAACTAGAAAAGAAACCTCCAAAAAATGAGCAGAGAAAAAAGAGCAATGGAAAATGACTGGTTAAGAGTTCGGTTGGCTCTCCTCTATTCTAATTACATACTTTCCTGGTAGTCTTGCTCAAAATCTGTCGTTTAAAGTTAAAATAGAAAAAAAGTGAATAGAAGAAAGCAGGAAGTGAAATCAAACTTCATACACTTTAGAGATGAAAATTATCTTTTTATTTATTTGGAAAATGAGAAAGTAATAACAGAAACAATAGAAAAGACGTCAAGTAACACTTTTTGAGTATTTGTTGTGTTTATTGACTTCAAAAAACCTAATTTCAAAAGAAAAATACAGCAACGAAACTGAGCTAATTCTCAATTAGATAAAACATCATCTAAGCACTAATTCTGTTAAGGAATTTGGGAAATTTGTGTTCTCTGACTCAAGAACACTCGGTTCAAAACATGAGTTCTCAATTTTTTGATTAATCGCTGTTATTGTCTGCTTGTTTTCTTCTGGAATTTTTTTTTCTTTTTCTGATTTTTTATTGAAATCGTGAACGTTTTAGTCTAGTTATCCAAAAAGGGTCAGGATAACCTGTCTAATAATTTTTTTTAACATTTCGGAGTTCCCTACCGCCCCTCAACCAGAATCTATTTTTATATTTTCATTCTACCAAACAAAAATTCTTCACAAAACTCTAATTATGACAAGTCGATAACTATTTTCATCTCAAATGCAGGATGATCTGTAGCGGAAGATGTACGAAACTGAGGGCACTCAGAAAGGGTTATTAGTCGTGTTGAAGGTATAACTACCCTTCGAGGACGAAAATTCCCAAAAATGTCACTTATCAGGTACCAGTGAACCTGAAAAATCACAACTTCCGACTTCCGTGTACAATATTCAGCTGTTTTTTTAGGTCTACTGGAACCAGATAAGTAAAATTTTGGGATCTTTTATGTTTGAAGGATAGTTATATCTTCAATACATTAACTTCTAATTAACTTTGTCTTACTTCTGCACAGATCTGGACCGTAGTAGAGGACCGAAGCTATGGGAATTATTGTCAGTTTGGAAAAAATCCTATTCGAAAAATTTACTTTTCCTCTTCATTTTGTTTTAAGAAAGTTAACTAATCTTGGTTTGGAACGTTTCAGAAGTCCAACCATTTCTGTTGGTTCCAAAAAACAATGAGCCAACGATGTCATAGAGAAATAAAGGTGAGTACAAAAAAAGTTCTCGAAAACAAGAATGTTTATCAAAACACGATTTTTCGGAAGAGTATGAAGAACGTGTAGTTATGGAGACGTACACACTTGAGAATATCAGCCAACCGCTGTAATTAGGAAGTCGACAATACTCTATTCTTGACATTTTGCAGAAAGAAAGAAAAATGAGAATTAGTAGACTTGTGACGTGATGACAGGCATAATTTTTGATGCCTTCTCTATTCTCATCCAGATTTTCAATCGTCGTCGGTATGGCGTCACGAAATATAACGTGACGAAAGGGTCGAAAAGCGCTGGTAATGAAGGGACAACTGTCATGAAGTATTGTTGGAACAGGATTTCGGCATCTGAAGTGAATAAAAAAAGATATTGAGAATGAACACAGGTACAAACATAAAGTCTGGAATATCTTTGGTAAATACTTACGCGTGAGAATGCAATAGAAATAAAGTGCAAATACGGGGACGTAGAAGATAAGTGGTAGGAACGCTTGGATAGTGAGTCCCTTAAATAAATTACTGAAAAATATAAACCGTAGAGCTAGTAAGCACCTTTACAAATACTTGGATAAGAGTTTTTCGTTGTTTGGAATGTTGGTTGAGCTGGGAGTTTATTCGAAGTAAGATTTTGCTGTAACGAATCTTTATAATTATTTTAAAGGTTTGAGCACCTCACTTTTTGTAAAAGAAACAAACAAACGGAGCAAGTACAACTGATCCTGATATGAGTGCAAAATTGATTATACTTGGTAATGTTTTCAAGCTCAACGCTCCAATTACTGAGAACTCCTCCACATTTGTGTTAAGAAGTTTGTAACATTGTCGGACATCATCTGGCAGGGACTGAGTAATTATCATAATGACTTCCATTATCTGAAAACGGGAATCATAATGTTATAACTGGTGCAAACTGTTCCATTAGTCAGAACCCCAGGGAAGAAAGTTGTCAACATGTTTTCTTATCATTACCATTGAGATAAATATCGGAATATGAAACGCCAGCACAATAACAATTATCCGACAACGAGGAAGTTCAATACATCGAACCACTTCATATTTGAAAAAGAATGTTATTAAAATAGACATGCCACTCATAAATGCCGAAGTCTGAAAGAAAAGGTTGAAAGATCGAAATTGAAAATAAATCTTGAATGATAGGTAGACTCACCTGTAGCATTTGGTACATGGAATATCCCACCCAAGCTTCCAAATACCGGCAAGGGCCATAGCTGCGTAATTCGATTGGAACGGACGTTGATATCATCCGGAACTGAGCAGCACATGTTACAAAAACCAAACGTATTTGAAAGAAACACGTGTTCCCCAGAAACACTTTCATCAATTGCAAGCTCTTTGGAGAATGATAGAATATTAGATACATTAGAATGATTTGAATCAATAAAGATGCCACAAAGAATACAGGATAAAAAATCTGAAGAAACCCTCTATAAACGTCCAACGTCATTCTGAAAATAACACAGGGGTCAGTAATAACTCAAATAATCAAGTACGTTGCAACCGACATGATTCAATCAAAGTAAAGACTTCTGGTTTCTTGGTAACTCGATTTGGATTCAACGAAATTTGAAGTTTACGAGAATTCACGTCGTTAGGCAGATGTTTTAAGTATCTGCGTTGTTCATTTAGACGTTTTTGAAAATGAGACAACCTCTAACACCATTAGCTGACCACATGAAATTATAGAGCACTAATTCGAAGAACAATTGGTTTACATTAGGAAGTTGAGTGATCAGATTGGCGAATTCCTGACAGACACTCAATATATTAATTCTGCTGGAGTTTAGAACGCATTTGAATAGTTTGTTGACCAGAATCAGGCTATAAAGGTGATCAACGTTTGACTTGTAGGTTTTTCATGAACAATAGCTGAAAAACTTAAGCATAATCAAAAAAAGAAGTTTTATTTACTTTAAAAACGTAACAAACTTTTTAACAATTAACCAAAATTTTTGGAAATTTAAAGCCAAGAAAATTACCAGTAGATCAAGAGATTAAACAAAACAAAAAAGACTTTTGGCTATGTTATGACAACAAATTTTTATATTACAGAATATTACAATTAGAAGCTACTTCTTCTGCATTTTTTTGTTGTACTTCTGGACAACATATTCTTCGTGAATCGAGAGGCGCGGCTCACTAACGTCGTCGAGAAGATCGAAGAGTGCGGAGCAGAGAGCGTCCATTTCCTTGTTGGCGCCTTTTTTGCAGCTTTCGTAGATTTTTTTCATCATTCTAACACGATCGTCTTGTTCGAATAGTGGGAGATTCTCGAGCGCTTGGAGTCGCATCGTCGAAACCGCAACAGCGATCGCACGAAGAGCTGAAAACAGAAAATAAGTATTTTGGTACGGATATAGTTTTGTAGTTCGCTTTTTAAATGAAGAAATTGGAAACTGAAACTCACTCTCAGATCCCCACTTGAAGTACATTCTAAACTTCTCGTGAACTTGAGCTCTAGCAAATTTCGAGTAGTAGTTATGGTTGTTGACGTTGAATGTAGCATTCTCCGTTGGAGTTTTGCATCTGAAAATATGAAAATTAGTAATAAGGCAACTCCAATTAATAATCTAATTAAAAACCTACCTAGTCTCTTGAGACGACGTCGACGATGCTGATGAGGAGTACGATCCAGCTGATTGGGTTTTGTATCTATCAACTGATTCAGGAATCGCGTACTCCATATTTTTCACGTCCGATTGAGAAGTTTTGAGACGAGAATTGATGAAGCTGCTTCCGGATACCTGTCTCGACGGTGTGCGCAAAATTGGAGTTTCCACGACGCCTGGGTTGAAACAGTCTTCTTCGTCGGTTTCTTCAACTTCTCTTTGTGGTCTTTTGATTGACAGAATAGTTCTCGGCTTGGGAAGTGGAGTCGTCATATTTGCAAAGACTGGACCGTCGCATACATCCTCGCCTTCATCAGAATTGTCTGCCTGCTCCGGCTCGTTCTCGGTGATGTTCAACGTCCCATTTTCGAATTTGTCTTTCAACCGAGTGACCTTTTTGAGGGTTGAAAGGGTTTCATCGTAAAACACCTTTTTCGCGGGTGCCGCCCGATTTGGTGTATACATGATCTCCTCGATGGATCGACGGTAGATGCCGGGGTTTCCATACGACGAATCATTGTGAAACGACATTTTGAAGATCTGGAAATTGAATAATTAGAGTAATTATCTAGGAAAGGAAGGCAGGTAATTAAGAAGGTGTAAAGCGGAGGGATAGGTGTAGAGGCAAAGAGAGAAGGAGGGTGGGTGGCCTACGATCGCGCACGCAGAATCAATAAAAGGGCCTACTGAAGGCGTTATGTGAGTTACGTTATGAGATATGTTATGAGATGGAGAGTGCGGGATAGAGGACAGTGTGAGCAGCATAGATCGGATGACCGAATCAATAGAATGGGCTGCTATTTTTGAAATTAGGACAGGGTAGTTTAACAGTTTGAAAAGAAAGAGGTAACAGTTCATATAAACATTCCAGAAGTGAAAATGGTACTGTTCACTCCACAATTGATGGAATGATATTCCCATCACGAGGGGTTCGATTTCTAAACTATATGCTAATTAAGCTATTGAGGTTTAGACACGGCTTAAAAAAGTTTCAGAACAGGGAGGAGAAGTGTTTAAAGATATTTAGTTGTACAATGAAAAGACTGGGCGCCAAAACTTAGTGAAGTTTGCTCTACATGCTATAAAATCTGTACTTGCAAGTTTTCGGCCCAGCCCGGCCCGTTGCAGGTTGGAAAAATCCCTATCCCCCATAGCTGCTCACAGAGCCGGATTACAGGAAATCATCCGGAAAATTAGTAAACGAGATCATAATCGATGGTCTCACGCACAATGAAGATTAACTCACCAGTAAAGAGGGCCAATGGATTAGAAAAATAGTAACAGATGGTAGCACCAAAACAATGAGACAATGCGAATAGAGTTGTGGGAGAATATTCGGTATACAACATACCGTCCTACGAGACGGGGTGACCTCTGCCCTATGCACAGACGGTGGATTACGTAACTGACTAGCCCGCGCGCACACACACACACACACACAGAAGAAAGAGCGTATCTCCATCTCTTTCTCTCTTCGCCTTCAGTTGCGGTGCGGACCAACCGGCCACCCATTGCAGTACACCTCATCACTTGTCATCATTCGTCTCCATTGAACGTCACTTTTTTCATTCTCTCGCTATCGTGTCCGTTTAAGTCGTATTTCTTATTAATGACCGCTTGTCACTTCTGATTTATTCGACTAATTTGCAGATATGGAGGAAAAGAAAGCGCCGGTTCAAAACCTACTAGACCAGCTTAGCAAAATCAATGAGATGCCGTTGGATTTCGATGCAGTGGCTAAATTGTGAGTTTTCTGAACTTTTTTGTGAAGATCAAGTAATGGAAAGTGTGTAGTTGCCAATTACATTACCTGTCACTCAAATCATCGAAATGATATGGCATGTGACTGAATGCCGCGCATACTTATCACTATCATTTATCACTGTATAGTTATCACCGTTACTAGAACATTGTAAAAATCACCACGAATGTATAAAAGGACCGGAAATAATCTAAATTTTTCAAAAAAAAAAGTTGACCCGGCATACCCTTTACCTTATGCATACATATAATTATGTTGTATAGTAGATTTACGAGAGCGATAAGAAATAATAGTACGCCCTGGGAAACAGGGTTAGAGATTAGTTAGCCGATAAGAGCAAGGCATATTAGCTCAACAGAGTTTTTACAACTGCGCTCCGCCGAAATTCCCATGAAAAAATGTATCTTTTTCTCTGAGTCTCTCAATTTCGCACACAATTTTCTTGGGTTTCGGTAGAGCGCGGTTGTAAGAAGCGTGCCGTACTATTAGTTAGTAGCTGATGACATCTTGATCCCTAATCTATTTGAAATCTGGAAATCTTGAAATCTGCAGAAAACAAAGCATCCGGACGAATCCATTGCACCAAAGCATCCAATCCGTGCTTGTTGAAAAAAAGCAGCAATTATTCCTCTCTCCTCAAATGATCAAAGAAGAATGCGTAGAAAACGAGGAGCGACTGGATAACATGCTCAGAGCAGAAGGAATAACTGATAATCATGATAATGTAAAGCATGAATTCGAATTAGGTGGAGACGATCAGGATGAGTATCGTCGAGAACTGGCGAATGTGAGGAAGAAGTTTGCAGAGAGCATGAAACTGTGTCAAGAGGTTACTTTTGGATGGATAAATGTGTTCAGATTATCAATACGATATTTTCAGAATCGAGCCAACTTCTGCGAAACGGTGAAGTATGTTCTGCATTCTCACGGCGAGTTCCGTCCAATCACCCACTCGGCAATCGAGAAAATGGCTCAAATTGTGTCAAACAAGTTTAGCAAAGTCTCCGAGCTGCTGAAACAGAGTACATGCGAGAGTGTGATCCAGCTTAGAAGACGATATTTCGATGCCAGACGGAAGCGAAGAAACTTCTCAAAATCGTCGACACAGATTCTCAACGACTATTTCGCCGCGCATATCAGCCACCCGTATCCTTCGGAAGAGGTCAAACAGGCGTTGGCTCTGCAGTGTAACATTAGTGTAGCACAGGTAAGCAAGGGTCTGGAGAATAGAACATCTTTTGTTTTGTGAGGCTCTGTTAAACATAAAAATCCGAGCGGGAGGACTCCAAAATCTTTTTTTCACAAGGGAAGTCTTTAGTGACGCGGCTTTCAAAATCAAAAAACTTAGGTACTTTGAACTACGGGAAGTTCATTTCTGTCATCAAAACGGGCTAAATGTCTCTGCGAGCCGAGTTGTGAGCTCTCGAAAAGCTTTTTCACGTGGAATTTCAAATCGGCCGCATCTAGGCCACCTCCATTTGTTTTTTCTAATGGTTCAGCTATGATCCCACCAAGGTTGTTAAAATGAGAACATTTTTGTGTATACTACTTGTCGATTCGGAATTCCATGTAAAAAGATTAACCATATGGAAAGTTTGAGAGCTCATAACTTAGCTTCCAGAGATATTTAGCCGGTTTTGACAGAAAGAATTTTCTCCCGGGAGTCGAAAGTACAGGTAACCAAATTTTTATAGATTGTTTGAAAGCCAGACTTCCGTTATCAGAAAATATGGGTGCATGCGCCGAATGACTGATTTCACCATTCGCTATAATTTTGACTTTCATTTTCATTTTCCAGGTGTCCAACTGGTTCGGAAACAAGAGAATCCGCTACAAGAAAACCATGTCAAAAAACGAAGAGGAACATCGGGAAATCGTAAGAAACACTGCTGGCCGACCATCTGCCAACCCATACAATTTTGGCTTCCCGGGAATGCCTAACCCGTACCAAATGATGATGCCAGGACAACCAATGGCAGTTGGAATGGCTCCATTCAACTTTCCAGTTTATAATCCGGAAATGGTAAGAGAAACAATCTTTCAATTTTAAATTGAATGTTTCAGATGGCGCAGTATCAACAATCTCTTCAAAACAACCGTCGAGACTCGTAACTCCATTCGAATTCTGCTCAATCAGTGATTATATCCGAAGAAAAATTGATTAAAAATTGAAAACGTGTACTTGTTACATTTTTCCTTCCAACGTGTGTCTGTCATAAGTCTCTTGAGCTTCAGTAATAAAAATAATGAAAAATTGTTTCTGACTTTATTACCAAAAAGGAATGATTATCTGAAATTCCAAGAACATGACATTTAAGATACATATCAAAAGAGGATTTAGAAAATGAGACGGTAATTTATATAACTTGATGGATAATCGATAAGATCTCAAAAAAAGAGAGAATTGCTATAAGCTGGATTGTTAGGGGAAGAACTATTAGTGAGCTAGTTTGAGAAAAAAAAACTTTCAAAGTGTGGGAAGTTGAGATAGGAATTAGAGATAAAGAATTATTATTCGAAACTTTAAATGTAAAATACGACACATAACATATTAACAAAGGATTTTGAAAATGAGAGAGTAATTTATAAGGAAGAATTTTGGTAGATAATTAATAAAATAATTGAATACTGAAAAAGATGGAGTTGCTGTCAACTAGATTTTTAGGGGTAGTACCATTACGTGGTCTAGTGCTAGTTGCTTGAAAATCTTACTTTTAAAACAAACGAATACAATTGAATAGTGCGAAGAATATAAGAGAAACAATCGGAACAGTTAGAAACATGAGATTATAGAATACTGGGATGTGAAATCATTCAATGTTCGGTTTTCCAACTTCTACGGTTTTTTCAGAACATCCCGCCAACTCTAATCCAAAACCAACACAACATTTGAGTTCTTGTTTAGTTTCAGCGAAATTCAGAACGAACATCTCACCACCAGGTTGAATAAAACTATATTTAATATCCATGATCTCTTTCCATTCAGCAGGAGTTGGTGGATCAACTACCCAGGTGACTCGTTTCTGCGGGTACTTGAGCCGACCAGGCAACTCTCCCTGATGTTCAGTCCAGTAACGATCCTCGCAATATTCAATCATCTCGTATGTGTAGCTTGGTGGATAGAATTGTGCGATCGGATGTTTTTGACCTTTCTTCTCCGAGTAGAAGTAGAACTGCTCCATGATTTCCAGAAGAAGAGGCGGATCATGTTGTACCGATCTCTCGACACAGCGACGGAAGAAAATGTCATCTACTTCCATGTTATCTATTCCCACTCTTGTCAAGATGAAGTGCTCATGAAACACCGTTTCGGATTCCCCCGATATCTCAATTCCCATAAGTGGCAGGAGCGTCAATGCAAACTTCATCATTCTGTGGGACGCTGAATCATCATCGTTATTGATTTTATAGGCTTTGAATGTAGGATCTAGCTGAAACCATACTGGGAGATGTTTCAAGTCAGACTTCACCCTTTTGTGGGACGCTGAATCCGCATTGTTGTCGATTTTACAGATTTCAAATGCAGGATCTAATTGAAAACCGTCTGGCGCTCCTTTCTTATACCACACTTGGTATTTGTAATTGCCTGCTCTGGGATGATACGACGGGTACGGAACCGATGTTTCAAGTCTTCTCTTCTTTGCCAACAATTCTTCTTGCTTTGCTATTTCATTCCTCATCGCCTGTTCTTGTTCTTTTCTCCACAATTCCGCGTCTTCACAGTCTCGTTTCCATTCCTCTTCTGTAAACTAAAGTTATGAAAGAAGCTTAATGAATCAAATTACCGTCTATTTCTGCTTTATAAGGTAGGTCGTCGTCACTGCATTCACTATCGCTCTCATCTTCCTCTTGCTCTGAAGCAATTCCTTGTCCTTTCGGTGCTCGCTGGTGACCATTAGAGACGGAAGGCGGCAAATCGAGAACAGGAGCAGAGACGGGAACTGGACCGGAAAGAATTTTATCTCCATATTTGAAACATCCATACTTGTATTCCACATTTTTGTCATACACAAAAGGAGGATTTTTAACTCTCCTGTTTGAAGGTACATCAAGATAAAATTGCACGTTTTGAGCCCATGACCATGATTCGAATTGTAACGGTGTTTTAGCGGGAGGAGATTCTTCCTGGGATAACATTTTTCAGAAAAATGTAAAAATTATCTTCTTCAGGTCTTACCTCACTCATGTTTCCTTTTTGAAGCTGGCAGAGTAGTCACAAGTTGCGCAGATGTGTGAAGATTCTGAAAACTGATTTGGATAAGAAGAACGAATGGTTTGTAAAATTAGTAGAGAATAAAAACAAGAGAAAAGCAAGGAGATGTATGTTATAAACAAATTTTTGAAAATTTGAAGAAATAGTTTGGTTTGAAGAATAAACAATAGCTTTTTGAAACAATTGAAAACTGTTATCTGACATTTGAATTTTTAGTATTTAACTATTATATGAGCTATAAAATAATAAAACAGTTTCTCTACCCCTGTCACGGTCTACCACTGTCATAAATGCCTGATGTAGTTCCTTATCAGAAAAAAATATTCAGAGCGGGGTCATAATACTGATAAGAAAAAGCAGAAAAAGGGTCTTAAAATGCGTTTTATGAGCATACGGTGGTTTGAGAGCGGTCAACAATGTATTTTGATTGGTCATCCGCTTTCGGGGGAAATTGAGGGGCAGAAAGAAGTAGTCACCTTGTGACAACTCTGAAGCTATGTAATGAATGAGAAAGAGAGTGTTTCTGTTGTCCTCGAATATTGTGAAATGATGACTAAAAGCTTGAATGTGGTACTGCGGAATTTGGAGGACTTTCACTCAAAAAGTTAAAAATATCCGCAGAAGATCAAAGCTCAAACGTGAAAATAGTGTTTTCAAGGTAATGACAGTCATAGCCTTGAAAATTGTGAAAGCATGACTGAAAGCCATATGTGCTATAAATAGACTTGGAGGACGCATACTCGGAAAGTTGAGAAATTGAATAGAGGAAAGTTGTTTATGAGATGATAGTGTTTCGAAATACAGAAGTTAAGGCCTTGAATTTTGAGACAGCATCAAAGAAAGCCTTGTATGTTCTAGACATCTTTCGAGGACGCATACTCAAAAAAGTTTTAATTAAAATAATCTCCTTAAAGATCAAAGCTCAGAAGTAAGATAGATGGGAAATGTGGGAAAGAGCAAACGTATTATAATCGTTTTCAACTCTGAACTGGGAGAAAGTGATATTCCCATTTTATTAGCTTCAGACAGGAATGCACTGATCATAGAAACACATATTTTTTCATAGTCGCTGATAAATTCTGATGTGTCAGTAAGACTTGCAGCTACCAGGTTTCAAAATGTGTTTACTAATAAAAGGCTCACAGCTTAACTTTTGATATTTGAGATTTCAAAGCTGAGGATAGATAATATAGGAGTAGGAAAACTGAAATGTCAAATGATCATGTAGACTGAAAAATCCTGATGGAAGAAGTTGACCACATCAGGAATTGTTCACAAAGAAAACAATGTAAAATTTTAGTCCGTCAATGATTCCCTTCATAGGTTTGGTCTAAGTCGAAGATAGTCATCGGCTAGTCAAATCATATGTGAAAAGGAGTAACATTTATGTATATTAGCAGACTTTCTAATTTGGATATCTCACAAGACCACAGAAGAAATTGGCATTGTTAGTATCCGGAATTGTTTATATAATGTCTTCGATGTGTACCACATGTCAATGCTCACTGAGACCTTTGACCCTGAGCCCTTTACATCCCCAAAAAATATATATCAAAAAAGTTTTTAAAAAACGAAGAACATCATAATACGATTGTCTTTCCCAGCATGCCAAAGTTGTGGGAAGACGACAAAGGTTCTAAAGCTGAACTCAAAAGAATAATCTTACTACAGTATACCATCAAGCGTTTTTCCAGATCGAATGAACTCACCACCGTAGACCACCGCTAATCTCCTCAACTCTGTCAAACGATGTCGGCAGGCAACTGCCACGAAAACGATAAAATTGTAAAATGAAGGCTCCGCGGAGGCGCCTGGCGCCACATAGGGGAGGCAGCACTCGGCCATCCCCTTCTTTTTAACTCTTTTGATTCTTCTCGTGTCTCTTCAGTTCTCCATTCTTTTCCACCACCGTGGGTCGTTTCTATCGCACGACACTCTCCACAAACGACGTAGTTTGAGTGATTAATTTAGGGACCTCACACAAAGAATACCCTCTCTCCAGAATGAAGATGGAGAAAAAAAAAGAGTGTCGAGCAACAACTCGCATTTCCAAGTGGACAAGGGGTGTGGATGTTAATACATTAAAAGCAGATGAAAACAAAAACGAAAGTCGAGCAAGAAAAAGCTAGGGAAGTCGATCGAGAAGCTTTTGAATTACAGACCCAATTCTCAAAACGAAGCTCAAAACATCTTTCTGACTTTTTTCTCAGTTTGGTTATATTTGAGAAATGAGAAAAAAGTCACAAAAAGAAAAAGTATAAAAATATGGAAAATGAGTAGGAGAGGGGACCAAATAATTAACTTCGTCTGAGCATTAACAAGTAAGTCTTGGGAATGTGACTTATTAGTTATTGAAGAGATTCTCTCAAGGCTTCTGTAAAACATCTGCTTAAGCTTGTACTTATCTGAGAAAAAAGTCCATATAATCTAATATTTTTCCCAATCTCATTCCCCCAATTTTTGGATTTGAACTTTTAGGTTCCACTCAATTCCAATATTGTTGCCTTTCCTGACAGGAAACCAATTTTTCACCATCCCTTTTCCATTCCACCTGGTTTTGTTTTCACTTCTTGTCCATTTTAGTTTCTCCTTTTTTTATCAGTTGTTACACTCCCCCACGTCACAGAACGCTGTTAGCTGACTACTCTGCGTACTTGCTTGTGGCGGTGTTTGCGGAATGTCGATTTACGAGACGACATGCAAATTATTTTTCTATTTCGCAGTTTTTCTCAGCTGTATGAAAGAAGTCTGATGTAATTTTCAACAAATTTGAAAAAAAAAGTTCAGTAATTTTCTGGAAATAATTTTCTGGAAATAATGTATCAGGAATTTAAGACAATTAAAAGGATAAATAATTTTTTTTGGAAAATGAAAAGAGGTATCAGAGTGAAACCAAGTTACTTTCCGAAACGAAAAAAGCATGACATACAGCAGCTGATGGAAAATCGGATTAGCGGATTAGCAAATTTGAATTTTACAGCTACTCTTCATGACAGAATTGACCGAAAAAATAATTGGAATTCAGAGGAAATTTTCAGTTTTTTTTCCAAACTTTCAGTGATAACCAATGATTCCATCAGTCTACAAGCATTGTCGCCGGAGTTCAAATTGGTTTCAGTACTGAATTGCTTTCAGTAAAATGCAGACACTCTATTCAAAAATTCATTTCAGGTTTTTTTTTTTGAAAAGAAACTTATTTTTGACTTTGGAGACAAATCCGAGACAAATGTCGTTACGTTCACAGCGTCCGGCACAGGTGAAGCAATTTTCTCCCGAAAACAAGTTTTTTCAGCAGTGATTTTTGAAAAAGGAGTTTTTGTGAAATTTTCAGCTATAATTTAAGTAAATTGACCATTAGAAGTGATTCTACAGTAAACTTAGTGATAAAAAGTATTTGAAAATTATTTTTGGATCATAAAATTCAAAAAAAGTTCCACCCGGGCCTGCCCTTGGCCCGTTTGTAAAAATACATTGGGATCAGATTGTCCTTGCATCAAATTTATCGGATGATAGTTTTTCAGTGTATGCTTGTCTTTGGCATTGTTATATATGCAAATCCGCCATGTAATTCAACATTCTCGCCGTGATTTATCGTTTATCATCGTCCCACTCTGAAAGTGTACTTGAGTGTCGGAAGTGATAGTTTTTTATATAGATTTTTGTTCCAGATCCGTTGTATCTAAAAAACAATATTGATTGGATCCTCTTGTCGTCTTATATGTAGTTGCACAAATCTAAACAAGAATAAAATCCTCCACAATCATCGTTGCATCTGCCAAATTCATAGAATTCTCTCTTTTTTATTTAAAGACTGTGCAATTTTCAGTGTAATTTTCATATAACTTTATTAAACGTATCCACGAGATAGCAAAAAAGGGCAAAACTATTTTTCTTTTTTTACTACTTCCAAAGGGAAAAATAGTTTTTTACCTTCCTAATTTTGCGTCCTCCAGAATCGGCCCATCAAATATTTCTTTATCTTTTTGTAATCCACTTCGGTTGTATCAGTGGCTCCTTGCCCTTCATATCGAATTAAAATAAATAAATAAATAACGTTTCAATAATTAAGTTTTTCCGTCCGATCAGTGTTCTATTTGAATGACCAACTAATTTACACTGAAAAAAGTTTCTAAAAAATTTTATCACTACATTTTCTACGAATTTATCAGGTAATCTTTCTAGAAATTTGATATAAAAAGCTTGAAATAAAAAAACAATTCCCATGCGTCCTCGTAAATCGACATTCTGCAAACACTAGTACGCAAAAGACCACAGACAAACGCGTCATCTAATAGGGTGCAGTTCACACAGAATAGAAGAGAGACAATGCAAAAAAGATGAATACAGCAAGGATTGAGTTTGAATAAACATCAGAGCCAATTTATATCAGAGTCGATTAGGGGTACCATTGTTACCAACTGGAAAACCGAAGAAGAGAGAAAACAAGACCGAAAAAGTGAAAAGATTATTTAAAAAAGCAGTTTCAAAAGATGGGAATGAAATAAACTTTTGTTTTGAACCCACTTGAACTTCCAGACAGTTAAAGTATGGTAGCCCGTTCAGTGTATGCAACCATGATATGAAATATACAGGATGAATAGAATATTTTAGGATTTTCTAGTCTTCAAAAGTTATTTTTCGAAATGACACGAACTAACAAACTTGAAAACACATTAAATGGATTTTTCATTCTTTATCTTTATTTTACACGCTTGTTTACTTGTGTTAATTGTGTCAATCAAAACTGAATATCATTCATTTTTCTACTGGTTTGTTTCTCGTTCTTCCGCTCGATTTCCCGGTCGACACCGGCGCAACGCCGCGGCAAAATGTGTTCATGAAGATAGGAAACGCGTGCCGTCGATAGCTCAGTTGGTAGAGCGGAGGACTGTAGAGTCAGTGGGTATCCTTAGGTCGCTGGTTCGAATCCGGCTCGACGGATTTCTTTTTGGTTTTCTATTGTGAGAAGGAACAACTAGTTAGTGTAGACTTCATTAATTTGTTTTCAAAAGGACCTTATACTATAAGCTTGCAGGCCATTTTTGAGATGTACATCAAGTCTCACAACCAGATATCTGACTCTGTCCGTCACCATCTCTGAACATGTTTTTTGTTGCTGTAACTTGTTATCCCTGTGGATACATTAAAGAAAAACACATTTGTTAACAAGTAATTCATTCCATCCAGAAAACCAACACAATGGAGGATATGAATATCAAGATCTTGAATTAGAAGTTAGCACGGCCACGTGGGCAGTTGAAGATTCCCATGCAGATCTCGGCACAGCAAGCCATGATCTCGACGCAAATGCAAACTGGGATGCAGTAGAATCGAGTTTCCTTCGGTGGTTCTGGCTCTTCTTGTTGGAATGTCTCGAATCTGTAATATGGAAATATGAAATGAGAAAATTAACTTTTTAGACATTTTTACACACAAAACTTCTGAAAACCGTATTACTTGAAAACAAAACCGGTTTCTTTTTCCATATTCCTTCAAAAGACGATTTGATTGGAAAACTTACGGAGATTGAGGTTGCGGTTGAGTAGTATGAACTTCTCCTGGAATCTGCTCGTAGCTCGACATTCTCTCACAAGCTGGTGGAAGGTGAAATAAATCCAAAAATGTGCACAGCTCGGGCAGAAGGGTCGTATTGTTTCCTGGCGACCGTTGCCATTTTCCATATAAAATCTGAGCAACGGGGACAAATGTAAATCTGGGAAAGTGGTTGAGAGCTCTTACAACACGACTTTTTTCCTGTTAGTAACACAAAAAGGAGAAAAGCTCGCATAAAACAAGTGTTGAATGTGGGAAAAAAACTTGGGAGAATGACGTGGGCGCCTGAAGCTACATCATGGGAGTTTTGATCTGGGAAATGGGGAAATTCAGGTGTGTTGAAAGTATCCGCATTCTCTTTAACATCCAATACCGTAAAAACTCAAATAGAAGTGCACCCGTTAGCGAGAGTTTGGAGCCCTATATCTCAACTTTATTTTTTAGTGAAAAAACTTTGATAGCAATCAAAGTTTTTTTCACTAAAAAATATTTAATAATTATTCAGCTATATTTTGTCAGTTGACAATTTTTTGATATCTCCTTCAAGAAAAAAGATATACCACATCAAGTAGACTTTTCTGGGGTCACCTCCGTTAGGGGTTTTGCGGTAACTAAATGATCCCACGCCTGGAATGGATTACCGCTGGTTTTCGTTGTCAGACCTGCTATATGTGTAGATGGGAACATGAGGATAGTCACCTATTTTCAATGTCAGATCGGTGGTTTCTAGATAGACGACTGAAAGTCAATTCTGAAGTTAGAAACACTTTTGGTACTTTTTGTGAAACTCATATCAGCTGGAAACTATAAATGCATTCCTTGAAATCGGAAAAAGAGGCGCACCTAGAGGTTTCTGTTTACAGCGGCATATGTTGGTTCGCAAAGAGAATGTCAAAAAGTTCCTAACCGACAAAACATAGCTGAATATTAATGGAATGTTTCTTCAGTTGTGAAACATTTCCAATTTTTAAAGACAGCCAAGATAGGATGCTTCAAACTCTTGCTCGTGGTGTGCCTCTATTAAAAGATTTACGATATGTTGTGTTGTTATAATCTGGAAAGAAAAAGTAAAAACACAACACCATTTTTACATAAAACAAATTTATATCAAATAAAATGGTGAGAAAAATTTAGAGAAAAAGATAAAAGAAATTGACATTTGGATTGGGCGCAGTTTTGGGGACGGTGGCGGTGAAGAAGATTATTGCTGTTTGTCGGCGCTCGGAGTCGATAACTGAAACAAAAATTGATTAACTAATACAGTTATAAAATTGTTTTAAAACTTACTTGTCCATCATAGTCTCTTTTTCGCGAAACTGGCGGATTTGTCGATGACCTTTCTGTCTCCATGGCAGCAAGATATGGGTGAAGAGCAAGGGCGAACATCTTGATAAGAAGGTAAACTCGAAGTTTCTCCGTGTCTTTTGCCTTTTTTCCTTTTTTGATGGACGCCAACGCCAAATCGGTGAGTTGCTTGTTTGAGAAACGGGGAGTTGGAGTTGGATGCATCTTAAAGTCATTTTTTGAATAAGAAGTCACAAAAATTAAATGAACACTTGAATCGTCGAACGAAACATAGGGGAAAACAAGTCATGAGTGGACATCACAAAATCGGACCATTGAATTAATACGTATGGTCGTAATACACGAAATCAAACAAAAACAAACTGCACGCGCAACGACACTCCGCACTAACGCGTCCCCTACCCGTGTACACTCCTTTCCCTTTACCGTATGTCCAGGAGCAGTTTTGCATCACCACTCATTCACAGCCATCTTCACATTGTTCGAATTGTTTTCATTTTACTCTAATTTGGCTCTTACTACTTCCCATTAGTTGTTTTGGAGGACATGTGTTTTGAGGCCGGCGGGTAAACGGTTGACGTTTCAGAATTTTAGTTAACAAAATATAATTTAAATAGTGTTATTTAGGTTTCAAATAATTTGAGCAAAATGCAGTCTCAACAAAGCGCGTTTGCATAGGTTCACCATGAAAAATCGTGCTTTTTCAGTTTGTTTCTTCTCTTATCTTTTGTTTTCCTGTATTTTGTCGTGATAATCAAAATGATCATCACACACTGAATCAGTACCGCTTCTACGACAAGTCGGCCATTGGATTTGACGAGGCCGGAGCTCTTGCTGATTTTACTCGAATTCCACAGGGTGCTACCATCTTGAGGGGAACATGTCGGTTCCTTCTCTGTCGTCACATCTGATGCCGACGAAGCCGCTCATGTTATTTTCCAGGTGAAGATCCTTATCCGTCCATTCTACTCCAACCAACCAATCCACGGAGTTCTCATTGTTTCTCGCATCCTTTCGGACCCATCACGCAACAAACAATGGCTCGGGGACGTCAAGTTTTGGCGGATCGTATTATCAGTATGAGAACCCAACTCAAGGACTTGCTCGCCAAGGAAGGTTCCACCCGCAACTGGGAGCATATCAGTATTCGAATTGGAATGTTCTGCTTTTTCGGCATCCGCCAACAACAAGTCGAGAGACTCATCAAGGAGCACTCTGTCTATTTGACCAAGGGCGGACGTATCTCTGTTGCTGGTATCTCTTCGAACAACGTCGCCTACCTGGCCCATGCTCTCCACCAAGTCACCAAGTAAATTGGCGCTGTATTCCTTCTTCCCATCTAACTTATTCTATCTGTCATAATAGAATGTTGATTACTTTGTATTTCTGGTTTTCTTATTCTCCGTGTTAAATGACACTACGGTTTATTGTATTTTTAGCTTCTGTTTATTCTGTTTATTTATTTTAATTCGATATGAAGGGCAAGGAGCCACTGATACAACCGAAGTGGATTCAAAAAGATAAATAAATATTTGATGGGCCGATTCTGGAGGACGCAAAATTAGGTGGTAAAAAACTATTTTTCCCTTTGGAAATAGTAAAAAAAAGAGAAAAATAGTTTTGCCCTTTTTTTGCTACCTCGTGAATAGGCCAAAAACAAGAGAGGGAGGGGGGAGACAAGTAGAAACATTAATAGTTGAGGGGAGAAAGAGTTAGATACTTAGACAAATCAACATGTTTCAAGTTAGTTTTAAACGAACGGGAGGAAGATTTAACCGGGAAAGAAGAAACGGGTAGAGAATTCCAACAGTTTAAAGTACGGTTGGACAAGAACTGGGAGCTGGATTTGTTACTATTTTTGATATTACAACGCAAATAAAATGGGTGTCTTCTTAGAGATTTAACAGATGGAATAAATGTAAATAAGGCATTTGCACAATAGATCTCTCTGCTGATAATTGATTTATATATAAATACCAAATCGAAAACTAATCTTCTGAGCTCCAGAGAGTCCAGTCCACATATATCCAGAGCGTTGAAATAGGATGTATATTCTATTCCAAATTTTTTGAAAATTCGATGAACAAATGACTTCTGAATAGATTCAATCTTCCGAATGTGAAGTTTGAGATAGGGCGAGAAAATGGTACATCCATACTCCAAGATAGGTCGAACATATATAATATAACATCTAATAAACACTTCCATAGTCGAATTCTTGAGAATATTGAAAAGCATATTCACTCTGAATTGAGATCTCCTTAGAATAATGTTGACATGATGTGTGAAAGAAAGGTCGTCCGAAAAGAATATTCCCAGATCTCGAATATGCCTTACAAAAGGGAGTTTCAAACCCGAAATATGGAAATCCGGGGAAGATTTGCTTTTAAGGTTGCGTGTCGAGTGTTTGAACGCAATAACTTCACATTTGTTTGGTGCGACTGTCATTTGCCACTGGGAGCACCAATCGGATATAATAGCTAAATCATTCTGCAATAAATTGGCATGCGGAGAGAAGAGTTTTAGATCATCCGCGAACATTAATATATTGGATTCCACGTTGTCACTAATATCGTTGATGTATAGGAGGAAGAGAAGAGGACCAAGGACAGAGCCTTGTGGCACTCCACTAATAACATCCATAGGTTTCGAGTAAATTCCATTTAGAGAAATTACCTGATTACGATTAGTCAGAAACGTGGATAACCAACGAAGAAGGTTTCCTTGAACACCATATCCTTCGAGTTTGGTCAATAATTTGTTGTGCGGTACTTAGTCAAACGCTTTACTGAAGTCTATATAGATGGCAAAGTTGGCTTTGTGCCTTTCCAGATCTTGTAATAGAGAGCCTTGATAATGAATAAGTTGAGATTCGCAACTTCGGTAAGCGCGAAAACCGTATTGACTCCCATTCAATAGGCCGTTGACATTCAGGTGTTGGACCAAAACTCTTCTAAGAATGGTTTCCATAGTTTTACAGACACTGGACGTAAGTGCAATTGGCCTGTAGTTGTTACAGTCTGATCTAAGACCTTTTTTGTGCAACGGTACAACAATGGCTTTTTTCCAGATATGAGGTATGTTGCCAGTTGACAGTGATTTGTTGTAAATTAGAGTGAGTGGGAACGCGATGGCGGTGGCAACTCTCTTCAGAAATATAGCAGGAATCTGGTCCGGAGTTCGATTATGTCTGGGCTTGAGCTTTGCCATCACGGCTTCCACTATATACGGTTCGAATTCGTAGCCATCGATAATAGAGTTGGACCTTGGTTTGAAGAATGGAACATTGCCATCATCATGCGTAAACACTTCCGAAAACCTGTCAGCAAACAGCTCCGCTTTGGTTATGTCATCACAGATAATTTCGCCATTGTTCTTGATGATACCGACCTCATGAAACGGTTTCATGTGGTCTTTCATAAATCTGAAGAAGGTTTTAGATGAACCAGTAGTAAGCTTTTTCTCGAGTTCCGATGTATCATAATCAGTGAGGGATTTTTTCAATAACGCACTAATGGCCTTGTAACGTTCAGTGTTACCCTCATTCCTCCATATGCTTGCCACTATTTTTTCAAAGAATGTGAGAATAAATAAGTTTGGTATAAAAAATTGATCATTGTAAATCCGGAAAAACGCTGGTTCCAAATATATATATTCAGTTTTTCCCTCGAGGCCTGGTATTCCAGAAAAACGAGGTCAAAGTTTTTTAACGAGAGTTTGGACCAATTTTCAAGATATAAACTTTTTAAAACAATAAAGACGAAAAACATTTTCCGAGTACTTCATCACTTTTCGAACATTAAATGATGGACAAATTTTTGAAATTTTTCGAAAAATTATTTGTTTAAAAAGTAGTTGTTTTTATTTGAAATTAATAGAACATTATTCGAATCTTGAAAAAGTGAGAAAGACCTGGTTAGAGAATCTTAAAAGTTTATTACAAAAAATGCAAATAAAATTTAGCGTGAATGAGGACCGAACCCACACCCTTCCTCACGCCACACCGTCTCACTACCACCAACACCACGCTGCCGATATTTTTAACACGTCGGTAAGGTAGTGGTCCAAACTTTGACCTCGTTTTTCTCGATTGCCAGGTCTCGAGGGCAAAAACTGAATATATATTTGGAATCAGCGTTTTCCCAGCTTTCCAAAAATATAGGTCACGAGAACACTATTCATAAGGAAGGACGGCGAGACGCAGAGAAACGAACAGTGTCAGTGAGGGACGTGGCCGAGTTTTGGAGGAATAGTATTTTGAGGCCGGCGGGAAAACGCTGGCCGTGCGAGTCGTTTTTCTATCATTCCCGTTTTTTGTCTTTATTAATTTTCTTTTTCTTCTCTTTCCCCCGTTTGTTTTTGCGCGACTTCTGATCGAATTGGTCGATTTTCTTCACACCAATCTTTATTTTATTTGTCCTCGAATATATTAATTTTTAGGTTAAATCGACCACTTTGCTGCCATGGACCATCGTTTTGGTCTGACGTTCGATCAATGTTGGGATTTGAGGGCTGCCTCATTGAGGAAAGAGGTAAATCCGGATGACCTATACCGAATCGTGCTTCAAAAACCACTGCTCCATAAGATTGGAATCTTCGAGGAGGGTGAGCGGAACGATCCGGAAGGATTTGACAATAGTGACGGAGAACTGAGTAGCGATGAGGATTTTGATGTGGAGCAAGATTTGAGGAATTCTCCAGCTGAGGATTTGGATTCTGATCGAGATGAAGACTCAGATGAGGACTCAGATGAGGACTCAGATGAGGACTCAGATGAGGACTCAGATGAAGACTCAGATGAGGACTCTAATGAGGACTCTAATGAGGACTCAGATGATAACGCGAATGAAAATGGCTCTCAGAATATGGATAACGAAGGACAAAAAATTGAAGCTGAGAATATATTGATTGGAGCTCAACATGATTCTGGAATGAGACAAGAAGAGAATCCACGTAACTATCTGAACATAGAGCAAGGATCTTCGGGAACTCCCAATGTCCAAAAGCACTCTATGAAAGGAATCCCACGTGATTCGGGTTTGGCGAGAAAACGAGAGATATCGCTTGTGAGTTGAATTTTGGTTTTATTTAGAGTCGAAACTGATGAGAAATTAGAGATTTATTGATATTATTACAGGAGCGTCGGCGACAAATTCAAAGTGACTCGGATGATGATGAAACATCAGTAAAGACTGTCGAAGAATTGTCATTTGATGATCCTACTGCAAGTAATACTGCTCAACAAGTCTCTGCAACTGAAAACATCGGTGTTTCGTTCGACAGTGCATCATCAATAAATACCACTGGAAATGCAATCTCGACACCAAATCAGCCAACTCATGAAGAAACTGGTCATGGACAAGACCGTCATCCTCGCAATATTCTGGCCACCGAGTCTGGATCATCTGGAAGCACCGGTGCCAACAAGCAATTAGATGAATCACCAGCGGAACGAAAAGCTCGCTTTGTCAAAATGCGCGAGGCTTATCTTGTGAGTTCAATTTTTCGTTTTATTTAGTGTTGAAACTAATGAGGAGTGAGGATATTATCGATATTATTACAGAAACGCCAACGACAATACGATAGTGATTCGGACGATGATGAGCCAACAGCCAAAATATCCAAGCAAGTCGTTGGATTGGATGATTCGACAGCTAGCAGTGATACTCAGAAAGCTACTCAAAACAACGAGATACCACAAGGATCGTCGCACAGTGCAATCGGTCGTGAAGACCAACAAGAGAATGGAAATAGTTTCGCTGAGCAAGAACTCAGTGAAATGGCTGACGTATGTGCAATTAAATATATATTTGTTACAATCTTATTGATTGAATGATTACAGGAGCCAGCAGGTTCGCCACAAACCAGCCAATCAAGTGACGACGGAAAAGACTTCGGAATAAAGTCGAAGAACAACGAGTGATTCGAAAGACTCAACTACTTTCGACAAGACTTCTCAAATTTTTTGAATTTTTACCATTTTTAATAATTTTACCATTTTAATAGTTCCCCATTTTTAATAGTACACAACGGGTTTTGTCCATAACGGTTTTTTCCCCGAATTTCTGAGAATGAAGTTTCAGATGTTTTGAATTTTTTGAATTTCTCTTCTTTACATATGTTGCGGTTTTTAGACAGACAAAAGCATTCAAAAGACGTTTAATTTTTCCAAAACGTTTTCTTATTCCCTGCATAACTAAAAATAAAAAGAATTCACTTTTCTCGTGGTATCTACTCGGAGCTTATCATTAAACCTACACAACCTATGTTTATTAATCACAATGGATTTGAAGTGAGCTCCACATTCATAAGGCTTGTTTTTTTCTTAAAATTTCAAAGAAAAATAATGCATGTGATATGAAACATTGAGTACGTGGATGAGCTGGTATCTTCCTAAAAAAAGGCGTCACATACCGATAGTTGAAATTTGGGTTTCAAGTGATTTCACTACATTTAGTTTCTTTCCATCTTCCGTATTTTACATGTTGTCATGAAAAATCGTTCATTTTCCTTTTTTTCCCTCTTACCGAAAAGGTTTTCTTGTTTTTTTTTTCAAAATAGCTTTTCTTCATAGTTAGTCATTTTAAACCATATAGCTTTTTTAGTTGATCATTTTTTAGTTGGACCCCTCTCTGGCTTACTGTAGCTCATAGAGACTCAGTGATGTTCGGTGTATTAGGCTGAGTCATAAGTTTCTTTCTTTTTTGAGATGATTTTTGACACGCGATTTCTCGAAAGCTAATAACTCACATAATGAGAAATATAATTGGTCAGTTCTTATAACTCATTGTGATTCTATCTGTGACTTGACGTCCGCCATCTGCTCAATCTCAGCCGTAGACAAGTCAAAACACTTGAGGAACCCTTTTTTGGTACAATTTTTCGAATTCATTTTTTTCCTATAAAATTTTGGCGAGAATGTGTGAGTCATTCGGAATTAAAACAAGCAAGAACAATTATGTATAAAAAACTAATAAAGATATTTGAACTAAACAACGATGGTTTAATGCGGGTCTTTAAAGAAAGGTGACCATAAGCCATTTAGAGAGGTGCGAGTATTTTCGATTTTTCTTTAACGCTAGATAAAAATATCAGTGGAAATGTTTATTATTGAATAGAGTAGACATTGATGTTTTTAAATTTACTTTGTTTCGGATATTCACACCATTTGTCTTTTTTCGCAAGAAGCCCGAAGTCAACATCATCAAATTCACGTGATTTTTGAGTTTGATGAAGCCTTCTGCTCGTACTTTTGAATCAATCCACTAGATCTTTTGCACAATTTTAGAGTAATGTATCTACTGTTGATTACTTGTAACAGAATATTTCAGACTTGTTCGTGATCGTTGAAAAGAGACCCAGACTTCACTCAGGTCTACTTCACTAATATTCTCAAAAATGTGAAAATCTTAACAATCACATCAACCAAGTTTTATCACTTATTGGAATGACTTTGTTATACAGTTTTTTGTTGCATTACTTGCTTATGTTACTGTCTAACTTTTACAAATAGTTTGGTATAAATGCTCTCTCCAATATTTTAGTAATCGACTTAAACCCAGGAGAACATTGTTTTCTCATACCTGTCAGTCGTCTGATCATAAATTCTTTATCTTGGAGAGTTTTATCCGAAACTAAATTGTTTTAACAAGACAAAGTCATTCTTCATAAATACCACTCGTTTCCTTATGAAAATTTCAGAATTTTGATATAAATCCGACTAGAATCAAAAATCTTTTCAAAATAGGAATTTGATTAGAGACAGAAAAAAACTGTCGTTTTCACGAGTGGACAGTCTGTGCACTAACTTGAAACATTTTTTGTTAGCCACTGAAAAGGTCATTATAATGCAAAAAAGTTTGGGTCGATAAACAATCATAGTACTTAGAAACTGGAAGTCAAAGTTCAACCCCAAAAAAAGAAAGAAACTTATGACTCAACCTAATAGTACAACAGTTCACGGAAGTCCCGCATCAAAAAACGACCAACTACAAAACTAAAGTACAAGGATAGATCTGTTCATACACAAAGTTTCGAGACGTTCGCTCAATTTCTGACCCTGTACCATCACCCCAAACTCTCTTGTCACTCAGATACTTGTACGATTCAAAACATATATTTTTTATGATTGAGAGACTAGTCAAATTTGTTTTTTAGTTTTCTTTTATAGTTTCGAATAAACTGTTCATACTTCTGTAAAATTATATATCAAAACTTTTCTCCAAGCGGATCAACGTAAAAATTGCATGTTTCCGTCTGAAAATTTGAGAAAATGTACGTGAAAAACTATTAAAATAGCCTTTCTTCTACAAATTCTCAATTTTTCTTGCCAAAAAGTTCTGAAACGCAGTGAAAACTGTCTCTTTTTCATTTAACTGTAGTTGCGGCAAGAGAGCAGACGAGAGAGGAAAAATAAACGCACGATTTCACCGACTTTTTTCAATTGCAGGAAGCCGTGCCACGTATTTTTTCCGTTCAGACAATTTTTCCGTAATTTCAATAATTCGGATTTCTTCTTCTACGTCTTGCCAGCAGCTGAAATTGTGAATCTTCGGTGCAAATTCACCTTTTCAACGCTTCTTTAAATTTCAGTGTGAATTTTTAGTCATTTTTCAAATTTCGATTTGTTTTTCTACAATATAAGTGAAACTGTTGCAGTTCGAAAGTTTTTTGTCTGTTGTAAACGTCACCAGTTGTGAGTATTCTCATAGTTTTCCTTGTCTGAAATCTTTTTAAAATTCTTTATTTTGGCGCGTTTTTCGGTTTCTGTACATTCAAAATTAACTGTTATAAAACAGGAAAAAGTAATTCTAGTTGATTTTGATTTTTTTCCCAAAAGAAACGCCTTTTATTATTTTTCAGTGCAGGAAAGACGCTTAGTCACCGCTCTCAGCGCCGTCCTTCGTGCCCATCGCCGTCCGCTGCGTCGCGACTTATACCGTTCGAGACGTCGCCCGTCTTGTTTCAACGGAGCGCGTTTTCACAAGGAGCCTCCCCATTACGCAGTCTTTTTGTAATGTTTGTCTTTTTTCTAATGTCGTAAATTATAGATCTATCACGATATAAATTTCGAAATGGATAATAGATCAAGGCTTGATTCTAGTGAGGGATACTAGCTAGCAATAACCTTGCGATAATTTTGAAATTGTATAATGATCAAGTGAGAGAGAAAGAGTCTGTGTATGAAACAATGAAAACATTTCCTTGATTTTCATACAAGCAAGCCAGAAGGGATAGTAGCTTTTGGAGGACACATACTCGTTTTTATTCAAACCGATTTCTTTTAACTTTAAACCAAACTGCTTTATGGCTTTGGGCCCGTTTTACTGAATATGAACTCGTTCTTCTTGTTTCTCTAAACTGAATAGGTTTGAGGTTTTTTACTGGAGATATGCTCTTATAAAATACCACCACTGAAATCACTCTGCAAAAATCACCCCATTCTTCCAAAAACAAGAGAGAAACGAGGAGACGATCAATATTATTGAAATACAATTTAAATGATCTTGTGATGACAAAAACTGAGAAAGAAAAAGAGTTGTCTGGGAGGTACGGTTGAGTAAACAGAGCGGCGGGCACCGTCACGTCACCTCTCGCCACTTTTTTTCGTTTCTTCCCTCCATTTCATCTACCAAAATGAGATATCACAAAAAAGAGGGAGACGACGAAACCAGGAGGTGATGAAAACCGCCATAAAACTGGGAGAACGGTGCTTTTATAAAAATTTGTCTACTTTGTTTCTCAAAATGTTTTTTTCTTTCCGGTATCGATTGAAATTCGAGGAATGCATATGTTGTTAAATATCATCATGCTATGTGGTATTTTCAACCAGTCACTATTTATTTTTCGGAGATTGAGAACATGAATTAATTTCTATAAAAAAATTGAATACGTCCATAAAAAACAGTTTTTAAATAAAGAAAAAAACTAGTCACTACGTCTAGTTTATTCCCATCTAAATTATTACATATGTTGCTTTGAAAAATCGTTTATTTCATGTCATTTTTATTTCCATTGTAACAAACTACTTTATCATATTTCGTCTTGTTATGTTCCTGTTTTTTAACACGGAAACTTAAAAAGTTATTATTTCTAATTTTTTTCAATCTGAATAAGCTTGATTCCATTTTTCTATCGAGCAGATTTATACAAAATTGTTTTACAGAAACAATTACTTCAAAAACTCCAAAATTTTGTGGACATCGACCTAGACGGAATGGAAAACTCTGTCCACGAGAGTAGCAGTGACGAATGTTTTAGGAAGAGAGATAGCGATGATTTCGAAACGGAATCTGACCTCGATGAGGAAGCAATGGCACAGAAAGCGGCTTGCAAAGCCAGATTTGCTGAATTTTACAAAGAATATAACGTGAGTTGAGTTTTTCGTATTATTCAGTGTTGATTATGATGAGGAATCAGAGATTTATTGACATTATTTAAGAAGCGACAACGACTACTTGATACTGATTCAGACGATGATGACAGTAGCAGCGACGAATGTTTTAGGAAGAGTGATGGCGATGATTTCGAAACGGAATCTGACCTCGATGAGGAAGCGATGGCACAAAAAGCTGCTTGCAAAGCTAGATTCAATAGAATGTACGCGGCATTTAGGGTGAGTTGCTTTTTTGCATTATTTAATGTCGAAACTGATGCAAAATTAGGGATTTATTGATATTATTTCAGAAGCATGTACGAGAAAACCAAAGTGATTCGGATGATGATAACTCATCGACCAAAATTTCCAAGCAAAAAGAATCAGAGGAAAAGGAGAATAGAAATGGAAATCAAAACAAGACGATTGTTGGACAGAAAATCGGTGCTGAGAATCAATTCGCTGTAGCTGACGATGTCGTTCCGGATGTTGACTCAGTTCATAACTCAACCGATACGGAGCAATCCAAGGTTTGTCCATACAACATCACTAATATATTTTAGAACATTCATTATTTCAGAATCAAAACGTCAATATCACAATCAGTGATCGTGTCCAGTCATCAGCGAATGCGATCGCCAATGCAAGTGGAGAAGATCAAGCTGAGAATCCGCACAACATCGACGAGTCGGAATCAGATGAACACATGAATAACAACAATGGCTATCAAAATATGGGAATCGTGGACCATCAAATGGTTGCTGACCACAGACTAGTTGAAGCTGAAGAGGTCGATTTTGCAGAAGCAGATGTTTTACATGTTGATTCAGCCTCGAAGCCAATCGATAATAAACAATCTGAGGTATGTCTATACGATTCACTAATACTTTCTGAAACATGTATGATTTCAGACTCAAAGCGTCAATATCAACAACAGGGATCGTGTCCAGTCATCAGCGAATGCGATCGCCAATGCAAGTGGAGAAGGTCAAGCTGAGAATCCGCACAACATCGACGAATCGGAATCAGATGAACACGTGAATAACAACAATAGCTATCAAAATATGGGAATCGTGGACCATCAAATGGTTGCTGACCACAGACTAGTTGAAGCTGAAGAGGTCGATTTTGCTGAAGCAGCTGTTTTACATGTTGATTTAGTCCTCATGCCAATTGATATTGAGCAATTTGAGGTATGTCTATAAGATTCACTATTACCTTCCAAAACATGTAATGTTTTAGACTCGAAGCGTCAGTATCAACAACAGTGATCGTGTGCAGTTATCAGTGACAGATACTGCCAATGAAAGTAGAGAAGATCAATCTCAAAATCCACGAAACTTCATGAATTTAGATCAGGGATCTTCTGGGACTACCAACATCCTGAAGCACAACGACACTAAAAAAACTGATCCAATTCCAAAGAAAACTATTATCAAAAAGTAAGTTTCCCACTCCTGGATTCAGACTCACTTCACATTAATGCTCCTCCTATTTTCAATTTCAGAAGAGTTTCGAAAAAGCCGTTCAAAGATGAGGATCACCCTTACCGGCCGCCTGGTGAAAAGATAGACGCTGTTCATCCAAAACTGAAATCCCCGAGACTAACTCGTTCTAGGGGAGACGCTGGCCTCTCCAAGGGATTGTCAAATGAGAAGAAACATAAAGTTTCAAATGCGGTCCAAGAGGCGATGAATCTGTTTTATAGACATCATACTTGATGTCCTTCATAATAGAATTCAGGCTTCACCAGAATGATCGACACCATACAAGCTATAATTGAACTTGATTTAAGAGGCGTTGTCTGAAAGAAGAGGATTCCTCTTGGCACAGTTGCAAAAAGTTGTTTCAATTCGAACTCTTTTCACAGCATATGTACCCCTATGGTAGTAATTTACAAAAAAATATGTCACCAGTCCCCTATGACGTCATCATAGAAAAATATGCCCAATAATAGACTTTTCAGCCAAAAATTCACAAAAATTTCAATTTTCTAGATAACATGGGGAAACTTTTGTAACATGTTAGGAGTGTTTTTGTCTACCTCTACACAAATTTCCAGCCCTCCAGACACTCCAGAAACCGTTCAATTAAATTTCATTTTCATGTTTTTTCAACTTTTCTCGAAAATTCCCTCTAGAAATCCTCAAATTTCTAATCGTATACGTATTCCCCGCAAAATGTTCTATTAGGTCCAATTAGAAACATTGAAAAGTAGGCGGACCATTTTGAGATATTTCGATTTTTTCAAAAATCACATAAGGGTCCCCCCTTATGAAAATTTTAATTTTGACAAAAAATTCAAAAAATAAATTCCTCCAAAAATGATCAGAATATTGATAAAACACTTGGAATAAGCCAATCCCAAAATATGAAATCTCAGAAATGTGTTTGAACGGATTCCGTTTTTTTTGTTCATCCAATTTTTTCCCATTTTTTGACGTTTTCATCAATAATTTGTACAGAAGTCCTCAAATGTTAAGGGATATCCTAATTCTTTGCAAATCGTTCTATTAGGTCCGATTGAAAACATCAAAAAGTAGGCGGACCATTTTGAGATATTTCGATTTATTTCAAAAATTACATAAGGGTCCCCCCTTATGAAAGAAAATTTATTTTTAAATGAAAAAAAAATTCAAACTATGAAAAAATGTTTTTAATATTTTATCTGCCTTTCCAACGTTTTTTCATTTAAAAAAATGTTGAATTATTTTTTCGAAATAAATTTTCTTTCATAAGGGGGGACCCTTATGTAATTTTTGAAATAAATCGAAATATCTCAAAATGGTCCGCCTACTTTTTGATGTTTTCAATCGGACCTAATAGAACGATTTGCAAAGAATTAGGATATCCCTTAACATTTGAGGACTTCTGTACAAATTATTGATGAAAACGTCAAAAAATGGGAAAAAATTGGATGAACAAAAAAAACGGAATCCGTTCAAACACATTTCTGAGATTTCATATTTTGGGATTGGCTTATTCCAAGTGTTTTATCAATATTCTGATCATTTTTGGAGGAATTTATTTTTTGAATTTTTTGTCAAAATTAAAATTTTCATAAGGGGGGACCCTTATGTGATTTTTGAAAAAATCGAAATATCTCAAAATGGTCCGCCTACTTTTCAATGTTTCTAATTGGACCTAATAGAACATTTTGCGGGGAATACGTATACGATTAGAAATTTGAGGATTTCTAGAGGGAATTTTCGAGAAAAGTTGAAAAAACATGAAAATGAAATTTAATTGAACGGTTTCTGGAGTGTCTGGAGGGCTGGAAATTTGTGTAGAGGTAGACAAAAACACTCCTAACATGTTACAAAAGTTTCCCGATGTTATCTAGAAAATTGAAATCTTTGTGAATTTTTGGCTGAAAAGTCTATTATTGGGCATATTTTTCTATGATGACGTCATAGGGGACTGGTGACATATTTTTTGTAAACCACTACCATAGGGGTACATATGCTGTAAAAAGAGTTTATATTGAAACAACTTTTTGCAACTGTGCCAAGGCCCAACACAAACATTCTCACTCTTACAGATAGTGCCTCTTAATCAAACTATTGAATTCCAAATATTCATTGATTGTTTTCAAGACATTCTTATCTCTGTTCACTTTATTACGCCACAATGAATTGTTTTAGAACTCAATTTCAGTTTTCCTCTTGAATCTGGATGTGATACCAATTACCGGAAATGCGCGTGACGCATATCAAAATGTCACGGAAGCTTAATCTTCATAGCGACCATTTTGCTTTATTACTGAGAAAATAAGCACGGAATTATAGTTTTGTACATGATTCATCAGACACTCATTTCCCGACTTGAATGTACAAAATGTTCTGCTATAAGTAAAGAAGGAAAAACTATCCACGTTTTTCAAATGAAGGGCCAGAGACAAGAATTGTTATCAGGGATTTGTTGACATTTGAGAACATTATCAGGGAACAGAATCCAGACCAAGACAGTTAATTTCGATGTTTCTCGTGATATTCCTCGAGAAGACTGAGAAGGTAATTGGATTGCACCAGACACGGTGTTCTTCTTGGTACATTGCACAAAGAGGCGGTACAGTAGCAATAGGTGGCGACTGTCAGTTTCTCGTACTGAAAAACGCTGCAGTTAATAACCAACCAATCTGAATGGAACCTATACACTCACGTTGATAAAAAAAATGATCCGTCATAAGCTTTTCCGTACGGGCACTTCCTTGAGAGTAATAGTGATTTTAAGAGGACAATCGCACTATTTTGAACTGAAAGGGGTCGATTTGAAAGAGAAAATACTTTGTCGAAATGTAACTTGCTAGTGAGCGTCCGAACAAAAAAGTTGCTAACTACAAAAATGGAATTTTGTTTTTAGTCTGCTTGATTCCATGAAAAGTTATATTGTGGGACAGTTAGTTTTACCATGACGCACTCTCTAAGTTGGCCACTTTTTGTCGTACAAAAAACTACAAACTACAAAAATAAAGTTATATTCTTGGTCTATTCGATCCCATGAAATGTTATTCCGTGGTACAGTTAGTGTTACCATGACACACTCTCAAAGTTGAGAATTTTCAACTGAGAAATGAAAAATATGGTATATTTTTTATAATGAAAATTTCCTAGCAAGTTAATAGGAAGTAAATGCAAATAGTATGGCGACGTAGTCTGCTCGTTGCTATTCCCGGAGGGCAGATGACGTTACGTGATCGTACCACCACGTAATCCTTTAATTATTGCAATAGAACCGGACCTCTTTGTTTCTGTGACATATGAAGTGCTGTAATAAAACTCGAACCATGACGTTAAGACCTAATGAATGTGAACTGTGGGAAAATATTGATTTGGCGGCGTTTATTCAAAATACAGTACTGATTACTACAGACACATTACAAAATAACAGAGATCATCACGTAGAAATTGATTTTTTATTCTGGGTAACTCGACGGAGGTGCTTCTCAGCTACTTCCTTGACAGTCTCTCCACATAAAACCACTCGAATTACGATATCTTCCAGAATTGCTGTCTGCTTCATTCCCAAATCCACGATTTTACGGCATGCCTAAAATGATATATGAATATGTGATAATAAAAGGGAAGACCTACATCAGAATGCGGAACGTCGGCACAGAGAGTGAGGATGTGCATACTTTCGAGAAGTTGCACAAGAGTTGGTTTCAGTTCCGCAAGCATCATTCTCTGAAAAATCATTATTTGAAAAGGAAACTGATGAAAGTCACTTACCGGATTCTTGAATAGCTTGTAGAGACATCTGGTCTTTCCTTTCAGATCCTCAATCTCTTGAACAGTTAGAACTCGTTCAACTTTTGATTCAGATGGCATCTTGTAATGCGCACACCACCGCTGCAGAGAATAAGGAATAATGAGAGGGAGAAAGACGAGTCACCTAGGCCATCCAATTGAGCAGTATTACCAACATGAGCTTTGGGAAAAATATGTAGTTTTGGGAAGGGACGGTTTATTTGTTTAAAGTAGTAATCCATAAGAATGAGATGTGTCTTCTTAACATCTTCTTATCAACACCTGCCCGTTCGGTTATTGAAGAAAATGGTATATGGGCAGATTACAAACAGTTTGTGTATTGAATTATTTTCAATTTTCCAAATTTGCCCTCATTTTTGCCACGATTCGTTATGATATGTTCAAAAACCCATGTCCTCTCTTCCACCTTACACTCTGAAATCTTTTCTTCTACATATGCTTGCTTAAAAATTTATGAAAATAAACCGAAGAACGCTGAGAACCGATTTTTATTGTTGAGAGCGAGGGGAAAAATAATAAAACGGCTAACTGTCATGAGAACCAAAATCGGGAACCGTGTAGGAAAAATATCGATCACATTTTATCCGAAAATAAGATATGAGTCTTGGTGTAGTTCACCCGCTTCATGCATATTTCTCTAGGGTCATTCCTTTGTTAGTAATAAGAACTATGATATCTGATGCATGTTTTAAGAATAACACATGAGGAATAAGAAAAGTAAGAAAGAATATTACCAAAAACCGTTAATTTTATCAAATTACTAATTATTCTTTTCTGATATTGTCCTGCTTCACACGAATCAGATTCCATCTTTGTTGGTTGATCGGCTCATCGACAATTGCTGAAACCGGCTTTCTGGCTACATGATTGTTTATTCGTGGGTGTTGTACCCTTTGGCGTTGTTGACCAACATTTTGGTAGTGGTTGGAGGCAGGATCAGCCAGTTTAGACTTTTTTGGAGGAGTACCATTGGAAATCTGAATTATCGTTGATTGATGTCTAGTGAAATAAGAATACCTACAGGTTCTTCCGCTACACTGTATTCCGGGAAACGTTCTCCAGGTCGTGCCCAAGTCGCATGATATATAACAGTCTGGTTTTGTTGCTCTGATTCTACGAACGACTTGCTTTTCTTCTTTGTTGTCTGTTGGAGCTGTAGAGCCAAGCTTCGCTTTGGTGAAGCCAGCGAACGGAGAAGCACTCATCTGCAATCATTATTATGTGAGCTCTTATTGAGGACGAAAGCAAATTCATCAGAAAAGTATTCACAAAAAAAAGAAAAAAAAGATAGCTTCGCACAGAGAGGGAAAACAGTTGATAGCACAATCATAAAATTCTTGGAGTAACGACGTTGGTTAACTGCTGGCGGAGGTGGAAGAAGAAGAAATAGAGAATGAAAAACATAAAGTGTATGCAAATCTATGTTTATATAGTTTTATTCTATGAGAAAGCCGCAGTTTTTGTGATAGGGTGCAGCATTGTGCTGCGAATTCATTACTTTTTCTAATGATGATAGTAACATCCTATGAAAGAAAAAGTTGCGAAAGCTGACAAAATCCACAAATAACAAAACCTCGTTGAGGTGCACTCGTCCTAAAATAATTAAACGGCTATTCGAAGGAAACTCGAAGTACTCGAAAAATCGAATGCGTGCTAAAAATTTAACGAAAAACTATTAAATATGGATAAAACGTGTCTTTATTATAAAACAAAACTGAAAAACGGGAAAATGTGTGCTATTATAGTGAAAATGAAAGACAAAAAGATCAGAGTGAAGAAATGGGGAGATCTTGAGGAAATGTATCCTTGAGTATATTTGACATAACGAGGTGATGAGCAGCCGGAACTACTTCAAGGCCTGTTATTGGCTTGCCCGGGTTTGGGAGTTGTCGAGGTCTGAAGGCACAGAGTTCATTGGTTTAACGACATGATCGTCGACGACGTCGTTTAGTCTTCGCTTAGCAACCTTTTTGGCAGGTCGGTTGTCCACCTGCAAGAAATTGTTGGTATATATTGGTTTACAAGAGATAAAAAATGCGTCAGAGGAATCAAACACTGGAAACACATAACTGAGAAAATCACCGACCTCTTCCTTGTTAGACCGTTTGTTCCGACGGACCTCAGAAGATCTCGCTTGCTTCGACGCATGCAACGACTGGACCAGCGTTTTCAGAAAATTGCGATGGAGCAAGTCCACGCGGAGATCCGTTGCCGGCTTCGACTCCTTTCCCTTCTTTACTGATATGGAGATCAGGCCACGAACTTCTTTGCTGGAGAAACCCATGAGAATGTTGGTGTTCATCTGAAATTTTTTCTAGTTTTGCGATGATGTTCAGAATAATTGACAAAAATAAAGTCTCAATAAGGTTTTTCAATAAAACTCAACAAAAAAGTGATTGCAAAAAACAAAAGCACAAGAAGAAAACGAGTGACAAAGATGCAAGAAAAAAATGGCAAATGAAGACAAAAAATAATCGATCTCTCTATTTGGCGGCCTAGGAGAAAGAGAACGGTAGGTCAAATTGAGACCCGGTAAAGGTCACGGTGTAGCATAGGGGGAAGAGAGTCCACACCACACACAATGTATTGAACAGTGTTTTTTTATCGCGGACCACTTGTCGCATATTCTGCCGCTTTGAAAATATTTATTCTTTTTATTTTTAAATCATAAAATTCTTTTTTTCAGGTATGATTCCGATCATCCCACTTGAGGCTGCTGTTACAATTGACAACAACAATAATAACGTTGACGAAATGTCCCAGGGTCCAAAACTATATATAACTACCAATCTCAATGGAGATGACACAATTTTTGAAGTTTTCCAGATGCAAAGCGACTCCAACGTAAGTTCAGTCCCGTATTTGCAATAAAACTCTTTTCTTAATTATTATATATTGGTAACTTTTTCAGTTCGCACTGGAGCGATCACTGGAACTCACATATGGAGGAATCGTTCGCACCTGCATTCTCTACGGAAACGAAATTTACAAGTTGGAAGACATTGATGTTCGCATGCTGAACGAATCGGAGTTCTTGCATGCCCTCCACCGAAATGTTCGACTTTTGATTTATGTTCCAACTGTAAGTCTTAGAATAAAAAACAAAATCATACGATAGAAATTATTTGAAAACATTTAACAACATTTAAAAAGTTTTGAAATATAAAGCTATCCAGGCCTAATAAAGTTTTTGAATCGGTTTGTGTTATATCGCTAGGTGGCAGGAGAGTGGAGTATAAATAACTATTTATTACATAAAAAATAACCGACAACTATTAGTTCTCTCGGCTTATATGGGCAGATCTTCTTGCCACCTATGACCTCAGGGTTAGACGATCACTAGGCTAGGCCATGCTAGTTCACGCCACAACACCTCCCTTTCTTCAACGAAAGTCCATTTGTCTACTGTCTTCTGAATCGTCATTCTTCCACGACAGCCGCTGCTCAGACTCCACAGCTTTTCCTTCTCCTGGACATCTGTCCCGATCGCTGTCCTTCTACGGTCCATCGACGACACACGATCTTCAGCGCGTCAAACACACCTCCACGGTGGTTTCCAGCACGATCTACACCTCATGGTGCATCCCACAGCATCGATGTCTTCCTCACGACATCATCCACTCTTCTTCACTCTGCTGCATCTCCGATCGGCTTCTAGGGGATCCTCTGATCTCGAGCCCATTGCTCTCCAACCCTTCGACGGCTTCCTCACAACGATGCCGACATCTCGTCCTACTGCATCGGGGTATCCAAATGTGCCTCCAACACTCTCCCTGTGCACCGACCAAATCCGATTTGGAGTATTCCAGCCTTCCTCGGTGGTCCCTTGATCCTGATCGCCAATGTTATATTGCTAGGTGGCAGGAGAGTGGAGTATAAATAACTATTTATTACATAAGGAATAACCGACAACTATTAGTTCTCTCGGCTTATATGGGTAGATCTTCTTGCCACGAATGACCTCAGGGTTAGACGATCACTAGGCTAGGCCATGCTAGTTCACGCCACAACAGTTTGGCATGTTAATCTTATATATTTATCATTTTCAGACGGACCCTACCTACCAAGACGCCGAGCGTTCCCTTCACCACTTCATTGAAATCTACGGAGAATAATAATGAGAGATTATGATAGTATTTTTTTCGGTTTTTTCTAATTTTTATGTAATTTTTGAGTAAATATTAATTGATTAGTTAAATTGTTGTTCCTTGTGTTATTTATACCAACGTTCTCACAAAAACAACAAAGTTATAGAAGCAGATCGGAATTAGCAAGTTTTGACAGCGTGGGTCATCTGGTAAAACCTAAAAGGAAATGTATACAGAACAAGAAATTAATTCTACATGATAAAAAGAGTGGGGAGCCCATTTAAAAAATATTTAGAAGAAAGGAAAAGAGGAAAAGGTCAGAACAAAATTTTTCACAATAATTCCATATAGGTAGTGACACTTCTGTGTTATGTCATCAGGACTTTCTCTCTGCAGTTGTGAGAAATTGGTGGAAAGTCCGTTAGTGCTGACAAGTCTTCATTTGTGGCGATGATTTGCAAATTTTTGGTGCTGAAACCTCATTAACCTGAAAAATCTGGGGGTTTTAAGTGCAAAATTCTCCAACATGTTCTGAAACAATACTCACGTCTTCTTTTGTCATTTTTTTTGTCGTTTGGGAGGAAGCGATTCAAGATGGGTCTTTTTTTTGGCATCAGCTTCTTTCCTTTTCTTGTCTGAATCTAAGACTTTCAGCATCTGCTTCATGACGTTTTTGTTCAGCAAGTGGACGCGAAGATCTTTGGTTGATTTAAAACTTTTACAAGTGTTGACAGTTTTGAACACCAATGAAGTGATATCCTTCCTGGATAAGCCCATCATGTGAGAGTTCTCAGTTTTGTTTAGCATTTGTGACTGAAATGTGATAAGATTTTTTGATGTGAAAAAAAAAATCAGCTGTCAGAATGCAGACATAAGTTTGGAAAATATGAGGAAAATCTATAATGTCAGATCACGAAATGCATTTTTTGGAAGTTATACCTTTTGCTGCAACATCGACATAAAATCTAGTAAAAGATAACAAAAAAGAAGAACTGGTGTTTCCAATAATAAAGAATGACATATCACCTTTCTCTTAAAACATCATTAGTAGTTTCAAAGTCCGTCATGTGAATTTAATACGGTAACGCATGATAGTCATTACAAATACGTCAGAAGATACTTCATATTGCTCAAAAAGAAACCACTCAAGTGAATTGAGTTGGATCCATTTTGAGCTGATGATATGTGAGTTAATAATGAGACGCTCGGTCGATAGTTAAAGTTATCGAATTCTGTAAACAGGCAACTGAGAACTGTAATCTTCGAGTATTTATGAGAGTTGTAGCATAGATAACATTATTTTGCTTTTGTCCTTTACATATACAAAAATTCTGCATTATGATTTGATTGGAACATCGTGTTTATAGAGATGGAATAACTTGTTCTACAGCGATCAGGATGGAAATTAGAAAGTTTGCTACCTGTTTGCTACCAACCCAACCACGTTGATATCAAGTGGCAAAACCATTTAGGGTTAGAACCAAAGGCATCTAGTCATGAGCCCAGTTTAGTCATTTGTCCGGATGGCATTCAAAAACAAGTTTTTCTTTTTCTCTGCCATTAAGATTTTTCTAGTCGCAAATTCATAAGTTTTCATGCCGTTTTCCAATTAATCCACGTTCATAGATTACTAATTATAAAAACTATAGGATTGGTACGTTCAATAATTAACCTGGAAACATTCGAGTGAAGTCTAGTTAGCTAAGCCTTAATAGTTGACTTTTTTGACCAACAAATCATCAATTTTATATTTTTTGCTCCAGACAACACCATTTCAACTGAGGATGGTGTTCAGATTTTGTGTGAGTCTTGTCAACGTACCTCTTCGAACGTTTCAACAAAATTCCGTTTACTATCCTTTCCTTTTTGTTGAGAAATTTTATGTCCAGAAAGTTTCAAAGTTGAGTTTCGGTATCTGGTCTAATCGTTTTTGTGTTATTTTTGCTATGTGCTCAGAGAAGATTCAGATGACAACGCTCTCCCTTTTGATATGTGAAATATCTTAAATTCTCTAAACCAAACCTTGAAAAATTATGAAATTTGGGTAAAAGTGATTTATTATTATAAAACTATGGGGGGATAAACCAATGATCGTATTATCACAAGGGAAGGAAAATACACTATTAAAAATAATTAACTTTAAAGCATAAACATCAAAAGGAAAATCAGTAGTGATCATATAATAAATCAATGGTTGTTCGGTAGTTTCTAGACTTCATTCCATGGACTACTTCTGACGTGGCTTCTGGCCGTCCGCGTTGCACGATGAAGTCTTCTCTTGTTTCGAAAGTTTGGCAAGTTTCGGGTGTGGCTCCTTGGCGGTCTGAAAAAAAATATTGATTTTGGTTTTATTAAGAAAATGAAAACTACTTAAATGCAACTGCATCACGTTCTTTATATCAGAAACTATTTCATACTTACATTTTTAGCAGCTCTTTTTTTGCGACTGGGGCGTGCCTTGGGTAGCGGATTGTTATTCAGCTTGGCGATAGCAGCCTTTTCTTCATCCAACGATCTTTGGGACATGGTTACGTTCCAGGCAAGGTTGCGGGTAAGAAGAAATAGCCGGAGATCGGTCGAGTGCTTGACGATTGCACACTTTCCGATGACGGTCGTCACGAGTTTGTCGAAAGTGTTGCGGGGAAGATCATATAGTGGGAATTGTGGCATACCTGAAAACTTTTTTGATTAAAATTATAACAAAAAGAGCAGAACGGAAAATTGCCCAAATCGGGACAAAAAAAACTGGTTTATAAGAAAATGAAGAAGAAAGAATGAGTGCGAAGTGTCGCATATTGGCGGTCCGAAGAGAGACGGTAGGTCAAATTGTGAGAAGGCGACAAGACATATGCGAGTCTGCACCGCAGTCGTTTCAATGTTGTTGTTTTCTTGGGTCATACCCTTGCTGCTCTCGCAGTTGTTCGACAGTAATTTTTCGTCGGGAACTCGACTGTTTTTCTTTTTTGTATAATTTGTCCACCATTTTTCGAGTGTGCCTGTTTTTCTGTGTGATTCAATTATAATACATTAATATTTCTCTCGGGGATTTTTAGGACGCCTTTCTTTCTTTTGTTGAGGAGTGGGATGTTTTTCATGTTGGGATAATTCAAAAATCGACAACTCAGTTTTCAGATCTATTCATTCCGACATTATACGGTATTTTTAGAAAGTGGTATAGAGACTTCCTGTTCATTCTTCACAGTTTGCTATAGTAGATAAAGGAATTCTCAATTTTTCTTTTCATCCAAGACATCTTTAGGTTTTCTCTGATTCTTACAAGTTTTGAAATAGAAATCAGACTTTTCTGAGATATATCTTGTACCGCATGAGTTTACCAACGGTTTAAACAACATTCCAATTATTTCATACTTGGAAATTATGGGAAAATTATCAACCATATGATTATATAGTTTATTTTTTCCTGAGAATAATGTGTTCAAAAAATATTTGCTCTGAGATTTGATTTCAGACTGTCTGGGAAAGTTTTAATAATTGGGTAATTATTTTCATTTTCTTAACTCTCAGAATTCATAAATCTATAGTTTTTTTTGATCAGTGAAGTCGTGTGTTTTATGAAAGTGTAATGAACAGTCCAGTCGGAAAGATTACAACTTTTTTGGTTTTCTTTACAAATGGAGGATCGTCTAGAGTGTGTGCAGGCATGGAATGAATCTTTCAATGTTGAAAAAAATCTGAAACATCTTATTGCAACCACCTGGATAAGATTAATCTCAATGGCATGCTCAATCACCCAAACATAATAAAGCGTTCCTTCCTTGCCAAAAATTTGTTTGTAGTGTCCAAATTGTTCATGACAAATAAAATAATCCGATGGAACATAGCAACCAAATGTCAGAAGATCTTGTACATTATGACAAGTGTAGTCGCTCAAATAGAAATTCATTATAACAGCTGAAACAAGTTTTGATTATCTATAATAGATGACATTTTTCAAAACGTAGTAACTAGTAGACCGTTTCTGTCTTGTGAATTTGATTTCAAGCGTTCAAAACCTATCAAATTTGTGTCATCCTATAAATTCTTTCACTTCTGAAACAAATCTCTTTCACTCGGCCAAACTGATGAATAATAACTACTGATAACACATCAAAGACCAGTTCAAAAATTCAGGTTCATGAGTTGTGCTCCAGACAACTTTTTTTTAATAGAAAAAGTTTGTCCAAGTGTTCAGTTTAGAATGTCAGACTTGCGAACGTCAATAATTTTTTTCGACACACACATACGAGGCAGGAATGAGTGGGCCGAAACGAGAACCGCCTATTCAGAAAAACGAAATGAAGGCGGAGCTCTCTGTCAGAAAACTATAAAAAGAAGCCGATGGATTCACATTCAGCAGTGGTCAATGATGAAGTTTTCTTCTCTTCTCCTCTTGGTTTTCCTGGTGTCCACTTTTGCGCACTGTGAATCATTGCTCTGCTATTCTGGATTTGAAGGAGCTATGGAGATCGAATCTGGCTTTGATTACTGTTACGACACCATCGACTTTGATTCTCGTGAAGTTGTCTACGACGGCCACAAAGGACATAATCATATATTTAATGAAACCCGACCAATAGAAATGGAAGACGGACCATGTTTCATTAACGTGAGTGTATAGGTTCCATTTGGTTAATGATTGTGGGGTTTTTCAGTACGAGAAACAGACCGTCGCTACTTACTGCTACTGTACCGACTCACTGTGCAACGTACCAAGAAGAACACGGCGTCTGGTACAATCGACTTATCTTCTCAGTCTTCTCGAGGAATATCATGCAAAACATCGTGGTTAACTGCCTTGATTTGGATTCTGTTCTCTGATTTTTTTTCTCAAATGTCAATAAATCCCTGTTAACAATTCTTGTCTTTGGCAATTATTCCAAAAAACAGAGAGAACACTTCCTTCTTCAATTATAGTAGAATATTTTGTATATTCAAATTGAGAAATGAGTGTCTAATGAATAACGAATGGTCAGATTTGTACAAAACTATAATTCCGTGCCTTTTTTGCTAAGAAGAATAAGCTTCCGTTATATTTTGATATGCGTCACGGATATCATATTTAGATTCAAGCGGAAAACTGAATTTGAGTGTAAAAAACTTTATTTAGATCTGATAAACTTAACAAAAAACAAACAATACATCAAAAATAATTAACGAAATTTAAAAACTTGCATTATTAATTCAAAGAAACAGGTACGAATCACAGTTTGTCGACTTGCTTCTTCTCAATCGGATAAATTTCCGATTTGACATCTTGAAGAATTCCTGCGTTTTCTTGTTTGACTTCTTGAAGAATTCCATCACTCTCTTTTTTGATCACTTGATCACCTCCTTTGTTTTCTTTCTTGACGACATTTTCCGGGTTCTCAGGTTCCATAATAACCTTTCTTTCAAACAACGATTCTACCTCCTTCATAGTTTTCGACTTTTTTTGTTTCTTCTCATTTGATAATCCTTTTGAGAGTTCCTTGTCTCCCCTCGAACGCGTTGGCCGCGGAGTCTCCATTTTTAAATGAATGGTATCCATCTTTTCTCCATGTGGCCGGTAATCATTATCTTCCTCATTGCGTGACTTTTTCGTTTTTCTGAAATTCAAAATAAGAGGCGGGTCATTGTGGTTAGATGATGGGAAGTGATTTTCAATTCAGGTGTGGGTAACTTACTTTCCGATAAACGCTCTCTTTGGAGTTGAAGACATTTTTGATTTTTGAAAGTGGGGAAGTGTTGTTTCTGAAAAACTTTATAAAATACATAGAGTTTGAAGAAATTAGATTAAACGAAAAAAGTTTAAAGTGCCGGCTGAAAAGATAACATAAAGGAGTAATGCGTATAAAACGTACCGGAGGTAACGAAAAATGAAAATGAACAAATCTATGGCACAAAAATGAAGGATGGTTCTCACAACCGTTCTCCCGGTAAACATGAGACATTGAAATTTAATGTGGTAGTATTCTATTAGTGCGAAAAACAGAAAAGGAATGGAGAGCGCAGAGTTTCGAAATAGAGACATGTGCCTATCATTTTCAATTATCCTTAACAATCCTAGGCAGAGAGGTGAAAAAAGTGAATATATGCGCTTTCGTGAGTTTATACCATTGTTTACTAGGTCTGAGCAGCTTTTCTGTAGAACAGTGGACAGTACCGGAAAAATATATCATACTTTGTCTTTTTAGTTGAAAATGTCTAACTTAGCGAGTGTGTCATAGCAAAACAATTTCCCACTGTGTTTATAGTGTATTTTAGTGTATTTTTTATGAATCAAACAGATTAAAAGCAGAGCTAGGTTTCAACTTTTCTGAACGGAAATTTCCTAGAGAGTTTTAGTACATTTAAATGAACAGTTCAAAAATCGCACTATTTTGCACTGAAATGAGTCAATTTCCGGGAGAATTTACTTTGCCGGTGTGTAACTTGTTAGGGAGCGTCTGTACAGAATAGTTTTCTACTGCAAAAATGAAGCTCTACTTTTGTTCTGTGTGGTTCATACATAACTTGCTTTGTAGGGAAATCGATTGGAATATTTCTAATTCTATGTAGAAACAATTAAATTCCACATAAAGCACCAGAAAGAAACACATATAGGCATAATTTGCGCAACATTTCGAGAGTATCTGAAATTGCAAAAAACTCAAGTCTTGCCTGTTTTTGCTTGCAGTTTTCTAGGCTATTCATTTTAAGACCCGTCGTTTTAGTGTAGAGCAGAGCAAAGCCAGATTCTACTATAAAAGTCCGCCTATCTGCATAAATAAGGGGAAAACCCGCACTATTTTCTACGGTATGCAGTGAAAAAAGATTCATTTCAAAAAAGATCCCAGTGGTCAAATGTTCCCTCATCTTCAAATAATTCACAATGGAGCGCAAAAGCATTATGACGTTTGATACGCAGTGCCTGGTTATACAACATGACTTTCTTTGTGGGACAATTAATTGGAATGTTTCTAACTCTATGTAGAAAAAAACTAAATTCCACATAAAACAACGAACAGAAACACATATTCATTATATGCATAGAAAAATGTGATTGGAGAGAAGTCTAACAGTAAGAGATAATTGAGAGAGTGTAAAGACACAGACAGAAACGATCATAGCACGAGGGTCTCCTTTTGAAAGTAGACGAGCTCGGAGGTGAGAAGAAGACTTGGAGAGAAACATTATACAGGGCGTCTGTTACCCACCCTAATAGACCTCGGATAATGCAACAGATAGAGGTAAAATGAGCAGCAACATGTGTAACCTCAGCTTATTGAGATAAACAAATGGAAAAACGATATAAACAGGGATGTATATTCGTACTGTGCAGATGATCCAATGATTTGAAAGAAAGAGCATGAGAGCCGGTGAATTTTGAAAGGGTCAGTTAAAACGGATTTCTTCAAAATACAGTACCGAGCAGAAAGATATAAAATTTAACTTTTTTCAGTTGAAAATGACAAAATTGGAGAGGGTGTTACAGTATTCCTGATTGTCCCAAAAAGTAAAGTATATATAAACCATTTCGAATAAACAAAAGAAAGCAAGAAGACGATCTATATTTTTGAAATAAAATTTGAATGATCTAGTGACAAAAACTGAGAAAGAAAAAGAGTCGATTGACTGGAATGTACGGTTGAGTAAACAGAGCGGCTGGCACCGTCACGTCACCTCTCGGCACTTTTTCGTTCCTTCCCAATAAAAGATAATTGAGAGAGTGTAGAGACACAGACAGAAACGATCATAGCACGAGGGTTTCTTTTTGAAAGTAGAAGAGCTTGGAGGTGAGAAAAAGATTTGGAGAGAAACATTATACAGGGCGTCTGTTACCCCTCAAAAATCGCATCAGTTCGCACTGAAATAGGCCGATTTGAGAGAGGAATTACTTTGTTCAATTGTAACTTGCTAGAGAACAGCCGTACTAAAAATGCCTGCATCTTTTCTTTTTCTGATAAATGTTTTCAAATTTGAGAGGATGTTACGGTATTGTACCACAAAATGAATTATTTCTAAATCAAATATATCAAAAATAGAGTTTCTTTGCTATAGCTAACAAATTAAATACAGTTAAATATATTTCTTCTCAAGATACACCGATTTCAGTGCGATTTTTGAGCTGTCTTTCTGAAATGATCATAGCTCACTAGATAGTGTCCGTACAAAAACGTTGTCAACTACAAAAATGATGGTCTGCTTATCCGCTTAACATGTTGAGAGAATACATTTATGGTAAAATTTCAGATGAATACCTTTCAGGTCAAAGAAATGTTTCGAATCTTCATGATGCTGCAAGAAAAAAAATTGATTTGTAGTCTTCGTTAATAGGAAGTAAATGCGAATGGTATTGCAACGTATCCTGCTCATTGCCATCCCGGGAGGACCATCTCAGGAGGACAGATGACATTACGTCATGGTACCGACCGCCACGTAATCCTCTAACTATTGCAATATAATTGCACTTCTTTGTTTCTGTGACATACGAAGTGCTGTAATAAAATTTGTACCGTGACGTTCAGACCTAATGAATACCAACTGTGGGAAAATATTGATTCGATGCGGTAAACTAAAAAATAGATTACACGAAACGTTTATACAGACACACGGTACTTATTACTACAGAAGAATTACGAAATTACATCATTAATTAGAAGTTGGGTTATTGTTCTGGGTAGCTCGACAAAGATGCCTCTCAGCTGCTTGTTTGACAGTCTTTCCAGACAAAACCACTCGAATCACGACATCTTCCAGAATTGCTATTTGCTTCATTCCCAATTCCACGATTTTTCGACATGCCTAAAATGATCAATGATTATGTGATTAGAAAAAGGTAACACCCACATCAGAATGCGGAACGTAGGCACAGAGAGAGAGGATGTGCATACTTTCGAGAAGTTTGACAACAGTTGGTTTCAGTTCCTCAAGCATCATTCTCTGAAAATCATTATTCAAAAAAGAAACTGATGAAAGTCACTTACCGGATTCTTGAATAGCTTGTAGAGACATCTGGTCTTTCCTTTAAGATCCTCAATCTCTTGAACAGTTATAACTCGTTTAACTTTCAATTGAGATGGCATCTTGGAATGCGCACACCACCGCTGCAGAGAATAAGAAATAATGAGAGGGAGAAAGACGAGTCACCTAGGCCATCCAATTGAGCAGTATTACCAACCTGAGCTTGGGGAAAAATATGTAGTCTGGGAAGGGACAGTTTATTTGTTTAGAAAAGGAATCTACAGGATGAGGTGTGTCTTCTTAGCAACACCTGGTACCAAAATAAAAGTATTCCAAAATTGAAGAATTAGGCATAATCATCATAGAGTTTGTGAAAGTTTTTAAAAATTGGTTGTAACGACAGTGCTTAGGTTCAAGAAGGATCGGTAGGCCATAATAAAAGTGAACATCTTGAAATCTGGCTAACAAATTGAAAGATAATTCAAAAATCCGTATTTTCTGTAAATTATGAAAAACTAAATGTTATCATCGTCCACCGTTGTTCAATATTAAGTTCTCTTGAAATGAGTTTTTCTTGGATTTTGATATCCATCATTTATCAAATGCATCCCAGAAGCTCAAATTGAACTCACAAGAGAACGTTACCTGATCACTCAATCAAACCCTGTTTTGAGTTCAATAGAACACATATCTCTATCATGAGAAACTTATTTTCTAATTAAATTGCCCTAACGGTGAAAAAAAGACGCTAATGCTCTACGGAATGGGCAGTTCTCATGCCATTTACAGCATAAAAAAGGGGTTCGAAATAGCCTCAAAACGACATACTTTGGAGTGGAGAGCCGTGATTTGGTTTCTACTTCGTTCAGTTTATTTTGAGTGTTAAAATGGGTTACTTGGAATAAAAATTGGGTTTTTTTAAAAGTTAAAGTAGAATATGATTGCTTGAAGTCGGTTTTCGAAAAATCCGATCGCTCAGTTTTGTCCGTTTTAGCGGTTTGCTAACAATAGAGATAGTCTGTTCATCTAGTAAAACATTATTTTTATGAAAAAACTTGCTGATTTCATTATTTCAATCCATGCATTCAGTTTTTGTGCAACTCAAAATAAGACTTTTCCATATTTCTTAATTTCATAATTAGTCAAAGTCTAATCACTAGCACTAATAAATATTTTCCTTGTCTTTTCAGAAAAATTGTTTATGTTATATCTCCTTCCACATCATGCATCCCGACAGTCTCCTCTCTCCGAATAAACTAGAATGACTCACTACTGACAAGACCATTGGCACCACGCGCAGGCACAACAAAAAATCATTTTTCTGGTTGTTTCTAAACGAAATTCTTTTTTATCGATTATCTCAAATTTTTTAAACCTGTTTTTCTTATTTTTTCACGCTTTGATACATCTTTTCTAATGAGTAGTAAAAATTGAAGACTCCATAACAGTAATACCTATCAATTCCTATTCTTTTGAGGTTAGAGTCTGAGATGACAGTATTAAATTTTATTTTTCTTTTTTTTGCCAACCTAACACTGACATTCTCATATTTTCGTTTTCAGATGGCTCATGCCTACGGTCTCACTTTCGATGAGTGCTCTGTCTTAGAGTTCCTTGCTGTGGCACAGAGAGATAAGTTCCAAAATAAAAGGAAAATTTACGAGACTGTTCTCAACAACACGGTTCTCGCTAAAGCAAGACATTGGCGTGCTGTGGAGATTGAGCTGTTTCGCGCGTTTGGCGAAATGAGCAGTTCTTCCGAAGACGAATTGGACAGTTCCAGTGATGATGATGGTACCAGTGGTGATGAGGACGACAACTCTGATTCTGATGATGAGGTGAACGATTCTGGAAATGAGTACGGGATGTTGGATGAGAACGTGGACTTGGAGGGTGACAAGAATTTGCAGGATAACAAGGATCGTGGAGCCCAGAACGCTGAGCATGGTCGTTACTTTGAAATTTCAAACGATATCGATGATTCATCTGTGAGTTGGGTTTTCAGTTTTATTGAACTGACTTAAATTTTTTTCTGATTTCTAACTTATATGATTTTAGAGACATCTTCTTTCATCGGAATCAGACAGTGAGTCCGACGACGAGCCATCATCAAAGCATTTCAAACCGTGTGTTGCTGTCAACTAATTTATCGCGGATGAAAAAACGAAAAAAAAATGCTTTTTACCCATGTCATATTTCCATCGATGTCTTGTCTAATTGTATTTCTTTTAATGTTTATATTGTTTTGCAAGTATAGTGTCCTTACTTTGTCGAACTCCCGTCCCTCCGGTCCATCAATCAAACTTTCTAACTTAATTAACCTATATAAATTATTTATTCTTTTGTACTCAATTCAAGGAGATTTCCTGGATTGAGGACGCAATAAATGGAGTCAATGTCTTAAAATTGAGTCCTGTTTGTTACATTGCTTATCTCACACATCTGCCGCTATTTTACACATTTTAGTTTAGTTTGGGAAGATTTATCCGGAGCAGGGGCAGTCTCCGACCGCACTTAGGCTCCCGTCATAACTCTGTATTTTGTGAATACATTTTTCACCAATAAAAAATAGATTTTTATCAAAATTTCACGTTGTGCTGTTTTAAAATATGTGTTGTCTCCAAAAGACATCCCGAAACCATGAGTCACCGTAAAATGGGCCATGGATGAAGTGTGCATGCGAAAATGTGTAGAAGAATGACACTTCAAAACGACAACTACGGATTTTTTAGTTTTGAGAATCAGTGAATATTTTTCTGACCGAAAAACGACACGGCTTTAGGTAAAAGAATAAATCAGAAAAAAGAGAAAAACGGAAAAATGGTTGCACAGTTGGCCCACCCCCTATGTGCCGCGTTTTTTCCTAATTTTGGTTTTTTGTTCATTTGTTTTACTTTCTTTTTCCATTATTCCAACGTTTCAAAATAGCGAAATTCGTCTTTTCCAGATGGATCTTTAATCCAAACTGCATTCTGGCGACTACATCTGGACTAAATTTTTTTTTTCCTATTTTGTATTCAGATCTTCTTGTCACGTGTGACCTCAGAATTAGACAATCATCAGGCTAGGTCCTGCTAGTTTTTCAACAGATTCAATCCCTACAAAATAAAATATTATAAATATTTAGATCAACGACAAAAACAACGCAGAGTGAACTGAACCATCCGGCAAAGTTGTCTGAACATAGTCAAACCTAAACATAGTCAAACCCAAGAGCGCCCATTTATCTACCACTGAATTTAATGAAAAAACGTAATTAGGTGCATCGTTTTGCCAATTTTCCCATATTTGTTTTCCCCTAGTGTTTTTTACTTTGATAAGGAATTTGTATCCTGATTCGCACATGTGGTACCAGTGATGTCCTAGCATTTTTATGTTGAATACTCGATGTTTGTATGTTTTTGCACAATTTTCGTTGAGGGATAGCTTTTTTGTAGATAAATGTTTGGTCTAAATTATATTACATTTAAACTCAAGACCTCCGCCAAAAAAAGTAAGTGGGCCGGACCGGGGATCGATCCCGGGACCTCTCGCACCCTAAGCGAGAATCATACCACTAGACCATCCGGCCACGCTCATCTACCAATAAACGGCCTTGTATGTTCATCCAAAAGGCCGAAACGTCACTATCCCGCTGATCGCCTCTTCATTTCATGACCTTCTTGAGAAAAACATGTACACAAACAAAAAAGAATCAGATCTCTTCTTTTTCGACAAGAAAAGCTATCTAATTACGCTTAGTCACGAAGAATCGTGTCAATTTACATGCCCCTCATTAGCAAAGTTTCTTCCAATTTCATAGTGATTTATTTACGCTTGTTATCTCATTAAAAGAACTTGACAGAAGAAACAAAAAAGAGAAATATGAGAATACACAAGTTGCGATCAGGATGATAGATACATATAAACTAGAGAATAAAGAGAATGAACAATAATTGAGATACCGCCCAACATTATACTAATTGAACTATATGAGGTTTGAGTAGATCAAGTCGAGATGTTGCAATGAGGTATGAATCACCCAAACCATTGGAACGAGGATTATGGAACGTTCTGATCATCTAGGCTCCGTCCTCGACATCTAGGCTCCCTGCTGAAACAAAAATTAATATTTTCATCCAACCTTAATATGGGTAGCTTGTTAACCAACCTTCACATTCCTCTCTTCTGCGGGAAATAATTTCCTTCATTGTCGCAACAAACTCCTTTCCTCTTTTGTTGATTTCGAGTTGAAATGGGCATCCCTCAACCGGTTCTCTTCTGTACAGATGGTGCCATATGTTGAATTCCGCAAGGTTTCTCGCAGCCGGTTCCAGGGCCCTCAACCAACTAGGTTGAAATTGCTCTTGAAAAAACTTGATACATTCGCGAACGTCCTCGTGTGACTTGACTTGATTGATTTTCTCCTGAAGGAGCGCATCTCTGTTTTTCACTTCCATCTTTCAAATCACCTGCAATCGAAAATATAAATGAAAATAGGTAAAAAGACAAAAAAAAAGAGCAACAAAAAAGGGTGAATGACGGGCGGCGCAGAGCGGGCGCACTTTGTGTCTCTCTTACTTTTCTTCAGTATCTTTACCGGTTGCTACGGAAACAAAAAGGAAAAGTTGTCAACAAAGTCGGATTGAGCCGACGAAGCGACGATGGGCATAAAAAACAACGAGAGTTGTGTCAACGAGAGTGTTGTGACGATGGTAAGCCGCTGGCTCGCATTTCAGAGGGCTGGGCGGAGCGTATTCTCTGCTTCTCATCTTCTCAAAAGAGCGAAGAATCCTTTTCACAAAAGTTCGCGTCTTTCCACAAAAGGCAAAAGCCACGAGCGATAAAGAAAGTTGTGCCATTTGTTGGAGATGATGTGTGAGCAAGCATAATCTAATGCAACTGTGATTTGCAATAAGAATTTTTGGAATTTCACAGGTATAAAATTAATTCAACTATAAAGGGAACAAATAAACTTATAACAAGATCCTGGAGCAAAAGTACCTATCTGAAGAGAAAGTGTTGAACTCGAAGCGTCGACAAATCGGGGAAAATCAATAATATGTCAACTAAGGTATTAGGTGGGAAGATAGAAACGATTCGGAGAGGATGTGAAGGTTGAAAGATTTGAGAAGTCGCTGATGATCAATCGGTGGCGGTGCTTGCTGTCGAGTAGACGAACTTCTGAAAAGAAATTGATGAATGGACTTAATAACTGTAGAATTTCCAATTTCATCAAGTCTCTTCTCAACTGACATATTGTCTTCAATCACATTGATACTATCATCAGAGGTGTCGCATTGACAGTTTTCGTTGCAAACCTGACTAATATTCCCCCAGTTTTTGAATTTGGAGAGGATGTCGTTGAGTGAGACCTTCTTTTTTGCACCGGTAGCGACTTTTGCACGAAATGTTTCATTGAAGACGACGGCCTGAAAATTAATAATAATGAAACAATGGGAGCGACAGACCAAAATAGGTTCAACTACCTTGTCATTATCAGAATACGTTTTTGCGACATTCGCTATGCGAACGGCGGCTTCCGAACGTATCGACAGGGCTTGTGGAAGCTTTCTGGCAACGGAATTCTCCCAATCCTGTGCGAATTGTGAAGCGTTTCGAATTGACTCTTCACTGCAACTGTCGAACAGAAAAGTCAAAAATAGCGTAATATGTTCGAACGAGTATGAAGACTCTTATATTATGATAACATCTGAAATTGACTTACGATGCTTGCAAAACCGAAGTACAACATGTTACACTTTCCAGAGATAGCATGAATAAACCCGCAGCCATCCATATAGTGCATGGTCGAGTTCTCAATACCCAATATTTTTCGATCGCCGACAAATATGACCGGTAGTTTATTGTTGACAAATCGACGCTATCTTCGAGTTCAGTCTGAAAATCAAAAATTCACGTACTAATCAACTGAAAAAAATATAGACTATTCTAGTCAGCATTAAACTTACAATGGATTTAGTAAAGATGTGGATAGGAATAAAGTTCCGGAGATCTTCCGGGTTTTCTCCACATACATAAATGGTGAGAAAGAGGTCTCCTTGAGAGCTTGGTGGGGACCGTGTAGACAAATCGGAACTGGACATTCTCTCCTGGAACTTTTTAAATTATAAAAGTGGAAGTTTTGAAAAATAGAAAAAAACACGGTTAACGCTAAAATCGATAACAAAAACATTGTGTTTTTCAGAACGTTGAAAAAAGGTTGAGTGTGATTTTATAACATTGATTTTAAAAAAGAAGTGAACTTAAGCGGTGGAATTTCAGATAAAATGAAAACAAAATTATTTCAGAAACATTGCAAGCGGGAAATTTTTAAAAGCTTACAAGAAAAAAAGAAGAAAAAATGGGAGGGTGTGCGCAAAACTACCCAACACGTTGAAAGGAACGCACAGTGCGCGAAACTGTCTTTTCACGGAAAATGTGTGTGACCCACTTTTTGGTCCTCTCCTAAACAAGAGGTCCGTGTTGTGTAAAGACAAACGGCTTTGGGTTGGGTTTGAGCAGTTCGAAATTTTCCCCTTTGGTTTTTTTCTTGCACTTATTGGTTTCAAAACATTACTTGAAATTATCAGCAAACGGGGCAGATATGAGAACAGTGCGACAGTTGATAGATAATTATATACATAAATTGTTGATTATTGAAACGGCTATTGTGTGCAGGAAGCATGACAGAAATCCAGAAAGAGTAAATAAGATATATCCAGTACAGATGTGAGCGTTTTCTGTAACATACGTTGGTTAAATATAAAACAAATTTGAAATTTTCATGAAAAATTTTTGGGTTATTCAGGTCATGTAAAAATTTATTTTAATATGTAGAGCAAAATGTGAAAAAGGGTGAGAAATGAAGAAAAATGAGGAAAAATTATCTTAAAAATATATTTTTCAGTGTTCGCAAATAGGTAAAATATGTATTAAATTACATTTTTAATTGACCAGTATAACCCCGTTAAGCAGATTAAAACTAATACTGTACAATTTGCTTAAAAACTGTACAGATTTTTACTGGAAATGGTTTTTAAATACAATTTATATTTTATCACTTTTTATGTATTCACCATACTTGCAAACCGGGCCGACGCGTAACTCGCTTTAAACTAAATATAAGTTTTGTGAGCTGAAAAATATACAAAAATGAATATCGTGGCGCGTAGTATGTCTATGACCTACTACCTGCCGGATGGCAATTTGTTAATATGTCGCGGGCCGGGAAAAAGCGCCAAAAATGCGAAAATGGCCAAAAAAAACCATTCGAGCCCGGCCCACGGCACATTAACAAACCCGTTTCGGCCCGGGTTGCAAGTATGGTATTCACTATCTCTGAAGAAAACTGAAGTGCAATTCTTTTAACTGGTGCCGAAGTGTTTCTGTTTCAGTTTTCACATTAGCTAAAACTCACGGCTTCTTCAAAATTACAATTAGGAATGCATCCACAAATCAGCTTCTATGTCGTCAATAGTAGCACGTTTTGTTGGGTCGACCTCTAAAATTGAGCAGAGAAGATCTGAAAGAAAATTCTGTTAATTGAAACTGAATACTGCTGCACCATGAAGTAGACAGTCGGGTTGATTGAGCGAGTTGTTCCACTTGTGTTCGTTTTTCCATTCCCGGTATGAACCATTAATACTGAAAAATTCAAGTATTATATAAATGATGAAGTATTTCAATTTAATCACCTGCATGCTACTTTCCAAGGATAACAACCTGTTATCATCCCGAAAAGAACAACTCCAGCAGCCCATATATCGACTGGCGGGCCTCGATACATTTGAAAGGATAGGAGCTCTGGTGCAACGTATCTGAGACTTCCAACTTTTTCGAAGAACCAAATCTCTTTCCCGCTGTCACGATATTCAGTAGCTTTCCCGAAGTCTGATATCTTCAAAACATCTGAAAGACTCAATTATAGAATATATGAAGTTTAACGTATGACCTTACTGTTAGCAGTGATCAAAAGGTTTTCGTGTTTAATATCTCTATGAGCAAGATTGTGCTCATGGATAAATTTGATTCCAGCCATCAGATGTTGGAAAAATCGACGAGAAGTTTCAGAGTCTAATTGAGAATTTCGCTTCACATGCTCGAACAAATCACCACCTGAAGCGAACTCCATTATCATTTCATATTGGTCTGCTGAGTGATAAACTGCAAAAAGCGCAATGATATGTTCATGAAATTCTTCTGATAGGAATCGGTGAATACGAAATTCTTTGAAAACTTCCGACCATCTCCAGCATCCTACAGTAATCAACTTAACAGCGTATTGTTTGGAACAATTTCTTGAATCGACCATCAGCACAACATCACCGTATCCTCCACTACCAAGTTTTCTCACTGTTTTGAGTCTGCTTTGAATAATTCGTGGTTCAGGTGCGGGTGTGGGTGGTTCGGAACCACCCATGACCCCGACCATACACCAGAACCATTTGAGAATAGCAGATAACATCACCTGAAAAAGTTGAGAAGCTAAGCAGAAAACCGAAAAAAAAACCAAAAAAAATAAGAAGAAATCGAAGAAAAATTAAACTCCAATTTGCAGCTTACGCTGTTCACGCCATCGTTGTCAGTGGAAACCGGTAACCATATAATTTACTCAGGGCTTGGCTTTTTGCTGACAACGGCAGCCATTTCTGATGAGGAATTGTCGTCTTTAACTCCGTCGGGAATTGCGACTGAGTAAAAAATCGGAAAAAGGGCGAGTAGAGAATGTACTTTTAAACTATTAGTGCAAGTTATGAAAGAAGAAAAATCTCAAAGTGCTCTCTTGTTTTTGTGTCTAAATAATCCGCAAACCTTGGGGAAAATTAGGTGTGATTATGTAACATATGTGCATTAGAAAGGTAATGAATCAATTTGGAAATAACCAGAACCATTGGAAATTCGAATAGTCGAGGGAGAAGTTACCTCTGGGGTCTATGAGTATTCCTAGAAGACAGGGTAATTGAATTACAGAAGACCTTTTTTGACATCTCCTATCAAATTGACATTTTAAGAGTTGCGTCACTTATAATTGTCTCAGAGTCTCCTGTTTAATATAAAAACCGCTATTTATTTCAAAATCTCCTGCTCAAGAATAGAGCCAAAACACCTAACAACATTTGGCATTAAAAAATCTTACAGCTCACAAGAAGCAGAATATTTTTTTTACATTCGGAATCAATGTCAGTGGACACAAAAGTACCAAAGGTCGATTTATTCAAACTCGCCGTAGTATAGACTGGGGAACAGGCGAAACATTGAATCGGTCCGTTAATTTCAGAATTCTGCAATTTGGTACTTGATATGTTGTCGCAATTTTGATATAAGTTTCCCACTGTATATCTTCACAAGTTGAAAGTTCAGCAAATTACTTTACTACGTTTCTTTATAAGTTTTGCGTTGTTCGTACTCAAAAAAAAACTTTTTCAAAGTATGTATGCCTATCAGTAATCCCCACTTCTGAACTTATCATTCTAGGTGACTCTTCCAGAAGCTTTTACAGCCAAATATGCATTTTTCGCTGATTTGAGGTAGATGATTTCTGCAAGTCCGTCCTCAACACAACGAATTCAATTGTTCAATTTCGTAGTCTTGAAATACCACACCTCCGAAATTCTGCAACCTGAGAGCACTCGAACCATCATTACTTCTTCCTTCGGTTGTTTATGTCTGCCACAAATGTTTACAATCTCACATTGATAAAATTTTTCCACATAGTCATGCTTCTGATTTTTTAAATGAGCTTAAATCATTTTTCATTTTATTGGTCAAAAATATATACATTTCTTTTACTGCTGTCAAGATTTATGTGTTTTCTTACTCTGAGTATGATGTGTACCCAGTATACTTCTGGCTCAACTTTTCTTAGTTCTGAAACCGATCCCTTTGGTTTTCTTCTCCACAACTGCGATATGATATTTCAAGTAAAAGCAACCCTGAATTAGTGTATTCTCTAAGTTTTTCAATGTTAGACATGTAGAGTCTGATAGAAAAAGTGGGCGACGAGAGCTCTTAGGAAATTTCCAAATTTCATATTAAAATGTGTCTGTTTCTTGTTGTTCTTTTTCTACGACTTAGAATGGGCTGCGTAGTGATGAGAGGTCGCTATAGTGACCTTCCCCGAGCACAACGTTTGTTCTTCGTTTTCCTGTCATTTATATGTTTTTGGAAGTTGCTCAAATTGTTTTTTTGCAGAGAAGAAATGAAAATCAACGCTCGTGCTGGTTCGGACAAGTTCACTATCGAAGTCCACGAGAACGACTTGGTCTCAACTCTCAAAGACAAGGTGAACATAACTTATTAGACAATTCCAAAAATATGTTCCAGATCGAAGCAGAGTTGAAGATAACCAAAAAACTGTTCCGTCTCGTCTACTCCGGTCGCCATTTGGAGGACGGAAAGCATCTCTCCGACTACAACATGAAGGATGGACATTACGTGGAAGTCCTCGGCCGTCTTCTTTCATGCACCGATTGCTCGGAGCACAACCACGGAAATATTGACCGTTAGCTCTTACCGTTGATATTTAAAAACTGAACTACTTGTATTTTCAGTGAAGTGAAAACATGGATCTATTTTCTTCAACTACTCCGTTCATGTTCGTTACTTAAAATCAATCCGTGATCATTTCTTCTTGTTATTTTTTCTTTCCTGATTTTTTTTGTGATTCTTTTATCGTATCTTCTCAATCCAATGAAATATAATACAAAATTCCAAAAATATCACTTTTGCGGCACATCCAAGAAAAAGGTGTTTGTACTTCAAACACAAACGCACCCTCTAATTTTTTCTTGAGATCAGAAAGCAGGAGAGGGGAATTCGTTCTCAGTAACTATGATTTCATAGAAAATTATCACATGATTTACAGACTAATTGCTAGTTAGAACGCCAAGCAATGCTGAAACTTGGAAGCAAGGAAAATTGATTAATATTGGTATTTAACATAACATTTAACAGTGCTGTCAAGTGAAAATACATTTATATGAATAAATATAATATATAAACATAAAATTGGTGGATGAACAATGATTATTCAACTTATTATTTGACATGAATTTATCAACTGTCTATCATATTTTGATGCGAAAGTTATTACTTTCTTCATATCCAAAATAGACCAAGAGCCGTCGAGATGAGAATGGGCGAGATGCTGAGTGAGGCACCAATTGACACTACTGCGATTGAAAGGGAGGCCGCCGGTGTCTCGACGTCTTGATGGTGGACTGACCGGCTCACATGCACGATTCATTTCAAGAAGATCTTAGAATTTGTAGAGTCGACTTCGGGCTTCTTTTCCGGAGATATCGGTGTGGAAAGGAATAGGAATTAAAATATGTTCACTTTGAGTTTAGGTTGGAGTCTGCGGAATCTTCTAGATAATATCTACTTAGGGCCTGCCAAAACATTTGACAACTAGTATGCCACGACTCAGCGAACAACTTTATAACAAAAAAACAACCAGATCTTTCAATTTCTAGCTTTTTCTTCTTTGTATGTATACTTTTTTTATAAAAATTAATAAATCTTCTTCTGTACTGAGCCTCTTCGCGGCGAAGAAGATCAACAGATGTCACACTTCTACAAACCCGGCGAGTTCGTCACGCCGGGAGTGAAACATCTGGCCAAGAAGTACAACGTCTCACGCAGGTCAGAGGTAGCGTCGAATACTCTCTGTGACCGGGCGGCTTTAGCATTGGTTTAGCAGACCATAGTAAAGTAATCAGAGACACCCAAACCGCTCAAAACAGCACCAAAACCTGCCTCAGTCCTCCGCACTCGGCCTCTGCAACTGTTACGGTAGATTCAGTAGCACGTCGAGAGAGGCGATCTAATCCCGGAGTTATGGATGTCTACCACTCAAAAAGGACAAAGTTAACCCGGCCAAAAACCAGAAAAACCGATCTAAGAATATGCACTTTTAACTGCAGGTCTGTCGCCACAGACAACAGACTTGCAGAACTACTCGAAGAGACAAATCGCATTAAATACGACATTATTGGTCTCTCAGAAACAAAAAGATCCGCAGAAGTGCATATGACAAATCGAGACGGAACCGGCGTAATACTTGGAAAACGTAACGACTCTTCTATATCTGGCGGAGTAGGATTTATCATTAATAAATCCCTTATGCCAAAAAATAAAAGAGATAAAGATAGTAAATCATCGTATCGGATATCTTACACTACAAGTGAACAAGAATCAGTACACTATCATACAAGGCTATGCACCCACCGCCGATTACGAAGAAGAAGACCACTCAAATTTCTATGAAAATCTAGAAGACGTGTACAAGTCATGCAAGAGCAGATATAAAATGGTCATAGGAGACTTTAATGCCAGAATCGGTGAAAGGAAAGGAAACGAAGTATTCATTGGCCCACACTCCATGGAAAACAGAAACGACAGTGGAGAGAGACTTGCCACGTTCTGCGAGGTCAATAGAGTATTCCACATGAATTCGCAGTTCATAAAGCCGACTCATCGACGATGGACCTACATCAGTCCCGACAAACAACACAGGCACGAGTTGGACCACATCCTTGCCAACGGAAAATACATCACCGACGTCTCAGTTGTTCCTTCATTCACAAACGGCAGCGATCACCGTATGCTTCGAGCAAATGTCCACATAAACGCAAAACAAGCCAAGTTCGAACAAGTGAAAAGAAGGAAGCCGCCTAGAAGAGTCCTAGACCCGACTGCAGCGTTACTCGCAACAGAAAATCTTGACTCTTGCGAAGATCAAGATATCGATAAAGAGTACGACACTCTTGTACATGTTCTAAAGAAAGCGCAAGACGCTGCAGTGACTATTCCAACCAATCACTCTAGAAATAGACTGAAGGACAGTACGCGACTGCTACTGTCGAAAAGGAGATTCACAGACAGATCAGACCCCAACTTCAAGACCCTGTCTAAAGAGTGCCGACAAGCGGTAAAGCGAGACCATGAAAACTTCGCGAAGGATAGACTTCTAAATGCAGCAAACCAGAGAAAGAGTCTGAGAAAGGTCGCAAGAGACATCAATGAATATCAATCATACATTCCATGTCTGTTATCAGGAGAGACAGGAGAAAAGCTCACTTCAAGAGAGAAAATGGAAATCGAAGTCAGACGCTTCTACTCAAACCTGTTTGCAACCAAACAGTCAAAAGCGACAACCATCATTCCTCAACAAACAAAAGCATTACCTCCATTCCTTCCAGAAGAAATCCAACACTCCCTGAACTCATTCCAAAACGGTAAAGCAGCGGGAGAAGACAAGCTATCAGCAGACTTCCTGAAAAGTTGTCACTCCTCCGTTCACAAACTTCTAGCGAACAAATTCTCACGGTACCTTCAAGAAGGAAAAGTTCCAACAAAGTGGAAATCGTCAAAAACAACTCTAATATTCAAAAAAGGAGACAAAGAAAATCTAGAAAATTATCGTCCGATCTGCCTGCTTCCTGTACTTTATAAAGTCTTCACGAAATGTATTCTGAATAGAATCCGGAAGTCACTGGAAGAAACACAACCGGTCGAACAAGCAGGATTTAGAAGATCCTTCTCGACGATTGACCACATCCATTCAGTGCAAAGACTGCTGGAAGTCGGTCGAGAATACCAAATACCAATCACAATGGTATTTATCGACTTCAAAAAGGCATTCGACACGATCGAACCCACTGCTTTATGGGAAAGCCTGAAGACTCAAGGGATAGACTCTGGATACATAAAACTCCTAAAAGAGTGTTACAACGATTGCTCCACCACAATCACACCTTTCTATAACCCAGTCAATATCCCCATTACCAGAGGTGTCAGACAAGGTGACCCCATTTCACCAAACCTTTTCTCTGCCTGTCTCGAATCGGCCTTCCGTCGAATGTCATGGCCACATCTAAAAGAAGACAAAGATGACTACGACAACTCCCCTGGTATCAGAATTAACGGCAGAAACCTAACACACCTACGATTCGCCGACGATATCATTCTCATCTCGAAAACTCCACAAATAGCGGAAAAAATGCTACAAGAGCTGGTAAACAGTTGTGAAACAGTCGGTCTAGAAATAAACGCGAGTAAAACAAAAGTGCTGAGGAACAAATTTGCGTCAAGTCACCAAATACATATCAGAAAAAACAACACCATGTCAGCAATTGAAGATGTTGAGGAATACGTATACTTGGGGAGACTGCTCAATACAAAAAACGATCTAGAGCCAGAAATTCACAGAAGACGACGATCGGCATGGGCTGCACTCAACAATATAAAAAACACAACAGATGCCCTGACGTGTCCGAAAATCCGAGCGCAACTTTTCGACTCCATTGTTCTCCCCGCACTGACATATGGATCAGAAACATGGACTCTCACTAAAGCTCTATCCGAAAGAGTAAGAATAACACATGCCGCACTGGAACGTAAACTCGTCGGAATTACCCTCACGGAACAACGAGAGAAAAACCTCCACCGAGAAGATATAAGGAAAATGTCCCAAGTGAAAGACCCTCTTGTCTTCATAACGAAACGAAAGTTAAGTTGGGCTGGCCACGTGATGAGAAGAAACGATAATCGGTGGACAACGTTACTTCAAGAATGGATACCCAGAAATGAGAAAAGGCCAGTAGGAAGACCACCAATGCGATGGGCCGACTCCCTGAAGAAAGAAATCTCAGTGCGACAAGGAACTCAATTGATCGAACCTTGGAGCACAATCGCCAAAGATCGGAAAAAATGGATAGCTGTGATCCGCGCCCACACCAACTGAGCGAAGAACGGATCGACTAAGTAACTAAGTAAGTAAGTAAAATGATCTCGAAATAGTCTGTACTTTTCAAGTTCAGTATGAAACTGGAAATCATTTGCTGACTCAACAAATTTTAATACTCAATTATTTATATTCACAAAAAAGTGAAACTCAATAAGCTTCAATATGACAATAGGAAAAAGGGTGGGTTGAGATGGGGGCACAAAAATTAAAAAAGATAAATGAATTTTTTGGATGTTTACGATTGCTAGATATCTAGCTACAATACTTAATATATTAAAAACAATAAGAATCTACAACAGAGAAGTTTGAACTGGTAGAACAGACTCAGATTGCGTTCATGTGCTGAATAGGAGCGGTCTCCAGATGTAGCTCCGTACAAAGCGACGATTCCAATGATGGAGTTCTCCTCCGACTTGTATGAGGCGTTCTTTGGGGGGAAGACAACAATCTTTCCACCGGAGATACACTTTCCGACGTAGTCATGGGCATCTCCTTCAAGAGTGATACTGACTCTTTTGGCCAAGAATTCTACAAACAATTGTCCAGCGTATCCCTTCAAGTTGTTGGTAATGGAACGAGATCCTTTCCGTCCCAACTCTCCATATTCGGGGTCTCGTATGAGATTCTGATACCGAAAGTGCGGTCCAGATTAGGGATCATCTCATTGTCGAAAATCTTGTGGTGTCCGTTCTCACTGAAGACTTCATCAATCTCTGTGAGCAATCTTGTCTCGAGAGCACCCAGTTCGATCACTTGCTTGACACTTCCTCCTCGGATGGAGGCATTTGGAAACATTTGTTGGGCGTAATTCAGGATAGATCCGAATTGCAACATAATGGCCTTTTTGTTGGCTGAATTGGAGGAAACGTATCGTGCATTCAAGAACGATGAGTGAGGCGGTGGACATTCGGAACTCATCAGATCCAAGAAGTGCGGCAATCAAGACATCACGACCAGTACGGATTCGACCATCAGCTTGAAGGACGACACGAGAACGAAGATTGTTCATTGTGAGAACTTGATGAGTTGCCTCAGGAATTCCCAACTTCCATTGCAATCGCACACTCCAGATCGAAGATGAGCTGAAATTAGAGAAATGAGATTATAGAAAAAGATTTGAGTCAAAAACTAAAAGGGCAGTAGAATCTTTTTCTTGGATCAAACTGTTTTCCTTCAGCTTCTCTGGAAATTTCGTTACAGATATTCACTTCCCACTTTTTTTTTCTTAACGTCACTTTTTGACAATGTTTTTTAACTTACCGGGTAGATACGACAGAAAACGTGATATCCTCCTGATTCTCTATGGATGAAGCGGCAATTTGTGAACAACGGGAGGTATTTTGGGGTTGGTTGGACAATGAAGATGATACTTGTGGGAGGTCACTTGGGTAGGAACAGAAATAATGCTGGATCTGATCGTAGGTTCTTCGGAGGTGGGAATATACTATGTCCCTCGACTATGAGACGGATGTCTTTACCCATGGAGCGACTGACGGTCTTGGTGAGCTCTGCCTGAAAAGGATAAATTGAAAATGTGAAAAGCTCCTGCTAATAAACTTACGAAATTCTTCTCAAAAACTAAAACCGGACTCATCGCTGTTATGGAGACTGCCGGGTGTTGGCCTTGAGGGTTGGTTTGAAGAATACCGAGGCGACTGGATGATGAGATTTGTGGAACTCTGGTTGGGTGGTCGTGGACATGGGTTGGAAAAGAGCAATTGTTATATCTAATCGTAGCATTGGAGGCGGGGGAAAGGGGTTCGGTTTGAAAAGAAGAGCCAGTTGATAATTATTGAGAAGAAGAGGCAGTTGATAATTAAGGATTAGCAAAACAATACATGTTGAATGAAGAAATGTAGAGTGAAGATGTCCGATTTGGATAGAGGGCGATTCTTATTTTCTGATGCGGCGATGTCCCTTTGCAGGTTTCCGCTTGTCTTCCTCCTCGAAGTCGAAGAGCTCGTCGCTTTTGATATTCTTCAGGTCTTGACTCGTATCTCCCAGTGGCTGCTCCCAACTGTCACCTCTCATCAAAGCATCCGAGGTCTTGTCGAGCCGGGCACGTGCTTCGACGCCAGATACGTCATCCTGGAAAATAATTGTTCGATTATGCCAACTATTTAATTGGTTGTGTTTAGAAATTTGTCAGAAAAATCTACAATAATTAACAATAATTTCCTATAGTATCACTTACTCGATAGATACAAAAGAGCACGTGGTAATCCCTAGCTTCTCTGTGAATGAAATGACTTTTTATGTGATATAACTTACCGGGTAGATACGACAGAGAACGTGATATCCTCCAACTTCTCTGTGAATGAAGCGGCAATTGTTGAACAACGGGATGTATTTATCATTATAATCCGTCGTAAGGGTTCGACCAACAATTATCAATCGACGGGCGGATCCCATGTAACGAGAGATCATTTTAGAAAGTTCATTCTAAAATATTTTCGATTGAATCTTTTTAATTTCATGAAAAGACTTACGAAGCTGGACGTGTAGACAAGAAGTGGCACCATGGAGGCAAAGGAGATAGCAGGGCTCCGGCCCTTTGAAATGGTGGGACCGATGAAGATCTTGGCAAGTGGGTCTTGTTCAAAGTTTCGGCATCTCTCAGTCCGGGGTGTCACGTGACTCAGCATACTATATGCGTAGGAGCGGTTAGATTCTACCGAGCGCGATGACATCTGGAAGAATAAGATTTTTTTCTGTGTGGAAAATTTGTCGAAAGGACGGAAAAAAGCAATAGTTGAGAAACAAAAGGGAACATTATGAGCGAGAAAGTAAATAATGGGCAAAAAATTGACCGTGCAAAAACGTGAAAAAAGGCTCCATACACGCACACGCACACGCACACGCACACGCACGCGCGTACGCGTCTGCAGGCGCGCATCATTGTTTTTCTCCTCTCCCAACAGGCAGGTCACTGTAGCGCACCCCGCAAACACTGTCCCCTCTTCCTCCTTCGACCTTTGTGCAGTCTCTCATCACTCTGCGTCTCCCCAGACGCATCCTCTCTCACTTTCTCATACGTGGCGATCGGTCTTTGACCCTGGATCGATAATTATTCTAATGCAAAACAAACACATCTGTTCAGTTGTTTGCTATTTCATTTTTCTACTTGCTCCTTTTCTCCAGTTTTATTTTGTTAAGAATCAGTTCTTGCCTATTATTTCTTCAATACATTTTTCCAATTTCCAGACATGTCGTCGTCCGCCTCCGAAGAACCTACAATCAGATCTAACATCCTCTCTGTTCCAACCCATGTAACTCCCCGGCCAGAGTTCCAGAAACATTTTTTTCCTGTCGCCACTCTTTTCATTGGCCCAACCAACCCCAAAGGCCATCACCCAGCAATCTCCTTGGCAGCGATGTGCCGAATTTTAATTTTCAAGATGAATTTCGTAAGTTTGTTGTCAGTAGACTTTCACATATTCAGTTGATACTTTTCAGAAAGAGCTCACCAAGGCTGTCAGTCGCTTCATGGGTAAAGAGCTCCCTCTAATCGTAATCGGACGTAGTACAGCAGTGGATTCCAATGATGAGTACATCCCGTTGTTCAACAATTGCCGCTTCATTCACAGAGAAGCTGGAGGATATCACGTTCTTTGTCGTATCTACCCGGTAAATTATATCACATAATATTAATGGCGATAGCAGGGATGTGTGGAACTGAACATTTCGGAAGTTGCGGAATTCGGAATTTTTTCGGAAAAGTTCCTCTAATTTCGAAAGTTTCGATCACAGTTCGGCACATCCCTTGTTGATAGCTAGAAGATTTTGCTGACGCCAACCTAAACTCACAACGAACCTATTCTAATTCGTATCCCCTTCCAGACCGACATCTCCGGAAAAGAGGCCCGAATTCGACTACACAAATTCGCCGATCGTCTTGAAACGCCACGTGTATTTGAGCCAGTCACTCCACCATCTGGACGTCGAGATTCCCGCGGCCTCTCCTTCAACTTGAATAGTGACAAACGACGGCTCCCTCTTGATTCGGACAATGAGGACGATGAGAACACTCCCGAGAATGCTCTCCGATTTGACTGATACATGATTTGTTCTCTATAAAATTTAATTGGTAGGCAAAACTCTTACTGATCTCTCTTGTTCATCACTTTCATATCCCGTGCCTCTTCCTCTGCGATTCTGTACCCAGTTTTTGCTTTCTAATAATTTTTTGAACCCCCACTTCTTACTCGAGTTTTTTATTGTTATGTTTAGTTTATTAAACTGATGCATCAAATCTTATCACCAACAATGAAAATCTGAGCTAAACCAACATGTTTTTCGGGCAAACTTTTTTTAAAAGGTTGATTCAGTAGTTTCCTCGTCGATTTTGATGTGGTGACTCGCGGAGAAAAGAACATTGACTGTACAATCTCGGAATGCTCAAAAAAACGTGAAAAACACCATACCCTCAACGGAATGTACTCATCATTGGATTTCACGACTGTTTTTCTTCTCATAACGATAAGATGGAGGTCTTTACCCATGAAGCGACTAACGGTCTTGGTGAGCTCTGCCTGGAAAGGATAAACTAAATATATGAAATGTTGGTTTTCATTTTCTGATAACTATCCCATTTTCTCAACAAGCAATTTCTAGGCTTTTTGGAATTGTATCAGTGATTTTTGCCCACTGTGTTGTGCATTGACACAAACTCTTTCTTCTAAATGTTAAATTTTCGACAACTTCAAAACGGGGCAGACCAAACCTGTTCATTTGATTCAAACAAAAATGTTATTTGGCGCTTTGCCTGAATCGAAAACTTCACAAAAATTCAATTCAATGAAATGAGTTCACAAATTTCTTGTAATATCTACTTAGGGCCTGCCAAAACATTCCCGTTGACAACTAGTATGCCACAAATCACCAAACAACTTGGTAACGAAAAAACAACCAGATCTTTCAATTTCTAGCATTTTCTTCATTGTGTGTGTGTAATTTTTTATATTGATTAATATATTCGGGATTCTTTACTTATCGCCCCCCACATCAGTAGAGTCCCCCACGTTGAAATTTACCTAGGAAGAGCCCCCCACCCAGTACAAAACAGGTGGGGGCTTTTTCCTCACGGCGGGGGGCTCTACTTCTATTTTGGTGTGAAACAATGACCCCCCACCAGTACAAAGTGGGGGACTTTTTTTATAAAAATTAATAAATTCTATTCAGAAAAATGATCTCGAAATAGTCTGTACTTTTCAAGTTCAGTATGAAACTGGAAATCATTTGCTGACTCAACAAATTTTAATACTCAATTATTTATATTCACAAAAAAAGTGAAACTCAATAAGTTTCATTATGACAATGGGACATAGGATGGGTTGGGTTGAGAGGGAGTAGATACAATAATTAGAAAAGTTAAATAATTTGACGGGTGTTTACGATTGCTAGATATCAAGCTACAACACTTGATAGATTAAAAACAATAAGAATTTACAACAGATAAGTTTGAACTAATAGAACAGACTCAGACAGCGTTCTTTTGCTGAATAGGAGCGGAGACAATTCCTCCTGGTCCACATAACGTCGTCTTTCCCATTAAATGCTCATCAACTTGGCGAGCAGCTTGTCGTCTTCATGGATAGCCCACACAACGACAGATTGTCCCCCGACGGCAGTCACCAGCAGCGAAGACCTAAAAATATAATATGAGAGTTGACACAATTGTGATTTAGTAACTACTTTGGCGATTTCCGAGTCGTACTTGTCTGTTGGTGTGAGGATGTTGGAACGTGGCTCCGTCTTCAAGTTGAGCTCTTCGAAGACAGTCTTCTCGGGTCCAACGAATTTCATGGCAAGAATGCAGAGATCACATTCAATGGTTCTGATGGTCTCGGTCTTTTCGACCAGCTTCAGCCTTTTCCAGATGTAGCTCCGTACAAAGCGGCGCTTCCAATGATGGAGTTTTCCTGCGACTTGTATGAGGCGTTTTCGGGGGAAGACAACAATCTTTCCACCGGAGATACACTTTCCGACGTAGTCACTGACTCGTTTGGCCAAGAATGCTCCCAACTATTGTCCAGCGTATCCCTTCAAGTTTATAGTGATGGAACGAAATCCTTCCCGTCCCAACTCTCCATATCTCTTTGAGATCTCCTTTGAGATTCTGATACCGAAAGTAGATTAGTGATAATCTCGTTGTCAAAGATCTTGTTGTGTCCGTTCTCACTGAAGACTTTATCGATCTCTGAAGGTCCGTGCGACCAACGGCTTCGTACAACTTCTTGAGACCAAGCTTGGAGAGTCTTCAAAAACCATGAACATGTAGTGGACAACGTGTTTTGGTTTTCCTTCGAACTTGACACGGAGAATAGGATCCTGTGTGACAACTCCGACTGGGCAAGTGTTGAAATGACACTTTCTCATCATCGTGCATCCAAGAACGATGAGTGGGGCGGTGGACATTCCGAACTCATCAGATGGAAGAAGTGCGGCAATCAAGACATTACGACCAGTACGGATTTGACCATCAGCTTGAAGGACGACACGAGAACGAAGATTGTTCATTGTGAGAACTTGATGAGTTGCCTCAGCAACTCCCAACTCCCATGGCAATCCGGTGTGTTTGATACCAGTCCAACTCGACGCACCAGTACCTCCGGCATGTCCAGAGACCGTGATATGGTCCGCATTTCCTTTGGCAACACCAGCAGCAATGATTCCAACTCCTGACATGCCACAGGGTAAGCAAACTTCAGATCGTAGATGAGCTGAAAAATAGAAAAATGAGGCTATAGGAAAAGATTTGAGACAAAAACAAAAAGGGCAGTAGTATCTTTCTCTTGAATGAACTGTTTTTCTTTCAGCTCTTCTGGAAATTTCGTTACAGATATTCACTTCCCACTTTATTTTTTGTTAACCTCACTTTTTGACAATGTAATTTAACTTACCGGGTAGATACGACAGAAAACGTGATATCCTCCAACTTCTCTGTGAATGAAGTTGTTGAAGCAACGGGATGTACTCATTATTGGAATCCACGGCCGTACTACGTCCCACAACGACTAGACGGAGGCCATAGCGACTGACGGCCTTGATGAGCTCTGCCTGAAAAAGATATACTGAATAAGTGAAAAGATCCAATAACTTACACAATTCTTGTTGAATCTATAATCGGAAACATCGCTGCCATGGAGACTGCCGGGTGTTTAGCCTTTGGGGTTGGTTGGACAATGAAGATAGAGGAGACTGGCTGATGAGACTTGTGGAAGGTCACATGGGTTGGAACAGAAATAATGTTGGATCTGATCGTAGGTTTTTCGGAGGTGGAAGATACGGCTATACTAGGTCACACAATAATTAGACGGTGGTTTTTACCCATGAAGCGACTGACGGTCTTGGTGAACGCTGCCTGAAAAGGATAAATTGAAAATGTGAAAAGCTCCTACTATTTAACTTACGAAATTCTTCTTAATAACTAAAACCGGACACATCGCTGCCATGGACACTGCCGCGTGTTGGCCTTGAAGGTTGATTTGAAGAATACAAAGCCCACTGGAAGATGAGATATGTAGAATTCTGGCTGGGTGGTTGTGGACATGGGTTGGAACAGAGCAATCGTTATATCTGATCGTATCATTGGAGACGAGGGGAGGGGTTCGATTTGAAAAGAAGAGCCAGTTGATAATTATTGAGAAGAAGAGGCAGTTGATAATTAAGGAATAACAAAACAATAAATGTTGAATGAAGAAATGTGGAGTGAAGATGTGTGATTTGGGGAGAAGGAGATTTCTAATTTCTGGAGCGACGGTGTCCCTTTGCAGGCTTCCGCTTGTCTTCCTCCTCGAAGTCGAAGAGCTCGTCGCTTTTGATATCTTTCAGGTTTTGACTCGTAGCTCCAAGTGGCTGCTCCCAACTTCCGCCTTTTTCCAACGCTTCCGAGCACTTATCGAGCCGGACTCGCGCCTCACACCCTGACACATCGTCCTGGAAAATAATGGTTCGATTATGCCAACTATGAATATTGTTGTGTTTTGAAATATGTCAGAGAAATCTACAATCATTAACAATAATTTCCTATAGTATCACTAACTCGATAGATACAAAAGAGCACGTGGTAATCCCTAACTTCTCTGTGAATGAAATGACTTTTTATGTGATATAACTTACCGGGTAGATACGACAGAGAACGTGATATCCTCCAACTTCTCTGTGAATGAAGCGGCAATTGTTGAACAACGGGATGTACCGATCATTATAATCCGTCGTAAGGGTTCGACCAACAATTACCAATCGACGGGCGGATCCCATGTAACGAGAGATCATCTTAGAGAGTTCATTCTAAAATATTTTCGATTGAATTTTTTTAATTTCCTGAAAAGACTTACGAAGCTGGACGTGTAGACAAGAAGTGGCACCATGGAGGCAAAGGAGATAGCAGGACTCCGGCCCTTTGAAATGGTGGGACCGATGAAGATCTTGGCAAGTGGGTCTTGTTCAAAGTTTCGGCATCTCTCAGTCCGGGGTGTCACGTGACTCAGCATACTATATGCGTAGGAGCGGTCAGATTCTACCGAGCGCGATGACATCTGGAAGAATAAGATTTCTTTTTCTGTGTTGAAAAATTTTCGACGGAAAAAGCAATAGTTGAGAATTTACGACGGAAAAAACCAATAGTTGAGACACAAAAGGGAACATTATGAGTGAGAAAGAAAAAAATGGGCGAAAAAAAATTGACCACGCAAAAACGTGAAAAAATGGCTCTATACACGCACACGCGTACGCGCGTACAGACGCGTACGCGTCTCACAACAGCCAGGTCACTGTAGCGCACCCCGCATACACTGTCCCCTCTTCCTCCTTTGACCTTTGTGCAGTCTCTCATCACTCTGCGTCTCCCCAGACGCATCCTCTCTCACTTTCTCATACGTGGCGATCGCTGTTTGACCCTGGATCGATAATTATTCTAATGCAAAACAAACACATCTGTTCAGTTGTTTGCTATTTCATTTTTCAACTTGCTCCTTTTCTCCAGTTTTATTTTGTTAAGAATCAGTTCTTGCCTATTACTTCTTTAATACATTTTTTCAATTTCCAGACATGTCGTCGACCGCCTCCGAAGAACCTTCAATCAGATCCAACATTCTCTCGGTCCCAACCCATCTGACCCCGCAGCCAGAGTTCCATAAACATCATTTTCCAGTCGCCACTATCTTCATTGGTCCAACTAACCCCAAAGGTCAACACCCGGCAATCTCTTTGGCAGCGATGTGCCGGATTTTAGTTTTCAAGAAGAATTTCGTAAGTTTATTATCAGGAATTTCTCACATATTCAGTTTATACTTTTCAGAAAGAGCTCACCAAGACCGTCAGTCGCTTCATGGGTAAAGACCTCCGTCTTATTGTTGTGGGATGTAAGACGGTCGTGGATTCCAATGATAAATACATCCCGTTGTTCAACAATTGCCGCTTCATTCACAGAGAAGTTGGAGGATATCACGTTCTCTGTCGTATCTTACCGGTATGTTGAATTACATATAATTAGAGTTGATACCAGGGATCTGCGGAATTTGGAACTCTTCCGAAATTTCGGAAATTTTGGCATTCCCAATTACCGTTCCGCACATCCCTTGTTGATAACTAGTAGATTCTGCTGACGCCAATCTACACTCACAATGAACCTTTTCTAATTTGTTTCCCCTTCCAGACCGACATCTCCGGAAAAGAGGCCCGAATCAGACTTGACAAATTCGTCGATGATCTTGAAACGCCAGAAGTACAGAAGCCAGCCACTCAACAACCATCAGGACGTAAAAACTCCCGCGGCAACTCCTTCAACCGCAAAAGTGGCAAACGGCGGTTCACCGTTGATTCGGACGATGAGAACACCCCCGAGAAAGTTCTCCGTTTCGACTGATACATGATAAATTCTCTATAAAGTACAATTTTTGTCAAAACTCATACTGATCTCTCCAGCTTATCGCTTTCATATCACGTGTCTCTTCCTCTGCGATATTGTACACAGTTTTTGTTTTTTTAAAGTCAATTTTTAAGCCCCCACTTCTTACTCGCGTCTTTTATTGTAATATTTATTTTAATAAATTCATGTGTCAAAGCCCACTACTCATCCACAATAAAAGTTTTAGCTAAATCAACATGTTTTTAGGACAAAGATTATTTAGAAAGTGGATTCGATGGTTTCCATGTCGATTTTAGTGTGGTGAGAGTTTTCCTTCGGAGAAAAAACTTAAAATGACAAAAGAACCTAAAGGGAAAACTCGATATTAGGAGTCTGGGCGCCTCAGACGTGTTTTCCAAAAATCAAAATTTTAGTTTGCTGGCGTTTTTTGATGCGGTTTCCAACAGAAGTTCTGAATTTCAGACATCTGGTGCGCCTGAAGTGCTAATTTGTCCAAAATTATGATGCTGATGCGCCTGGGACGTGTTTTAATTCTCTATAGAATACAATTTTCTGTCAAAACTCATACTGATCTCTCTTGTTTATCACTTTTATGTCCAGTGTCTCTTCCTCTGCGATTTTGTGTACAGTTTTTGCTTTTTATCAACTTTTTAAAACCCCACTTCTTACTCGTGTCTTTTATTCTTATGTTTATTTCATTGAATTCATGTAACAAAGCTTTCATGTAACAATCAAAAGGTTAAAAAAAAATAAATAGGGTGCAAACATTTTTTAGGTGGGTTCTATAGTTTCCTCGTCGACTTTAATGTAGTGACTCATGAAGAATGTTTTCCTTTCTTATCGTCCTTTGTATTTTTTTGAGAGTAGAAACCAAAAAACACATTCACCAAATTGTTTATCGCAACAAAGAGCAGCATGACAACAGCGTAGTATCTCTGATCCTCCTCGACAGTTTGCATATCTTCCTTCTATTGCATCAGATATCGCAACCAGACGCGTACCGCAAAGGCGGACCCGCTTAGACCACCGTTGTCTCCTCCCTCTTCTCCACATCGATAGAACGTTCCCGTAGCCCCTCTCAATTTGTTTCTTGTGGTCAGCACTCTCTTCGTCACTCTTTTATGCTAATTACCTCTTTTTCTTTTCTGGTTTTAGATTCTACTATTAGTTTAATTCAGATTAACAGTTTAAATCATGTGGCGAAAAATTACTTTCGGAGGAAAAACTCAAAATGACAAAAAACCTGAAGAAAAAACTCAAAATTAGGTGGGGCGCCTCAGACGTGTTTTTTAAATTCAAATGTTCAGTTTGTTGGCGTTTTTTTCGCTGTTTCCAACAGAATGTCTGAATTTGAGACGTCTGGTGCGCCTGAAACGCGCTTTTTCGCTAATTTGTCCAGAATTATGATGTTGGCGCGCTTGGGACGTGTTTTGAATTAGAAAACTACATTTTGAGCTAAACATCTCAAATTTGATCAATTTGTCATCAAATTTTCATTTAAAAAACCTAAACTTCTGTCAATTTTCCTTTGTTACCGTTAAAGTTTTCTTTTGCCATCGTTCCGCGTATTCCTTAGAAAGTAGAAACCAAAGAACAATTTCCACCAAATCGTCAGATAGCGCAACCAGACGCGTACCGCATAAACGGACCCGCTTAGGCTACCGTTGTCTCCTCCCCCTTCTGCACACCGAGAAAACGTTCCGGTAGGTCCTCTCATTGTGTTTCTTGTGGTCATCGTCGCTCTTTTATGCTAATTACCTCATTTTCATTCTTTTTTTTCAACTCTTAGATTCTACTATTAGCTTTACTCAGATTAACAGTTTTGATAATACAGAACGTGACTGTTTTCTTATATTATCTTATCAATTTGCTAATTAGTAGTGCGTTTATTGATTCAAGCAAATATACGGGGTCACTAAAATAGAAAGCGAGAAAGAGAGAGAGAAGACGTAGAAAATCGACAGAGCCTCCTCATTGTGTGTATTAAAAGAACATGCTAATAGTTTCTATGTCTCAACTTTTCGACATTTCTAAATGTTCTAATTTATAGAATCTACTACTATTTTCAGAAATGAAGATTGTCGTCCGTTCAAATTCCAGAATCGATTTCACCCTGTCGGTTGAGGACAATCAAACTGTGCTAGAACTCAAAGAAATGGTAAGAACCATAGTATCGAAAACCAAAAGGTACCAATTAATTTTCAGCTCGAAAAAAAAACTCGCATAAAAGTGGATGAAATGTTTCTCAGTCACAGAGGACGTTTACTGTACGACGAAGCAGAGTTGGGGACATGTAACTTCAAAGAGATGGATATGGTTATCATGAACATACGTCTTCTCTCCTGTAAAAAGTGCTCGTGTTAAGTTTAATGATCTCATTAACTCAGTGACTTATCTCGTAACGGGATCCCCATTTTTCCTCGTCGCTATTTGAATTTCGTTCGATCTTAGAAATTTTCGCTATATTGTCATCAAATTTGTAATGTTGTCATCATACCCCTTGATATTCACTAACTGTTTTTCAATTTGTCATGTCATACTTGTGTTTATTGACAACCTACTTATAATTAATATGTTTCTAATAAAACTTTCGCAAATGTTTCCAGGCCATTTTCATTTTTTTCCATTACAGATATCAAAATATTGAAATGTTTTATATTGGAAGACATCAATCCTGGAAGACGTACTACAAATGGAGATTCAGAAATGGTGTACACAGTCAACTGAAAATGTAAGCACTAATTCTTACTTCCGTTCCAAGTATCCAAATTAACGGAAGTGAAAATTATTCGACGTGCTTACGTTTTTATTTGACTGTGTACACTATTTTTAGATCTCCATTTTTGTAGTTGACAACTTTTTTTGCATGCATCTTACAAAAAAGCTTTCAATTACAAAAATGGATATTTAAAGATACTCTACACCGTCCGATAAAAACTCAAACACGTTGATCCCACAAAAAAAGAGTCAACTACAATAACTTTGAGAGTTTGTCATAATAAAACTAACTGTCCCTCAAAAAAACCTTTCAAAAGATCAAACAGATCAAGAATAGTACTCCGTTTTCGCAGTGCACAACTTTTCTGTACGAGCACTTTCTAGAGAGTTATAGTAATTTTAAGTCGACAGCTCAAAAATCGCATTATTTCGCACTGACATAGAATGATCGCGAATTGATATGCCTGGTTTTGGCGCATTACATTTTCAAACGAACACCCATCCAAAAACAAAATGTTTCTGAAAATATTGTGTTTTGTGCTATCATAGTTTTTAAGAAAATTGAATTTTTGAAAAAAAAAAAGATGAAAAACGTTTTCCGCGAACTTCGAACCTTGATAACATGCTTCAATTTAAATCAAAATGAAAGATCTAAAAAATGAAAGAAAGCTAAACTCTTCTTGTTTAGAAAACAATAACATAAAAATGCTACAAACTTTAATAATATGAAATTAGAAACGAAATAACATTTTTTCTCCAGAACGTAAAAACCGCATAAAAAATTCTAACTGTAGAAATTGATTGAAATTAGTGTCATAAATTTTTTAGATCTTCTATTTTGAGTTAGATTGAAGCAAGTTATCAAGGTTCGAAGTTCGCGGAAAACGTTTCTCATCTATTTTTCAAACATTCAATTTTCTCAAAAATTATGATAGCACAAAACACAATATTTTCAGAAACATTTTACTTTTGCATGGTTGTTCGTTTGAAAATATAATGCGCCAAAACCAGGCATCTCAATTCGCGATCATTTCATGTGAAATGGGTCGATTTGAGGGAGAAATCACTTTGTCTATATTCATCTTGCTAGGAAGTGTCCATCAAAAAAGTTGTAAACTGCAAAAATGGAGTTCTACTCTTGGTCTGTTCGATCCCATAAAAAGTTATTTTGTGGGACAATTAGTTTTACTATGACACACTCTCAAAATTGATCATTTTCAACTGAAAAAAGCAAAACTTAATATACTTTTGCTGTATATAAAAAGAATCCACCCGCAAAAAATTATTCCTTCCGTTTCAATTAGCCAAATTTTCGGTCGTGCATATTTGAAGTAAACTTTAAGCCGAACATGTTTTAGGCTTGGAGTCCACCACCAAAATCTTTCTCATTGTAATATGATACAACATCACTTTAAACTTTTGATGCACTTTTTAATCGTTTTAAATTTATCAAGACTAAATAAATGTTTTTTGATTTCTTTTCAGCTCTCTTTACTTTTCATATCAGTTGCAACGTGTTCTTCTTCCAATCGCATCTTGCATAATTTTCTCCGAAAAGGAAACAGAAGTTGAGACACAAAAGGGAATATTATAACTGTGCCATTTCGGAATTAACCATGGGCAAAAAAATTGGGCTCTATTGGCAAAGAATGGTCCCAACCGCAAAGAACGGTCCCAAAAAATAAAAGAACGGTCCCAAAGAATTACATGGTCCCTACCGCAAAGAATGGTCCCAAAATTTTGGGTGACACAAATTTCCGAATTACATGGTCCCAACCGCAAAGAATGGTCCCTCAAAATTGATACGGAAAACTTTTCACCATTCTCCTAGGCTTAGGTTTCTTGAAAATTGGGAAAAAATTGACAAATACGATTAATAACCGGTTTTGTCAATTTTTTCTCCAATTTCTAAAAAACCTAAGCCTAAGAGAATGGTGAAAAGTTTTTCGTATCAATTTTGAAGGACCATTCTTTGCGGTAGGGACCATGTAATTCGGAAATTTGGGTCACCCAAAATTTTGGGACCATTCTTTGCGGTTGGGACCATTCTTTGCGGTTGGGACCGTTCTTTGCGGTTGAGACCATTCTTTGCCAATAGAGCCAAAAATTGACCGCGCGCAACAACGTGAAAAAACACCATACACTCACAGACGTTTATTCATTGACTCTCAGATCGCCTTCTCAATCATTTTCTCATTTTGGAACATTATCTTCCATTTTATCTCGTATTTCTTTTTTCCAGACAGCAAGATCGCTCTAGCGCACCCCGCGCACACTGACCTTTGTGTAGTCTTTTGTCACTCTGCGTCTCCCCTGGCGCATCCTCTCTCACTTCCCAATACGTGGCGATCGCTCTTTGACAGTGAATCGATAATTATTCTAATGCGAGACAAACACATCCGGTTAGTTGTTTGCGATTTCTATTTTATTATATTTCTATTCTTTTGTTTATCTTTTCTCCTGTTTTATTTCGTTAACTATCAGTTCTTAACTCTTGCCTATTATTTTTGCAATGAATTTTTCCAATATCCAGACATGTCGTCAACCTCCGGAGAAACTACAATTAGATCCAACATTTTCTCTGTGCCAACCCATGTGACCGTCCAGCAAGAATACACCAGATGGAATTATCCAGTCGCCACTATCTTCATTGGTCCAACCAACCCCAAAGGCCAACACCCGGCAGTCTCCTCGGCAGCGATGTGCCAGATTTACGTTTTCAAGTGGACTTTCGTAAGTTTACCAGCAGGAGCTTTTCACACATTTAGTTTATCTTTTTCAGGCAGACCTCACCAAGACCGTCAGCCGCTTCATGGGCAAAGACCTCCGTCTAATCGTTGTGGGACGTACTACGGTCGTGGATTCCAATGATGAATACATCCCATTGTTCAACAATTGCCGGTTTATTCACAGAGAAGCGGGAGGATATCACATTCTCTGTCGTATCTACCCGGTAAGTAATATCACATATAATCAAAGTTGATAGCAGGGATGGGCGGAACTGAAATTTTCGAAAACATCGGAATTCGGAACTTTCCAAGGTTCTTTTCGGAAATTTCGGAAACATTTTTATTTCTCAAAATTGATTCCGGAAATCGGAAACATTCGCAATTTTCGATTTCCATTCCGCACATCCCTGTTGGAAAGCTATAAAATACTATTGACCTCACAAAGAGCCTATTCTAATTTTTATTCCTTTCCAGACCGATATCTCCGGAAAACAGGCCCGAATTCGACTCGACAAGTTTGCCGATGGTCTTGAAATGCCACGTGTATTTGAGCCAGTCACCCCATTATCTGGACGTTCAGACTCCTGCAGCCTCTCCAACAATCTGAATAACGGAAAACGGCGGCTCCCTTTGGATTCGGACGACGAGAACGCTGGCCCCTCCACGAAAGTTCTCCGTTTTGACTGAAATATGATATATTCTCTATTAAATAGAACTGTTTGACAAAGTAGATTTTGATCTCTCTCGCTCATCACTTACATGCCCCGTGTCCCTTTTTCTGTAATTTTGTGCCCAGTTTTCACTTTTTATTGAGCTTTATTCACCTACACACTTTACTCGCGTCTTGTATTGTTATGTTTATTTTATTGAATTCATGTAACAAAGCTCACCACTCATCCACAATAAAATTCTGTGCTAAATCAACATGTTTTTACGGCAAACAACTTTTAAAAGGTTGATTCGATAGTTTCCTCGTTGATTTGAGTGTTGTGGGAGTTTTCCTTTAATGGGAAAACTCTAAATTAGGAGTCTTGGGCGACTTAGACGAAATTCAAAATTTCAGTATGCTGGCGTTCTTGTGACGCGGTTTACGACAGAAGTTTTGAATTTGAAACGCGTTTTTTGCTAATTTGTAAAAAGCTATGATACTGGTACGGCTGGGACCCATTTCAAAGTGGAAAATTGGAAATTTACTATTTCTCGCGTCTGTGACGTGTTTTGTGTTAAAAAAAACACTCTGAATGTGAGCTGAAAATCTTCAAGTTGATAAAATTTTCATCGAATATTCATTGAAAAATATTATTTTTGCCAATTTTCCTTTGCCATTTTCAATATTTCCCTTTGTCATCGTCCTTTGTCTTCCGTGGACAGTAGAAACCAAAAAACACATTCACCAAATCGTTTATTTTAGCAAAGAGCAGGATGACTGCAGTGTAGTATCTCTGCCCCTCCTCTCGACGGTTCGCATATCTTCCTTCTATTGCATCAGATAGCGCAACCCGACGCGTACCGCATAGACGGACCCGCTTAGGCCACCGTTGTCTCCTCCCCCTTCAGCACACCGAGAAAACGTTCCCGTAGCCTTTCTCATTGTGTTTTTTGTGGTTAGCATTGTCACTCTTTCGTGCTAATTATCTCATTTTCTTTATCATTTTTCTACTCTTAGATTCTACTAGTAGTGTTATTTAGATTAACAGTTTTAATCATACAGGACGTGACAGTTTTCTTATATTATCTTATCAATTTGCTAATAAGTAATATGTTTATTGATCCAAACAAACATACTGGGTCACACAGATAGAGAGCGAGAGAGATAAAAGACGTAGAAAATCGTAAGAGCCTCCTCATTGTGTCTATTAGAAGAACATGCTAATCGCTTCTATTTCTTCACTTCCCGGCATTTCCAAATGTTCTAATTTATATTATTTACTATCGTTTTCAGAAATGCAGATTGTCGTCCGTCCAATTTCCGGAATCGATTTTACCCTGTCGGTGGAGGACAACCAAACTGTGCAAGAACTTAAGGAAAACGTAAGAACAAGAGTATATAAAACTGAAAAGAATCCATTAATTTTCAGATCAAAAACAAAACTGGCGTACCAGTAGATCAAATGCGTCTAATCCACAGAGGACGTCAACTGAGCAACGAAACAGAGTTGGGTACACGCAATTTCAAAGAGCTGGATATCGTTTTCATGCTTTTACGTCTTCTCTCCTGTAGTAAATGCCCGTGTTAAGTTTATCGATCTTATTAACACATTGACTCATCTCATAACGTGATTCTCATTTTTTCCTTTTTTTGAATTTTGATCTGTCTCCATAATTTTGATCTGTCTCCATAATTTTGATCTGTCTCCATAATTTTGCAATGTTGTCATTGAACTTATATTGTAGTTGTCATACTCATTGGGATTCACTAACCGTTTTCCAAATCCTCATACTATGTATAGCTGTTGACAACCCATTTAATATTATAATCTTTCTAATAAAATTTTTATTAACTTTTTCAGACCACTGCATTTAAAAGGATTAATGAAGCATGTTTGATAATCATAACATTTCAACAAAAATCGTGTATTGAATAGCAAGAAACTAAGAAAATAATAAAAAATGAGAACTTACAGAGCTGCTACTGAAAGACCAAAAGGTAGACAAATTTGGCTACTCCAATCTTAGAACTTTTTTTCAGTAGGGGACAATTTTTTTGAAAAATTCATCCCAGGAAATATATCAAAGTATCGAATTTTTTATGTTGGCAGATATACTTTTCATTTACAAAAATGGAGCTCTAAGAATGGATAACACATTTATAAAAAATATGGTCATTTTAAGTGGACAGCTCAAAAATCGCACTATTTTGGACTGAAATGGGTCGAATTGAGGAAGAAATTACTTTGTCCAGATAAAACTCCTTAAGGAGCGTTCATACAAAAAAGTTTTCACGTACAAAAATGGAGTTCTGTTCTTGGTCTGTTCGCTACCATGAAAAATTATTTTGTGGCATGTTTAACTTTACTATGACACACATTTTACTATGACACACTCTTCAAATTGGACATTTGCAACTGAAACTTTGAAATGTGATATATTTTCCGGAACTGTAACTAATGACATCAGCTCCATTAGTTTTTCTCTCTCATTCTTCTGACCTGTGAAAATTGGACATTGTAACAGGCGAGATGCGAGAAAAGTCTACTGGTTGTTTTGAAATGATATCAGCTCTAGAAACAAATGAAGTTTGAAAATCTTGATAAAACACTTTTGCATACAAGATATCATCATGCCACTGAACGATCTGGGAAAAAGGAACAGACAACTGATGATGAATTGTTTCAATAAGATGGTATCTGTTATGTTTGTTGGCTCTCTTTTTTCTTTGAGATCTAATTGTGAAACATCGAAGTTGTAATTATTGTTTTTGCTCTCAATATCTTTAATACTATTAACAACACGACATATGTCAGAAAACTTATTTTTTAATCATACAATATTTTAATCGATATATTGAAGAATTGGATTATTAATTTAATGAGAAATTAAAGGTGGAAGCAGGGTGGCAGAAAGTGACAAGAGAGACATAAGAGACAAGACACATAGTGTAAAAAATACTTCGGTACTGAAATGCTGATACTATTGAGAATTTCAAAATGTAACAGATCCCGTTCTGATAAAAAGCGATGAGAATATAGAAGAGAACACATACTGTAAGAAATTGAATGACAAAATCGAAGCAAGAGGCACTGGTGACTTAATGAGTAATCATTAAGAATTGAAAACCGATACACAGTTCCGAATTCCGGAAATATCCGGATAATGAGACATATTCACCAAAAACCAGGAAGATGGTGTGTAAGCGTATGACAGATAGTTTGGAAAAATTATGGGGACAAATAAATCAAATACGGAGAAAGAAACACATGAGAAATATAAAAACTCGAGAAAGGTCTTTGGGAGATGGGTTGGGAATGAATCGTAAATTTGAGAGAGGGTTGATGGATGGGTGTTTGATGAGATGTCACGAGAGAGGAGAGTTTGTTACTAACCGTATAGACTATTAAAAATGGCACCTGTTCAGAAGTTTCCTATTGGGAAGGAAAATCTTGCATGGCACGTGAATACTTAAAACATCCGTGAGAAGAATACTGGGAAGGTTTGATTCTGTGGGAGGGAACATATGAAAAAGCTAAACAAGATAGAAAACATGTTTGCAGTATGACAGTGATTTGGATGCATGGTGGGGGTAATTGATTTTGAGAAAAATGTTAACATAGCAAATTTGATAAGATGGCGTGCAGAAAAGTACATTTGAGCTCTTGGAGCACAAGTTTAGAAGTTTCCAAAGCGAAGTGGGCCAAAGTTTCCGGTGAGGATGTCATTAGAGACAAATAAATCGTAGCTGTCGGCAACCTGTGGTTGGTCATCAGAGCTAGAAGTTGAGATGCTCAATGGACGATTTCCCAACAGTCCGAGGTCTGAAAATAAGGGTACGAGATGATTTTTGTTAATTTCGTATTCAAATTCTGCAAAGAAAAAAACTTACTGCTAACTCCTGGAAGAATAGTTGGAAGTGCACGAGAGGATCCAATGACTCCCGCGTTTGCGCTTCTGGTGGAACTTGTGTCATTGACACTTGTACGTCCACAGGTGCATTCACAGGTACATCCTTCTGTTCCGAGTCTAGAGTCGTCCACCTGACTTGCAGTACTGATTTTCCCACTGTTTTGTCTCAACGACAACAAGTTTCCAAATTCAGATGATAGCTGATTGTCATTGTATAAATCAAAAGTACTTGGAGATCCGACACGAGATGGTTGACGAGTTTGAGCATTGCTCACACTGTTTACACTGTTCAACCATCCTCCCATACGAGATCCAGACCTCCAGAGATCATTTTGATGTGGTGAAGTTTGTCTGGAGCCATTGACGGGAGCTGGTGCCTGGTAACTACTACTGACTGGCATTGGAGCGGTGAATTGGTTGTTATAGTGATGCGGTCTATGTTGAACGGACGAGCTTTGGTTGAATGGCCGTCCAGTCATTCCATATGAGTCCCCCATTGGGACAGACATAGTTCGTTGAACTCCTCTTGGATGATGTGGTTGGAACAGTGGTTGATGGAGTTGTGGCTGTTGTTGCATTTGTTGTTCATACGGCATTGGAATCGGTGCAGCCAACATTGGGAAATTTTGCTCAATGAACTCACAGTAGTCAAAGTCGGGCAGATTTCTGCGAGCAGAAACATACGCACGACTAGGGAAGACTGCGAAGGCAAAATTCTGACTGATGAGAAGGTTCAGGAAGTTTTGACGATCATATCCGACGTGATCTTTGACGTTTTGAGGAATTTCTGGACTGGCGTAGAAGTCGTACAAACATTGAATCGAAGAGACTCCTCCGTGTCGTAATAGGAAAGAAGAGAGAAGGACCACACATTGGTAGACAGCTGGGTACTGAAAATTTATTAGTATGATATTCTGTTGATGAGTTAGTTAGTTACCTGTAGAGTAATAGTGTCATCATTTTGAAGACAGAAGACGTGGGTACGACGCTCCACAAATTGACGGCGTTTCATTGAAGAGCTCCCGACATATCGGTAGAGCTTGTCATCCCCGTAGTTTGACATTTGTGAGTGGAGGCTGCAAATTTTAACATTGATTTTCAAATTACTACCGGTTCTAGACAAAACTACAGTGCCGGTCAAGAACATAGGTTATTTTGCCTTTTTCAGTTGAAAATATATATCGGAGTGTGTCATAGTGAAATTAACTGACCCACAAAATAATTTTTAATGGGATCTAACAGATTAAGAGTGGTACTCCAATTTTGTAGTTGACAGCTTTTTTGTATGCACATATCATGAAGAGTTATAGTAATTTCAACTCAATAGCTCAAAAATCGCACTATTTTGCACTGAAATTGGTCCAATTGAGGGAGCAATTACTTTATCGAGAGGTAACTTGCTAGGGACCGTCCGTACAAACAAATTGTCAACTACAAAAATGGAGTTCTATTCTTGGTCTGTTTGATCCCATAAAAAGTTTTTTTGTGGGACAGTTAGTTTCACTATGACATACTCTCAAAGTTGGCTATTTTCAACTCAAAAAGGCAAAATATGATATATGTTTTGGTCGGTACTGTATATTCCTATCCCTATCTACAAACCATTTAAAAAAGGAGTCACACCTGCTCAACTGGATCTTGTGAATTCCGTTTCTTTGGAAGGTGCTGAGAAGAGCGTGGTAGGCAGTTTTCTCAAGTGCAGATGAATATGCGTCCTTTGCATTTGGTGGATTTGGGTTGGCCGCCTCCAAATCGACTTCCTTTGAGTTCTTGAAGACCTCAGTCGCTTCCTCTCCAAATAACGGACTGACTTGGTTGGCCGTGTATTGGTTTCCATCAGTGAGGATTGCATGGTATTTCAAAGTGAACCCGACACGAAGAACTTGAAGGAGATCATTTAGATTCTGTAAGTCAATTTTTGGGATTTAGAGTTATGCTGCTACAAACCTGATCGCAGAATTCCTTTGACTGGAACGAAATTACAGTTCCATCTGCAGTGGTGATGAGTCCAGCTTTCGATGATAGCCAAGTCAGAATTCCGTGTCCTTTGATGCTCTGCGGTTGCTCAGCAGGCTGTCCCATTAACGGTCCTCCAAAATAGGTTGGAATCACATTGTGATTATTTTGATAGCTGTTTGACACAAGTGATGAGTTGTTGCTGCTTCCAATGATGCCGTTTCCTTGGAAGTTGTTACCTCCGTAGTTGTTTCCAATGTGATTATTGACTTGTGTTGTATCTAAATATTCATAATAAGTCAGTCATTCCTCTCTATTGTTTTAAATATTCACATAGTCTTTAGTGCATGTGTGAATACACAATGGGTACTTAACACTTACGTGTTACGCAAACCATAACTAAGCCTATTGCGTCAACCTGACCAATTTTCTAATAATAAGGTTTTACTAAGGTACATTTCCCGTCTAGTCTCGGTCTCACACTCTAATCCAAATGTAGCAGTGGCTCATGAACGCGAGAACGTAAGAACAGCTGGTTATAGAAAATGAAAGTTTGCAAGTAGAAGAAGAAACCTTTAGGTCAATTTTGAAGCAAGGATGTGGAAACGTTTTACTGGCATGTGAAAGTTGTGACACGATACGTAGATGCAATCGAAAAAAGTTTGAACTATATTGGAACGGGTAGTTGATGCGGCACTAATGAAAACTACACACTGACCCTGTGCCCACCGAGGAAAGGTTAAACTATGTTTCAAACAAAATTAGTAATACATAGATCATAAAAGTTTGTATATTTGAGACCTATGACAGGTTTGCCTTGATTTCATGGTCCGCAGGCCTAGCGGAAATGCCAGTAATGGTAAAATTGACACTCTTAACGAAATATGAACCGACACCGAACCAGGTCACAATCGAGATTGGCTTGCATGATAAGTATGGGCGAGTTCTTTAGGCAAACTAACAAAAGGAAAAATGATGTTAATTGTGATTTCGATCCGAAAAATGTTTCACACTAAAAATAAAAATTTACCTGAAATTGGTGGGAAATCCTGAAGTGAGAAGACCCGACGTGATTGTGTGTCCATTACCGGGTTTTGCATATAATGATTGTTCAGCTCTCTTGCCATCACTGTCGTTTGATGTGTCTCCGGAAACGAATTCGATAGAATTCGACGGAGAACTACACTGAAATCCCAAAAATTCAGTTGGAGTAAAAAAAAGTCGGAGACGAGAGAAAAAAAAACAGTGAGGTTTCAAGAATGTCATTGAGAAAATTTGAAACTAATGGTGTAGAACTAGTTCCTGAAAGAACATCTCATGTCGGCAAGTAAATTGAATGGGGTTGAAAATGTCAAAACGAATAAGAGAATGTACTTCATGTTTCACTCTCACGGGCGTGAGTGTCGTAGGTATTGCTGAGAGAAAACGGACAAAAATTTGGTGGACCAATGATTATTCATCCATGGTTCGGTCGACTGGGAGAGACCAGTCTCTTTATCGAGTGACCACTCTGGAAAATGGGTGGTGGTCCTGGTGGTCCTACACAAATACAAAAACGCGGCGGGATTTCTGCTGTCCAGAGGGGGCAGTCGATGTGAAGCACTGAGACACAGCGAGGAGGCCACGAAGGAGAATACGAGAAACGCGAACGGTCCGGTCCGCCTTCGCGTCTCCTATTCTTTCTCCTCCCGGTTGACCCCTCAGGAACACACCCTCCGCGTTCTTCCCGGCGGGAGAACGAGCCAACAATTCCCTCGGCGTTCTGCCTCTTGGGGTATTCATCGAGACGCGAATAAGTGGGAGAGATAGATAGGACGATGAAATGGAACAAAAAAACAAAAAATGGGTGTACTTTTGAACATTCAGAGGAAAGTAAGCCTCTTAATTTTACTTGCAACGGGTCAAGCCGGGTATCAGTGCAAAAATTCGAAATTTTTAATTTTTAAAAGACTTTTTTTCCAAAAAAAGTCGAATTTTCGAAATATTTTTAACTTTTGATGAAAACTCAACCATACATAGGATTTTAGACTATTTTTGATAAAAATATCAAAAAAAAATTTCAAAATTTTTTTTGATTCCGGGCCGAAATTTGGTAGTTTGGGTAATACCCCCATACCTCCCGTTTCCCTTTTTATTAATCATGTCTTTTATGCAACTCCTAAAACCAATTAAATTTTTCGTGTCAGTGGTTTCCACCCTTCGATGAAATAAATAAATAAACCCCATGGTATTGAAATAAGTGGACAATTCGAGCTACGTCATTCAGTAGTATCTTTTTAAGGACCATAGAAACGGAGTAATCCTGCACGATTATAATTTTCTACTATAAGGACGACTTCCTTCCCTTCCCAACAGAAAGAATTTGTCAACTTCCATTTAGTACTCCTTTTCTCTTTTTCTCATGACCCGCCAAAACTCTCCTCCATAACTCATCTCGAGAATCCGAGCCCCTTCAAACAACAGACAAGCAGACACCTTTGTCAAACACTGCCGCGGTCACCTGGACAACTGACATCATCTGATTAAGAGGAGGGGATTGCGTTGGCTTTACTGTGCAAAGATGCAGAAAAGAAAAGAAAAGGGGGGTTCAAGGACAATATCCATCTTTTCTGTTTGCGATAAGACCTGGGGCTTAGTATTTTGAGGAGTGGACAGTGGACAACGAGGGATGAATAGAACAATGCCATTCAAATAAGGCTCTAGTGTGTCACGCTGAGTAGACGGTTTGTTAATGGGAAAATAAGAAGGTAAAGGGTTACATGAATTTGAATTCGAAATAACAAAAAATTGAAGATAATTCGAAAACTTCGGTTATGAAATTCTCAAAAACTCATACCAAGAAAACCTAAACTATAAGCAATCCGTGACTTTCCCATACCAACGGAACCAATTGCTTTTGTAAAACAATACAAAAGATAAGATATCTTGAAGATAACATATACGTAGAAGGCTCCGGTTGCCGAATTTTGGGAAGAAAAATGGTCGTCCACTAGAAGAATAAAAATGACAATGTTTGTTTAGCGGCAAGGAATGATTTTTTTTTCCCGGATAAAAAACGAAACAATTCTCCAAATGGTTAGTTACTTTTGCCGTCGCCGCGAAAATTGTTATATTTGGTATATGAATTGTTGTCTAAAAAGGAAAGAGGATTGCTAAGAAAGAAACAGATGATGACACCCAATTAAAGGGTTCTATCACTTAACACCTTATTCATCACCTTCCCGGATGAAGAGAATATGAACGGAATTATGTATCTTAGTGGTTATCCCGTTTTGAAATCAAAGTCGGAAGATATATATCTTCAAACTTGACTGAGCCATATTGTTTTCCTAAGCATACGGTAGAAGCAAAATATATAATCACACCTTGATACACCATCTGCTTGACCCAAAATAATTGCAATGTTGTTTGCCAGAAATAATTGATGCCTTGCTCATATATACGAGAGTCGTGGTCTAATGATGCAAGGCAACCTTTTCTGTGCAGAGGTAAGAGATTTTGTCTTGCCGATCGGTGATTCATCAAATAATTACTTTGTACTGTCTGGACCATTATGGGAATGTGAGTGATGATGGTGGCAGTGTAACAACAGATGGAAAGGGATTGTTGCCAAATACACTGCTGTTCAGAAAAAACATCATAACTCAGGAAAAGTTCGGAAAAAAACATTTCAAACGCTGTTTCTGTTTCCAAAATAGTCCAACTTTCTCCCATTCTTCGTCCTTACCACGCAAACTTTCCCAAATCAGAAAAATATCTTCTCTTGGTTTTTCCGCCGTTGTTTGAGAAGACAATATCATCTTCGTCTCTTTTAGTATTGGTACACATTCTACAAAAAAACGGACATCAAAGGTTTGCGGGGTGTGTCCTTATCTTTTCATCTTATCGTCTGATGAAGAACACAACGATTGGGCAAGAGACCTATGAATTATGACAAATAAAACAGAATCGGTTTTGCGCGGGGTGAAAGAAAGTGAGTGGAAGTTCGGGAATTTTAAAAAAAACTGAATGTGAGAAGTATGAACTTTCAAATGGTTGAAAAGTAACTTTCATTATTTGGTGGTAACAAATCGTCTAATATTCAGGATTTCGAGGTTTTAGTCGTACTTGTCAAAGCCCGGGCCAAGCCTTGTCAGAAAAAAAGACCCGGTTCGTAGGCCCGGGTGGAAGTCTCGGATGATTGGTGTCAAAATTCAAAATTCAGTTTATTTTCAAGTTTTTCGAATTTTGTTTTGCGAAAAAGTGAAATTTTCGACTATGATTTAAAAATGTGTTTTTTTTAAAATCCGGACCCGACCTTCAACAAGTTTTCTTGTCTCGGCCCGGTTCGGCATGGGATTCCGGGTCTTCTCGGGCCTTGTCGTTCCGGGCCGGGACTTGACAAGCATGATTTCAGCAAACTTGGAACGGAAAAATCTTCCAAAAACCGTTTTCTCGGTTTTCCACCAGAGGACCTCGTTGTGCGGAACACACCGCTTAATATTTTCTCATCTGTTGTTAATCCTGAGGATTATCACCATCTCTTACGTGTTTGTTCATATCAGGTAATACTTATGTACCATTTTGTTCTTTTGGATTCGAGATATTTCTCACCAAGAAGCAAACTAACATTTTTAGTCTTCCTTTAACTGATTACCGTCTCCTTATCACTTTTACCAAAACTTATCAAAACTGTGACTGAATTTTTGTTCGCGCGACGTTTCTATTTGATAAATTCCTTTTCTATCACCTTATCAACCGATTAGAAACAAAAGACACGCATACGGCAGTCATTTTTCTCTCGTCAATTTTCTTCTCTATCTCTCTCGAATGTACACTTTTTCTTGATGCTCCTCCTTCAAAAGTTTCAAAAAAGAAAACCTGTATTGCCTTTTTATCATCTCTAACCGTTCGAGAAGGTTCAAGTAATTTTGTCATTTTGTGTCAAACTGAAGATATTACTTTGGTTCTCATTGGATTCTCATTCTATTGGTGTGTCGCTTTCAGAATGAACAATTTCGCCCTAAATTTGGCAGCACTCCAGAACTTGCCAGAAGGTGACCCAATAGCCGCCAATAATATTATAAGAGCAACTGCGCAGGTATAAGTTTGAAGTTTTTCAGAGCATTTTTCAATACTATAGATTTGTAGGACACTCTGGACCAGGTGTACCAGCTTGGCATCACCAATGGTTTTTTAGCTGGTATGATGCCACCGCGAAACGAAAACGCCGACGTGAATCCTCTACAAGATACGGTACTAGATTTAGATTTTTAGTAGAAATAAAAAGAAAGAATTTTAGGTCAGATTATTGATCGACACTCTGAACCAACAAAATCAATTGTTCCGTCAAGAGATGACAGAGCACCGCAACAAAACGGTTGGTATGATACTGGAAGTTTTAGCCTTCATGTTTCAAGAACAAGAAGAGAATCGCGATGTAATTAAAGAAATCACGCAGTCTCTTATAAATAGAGATAGACCAAGACCGGAGGCTATTGTGATACCGGAGGCACTGCTAAGGAATGGTACCCATCGTGCTCCACTATGTAATTACCACACTAGGCAGCGCAATCTGAGAACTCCAACTACAGGAACCAGAAAAAGCGCTCGTTTGGCTCAGTGAGTTTTTACTAGAGTAATACAACAAATCTCAATACTTTTTTTTAGAAAAACTGGAGTTCCAACTATAGTGAGAACTGAAATTGCACCTAATCCAACGACTGGGAGAAAAGCTGTACCAAAGAAGAAATCAACTTCAAACCAGAGAAAATAAAGAGAACTGTAGATATATGTAATGAACATAACGACGCCCGTGAGAATTTAACTACGTGATGAGAGTTTTCATTCATTTTTCTGTAATTCTTCATATACAAAACGTTTTTCTCGGTATTCTTTTTTCTAATACTGGATCAGATTTTTAATATTTTTAAATGTTTCTTGATATCCAATTCATTATTCTAATAAACAAACTGTGTTAGATAGAAATGGAACAGGAAGAGACTAGGAATACAAAAACACGAAAAATACGTCTTGGAATATTCATTTGAACGTACAGTATCCAAAAGAGAGCAATTGAGAGCGGTTCACCCCTTCGGTAACAGTCTTTTATCATCGAACGCGGTTTTTTTCAAGGTTTTTTGTCAGTTTTTCAATTAAATTTTTTGTAGAAAAATTTTCTGAAGAGCCCTTCATTTGTATGATCCAAAAATCTACATATTTGATTTTATATTAAATAATTCGCATTGTGATCACATTGTCGATCTGTTATTTTTCGAAGAAGGATTGTGCAACAAAATTCTCAACTACAAAAATAAACTCTAGATTTGACTTTATGGGAACATCAGCAAGTCTGTGACACTTTTTCATAGTTCGTCACTTTTCCTGAAAACAATCAGAAGTTAACATCCTTTTGAATGGTAATGTGATTCTTAACATTTTCAAGCTTCAGTACCGGCCAAAGATATGGCATATTTTTTCTTTTTCACTTGCAAATGCTCAACTTTGACAGTATGACATACTGAAACTAACAGTCCCACAAAATAACTTTATGGATTCGAACAGATCGAGAATATAACCCCATTTTTGAAGTTGAGAACTTTTTTGTACGGACGCTTCCTAGAGAGGTTTGGTCGTTTCAAATGGACAGCTCAAAATCGCACCATTTTGGACTGAAATGTGTTGATTTGAGGGAGAAATTACTTTGTCGAGATGTGACTTACTAGAGAGCGGCAGTGCAAAAAGTTATCAGCTACAAAAATGGAGTTCTATTCTTGGCCTGTTCGATCCCATAAAAATGTATTTTGTGAGACAGTTAGCTTTATCATGACGCACTCTCAAAGTTGGAAGTTTACAACCGAAAAAAAGCAAAATATGATATATTTTGTGCCGGTACTGTGGTACCAGTCCACTGTTCTACAGAAAAGCTGTTCAGACCTAGTAAACCTAGTAGTGCTATAAACTCACGAAAGAGCAAATATTCACTTTAATTTCAACTCTCTGCCTAGGATTGTCAAGGATAATTGAGAATGGTAAACACATGTCTCTATTTCGAAACTCTGCGCTCTCCTTCCTTTTCTGTTTTTCGCACTAATAGAATACTATCACATTAAATTTCAATGTCTCATGTTTACCGGGAGAACGGTTGTGAGAACCACCCTTCATTTTTGTGCCATAGATTTGTTCATTTTCATTTTTCGTTGCGTCCGGTACATTTTATACGCATTACTCAACTCGTGTCAAATATTTCTATCGTTTCAATCAATTACCAATGTTTTCAGAACCTGACGAGTGATGAGTGTTACTTCAACAGGCCCTGGAACACCTACCACGCCTGATGACAGCTTATCGTCTGCAAATGTTTCGATTGAACTGTAATATTTTGATATTACGGTCAAATAGCTTTTGGCTATATACCACATTATAGGGTCACATTTTTGTAGTTGACAAATGTTTTGTGAAACAGATAGACGTTGTAGAAAGAAAACGGTTATTTCATTTTTTCATTGCTAAAGTGAAATCAGGATTTCCACAATTCCAAGAAATAATGTCAACATTTTCCCATCTTTTCTAATACTTCTGATTTCAGTAGTGAGATGTCCAAGGTGGAAGTTGTAGAGGAGCCAAGAAAACTGGCCGTCCGAGTAATCAAGCAGGTAAGTTGTTTCGAATGCTATCAAGCAAATGTCATATTTTTTGCAGAATCATCTTGAAATCCACTACTTCATCAAACCTAATACACCGATGAGACTTCTCAAGAGACAGTTTGCCAGAGAACTCGCAATGGACATCAACAAACTTTGGTGAGTTGTTTCATGTGACAGAATGACATTTTCAATCGGTACTTTTCAGTTTTCTGTTTGGCGAGCACTTTGTCGCCTTTAACGACACTGCTGAGAAAATGGGACTACGCAACCTCGATGTCATTCGGGTCTTCGAAATCGCTGTCGAGCAACCAGGTGTTTATGGAGTTGTGCAGAAGAGGAGAACCGCGGAATAAACATATTATTGTCTTGTTGTTTTTGAGACCAGTCTAGACAGTTTCCAATGAATTTGTTTCAATGTTTTAAACTTGTTTACTTAGTTTTGAATTGGAGTAAAAACATAGGGTACTGTAAAATTGAAATTTGGCAAACAGAAAGATAATTTTTTACTATTGAACCTTTTTCCAACCGTCAAAAGCTAAAAGTTTTGTTATTAAAAGGTGATAGTAGGTCCCCTTAGCGTCACCAGGCCCATAATCACCTTTTTTCTAAAACTGTGGTGGTATGGGCCAAGGTGACATCTTACGGTAGAACTTCGTTAGTTTTCATTAAAAGAAATGCGAAAATCAACTCGGCGTCTTCCAAAACTTGGTTTGGAAGGATATTTTGTTCCTTTGTTCAGCTCAACACTCAACTGGACTCTTTTTCATCTTTCAATAAGATTGGGCTATGACCCACAGTTCCAAATCAACAAATTTCATCATCTTTCTCATTTTCCTGGCTACTCGAACAACGACTTTAGGTTTGCATCGTCGGCGGATCTCAATCCGATAAATTTCATCGTATGGGAATATTTGAAGAACAAGATCTAAGGAATCACTTACAACATAGCTGTTGTTCTCAAAACCGTCCTTCAAAAGTTATGGGACAAAGTAGACGTCGACTACCTGCGGCGCACAAGCAATTTTTTTCAGTGGACGTCTGAAGGTCTGTATCAAAGCCAAAGTATACAATTTCGAATTGTTTCTGAAAACTGAATCTAATTCGAACATTCCAACTATTAATAACGTTTTTTTTTTATTCAAGCGTTTTCCCGCCGAGTATCCAAGAATTAAGAGCGTAGTGTACTTATTAGTCACCCTGTATTCCAAATAGCAAGTTTAATCAATTATTCGTTAACAAAAAAGTTTCGTTGTATTTGTGTGACCTTCGACGGCCCTCGTCCAGGCTCGTCGCCAGCAAGTGCAAAACCATTGAGAATTACGCAACGTAGCCATCGTCGGTCTACCTAGCAAGTGAAGACGCGGTTTTAAAACAATATATAAACAGGGTTATAGGCACTCTTGTCTGCGGGGTGTTCATTTCTGCCATCAAACCCGACTGAATGTCTTTGTAAGCCGAGTAATGAGCTCTCAAACTTTTAATACGGTTAAGCTTTTTCACACATAGAATTAGCTCGTATGTGTTCTCCACCGGCTCAACTGTTTTCGCACATTGGAAGAATATGAACATCTTTTCGTTTATCATTTGCCGGTTTGGAGTTCCATGTGGAAAAGCTGAGCCGGTTTAAACTGCAAAAAAGGACTCTCCGTTGTCCCAATAAGCAAACTCATACGTCGATCCAAAGCCACGCCTCAAAAGACTTCTCTTGTTAGGAGCTGTAACCAAACCTCCCGAATAAATTTTCTTATTCTCTCCGAATGCAAGCTTTCCAAGTTTTTGTTCAGATGTTTGTGTTTGACAAGTGTTGTCAATCGGGGATTTGTCTATTTTTTCACATGATTAACATATCAATAACGTCAGAATCCGCAATATGTATGAATCCGAATCATTTCGAAACGAGGTTGTGTGTTTGGTGAAAGCTAGATAGTTTTTTCTCTAAGATTTTGATCCCATCACAATCTCCATAGCGTTACCTTCAAGTCTCAACATTGCTATTACACCTAGTCATATACTAACCCCATTAAATCAAAAAGTTCAGCTTTATTAGCATACATAGACAAAAGGACTCTATCGTGCATTATCACTCAACATCATGAACACTCTTTCCCATTTTCTGGCTATTGTTAACATCCAATCAATATACCATCCCTGTCTATATTCTGTGGTTGACTACAACGCGACACGACAAAAAAGATGGAGACATCATGTGAACCTGCTCTCCTCCATCCCTCACATTCCCTTTTATCACCTTTCTTTCTTTCCTTTTTTTATGATTCGTTTTTTTCTCTAACTCACGCTATTTTAAATTCAATGTTTTTTCTGATTATCTCAATGATGATCCAAGACGACTAATTAGCATGAAATTTTTAGGATACGCTAGAAATATGCCTGACTTTTCAACACAAACCGAGGAATTCACTCCGTTCTCTGTCATTTCACTGGTAAGTGCGGATTTTGACCCTTCTTGAAAACCTGAGGCGTCATAGATGGAATTTGAAAATTGAACTGCCAAAACAAATCACTATTCAAAAACAGTACTACGTTTTTCAGGATGGTACTTCGCATGTTGCCATGTCAGGAAAAGCGGCCGCAACTGTGATCAGAATTAAAATCTCCTACTCCTCTCAAACTGGTAAACCTTTGAGAAACATGCGGTGAGAAACTACTCAAAACGTTTCAACTCTGCATGAATCACTTTCAGATTGTGCCTCCGAGGACGTTTGCTGGATGATGACGAAACACTTGGATTCTTTGGATATTAGCCCATACACAGTCTTTGTCGCAGTAATAAGGGATCCCAATGACAGCCAAGTTACTCGCCTCTAAGGAGTTAGAAAACGCTAATAGGGCAACTTTTGAGTTATAGTTTGTTTTTGATAGTAATAATATTTACTTGAAAAAATAAATGTTTATCACTGTTTTCATGAGAATTTCTACAAAACAAGAGTATCTCAGAATAGTTTCGACAGAGTTGGCAAATGAACCGGGTTTGCCGTCTTCTCTGGGACTAGCTACTCAAACGAACGACATATTTTCATCTTTATTTTTTCATGCTGAATCTTGTATTATTTTGTTAGTCTTTCTTTTGTTCACCCATTTTTCTAAATCATTTTGCTCATTCTCCTGAAAAAGCTCAATTTTTATTGTTGGGTCCTGTTTACCAAATGAGTTTATTCATTTTTCATCAGAAATCATTTCTTTTTTCAATAGAATGCAAATAGAATGGAGAAACGATACTCCGGTATCCCACCCGGAGGAAAAATTCCTAGGCCACAGCTATGTGTCGATTTACGAGGAGCTTTCTCTCTTTTATTTCTATTTGTTTCTTGTACGCATTAAAATTTTAAACCTTTGTCTATGAAATGAAGGTATAGATCTTTTTTTCAGACTACAGAAATATTTGAAACATTGAGTTGGCAATAAAATGCATGAAGCAAGATGGAGAAGGGCCGCAAGATTGATAAATAGATTCATCTCTGAAACGAAAGCACTTAAGTTTGAATTTCAGTTCTCAACGTTTACTAGCGTGTCATAGAAGTCAGCAACTTGAAATTCGAAGGAACTTGGACACAGTGACGGCACTTTTCACTGAACGCTGAAGATGAAAAACGTGCAATACTGATAATCGTTAATCTAGAATGCAATGATTGGCGTAACAGTTATGTGACTGTGAGAGAATGATGCGTTTTTGAACAGTTCCCATCAATGTGACCAGTGAATCGAGAAGAGGATGACCTTACATACTCTCCCAAACTACCGCCACCTGAATGACACGTTAGAGAGCAGATTTGAAACAACTCTACTCCAATCAAAAACGCCCGTGTAGTTCGAAACGAAATTATCAATATTTATCGCTGAATTAGCATAAAAAAGTAACTGTATTTGGGAAATTTGAAATAAATGTTTGTATTTCCAAATTTGACTCTATTACAGAGAAAAACCTGTGATTGTGAGCTCCATCGACAATACTGCAACTTCAATTCATGCAGTACAATGAAACACCGACCTGAATGTCGAGTAGGAAGACTGAAAAAAAGTGTGAAAACGGATTGTTGATGGGAATGCCGAAGTCAAACCGAACATTTTTTAATTCATTTTCAAACAAGGCCCCTGATATTACGAATACAACCGACATAATGCTTTTTTCAATAAATGACTTTTTAAAAGCAAAATGTTATGTTCATGTGTTAAGCTTGTGCATAAAGGTCAGTGAATTTCTTCAAAATTTCCAATTTTTGAGACATTCTCCGCGGATATCTTTTAAGCCTCCAATCGATGTGCCAAACTCGAGTGGCACATCAGATTGTGATGTGCCAATATCTACACAATTCAGGAAGTGATGTGCTGAGTTCCAGTAGCAAATTAGTGAGTGATGTGCCGTGTAAGGAAGAAACCTCTAGTTGGTGTGTTGAGCTCTGGTGGCACGTCAATCGACAACGCTCAACACACCCATTGATGGTTTCTCTCGTACACGGCACATCACGGACTGATGTGCCAAACGGACTCGACACACAAAAAAGAGACTAGGCTTGAAAACGGCATATGTTCATTAAGCAGCCCGAAAATTTTCCGAAAATGAGCTCGATTCACAAACATTTCCTAAAGTTGCAAGTCAGGCGTGTGCCTTTGCAAATCACTTTATCTTTTGTCAATTTTCACAAAACTTTGAATTCTGTCTCTTCTCCGAATTAAGCTGCCCAACTTTTTAGTTTTCCAGAGTCTCTTAACTGTTTTTTAGAGTTTATCACTCCTGATTTGAAAGTTTTAAAAGTTTTTTTACAGAAGGAAAAAAGAAATACAATTTATTTACAGAAGATAGAGAGAGAAATACAACTTATTTACAGAAGGAAGAGAAAAATACAACTTATTTACAGAAGGAAGAGAAAAATACAACTTATTTACAGAAGGATGAGAGTAACGAGCTCGTCTCCCGAGTTCTATCAAAAATAGTGATGCCCGAACAGGAACATTGCAAAACCATTACTGTTTCGCAAGGTGCCAACTCTTGTTCTTGCCATTCATCCCTTCAATCGTCACCTCCAGATCCAGCAAAGCTCTCATTCCCAATACGTTCGCACCTTTGAAGTGACTGTGAGATAGGTTGCATTCAATCACAGAATTTTCATCCTAAAATAAGAACTTTGAATCAGAAAAAGAATAATCATAAAAGAATAATCTCAAAATTGAAAGTGATAAAACTAAACCTGAATGGAAACAGGAATTGCCGATGGAATGGCGTCGGATCCGGTAAGTTTGGTGATCGTTTTTTCGTCTAAAAACGTACAGTTTGATCCAGAGTCCACCAAAAACCAGATTTTGATGGTTGGCGCATCAGGCTGCTTGGCCCGACGACAGTTGAGACATATTATCAGTCTATGATTTGGACCAAAAATGACGCCATCCACCGGGAAAGCTGGAGATGTGAACAAACTAGCACTCAAATTCTCAATTCCTGTATAGTCGCTGAGCTGAAAGCATAGGGATAGACATACTAATGAAAAAATACAAAAAACTGCTATAATAGTATTAATAATAACTCACATGCTGAAGACGAGTGTCGTTGATGTCGATCAGCATCATATCATGCTGCATCGCCGGCAGTGCTTCCAACAATTCGAACGAATCATCTTTGACGTCATCATTGCTGCCAGACGATGAGTTATTCTAAAAATTTCCTAGTTTTAAAAAGATTGCCCTTTTCATCTTTTGAATTCGAGTAAAGGCTGTCCGATTTCCGATATCTCTTTTTAAACCGACGCAGAATTTTAGGAAATTACGGAATATTATAGTATATGACTTTCTTTTTTTTTCATTTTGCGCCGATTCATGTGGAGATATCAGAAATCCAGAAAATCTTATCCAGAGTATGAACGATGCATAAAATTTGTTTCATGACAGTGATAAATACCAATCAAATGTTTTTCCAAATTGAGTTCTCATCAGGTTCCCAGTTCTTCTTATGTTAGTATTCCTCAATTTTAAATGTTTCTCCTGTTGTTTTTTTCTCAAAACAAAATCTACGTGAAGTCCAGTTGAACTTTCTGGCTTGTCACTTGTTGCTACTCATTTCACATCAGCATAATAAATGTCACATCGGTTTCTTTTCTTTTTCCTTGTTCACAAGCTGTCCTTGTTCAAACGAAATTTGTTTTCATGAAAAGAAAACCAAACCAAAACTATCCGTACTTTGCACGAATCAGTCAGTCCAGAACGCTTTCAACTTGAATAGCATTTGAGCAACCGAAACTAGCAGGCACCTCACAATTCTACGTAGAAAATTGAGTAGAGGACAGTCATTTCGTTTGGCAGCTGATTTAACAGCATTTTGGATAGCAGTCAAAGGGTTTCCGCGCTGATTCCAAGTGTTCTTAATTATTTTCCTGTATAAAAAGTGAAAACATACCTTTCTCATATTTTTGTTTCAGTTTTCATTAAAAAAATCAATAAGTTTTGTAAGTTCCAGTTTTACTACAAACGGTTCACTACAGCTTCACAGAAATTGTCTCGTAAATCCTCCTTGGGTACGGTTGACTGTCGTGCCGAGACCCATAGAACCATAAGAGGACGCGGTCGCAACGCGGTTGTGCTTGCTGGCTGGGAGGACATAAAAAGAGAGCGAGAGAGAGGAGTAGGAAAAGAAGAGGCAGATAGAATGAGGCACACTGCTGACCGGAGAGGGCACATATCTTCGGCATGAGAGATGCGGCCAATGATGGAAATGAGATACAGTAGAGAATAAGAGGTTAAGAAGAAAAAAGTGCAGAAAAATAGAACTACTGGAGAGAGAGTACAAAGACAGCGCACGAGAAGGCGAAAAGGAGAAAGACGCTCTTGGTGTGGTGGGTTTCAAGCAACGGCCGTGCGATGGTGCGACGTCGCGAAGGAAGAAGAATTGAATGAGTCATGAACCGTTCAAGCGTTGAAATAAAAAAATATGGCTGAAAGACAGAACGTAGATTTCATTTCAAAAATTCCTAAACTCATGAGAAGTTCGAGAATATGATTTTGAACGTTTTCCACTTCTCAAAACTTCTGGAATTATTGTTCTGGGTAACAGATACTAGAAACAGCAAAAAATATTGATGGATTTGAAATAGACACACTACAATTGGAACTTTCACAATTCGAAACACAGGATGCTAAGAGCAAATCGTTTCGGAACTGTGCTCTTTCTGAAAATGTTTTCTTTTTGAAGCTTGAATAGTAGCGACTATTCCTGAAACGTATGACAATTTAGATGCTTCCTGTCCATGACATTTTGAATACATTTTCTTGAGGTATTGATAGTACAGACTAGGTTTTTCGCTGCAACACCTCAGCATCAAAAATTGTATTAAACAGCCTTGCGTTTTGGTTGCGTTCGAAATTTGGATAAATCAATTTGATCATAGATGTTTTTCACAAATTTTCAGAAATATTTTATAGAGACGTAAGGATTCCACATGTTTCTAAATTTTCAAACTCAAAACCCAATTTTCCCAGAACGGGCCGATTTGAGATTTTTAACCGGTCCGGGCTTCAGTACAACAATTTGAAAATTTGAATTTTTCCGAATAATTTTCAGATTTTTCGCAAAAAAAATGGGAAGTATGTTTTCAAATATCTATAAAAACTCATGAGTACATAGGATTTCTGATTTCTTTTGATAAGGATTTCAAAAAATTTCGAAAAGTGTCGTGAAAAAAGTGTTCACATTTTTGAGGCCGAGCCGAGCCGGGCCGAGATTTTCCAAGTCTGAATTCTGCCCATGTGAAAAGTTGTACAAAAATGTAACTCTAAGATAAAAAGGGACCTCTTTCTCTATAGCGCAGTAGAGCGCAAAACACACTGGAGACGTGGCAGACCGAAGAAAAGAATAAAAAATGTTTTGTTGCTGCGATAGCGTAACAAACACAACAAATATTATAACATATAAGAGCGCCTCATTTTATGTCGGATACAAAGTAAACGCAATGTGCATAATTCATTTATTCGTAAAATTAAGTTGACTAATTTTCAGATAAGTTGGGATTTAAAAATTGAGGATGTGGAGACTTTTCTTGACAAATGTACCGGCTGTGCTGGATCCGAGTGTTGACTGGCAAAGCTTAGTTTTCTGAAAACCCGATCATAAAAAGATTTTGGAGAGACAAACGAACCGTGTAAGCATGTTTGGTGTAGTAGAAGTGCTGCATCTTCGGATCGGCGATTTCGGTGGGTGTGGACCAGTTCCACTTTCAACGTTGTCTTGAGCTTGAGGCAAGGATAAGCCCATTGCAGAAACCTTGCGTCCCAATTGACCATAACTTATCGATTGTCTGAAAATGTAGTTTTTAAGGTTTCTGACGCTTTCTTACGGTGACGGCATACCTGTTATGCTTTGACAGAGGAGATAATAGTTGAGAAGGTATACTAACAGATCCACGGGGTGCTGAGAACAAATCTCCTCCTCGCAGCTGTAATTTCAGATAATTAGTCGTATTTTTTATTCGTTATCACAAAAAATGATTTACCATGCGACTGTTCCTTCTGTCCAAATGGATATGAATAGAATTACCAGACATTTTGCGGTCGCCACCAGGGAATCGGGGTGCTTTCTGAAAATATTAAACTTATGAGTATCAAATAAAACCAAAACTTTTAATCTTACCGGATCTTCATCGTTCCCACCATTTTGAATGATAACAATACTTTGAGCCCTTTCTTTTTCTTCCTCTGCAACAGCATCCACAAATTGCTGCTGTCTCGTCGAGTTAACAGTTCCCCAAACAGATTTGAAAAGGTAAATAAATATTTCAAGAAGGGTGACCTGCAATGAATAAGTTAGATATGTAGCTATGTTGAACAGTGCTTACTGTACTCATTCCTAAGAACAATCCCATAGATCCTGCAATATTTGACAACAAATCGGCGGTTTGCAATTGTTTTTGTTGCTCGATTCTCTCATAAGCGACTCGAGAGAAATAAAGGCTCACGTGAGAAATGTCGGTTCTACAAAATAATATTTTGAGTTGAAAAATGAGAAAATGAGACAACTTACTGTACTTGGTGACTACTAAACCCTCTACTTCTTCCATCTAAGTCAGAGTAGCTGTTAGTGACATCGAATTCCAAAAGATTGCATTCACTGGGGCAGTCACATCCGTCCTCCCAGAGACCATGGGTACCTAAAATCAGTTGAAACCCTCATTTTTTAAACTTATATAAAAACTTACCCCGTAGTTTCTGGAAGCATTGTGAAATTTCATATGGGGTACACACCCTGCTGCTATACAAATCGCTGTGCCTAGCCGAGTACGCCAATGGAGAGCAACCACATTCTTCTTGAACTTTTCTCAATTTGCAATCTATTTCACAATGGTTTGCAGTGTACTATAACGATAAATTATTATTATTTGAATACAGGTAAAATAAATATTTTACTGTAAAATCTGTTGTCTCATTGTGCGACCATCCTTTGGAACACGAGCCCCAGTTAGCCTTGTCTAGCAGGGAAATCTTGAAATAATATTATAAATTTTCATGTTGGCTTTTACATTGTTACGTACGTTTTTCATTGCGATCGCTGCATGTAATTGGGAATTTGGTGATACCGCAAAACCATATGAGTTGATTCTGGGATACTTGTCAGATTCATGGACCATTATGACAAAACCTCGTTCAAACTCTACATCTAGCTGCTCATAATCTGAAATCAAAGTTAAAAACGTTTATAAAATGTTTCAAAATTTTCAAACCTTCATTAACATCATTGTTCCCATTTAACACAAACTCCCAACCGAAACCATTTCCACTGTACCACTGTCGGTATGCATTGTTCTTGTTAGAAAGTCTGCAATACTTTTTTTCTGATTTTTAATTCACTTCTACAACAACTAACCTGAAACATATTCCAGTTTCTGTCATTTCTGTTCTCACGTGCTCACAGCAGTTCTCCATTTTCTCTTTTCCAAAACTACACGACACAAATGTTTCTTGGCAAGTTTTACTGAAATCAAATGTGACTTTCAGAGAAATAACAATTATATTGATTACCTGACAGTTTTCAAAAAATCCTGAACATCGAAATTATTCCCGGTTGCGTTTTTATACTGTGACAGATAATTTTTGAATTTCTCATCTTGAATTTTATTTGCAGAGTACTGAGATTTCGTCTGTGATACGAACATAATTGATTTGAAGACAAAGAATAATGAGACACTTACGATTTCATTGAAGTATTTTAGAATATAATTCAAGTTTGAACTGGAAATGTGCATTTCTCTCACTTTAGACATATTCAATGGATTTAAGTTACAGATCGTAACTTCAGGGAACGAAAGACCTGAAATAATTATGATTATTTTATGACACATCGCAAATATTCTTGCCATTCATCGGAACAATAGTATTTGTTTGAAACAATGTCGGTTTCGAATTATATCCCAATAGTAAGTAGCCACTCTGAAAATATCAGATATTGGTGTCCTTACAATTAAAACACCTACGTGGATCATAAATAACGATAGACATGACAATACAACCACTACCCAGAAAATACGAGAAGGCCACGTATTTGAATTATATATCCGAACTAGTCCATGGTATGTTGTTAGTCCGGAGAACTCCTGAACTAACCAACTTTTCAAATTATTAAATTAGTAAGGAATATGAAAAGACAAAAACTCACTTTGGTTTCATAATCATAAAGTTGCAAATAAATTCGTTCGCTTTTATTCTCATTTTCCATTATTATCACAATCAAAAATCAAACGAAAAAAATCAATTTGCAAAATGCGTGACTCTGCCATTGTGTCTGCTCTCTACGCAATGAAGAGTTGTGACGATTCACTTATCAGATTATTGTCTTATCGTGAACTTGGACTGGCGGCTAGTAACACGTGTAATTGAGAGAATTTAATAATTGGTAGGTATTTTGCTGTTTTACTGCGCGATGCATTAAGTTGCAACAAATCTAACAATTATTCACCTTTTGAGTCTATATTACATTTTGTTATACTAGTACCTTTACTAAACCTGAAATCAACCATTGATTTCGAGAGAAGAGCTAATGCTTGACCTCGAAATTCTGAGCCAGCGAAACAGTAATATTTGGTAATATTTATGCAAAAACTGGGGGAGATGAGATTGAGGAGAAGAATGCATATCAAATCATATGAATAAATATGGCAAAAATTGAGAAAAAATATCTTGGAAAAAATGCGACTGGAATTTGAGATAATTGAAGAAATCACAATGATCACAATGATTGGATAAACAAAAGTCAAACGGGTAGCGAGGAAAGATATCAAAGAGTGAAATAAATAATGTGTGATTAAAATTAATGAATAGCGTTGAATTTTCAAATATACAATAGATATATAAATATAAAATTATGTAGTTTGAAAAAAAGTTGCAGTCCTGTCGGAATCAAGTGGAGTTGGTGGTGTTGTAGTCGTTGTTGATGTTGTAGTCGTCGATGAGGCTGAAAATGAAAGTAATATAATTTTTGGTTGAAGTTTAGCACTACATACACCCAATAGATAAATTCCATGCATTTCAGTACTCACCTTACATTTAATTATCATTTTCTTGGCTTTGACTTGCACTAACATCCTCTCCGGGTTGATCAACCATGACATCAGTATGCCTGTCAGCTACCATAGCCAGAATGAATTTCATCGTCTCGTTTACTTGAACATCCACAATTTCTTTGCCGGAATCCATAATTGGCTCTGGTGTTCGGTTCTGAGCGTTTTCTTTTCTATGTGACACCATACAATTTCCAGCTAGGTAATCTCCTTCTGCCCTTTTGAATCTCTTCGATTTGGCTAAAAGTTTCAAATGCTGTTTATCCAAATCATGTTTCTTCTCTTCAACTGGATATCCATAAAACTCTCTATGATCCATTACGCCAAAATACTTATGAACTCGATTTCGTGCCAGACTGGCTGCAATTTCCTCTCGCATGAGTTCTTCCGCAAAAAGACGATCAAGTTCCTCTTGGGTTTTCTTATCAATAGCTGCCTGTTTGTCGGCATCTTCTACAACCTGTCCGATGCCACCCATTCCTACTGATTCCATCACTTCATAGGAATTCGACGACTTAGATCCATTTTTAGAAGAATTTCGAATTGATTGTCTTACTTCTTCCGGATGTTCTATTGTCACAAGGATACTGTTGTTCTTGGAAACAAATTTTCTTTTCGGTGAATTCTTTGGGGTGCCGTTGAACAGAGAAATGTTTGAAGGATCTTCAGCTTTTCCAGTCACCACAGTTTTTTCACGGGCTGGTTCATCAGCCAGCAAGGAATACGCCATTGGATCATCTTCAAATTCATCATAATTGATTTTACATTTTCGATTAGCTGATTTCTCTTCCTCCAACTCCTTATTCTGCTTGGCTCGCTGAGCAAGCTGAAGTAATAAACCAGTTGCCGTAGGTGGCATAGCGTTTCTTCGAATTTTCGGAAAGCGGGCTTTACTTATTGGATCATCTGGAGTATTTGTTCCGCTTACATCATCATATTCACTACTGTCAGTAGCCGCCGCCTTACGTTTCCTTTTCCTTGATTTTTTTTTCAATGTCAGTTTTATGGCTGCTTGAGCGTTTTGTAACTGAACAATCGAATAAGTGGGTTCTCTGATTTCTGGTGCAATCCATTTCTCAATCTCTTCATTATCTTCATCGGTAATAATTGAATCTTCAGGATGTAGAACTTCTCCAACTTGGAACAGCATGGTTTCGAAGTTGCAGGATCCAACTTCATCAAACTTCTCTTTGGTTCCCATTGAACGGTAAGGACGTAAATTGTACTCATCGAGAAATGCGAGAATCTGCTTCAACAGTCCTTGAAAAAGATTAAATCCAGCTTTGTCTTCTTTATTCATCGGTGGTCCAGCCTTCAATTTTCTGATTTTCTCTCTCCAACACTCTCTAATAGTGTCCACGTCTCGAAATTGGTAGTTATAGTACTTGTCCAATACGAATCTCAGTTTTACAAGCGGTCGCACGGTGTGTCTCAATTGAAATATTGGAGGAGACGGAGACAAGAACGGCTCAGGAACAGGCGTTGGATCAAACTGCACTCCAAATTGAACGAGGTCATAATATTCCGTCTCGTACAACTCTTGACACTTGCGCATGGTCATCACCGCGGAAGTCCAGATATCATTAGCCAATCGAATTCTCTGTTGGAAATTGAAGAATGCAACTTGCAGCACATCGATATTCAGATCTTCAATCGCATTTTCTGCAGCTTGTAATGTTGCAACTGTGTGTTTATCGATATCTTTCGATAGGCGCCACATTTTCCGAATTGATTGGTTCACCCAATCAACGCTTAGACGCATTCTACGATCCGAATCAGCATCGTCCATTTCTTTGTCACTTACTCCACCTTCATAAATGTCCACTTCGTCTTTCTTTTGTAAATTTTCCAAGTCATTAGTCTTCAATAAGTTGATCACTTTGAGAAGTTGCGAGTAGGTCTCTTCTTCTGAATGAACCGTCGATCTTACATCTTCCATGAAGTTAGTTAGAAGTGCGTCACTGATATCGTAGGAAGTTGAATTTAAAAGTTCTTCATAGTTCTTCCTTTTGTCTGGTTCATCGCTCGCCTCGTTCTCCTTCATCAACTGTTTCAATTGTTTTTTCTTTTTGAAAATGCTGCTGAAATCCCGCTGGCGATTGAGTTGCGTTCGTAGTGTGAGATAGGTTTTGTAGCTATCTTTGATCGCTTCCAGAATTGATTCGGCTTGGTTCTGAAAATTCAAATGGATGTATTATATATTTTTTACTGTCCTATAAATTTTGTGAGCGTTTTTCTCAATTTTTTTTTGTCTTCACCCACCTTCAACAAAAATAAAAGCTCCATCAAGTATTTCTCTAGTTTATCAGCAAGTTATGGTTTGTCGAAATGAAAAGTTCCGAAATTTTACGAAAATGCACTGAAATTATAGTCGTTTTCAAGTAGAAATGGTATTAATTAGATGTAAATTTCATGGTAGGGACTCCAAAAAAACGATCAACTACAAAAATTATGTCCTGTTTTTGTTCTGTTCAGCTCATACAAAATTAAATCTATTGAACAACCATTTAACACCGAAAAACACTGGTCATTTTCTACTGGAAACAGTCAAAGTTGATAGCCTTTTGAGCGGTACTGTATGCGACCCTATTTATCCACCCACATAGCATTCTCAATAGTTTTTTTGTTAGTTACATCATTTGAACCTCATATTATGAAATGGGAAGCGTAAAATTCATGGATTTTGCAACTTTTCAGACTCAAACCAGGTGGGGAGACGTATTGTGAATATTTTGCGATGTCATTTTGTGCTCTGTTAAAGTTCAAGCTAGCTCATTAGTTTCAAAATAAAACTACGGAATCTAGTAAAAGTTTGATTTTCAATGAAACATTGCTAGCCTGTATTCTAAAACATTATGGGCGGTTAAAGTGTTATGTCCCATTAGCTCACCTTGTAGACACAAACTCGTCTCGCTGAGCATGTGAGGTCTGGCTCCTCATTTGGATCTGAGCAGTAGCACTCCATCTCCTCCTTAACGTCCTTTTCGAAGGCAATATTTGAAATCTTTCTCCAAATGTTAAATCCAAGTCTGAACTCGGCCCATTTTTTTGCCATTTTGTCAGTTGGCGCCTGCTGAAAGTTCAAAAATCCACATATTAACCAGGAAACTGTTATGATAGTTCTTACCGAATCCCCTGGTGCATGTGCCCGGGATGGGCAGTTTTTTGTGTGGTGAAGGAACTTGAGGGCCGATGCTTCATCTTTGCCACAGTAAAGGCAGTTGAAAAATTCAGCTAAAAATGTTATAATTATAAATATTGATCATGCACGTGATAATAAACTTACAGCTGTAATTGGACAAAAACTCAGCCGCGATTTCCATCTTTTCTTTGCCCATCTTTCCCGTGACTGTTTTTTGTATTACCTGAAAAACTGTAATGTACCGGAGAACATACAGTAGCGAGCATAAGTGAGCACCCCTTCATACTTTTATATGTAACTCTGTTGAATCATGTCCGTTTTGCATAAACTTTTTTTTGAAAGAAAGCCAAAGTATTCAGCAATAAGAAAATATGTTTTTTGAAAAATTTCCGTTACTGATTTTTTCGATAATCGATTTTTCCTGATCTTGATTTGAAAATTCAAAAAAAAACTTTTTATTTTTCTCTTGGAGATATTGAGTTTTTGGTTTAAAAATGTTGGAAAACACTCAAATAAACAAAGAATTGTGTTGAATTGGCTTCTCAACTCCTGAGTATCGTGCTAGAGCTCCAGAAGTCAAAAGTAATGCCCTCGGGGAAATCACTATAACTCATCAAAAAATGCTCCACATTTTTTGAAACATGTACCAAAATACGTGTTTTGAGTTTTTCTACAAACCAACATTAAAAAATTACAATTTTAGAAAAAATAATTTTTCAAATTTTTTTCACTCAAAAATTATTTTATTCCCATTTTTTCCCAATTTCCGTTATTTTTTGGCTATAACACAAGTAAGAAATACATACATGTGTTTTGTTATTTGTGATAATCCACTTTGCAAACAGTTTTTGAAAGGTATGTACGTTTTATAGCCAAAAAACAACGGAAATTGGGAAAAAATGGGAATAAAATAATTTTTGAGTGAAAAAAATTTGAAAAATTATTTTTTCTAAAATTGTAATTTTTTAATGTTGGTTTGTAGAAAAACTCAAAACACGTATTTTGGTACATGTTTCAAAAAATGTGGAGCATTTTTTGATGAGTTATAGTGATTTCCCCGAGGGCATTACTTTTGACTTCTGGAGCTCTAGCACGATACTCAGGAGTTGAGAAGCCAATTCAACACAATTCTTTGTTTATTTGAGTGTTTTCCAACATTTTTAAACCAAAAACTCAATATCTCCAAGAGAAAAATAAAAAGTTTTTTTTTGAATTTTCAAATCAAGATCAGGAAAAATCGATTATCGAAAAAATCAGTAACGGAAATTTTTCAAAAAACATATTTTCTTATTGCTGAATACTTTGGCTTTCTTTCAAAAAAAAGTTTATGCAAAACGGACATGATTCAACAGAGTTACATATAAAAGTATGAAGGGGTGCTCACTTATGCTCGCTACTGTAAGCGCAAACGAAAGAGAAAAAAAGGAGAGGTAGACAGATAGGAGAGCAGATCATAATAATGAAATTATTGGTAAAAAAGAGAGGGGAAGAGCGAAAAGGGGGAAGGTACGCCCAGCACGGCTCGTAAGCCGCGGTTGCCATAGAAATTACTCTCTTGCTTCGAAAATGTGCGAAATGAAGAGGAAGAGATTAAGATAGAGAGTGAAAGAAAGATTAAGAGAGCGCGCCGGTGGAGAGTTTTCACGTGTTTGATTTACGAAAGAGGAAAAAAGACGAAATTGTAGTGATATATGAATTTCATGGGGAAGGTATGAAAAGAAACGTATGAATTGAAATTTGAAAACAATTGAAGGATATCAAGGGTTCCGAAACGTTACAGAAGACGCATTTCCTGAATGAGCTTGATATTCCTGTTCGGATAAATGCTGAGAAGAGACTAATATGGTCATATTTCAGCAACGGAGCTGACCAATACGGAGATGCATTATACTCTCCTTAAGATATAGCTCCCCTTTCTGTCGTTTTCCTCAAACGGCACACATTAAGGATAATTGACAAAACGTTAGGTAACATGGGCTAGCTTATTAAACGTCCAATAAGACGATATTGCAAATGTATAAAATAGGAAACTCCTAGTTGTTTAGTCTTACCATGTTGGTAAATGGTTGTGTATATTCCAACAATCTGCAGCTCAAGCATAATATGATATCAAATAATATAACCTTATCAAATGATTTTAGATTTTCTTGTTTTGAAGTCCAGGGTTCACACCAGTGGTTCTGGCAGTAAGTAAAAAATGGTTATTTAAATCCCAAAATTCTGCCGTTTGAGCGTATAACCGATAACGCGCTGGTCGGCATTTCAGAAAAGAGCGTTGGAAAGGGGGAATGAACGCCCAGCACGGCTCGTAATCCGTGGTTGTCATAGAAATTACTCGCTTGTTTCGAAAATAAGCAAAATAAACGAACCTGGACTTACCTTTGCTCACGGTGGCGTGAGCAAAGGTAAGTCCAGGTTCTCGATAGCAGATGTCAAGTGGCATCTGTCATGTGGAAGCTGTGCGATTCATAAGGAAATAACATCGGCTGCTGCTGACGACTAGATGATCAAACCAGGATATGACTTCAGAAGAAGTGTAAAGGGAGGTGCTCTGCCGTGAACTGGGAACGCAAGAAAACGATTAAAAACGGTAGGGATGATTAAAGAAACAGAAGTTCAAGAATAAAAGCCTGCCAACAAATTTGAGCGGCAGTGGTTCAAGGTTGGCGGAAGTTATAAGGATATCATTTCAGAAGACGAAAAAACACAACAGACAGATTTAGTTTTGTTGAAGATTTGAAAAATGAAGTATTAACCTCACCTAACATAGAAAAGAGTGGTTTGAGTGTGCCCACGGTCTTGCAACGTTCCTTGAAAGATGGAATCGTATTGATTTGTAACTGTCCAGGCACAAAAACTAGTCTTCAGTCTACTGAATACGATAATAATCACAGTAAAATAATATTTTCCCAAGAGAATATTATTTAAAAATATAGGCTGGATAACTCATGAAGATGTAAATAATATGCAACTTCAAAAACAAAACTCAAACACATTTTCTGAGGTCACTCATTTGGTTGACGTTTGCTTTTTTTGAAAATGTGACTTCTTTGGATCACCGAAATTCGTGCTCTAAACTACTCCTACGCTCCAATGTACTATGTGAAATTATAGGTAACTTGTAAGACACATCCGTATCGTGAGCAAAAGTAAGCTGCTAAAATCATCTGATGAGGTTACTCATTTTGTCGATGTTTGCTTCCTTTCGTGAAAGTGACTTTTCCGGTTTACCGAGGTTTTCACTCTAAGCCACACCTACGCTCAAAGTGATATCATAGGTAACTACAAATTATAATCACTTTTTCCATTTAATCCTTTGAATAAAGTAAAAAGATTTGACGTTTTGTGAGGGATGTGCCAAGTAAAGGGAAAATTTTCAAACATTACCCAAACCGCGGTGACACATTCAGACAAAGGGGCAGGCTTGTGAAGTTGAAAGAAAAGAAAAGACCTCGGTGAGAAAACATCATAGAAAAACGGTAAGGAGAAAGGTTGGAGGGCAAGTACCGTGAATTTAAGGAATCATCTCAAAAAGGCATTATTGAAACAGTACAAGGCAATTTTTCGAAGAAAATCGAAAGTGTGATCAATACACAGCTTCAAAAACAAAACCTCAAATCGTCTGATGAGGTTACTCATTTCGTTGATGTTTGCTTCTTTTCGATAATGTGACTTCTCTAGTCAACCGAGATTCGTACTCTAAACCACTCCTACGCTCCAATCTACCGTGTGATATCATAGGTAACTACAAATTATGATCAACTTTGTTTTCACTTTATCATTTGTATGACGTAAAAGATTTTACTTTTGCGGGGGATTTGCCAAGTAGAGTGGAAATTTTCAAACCGAGGCCGCGGTGTAAGGGATTTCAGACAAGAGCGGGGCTTGTGAAATTGGAAGAGAAAAAGAGATTCCTGTGAAGTTAAGAAATCACCTCAAAGAAGGATTAGGAAAATATTTAATGTTTTAGGAAATTACATCCGCTAAAAAAGTTGGGCCAAGATTAGATGAGAAAATTGATGATCAGGTCAAATTAATGTGTAGTTTGGGCAAGGGACATTGTAAGCAGCATTAATCAATGGAGTTTTTATCGAGGAAATGTAGGTAACTCGGCAGAAACCTCCACATTGTTTCAATTGGTGATAAAGTTTTTAAGCTAACAGAAAAGTAAGTGATCAAATACTTTGCCCCACTTGTTCTCACGACCTCATTTACGGATGACAGAGCTTATTCGAAAATGGCTCGGATATGCTCTTTTTTCTTATTCCAATAAGTTGCAGCTACACATGAAATAAATTAGTTTAGTACATACATTCACAGAAAGCGAGATTGTATTAGGAATGTTCCTCCTTAGATATAAATTGAAGTTTTTACAGATTGTCACAACCACTGGTATTATCCCCGGAGAAAACCACAAACTTTCCAAAAAACTAATAATAGCTAGACAACGCATAAAATCATAGAGGTGTGAATAAAAAACAGCTTCAACAATAAAATCAAATATCAACTGATAATGTAACTACAAATTATGATAATCCATACTCCCACTTTTGCCCTGGTTTTGTCCTATGAATGACGTAAAAGGACATAACGTTTACGTGGGCTCACATGTACTAACTAGAGTGGAAATATTTTTGAGTTAAGAGATTTGAGTTTTGAATTTTGAATTTCAATGTGGAATCCATTTGAGTTGAAATCCTTGTCCTGAAAATCTGAATCTTCCCACAGTCTTTTCTCCGTCATTGGAGAGCATATTTACCTGTAATCCTTTGGCATTCAAACTCTCTGAAAATCTTTAAATATCACCCATCTCGTTCTCACTCTTCATTTCTCTCTTTAAAAAAAGTGCCACACTCTTCATTCTGGCAGTGTAAAGTATTTTTAAAAAAGTGCAAGCACTTATTTCCATTTTTTGTCTCATTGCTGAAGTTTAGAATTCTGAAAAAGCTAGAAAGTGTAAATAAAGAAAGATTTCATTAACGATTAATTGAAGAATAAATTAATAAAATCTGTTTTTAAAACTTGTGAATCCATTGGATGGGGAGAAAAACTAGAGTATAAATAAGGATAGAGAAACTCATTGAATGAACATAAGAATGGTGTTAAAAATAAATATATAGCAGGTGTGGCTAATTGTTAAAATAAGTACTGTTGTAATTAAAACTAAAAAACATCAAAAATAAGAACTGGATGGGAAAAATTACAAAAAGATTGGGGACTGGTTAAAAGTGAAAAAGTTGTCCATGCTACTCGGAATGTTACAGCCAGATCTATTACAGAGGCATCGAATTGAATATTGGGTTGAGGTCAAGTTGCCTCGAAACGTGAAGGCCTAAAATAACATAGTTTTTACAAAATGTGTAAAGTGTATAGTGTTACCTCGTGGATACAAACTGACAACATTGAGTATCCTGGTGTGGTTGTGGAGAGAAGACCAAGAACATGTGAATAATCATCTGACTCAAGGTCTACTCCATTCACATATCCTTGCTCGTAGTTTGCCGGTGACGGCATGTATGAACAGAGCTTGTATTCTTCTCCGCTCAGCTGAAATCCGCTTTCGAGGTTTCCTGAGACCTTTGACTCCCAGCATGCGATTTTTGAGTGATTCTCCTGCTCAACAATGCCTGATGGTGCAGGTTTCACGTCGATTGTAGCGAGAAGACAGATGACGATGGTGGTGAGAATGGCCATTGAGGAGGACATGTTGGCTGAACTGAAAAATAAATATGGAAACTAAGATCGGAACTGGAAACCTAATGTTTTGATAAATTGCAGTAGAAACAAATGAGCTTACTGACAGTTATTACAAACATAAACTTGAAATATGGCATAATGTTTTTTTTAAAAGTTTATCACTTTTATGGAATTGCTCATATTTTTTCACGTGGGAATGATCCAAAATTTAATGTTGGGATTTCTTAGATATTTGGGAAAATGATAGAAACTACCCCAACTACAACAACAAAAAAAGTTTTACGTGCCTCTTTTGAGGTCTCAGTGAATGAGACACTAAATCTCATTTTTTCGATTTTTCTAGTTAAGCCATTTCGAGATATCATAACTCGGTCAATTCAAGAACAATCTTTTCAAACTAGAGTGTAATCGCAAGATATAGACCAAGGCTACAGTGCGCGAAATATCTTTAGGACCCCCCTCAAATTTGGGGGTTCTGGAAAACCCAGAAGAGATATCAAAAATCTGTGAATGTCAATCGATTCCAAATCCAAAATAACCCTCGGACACAAATTTTTATGAACCTATCACTTTTCATACCGTCGTATCACCAAAAAGTCACTTTTTTGGCCGCGAAATATCTTTAGGACCACCTCGAAAATCGAATTTCCAGTTGATTTTTAGAAAAATTAATTAGATGGAAATAGTTTTGGGTAACACGAAATCACATTTTATTGTGTTTTTACATGTTTTAACATCAATTTCTGCTTGTTTTATCTTCAAAAACAACACTTCAATTTCACGCAAAATCACTTTTTGTGCATTTTTTTACTTTGATGTCTTATTTCTCTGAAATAGAAATGATTACTATTCTGAAACGTTATCGGTAATTTGACTCATTTATTTGTGAATCTATAGCAAAAAAGATTCCGGAAAAATACCGACTTTGAGCGGAGTTCCTTGCAATTGAATCCAAACAACTGTTTTTTCCACGTTTTCAGTAGTAAATGAAGTCATTTTGAATTGAAGACATGTAACTCCGCTCAAAGTCGGTATTTTTCCGGAATCTTTTTTGCAATAGATTCACAAATAAATGAGTCAAATTACCGATAACGTTTCAGAATAGTAATCATTTCTATTTCAGAGAAATAAGACATCAAAGTAAAAAAATGCACAAAAAGTGATTTTGTGTGTTTTTGAAATTTTGTTTTTGAAGATAAAACAAACAGAAATTGATGTTAAAACATGTAAAAACACAATGAAATGTGATTTTGTATTACCCAAAACTATTTCCACCTAAATAATTTTTCTGAAAATCAACTGAAAATTGGTTTTTTCAGGTGGTCCTAAAGATATTTCGCGGCCAAAAAAGTGACTTTTTGGTGATACGAGGGTATGAAAAGTGATAGGTTCATAAAAATTTGTGTCCGGGGGTTATTTTGGATTTGGAATCGATTGACATTCACAGATTTTTGATATCTCTTCTGGGTTTTCCAGAACCCCCAAATTTGAGGGGGGTCCTAAAGATATTTCGCGTACTGTATAATAGTGGTAACTGATTTAAGTTTCCAGCTGTGTCTATCCAATTGCTAGAAACAAGGATAAACTTTGTCTGTCATTCACAGGGAGCACGTAAGATTTTTGTTTTGTTTAGTTGGGGTAATTTCTATCATTTTTCAAAATATCTAAGAAATCACAGCGTTTTACATTGGGCTCCATGCGAGAAGGAATTCAAGTCATATAACTAGAATCTTCTGATGGAACTGAGTTTTAAGATAAATAAGAAAGTTTTATTTTCTAACTTTTCGTTTTGCATATCACAAGACTTCATCTGTGATTTCAAAAATGACGTTTTCAATCATTACAAAAGAAAAACATACTAATTAATTAAACTAACTTCCTGAGTGTGAGAGCGTTGATGCCGCCAATGGTACTCACTTGGTGTTTCGTGTGACGGACGCTTTGGTATGATCTGACAAAGGCCCACATTAGTTTTATTGTTGTTATCCAGATGGATATTACATACCGATAAGTTTGTGGAGATTCGATGAATAGTTGAGCAACCAGACGAATTGACTGTGATGAATCATTGCTATCTGCTTTTATAATGTTGCAGAGCCCGCACGATCTGTGGTACGAATTAGGCGGAGCCAGAGAAAAAAACATTTAGTTTGAGTAGGCGATGATCATTACAACAGCAAAGTTGAAAGTGTAACGACTAGTGGACTGAGTTCCAAAAGGTTTCGTGTAAGTCTGTGCCAGTGAAGAAGACACCTCGTGCCATCAACCGAACAATAACACATTTCGAAATAAGAAGAAAAAGATTGTGAAAAACGATAGGTGAGAGAGTTGATGAAGTGGACAACGCGTTTTTTGTTCATATTTTAGTGTAATGCTAGTAGGGGAAAAAGCGGCCAGTGGTGGTGAAAGAGCAAAAAGTATATTGAGACAAAATCGACATGCAGACAGAAAACCTAGGAAAAAAACCAAACATTTTATTATTTTTATAAACTTATTTATTAAAATTAAATATTATGACACAAAAACACGAGAAATTTAATGAAACGTTCAATTATTAAGGAAAAGGAATGATAAACATAGAAGATATGGTAAAGAAAGAATATGGTAAGAAGAAAAGATATGGTTTTAAAATAATTGAAAAAAATCAACACTTGGAACAAAAATCGACAGGAATTGGAGGCTTCTTGTAGTTATCAAAACAATAGCAGGCTGTGTTTTCCCATTGGTAGTTGAAAGTCAAATCTGTTCCCGCCTTGATGGACTTCTCCCCGGTCCAAATCTCCACAGCAGCAATTTAAAAATCACCCATTTGTTCGTAAACAATATCAGCAGGACAGTTAGGGTTGTATGATGAGTTGAAAATCCTGACGAACAAAAATTTAAAAGTATTTCACGAAAATAATTAAAACTTACGCTGTCTCATTTTGTACATTCGAGCTGTCGATAATGATGTCTTCCTCAAGTTTCCGTTTCTTTGGTCCTTCAATCTCGCCAAAATACACTTTTGATTAAAAAGTATAGAATTTCGTTTCTTTGTCCAAACTCATCTCTCCCAGCTTCATTTTACGTGCTTTCTCTTTGACAGTCGTGATTTCGCCGTAGTATGTTCTAAGGTACGTCTTTGGTGGGATGTCTTGAAGAGCAACTACTCCGTTTCCTTTTCTTCCACAGGGTCTGATCTCCATCAGCTTGTTAATTTCGGTTATTTTTGGAACTAGGTTAGGAACGTCTTGCTCGTTCTTCTGGAGCAACTCCTTGAAGGAATCGTGATGATAATAGTCGTTAATAATATTAGGTCTTGTTCTCGTGACAGTTGGCTAGAAATCGTGGAGTTGTTGAAGGAATGCACTGACAGCTGGGAGGTGATCTTCATTTCCACATAACGCTTTCTATGTAAGACTCGAGCAACGTGTGCCCTAGGGACAGATTTTAATATTAACATGTATTATGGGTCTCTAGCAACCCATATCCACAATATTGGCTCCCGGCTCGCAGGTACGGTAGTACGGTAGGTGTTCAAAGGTGCAAAAATGCAATTTTTCTGTTATGTCGTAGAAAGCTAAAATTTTTTTTTCTCTTGTTTCTAAAAAAACTTTGAGTGGTTCATTTAAAACAAAAAAATTCTCAGACATGTTATTTCAAAAACGGCACTTAGAAAAAAAAAATTTAATCCAAAAATACTAAAAAAAATTGATGATTTTTTCTTACAACTCGGAAAAATTTTTGAACCATGTTTCGAAACTTGGAAATACTTTTTTTTACACCTATAAAACATGGTAAAAATTTCAGTTTTCTTCGACAAACAGAAAAAATTTCATTATTGCACCTTTGAGCACTTACCGTACTACCGTACCTGCGAGCCGAGAGCCATTATTGTGTGTATGGGTTACTAGAGACCCATAATACATGTTTGTATAAAAATGCAAGCCCTTACTTCTTTACAGACTCTAGGCCCCTATGTGCTATGAAGATGCTCGAGTCTCACGGAGAGATAACAATCTCCAAGACTTGAAAACTTTTCTGTCTCCTCCTTTTTCTGCAGTACTACCTCCCTTCCCGTCTCCCTTTATTTGCTGAAGTGAGAACTACCACATCTGAAGAGACACCAAAGAAAGAAAGAAAAACAAAAGTTCAACATTTCGGAAGCTTCGATTTTTTATTCCTGTCGCAAACGTTTATCGTGAACTTAACTTTGAAATCTCACATTAAATCGTGTTATTTTTCAGTTTTTCAATTTTTCAAATTCAAAATGAAAACCCAATATTGTTACTATGAGTGGACAACATTATTGTGATGTAAATCTGGATTTTGACAGTGGTAAGTATACTGAAAGATATGTTCAAACTGATAAGAGTGTAATGATGATTTTTATTCTGAAAAAATCAGGGGTTTTGGTCAGCAACTAAAAAATAAAAACCAGTGATTATCTTGATGAGAAAAAAAATTAGAAAGTCAGTGCCCCACTATTTTCGAGTTGAACACTGTAGTTTCTATCTGCGTGATAAAACGTCATAAACATTGTGTAAAAATTCAATGTCTATTTTGAGCAGTTTCCAAAAGTAAACTTTTCATCTCAAAGTATCATTTTTAGTTTTGAGGTTTTATCGTCAAGAAAAAAATCTATAATTTTGAATTTGTTATTTAGGAAGAGGAGTGAAATCACATTTTGTTTATTCAATTTTTTATTTTCAAAAAAATTATCACAAATAAAAATATGATACCCGGAATTTAAGAACAATTAAATTACTGGTACGTTCTAATTAGAGAGGTTGGAACCATTCCAAGGGAGTCGGAGGATTTTTGCATTTGTCGCCGCAGTAGCAGATGAATTCTTTCCAACGGTAGTCGATTGTTAATTCCGTTCCTCTTTTAATTTCCGTTTTTGCAATGATTGTTACAGCGTGGAAACCGAAATCTCCCATGTCTATTATTTCTACATCCGCTACACAATTTGGGTTGCAAGAAGAGTTCAGAATTCTGTAAAAAAATTATTGATTTAGACAATTTCATATTTTGTTTAAAATTTAGCTTACGCTGTTTCATTTTGGTAACAACTACTGTCGATGATAACATCCTCTTTATAGTTGCATCGTTTCGCTCCGTTTACTACAGTGTAATCAATCTTTGCTTCGAAGCAGTATTGTTTTGCTTCTTTGTCCTTACTTATGATTGAGAGGCTCCTTCTTCGCTCCCGTTCGTCGATGGTGATCACTTCTCCGTAATAAGTACCAATTTCGTCCCCTGGTTTGATTGTTTTCTTGGCGACGACACCATATCCCTTTCGTCCGAAGTGCTTAATCTTCACCAACTTGTTCACTTCCGCAGGTTTCGGCTTGAAATCTGGTATTTCTTGCTTATTTCTTTTGAGAAATTTGACGAATGACTGGTGCAGGTCATAAGATTCGATAACTTTCTTTTGTGGTTTCTGAACAGCTGGCCAGTATTCATGGAGATTTTGGAGGAATTCGCTGACTGCTGGAAGGTCTTTGTGGTCCTTGTACAATTGTTTCCACGATTGGAAAACCGTATGACATATTTCTTGTGGAGGGGTGTAAAGGCAATTTCTTTGGACGGTGATCGGGCGGCGTTGTCGGTCCGATAAAACTGATACAACTCCTTCAGGCAGATTAGCTTCTGAATCCTTGCATGTCGTCACAACTTCAAGTACACCCTGATCCAGCAAAAACGTCTTCTCATTGGCACGAATTTGCACGTCGAAAATACAATCTCTGCATGTGGTGAGGCGGTCGTGGCTGCTGCTGGTAGTTTGATGGCATCGAAGGTGGAATGATTGGATACAACTTTTGCACTTCTGGAGTTTTCCACCACTTTTTCCGCACAATCCACAGAACTTCATATGATCTCCGGTATAATTAGTGGGTCGTTTAGCCAATTCAATCTTCGATCGTCCGAGCATTTTTGATCCAATCGGCCTACAATTTGTGTGAAACGCGCGGATCGTCTCTGTGTCATGTAGTAGTTCTCCGCAAGAGGCCGTCTGCTGGAATCCTTCTCCAAAGCAAATCTCACAGAAGTGATTCGGACACCACAATGCATTGTTATTTTGCTTCAGTGAGAGATACTGAGTGTTGAAGTTCATCATCGGCTTGGCAAACTGAAAAAAACAGTTCACTTTTTCCGATAAAATTTTCAAAACTTACAGTGGCGCAGCTCAAGTGCATTCGATGATTACAATGTGTTCCATTATCCTCGCTACCGTGTCCACATCTAATTAATACATCTTCAATCTTTGGTCGTTGTTTTTGATTTTCGAAGTCTTCACGATGCTTGCCTTCATCTTTACCGCAATAACAACAAATTTCATCAACTGGACGAGATGGGTGATCTGTACACACTGAAAAAGAGAAGATTAGTTATTGGTTTGAAAATAAGTTTTTTTGATAACAATAAGTTAATTGCAGAAAAAACTAAAACTAGTATTTCAAAATAGTTTCCCGATTATTGAATTAAACTTGAATAACTTACCGTTGTGATTCATTTCATAAGGCTTGGTATTTTGATATCGCTGGGAATTCTTCGAGGGGTTGACCACATTGTTTCGATCCATTTTGCCAGTGAATAAAGACAGAATAAGAGAAAGAATAAAATATTTGAGTGGAACTCAGAGAGAAACAAGGAACGACCTATCTTGACCGTGGAACCTGGCAGAATGAATAAGTAAGATGCTGGAATGAACAGGAGGACTTTTATAGCAAACGCTCCGCCCCCAGATTGTCAGCAATCGTTTCACCATCTTTGCTCCTGGGAAAATGATGACTGAACCGGACGCAGTATACGTATACTTATTGATAAATTGAATAAAATATCATCAAACTGATGCATATCTCTCTAGATATTAAATGAAATGTTTGTTTTCAATAAATATACGATTAAATGGGTATACGGTCTACGGATACCTGATGACAGTAATTGCACATATAGTCCCAAAACGGACTAATGAAAAGATGTGAGGATACTATCTTCTCTGATATGCAAAAATGAATCGAAAATGAATAAAAACAGCAATTTAGATGACGTCACTCTCCTGAATGCTTCACTATCATGGAAAAGCCCTTAATCAATAAGCTGTTTCGCATAGACTTGTATTGGTTTTCAAAGTTGAAATAATTCCGCTCTAGATAATTTTGTTCACAAACATTCTTCACTGCATTGTTTTCTTGGAATCATTTCATCTGGTCAGAAATTTCTCGAATCCCTTTTATCATTTATATCAGATCGGCGAGTTTAGATTTTCTTCTCTAGTAACCATCCATTCAGTAAGTGCATGTTCATCTTCGGCGAGCAGAAGGACAGGATGAGGCATTGGGCAGAAATCGTGCCGTGCCGTACTATTTACAGCGGGGGACAAATATCTGTTACTTCTCACTTGTGATCTCTTCCATGATGCACGAAACAGTTCATTGATCAAATTTTCCGCCTGTTGACGGAAATTATGTCTTTGGATAAATAGAATGATCAGAAGAAAGTGAAAAAGAGAGTAGAAAAATGAAAGGAATTGGGAGGACCAATATGATGTTATAGTCTTTTTGTGATAAGCGCTTTGCAAAAATGTCATAGTTTGGCACAGTACGTTTTGTTCTCTCAATTCCTTTCATTTTTTTCTTTCTTTTTCACTTTCTTCTAACCATGCTTTTTATCCAACGTTTCTTTTGGTTTCATACCTAATTGTTCAAATTTTTTAAAGAAAGGTTTACTAACCCGCCTCCATCAGATTGGGCTGATTCTGTCTTGAATTTCTGCTATTCTGGCAAATGACTAACAGCCTTGATAGAGTGTTGCCGGTTAGATTCAATTGTAAAAAGAGATGAATATTCAGCAGCGAAAAACTTAAGAAGGTTTAAGAGAACAGATGTTCGAATTACTCTAGATGAATTTTTCTTTTTGTAAACTACAATCCACATATATATTCGAGCAGAAGAGAGTCATTTGAACATTGGTATATAATATTATATTCTTATTGTGGTAAGTGCTCTCCAAGACTGTCTTAGTAGATTCCCTCATCAAAGTCATCTCTTCACCGATCTAATGACAACATGTGCGCTTCTGTTATAATTTACCGCGGGCAACAAATATCCGTTGTTTCTCAAACGTGACCATTTCTCCAATGCACGAAATCCTATATCACACCTTCCGCCTGTTGATGGAGACAATGTCTTGGTGAAGGAAACAAGACAGAGAGAGAGAGAGAGAGAATAGAGACTCATCCGAGTCTTTTCACCGCTCCAATATAAACATATGCGCTGATGGTATGAGGGACGTTGGTGTCCTCTACCACAATGCTCAAAAGAGTGTATCGATCACACTTTCCGCTTGCTGATCAGAGATACAAATTGAGATGGTAGTTTTTGTCTCAAATAGCCTTCAGAGTATTTAGGAAACGGACTTGACAAAATGTGTTTTTCATAACTTCTGATAAGGCTTGGGTCTATTCCAAATACACCGAACATGTCTATTTGATGCTCAAGTTTTTGAAATTTCAATGAGAGCCTTTCAGCCGCAGCGATATAAAATAACTCCGTTTGTCGCTGTTTTTTATAATTAACATTCAGTTTTCTTACTCTTCATACTTGCTTTTTTTGAAGTAGGGCATGGCAGCGAGCTAAAATCTGCACAAAATTATCATTTTTGAACCATTTGTAAAATTTTCCAACTTTCCTAAACAGTTAAGTGTCTCACTGACACGCGGAAGTTTTCAGAACTTCATCTTTTCGATAGCTGAAATAACCCCTTCTCCTTGTTATATAAGTGATTATTTCGAATTTTCCTCATCCGAATTTCCTATTTTCCCCATTGCTAATATGCAAAAATCTTGGTCTATGTTTCACTTGTGATATACCTAAGTACCTTGGATTTTCTTCTCTTCAATTACCCTCCAGTAATTCTTCTGTGTGCATATTCATCTTTGGAGAGCAGAAGGGAAGGATGAGGCGTTGAGGGAAAGGCGTGCCTTACCGCACTACGCACAGCAGGGGACGGATATCTGTCACTTCTCACTTCTGACCTCTACCACAATGTCTCATGTCTCCTCAACAGTTAATTTCTTTCATACTTCCAATAATTACAATTTGCAAATGTAACTTTCTACTGACTTGTTTCTCTCTAGCATTTATACCACTTTCTCTTATTTTAAAGTTTTAATTTAAAAAAAAAGTTTCTTTCAATAATTACTTTCAGCACAACAAAAATTACGAATTGCGACAAATCATGATCGATCCGGACCAAACGCTGGAAGATTCGGTCACATCTGGCTTAAACATTCCTAATGGAACTCCAACGAATCAAAACAGTAAGTCTGAATTCCTGGAAAACTGCAAAAAACACTAAGTTTCAGGAGGAGATTCGGTGATTCCTGGCTCGAATCTCCCTGATGGACCTCCAATGAATCAAAACAGTAAGTTTCGAATCCTGGAAAAACGAAAAACAATCAGCTAAGTTACAGGAGGAGACTCTACGATGAGCCATGAAAACGAAATCGATTATGAAATGATGGATATTGGTCAAACGAATGGAGAAGACGTAGTAGATCACCACATGGATGACGACCATATGGATGACATCGACAACGATCATTTTCCAGAGGATAATCAATCCGCATCCAACAATCATGAACCCCCGGTCGAGGAAGCTAAGAAAAAGAGTTAGTGAAAAAAATACGTATAGAGATAGCACTCATTCTTTCTATTTTCAGCAACTCGTAAACGGGTGAGCGGAAACGACAGTGCTACGCCAAACAAAAAAAGAAATACTGGAGGTCGTGCAAAAAAACCAAAAGGTTAGTGAAGTTGCATTCCATTTTCGACGGACGAGAAGTAGAACAGTATCGGCTCTTTTCTCATCAAAATTATATATACTATTGATAACATGACGGCTGAATAAGATTAAGCACAAAACCAGTGAGAGAGAGAGAAAGAGAAAAAGAAATCGATGGAAATTTTAATTCTGACAAGTTATCCTATTTTATCTTTTAGTGATCGAACAGATCAACTACATTTATTCAAAGAGCAAGAACATGTGTGAATGGTGAAATTATTTCAGGAACACTATACAATCTATATGTATTTTTTCAGGATCGGAGAGTGATGATGCAGCGGAAGGTGAAACACAAAACGAGAAAAACGAAACACCCGTGATCAAAACACAGTCTGGGAGAACTGGTTAGTAAAAAACTGAAATAAATTGAGTAGAGGTTGTAACTCCCAGAGGGTAACTAATTTGATTATGAGTTCAAAATTTTTAATAATTCACAAACTTCTTATTTATTGGTAATTTCAGTCACCAAACCACAATTGCTCACTATCAAAAATGATGAGAAGAGAAGAAGCGCAAAAAAACCAAATGCTGCAGCACCGGAAAGTGAGAAAGGTTAGTATTGATAATTGGAAATATATAGCCGAAATATGAAATTGCTTAGAAGTACCATAAATCAAAACACACAATTTAGATGATGTTGAAACGGCGCAAACCTGCAAAAAAGCAGCTCCGACTTCAGTTTCTGCCGAAAAAGTCAAACAAACCGAACTCATTGCTCAAAATAATAAAATGTGCGCTCACAATCACATGCAGCAATATTTGAATAAGTGCTCGAAGGACAGTCCGGGATACAAACGAGCGGAACAGATTCTCAAAAAATATAAGGTACGTTATAAATTCGAACTTCTCCTAAATAAATACGAAAAACTATTTTCAGGAAAGGCCACTCCCATTTTGCGAGATTCCAATAAGTGCCGTTCATCCTGATCGGCAAAACTATCGAAACGCTGGAGACTTCCTTCTAAAACTGGTGGCACCTGTTCCATCCGATTTCTCCAAAGCCAGCAATTTGAAAGGGAACGCACAAAAATGCCCAGAATTGTTGCAAACTGGGAAACTTTTTGTCGATTGTTGGAAAGATTCGGCGTGGAAGATCATTAAACTGGCTCAACAATATAAAAATACTGGGCAAAACAAGGTGTATGAGTCCCAGAACAAAGTCATGTTCCCCGAGCCATCTATACTCGGGGAAGCCAACGAAGACGACTTTTTTAAATTCCACGGCTATTCGAAGCCCACAACAGGAGATGAGCACGAAAAAAAGCGGCTTCCAGTAACGGTTATAAAGTCTACAAAAGACATTCAAGATGATGATTATGCCGCGTTCTTCTCGCACTGCAGCATTGCTGTTGTGGAAGACTTTGGAGCAGCTCGAGGAATTGATGATGAAAAATTCTCCCTGGAATCACTTTCAAAGTTGATCGATGGACAAACACAAGTCGAAGCTCTGATGACTATTCCCGAAAAAAGTGATTCCAACACTCGATCACTTTATAATGTTGGTGAAGGAGTTGCCAAAGACAGTGGCTGGGAGATTCAGAATATCAGGAGAACATTCAGCCTTGAAAAGCTCACGAAGTACTACAAAGACTGCGAAAGAATTTCATTGGAAGGTTAGTATTTTAGAAATTCAAAGTAAGCTTATCTGATCGTAGAAAATTGTACATTGTTTCGCATTCAACGGATAAGAGCAAACCTCATAATCACATTGAAAGTAAACTTCAAATGATGTGTTTTTTCAGCATGCGAGCGTCTGGTCGAAAAACCATACGATCACGAAGAAATTATTGAGGAGCTCATCAAAAATCATCTGGAAGCTCAAATTCCACCACCGGAGCAGTTTCCATCTGGTGCAATCGTGTCGTCTTTCCTTACCAATCTCGATCTGCCCGATGAGGTCCTCGAAATTCTCAAACCGGAATTGGACAAATTCCCAGATTGCTTCAATCCATCATCAATCAACAATATGCTAAAGCACGTTGAAGGGACGTTGAACGGAATCAAAACTCCTCAAATTTACGGAAAGATTTATGGAAGCAAAACACCTGGGCACTGTGAAAATGGAGGAGTTGCTTCCATCAACTACAATGCTGGGAAAGCTTCGGCCATTTGGTACGCAATGAACTTTGAGTTTATTGGTGAATTCCTCAAATTCATGGAAGACAAGGGACACGACTTCTACAACTCTGCAGTTATGCCAGATGAAGTTGAATTAGCAAAGAGAGGCATTATCGTGACAAAATTCGAACAAAAGCCAGGATCCCTTGTTTATGTTGGACCGGGCACATACCATTATGTGCACACTGCGGGGATCACCGTCAATGTTTCTTGGAATCTTATTCCGAAAACATTCACGCAGATGGCAGTTATGGCCTTATTCCACGATCACAACGCATTAAAAAACTACGAATCAGTGATTCCATTGGAACCAATGCTCTGGAATATGTTGGAGCAGAATGAGAAATTTGATAAACTGACATTGAGAGTTTTTCTAGCAATGCTTTGCAGGTACGTCAATTTTTCAGATGGAAAATCAATTTTCAGTTAAAATTGATTATCAAATAACTGTAATTTTGTTTTCAGATCGCTTTCACACTGCACAATGGAAATTGGTGCTGCTGAAAACAGAGGAATGAATATTGCATTTTTGGGCGCTGAAAAGTACAAAGATTCTTTTTTGGGAACATTGAGATGCTCAAAGAAGGATTGTAGAAAAAGAGCTCTTTTCAATCTTATCACCGTCGACAAGTCACGCAATATTCACTGCGTTAACTGCGCTAAAGCAACTGACAAAGTTTACGCTAAGTTCACTTTGACACAGTTGGCAGCTCGTTATGAAAAATTCAAAGAAGATAATGGATTAAATCATCCACTTGAATGATTTTGTTCGTTGTTACCAAAATGTCGTCATTCTTCATCGAATTTTTTCCAACTTACCTTTCTTGGCTGTCTCCTCAATTTTGAAGTTTTCTGTTGAGATCATCTCTCAAATTCCTTTGTTGTTGTGTAATGTTTCCATCATCTGATTTTTTTGTTGTTATAATGTTGTATTTTCAATTCTACAGTTATATTCCCAATCAAAAAAAGCTGACCCTCATATCATTGCATGCCGATTTTTGACAAGTTGATTTTACTCAAAATCAACTCACAGTATCTTATTCCATCTGTTCACCTTTCTCGTTATTTTACAAACTCCTTCTTCATGTTTTCTGCCTATGATCTTGAAAAACATTTAACCCTTCATAATTTCATCTCAAAACTCTCATAAGAACCTGCCCATTTTTAGCGTTCGATTTGTTCAATTTCAAAATATTTGTAATTCTTCACTACATTTTTTTTCGTCTTGATTTCGTACGCTAATTTTTTTTACTGAAAGAAATTAATAAACTTGTGTTAATCTAAAACTTTGGATGAATACAATTTTTTTCAGAATTTTCAAAAAATATCTGCACGAAGTGGGATTCGAACCCACGCACCCATACGAGTACCAGAACACCCAGTTGACCTCGTACTTGAGGTAAGCATTACGCTTGAGTCTGGCGCCTTAGACCACTCGGCCATCCGTGCTGCGAAAGAAACGGAGAGAGGGGCAGTACACATAACCACCCGATTGTTGACTTGTTCTTTTGCCGTTGTTTTATCTTTTGTTTCGTTGAGACAATACATTTTTTGTTAATTAAAAATTCTAGAACCCTATTTTCTATCCAAATTTGTTATTCAAATTAATTATCATTGATAACAATGACAATCCAGAATTACTAAAGTTTCGTAAATGTCTTTAAACATGAAATTCTCTATTCGCTTCATTTTTTCAAATTTTTGTCTCGAAAGTGCTTCTGACCTACTGTTCTTGATTTAACTAACTTATAGCTTAAATCAGATATTCTTTAATTGAGATAAGCGATTTTCTTCGATTTTGGTTTTTGTAATATGACATATCTCAACTACAACTATATCTTGGATTCAATAGTGATCTCAAACAAACCGAGCCAAATTTTATACTGAATGCTACGAATACGGAATTTTGTCAATGATGGTAATATTAGTTTGTGCCACAGCTCAACGGATAAAAAGAAGAGGTGGAGCATATACTTTGAATTGATATTGTTTGTTTTTTAGCGTGATAACTTGATTAATGAAATCACTGTAGTTCAACAATACCTTCTAATAAAAACATTAAAAGACAACAAAACGCAATGTTTGCTTTATTATTAACAGGTTTATTATCAATTCATATAAGCAAAAGCAAGCTAAACAAGCATAATCATATCATAATTTCAGCAATTATTTCAGCTTCCTGGACCAATTAAATCTTGGGAATCGGGTGCTTGTTGAATTCTAAGAAAGCAGCAAATTCTTTGGGAACATTGCAGCCGTCTCTTTTGCAAGCGCATCTCACGGCAACCGACGGTGGATACGGTATTGCTGCCCACTGGATGACCTGTAATTATGAAACATTCTAATTATAGTTTGTTATTCTTTCCAATTTTCACCTCTTGGAAGCAAATTGTAGCCAGTCCATATTTTTTATCGGTCATACCAAACACGCGGGTGAGCTCGTGAAGCTCCTTTTCTGGGAGCTCGTCTCCTGCACCGGCAGAGAAGATGGTTGGGAATTTTTCGGAGGGCATGTAGGTGCAGAATGGCCACTTTGGTTCACTAAGAAAATATCCTGACGAATGGTTGCCCACTTGGTTTAACTCCCAGCAACGGACGAGACCTTTCGATTGGTTGAAAACATCCTCGTTGGTAGTGAGAGAAGAAACAACACCGGCCAGAAAAACCAAAACAGAAAAATCAAAAATTGGTTTCGAGAACATTCCAAGCTAAAAATTAAACTTTTTTGAAACTTATATTTAGAAAAAAAGAGAATTGGAAGAAATAAAAATATTGAATGCAAATCATGGTCAGCAATGAATATCTTGCAACTCCTCGTGGCGGAGTCACAAAATTTTTTTTTTGTTGGTCCCAATTCATTGTTTACAATGTTTAAACTTCCGGCTCCGTGACTTGAAGAAATTTTCCCAAGATAATTGACATGTGCCAGATTTGAATACCAGATAAATTGAAGTTGTTCACGCAATAGTCAGAGTTATCAAAGATTATTCAATTTGAGTGAAAAATTTGACTGTATTCAGAGTTGAGTTGGTAAAAGTGGAAATCAATCAAGTTCAAGAAATTTGGGCAAAACCAGAACACCGTTTACAAAGATCTGAAAAAAATTTGATTAATTGCTATAGCGATTTGATGAAATTAAAAAATTAAATCATTCTAGCAACGTCCATTGGTATGTCTTAAGCTACCTACGTTAGTTTTGTCAACCTCCGTAATTCTGGCAAGGAAAGTCTTTGGAGTCGCGGATTACAAATGAAACAAGTGGAACCGCGCGGTAAAATTGAAACATCTTGCGTATATTATTTGCTGATTTGGAATTCCATCTAAAAAAGCATAACCATATGAAAAGTTTGAGAGCTTATAACTCGCCTCGCCGAGATATTTAGCCGATTTTGGTGGCAGACATGGACCCCTCGTAATTGAAAATACCTTTAACCAAACTTATAGATACAGGCAAACCGCTGATGATGAAACGCGGTTCAAACGAGGGCAAAGGACGAAATTAGGACCAAACGTGGCCCTAATTTCATCCTACCGGGGTCAGAGCAGTTTTGAGGATGAAACGCGGGTCAGATGCGGGCGTCCTCATTTTTCCGAGTTTCTGAAAAACGCCGAAGGTGAAACGAGGATCAAATGTGGATGAGTTGGCACTCATTCATTTTTAATTTTTATTTCATTTTCTACTATTTTCTCGTTTTTCGTGTAAGATTTTTCGCTTTTTCATTGAAAATAAATTCATTTCAGTCAACATTCAATAGAGGTCTACCAGTTGGACTAACCAGTTGGACTGATTGGATTCCTTTTTGCAAGTGTTAACGCAGCATTACAATAACTGTAAGTTCTCTTACGTAACACGAAAACTCCGAAATTTTTAATCAACGTTTTTGGTTATAATGAAATTTGAAACACAGACAATTTTAATAAAACATCCCGAATTCTAATGTACTTTCATTTTGAGCAGAAAAGATGTTTCAAAATTCCAAATTCTTTGCTCTACAAAGCTGAAGTAACCATCTTTTGTTTTTTGAAATTCTTTTCAATAATCTTGGCAATTGTATTGAAAAATGTTACGTTATGAGTATCACCAGGAATGATACATAACTATACACTCATTTTTCAGATGATCGTTAACATCTGGATCGTGCCCCGGAAGCAACCCAAGAAGCATCAAAAGCAAAACTGACGAATCTTCGAATTTTCCACAAATTTGATTAATTTTTCTATGTTTTTTTCTTAAGTGTGAATAAAATAAATATTGATGTACTTTTATACAATTGTTTGTTGCTTGATAACTATTCACAATTAGAAAGAACCAGAAAATTCTGATCCGGGGAATCCCTGCCCAAATTTTCCGCTGCCGACCGCCGAGGATGAAAATTGGTCCAAATTAGGACCAAATTTGATGTCTTTTTTGGTATCGTTTTTACACCGAGTGTTCATCCGCGTTTGGACCAAATTTCATCCTGAGCGGTTTGCCTGTGTAATTGGAAATCCGCGACTAGAAAGAAAGCCGCGGTTCCAAAGACTTCCCTTGGAAGAGCATCTCCCAAAACAACATCTTTGCCTTGTCCTTCATTCTTTGCACCTGTTTTTTTTGTTCTGATATTAAACAGTATAACACTTTATCAGTTAACAGACAACGATTTCTGATGTGATAATTGTTGTCTTTCCAAACAAGCTTTAGCAATGGTTTTTGGACCCATCACGCAAGGGTAATTATTGGAGTCAGAGCTGTAAACAAATTATTTTTCTCTCAGTTTTTGGTCAAAGTTTCACCAATTACTTGATGACACGAGCATGCTTCCTGTCTCACCAACTCTGCTCTTGGAAACTGGTAGAAGCAAGCTCCGCCTCTCAGATATTCATATGATCAGATGGTCATCCTTTAACGCCAGCATCTGCAATGCATTTTATTTCCTTTTTCTTTTTTTCCTAATTAAACAATTTTTTTTTAGAAAAACACACAATATCATTATTCAGGTCGATATGCTTTCCAAACCGATCATCGTCCTGTGTGTTTTTGCTGCGACTGCTTACTCTATCACCACTTATGAGGATGTTCTTGAGCAGTCAAAAAACTCGGTTCGTTGCTGGCAGCCGAAAGATGCCAAAAATCTGTCGGCTGGATATTCGATCAGCACAGAGAAGTTCCCATTCTGCTCCTACATTCCAACGGCTGATTTAATATCTTTCACGATTTCCGGAGCAGGAGAAGAGGTTGATGAAGGCGAGCGTCGCGAGCTTCTCCGCGCTTTTGGTATGGCCGGTGACCTATATGGTCTGACCGCGATTTGCTTCCAAGAGGTGAGATTTTTATCAAATAATGAATTTAATAAAAATAAATTATAATTACAGGTCATCCAAGTGCATCCTGCACCCAGTCCATCACATGTCGGCATGAGATGCGCTTGCAAAAGAGACGGTTGCAACGTACCTAAAGCCTTCAACGCCTTCTTGGCTTACAATGAGGTCGCCCTTCCAAAAATCTGATCGGTTCGACGAAACTGGAATAATTTCATTTTTATTCAGAAATAATGTTTTGCTCGCTTTACTTGCTTATATGAATTGATAATAAACCTGTTAATAATAAAAAACATTGTGTTTTGCTGTTGTTTTTTTTCAGAAAAGAAAAGTCTCATCCAGATGTTTTTTAAAGTGTAATTGCACGACTTGACCACATTAGACTCGTATACAGTAATCTTCAGAACTTTTTATCATGTTCTGCGTATAACTAATTTCACCCGGAAAGGCGATTAGGATATATTTGATTATAACAGCGAATAGAGAGACTCTCTCTCTCTCTCTTTAAAAACTAATAATAGCTCTGTTTTCATAATTGAACTCACCCAGTTGGTCACATTTTCTGCAACAATCTTTTTTGGGAAACCGGAACACGAAACATGCTCATGACAGAAAGCAATAAATAACTTTGACCAGCTCTGCGCAATTATTCTCGCTCTATCCCTTATCCAATTTTCTGTTAGATGACCAACTCCGAAATTAATTCGAAGATGTGAGATTCCAATTCATGATATAATGAAGTAGTCCACGCAATGTTTGGAAGTATAGAAAATTGGTTGTTTATAAAAGCGATGTGCGCAATTAATAATTACTGATTCAGACAAAGTGGATTTTAAAAGCAATAAGTATGAAAATTTCGTAATGACCCCACCAATGTCACTATGAATCTGACTGGAAACAAGAATTTTTGGAAATAAAATATATGGAAAAGTGAATATCGCTCACGTGAGCAAATTTCTAGAGTTATCCCCGTACAACCTGTAATAGAGAGACCTAGATTTGTCAGTAAATGCCATTTAGCACAAAAAAGAAGTATCAGAAAATCGCGAACTATCTACTTATATTTATTGATTTAAAAAAAAATCAAAACACTTTGTTACTTTAAAAGCGAGATGTGATGCCCCAAACTCTTCTTTGTGAGCATCCTCCCGTTAGAGGTTTACTGTAAACAGTAAACAGAAATCCTGATATAGCCCATGAGTAAGGCATATGAGCCTGACAATCATAGTGAACAGAGCTGTGCGGAATTCCTTCTTCCTTCTTCCTTCTTCCTTCTTCCGTTGAAATTGTTCGCCACTTCCGACTTCCGTGTTAAAAGTTCACAAAAATTTTGTAATTTTTGACGGAATTTCAGCGGAGTTTTGGTGATTTTTAATAGAATTTTGTATGCAAAACAACGCCAAAATTGGTTTTCACGGATGGCTAGAAAATTTTTTCCTCAAATTTGTCATTTTCAAAATTAACTTCCGACTTCGGGGTTCGGACCCAACTTCCTTCTTCCGGGCTTTTTTCACTTCCTTCTTCCTTCTTCCTTCTTCCTTTTTGAAAATTTTCGTTCCTTCTTCCTTTTTCCTTCTTCCTTTTTAAAAATGTTATTCCTTCTTCCTTCTTCCTTCTTCCTTTTTTGAAAATTTTACTTCCGCACAGCTCTGATAGTGAACCTTTTTATCGGTACCATAATTTTTTAGAATACTTTATGATGCGCAACGCTTCAACTCTTTTATTCTTCTCGAAATTCTTTCCACCACCACTTTCACAGTTCGGTTTTATAATCTTTCCCTCAATCATATCTTGCCATTATGATTCTTAATTTTTTTTATTTGTTCCCCCCACCCCTACCTGGTCTGTCGCCTCGTGAGAGGCTTGATCAGGTCTCCAGTGTGAAGTATTGATTATTTTTCTAGTCAATAAATTTTATTTAACTCACTTTTGATTTAAAGCTGATACCTTATAGACTCAAGAATCAAAATTGGAAATGTTGAGGTTAACATGACCAATTTTCTGAATATATAATGTTTTGTTATGGGCTCACTAGTCTGTTAACAGTTTTTAGAATGCTCATCTGCTTTTTAGTGTTAAAATTGTGTGACTAATTTTATTTCTACAATTTAAGTGTATGTGTTTTTTCCACTCTTTCAACAACCGCAACCTTTCTTCCAAACTCGGTGCAGGGATTGTTCACTCTTTTGTGATACTCATTAGTAGCCCCATAAAAATCTAAATTGGTGAAAAGTAATGTGTTTTTTTCCCATTAAAATTTTATGTTACTTTTCACGGGTCTCGTTTTTATACTCACCCCTATTTTTCTTTCCACTACACTCATCTCGGAAAAGAGTTCATTTGCGTTTCAATATATAAAAAAAGATTCAACGGTTCGAGGTTCATATAAGAAACTGAGATACAATACTATAACAAATTCACGAGAAGATAACAGAACCGGAATATAAAATCAATTAAATTGCACCCAAGTCGATTAGTATGGTCCGTACTTATACATGATGTACACCTCGACACGATTCGCCTCGATATGGTTTCCCCAGTCCCACATTGTGTCGAGAAGATATATGTCCATGAGAAGATTCAAATCCTCCTCGAAGCGGCGATTAGCATAGAGGTAGAATCTTTGAAGTTCGGCGGCTCCTGCAGAACTGTCATACGTCAATGCCTCCAGTTTGTCGGTGATGTAGTTCTTGACGGCCGTCTTCATTGCTGTAATTTTGCAATAAGGAAATTTTTGTGAATCCTGAGCATGAGTTATTACCTCCATAGTTAGCAGTTTCGCAGCTGTAGTGATCGAAGTAGAGGAGATAGTCTTTTTGGTAGTTTTTCCAGATCACTGAAGAACAGAAGTTAAAGACTAGAATCAAAGGATTTGGATCAGAAAACTAACCACGTTCAGATACGGTGAGATGGTGAAAATTTGGAAGCTCACGGTTGGTTGCCATCACTGAAAAAACGAAATATGAGAGAAAAAACGAAACAAAATTCAAGGCATTTATTGAGTATTAATTGTATCCTTTCAACCTAATCGCTTCTTTATTAATTATAAAACTGAATAGTTTTGACGTTTTCTATTGAAGCTATGCTCTAAGAAAATACCGTCACAAAAACTCCCTCCAAAATTCACCCCATTCCCAAGAAAAACAAAAAAGAAGCAAGAAGACGATCAATAGTTTTGAAATAAAATTTGAATGATCTTGTGATGACAAAAAACTGAGAAAGAAAAAAAGAGTCGACTGACTAGGAGGTACGGTTGAGTAAACAGAGCGGCGGGAACCGTCACGTCACCTCTCGGCACATTTTTGTTTCTTCCCTCCATTTCATCTACCGAAATGAGATATTATAGAAAAGAGGGAGACGATGAAAATGGGAGGTGATGAGAACCGCCATAAAACAGGGGGAACGGTGCTTTTATTCATCTTTCGAAAATTCATACTGTGGGAAAATTGACACAAGCTATGAAGAGGGACTAGAGAGGAGATTGAAAGACTGGAATATAAGAAAAACGTACCGTAACCCAAGAAAGTTATATTTTCTTGCTCCTGATGTTTTAAGCCCAGTCTGAATATAAACTAAATCTTTGATTAGCTCACACGGACATACATTCATTATTTTTTTGTTGTTCAAGAAAACAAAAAAAATTTCCAGTCCATCGCTTTCAGTAGTTGCACTTTTCCTTGGAGTTTTAATTTTTTGTCGTTCTTTAATGAACTTCAGGAACACAATAACTTTTTAAAAAACGGTTTATTGAGAATAGGAAAATTAAATAATACAACGATATGATGGTTTGCGAAAAAAAATCAAAACTTAGTAAAATTGGGGGATTGGATAACAAGAATTTTGGGTAAGATGAAATGGCTAATATCATTGGGAAGAGAACATTTTGGGGAGTCATTGAGAACTGAGCATCTTGAGGAAGTTTGAGAACAATTTGAAGGAAATTTGAAGAAAATAAAACCGTAAGGAAACACGTTGAAATTTTTGGAAAGGCAGAAATTGGAAAGATTTTTGAAAGAGAGTTGGGAATGAAGAATTCGGAAGAAATTTTGAGAGGTAAAATGTTAATTATCGGTTAGGTTTGGAAATTGAAACAATTGCAAATAGGACTACATGAATAGCACTGTATTAATGGGATATTTGGGGAAATAAAATGGAAGGTGGAGTGAGAAATGAACGCAAAAATTGCATTGAAGAACTGAATCAGATAAAAGATCTCGTTGGGATTATTGGAAAGGTAGAAGTTGGAGTTAATTATGAAGGGGAATATTTGAAATGTCATGCTGGCGTTCGTATTCACAAAAAAAAACAATTGAATCAATTGGAGGATAATGTGAGAGAGAAAGTGAAGGCAATGAGGAGAATTGTTGTTGTACAGGACATGGTTGGATTGGAAGTAAAGAATTTGAAAGAAATTTTGATGGGAAACATTTTAATTAACAGAAGCTCGGAAAATTAACAAACTTGGAAGATACAATTGGATTGAAAACAATGCATGAATAGGAATGGGAGTTTTAAGTGGGGAAAAAGAAGGTGGAGGATGAAATAAAGACGATAATCATACTGACTTTTGTTTTCACCGAAAAATATTTGAATCTATTGTACGATCTTGTGGGAGAGCAAGTGAGAGGAACGGGAAGATTTACAGACACACTAGACTTGGGAAGAATGCGTTGGGAATGAAAAATTTGGAAGACATTTTGAGAAGGAACATTTGAATTGGATGGAAAGCATTGCCTGGATAGCAATGGGAGATTTGACTGGAAAATGGAAGGTTGAGAGAGGAATGAGGACGAAAGTTGCATAGCAGATCGGAACCAGAAGTCTATTGGCAGTTGTCCACAATCTCCTCAAGCTCTTTTATCGTTTTTCTGTAGTAAACGTCAAAGGGATTCTTTCTGAAAAATTACAATGTGTCATGATAATGAGAAACGGGTTAAACTCACCGATACACACATTCGAGACATTTCTCTACTAATCCGACTTTTTCCTCCGTTTGAACGCAGAAGATGTTCTGCAGCTGGTAGCGTCTACATTTCTTTCCCCAGCAGCGATAGACTTCTTTAACCGTAAATTCGCTTTCGGAAATTGGTGAGGGAGATTTTTTCAGAACGTCTTCGCAATACTCCCATTCAAAGACTGCTCGTGCCAATGGCCTGAAAAAACTCAGTTCGCACTATAGAAATATAAACGAAAAACAAATTTACCTGATTAGCAGTCGCTTTGCAAGACTTTTAAGCTCCGGGTGTTTTTCCTGCTGGACGATTTCCAACAACACTTCGTATATCGGGAGCAATGTGCCATACTGGAGCTCCACATTGTTATCGTGGGAATATGCCACCGCGGCGAGTTGAACCGGTGACATCTCCGCCACGTTCCATGCGGCATTGACGCAATATCCATTGGCTTGCACCCAATGGTATGTGCCTACACCCACATAGATGAGATCACCGGCTTTCTGAACCAGCTTCTGGTATGGGATCCCTGCGTCGACTAGATCTTGTTCCGTCGGCCAATACTTTGTGTGGTAGGGGCTGATCCTTTTTTTATTCATCAGTTTTTCCAGTTTGGCAGCGTAAGCCATCGACACGCATATCCAGACGCATTCACCTGGTCCCATGTTCAGGTTCACCGATGCGACCAATTGATTCTCTTGATGGGCTGGAGTTCGCGATCCAGGCGATTTGACGTAGCATTGCACTTCGTTGACTCCCAAAATCTTATCCTTCACAAGTTTCATCATTCCCTCTTTTGGCCGCAAGAACTCGACAAGCTTGTTGATCTCCTGAAAATGTTTTAGTTGAAAATGGCAAATTTAAAAAAATGGTGTAAAAATGATAGAGAGTTTTAAGTTTTTGACATATGTTAGTCTAGTTTTTTCCATATAGACAAATTTCGAAAGAAGTAACGTTTTTATCTACCGTACAACCTATTATATATTAGCGGCGCACCCGCTAACAAGAGTTTGGAGCATACTATCTCAGCTTTTCGGTAATTTTTCTGGGAACCGAGATATACCGCTGCAAGCAGGCCCAGCTAGGTGCGCCCCCATTTCAGGTGTTACGATACCTAGGGAATGAAACTAAAATTGATTGATGTTTGTTTTGCATCATCAATATCACAGAATAGTTATTAAGTACATAAATGCTAACCTCGACCAATAAAGTCCTTCATTTGTTTTGTGTCTGAATATAATTTGAAAGTTGAAAATGACTAACCGCGATTTGCTCCGCACACTTGTCGGCATTATTCAAGTCGATGTTTGTGGCAAAGGGTGCAACTGGGAAGGTCACTTTTTTGCCATCATACTTGTACTGGGATTCGAGTTTCTCGGCAATGTAATTGTGGATCAATTGGTCTTTGTTGTCCGGATTATTGATAATTGCATCAACAGCTGAAAAATATAAAAGTGTCAACTAATTATTTGATAATTGTTTTAGATAAAGAAGATGGAAAATGTGAAACTTTCTTACCCTTGTCATCAATTTTCTTTTGCTCTTTGTATGATTCCAAAAATTCGGAGTACGTAATTTTTGGAATAATTTGCGATGACGACGTCTTCCATCCAAGACTCTTTCCATATTTCATCTCAACATTCTCCTTGGATGATTGTGGAGTTTGGAGGAGAACTTCCACTTTTTGATCTCCAGCAATCTTTTCCAGAGCCTCACATGAGAATTTGTCGAGATCCATTTTCAGTGCCTCAGGAATTCCGCGAATCAAACATGTTGATGACTCAAGGATTTCATTTTTGAGTGCCATCAGTTCTTGTTCCGATTTAATTTCGAAAAACGTCATGTCTGCTGCATATCCTTCTTCCTCTCCATATTTCACGTCGAATCCCTTGCTCTCGGCGAACTGTGTGTTGAATTCATTGTAGATGTCCTGCACAACTTTGACATCACTTTCGTAGACTTTGTTCTTGCGGGTTTTCTTCCACTCAGAAGCGAGTTCCACTACTTGTTCTCCAGAGGCATTCACGAGATCTTGGTCAATGAGAGGCGTCGTGAAAAGCGTTATTGGAGGGAATCTGGCATAATAGTTGTTTCTTTTCTTGTTTCTCCGTTTTTGACTGGGTTTTCTTGATGGCAATTCTTCGGTGTCTTCTTTCTCTCCCGATTCCTCCTTATCCTCCTCTTCTTCCAACTCGCGGAACGATTCCTCTCCTGGCTGCTCGCCGTCGTTCGGTTGCTTTTCGCGTCCCTCTTCTTCCACGTTTGGCACCTCCACATCTTCCTGGCGCCGCTTTGTACGTGCTTGAGTTAAACGCATCAAAATCTTTTTCATCTCCTGGTAATCTTGGTCAGCTTTGCCGATCAAGTTAGAGCAGCCAGACTCCTGAAAAAGTTTGAGATAAAACAACAATGAAAGACACTACATCTGACATAAGTAGGATGTTTCAACCAATATTTCAAATTAAAAAAAAAATAAATTTTTACCTCATATTCTTCGTACAAAGCAGAAATGATATTTTTCTGTTTTACTGTGACACGTTCTTTCCTCTCGACCGCGTCCTTAAGGCATTTGGCGTGATACCAAAGTAAGGCGTGTCGAGTTTCCAACACTTTTCCTCTCTTCGCGTCCGGCTGCCCCATTCTCCCACTGCTGCTTCTTTGTGAACGCTTTTTCGTATGTCCTCGGGGATCCAATCTTGCTGTCGGAGCAACACTGATGTAGCCCAACGGGCCAGAACCAGTTAAATAGGTGTCATTCTGTGGGTTTTGATCTCTCACTGAAAGCAAAACTATCAATTATGGAAGTCAATCACGTTTAAGATTTTTTGAGTCTTCCTGGAAACAAATAGTTTTTTTTAAAATTAGTATGTTTTTAATTTGACACACATCTAGATTATATAACGTCATTGTGCAAAACTTTGTTAGTCGAATGGTTAGCTGAAAGGAATCCATCAACCTTTTTAGACCTTCAGGTATTCCTTTTCTTCAGAAAAGATAATTTCGGCTGTTGATAACTAAAACTAATCAAAATTTATCAGTTCGCTTCGAGACCAGTTCGCCACTTTTGGAATGCGCGTTTAATTCAAATTGTGAAATGCGGGCCGGAGAAAATTTGACCCGGCCCGTTGCATGTCTGGTGTTTCAAAAAAGCTTACCTTCGGCAGCCGGGAGTGGATCTTGCTCTTGCACCTCTTCTTCCTCCACCGATGGAACTGGATCTAGCGATCCCACTATTGGATCCTGAGCCTGCGGGGATGAAACTTGGGCAAGGTCATTTTGTTGCTGTCCCGGGACTTTTTTCACTTTAAGAGGTCGTAAGCAATTCAACTCTCTATTAAGTTCGAAGGCAGCAATTTCGGAGGGATCATTGTTTCTTTCTTTTCTTATCTGACGTGAAATTTTCCGCTGGCTATTCTTGACTTGCGAACTGGCTTCTTGGGCTGGGACGTCCACCTCTTGAGAAATGGGCTCATCCAATGGAACGTCCAGTGCCTCCTGATTGAATTCCATTGCTTCGATTGGGCCCTCTTGTTGGGCATTACGCAAGGCGACTTCTCCAGCTGGGACGTCATCCAACTCTCCATCGTTTCCTTCGATTTGATATTCTTGCTGGTCAGGATTCAGTTTCCACTCATCAGGCAGAACTGGAGGCTCCTGGCCACGATTCGCAAGGTTTTGAAGAAATTCGGACATGGTATCTTCGGGATAACTATTTGTTCTTCTTCTCGATTGAAGTGGAACGTCCGCTTGGTTAATATTTCCTTCCGAGCCGCTTTGTTGAGCTGAAACTTCCGCCTTTTGAGAAATAGGCTCATCCAATGGAATGTCCAGTGCGTCTTGATTGAATTCCATTGCTTCGATTGGGTCCTCTTGTTGGGCATTACGCAAGGCGACTTTTCCAGCTGGGACGTCATCCAACTCTCCATCGTTTCCTTCGATTTGATATTCTTGCTGGTCAGGATTCAGTTTCCACTCATCTCTCAGAACTGGAGGCTCCTGGCCACGATTCGCAAGCGTTTGAAGAAATTCGAACATGGACTCTGAACCACCAGTCGAACTGATCTGATGGCTTGGGATGACATTCGAAGAACTCATTATTTTTGTTGTAGTGGTCGTTGAAATGATCTGAAAAAAAAAATTACTGTTTCGAGGATTTGAGGGTGTCGAAAACAATTGAGAAGAAAAAAATAGGTATCAATACAATAAGTTATGATTCAAACGCTGAAAACATATTTGCCAGTATTTCAAAGTTAAGATAGGATGTACAATAGGAAAAATTTTAGCTGGTTGAACACAACACAATCACTTCTTGCCAGTTTCTAGAATGGAGAAAGCTAATTTCCTTAGAAATAATCCGCTTGGGCGTTTTCACCTCTCGGAGTTGTGAGCTCTCAAATCTTTTTCAATGTTAATCAGTTTTATAATATGTTTCTCTCATTCTGGACGCTGCTAAGCAACCTCTTGCGATAAGGGATGGAGAAGTAAAACGTGGGTTCACAAATTTCCCTGGACGGAAGTTGAACAGAATCGGCTATCAGTTCAGAACTTATCAGTTTGAAACGAACAAACTTTGATCATTCCTTGTCAAAATAGTCTCACAATGGACTTCCCAACTATCACGTACCATCATGTACATTTAAATTGAAATGTGCTCCAAAAATTTCACTTTTTCCCACTTGACCAAAAGGTGGACGAGGGTAAGTGCAAAAAATAAAAGAAAGTGCAAAAGTTGAGGAAAAGTGTAGAAGGCAAGAAAAATGTAAATGACGAGAGGGAGGTTTAGTAGGCACTGATTTTTCAATGTTTGTTTGTTTTCCGAATAATTTCAATCAACTTATGGGTGCCATTGGGCACCGTGGATTGTGTTTCAAACCGAAATTATTTTTATTTCATGTTTCAAGAGATGAGAAATAGGAGTTATCAAATTAGATTTCATTCTGGGCTAAAAACACAGTAACTTAAAAATCTGAGATTTCGAAGAATAAACTTCTAGCTGAAACTTCTTTTTTATTTTGACTCAAGATAAAAGGCAGATAACACCTGATACAACCAAAGGGAATTAGATAAAAGGATAAGTATTTAAGGGAGAAAAGGGAAGGCTAGTAAGTAGAAATGTTGATGAGGAGATACTCAGAGAGGTTTAACCCTTCGACATCATTTTTAGGATAACAGGAGGAAGATTTAAGAAATTATGCACGGGGAGAGAATTCCAACATGCTAACAACCGGTTGGGTAAGTACTGGTAACCAAACTTGGTTTTATTAGATGAATGATGTATCAAAGACTAAAAGTTGAGAAAAGAGGTAAAATATTGTAGGGAGAGTAAAACTTTCTAGATACAACTATTTCATATATTAGGTTGGCAAGAAAGTTTTTGACCATAACTCAAGTCATACCTACTCAGACAGAAAACATGCCCGATAGCATACGTAGTGACTAAATTAGTACACAACAGTCTGCTGTTTTTTTGGGTTCGTTCCAGATATCCTCCTGCCAAAACTCCGATTGTTTCAAGCTAAAATAAACTTGGACCCATTTCTCGACTTGACTTCAAGTTTCGAATTCCTGTCCAGCTGTAGCACGCTGTATTACCCCGAATATATGATATTTTGTTAGAGGAAGGTTACAGCTGTAATTTGTGTAAGCAAGAAGTATTTTGCAAAAGTAGGTGAAAATGTACGTCGTCGATTTTGTAACATGCGGATGCGCAACATCATGGAGGCGGTGGATTTTTTGACCGCGTGAAACTGAGGACTTGCGTAGAACTTTAATTTTTTGCACAGTAAAAGAGCAGTAGTGTAAGATTATGGTTTTGCACTTGTCTAGAAGATTCCAGTTATATACGTTGTGTAGGGAGGGCATGACTTTCATTTGGAATCGTTCTCGTTTGACGATGTCTGCTGGCGTTCAATCAACGCCGAGTCACTTGACTTTTCTGTGATAATTACTGTACAAGACCATCGCCCTGTTAAAACTAAGAAACGGTTCAATCAACTAAAATTAGGAGGAGAAGAGAGGAATTGAAGTCGTAGGACTACCCTTCGCTAAAAGTTAAAATCGACTAAAATATGTCGAACACATGTCTCAATTTTTATTCTTGCCAACACGTTTCAAGAAGTTTTTAACTGTGGTAGTAAATCGTGTGGACTGTCATTGATAATTCACAAAAATACTTGGATGGATACTCTTCCTCTATAACTCACAGCATGTACAAATCCTGTTCATATAGTCTTTTAGTACGTGATACTTTGATCATTAAAAAATGACATTTCTCAACGTTGTGAACTAAATTACTTTTAGTGTGTCAATAGAAAATTTCACCCCTTGCTAAGTTCTCCTATCGGTTGAGCAATTATAGTAATTTTAGTATAACATGTAAAGCGAAATAGAAAATATTGCTGTAAGAATTTTTGGTCAAGAATGAAAATAGGCAGGGCTCTCCATAGAAGGGAAGCGTCGGAGGGAAATGCTGTATACTATCAGAATTCCAGAGAGTTTATCTAACATAGGCCATGCATAGTTGGTTTTGATTCTCGTCTTTTGTCTGACAGCATTCAAAACAAATCATGGTCAAAAACTTTCTTGCCAACCTAATAGATAGAATGTTTGTATTAAGCGACTGGCTACCTAATTTGCATTTGCTCGTCTATCCAACAAAATGAAATACCAGAGAACTGTCATCTATCTAAAATAAGGATACAAATTGAACAGAGTTCAAAATTTCCCTCCTCTTTCACCACCGCCTTGCACTTCTATTCAAAAAATATGGGAGGCGGAAAAAGGAAAGAGATAGGGCGCTGGCAGCAATAGAAAAGATGAGTACGTAATGCGTCCTTTCATGTAGAACAAGAACTTATTTCATTAATCAATTTGCTACTAAACAAAAAAATGACCCTATTACGGTCCAGCGCGTAATCTAACACGCATCAAAATCATAAATTATGGTGGTGGGTCCAACGTCTCCCGAAAATGAGGACATTTTTGAGAAAACTCGTTTTTGCTCGCTCCATCGGTCGAGATATACTTTTCAATTCGATTTCCAAACAAGCCAAGTAGTCAAGATTCACCTATCCAATTCCCACGGTTGATCTTTGTCACTAAAATTGCAATCTAGTCAAAACTAAAAGAAATTATTGTAGGGAATCTAGAACTTTTCATTCGGATGGAGACCAACACATTGTACTTTCAATCAAACGGATAAGAAGTGATGGGGGGGGGGGGGGGGGAGATAAGGCAAAAAACGGAGTGGGAAAAAGTGAATCGTCCTCTCGTGTTAAAAACATAATTAAGTGGGACACTCGCAATATCCAGATTTATCTTCAAACTAATAGCCCATTCGAAAATTTTTTTAGAATATTGTCAAGCAAAGCAAAATTTTTTTTAGAATATTGTCAAGCAAAAATGGAAGATAAGAAAGGAAACGGAGAAAAAACGAGGTAAAGAAAAAACTAAAAACCCCTCCTACTGTAACACTCAAAAGGTTGTCAACTTTGGCCATTTTCAGTTGAAATTGTTTACCTTTGAAAGTGTGTCATGGTAATACTGATTGTTCCATCAAGTACATGTTCAATGAAAATAGAAATCGAAAGCCTAACTTCATTTTTTTAGTTTAGAACTTTTTTGTACGGACACTATAAAGAGTTATGATCATTCTAGTAAGAAAAATCTGAAAATTTGTGGGAATGACTTCAGAGTGAGCTGGGCGTAGTGGAGATGGCAATAAGATAATTATAAGAGAGATGTGGCAGGAATCATTCCCATGTGTAGAATTAAATCACTATGCAGAAAAGGGTCATGTCACGCCGTGTTCATGAAAAAGATTGGAGCATTCCTTAAGCTAACCGAGAAACCAAATGAAAGCATCAAAACAAACGCTTCTTTCTCAATTACCATGGTCTTGCACTCTTCCTAAAACACGAGGGGAAAGAGGAAAGAGGCGAAGATAGAGCAGTGACAGAAATTAGGAAGATGGAGGGGGATTGATGATGCCTTTCTATGTTGAATTTGAGAAAAAATTAGAGTTTTCACAACTCGATAGAGAAAAGACTAATGCAAAAAAGTTCCAATATTAAGAGGTGAGACGCCGGATGTGATCAACTAGCACCCATGAAAATGTCATATTTGCTCCAACGTGATCCAAACTGATAAGGTCCTAGCACCTATCGAACTGACCAAGAATAGAACTCCATGTTTGTAGTTGACAACTTTTTTGTACGGACACTCCCTAGCAAGTTACATATCGTCAAAGTAATTTCTCCCTCAAATCGACCATTTTCAGTGTAAAATAGTGCGATTTTTGAGCTGTCGTCTTAAAATGACCATAACACTTTAGGCAGTGTACGTACAAAAAGTTGTCAACTACAAAACTGAAGCTCTATTTTTGATCTATACGATCCATTAAAAATGCACTTGGTGGGACAACCAGTATTACCATGACACACTCTCAAATTTGGGCCTTTTCAACTTAAAAAACCAAAACTTAATATACTTTCGAGCGGTACTGTAGCTTCAATTCTTGAGAAGTGAAGAGTAATAACATATCAAAATGTTGCACAGGCCTGCTATTATTTTTCACACGGACTGGGTGATCCGGAAGCACACCAGTATCTATGTACATAATATCACAAGCACAGATATTCTCACAGTAGCATATAGGAATGAATTGTCTACTTTACCTTGTAACATAAAAGAAGAAATGAAGTGATAACTTCAGACATAGAAAGAAACCGTAAAAAAGTGCAAGTGAGAAGAAAAGATTGGAAGGGGGTGTTAGTGTTACGCAACAAGTGTTCGAAAAGAAAGTCCAGACCTTTTTGACCTGCTTAACCGGGACACCAACACAAATAGTGCTATACACCAAGAGATAGCAGACAGTGGGGACAGTAAGGGTGGGTTGAGGATTGTATTACACAATGATGTCAAGATACATACAAAGACAAGAGATTAAAAGAAATTATACTTAAACCTCCACAAAAATACAGAAAAAAGTAGAAGCCGATAACAGATAGGAGAGTATTTATAATATCAAAAGTTAGAAGATGAGAACAAGGAAATTTCCATAATGCACGTAGGTAACGTATGTAGATAAAATGTTTTTAAAAAACAGAAGCCAGCGTGTAATAGAATTTGACGATTTTTGCAACATTATTCTGAGGACAACGTGTGATTTATGAATAAGAGCTTTTTTTGGTTTTTCAGCCTTAAAGGAGGACTGTATTCATATTTTTTAACGGGTTTAGTAGCATTTAGAGCGATTTTTTTGCATATAATCCATTGCTGAATGTTTCTACGAATTGTTTGAATTATCATAACCTGAAATTTAAAAAAAATTACGTCAGTCCTCCTTTAATACCGCTTCGCTTTTCTGCTGCCTCTCTTTCCGTCGCGCTCACTACATTTCCTTCGTGTGTGGTCATTTCCTTCGTGTGTGGCCAAGGCACGCATGGTCCTCGGTGCGACCGATTGGCACCTATTTCTCTTTTCGATACCAATGAAGAGAATGACAACTGTTGGGAACCGCCAGTTGCTTCGGGTATGAGTTAAGAGTCTTGAGGGAGGAAACTGTATTTGCGGAAAAGAAGTTATCATAGTCTGCTTTGATGATACCACTTGTTCGAAAACAAACTTTCATTTAACTTTTAGATTTTGGAGAAATATCACTCACCTCTCTTAGAACCCGTATTCACGAGTACATTGGATATCAGATATTCGAAAAAGTGGGCATGATCTAGGAACTTCTAGGAGTAGAATTAAAGTTTGAAGGGTTTCGTGGACACTTCTTTGTCTCGTTCGCAACAAGTTGTCAGTCAGATTGCACTAATCAAAAATTACTACCCGGGGGGGGGGGGGGGGGTTCAACACGCATATTGTTGAGTCGCCCTGTCCCTCTCGCGCCCTTGATCATTCTAAATTTTAGTGATTCAAAGCAAGAATGATTTTGATTGGAAAGCGAAGATGGGGAATCACGTTCCTGCAGATGGGTTCCCTGGTATCCTTCAACTCAAATTAGTGTCAATATATATTTACCAAATAATACCTTATATTCGCCCACTGAGATAGTTTTGAATTTCTGAGCAAAAAGATTAGAAGACACGACGATTTCCGCAGCAACTGATACTTTTTTGTGGAAGATGAAATTTGCTGCTGGGGTACACTTTTGAATTGGGTACATCTAGCATATAAAAAAGCGTAATGCGTTAACTATACTCAAATTTTTGGGGTTTGGTGGAATAGTAAGCAAGGAGTAACTGAAATTGTTTTCAGTCATACAGAATTCATCATAGACATGAACACAGAGGTTGCAGATCAGATTGGTTTGAGTGACTGAGCTAATCCATGGAGAACAGTTATCATAGGAAGCTCCTTTGTTGTCAGAGGCACAGTAGTTCAGGCAGGTTTTTCAAATCACAGTTCAGAAAAGATCCTCAAAAACTGAGAATGAATTCGCTTGTCCATCTGATTGTGTCACATCAACCTTTTGAACACGTTTCTGAGATAATGAGATACGCTCAAAATTTGAAAACTGAGGGAGAAACTGTAATGACTTTCCCGGAAACCTTCTAGACTGTTGAACTAATGAGATTGCAAAGATTCTGGTAAAACTATTCACAATGTCAATAATCTTTTCGATCAGGTTTTTTCTGGAGTACGGTAGTTGGATATAGTATTTTAATATTGTTTTCTGTTGAAATACGGGAAAAGACTTTGCTTTGAATGATTCATTTAACGGATGGAATATGATCTTATGGAATGTGATGAACATCACCACGTTCCGGATGGTAATTGTCACAAATGCCGTTGGTGCAGCGTGGAACGATGGTCTCCATATGCGAGTAGATACAATCGTTGTCGACCTTGCACTTTTGCCCCAGGGTACCAGCAAACTCACGTTTCATGCCCTCTTTGTCAACGGTTGCTCCAGCAGAACCAGCAAACTCAAGATAGGGTTTTTCATCGCAAAATCTTCCCATTGGACCACATCTGAATCCATCAGTGACTACGACGAAGGCTAGGAGAGCCAAGAGAATTATAGGGAAGAAGCGCATTCCAGAGAATTATCAGACGTATCGAATGATGTTTCCTTCTGAACAGAGGCTCATTTTATTTGGAACTCGCTGGGAATCCCTTTTTTCAACAAAGCCGCCAAAGAACCATTTCTCAGAGGAGAATGGGAACTATACGATTTTGGTCATCGGTTTTTCAAAGTATATGGAAACCTTGATATTTTAAATTATACAGATCGTGGATTACGGTATTTCTCAATATTTTGTTACTAGATGTTGATAACATGAATAATGCGGTGGTAAGTCCTCTTAAAGAAGAAGAATACATTAAAAAATCATATAAAATGGAAGAAATAAATAAAATATTTATTATCCCAAAAATGAATCATTGTCTTTACAAGTTATTGTAAAGAGTGTTGCATCCACTGACTTTGAATTCTTGAGTCTTGGCTGGAGTGGTGGCCAAACAGCATCTGAAGTTGTTTCCAGTCATACAGGATCCGTCATAGACAGCAGCACAGTTATGGACACAGAGGTTGTAGCAGGTCTGGTTGGTTTGAGTGGCGAAGCTGATCCATGGAGAACAGTTATCATAGGAAGCTCCTCCGTTGACAGAAGCACAGTAGTTCTGACAGATTGCCAAAGTGACGGCTCCGATTGAAGAAACGAGACAGAGAGAAAGAAGGGCACGGAAGAACTGAAAATATCAATTTTAGCAAAGCTGGAATTGGGGATGGGATAACTTACCATGATGATTTGACAGCTAGGTGCTGATGACTTACACCTCGTCCAGTAGCATATTTATGTGAACATCCACTCAGCAGGAGTTCATCATTATTAACTTGTTTGTACCAGATCTTTCTCACAGTTTGAAGCCTATTCATTTCTTGAATAGTTTCAAAATGTTGCGTAGGTTTGAGCTCGAACATATGCGGGAGATGAACTGAAATTGAATTTGGGTGTCTGGATGTAGAGAGTTCTCAACAAAAAAGATCTGGATCGAAATTCGGAATATAATAAATGCGTGGTACAGTATGAATTGACATCAATGAGCACCCCAGTAGTGAAATTTTGATTTCAGTTCATCTCCCGCAGATGTTCGAGCTCAAACCTACGCAACATTATGAAACTATTCGAGAAATGAATACGCTTCAAACTGTGAGAAAGATCTGGTACAAAAAAATTAATAATGAAGGATTCCTGCTGAGAGGATGTTCACATAAATATGCTACTGGACGAGGTGTAAATCATCAGCACTTAGCTGTCAAATCATCATGGTAAGTTATCCCATAATTGATCCCGATTCCAAATTAATTGTGTTTTTCAGTTCTTCCGTGCCCTTTTTTCTCTCTGTCTCGTTTCTTCTATTGGAGCCGTCACTTTGGCAATCTGTCAAAACTACTGTGCATCTGTCAACGGAGGAGCTTCCTATGATAACTGTTCTCCATGGATCAGCTTCGCCACTCAAACCAACCAGACCTGCTACAACCTCTGTGTCCATAACTGTGCTGCTGTCTATGACGGATCCTGTATGACTGGAAACAACTTCAGATGCTGTTTGGCTACCACTCCAGCCAAGACTCAAGAATTCAAAGTCAGCGGATGCAATACTCTTTACAATAACTTGTAAAGCAATTGAATTTGCTTGAGGAAAATAAAAACTTTCAATCATTTTTCGCATTTCATATGCATGGTTTCTCGTTTTTGTGCGGATCAAACACAGCATATTTCATGTTATAACATGTTAAATCAAAGCATTCAAAAACCCTGATCCACAATTCATATTATTTCAAATACCAAAATTCCCATATATCTCGAAAAACCAATGACCAAAATCGTATAGTTCCCATTCTCTCCTGAGAAACAGTTCTTTGGCGGCTTTGTAGAAAAGAGGGGTTCCCCGCGAGTTACAAATAAAAGGAGCCTCTGTTCAGAAGAAAACATCATTCGATACGTCTGATAATTCTCTGGAATGCGCTTCTTCCCTATTATTCTCTTGGCTCTCCTAGCCTTCGCCGTAGTCACCGATGGATTCAGTTGTGGTCCAATGTGAAGATTTTGCGATAAAAAACCCTATCTTGAGTTCGCTGGTTCTGCTGGAGCAACCGTCGGCAAAGAGGGCATGCGTCGAAAATGCGAGGTCAACGACGATTGTCGTCACCACAAGATGGAGCTCGAGATTCCTCGCTGCACCAACGGCTCCTGTAACAATTACACTCTAAAGCGTCATGGAATCTCGTAAAAACCGTTGCATCCGTGAAATGAAACATTCAAATCAGAGTCATTTTCTCAGAACTTTTTCAGTACCGTAGTTCCGAAACTTTGCAGTTAACTCATTATTAAAAACGTGTTTCATAATGAAATCTGTCAAAGGAGAAACGTTCCATATTGATTGAGGTGGATCTGACACGATCCGGTGGACAGACTACATTTTTGATTATTTTTCCTCGTGTCTCAAATTGTTCCACCTGACTCAAGAATTCAAAGCTAGTGGATGCAATACTCTTCACAATAACTTGTAAAGTAATTGAATTAATTTTATGAAAACCATCACTTTCTTTCCTTCTTTGCATTTCAAATGTTTGACAAAAGGCACAATCTCAGTTAACATTTATTATTATTCCGTTGTATTCCAATAGCGAGAAAACAGTACTTGCAAAAAACCATATTGTTTTTCGGTTTTCAACGCGTCCATCAATATTTATTGCATATTCAACAGATATTTTATTGCGCACGTGTCATCTATCGCAATAGTGTTGCGTTGGAATAATTGTTTCGGAACACTCTTTCTCGAATAACCTTATATGTGTCAATTTTGATTCAGAGCAACAGTATTGGTCTATAATTTTTTGGCCACACTCAACTATTCGAAGGTTGGGGCCGTGTTCGGTTGTTTTCTGCCTCTTCTCACTATCTAGAGTAATTATAGTTGAAAATTATTCAAAGTGATTATAGTCAATCAAATAAACTGCATCATATATAAAATTAATTAAAAAATATGTTCTCTCCCAAAACACTTTCCTAACAAGTCTTCAAAATAAGAATCCCTTTTTCCACTGCCACCCACTAGAAAAACCATCCAACTACTTCAGTCCAAAGTGTGTTTCTCTTCTTCTCTCGCTATTCTCTTTCTACTTGTACATTTTCTCTTCTTCTTCTCTCAACAGCCGCCATAGCTCAGTCGGTTAGAGCGTGGGTCTAATAAGCCCAAGGTCGCAGGTTCGACCCCTGCTGGCGGCAAATATTTTTGAAATTTTCCGAGTATTTTGTAATGTTATTGTTTTAAATGGTCCCCTAGCTCTTTTTATTGGAAAATTGTTATTTTCTACATAGTTTCGTTCTGTACTAAATATAGTGTTCAAAGTCCATTTTTCTTCATTTTCCACCATCCACTATCACAATTTTTTCCTTTAAGCCCTCGGCACAATTTGGCACAATGAATTAGTTCACCAGTCTCTTAAACTCTTAAACGAAAAATGCTTGCTATCAGTTTTTAATCGTTTTCGTAATGGCGGCAGTCTTGTAGCCAATTCATTCTTTCTTACATAAAAGGAGAAAAGACAATGTGTTCGTATACGTACATAGATACCTATCTTCTTTTCTTCTCTTCGAGAACCGGATTTATTTCCAAGCTATAAATAAATATGCCTGTATTTTGAGTTTATCTGATTTTCAAAGATTTTCGAAGCGCCTTCCAGGAATTTGAATAATACGAAAGCATGTTTTTATTTCTGCTATAAAGTTCTAACGATTTTGAAACTTTACACTATCTAAACCTACAAACTAAAGTGATGCAATAAGTATTTTGTAGACTATATACAAACTATAACGTCCAAAACTGGGAAAAAAACTCGTTTTTTTTCTTTTTTCGTGTCACAATGTGGGATGTTCTTTAATGTTATCAGTTGCCATTTCACTGCACTTTCATTTCCTTTTTGTTGGTGAGATGGCTTTCCGACTATCATTTTTTCACGAGTCGTTTCAATTTCTCAATTTTCCTCCGTCATCAATTGATAACTCTTTTGATATAAATCAAACAGAAGGGGATGACATTCTGAATGACATCCAATTGTTCTTCAAAGTCTCCACAAGTCTAATTAGTTCTCCTTTCACATCCATTTTCCTCCTCTCTTCTTTTTCTGTCCTTGGTGATGACACATATATTTCGGGGCATGCCCTTCCGTTAGCTTCTTCTCTGCGTCTCATACGACGAGCCATGCTATTTCGCTAGCTGTTTCGCTCTCTCCGCCATTTCGGTCACGTATCTCTCGTATACACATCTCTCACCACTCTTGTTGCGTGAGAAACATTCGCTTCTATTTCTATCTCTCATATTGCAGACATCATGTACAACGTTGTTTTTGTTCTCGGTCCACCAGGATCCGGAAAAGGAACTATCTGCTCGAAGATTGAACAGGTAACTGTTTATAAAATATATGAATATAATTTTAAAAGATAATTCAATTTAAAGTTTTCAACAAAAGGAAAGATGAATCACAAAAATCATTTTTCCGTATTTCAGAATCTTGGATATGTCCATCTCTCTGCCGGAGACTTGCTTCGAGCTGAACGTGAAAGAGCCGGGAGCCAATTTGGAGCTCTTATTGAGAACCATATCAAGAATGGATCCATCGTCCCAGTCGAGATCACGTGTTCCTTGTTGGAAAACGTAAGTACTATATCAGAATTTTCAAAAATCAAGGACTCGAAAAATTAGAAACAACCTTAATTCTATTCCAGGCAATGATTGCAAGCAAGGACGCCAACGGCTTCTTGATCGACGGATTCCCACGTAACGAGGATAACTTGGAGGGATGGAAAAAACAGATGGGAGGAAAGGTCAACGAGCAATTTGTGCTTTTCCTGTCCTGTCCAGTCGACGTCTGTATTGACCGTTGCCTTCACCGCGGTCAAGGAAGAACCGATGACAACGTGGAGTCGTTGAAGAAGCGTGTTGAGACCTACAACCAACAGACATTCCCAATCATCGAACTCTTCGAAAAGGTTGGAATGGTTCGCGAGGTCAACAGCGAGAGACCAGTCACTGAGGTAAGCACAATTTGGTATTATAATTTCACGGTCTGCTACTTGAGGGTTTTAAAGACGCATTTAATTTCTTGGGGATTTTGCGGAGTGGCCTAGTTGTTGAAAAAGATAAAATACCGTATTTTTGAGCTTTGCAGGTCTGAAAAGATCATGTTTTCCGCTTCGAGGCCGTTTCGCACCAAATAGATGCTCCTTTAACACAAATATTTGTTTTAGGTGTACGATGACGTCGTCAAGGTGTTCGCCACTGCCAACCAGAAATAGGCCGACAGAACTTGATCATTCCACACTACATATACTCCAATTTTTCAGTAATCTTAATTGTATAACAACTTCAATTATTCCGCTTATTCCGCTGACATCACGGTTCGGTTTTTCTATGAATACTTTGTAATTTGATGATTTTGCCTACAACTATAGATTAGACAAGATAAGCGACTATAGATCAAGACCGTCTTGATAAAAGTTCTTTGTTAGTGGTAACAATAGAGAACGTTGCTTTTTGAAGAGAATGCTATCATAATCTGTATTCATATTCAAATTCGGTCAACAATGGAACTTTTTGGAAAAGGAAGACCAGAAGACTATCGAGTACACAAAACCAAAAATTTAAAGATTGTGTTCAACACAGAAAGTAGGCTTTGGCAAATTCAGGATTAAATTGTCACATTTTAAAGATACTCTGCAACATATGAAGCCCAGATAACACAAGATGAAGATAATAGATTTATTTGACAAAAATGTTAGAAACCCCCAACCATTAAAATGAAATAAAATAAATTATACTGGATTTTTACGACATATTGTGCTCCTTAACGACCTCCTCGATGTAAGACTTGCACCTGGCGAATGACTCGCCGATTCTTGCGATATCAGGCTTTCCGTCAGTTTGAAGAACTGGGGAGTTGGCCCAGAAGCCGTTAGCAAAGATTGTCAAGGCAGCTCCAGGAATGTAGCAGTGTTTGTACTCCTCCTGAAATTGAATATTTTTTAAAAACTAACGACTATAGCTTACATCGATCTCTTCTCTTGTCCATGGCATCTTCACTCCTCTGGCATCTAACGCAGTGCTCAATTTGTCGAAGTAGTAGTCCAAAAGTGGCTTCGTCAGCTTTTGACGGTTCTCAACAGAAGTGCAAGTGGAGAGAACGTGATGCAAATCTTCCATTGGGCTACCACGATGAGTGATTTGCCAGTCTATGATCCCAGCGATGTTGTCCTCCTTGTCCCATAGGATTTGTGGAGCCCAGAGATCTCCATGTGTCATGACTGATGTGCGTTCTGAAAATTTCATTTATTGAAAGAAAAGTTGATGGAACAACAAAACCCACTCTCTTCAAGGTACTCATCTCCAATCGTCTGCAAGAACTTTGGATCCTTTTCAAACGTGTTACGAACGAATGTAGAGATCACTTCAAGCCCTGGTTGCTTAGCCAAGTTGTCAGCAATACCCTTAACCATCACACTAAACATATCAGCCATAGCAATCATCTGAATTATAAACCCATTTTAGATTAGTATGATATGGAGATGTCTACCGTAGGATCTCGCTTGACTTCCTTCCATTTCTCAGTAGTCAGTGAGAAGATGTGGAGCTTCACTAGTTCATCCACAATTTTGTAGAGCTGAAAACCATACAGAGTATTTACAATTTTGACTATATTACCTGCTCCTCATTGAATCCAGTGATGAGATCATACACTTTGCAGTCTTCAAACATCTCCATGACAATGACTGGAACTGGAGCCTCCTTCTCTCCAGCTTTGACAGCAGCATAGATCGTTGGGACTTTCAGAGGCTTGTCAGTTACTAAAAATATATAGTTTTAAGTCACCTTAGCTGGTAAACTCACATTTTGCAAAAACTTGGTAGTAGTCACATTCAGTGTTGTGCATGAACTGTTCTACCGCGGCAGCATCTTCGGAATTGGAAACTTCACCGCCAGCGTTCTCTATGACTCCACTCCCCTTAGCACTGCAGGCGATCTGAAATCATGCTTAATAAGAATTTTTCAATTTTTGATTGGATATCTCATTTGTGTACCACACAACTCAATCTTACACGCAGGTAAGATCTAAGATCTCGATTAATGTATTTGTTGTCTTTTCTTCACAAAAACAGAAAAAAAAGATAAGGTAGAAAAATCAATTGTTGTTGATTTTTTCACCAAACAGGAATTATTTTTTGTCAAAATTTACATTTGTCCCACTAACACTCAACACTCACTTTCAACACAACGTGCTTTGGCAAATTTGGATGATTCTCTTCTTGTTCTGCATTGAAATGAAGCTCCACTTTACGAATCATTGACATGTACCCCAACTCGGAGTTATCCAGAATTCCACTCTGTAGAATCAAGTATTTGATCTACATACTAATATAATCACTTACCGTTCCAATAGTCGGTTTCACTCCAATTTTCTTCTCGACGACATCAGCGAGCCATTCCTTAGTCAGTGGTACGTTTTCAATAATCAAGTCGGACATTGTTTCTAAAAATTTCAAAGGAAAGTTAAAAACCTTAAAATCTCGGGGAACCAGCTCAAAAGTACAAATATAAAATGTTAACAAACAGTCGATAATAACCAACACAACTAAAATGATAGAGTGTCTACTTATAACGTACATTTTATACAACACGACAGCGTCAGGTATTGGCCGGTAAGTTGATAAGATACGGCGAGCCAAACTGTGCTCGTGACCTGAACAATTGTAGTATGTGCTCTTCGGGAAAATGAGTATTGGGACGGAGGAATAATGTGGTTTTTGTACGGAATGTGCGGTACGAAACATGTATAGAGATATGATTTTCTCATGCCGGAAAGGAAAAGGGACAATAGACGTATAGAAATTGGAATACATGGCACACGCAATGCTGCTTTGCAGGAAGTGATTCAATTTTTCAGCAAAATTTGTTTTGTCTAAACTTTCAGAACATTTATCATCTTAAAACGTACCCACATTCATCAAAATTTTGGTTTTTGACATTTTCAGTCATGTTATTTTTTGTTGTGTTTTATCTTCTGCAGTTGTTTGGTGTAAGAACTGACCAAATGAAAATGATTTTTATATTCGTTTATTTTGTTTCTCATTTTATGTTCAACGCAATAGTTTCCTGTTCATTAGTTTCCTTTTTAGTTTTAGTTGTTTAGTTTTAGTTTTTTGTTGTTGTTTAGTTTTTTTAGTTTCCTGTTCATTTGTGACTTCTGACGGGAACTAAAATCTGGAAACATTTTATCAAAAGTTTAACTAAATACGTATTGAAAAAATTCTAGCTTAATTCTTTTCGTTGGTTTATGACTTGTGAGAAAGACAGTTTTTGTTCCCTGTGAAGCGCTGGCCACATGTAATTTCTTGATAAAACACAGTGTGTCAATCGTTTTGACAAGCTCAGTTTCCCACGTGAACCATGAGAGTTCAACGTCAGCAACGTTTGTGTTCTGACATCAAAGGAGGGGTGATCAGGAATACCATGTTTCTGAGATGATGGTTGTTCATATTTGTAAATTTTTATAAATATAACAGAGAACACACTCACAGTGCTAACAGTACTGCAAACCAGAACTATTCCAATCTGAAACAATGATAACACGTTTTATTGATAGCAGGAGTTCTATTGATTGAACTTTACGGATCATACTAGAGATGAGCCTGTCGAAAAATGAAATTTACACCATTTCAGATTATAACCAGACAAAAAAATCATAGTGATTTTCTACCCTTCATCTTAGAAATCACCAAGAGGGCGACTACAAAAAAGTAGTCCTCTAAAATATTTCCACTCTCATCAAGCCCTGATGTAAATTGCGCAGTGTCAAGGAAAATATATGTTGATTGTTTTATTTTTGAACAGTCCTGATTAGATAATTCATTTATTTATCTTGGCTTACTCGTTTCAATGCTTGTCAACAAAACAAGTTTTATCAAGGAACGGTTATTGGGGTAATAATATGTTTTCACGGTAATAATTAGTTTTCAAACCTCCTCGTATTGAGTATATTTATGTTTTATGTTTTCATGCCCATTGAAATTGGATGCGACATTTCAGATGTCCCGTTACTATGCACATCAACTCATCGTTCTATTATTCTGCGTTTTTTTTTTCACTAAAAAACCAATCCCTATCAAAAATGTTGCCTGTTGTGGTCATCTATAAATTTGGTTCCCCTCTCCGACAATTAAACTGGGGAAAAACAAGCAATTACAAACAAATTAACACTTTTAACCAGTTTTTGTTTATACAAAAATAGTGTAACCTCACTTAAGACTACACGTTAGATATTATCCGTTTATTTCGTATTCTGATTTTACTCAAATTGAGGGTTTACGAGTTCACTCGGAACTGGCTAGACATGTTTATGAGTGTATAGGAACTGTTAACTGTAGTCGCTTGTGTGTAGTCTGATCAAGAGGTCAGTCCGACTGATTAGGAGATTAGATATGTGATATTGACCCCTATACAACTTGAGAAGAAAAGAGACAACAATTGTTGCAAATACAACTACCAAAGAATATATAAGGTGGCTCTTATAACATATTTTCCAATTTGTTTCGAGTATTTAACTTTTGATTAACTTAATTTTTTATTTTAGGGTCTCAGCAAGTAAAACCAAGGAAATGGATATTGTGTCTTGTATATTGCTGTGTCTCATACTGTTAATTGTCGGGTTGGTTTTTTTTACTGGTTTTACTTTTTCATAAACCTGGGTTTCAGATACTTTGGCATACACCAGACCTATTGGTGGAGAAATGGAATTAAAGGACCACGTGGTCTACCGTTCATTGGAAGTTTCTATGAGGTAGCGGATGTTAACCATCCCCGCGGGTTCGTTCTTCACGAATGGACAAAAGTAAGATTCAAAAGATTATCTTACTTATTTTATGTACATATTTCACTCAGAAATTTCGTGAGGTGTACGGATACTATGAGGGAACTATTCCAGTTCTCGTTGTCAGTAACCTGGGTATGCTACAGGAACTTTTATCAAAAAAGTTCGATAATTTCTACGCCAGGAAACTCACCAACATGATTCATGGAGATATGGAGAGCACAGCAGAAGAACCACTTGTTAATCTTTTTGTTTCTCGTGGTTCACGATGGAAAAGACTGAGAGCTCTAGCGACAGAAGGGTTCACTTCGAAATCTTTGAGGCAGGTAAGGAGAATCAGCTATCAACGAACTTGCAACGGCTGGGTCACAGTACAAAATTTGAAATTTTGAATTTTTGAATTTTTTTTTGTAAAAAAGTCAAGTTTTGGACGATGTTTTCGAATATTGATAACGTCTGAAGCATACATAGGATTTTACCATTTTTGATAAAGATTTCAAATTTTTTCTTAATTTTTGGCTCCGGGCCAACATTTTGCAAATCTGCTATTAACCCATCAAGCTTGAAGTTATTTATTTATATCTTGAAACTGATACTTCTGTTTCTAGATGCACGACACCATGGAGGATAGTGCCATCAATATGGTGGATCTCATGTTGAAACATGAAGATGGAGCAGCATTCAATATTCATGAGTAACTAATTTTTAGATTAGATTTTTTTTAATTCTAATACAAATGAACACCGTTTGTAGGTACTTCCAGGAATTTACTTATGACGTCATCTCGCGGCTGGCTATGGGGCAACCCAATTCTGAACTTTTCAAAAATTCCGGAATAGCTATGACTAAATCGGTATGAATGAAGATTTTTTAATTCAGATAAAAATAAAATAAAACAATACACAATCATAACTTTTCAGGTCTTATTGAGAACCCATCGTGTTTTCCCTTGGTACCTGGCTGTCATGTTTCCGAAATGGCAGTACTGGATCAAAAAAGTGTTTTACAACCATGAAAATATCCGAGGTGGTGATGTTGGAAAACTTTTCATGTACTGTGCAAAAGCAGTGACCACGAGAATGAAGGAGAGGGTGAGTGGTTATGCAATTTTTTTTTTGAAATTTTGGGGTTTTTAGGCTGAAAATTCAAAATTAGGGATCGAGAATGCTGAACAGGATTTTATTGATATGCTTTTGAAAAAGTTAACCGAGAAAATTGAAGATACTGAGTATGGAACGTCTATTGAGAAAAAAGCTACTGTGGAAGATGTTGTTGGCTCTTGTTTTGTCTTCCTACTCGCAGGGTTTGACACCACCGCTAACTCATTGGGATACGCTGCATATCTACTAGCTCAGCATCCTGAAAAAATGAGGAAAGCTCAACAAGAAATCGATAATGTTGTTGGAACTGGGAACGTTTCTTATGACACAATGCCAAAATTAACATACTTGGAAGCTATAGTGAAGGAAACTTTAAGATTGTGTCCAGTTGGGTGGTTGTAAGTGAAAATATAGAAATAAACCAAATCCAGATCATCAAAATATCATTTATAGCGCTTGTTCACGAGAATGTGTCACCCCAACTACCCTTGGAAATGTGAAACTTGACAAGGGAGTCAGAATCGAAGCAGATGTTATGTCGATTCAAAGAAGCAAGAAGATTTGGGGAGATGACGCCGAAAAATTCGTTCCAGAGAGGTAAAATAGTGTTATTTTCCCAAAAACTTTACAATTTTCAGATGGATCGATAGCCCACCACCACCTCAAATGTCTTGGATTCCATTTGGTGCGGGACCACGTCAATGTGTTGGAATGAAGTTAGGAGTAGCTGAAGCGAAAACTGCTCTCGCTCACTTACTCCGCAGATATGACTTGCTAACTGGTCCTCAAACGGAGGTAACATATTTTTGGTTGATTTAAATAAAGTTTTATTTCAGAAAGAGCTGAAAATCATTGGCTGCACCACAACATCACCAGAAGCTGTCACATTGTATTTGAAATTGCGTTAATTGATGTTTTCCAAATTTTCTGCTTTTTTAATGTTGTTTTTTGTCTTATCTATGTACCTGTATCTGATTGAATCCATCTTGCTAAAAAATTGGATCTTATCTAGAAATAAAATATAAATCTAGCAGTTGTTCATTTCAAACAAAAAACTTATAGAATGTGATAAATTAACTAAGAAAAATAAATTTAAAGTTTGGAAAAATGTCCTTTTAAAATTGATAATTGTTCTCAAAAATTAATGAGTGTATGATCTTCGGTCTGTTTTTTGAAACCGAACCCATTATTTAGAAGTACGAAATGCAAAATCGAAAAAAGTTTAGTTCCTCCCAATTCTAAGATCAAACTTAGAAACTGCGAAGTCTTTTGATCGTTATGTACTTTCTGCAAAAACTTTTTTGCACTTTCACTCAAGGAACACCCAATTCCTATCATCACTCTACAATCTCATAAGAACGCCGCCAAGAGCGCGGCAAACCAAAAGAAATTTTGTGAACTTGTACTTTTCAAGTGCAAAATTAAGATAACATGATAATTTTTAAATATTTTTAGTCTGGTTCCATATCTCTCTCTCTTGTTTGTTTCCCAAATTGTGAAGCTTCTAGTGTTTTAATCATACAACTCCTATTTTACACACATCAATCAACTCTCGTAATATAAAAGTGTCAAAATTTAGGACAGCTCGTTCCGGGTTGCTACCATATTATCATTTTGCGTATCAAAGACTAACATCATAATTTGCAATTGACACACGTTGTTCTGCAGCTACCTCATTGTTCTTTTTCTTTTACAATTTTCCTTCCTATCCGTTTTCTAACGTGTAGGGCTGACTACAAACCGACCAGACTACGAAGTAGTGGGCGGTCCCGAGAGATAAGTTAAAAGAGAGATAGGATAGAGGATCGGTCACTTGCTATATAAATACCAACATGGAGACCACACAAGTCACTATTGCATTCTGTTTTGTCATGGGTATTCTCGTTTGTCTTGTGGCTGTTTTTGCTGTTCTTGTTGGGTAAGTCGTTGAAAACAATTTAATTACGCTACAAGGTACATTCGTCCTTTTAGATACTTTAAATGGATCCACACGTATTGGAAGAGAAGAGGTATTGATGGACCGGTGGGGATGCCGTTTCTCGGGTCTTTTTATGATCTATCGGATAAAGAAAAACCAAGAGGATTTCTAATTAACAAGTGGACCAAGGTATTGAGTTGGGTCTATATATATATATACACACATATTACTTTTGTTTCAGCAATTCGGAAAAGTGTTCGGCTACTACGAAGGAGCCAATCCAGTTCTTGTTGTGAGTGATGTCGATATGCTCCAGGAGCTTTTCATCAAGAAGTTTGACTGCTTCTACGCTCGGAAGACTACCAATTTGATCCATGGAAACTTGGAATGCTCCCAAGAAGAACCACGAATCAATTTGTTTTCTGCTCGGGGTGCCAGATGGAAGAGAATGAGAGCCTTGGCATCTCCAGCATTCTCAGTGAAAGCGCTGAAACAGGTATGACCACGTTCTGGTTCACTGAAATGAGGTTTATAACAGATTCACGACACTATGGAAAACAGTGTTCTTTGTATGGTTGATCATTTGGCCAAACACGAGAATGGCTCAGCTTTTAATATCCATGAGTGAGTTCACTTTTAGAATTTTATGTTCTAATTTGTTTCTTAACTCACAGGTTCTACCAGGAATTCACGTATGACGTCATTTCCCGTCTTGCCATGGGGCAACCATACTCCGAGCAGTTCAATAACAAAGGTGTCTCTATTGTGAAAAAGGTTTGTTTTGTTTTGAATTTAAAAAAAAGTATTATAATTATTATTTTAAGATTTTCCTTCGCAATAACCGAGTATTGCCGTGGTTCCTTGCAGTTTTGTTCCCCAGCCTTGAGAACACCACAAAAAATCTGTTCTTTAATCACGAATCAGTTAGAGGAGGCGATGTTGGACAACTTTTAAAATTCTGTGAGGTTGCAGTTCACGACAGGATTAAGGAAAGAGTGAGTTATCAACAAAAGAAATTTCAACTATTATATTAAAATTTGAAGGTTGAAAACAAAAAATTGGGCATTGACAACACCCAGAATGATTTTATCGACATGTTCCTCGATTACTACACTGGAGAAGAAATCGAAAACACACAATATGGAACGACAGTTGAGAAGAAAGTGACTTCTGAAGAAGTCATTGGATCGTGCTTCGTATTCCTGCTCGCTGGATTTGACACCACTGCCAATGCACTAGCATATGCATCGTATCTACTTGCCAAACACCCTGAAAAGATGAGAAAGGCTCAAGAAGAAATTGACATTGTCTGCACATCGGAGAACATTTCATACGATGAGGTCACCAAGTTGAAGTACCTGGACGCAGTTGTAAAAGAAGCTTTGAGATTGTACCCAGTCGCTTGGTTGTAAGTGTTTAATTATTACTTTTATTTTACTATATTATTAATTTTTTACAGTGCTTGCTCACGAGAATGCGTTGAAACCACCACACTTGGAGACTATTTAATTGAAAAGGGAGTCAAAGTTGAAGCAGATGTCACAGCACTGCATCGTTCGAAGGAAATTTGGGGAGAGGATGCAGATAGCTTCATTCCAGAAAGGTCAGTGCATTAAAAATTATAACCTCTCTACCATATGTTCCTATAATTCAGATGGTTTTCACCAACACCACGGCACAACATGTCTTGGATACCATTTGGTGCCGGACCCCGTCAATGTGTTGGGATGCGATTGGGTCTCGTTGAAGCAAAAACTGCACTTGCACATGTCCTCAGAAAATGGTCGATCGTTGCGGGACCAGAGACGGAAGAACAACTTCATGTTCAGGGATGCACAACTACATCGCCAGAAAAGGTTACTGTATATTTGGAAACTCGGTTTTAATGTTTTATTTCCCGTTTTCTGGTACTAAGTCAGCTTCTATGTACATAATTTCAACATTTGAATTGCAATCACTGCAAACAACAATCACATTTTGAATTGTCTTATTTGTTTGTTAAATAATATAAAAAGGAATGAATGACAATCAAATACATGTTATCTAGGAATTGCATTGGTTTTTGGACTGCTTGATAACTTGCAAGTGCACATGATCAAACATCTCATGCAAAATTATCAAACTATAACCATGATTGGTTTTTATTTGGCTCTCACAATTGGCAAATGCTCTAAACACTGATTTGGGAACATAATTAACATATGACACTTCTGTACAGATGTACTGTTGTAGATTTAGCTCAAAATAATACGGCTAATTTACACCTCAAAAAAAAGTAGTCTGCAAGCTTTTTCAATTTCAATAAGACCTCAGACTATGTATTGTTCGTACGAATACCAAATTGCAAAAAGAAAAAACCCAGCTGTGCCTGAGACAAATGTGCATCTGTAATTAAAAACTTGCTAGTAATTTCTTTTTCGAATATTAAATTTTGGATTCAGCAAATTAAAATACCCCACGGGGTTGCCGATCCGTTACAGTGAACTCGTAAGATTTTGTTCAAGTTGTCCTACTTGTTCAGAACTTCAGATTTTTGTAGTGTTGAAGCGTTTTTAAATGAAATGGATAATTTTTGAACCAATGCTATCCAGCAACACAACACTGCAGATCACAAGCCGAACTACCAAAGCGTTACTGTGCTAATGAGTTCAAAATAAATGTTTGTTATAACTAACTTAATATAACGGTAACTTTTTCAAAGATTCATGTAGTATAGTTAATCATCATGCACTTTTAAAAGAACTCCTCAAACTGTTTCTGGTCATAAACCGTTTCGCCTGCAAAAGTACAAAGTGAAGTTAGTAAAAGGAAGGTGATAACCGTATAAAAGTGATCGAGTGTTGCATCTAATAAACATTTGGCAACATTATGAGTATGTTTGTTGGTTTTGCTATTTCCATTTTTTTATTGGTAACCGGGTAAGGTTCGAAGCATTTCGAATATATCAATTTTGTTCATCCATTAGATATTACACATGGATTCATACTTATTGGAAACGTAGGGGGATTTCTGGTCCCCAAGGTTGGCCGTTTCTAGGATCATTCCATGATTTGGCAGATGTGAATAATCCAAGAGTATTTGTGATTCAAGAATGGGCGAAGGTATATGTTTTACTATTTGATAATCTGAACCATATTTTGTTTTAAGAAATTTGGAAAAGTGTTTGGCTTCTATGAAGGTGCAACGCCCGTGTTAGTAGTTGGTGATCCAGATATGCTCCAGGAGCTTTTCATCAAGAAATTCGAGAATTTCAATGCACGAAAAACTACTAATTATATTCACGGAGAGTTAGAAGATCCAAAAGAAGAACCGTTAGTGAATGTATTTTTTGCGTATGGCAACAGATGGAAAAAAATGAGAGCATTGAATAATCCTGCTCTTTCAGTAAAGTTTTTGAGAAAGGTAAGAATAAAAAAGGCAGTGTAAAGGCATGCTGGGCAAAATTTTAGGTTCATGACACTATGGAAAACAGTGTTATCTGTATGCTGGAGATTATGTCACAACATGAGGATGGGAAGCCGTTCAACATTCACGAGTAGTTATTTGTCAACTTACAATTATGACTGTCTCTTAAATTTCAGATATTTTCAAGAACTAACATTCGACGTTATTTGTAGAGTAGCGATGGGAAAAACATTCTCCGATCAATGGAATAACAAAGAAGTCAAGCTGGTGCAAACGGTATAGTCTAAAGTAATGTAGGTTAGTTGATGTTATATTTTACAGATATTTAATAAATCGCATCGTGTTCTTCCTTGGTATTTAGCTGTTCTTTTTCCACAATTTGAAAATACAGTGAAAAATGTATTCATATTACATGAAAATCTTCGTGGTGGTGATTCTTTGAAGCTTTGGATGTACTGTAGAGCCACAGTTGGGGATAAGTATGCAGACTGGGTAGGTGATAGTGTTCTAACAAAAGTTTATAGAAGTTTTGAAGATGGAAAACGTCAAACAAGGAGTAGACACTACGCCAAATGACTTTATCGATATGTTTTTAGACTATTATAAAGAGACTCTTGTCGATTGCGACAGAGCTCAGAAAATAGAGATTCTGAACTCAATCACTAGTTCCTGTTTTGCATTCATCATTGCTGGCTATGACACAACTGCAAATACATTGGCTTATGCATGTTACATGCTTATGAAAAACCCAGAAATTGTTAGCAAGGCACAACAAGAAATTGATGAAATTTGTACTTCTGAGAACATTTCTTATGATGATTTAAGCAAAATGAAATATGTGAATGCTATCATCAAAGAGACACTGCGACTTTTTCCAGTTGGTTGGTTGTAAGTTTGATGTGTTCTTTTAGTGACTAATAGACGCTTATTTTATTTTCAGTGGCTGCTCTAGACAATGTGTGACTGCAACAACTCTAGGAGACATTTATATCGATGCAGGTGTCAGAATAGAAGCAGACGTGAGTGCCCTTCATTTGAATAAGGAGATCTGGGGAGATAATGCAGAAGAGTTTGTTCCCGAAAGGTTGGTTCATATGACTCTTGACGAGAAAGTGTTCTTCCAAGCTTTAGATGGTTGGAATCTACACCTCGCCACGTCATGTCTTATATACCATTTGGTGCAGGACCCAGACAATGTGTTGGTATGCGCATGGGTCTGGCTGAAGCCAAACTTACCCTTGCTCATTTGCTCCGGAAATATACTATTTATTCTGGTCCCGAAACCGAAGAGAAGCTGACACTAATTGGTTGTGCAACTGTCTCTCCATTAAAAGTGACAGTTTATATCAAAAATCGAGTTTGATTGTTATAGTTATCTTTATTTATTTGTTTATGAATGAAATTGTTAGTTATGCATGATCTACACAGTAGGCGGATAAAAAATGAAAATTACACGGTTTGGTTTTTCAAAAAATCACAAATTATGACCAATCGTAGCACATGAAATAGTTCTCTGATAGCTCCTGATCATCGATTTCCACTCCTTTTGATGAATTCTCTTTGTACATTCTCACTTTCGGTTTAGCACGGATATTTCCCAATGCGCCACGGTTTTCAAGACGGATTCTGACAACCTGAAAGAAAGAAAAAAGTAATGGGCCATTGAATTTAGGAAATTTAAAAATAGACCGGACTCACACTTTGTTCAGTCCCCGATCTGATAGTGCCCTCAACAAAATGTGGAATCGGCTCTCCTGCATCATTCAAAGTAATCTCGATTCTATCAATAACTCCTTTTCTTATAGAAACACCATTTGGAATTGATTCCACTTTTGCTCCCATGAACCCTTCATCACCATTGTCAATTGTAACAACTTTTTTGGACTTTCCTTCAATCAACTTCTCAGTTCTGAACATTTTGAACATTCTGATTTGCCTCCTGTCTGTTAAAAACTTACATAGCTCCTCCTGCACCTCCTGACAACACAGCCTTGACTTTTGCAGCAATATCATCCCAACCAACATTCAAATAAGTTGTGATCTTCTGCTTGCTAGCTGGTAGCTTAGCCAAACCTTTGGCATCGAGCGCTTGTAAGTGTTCCTCAACTATCTTCTTGTCAGAAACGGATAGTTGTTTGGCTTGCATTTTTGGAACACTAGATGAAGGCATTGGTTTTGATTTCTTCGGTAGTTCATGTTCATCTGAAAATATAGTTATACATGGGATTGAAATTTTATAATACTAAAAACTTACGGATGTGTGCTTCCACGTGTTTATCTGCAAGCATGGCCTTGTGGATGTCTTTAATGGTTTCCAGATTGGCCTTGATTTTTGAATCTGAAATTTAAATTTCAGACTCAACTCATTCAGAATCGTAATTAGCACTTACTTCCAGACTGTCCTTCAGTTTTCTTCATATTCTCGTTAATGGTATTATCAAATTGTTGCTTGTCTTCTGCTGTTTTGAGACCATCTCGATAATCATTAATCTTTTCTTGAGTTGTCTGAAATTAAAAATAGCCGTATCATTTTATAATAGCATGCACTTCTCATTTCCCACGTACCTGTTGAATCAGTCTTTCGGCCGTCTGAAGGTTTACCGCTGCGTTAGTGAAGAACAACAAACTGGTGGAGAATTGGAAGAGCTCCAATGGAGTTGGTCGTTCTCCGTTTGCAACCTACAACCGCAAACATTACGTATATCATATTGACATAAAAGTATAATACCTTTTCGAAAATGTTGTATCCCGAAGCGGTCAATGCAATACCAGACACTGCAAAGTTTGCGAAAATCGCAGCGTTCACTGTGTATTCAATAGCCTGACTGACTTCAATTCCTTGAGTGGCCATCACCGTGAGGTACTGAAATAACCTGACTATTGATTACACAAATTTTTTTTTTAACTAACCGCAGATCCTCCAATAGCTCCAAAAGATGCGAGTGATGCAGCTACAGCTAACCAATCCACAAAGTTCTCACGACTTCGCAGTGGATTCACATTTTCGTTATGAGTTGCTCTGTCCACAATGTGATATCCAGATCTGGCCATTGTGTAGACACCTGTGCCAATTGCAGTATAGAGGAGAGTTGTAGCTGCAACTGGTGCGAGTGGTGTGAAGAGACCAATAACCGAGCCAATGGTGGCAGCGATTCCGATTCCCATGGCGCTCCGGTCACTGATCTGAAAGTCCGAAGCTATTGAAATCAGTTGAACTATTTAGGACACCTACCTTAGCAATTTTACTAGGGAGCTTGCTTCTGCGAGAAATATCATAACGCAAATTGAGAATACCACCCGGTTCCATCTGAAAATTTTATTTGAAAATAGATCTCCTTACAGAAAAAAACGTACCTCATAGAGACCATCATACGGATACAAAATGTTACATTCCGGAAGTTTGTTCTTACTCAAAAAGTCATCCCAATCATCGTAGGCCCTTCCAGTGGATTCCACATACATTGTTCTGGTGTCACTTATACGGAGACAAATTAGTGGAAGCTGAAATTATTGAAAACTTGACAGTAGGTACTAGAATAAACGCATACAATGTTTGAGTGAGATCCATCTGCGAAGAAACTGACGAAAACAAATTTTGTTTCCACAATGTTAGACTCTCCTTCTTTATACTTTTTCTGTCTTCGGTTGATGTCGAATAATTCATCACGAAGTTTTATTATATGTTCTTCTTGCTAAAAGTAACATCGTCATACTTATTTATCGAATGGTTAGCTTACCTCCTTAGTATATCCAAACTCTGGTATAAATTTCGAGTCAAACTTTTTCTTAGTCTTGGTATTGTTATTATTGGCCTCCCGGTTCGCCTCCTGTTCAATATTCTTCATCAGTTCCTCCAGTTGGTCTGGGTTCAAGCTGTTTCTCTCTTCTTGTGGAAGGTTTGTAGGGTATTGGTAAACGGCAAACCCAATTTTACGACCGAGGTTTTTCATTTGGTCCTAAATGAAAATAGGTGAATAGACTGAACAGGGAAGTCTTTGGAGACGCATATTTCAAACTATCTATAAATTAGGTTAGAGGTACTTTCGACCACGGGGACTCCATTTTTGCAGTCAAAACCGGCTAAATGTCTCTGCAAACCGAGTTATGAGTTCTCAAACTTTTCGAAAGGTCAACATTTTTTTACATGGACTTCCAAATCGGCCGCATATACACCTCCTTTTGTCTTTCCGAACGGTTTACTTGTGCTCGTATTTTACAGAAATGAGAAAATCTTTGCGTATACCATTTGCCGATTTAGAACTCCATGTGCAAAAGCTTCACCATTAAAACATTTTGAGGATTCATAACTCGGTTCGTAGAGACATTTAGCAGGTTTTGACCGCATTAATGTTTTTCACGTAGTCGAAAGTACCTAAGACCAAATTTGTTGCAAATTTGAAATCCGCGTCTCCAAAAACTTCCCTAGTAAGCAGAGAAGTTACGTACCTCATCATCCTTACAAATCTGAAACCAATCCAGTCTTGCTAACCCAATACCATAATACTTCTGTGTTACTATTGCTGCACCAATCTGATATTTCTTCTCTAGTTTCGGATTCGCCTGGACTGCCTCAAACAATTCTATCTCATCGGTTCCTTTCTTTTTAATGAAGCATGTCGCACAGATACCGTAGTCAGGGCAGATCTCTGGACACCTGAAAATCACAATGAAATGAGCGCCTCCCTTACTATATAGTATACACATACACGTAGCGTAATCCCGGAAAAACTTTGGAGCCACAACTTGCGCATGGGTTGTCATGTACCGGAAATGCAACTGAACGAAAAACATTTATTATGGTTTCTGGGAACTAGGGAACTCACGTTTTCCAAATGGAGACATGTCTAACCGGTAGGAATGATGCATATGTGGATGTTCTGCTGGAAGGTTTTGAGATTTTTTGGAATGAATACTTTCTTCAACAATTGTGTCGTTATAGCAGGATGCACAGATATGATGGTTGTCGCAGAGGTTGCACGTGAACATTGAACCTGGAATGGTTTAATTTTGTGAAATCAAAAAAATCGGTTCGCCCTACCAAGAATTACCAATCCACAATCTGCACAGTCTTCAAACTGACAATCCGAGTACTCCGGCCATCGGATCGGATTCGTGCCTTCCTGTTTCGGTTCCATTATTTCTTCGGACTGGAAATGGTTAGATTTCGAGGAAGTCAACACGAAGCGCGTTATTAAATCCATATTTTTTGAGTGAGAATGAATGGAAAAAAACCTTGGGAAAAATGAGAAATGTGTTTGGTAACCATGAGAACCTGGGAAAATATGAATGGGAAGAATATTCCAATGAAATATTCCAAAATACCGGAAAACGGAAAGGAATCTAGAAAAAAGTGGGAAAATAGAATAGGCGTGCGAAAAGCGAAAAAAGAGAGCAAACTTCCCAATACTTTTTTTGCTGGATTTTCAGAAAAACAGAGCGGAAAAAATGGTGAGGACGGTAGCTATGGTAAAAAAAAATTTTCAACAAAAAACCTGTTGAAAACAGATAGACCCGCTAAAATTTCATAAAACTAAATTAGTACTTCAGGTAAAAGGGCAAGTCGACCTGTTTGAAAAGTCAAAGAGAAAACACAGTCCTACTTTTCAATTGTGTGCTATGTTATTTGTTTGTCTCCCTTTCTTCTTTTCGTCCAGTTCTCAATTCGCTTCCCGCTGCATCTCCCACCCGATAACATTCTTTTTCTCTCAAAATCTCTTCATTTTAAGCGATATTTTAAGGCGGGTAAATGACAAAAAAGTGAGAAAAGAAGTGCGAGTGATTCCGATTTCACAACAACTTTTCAATTTTCTACACTTTTCTGTTCGGGAAAAAACCATTCAGAAAAGAAGTGACTCACCTGCATATTGGATTACGAAAGTAGTGAATAACTACCAGAAACTTTTATTTCTGAATAGGAAATTCCAATAAAAAATCACAGGATCTAGTTTTTCTAGTTATTTATGTTGGTTTCAACAGAACTGTAAACACCGATCACGAATGACGTCAATGACCTGTTGATATTGAAATGTATATATTTTTCTATCTGTCCACTAATCGGGATTCTGAAACAAAACATCACAGGTTATCAATACAAATACAGCAATTACACATAATAAGACATTGAAAAAGATACGTTAGGAACTTCTGCACTTTCACAAATCTGGCTTTTCATTTGTTTTCTCAGAAATTTTCAATTTAGAAAAGGAAATTGAAAGTGAAAACAAATTTCGACTAGAATAAGGGTTACTCTGTTTTTCAGTTTTCAAATATTTGCTCCTTTTTCCGAATTGCTGCTCATCAAAAATTTTGAATAGGAAAAAAAAAGTAACAAATGAAAACAAAACCTGGCAAGGTGTACATCACTTTTGCTCTTCCCGAATAGTGCCTAAAAACTTCTGGAATGTGTTTCTTGGGAGTGTAAGTTGTAAACATGTTTATTTTTTGTCATCTTTGAAGCTTCTAAGCATAACACTGAACTTCTTAAGAAATAAGCGCACTTGTGAGCATAGACGTTTATAGTTTAATATTTTTAAAGCTTTAATTGTTTCAGATTTGAGAATTTCATTATCCAGATTACTGTAGCTTACTTCCAGTTTTTCGATTTGTCGGTGTTGGTATTCATTTTCTCCTTACCTAGAAATCCAAATTCTTCAGTTCTTATTTTTAATTTTCGAAATAATTATTCCTGACACATCTACCAGTGTTTTTGAAAGAAATCTTATCTGTACACAGTCTAACAATACACACTCCAATGACCAACCGTTCTCCTACAGGTGATGGTCTTCTCATTACTGTCTGACTGCTCTCCTACTATCTCGCTCTTCTCCGCGGTACTCTTTCCAACCGTTTGTTGGCAAATTGCCAAAAAACCAAACGCGACGGCCCAGCTCGTTCGCTATGATATACAATGAGGCCTCACGAGACGCAGAAGACTAGACACTGCCTTAGAGAGCGCACCAACCCAAGGAGGGTGTCACATACACAACCTCCACATTGACGAGGACGACGGAGAGATGGCATTGGAGATAGAAGAGACGGAAAAGAAGCGAGGCCGCACTATACACTCACTGATTTTCGCGAAGAAGAGCGGAGTAGAAATGAGGAGAGAGGACAATGAAGAGATAGACGAGGTGGAAAAGATTTTTCCGTGGGTTAGAGAAAAGAGATGGAAATGAAGAGGTTTTATGATGTACGCCGGAGAGAACGCTGAAGGAGAATTGATATCTTGTGAGAAATAGTAGTGATCTGAAATCTGAAATCTGAAATCTGAAATCTGAAATCTGAAATCTGAAATCTGAAATCTGAAATCTGAAATCTGAAATCTGAAATCTGAAAACTTGAAAAAAGCAATGAGTCCTTGATGTCCACATCGAATTTGAAATACATGGTTGACAATCTGAATTTCCATAAAATGGACCATCTGGAGACGGAAGTGATTTCGATTAGAGTTCCAAACGTGTGTTTTTCACTACAAAAAAACAAAAAACATCATTTCTGAACATCAAAATGCACCTGTTTTCAGGTCCCCCTTTTTTCACCACCTGCAGTTTTTCCAATTTGAAAAGAATGTTGTTGATATAATCAACAAATGTTGGTGTGTTATATTGAAACAGAGAAAGCTCAGATGTGTGCAAGTGTACGCAGGAGACGTCTAACTCAAAAAAAATCGATTACGGTAATTGAAAAGGATTCTAGTATAGACGTTCAGAATGAGCATGTCAATTCAGTTTTATACATCTGGACCACATCATAAATCCTAATCAGAAATCGGTCTCAAGTTCATGATATTTGTAAAAACGAATTTTTGATTTTTTTTTCTGAAGTTTTCTATGAATTGAATCATAAGTTTGAATTCGATTGTCTGAATATTATAGTGTGGTTATTTCTAGTTTTTTTAATCTTAAAAAATGCGTTGTGTTTGAAATTGTACTGGAAGTACTGACTTTTAATATGGCTGCATTCTTGTTTAATAGGTAGAATTTTTTCAGTCGATTCTTGGCACAAATTTGAGCTGTTGAAACCAGAATATCATTTCGACTACTTTTTCCAATTTTCCTTTTGTATGACTGTTTTGAGAAACTTTTATCTGTAAGGTGACATACTCTGGATCCTGGATACAAATCATTGTGCACAACACGAAAATGAGTTGAAAATCAGAGATCTCTCATACTTTTCTACTCAAACGTTTTTTATATGAGCTTCATCATATTATTTTTGAGATATTTCTCATAGATTTTTCAGTTGTTATGCGCAGGCGTTCGTTTTACTTCAGCTTAAATTCTTCTAAATTCCTGATATCAGATAATCTAGCCGGAACTTTATCAGCTCCCTAGTACTCTTCCTGTTGAGTTGTCCCTCGTTTCCGGTTCAACCTCTATTTTGAAATCTTTCGATTTTTTCCTAATATAATCACTGGGTTGTCCTCATGGGAAATGAATCATTATAGCCGACATTTATGAAGTTCGAAGAGAAAGAGAAAGATAGACAGAGTGAGTTTGTTACTCGCACGACTCTGTTGTCGAGTGGGTTGCCTAAGAAACTTGCTCCGCCCTCGCTTCATTTCATGTCTTCCGTTTTCTAACTTCTCACTCACGACGCCACGGTGTTTTCAAATTCCTCCTTTTTCTTCCAGTCACAGATCAGAAAGTGCTCCAAGCATGAATCGGAAGTACGCCTCACTGGGGCTCCTACTTCTACTTGCGGCATTCTGGGGATCCTCTACAGGTTAGTTGGATATTCGGATTGTATAGGAACGATTTGACATTTAATCGGAATATTCCATAGTTGCACCATACATTGCATGTTTTCCAGAAAAAAATCTACTTATCATATCTTAGTTTCATTTAAGTGGTTCCAAATTGCTAGAATATGTTTTCCTCAGAGTTAATGTGTCAAAAACCTATTTTCAAAGTTCTCAAACTTTCAAAACTCGATTTTAGCCTTTAGAGATATGACTCTCGGATTCGACTACGATTCAAACGTTTAAGCTTCTTTATCATGCTGAACTTCATTAGTGTCTTTTCATTAGCGCCTTGTCTGAATTTGACGTACATAGTTTCAAATTCCCGCTATCTCATGTTGATTGAACAACCTTCACAAAAGATTTAAATTTTTTGAAAAAGTTTATCGTCTGGTCATTCTGTGATATAATGTCAAATTTTGCCCTTTCCGGTAATCATATTCTTTCTTCTTGTTTCTTATTTTTTAGACTCGAGCTCTTTCTGATTGAAAAGTGATGTGATTCTAGTAATCACGAGAAGAGATGTTGTTTTCAGAGGGAAGACAAAGTATAGTCTGGGATAGTCTAATGACGTCGAACGTCTCTGTAGCCCATAACCGAAAACATTAATACCCTAAAGATTTGATCTAACTTACTTAAGTAAACAAAGTTTTCATACAATGCCTTGAATTTTCTGGAGACCTTATAAATTTCAGACTTGTCAAAAATCGGGCCGGGCCGGGCCGAGATTTTTCTTGACCGGGCCGGGCCGAGCCGAAATTTCTCTTGGCCCGGCCCGGCCCGGTCGGCCCGGATTCAAAAATGGGTACCCATTTTTAACAATTTTTGTGTTGAAATTTTTCGAAAAAAAGAGTAAAAATGCTTAAATTATTATACATATTCACCTTTTGATTCAATTTTAATTGTTTATTCGAAAACTATACTTTTTCAAAAAAGTTCAAAAAAGTTCAAAAAATTTCCAAAAATTTCCAAAAAAAAGTTCAAAAACAAAAAAATTTTTGAAAAAATGTTTTAAAACGGGCCGAGCGGGCCGGGCCGGGCCGAGATTTTTCCTGATTTTGACCCGGCCCGGCCCGTGACAAGTCTGATAAATTTACTTTTTCTTACTTCATTTTTTTGTTGCTGAAAGATTGAAAAAAGGAAACCCACCCCCAGTTGCTCAGGGTGTGGGAAATTATCAACTCAGAAAGCAAGCCACGCTTCTCGCGCCCACGTGGGATATCACATGATGTGATTGAGTCAGAAAATAAAAAAAAAGGAAGGTGTTATATTATGATGGGTGATCTGAAAAATGCAGAGCAATTTCAGCTGGCAAAACCGCGAAGGAATGTGTATTCAACGGAACGTTCGTTGCATTGGAAGACAACTGCACACGAATCACCGGATCCTTGATGTTCACTGGTTCTGATGCCATCAATGTAACGGATACCTCTAAATTTTTTTCAACTGAAAGACTTTTTAGACCCTCTACTCCAAACTTGCCTACGTTGAAGAAATCAACGGTTGTGTCCAGGTCTCCGGAACATCTTACACTCGTCTCGATTTCTTCGCTCGCCTCCGAACCGTTGTTTGTACTAACTCAAGTATATCCATCCTGATTTATTATACATATGTAGATTAAAAAGTTTATTTCAGGTCTCTCGGTAGATTTTATGGTTGCCAACAACTCAGCTCTTGAGCGCCTTGCCATGCCGGTTCTCAGGTACAACAAGTGTTATTTACTACTTGAAAAAATGGGGAGTTCAGAGTAAGCCGTCTGGGACTCACGTTCAACCCGAAATTATGCATCACGTCTGAGGAAGGGGCAAGGTACACAAATGTGCAGAGGGGAGCGGCGGATAATTTCGCAATTTGCCAAGGGAGAGCAGGTAAAAAAAAAACTTTGCGCCTCTACACCTAATGAATTCTGTTTAGGAGTCTTGAAAGAGTGCAACTCAACTCAAAATGGAATGAACGCTGGACTCCCGGACGGATGTGAACTTATTGTTGGAAATTTGTACGTGGAGGGTACCAACAACCAGAATATCACCGACAAACTTCAATATGTCAAAGAAGTCTACGGAAGAGTTTACATTCGATCCACCAATTTGAACACTTTGGCGATTCCACTTCTGGAAAAAGTCTACGCATCGGAACCAATCGCATCAGCTAGTAAGTTTCAATTATCGTGTGTGGAGTTATTTAATTTGATTTGAAAACTTTTCAGCTCTCGAACCAACCATCCTTGTTGCAAGCAACACCAACTTCACAAAACTTCAAGTCCCCAAAATCAACTTCATGGCGAAAAACGAGCTGGCGTTCATGACTTCCGATATGTCGTATGTCATGGATCAAGATCTATGCAATCAGTTGTCCCCCTACGGAAATGTGATGTCAAATGGAACAGTCTGTGGTAGGTCATGTCGCCCTTAATCAGATGAATATCGCTTTCTGTTTTGCAGTTGCGAAACACACATCAGACCCGAAGCTGTGGTCGTCAATTATTGCCTCGCTTGCCATCTACCTCTCGGTCGTCGTTTCGTAAAGAAGAAAAACAAAATCATATTAAATGATTACGATAATAATGATATAAAGATTCATCTTACCCAAAACACACATTTCTTTCAATATTATGTTTTTTAAAAGGAAGTAGATTTTGAAATCTTTAAAAATTTACAGAATGGTTTGTTCCAAACTTGTCACGGGCCGGGGCAAAATGGGAATTTTACCTGCCCGGCCCAACAAGGAAATTCAAAGTTAAAAAAAATATTTTTTTTGAAATTTTTTCCAAAAATGTCAATTTTTGACTATTCTTCAGAATTTAATCAAAAGCTAGTTATGCATCAAAAATTGGTTTTTTTTTAAATGTTAAATCTTTTTTAAATTTAAAATCAAGCCTGGCCGGGCCGAAATTTGCCGAAATTTGGTTTGTTCGTGCGTCATTGCAAAAAGTAACGCAACAAAAATCGAAATCAATCTTATTAAGCATACGATTCAAAATTTGAAGCCACAACATAAAGGGACCGGTTCACTGATCTACATCTTCCTTGTTCAATTCGAATTCCCCTTCTTTTCTTCATTTTCTCCCACACAAGTCAGTCAATTGGAAATCCAGCTTTCCCCACTTTCCGAAATTTTTATATATTCTTATCTCCTTTCTCCCCCCCCCCCCCCCGTCTCCTTTTGACTTCACTGTTGTTTTTATACACGTCCTTTTCGTGTATAACCCTTTCTTTCATTGTTTTATTTCATTTCGTTCATTTTATTTCAATTTAAAATTGCATTTCCCGAAGTTTTTTTTTTCCCTTATCTTTATTGTCGTACGTTTTCTGCCCTAATTGACCTCTATTCGCTGAAACGGAACACTCATTCAAGCCGACGGTTCTGTTGATTAATAGGAGCTGACTTCAAAAGAAAAAAAGTGAAACTAGCAGGAAGCGACGAAACGATTGAATGGGTGGGGACAATGCAAAAATTTTGGCTTTTTTTGTCACTTTCCCTTCTGGCTTCTAGTTGTCTTACTGAAGTGTGACTATGAATGGAATAACAACATTTTTGTGATTCTAGCTGGAACTGTAACATTTCGTCTATTTTCTATTTTCAGTAGAATTTTCATTGCATGCGGGCTACTCATTTTTAAAGAAAAAAATTCTGACACCCATTTGTCCGGAATAACTCAATTTTATATAACAAGATTCGTAAAAGTCAGTTAAAAAAGATTAGGAACATTGATAAAACTTAATTGGCCGTAATTTTCAATTAATTTACGTTAGTATTCAAATGTGTTTTTGGAAGCCTTACTGGTTCTGATAATATTGCGAACTTTATATTTTTCAAAGTGTTTTTTATAAGGTAACTGGGACGCTGAATATCAATTTAATCCAAATTTTGCAGTTAACTTTCTAGATTAGCTACCTTTGACATTATCGGATAGCTAACTATAATGTTATGAATGTTTGATGATGTTTAATCTCTTTGATATACATTTCCCTTACTTTTCTTCAGACCTCATTGTGATAGAAAACCGAAAAACTACCGCCGATGAAAAAAAAATGTCTGGCAAATCGAACGCGGATATACGATCTTCTAATGTGCCATTGGGCAACCAACGACGCAACGCTTCCTCCTTCGCCAATTTTTTCACCGTCGTCACCACCGTCGTCATCTTGTTTCGACCGCCAAAACTTGTCCTTTGCCAAGTTTCGCTTCACAAGGCTGCAAGCGACGGCGCGCCTATTACCGGATATATTTCACGTTGGCCATTCTATCAAGGACACCTTTAGATGTTGTGGAGAGGAAGAGAGGGGGAAGGTCTTTCAATTTTAGAATGAAAAAGCGATTCTTATCACTTTTTGTAAGGTACGGACGCTTGCGGGGTGTTGCGCCACTCTTAAAAGAGGTACAGGTTGCTAGTCAGGATGTTTCATTGTGTTGCGATGTGTGGACACCTTAATGTTCATAATTATTTGCTTTGTCTGATGCTAAACAAGCTGAAAAGTCTAGTACTACTTACCAAGAACACACTCGAAGACGCTGAAGGTTCCAAGATGGCCACTTCTTCCATTTTCGCTTTTACCTCTTCATTCTCGCTTTGTCTTTCAAAACTTTCACTCCAATCATTTCACTATTACTTTACTTTGATAAATACCAGTTTTCTCTCCCATCTTTTTCTCAATTCCTTTTCTTCATTCTTTCACTACTATCTTAGTCTTTTTTCTTTTCATTTCTCATTACTACATCACACTCTTGCTTTTTGCAGTTCGCCACATGTAACGCATACTCCGTGTTGATTATTTTTTAAAGTTTTTTAAAGATTTATAGTTAAAATTCCAGATAATAAAAATGATGCGGCTGACGACATGTGTACTCCTCGCAGTATATGCTACATTCGGATCCGCGCAAGAGAATGGAGTTGACTTTGACAACCCGGGAGTATGTTTTTCGAAACTTTTCTCTCTAAAATGGTTTAGTTTTATAAAAATTATTCATTTCAGAACTGCGGAACTGAAGCGAGCAACTGGAAGCCGTGTATTGAGCGTAAGGTAGCTGATCAAGTTTTCGGAAGCTGCTGCTCCAGATTCGTGCCACCAGAGTGCCGCGGACTCTGCATCTACGAGACAAATGCCATTGAAGCCAGAGTTGTGGTATGTTTTGGTTTGTAAAGATTTTTTACAGGCATTTTCAGCGATTCAGGCGGCAAGGAAAATGTTGAAAAATGGGATAATTTGTTTAAATCAAAAAGTTTACTGGAAATGTGTTTGGTGAAAGAAAAACTGATATTTTCTTAACAGAGGAATGTGAATTTATGATTTCAAATTGGGATGTTTTTTTTTGAATATCAGTGCACGGTGAAGCCAGGGCTGCCAAGTCACCTGTGCTTTATTGGCAGGAATGGTACATTTTTTGCGTCACGGTGAATATTCGAACTTATATGCATACAATACCGGCTATATGGTTTCAAATGTTCACGGTGACGCAAAAATGTACCATTCATGTCAATAGAGCGGTGTTGCATTGGTAGGTAGCACTGGTCTCATCGTGTCAGTGCTCTGGAAAAATGGAGTTGAAACGCGAAAAACAAATTTCGAACCTGTGTTTTGCAATATGAATCAGTATAGTAGCGAAAATTTTGAAACACTCCCGACAAACTATTTTCATCATTTAAATTTTGTCTCAAACATCTATATTTCCAGCTGATGCACACCATCCAACCATCACGTTGCCGTCTCTACAAGTACTTGCCAGCTATCGTCCACTGCGCCGCTCAAACCCACGACAACAGTGAATGCTGCAGATCCAATGGAGTCGCGGAGCTCGGTGAGCAATGCGTACAAATGTGTCAACCACAAAGCAACCCAAGACGATTCTGGGGAGTCAAGTCACTCCGTAAGGATATGGTTGTCTGTCTTGCCCGTTGGGATCAAATCATGCAGTGTCATCAAGCGGGACTCAGAGCGAGAAAGGTTCCACGTGTCAACGCTTAAATTATTTCATTTTTAATGTTTCGAAAAATCTCAACTGCGAAGTCATTTACTCCCTAATTATTATTATATCATCTGTTACTCATTTCTCCGTTACTTCTACTCATCAAACTTTTTTTTGCTATGGATTCACTTATCAGTCCCATTTCCATTCTCCGTTTTGATCATATCATAAACGTATTCTTTAGTTTTTTTCATCATCTGTGTTGTAGACGTAGATGAAGAAAGAGGGAGTCTGACATTTTTGACTTTATTCAGTCCTTTAGATAACAAGTATAGATAGAACAGAAAAAAAAGCTGGACAACGGGAAATAAGACGGTTTGGTTATAAAAAAAACAAATGAAAAACAACATACAAACCGGGCCAAAACAAGCCGACACAAGCCGGTCAAAATTAATATTATGAGCTGAAAAATATACGAATATGTATATCTCGACAAGTTCTATGCCCGTGACCTACTACGGGCAGGATGGCTAACCGTTACTGTGGGAAAAGTGCCAAAAAATGCGAAAATGACCAAAAAAGCCATTCTAGCCCGGCCTGCGGTACATTAACAAATAACCATCCGGCCCGTAGTAGGTCACGGGCATAGAACTAGTCGAGATCTACATTTTGGTATATTTTTCAGCTCATAATATTCATTTTGACGCGAGTTACGAGCGGGCCCGTGTCGGCCCGTTTCGGCCCGGTTTGCAAGTATGAAAAACAATGTCGCAGAAAGACAAAAAGAAAACGGAACCAGTGAATTACCATACTTATCAAGACCCGAGAAATTAGCGCCTATTCACAATTCAAACTTTTTTTTTTTGAATATCTTTCGCGGAAAAGTAAGAATTTTTACCATCATTCAGAATTGGAAGAAATTCTGAAAACCCATCAAAAATGTTCACATTTTCGAAGAAAATTAGAAAAAAAAGTTAGTTCATTTTTTGAACCCAGGTCTGTGAATATTTTCTAAAGCCCGGGTCTTGATAAGTGGGAATATCACTGAAAGGCCAGGTACCCATACTTCTTTCGTTCCCTGATTCCCTCGTGCCACTTGCTCTCTATTCTAGTGACATTATAATACGTGCGTCGTAGACTGTAGAACTCCCAATTTTTCAATGAAGCCTGGAGACGTTCAATAGTGCGCATTTTGTTGAATGAACGACGTGCGTATGAAAAAAGTGAGCTTGTGTAGCTTTCTTCGTGCGCAGGAACCTCGGGCCCAGATTCTCGATGATTTTTGTAGAATTCGTTTTTCATCGCTTCTTCCTTCTCTATAATTGGTGAATACTTCCACCAGTGTTCATCTGTTGACTCTCCAGGGTAAATAAAAACCAATGCAAAGGTGTAATATGTGCCGGTGGAGAAAAAAAGAGTGGCACATGCTCCGTCGTGACGTCGAAAATCAATACCAACCGTCTCGAATGTTTGCATTGTGCAAGCCTTACAATAGTCGTTTTTGGTTCCCTCCCTATAATTGTTAAATTGAAACGTATGACGCTTAAAAGGAGATATAACTATGTTTTAAGTGTCGGATATTTTTATATGGTTCGACGCAGAATTCATGAAAAAATCGAAAACCATCTTGAAGAGGGATTCAAAAACCGGTTTAAAAGAGTTATCAGCAAAAGAGGGGCAAAAAAAAACCGAGTCTCTTGAAATTCTTGCAGTGTATGTGAAGATTTATTGCGATGAGAATTTTCTCATTTTCTCCACTAATTTTTTCTTTTACGTGCACCACCAGACTTTTTCCCGATAACTGCTTTTAGGCCGATTTTCGAATATACGTTCCAGAGGATTATCGATTGTTCCATGTATTCTAAGTCAAACCATGTAAGAAAATCCTACATTCAGAAAATAGTTCTATCACTCTCTACAAGAAACTCACGTTAGAATACAGCACTTCTCGTCGGAAGAGTAGTGAACCAGTCCTTTGAATAGAGATTTCACATTCCACTCATCCAGATTCTCGATCCAAAGCGACAATCTGTGCAGAGATGTTGAGGATGTACGGAGCCAGGCAACAATCAACTCGTTCATGTTGTCATGAGAAAACTCTCTCAATCCGATTCTTGCTTCGCTGGCTTGGCATTTGAGAATCTCATTTGGTCGCATGGTTTTTCTTGTTATATCGATTTTATCCAAATTTTCAATCTGGAATTAGTTTTAATCATTTAAAAAACCGAAATTTCGAATTATTACCTCATGAGCATTCAGATTTCGGTTGTAGTAAATATCATGAACAATGAGTTCTTCAGCAACAATGAAGTTTCTTAGAAACCAATCGCATTTTGGTCTATTTTTACATTTTTTGATCTTCTCGTCGTTTTTATCTGTGAGATCGCCAATGTGGAGGATTTTACACCCTCTGAGTATATCAATGTTTTCTGTTGTTTGGAAAAACGCGTCATTCGTGTTGAAAAGTCCAGAATCGATTGTTACTGTATGGATTGAACCCGGGCATATAACTCGAAGAGCTTCCACAAATTTCACAGTGTGCAACATAATGTTCTTTGGGGAGAGAATTCCAAACAGTGATTCAGTGTTGGTAGTGCTTGGAGTACCACTAGAGAACGAAGACGACGACCAGCTATTCAGCAGACTGTTTTCCATTATTTTCCATGAATGGTAATTGCTTGTGTTTTCGAATTCCAACTTCACTTCACTAATATCTTTGCAGAGACTAATACTGTATTGTTTTGGCTTTCGTTTTGCTGATCGTTCAGCAATCGGTACATTGTCAAATTTAGATTTTTTAGTCCTGAAAAGAAGTTGAAAAAAAAATCAACGATATGAATGAAAGATAAAGAATTTTCGGATGTATTCGGCAAGAAATGGTATCTAGCCTAAACAATGGTCATTTCCTTGAGGAATGACCCGTTTTTCAAAGAATGGATCTTTCAGGAATTGAGTGGTCCCTTCATCGAAAAATGGTCCTTTTACTAAAAATTATTTATTCAGTGGTCCTTTGCTAGAAAGTTATGTTTGTCATGTATTGGCCTGTTTTATCAATTTTTATAGTGTAATTTCTACAACCGATGGTAGTTTTGAACTTTATTTTGTGTTTGGAAAAGAAACGACCAATGTTCGGTTTACTTCTGTCCAGCGGCCAATCGGGTCGAAACTTGTGTTCAGAAACTGCCAAAAATATATTCTAATACTACGAACGATCTTTCAAATGAATTCGGTTTTACGATTCCCCGGCTTCGGACAAGCTTGACATGTTTTCCTGCTTCAAGTTTTAAAATATTAATCAAAAGAAGATAATACTCCGTTTATGACGTCCCTATCCTATCTTTGATAGTCTCACTTATCGTACAGTGTACACTTACATTTAAAAAATAAATTCAAACGACCCAATCTTTAGTATTAACAAACGCAAAGGCTCTGTATTTCGCCGATCCTACAGCAATCTCTACTGAACCGATTTTCTAAGCACTCTGATTAAAAGATCCGAAATTTTCCCCACTTGATGCCCGTCTTTTTCCGTTTTCAAAAATCTTGAAAATACGTCTTTTGATTTAAAAAAAACTGAATTTCAAGCCAAATTTGAATACAGAAAAGGGTAAGATGGTAGGCAAAACCAGTGAAACATCGGCTGCTCGCATACACCGCCTGTTTTAATCAATTAAAAAAAACAACTGACTCTGTTTTGTTGTGTGCATTTCTTAAATCCTACAGCGCTCCATGCTGAACCGATTTACTTTGAACTTGGACCAGAAAATCAGAAATTTTTGCTTCTTTTTTTAAATTCTCAGAACTACGATTTCTTAGAGAAACAGTGTCAAAAACTGTTGAAATTGACACGGAAAACGGCGGAGCCGGTTGGCAAAGCGTCGTCTCTTCCTTTCTCGCTCCGGCCTGGTCGGCGTTTCCCCGGGGAAGTGTGGTTCACGACGACGCGCCGACGCATCCGATATGACGAGTTAGGCATATCGTTGACTGCGATTAGTTGGTTGGAAACCATGTGACACCGTGAATGACTTTTTTGGTATCATAGGATTAAGCAAGGCTGTTGAAAATCGCGGCCGGCCGTGAAGGGCCGCGGCCGGCCGCGGCTTTTTTCTTAAAAACCTCAAAAAGCCGCGGCCGGCCGCGGCTTTCTAGCATATCAACTGAAAACACGACTAGATATGCTTTTGACTTATTGGTACAAATCTGACAACCAAGGTTTGACCCCACCTAGTGGCAAAACTTTTTTGTTTTTTGTTTTTGACTTTTTGGTACCAATCTGACAACCAGGGTTCGACCCCACCTCGTGGCAAAACATTTTTGTTTTTTGTTTTTGACTTTTTGGTACCAATCTGACAACCAGGGTTCGATCCCCACCCGTGCCAAAACTTTTTTGTTTTTTGTTTTTGACTTTTTGGTAACAATCTGATCACCAGGGTTCGACCCCCACCCGTGCCAAAACTTTTTTGTTTTTTGTTTTTGACTTTTTGGTAACAATCTGATCACTAGGGTTCGACCCCTCCGGTGTCAAACCTTTTTTCATCTCATTTCTTGCTTTTTTGTATCATTCTGAAACCATTTCAGATCAAAAAAACATTTTTAGATTACAAGTGTCTCTTTTCAGAACAGTCCTTCTCCGAAAAAGCCACTTTGGTCTTCAGATTTTTACCAAAAACCAAAAATGAAATAAAAAACAGCTTTGACACCAGTGGGGTCGAACCATGAATGTTAGATTGGAACCAAAATGTCAAAAACAAAAAACAAAAAAGTTTTGGCACGAGTGGGGATCGAACCCCGGTTGTTAGATTGGTACCAAAATGTCAAAAACAAAAAACAATAAAGTTTTGGCACGAGTGGGGATCGAACCCCGGTTGTCAGATTGGTACCAGAAAACAAAAAACCAGCAAAACTTTTTTTCGAAAACGACAAAGTTTTGCAACTTTGAAAAAAAAGCCGCGGCCGGCCGCGGCTTTTTCATTTTTTTCTTCTCGCGGCCGGCCGAGGCCGCGGCCCTACCTCGCCCGGCCGCGGCTGGCCGTGCGACAGCCTTGGGATTAAGAAAAATAGAGGATTTGAAACGTGCCGTCTGTTTCAGGACTAATTAGGATCCACTGTAATACCTACTGGGATGGTGTTAAGAAAAAGGTTTAGTGGCAGTTAGGCGATGTTTACCGACTGGTAGTGTAACAAATACAAAGCCTGTGCAAAGAACTACCAAATGGTTGATATTTAGTCAAATTATCATTTGATTTCCCAAAGGACCATTCAGCTCCCAAAAAACCATTCTTCGAGAAAAGGACCATTCTTTTCCAATAAACCCAACATGTCAGGCCAACTAAGGAATTACACACTCACACAACGTCACTCGGTATGAATTTCGCCACATCTGCTAAACGAAGGTCTGATGATGGAGCAACCGTGTTGCGACGCATCGCCTGAAAAAGTTTCATTAAAAACGGAAGATAACGAGAGGAGTAACGGAAGAAAAACGATTTTCGAAATGAAATGGTCAATATCATTCTCGATTGTTACTAGGCAACGTGAGTTAGACATCATCACCGACTAGTACGAGTGTGGCTTTAAATTTCACGTGAGATGTGGGTAGGTGTTATTTCTTCTTTCTCTCTCTTTCTAGAGAGTGTAATTAGTGCGTCTCACTCTGAAATTCCCAAAAGAGGAAGATTGACGCATCATATGTTATTTCGAAACTAGGAAAGAGCGAGCAATTTGGAAGTTTTCTCGGTTAACACATTTCGTCATGAGTGGAGGAAGCTGACTTAGAGAACTGGTCTCTTGATTCAACTATAAAACAACAAAAACAGGTCAGAAGTACTACTTGATCTGCCAAAAACGAGTCGACTACAACCAAACAAGATATTTTTCAGAGATTATCGGGGAAATGGTTGCCGTTTATCTTGCAATTCAGACATATTGATCAGAACTGGGTTAGACAAGCACATGAACGTGTTGACAACATCTTGGAAACCTTCTCAACACTTGAATTAAGGCTAATAAATGTTATCTAAAATGGTAACATGCATGAAAAGTTGAAAAGAAGTCACAAAAAATACAAATCTATTTGGTTTAATATATTAGGCTATTAGTGGAAGTAAATGAAGTAGTCATTAGGAGAAACGGACATTGAAGATTGCTGTCGTCATTTGTAAGGATCTGAAAAGCGCATCTTTTTAGAATGCTTTCCCGAAAATACAATTATTAATCAAATCAGTTAACTTTCAGGTTCAAAAACCCAACATTTTATTTTCAACAGATTTGCGCAGGTTATAATCGTCTATGAATGTCCTAATTCAACTATTGGTATGCAACTAGGCAGGATACAAACCAGGACTGTTAATAATTGTTTATAAAGTGTTTTTATGTAGAATTGTGAGGTTCTTAGTGCAAATGAGCTTTGGTTCAGTCTGAATAGGTGATCATTATTTCTGAGCATGGTGGAACCTGGTGTATAATGGTTTTTTTTCCCATTTTATTTCAAGTTTCATCCATTCTTGTTTTCTGGTTAGGAATTTATCAGTTTCCCTATATTTTCTTTGTCTTTTGTCGTTTTGTTAGGTTAAGCTTGCATTTATACTTTTACTAACTTCCCTAATTTGTGAATGTGTACAGAGCGGTAACTCCTGTACGGGAAATATCAAATTTAGTCTATGACGTTCAGAGCTACAGTACTCCTCTAGTCATTAAATCATTAACTCATTGTACATAATCTAATTTCCAATTAACATCTCAAAGTTCACCACATTAGAAATTCAAATATTACCATTCTCATCTCTTCTTTATTCTTTTGTCATTGATAGCCCTGATGCGACCGATAGCCAAAAGTAGGACGTTGAAGGGGTGCTCATAAAAAGTGTTGTTAGGTCTGTGTGTTCGTCATAAAGCAATTCCTTTTATCTTTCGAAATTTGCGAAAGGTTGAGACTGTGGAGAAAGAGATAATAAGATAATGAGGCTGAAAAAGTGAGTTCGAATTCAAAAAGTGAGGTGGTGGTGTGAACGTTTGAATCAAAAACAAGAGGACTGCTGGGCACATATTACGAGTATCTCGTTTTGAAAGCTTCAGAGCAGAACTACCTGTGTTAGAACCGGTACGAACCAGATTTGCAGTTTAGAACAGTTCTAATGTTTAGCAACCCTCAGAAATCAATTTTTGACACCGTTCTCAGACAGATCGTGAATACTGGCTAGGCTGAAGCAAGAGTCCGTGGATATGACTAGGTTTTTAATACATTCCAGTGCAGATACTGGGTTTGGAACTCCATAATTAGAGTGTCAGACAATACTGCTCGGAAGTCGTGCTGCAACTTTAGGTCGGAAGTTGAGGTGGATTCGGCTTTCGGTCGGATCTAGCTCAGGTTCTGTTCAAAAGTGGACCGATTTCAGACATTTAGCTGTGTCTAGGTCACCATTTGGCCGAAAAATGAAACAGTCTCGGTATGAAGTTGGACTTACATTTAGAGCACTTTTTACCCGCGAGATAAACCAATGGCGGCTTCAGATCGGATCTTGGTCACCTTCTGATCAGAAATTAAGAAAATGTTGGTTTAGCTCGGACATTGGTCGGATTTCGATCACAAGTTTCGCTCTGACTGTCCGCTGGCCTTAAGATGATTGGGCCTTGGTCGGATTTTAAGTGCGTCGCCTGTTTCTCAACTCGTGTTTTTTGTTTTCCAATCATTTTTCAAAGTTTTATTAAAGATTTCGTCCTACTAATGATCGGTTTTTGAATCAATTTTGTCTATTTTTCATCAAATCTCACATTATTATTCATACAGATCACGAAAATATCATGGAACTCAACGAATTTCGATAGTGGAAGTGCTCAAACTCAATGGAAAACTTATTGTAAGTGGATTTTTATCTCATGACCAAAAATCTTTAAGTTATTTCACGTTCTCTCTAAAAAAGTCAGCGATAGTTTTTTCCCGCCTGGAATGTATTGTCAGAAGGGAACATATGAAAGCAAAAAACATAATTAAGTTATGTATTTTACAGAAGTTCACTGACAAAGTATACATCTTTACACAAATTCGAGCGCACCAGGGATACATCGAAAAGTAATTGCACTTAGTTGTTTTTTTTTGTATTTTCGTGTCTAGTGGCATTTCAGACTAGTGTAGGATAGACTAGGACAGAAAATAGCTTCCATCTTCATAATCTATAAGGCGCATAGTTCGGCGGTTCATCCTTCCTCTTAATTTTCATGATTACTTTGAAGTTTCGTTAGAATCCTCAAGTGATACAAGATGTCTGAGAATTTAAAAAAAGTCTGGATTGTTAAAATGTTTTTGTATGATTCAAAATCAGCTAACAATCTTTAATTATGATGTTCCTCTCAAATCAAGCCTGACTAGATTCTGTTTCCTGATATTCGCAACTACACTATTTTAGCTTTCCATACCCTCAGAATGTATCTACATGCCTATTTACAGAAATAACAGTATCGTAAAAACTTCAAAGGAGACTCATGATAAGGATAGTCAGTGACCTTTACTTTATGACTTTAATATATTGCTTCCCACGATTGAATATTTGAATACCGTTTTTTGAAGGCGCCGCTCCATTCCAATCCTATCATCCATTATCACCATATTAAAGCAATAAATTATTGTTTGGTCAGAAACGCAGTTGCCGCTTTTTTGAATCTTTCTGTACTTTCAGTCTTGATTAAAAAAAGAAATTTGTCTGTTAATCTACAAATTGCTTGTAAGATATAATCAGAAGAGCTGACTTGGATGTCTTTCATTCCTTAGTGTTGCAAGACGCATAAAAATCCGACCATGCTTCAAATTCCTTTCTTTTATTTTAATTCTTCTTTTAAAACTTCATTTTATCTCTTGCTATAAGGGTTTACTGTATAGCAAGAAAACAAAGATTTTCTCGTTATGCGTTTGCTGACTTTCACTTATTACTGTGTTCTTTCTTTTGTGGGCTCATGAATATATTCACATACTTTCTTTTTCTAGGCTTCGCCCCATACATAATCGCACCCCTTTCTCCTAATTATCATATCAAAGCAATCACTCTTCTCTCCCAACAGATATCAATAGTGATTGCCATTCCTTTTCCGAATCACGAATCCAGATATTTCTAAATTTTTGATACTTTTGATCTTCGTCGTGCTTTCATGGGATTGATAATGCTCTGGCGCCTGCGCCTTAGTAAAGTAGGTTTTCTGGAAGAATCATATTGAGAAACCGAGTTCTTTTCTTGTGGGGGGGGCTAGTTAGATGCATTTGTAAATTTATTTCGAAAATGATGAGAAAAAGAAGGATGGATTACTTAACCATGTGGTTAGATCAGATGCGAAAAATATAATTCTCATAGGCCATTGCTCCCCAGTAGATTTATTCTTCTTTCCACAATGTTCCAGCAGTTTATTAGGCTTACTGTAAAAACTGGTATATTGATATAATTAAACTCACAAATCATCAATTAACTGGGATCTCAAAAGCCAGCTAATGGTTTCATTACAGTACATAACTGTCAGGGTTGAGCAGAATTTATTCTTTTGCTTTCGGATCGTGTCACATTGCAAAATCCGAATAATGCCGACAGTCTTAAAATACTAATTGATGTGAGCCATGTGTTTTTGTATTTCAGTTTCTTAATATTTGACCAGTACACGGAATTTAAGTGTGACTCTGCTTTTTCTAATGATGCTAATTATTCAAAAATAACTAAAAGTGCATCTTTTTAGTTGAGCTTGTTAGTTTTTTTTTCAATTCTGATCGCGTTGTCTTGTTTGTCACGTCACACCGTGTCACAGAAATGTAAACCTTTGTTTTCGATTCTCATTCATCAATCGTACTCATACCGAGCAAAACTCAATCAGGTTCTCTCAAAATTCAAAAAAAAACCATCTTGGCTCTCCAAGGCAGAATAATTAGACAGGGCCAATACATCTTTTGCTCTTTCGAATGCCCTCCCACGTTTGCTCCGACGAAAATGTGAATGGCTGCAAAAAAACAATAATTCAACTCATAAAGTCAATCTTTCTTTTCTTTTCTCTCTTTTTCCTTTTTTTCTTCATATCCATCCAATTTCCGTTTAGACGAATGCCATTTCGGACTACTGTAGGTTGGAATAGGGTAGAACATAGCTTCCTTCTTCATAATCCATACCCAACAATTTAACGTCAGCACTATAATTCTGTAGTCACATTCCTCCCTTTACTACCTCCTATAATTGTTTCACTCGCATTCCTTCCGATTAGAAGAAATCGAATGGTATTCTCTCTACTACGCAGAAGAATTACGGTAGGTTATTAGAAACTAGAACTGAAATAACTTAAGATTCGGGTGAGACTAGCTAAATCAAGTTTCTGCAAAATGGCGGTCAATTTGTATGTAAACTTATTACGCCTGCGTCTGATAATGACATTGCAATCAATCTAGACGCCTGTCTTTTTTTGGAAAAGGAATTGTTCACATCTTTTCTCCTCCTCTAAACTTCTCCCAACTCATTCATGTAGTTTAGCAATTCTTAGCTTTGTGCAAGATCCAAAGAGAAAAAAAAGCAAAGAAAAAACCTAGATTTGTCTCTTTTTCCCCATTTGCCGTTTGTCTTCTTGTTTTCGTGTATGTGTTCTTGTTCCTTCTTTTCTTCACTCTTTTTTTTCACTGCGTGACGCTTGACTCCCAAGAGCTCAACGCCAACTGTTTCAAAACGTTAACAGAAATCATATGACTTTAGAAATCATGCCGGTCATTGGCCTGTCTTCTCGGATTTCCAGGTTTTCGGAGTGAACATAAAATACCGTAGATGTGAACAGAAACTGGGACAGTACAAGTAAATACTTATTCAAGGGAAACTCAGGCGGCTACCAACAAAAAACTGTTCTTTATGACTAACTCCGACTAGTAAGGGCATTTTTTTGAATGTTCGGGAAAATATTCGAAAAAAAACGAACAAAGAGAATTTTTGACATACTTGTTCGAAACCCCCGGGTACTTGGCACTTTCAAATTTCAAATTTTTTCGATTTATTTACTTTTTTTGACTTTTTAAAGGCGTATTGTGGTCTGTTGTGATGTTTTCATATTTTAATGTATGAGTTTCGGCGAGTTCATTTTCATAGTTCAAGAATTTTTTAATTCGGTCCACAACCCGCTGAGAGCGAGCGCCGAAAAGTTTGGTCATTGAAAGGGTCGCGAAAAAATGGGGGCGGTATTTTCGATTATTTTTGTTGTATTTCTTCAATAATTTCGATAGAAAACGGCAAATATTGATAGAAAAACACTAAAAACTATCGAAAATAACGCCAGAAATAGCAGAATACTGAAAAAACCAACGGAAAGTTTGGCCAGCGAGAATTTTCTAGAAATTTCACTTCTGTAAAGTTGTTTTTTCAGTATTCTGCTATTTCTGGCGTTATTTTCGATAGTTTTTAGTGTTTTTCTATCAATATTTGTCGTTTTCTATCGAAATTATTGAAGAAATACAACAAAAATAATCGAAAATACCGTCAAAATTCACAAAATCAACTTTTTCGAAGTCGAATTTCTAGGCCACGGCCCCCATTTTTTCGCGACCCTTTCAATGACCAAACTTTTCGGCGCTCGCTCTCAGCGGGTTGTGGACCGAATTAAAAAATTATTGAACTATGAAAATGAACTCGCCGAAACTCATACATTAAAATATGAAAACATCACAACAGACCACAATACGCCTTTAAAGTCAAATTTTCGACTATCATTCAGAATTAGAAGAAATTCATTTTCGATTAAAAAGCGAAAAAAATTTGTATCCCAAAATAATCATTTTCATCGATCCTGTAGAACTTTTTGCATTTTCTCACAAACGCTATGGAAAGTGTCATCCGAATAAGTGAATTTCTCCAATATAATAATTATTAGAGTATTAACCTTAATTAACCTTTTTTAATCTGTCAATCGAATAAATCAAAAGAATAAGCGATATATCTTGTCGGTAATTTTGCTAGACGGCCTTGGTCAACATCTGGTCTTTTTCTCTCTGTCTTTCGAGAGTTTTTTGAAAACTTAAGTCCAAGTACAACCTGTTCAAATTTGTCCAGATGATACCGTTTCTCAATATGTTTATGTTTACTTCGAGAAAAATGCAATAATGTCACGCTGCGTATAAAAACTTGTAGATGTCAGATGACTATGAATGCATCTGATGCGAATATCATCTTGCCAAAGGGAACACACAATTTATACGACTGCTCATCATTTTCTGTCTGCGTCTCTTTGCTTTTCTGTACTCTCTCGTTCTATCCCCCCTCCCTGCTTTTCCAATACGAAATGGCACACGCGAAAAGGTTTTTCCACTACTCTCTTTTCCAACTGACCAAATGACATATGCAAATGCCGCCACTATTTTCTATTTTCTTTGACGTTTTCTCAGATTTTTAGTTTTTTTCCCGTACTTTTCTAGCTCTGTTTTGGTGGTAATGTCATTATCTCAGGTTTTCCTTTTCTCACAATTTTTTTCTAACTCTAGTCTTAAGGCCTGGTTAAAAAATGTATGCTTACAAAAAACTTATGAATATCGAATAAGTAGTTATATTCAACGTTCATTGTCAAATCCAGAAGCAGCAAAACTCTCGTATAGCTCGGCAGACATGTTCTCTTGCTATTATTTGCACTAGAGCTCACTATTAGGGATATGTTCAGTCGAAGAGACGGAGACAAATGCCGAGAGTTGTATTAGACCACTTTTCGCGTTATTTTTACTATAGAGATTTATAGTTTTCTTTTTTGAACAGTTTTAATGGGTGTTGAAAAATCTAGTAGTCAAAAATTGTCAAAATTAAAATAAATAGTAAAAATAGTTTAATTAATATATTTTTTTTAATTCAATGGTTTTTCATTCTGCATGAATTGAAGAAGTGGAATTTGCCCTCAAAACACAATTCACAACCTAATCGTCTTTTGTAGTCTCCTCAAAAACTGTTATCTACTGTATTATTACAACCTAATCTACTGTATTATTACAACCTGACCGTTGTGTGCAACACCATTTGGTTGACCCTTAATTTTTATTAGACAGATGAGTCAATGTGTACCAGGGACAGACACATGGGAAAGGACAAAATATTGCAAAATGTTTCTGACTTTCTGCGTCTTGGGCTCTTTTTTTGTTCTTTTACTGCCGTTTTGTGCGCCCCCTCGACCTTTTTGTCCGTACAACTTCTGCACGTTTCTTCTTTGTTTTCTTGAATTCTTTTCTTACGAAATATCGAAAAATGATCTTCGAAGGTTATGTTGTTTCTCTTTCGTCATTAGTTCTCCCAGGCGTCAATGCGACTTTCGTTTTGTTTCGAAAAACTTTTGGTTCCGAAAATAAAAGATGATAGGAAGTCGAATTGACACATGTACCTGATTTACACCGGGTTCACGTCACTACATTACACTTTTTCTCTCTCGTAAGATTGGATTTAGCCACGAAAGTTATTTTTTCGGTTCAGTAAACTTTTTCTGGTTTTCTGAAAAATTGGAAACACCAAGTTTTTGTTCATTCTTACATCTGTATCAATTTTCTGATTCATTTTCTGTTTCCTCTTCACTAGACACCGAATTTTCGAAACCTAAAAGTTCGAAAATTCAAGTACAGAACAAATTCAAAAAACTGGTTATAAACCGATAAAAAACAAATGTTGACTGATGTCAATCCAATCTTACTTATCATTTCGAAAACCAATAGGAAAACTTTTTTTCTCATAATCATTTCAAAAACTGGTTATAAACCAATAAAAAAGAACATTTACCGATTTTAATCCAATATTACTTTCGATGTCAAAAACCGATAGGACGACAGTATTTGAACTGACATACCCAAAAAAGTTTTATTGGAAATTGTTATTTTCCCTGCAAATTTTATCTTTCAAGAGAACCGTCTCTCCACAAAGTTATTGTTGCGGTTCAGTAAACTTTTCAGGTTTTCTGAAAAATTTAGGAAAACTAGAACTTTTAGTTTTTCCTGTAGTATCAATACTATGGTTAATTTTCTGGTTCAAACATTAAAAATTGATTATAAACAGATAAAAACCGAACGTTGACCGATGACAATCCAATTTCGCTTTTAATGCTATTAGGACGATTTCATGTAAACTAATATACTCAAAAAAAATTCCATTGAACATTTCCCTATAAAACGATGAGTCTGTCCCCCAGATTTCACTCATTTTTTGTGCCGGGTTTTGTCATTCAAGATAAACGTCTTGTTTTTCTTAATGTCACGTCACTTCCTCACCTTTCTCCGGTCACATGGAATGTATCTGGTTTCATTGAGTTGCACCAGAATTTGTCGTGTTTTTTCTTCTTGGAAAATGCAAAAGAAAAGTCTCAATTTTTTTCCAATTTAATTTTGATCAAAAGTTTAACACAACACAAGAACTTTTGTGATAAAAAAGTGAGGGTGATAAGAAAAAAGAACACCACTCCCTTACTGTTGACTTTATATCTTTTGTGTCTGTTAAATAAGTTTGAAAGTAAAAAAGGATTATATATATCTACCAGCCTATCTGCCCCGCCTTCGGCGGTTCAGTCGGCTGGCCTCTTATCATTTACGTGGCAACCCTTTCTCAAATGTGCCCGTATGGCCGAGTGGTCTAAAGCGGCGGCGCTGTCCAAAGCACGCCAGTTCGGTTTTGTCCGCTGGCTCAGTTTCTCTTCTCTTTCCAAAACCGCTGCGGACATCGCCTCAGACAAACAGACAACGCCCAATTGTCTTTTATATACAAGAATGATATTCCAGATCTGAAAACATCATAGTTATTTTTTCTTCTAAAAAACACAATAACGTCTAATACTAATCTTTCTGAAGGGGATGAAAAAACGGTGATACATCCATGATACGGCTTCTTTTTTTTTACTGCGGGACATCCCAATTACTTCTCACAGAGAGCTTAAATTCCTAGAAAGAAAGAGAAAACGACGGAAATTCGTGTTTATGTCTCAATTGCATCCGTTTTGAGGTGTACACTTGCTCACATACTTTTTTCTTCTATTTCATTTCCTTCCGGACCTTTTTTACTCCCCTTCATTTTTTTTCTTCTCCTCCAAATAGATTGGTAGTCAAGTTGGAGTTTCTCCACTTTTCGTCTATTTTTTGTACGAGAATGTACGAGTAATGCTAACTAATGTTGGTTTTCTCTCTGTTGGTTTTGTTTCAATGAGTTTTTTGAAAAAAAGTAAATTTACCCACGCTTTTCAAAATCGTTTCGGTTTTTTGTTCCGAGATTTTGTGTTTGTTTTAATTTGAGAAACTCTCTTTTGAACTCAAAACTCTCCTGCGTGTTCTATCATATGTTTGTCTCATTTGTGACGTGGTTTCATTTTTCGCTTCGTTTTTTCTTTCTTTTCCCAAGCAAGCATAGAATTAGAGAGGAAAGAACAAAACCGAATGGCTTGGCGGTGAAGAAAGCAAAAAAATGAAGGGAGGAGAAGACACATGGCTGTGCTGCTAGGAGAAGATGAAGGAGGGGTTGTGGGGGGGGGAGTGGGTGCCAAACTTGTTGTTTTCCGTGACTTTTGAAAAATTCACTCTTGACTTTTACTCATGTAAACTGCACCCAGAGGAGAAAATGCGGTGGCCAAAGTATAAGGTATTTATTGGTGCGGTTGGCACGCGAGGGGAAACCACCAAATGCGGATAAGTAGTTGTGGATCCAAGGATTTTGGCATAATGTTTTGCTATATTTCTTTTTGCCTGCCTGGTTCATAAGGTAGTACTAATATTCAATCAACATGAAAGCACCACATTGATCAGTTTTGCTACGCGCCCATATTTATGAGGTGTTTCCTTGAATAGTAGTTGTTCGAATTTCAGTAAACACAGCTGTCGAATTCGAAGAAATTTTATGAATTTTGTGAATCGTTGTGTTGTGAACGTCTAGTTCTTCTTCTATGGTTTCTATTCTTTATAATACTTATTTCTTTATTGGTGGAAGGAACGTCGTTCTCTTTTTTTCTTCTCTCGCAATTTTTCAACTTTCAAACCTGGCTCACTTTCAGAAGTAACAAGTTTTTTCTTCACCACACGCTACCACCCGTTCATATGGTTGATCCATACTGGATGGCAAACCTTATATGTTAGTTTTTGTTATACACGCGGGCACATCAAAATTAGATAAGATTTTGGGCGGTACCTAGGGAAATAAGTTTTTTGGAAAGTGCTTGTGAAAAGTGATAAATTACGAATTTATAGCGACTCGAACACCACCACGCGTCAAACATGACGACAAGACGTCGTCCAAGTATGAGGACCCGAATGAAGGTCGAGGATGTATCAAGCTGGGTTGAACACAACCAGGTTTGTATCTATTCTAATAAAAGAATAGTTGTAAACTCCTATTTGGAGCATTTACAATAGCACAAGAACAATGTTTGAGATTTTTTTTTCTGAATTTTCGGCCCCCAAATTTTCAAGTTCGTCGAAAAAAAAGTTTCTTCAAAAAACGACTGAAAAATGTTCCCCGTTGCTTAAAACATGCTATGGTTTGATGCTATCCTGCTGAATTCACTTTTTGGACAATTTACGTGACTTCGAAATTTTCCATTTTTAGTACTGAGGTCTCACAAAAACCACAATATTTTTTCACGGAAACGTTCTACAAAATTTGAATACATATTCAAAGCAAGCACGGTCTCAGCTTTTCATTGATACATGATTTGACCCAGATCTTCAAAATAGATCTGGATCATTCCCTAGATAAGCACAAAAGCTCTCACCACAATATTGTTTCCAGCAACCACCGCTCCATGTGCGCTTCGAGGCACCACCAGCTCAAGATGAGGATGATAACAAAACTGGATCAACGGACTCGCTTACTGAGAAGCCGGTGCCGTTAGACGGAGGATACGGATGGGTTGTGGTGCTCTGCAGTTTCATCATGCACGCTATTTGCGACGGTGCTTCTTTTTGCTTCGGAATCGTTTTTGTGATGATCCAGAAGGTAAGTGAGGTGTTCCGTTCGGGGAATCAGTAGGGGGAAGATCCATTCTTTTGGATTACTGTAAGTGAAATTTTTTACATTTCAGTACTTCCAAGCATCCCGTGTCGCTTCCATCCTTGCTGCCTCGCTGTTCCTTTCTCTCCCACTCATAATGTCCCCAATGGCCGGAACTACTAGTGATGTTTTGGGTTGCCGTATGTCCATTATCATCGGTGGTACCATCTGCACCGTCTCATCGGTTATCTCTATCTTCTGCACAAACATCTGGGCTTTCACTTTCTTTTTTGGATTTGGATGCGGGCTTGGTGAGTTAAAATAAAAAATTATCTTAAAAAAATTGAATTCATTCTTTTCCAGGAATGAGCTTCATTTACAATGCTGCGATTGTAATTGTCACCTACTACTTCGAGGAAAAACGTGCAACAGCAACATCAATGGCAGTCGCGGGAACTGGCGGTGGAACATTCGTTTTCCCAATGTTCCTATCATTGGCAGTTTTTCTGTTCCAACGGTTTGCAACCGAACTTCAAGCTGCACTCATCGCCTTTTCAATCGCTTACTTCATCATTGTTCTTATCGGATTAATGATTAGAGACGTTGAATGGGACTCCGACAGCCGAGAATACAAAATGAGAAAGTTTGAGAGGAACGCGAAATTCTTGTCGGAACAGCAGGAGGACAATGCGAACAAGAAGGAACCGGTGCTCCGTCGTTGTAACTCGCTGCCAAATTTGAGAAATTTCAATTGCGATATTGGATCCATTCAGTCCATATGTGAAGTTGCAAATGCTGCAGGAAAAGTGGAGATGCCCGCGCGTTCGAAATCGGTTGCCCTATTTGACAATCAACCACCAATGCCGACTATTCCGGAATACTCCATGCTCAACACCAGACTCGCCAATCTTGAGCATCTTGATCTTGAGGTATGCCTTCATAGATTTTTAACTGTCAAGACTTACCGTACTACCGTAACCGGGGGGTCGAATCTCGAAAACTATAGTATGAGTAGCCGCTGACCTAATATACATTCATATATACAGACCGTATGTCCCTACCTACTGCGACTATGCTCAAGTCTTACTAGTCAAAACGTGTTACAGTTTTACTAAAAACAACAAAAAACTACAAAAAATCAAATATATTCTTACAGTACGCCAATTCGCCCTGCAACACTGTGAGACCTCAACGAAAACGAGTTGTCAGTAAGACATCGATGAGTGTGGACCATATCAACGAATTGGACGATGAGGATTTCAAAGTGAACCTGTTCCAAAGTTCATCCAACAACTCTTCTGGAGATGATGGTGAATCCAGCTCGGATGACTCTGAAATGAGTAACGATGGAGACTCTTCTAGCTCTGAACTCTCCGAACGACAACTCGATGAACCATCCACCCGACTCCTCGACAACGCCGCTAGCACCGTCGCCACTCGTGCCGCCTCGTCCGCTCCAACCTCTGCACGTCTCATCCGGAACTCACTTGCCCCAGGAAACACCAGTATGTCGGGAGGTCGTGTGCTCGCTTCCAACGCGATTCAGCCACGGCATCCCACAAACCTCCTGACTATGGGCAAAATCCCATCTGCTCCGATGTTGGTGACCCGCAAGAAGAGAAAGTCATTTTTCCGAGGACAAAAATCGGTGGTCACCAGAATTAAGGATGTCGAGCTGCCGATTTACAAGGAAATTCTGGAGAACCGCGCGTACAGATAGTGAGTTGACTTGAAAATAATTTGTTAGTCACTTAGCATATACTTTTCAGTTTTCTTGTATCGGTATTCTTTTTATACTTGATCCTCGACGTCCCTTATGTCTGTTTCTACGACTACGCTCTTGAACACTTTCAACTATCTGAAAACATGGCGTCGGCTCTCTACTCGGTGATAGGAATAACCAATTTCTGCTCCACAATGCTCATCGGAAAAACCGCCGATATTGTATCACAAAAGTATGTTCAATTCTTTTACCTTGGATCCATGGTTGGTGTCTCGGCTACCCTGATCGCGGCTACTTTTGTGATGGATGGCACCCAACTCATTATCTGTGCTGGATGTTTTGGACTCTTCGTGACAAGCAACTACGTTCTTCAGTCAGTGCTGATTGTAGACGCCTTCAACAACGACATGAATCTGTTCCAAAATGCGTATTCGTTTGTCAGCACTCTCGAAGGAATTGCATCATTGATTGGACCACCGATTTTTGGTAAGACCATTTATTTTTTAAATATTTTTTAATGAAATGAAGAAACAGGTCACTGACACCTTACTATAAGATATATAAATATGAGATTTCTAATTTAGGTCAGGGGCGCGATTAGAAGTTAGAAGATCTGAGGGTAAAATAATAAGATATAATTAAATGGAAAATATTTGAATTAAAACACCGGGAAAAGAGATTCACGGGTAAGACATGTTCAGGGAGCTGATTCCAACAATTTAATTTACGAATTCCAATAAATTGAAAAAAATTCAAATTCTCTCTTTTTTCAGCCCAAATTCGTGAATTATCCGGAAGCTATACTCTCGTTTTCTTCATCGCTGGAATTGTCTCACTTTTCTCATCAGTCTCCTTCTTCTTCTTCATCAGAGAAACACACAATAGAGACAACAAAGACGAAGATTTGGAGAGAGGAGAGACAAAGTGAGTTTGACCTTTTTTTCAGGATTAATCTATAAACAAGTAGATTATTTTAGTGAATCTGGTGAACCACGTTGCGAGAATGGAGTCGGTGCTCAAGCTGAAGTTGAAACTTTGCTGGACGTGTAAATATACAAACCACTTCATGCTAACATCTTTTTAAATGTTTTCTCTTATTTTTTATGTAATCTATTTTTATGTTTTGATTCCTTATCTCATTTTGGATTGTAATCTTTTATCATTTTTTCTTCTTCTTTCTCTCTTTTTTACTAACAGAAGTTGTATAAGTGAGTCATTCTGACTCAATTCCAAACTTTCTCCTTTTCCCCCCTGCAGCTGATTGTTTCTTCTTTTCTATTTTTCTTACTTGATTAGTTTTAGTTTCTGCTTTCAAATCTCTCCCTTAATCAGTTTTGCTCCCCTCTGGTACGCAATCCGTTGTACACTCTCATCTGAAAAACAAAGAAAGCCTTACCTGTTCAATGGTTACCGGTATTGGTTAGCACTCTGTGAGACTTGACATTCCTCTCCCCCCTTCATACTTGGATAGTTGTAAAACTTTACTAAATTAATATTATTCTTGTTCATAATACTTCTTTTCTAATGTGTACCGTTCCGGTTGATTTCTTATAAGGTTCCAAATAAAGTACGATTGCAATAAATAAAATTATTTTGGTTACAGTATGTAATTCAGAGTGTCAAAATAGGTTTGGGGGTACTTGAGACAGGACTGTTTTTCAATTCGTCCAAAATTTGTTCAGACAGAAAAATTTTAAATTCCAAATGCAGATAACATTTTGGATGTCAAATGCTGCTATCATTATGGTAGGTGGCTATTTAACTTCATGAAATTGTCAAAATTTTTGGTTTGATGTTCTTTTTACCTCAGTCATCTACGTAGTTCTTAAAAAAAAAGTTAGTTACCTGTCATTGATCCCTCTGACCAAAAAAAAACACAGTATGTGCCGTACAAGACTTTTCACTTGGTAATTGGCATCATTTTCTCCACTTTTGTGTTTACTCTATGGCCTCGCCACACATTGACATGTGAATCTATATTTCCAAAGTGCCACCTTCCAAGAGCGTAAGATAATAACATGTGCGAGCGAGTGTGAGCGGTCGGGCGCAAACGTGGTGTCGCCACAAAACTACGTCGTTCCGTTTTTTCAAGCTCTCGCCGTCGAGACGAACTTTCATTTATCGCGCCAGCACACTCAAAGACACTCGGTGCGTATTAACCGACACTACGGAGATGCGATTCTCGATCCGAGAAATGTCTCATAAGCCTAAGGAAGAAAAAGAAAAACCAGAAAACTGTAACACCCGATTTTTTGTGATTTTTGTTTTATACCTGACCAGCTGATAAGATATCATCAAACGCGAGTCACGCTGTACCGGGAAATTCATTTTATTGTATCGAAAAGAAAGAGACAAAAAATAGACTAAGAAAAAATGTGTAACGAACTAACGATTATTGGTATTTTGATATCAATATCGACCTACTCACGCACACAGTCTCGATTGATGTGTTTAGTTATTGTTCACCTTTCTCCTACCCTACGTTTTTTTTCTTTTTTCTCCATGTCTTTTTCATTTTCACTTTTGTCGCTCCTCAACTTCGATCGAAAACCAGGCAAGCATTTTGATTAGAATACAAATACAAACAGCCACATGTCCGTCGTCGTCCCACCTCCCTCGTTTATTCCCCCCATTTTTTTCTATTCGGTTTTCTCTTTTTGTTGTCCTCTTCTCATCATTATGAATAGCCGCTCCATTTAATTGTCATTTTCTTGTCCGATAGCTTCGAGATAGCTTCGAGAAATTGAGCAAACGCAAGTAGTGATGCTTAATGTTCAAACATTTTTGCTCTTTTTATGAGAAGTGGAGACACTTTTACAATTCATGATGAAAGATTACAAAACCTTTTCAAATCACAAAATCCTAACCCGCTAAAAAGGCATACTTGCAAATTTTCGGCCCGCTTTCAAGACAAGTTACCGAATTTTTTTCCAAATTTTGTGAGTTTTAAAGAAAATTTTCAGTGAAAAACTCTAATTTCTTGATGCATAACTTGCTTTTGATTGAATTCTAAAGTATAGTCAAAAATTCGACGTTATCGGGAAATTTTTCATCGCACCATATCGCACAAAAAATTCAAATTTTTGTTCAAAATTTAATTCAAATTTTTAACCGTGCCGTGAAAATTTCCTTATGGCCGGCCCGGCCCGGCCGGTTGCAATTATGAAAAAAGGTGATTAACTATTCTCACTTCTCTTCAACTCTCTAATAAATTTCATTGTCCGATTCAAATCATGCACTTTTTCTTTTCTTTTCCACCCCTCTCTATCTACTTCTTCAACCATCCTGCACCATTACTATTGGTTTTGTCATCAGCACACCTTCCCTCAACGCTAATAAAATTACACCATCATTTTCCCCCAAAAAAAATCACAAAGCCAATTCCATTCCTCCAATTCATTCTTTCTTGCGTATCCTATCCGCTCTACTCTTTTTTCCGTTATTTGTCGGGTTATTCGCTTCCTCTTCAGCGCTCGTTTTGCCCCCGTCGCCGTCACCGTCAGCATCATAGTCTTCTTGTCGTCAAAAAACCACCCCTATATTGCTCTTTTTATGCTGTTCATGTGCAAAATACCTCGACCGAAGAGAGGAGCCGCCAGTGTTTTCTGCTTCTGACTTAAGCTATTCCCGACGAGTCACATGACTTCAGATCAATTTTAGATAGTTTCTATGTATACAGTTCTGTTTGAAAGGAAACGTTAGAAAAACGAGAAAAAAATTGAAGAACAACAGATCAGTTTTGTATACTCTTGGTGCGTGTATCTATTTTTGTATACTTTCACACTGTGGCGGGCCTCAATGGATTGTTTGTTGACCGATCGAGCTTGGTTTTGAAAACGAAAACACTTCGTGTGTTGCAAGGTCAAAGGTATTGTTGCGAAACGTAACCAAAAAAAAGATGACATGTGAGACACACATTAATTAGCGTTATTGATTTGTGTTCTTTGAATGAACAGTCATTTCGATGGTCTCCTATTTCATCTCTTCTCTCTTCTCTCTCATCTCATCACATCTCATTCCATTCCATTCCATCACATTCGTTTCGTTTTCACAGTTTCACTGATCCTTCCTGGTTTCATTTCACTACGGTGCGGTGTCTTATCCGTGTTTTCTCCTAGTTTTCCGTATATACAGTGCGTGCAATAAGGATAGGACCACCCCCCATTTTGGGTGTTCCGAGAAAAGTAAAAATGATATGAAAAATCTGTGACTGCCATTCGATTCAGAATACAAAAAAACCCCAGGAGCCAAATTTTCATGTCTCTAGCACTTTCCGTACTCAAGTACCATCCAGAAGTCGCTTTTGCAGGCGTGCAATAAAGAAAGGACCACCAGCCATTTTCGATGAAGTGGTGCATTTTTTCAATTTTTTTTGGGCACAGTGCTCATATTTTAATTTATTTCGTTGTTTTTTTAAGTGGTACTTGAGTACGGAAAGTGCTAGAGACATGAAAATTTGGCTCCTGGGGTTTTTTTGTATTCTGAATCGAATGGCAGTCACAGATTTTTCATATCATTTTTACTTTTCTCGGAACACCCAAAATGGGGGGTGGTCCTATCCTTATTGCACGCACTGTATCTCACAATTCCATAGAAGTCAATCAATCTAATATCGTTCTATTCTCTTCTTTCTACACAAAACACAATAAAAACATAGTAAGGATAAATAATGCAATTAGATAAATATAAACAAACCTATTGAAGCCGACAAAATAGCCTCCTTTTTAATTTTCTAGCTCTTACCAGCGGGCTCTTCAGTTTCTTTTTTCTTTTTCTTTTTTCCTATCCAAAATGTTGCTCACGTTCTATGACCTCCTTGGAAATATAGAAATAACATATCGATCATCTTTAAGTAATCGTCGGAAGCTTTTGACATTTATAGCTTTTTCTTCTTTTGCTGAATATCAATTTTCTCAAATCTTCTTATCCCGCAACGCAGTAAAGCAATGATTGGCCCATAATTTCATGTCCAAAAAAGAAAATGAAGAAGAAAACATGAGTTTGTCTGTTTTCGTGTATTGCTTCTAGTCGGGGGGACCGATTATCAGAGTTGTTTTTAAGTTGTATGGAAAAATGCAACGAAAAGTGGGCTTCCGATCTTTGAGTTTAGTTTTATGCATTCTTCTTCTTCCTTTTTTTCCCAACTTTCTTTTTCGATAAAAAACTGGGAATAAGATAAGATACATGAAATTTTGAATACTGTCATTCATATTTCGTTTTTGAGGATTTTTGTGATGAACTTGAACAAAGCGACCTCTTTTGTTTGTCGTGTTGACTCCAACTTAACAGAATCCATTTCTGCGTTCATTTTCACTTCACCACATGAATTTTTCAATGCCTTTTTCCTTTCTTTTTCGTTTTTTCTTCTTACTTTCCTTCCTTTTTTTACTCCCCCTCTTTTCCCGTTTCTTTTCTTCGTTTACATTCCGCTTATATTCATCCGTCCTTCTTTTCAAGAAACAACTTTCTTTTTTCTAAACTCCCTCCCATCTACGTACATATTCATTCTCATTTCACATGTTTTTTCGTCGTTTTCTTCCAGTAAAAGAGCCCATACACCATGAATAGCTCACAACGGCGCAGCATAATGTTTGGTGAAAAAGCGGTCATCGAAATGGATATCGACCCTTTTGTATCGAATTTGGACACCCCTGCTGATCTGAAAGTTCCAGCGACCTACACAGGCCCAATGTGAGTATTTGTCTGTTTTTCGGTTTTCAGGAATCAAGAATTAGTTCCTCGATATGTCATTCCTCGTTTTTTAATATATGACATATTGGTCTTTCTGAGAAAAAGAAAGCAATTGGATTTTGTCATTTTGTGCCAACCGGAAGAGAAAGTGACAACAAAATGTAGCGGTTTCGAGGGTTTCAATTTCCGCTACAAAGTGGCGACGCTTTCTTTTTTGGGATTACATACGTTTTCTTAAAGAATTATAAGGTTTTAGAAAAAAAAAACATCCGGATATGACAGATGGAATAATAAAAACGTGGCGTTATGACATTTCAGTTCGAAAAATATAATTACATTTCACTATTTTCAGGCTCTCCACCCAATTAGCAACACCGACCATGAAAAAACGAGACAAAAATAAGAATACTCACAAAGACGATGAGAAGAAAGAAAAGTGAGTTCCAAAATAAAGTTTTTCGTACTAACACTCAGACGGTATCTTATTCAAAAATTCATGAAACATGCTTTCAGCAATTCCTCCGAGCCAGATGAGCCCGCTGCAAAAAAGAAATGTTAGTCCTCCCGATCCACACTGCCCAGTAAAATCTCGCGCAAAATTGTTGTTTTCATAATTTAATCAAGATCTCCAAAAAAAACATTTAATTATGATTCGTGTGCCTCTCTCTCTCCCTTATTCTTGTCTATTTTTCCCATCTTCCCACCAAAAACCTTCTGGTAGTCGTCTCTTTTAATCTGGTAGACTTTTTTTTCGGTTTTTTTTTCCCAAATGTTCAGTTCTAGTTCCAAATTAAAAATGCAGACAAAAAAGCACGTGTCGTCCCTACCTTTCCCGTTCCCCCGATTTCTCAATTTGTTGTCCACATTGACATATAAACTTGCATACTGGTTTTAGTAGATTCTAGTTCTGTGCCCTCATGATTTGTTATCTCTCTGAAAGTGTCAAAATAAAATCGTTTTTCTTACCGATAATCGAGTGATGGTGATTTCAGTGAATGCAGTGATCTCAATTGGTACAAATGAGCCTAAAAGCATTTTGTACAAGAGCCGGTGACAAAATTTAGTAATGCTCAAATGCTCACTTGCAGAATTTATTGGAACATGACTAATTGGCAGCAGTGCATACTTGCAAATTTTCGGTCCGGCTGGCCCGTTAGAAAATTTTCAAGACCCTGCCCGGCTCGGCCCGACTTCAGGAAAAGGTACGTAGGTTTTACCAAACTTTGGAGTTTTCAACGAATTTTACACCAAAAAAATTCTATTCTTGATGCATATCTAACTTCTATGTGAATTCTGATGTACAGTAAACAATTGGACATTCTCGGAAAAATTCAAAACCTTTCAACAGTTCGTTCAAAATTTAATTCAAACAATTTTTGAATTTCAAACCTCGGGCCGACGGGCCGGGCCAAGAAACTCTCAAATTTCGGCTAGGCCCGGCCAGTGACAATTTTGAATTTAATCAAATACTCACTTGCAGATTTTAATGGAGCATGACTGCAAACGAAAATTTGGCAGAAATGTCAGAAAACCGTATCCCAACCAGAAAACCTGCATGACGAGCGTCTTTGTGAACGGAATGAAACTACATTCATATAAATCATGGAAAAATGGGAAGATCACCTGCTCAAGTTTTTTCCTTCCTAATTCACTCAAACCTTCTGCTGCATTTTTTTTCTCTTTCCCGACAGACGATGGCTCCTGTACACAACTTGCGGGGCTTGTTCGGTTTTCTGTTAATCGACTTAAGACAATAATCTTCTGACCATTGCTTACCAAACAACAATCATCACATGCGTCCGTTTGTGTTAACAGGAAGTCTCTCATCATGCAGGTGAGAATATAAAAGCGGCCGGTACAGCTGGCGAGAGCAACACATTCTTGCAACGAACAGTTGAACTGTCTCGGAGATTTTGGACTTTTAAAAACGGTAAGCTCTTCACAGCAAGTTTCAAATTTGAGAGTAATATTAGAGTAATTTTCAGACGAAAATGCTCAAGTTTGGAGTTTCTGCAGCATTGCTTTTAGTATCGATCCACGCATTCCCAGTCACTCAGCTACAACAGGTATGCAGTACTCTCAAGTTTCTTTCTTGTTCAATTTTTCCTTTTCCAGTATCCCCAGACCGCTCAACAATATCCTGCCCAACAGGAGGTCAAACCAGCTCAATCGATTCCCCAACTTACTGCCCACCACGGTTATGTCTATGGTCCACAACAGAATGTGAGTGTTTTTATAACTTTGTGATTTCTACTCTAAAAATGTTAAGAGTCCACAACTGTCACAATATCCGGCTACCCAACCCACCCCAGCAGCAACTCCGACTCCAGACCAAACTTTATCGCAAATGCCGTTAGAAATGAAGCAAACTGCTCAGACACTGTTCAGCGACCCAGATTTCCAAATGTTGGCTAGAAGTCTGCAGACTGGAACGGGAAGTATTGGATACTCTAACCCGGTAAGTTGGATATCAAAAAACCGAAAAAATAATTGATTTATTTCTTTTTCAGCTCTCCGCGCGCGATGTGCCACCATGCTCCTCTGACGGTCGTTCAGTCACGATTGATCATCTCCGAATCTCTCCTGAATCCTTAGTCCAAATTGCTCGTCTTGCTCAAGCATTCGGAACCAACCCAGATTGGAAGAAACTCCGTCTTGCCGATATGAAATCTGCCCTCGGTTCTCAAATGCACCCTACTCACCAATATGCAGCAAGATCTATTGGATTGTAAGACTATTTGTTTTTGTTAATTTATTTTCTTAATTTATTTTTTTCTGTGCATTATGCTTGATTACAATACATTGTTCCAAGTTTTCTGTATCTTTTAAAACTTCTTAATTTTGTCAGAGTGCATGATGTGATTGATAAGAGCAACCTGACTGAAAAATGTGCAGAATTTGCTGATAGCGTTCTCAGAAACATTCGACTTTGTAACGACGGAAATGACCTTTGCCTGATAGTACCGGGTTCAAGAGTATTTGATTTTTATTAGTCAAAAGAATTTGCCAAATTTAAATTTTATCTAGCTGCTCCATTCGAAAAGTTGTCGTTTTTGGTGCATTTTCGCCATTGTCACTAGTCAACCACTTTTGCAGTTTAATGAGTGAATCCAGCAGCAATTCTAGAAAAAGTTCACTTTCCAAGTCATATAAATATTTTCTCACTTCTAGTAGACTTTCTGTATTCGGTCACCACTGTCATCACAATAATTGAGTCGATGGCAACGTAGATAGTAAAACTGCACAACAGCGAACCAGTAGGGATACTCAACTCAAGATCGAAAAATGGAAGGTAGATGATGAAGGATAGAGGAGTGAGTAGGAATATTGTTGGCGCAGCTAGCTAAAAAATCAAATTTTAAATGCAGGGAAACATTTAGGGAATACCTGAATCACCAACACTTTGAATAGTTGCTGATGCAATTGTTTTGCGTTTTTAGACATTGTTTTGATGGTCTGATCCATTTTCGTATACATAGACCACCCACAAAATATCATAACACCATACTGCACACTTGATATTATAGTTTGAATGAAGGTGAGACCCCATGCACTCCACCTGATAGAACCATCTACTGGATGATATGGCATCATGATGAGTGACGGTAGCTCTTCGATATTTCTTTTATATCTGACACTAATTTCTTCTCGAAAGTATTGAATTGAGTCTTCTGCTGGATCTGCGTAGAAAACAAGGCCAGAGATCCAAAGGGAACCAAGTATAGCACTGTACTGAAACCAGAAAATAATTTTCCAGCCTTCGAAGTACTTCATCTTTGTAGTGCTAAAAACAAAATGTTGGGTGACATTATAAATGAAAGAGTTTTACTCAAAAACAGCCCAATAACGATATAAGCTGCACTGCTAACATTGACATAGTAGAGCACAGAATACCAGAATATATGGCTGAAACGTTAGGATTACTCTCTGAAAAGATTTTTAAGAGTGTTTTATCACCTAGAAGTTTTTTCAAAACACTTTTGGCCAGCCCAAATGAATTATCCAGTAGGAAAAACATATATCCCGCATTGTAAGACAGCACATTCTGAAAACAATACATTTCCAGAAATTCATTACTACACATCGCTCTACAGGTACTGTAGCAATTTCCAGCGTCGCAAAGACCATTCCCTGGCATGTGAATACATTCATAAAGTACTTACAGTAGCGAGCATAAGTGAGCACCCCTTCATACTTTTATGTGTAACTCTGCTGAATCGTGTCCGCTTTGCATAAACTTTTTTTTGAAAAAAAGCCAAAGTATTCATCAATAAGAAAATATGTTTTTTGAAAAATTTCAATCACTGATTTTTTCGATAATCGATTTTTCCTAATCTTGATTTGAAAATTCGAAAAAAAACTTTTTATTTTTCTCTTGGAGATATTGAATTTTTTGTTTCAAAATGTTGGAAACAGTCTGAATAAACAAAAAATTGTGTTGAATTAGCTTCTCAACTCCTAAGTATCGTGCTAAAGCTCCAGAAGTCAAAAGTAATGCCCTCGGGGAAACCATCATAACTCATCAAAAAATTCTCCAAATTTTTTGAAACATGTATCAAAATACGTGTCTTGAGTTTTTCTACAAACCAACATTAAAAAGTTACAATTTTAGAAAAAATAATTTTTCAAATTTTTTTCACTCAAAAATTATTTTATTCTCATTTTTTCTCAATTTCCGTAGTTTTTTGGCTATAACACGAACAAGGAATACATACACGTGTTTTGTTATTTGTGATAACGCACTTTGCATACAGTTTTGGAAAGGTATGTACGTTTTATAGCCAAAAAATTACGGAAATTGAGAAAAAATGAGAATAAAATAATTTTTGAGTGAAAAAAATTAGAAAAATTATTTTTTCTAAAATTGTAATTTTTTAATGTTGGTTTGTAGAAAAACTCAAGACACGTATTTTGATACATGTTTCAAAAAATTTGAAGAATTTTTTGATGAGTTATGATGGTTTCCCCGAGGGCACTACTTTTGACTTCTGGAGCTTTAGCACGATACTTACTAGTTGAGAAGCTAATTCAACACAATTTTTTGTTTATTCAGACTGTTTCCAACATTTTGAAACAAAAAATTCAATATCTCCAAGAGAAAAATAAAAAGTTTTTTTTTCGAATTTTCAAATCAAGATTAGGAAAAATCGATTATCGAAAAAATCAGTGATTGGAATTTTTCAAAACACATATTTTCTTATTGCTGAATACTTTGGCTTTTTTTCAAAAAAAAGTTTATGCAAAACGGACACGATTCAGCAGAGTTACACATAAAAGTATGAAGGGGTGCTCACTTATGCTCGCTACTGTATATGTTTTATTCACCCGTTTCACCACAAACGTGTTTAGTAAAATCTGAGTAAGACCAAAAAATATTGAAGCAAAGAATCCCACAACGGCGGTAACGCGAGATACAGTAACCCAGAGAAGATAATCTGAAGACATGTAAAACTGATGAAAAGCACCAACAGATACCAGCTTTTATGCTCATGCTTTTCTTATTTCTCTGTTAATGAAACATGTTCAGTGTATTTTCTAATTTCCTGACTTGGAAAAATAGTAATGTAGAAAAATGTGTGGGTAACATAATTTCCTCTTTATACGTAATAAGAACAGATGGAAAGTTTGAAGGTACTTTCTGTCCAAAAGTGTGTCGGAACAATATTGGTTCCCTGTTCTCCCATTTTCAGTCTTCACTTCTATGACAGTTTTTCCTTTTAAAAAAAATCATATTGTGATCGTTTCTTTTGTGCACTTTCTGAAAACGTTTTATAATTCTTTAATTTTCGCACTATTCAACAAATTGTGGCCAATCGTTCGTCTCGCCATCATTTTCCAATTATGTTTTCAATGAAAAAGAACAGACAGAACTGACATTGCACTTTCTTATTCCAATTAAGTTTTTAGAGAAACACAGTGTAGTTACAGTATCCTATCAAGGCGGAGCCTCGGGCTGCGTGCAGATCTCGGAAAATGAGCGAGAATGATGCAAGCTAACGCGTTCATTACACGCTGTGTGGGTTTTAAGGGTTGAGGAAGAAGAGGAGTATACTCTCTTCATTGACGTGTTTACCACAAAGAACGATGAACCGGGTACTACGGTAACACGTGAATCAGAGGGGCTTTTCTACGTGCCAATTTGATGGAACAGTGCATCATTGGACATTTCTTCGGTGATTCTTCTACTTCTCCGTGGAGAGGGATGACTGCAATCATATCCAATTAGAAATGATGGCGTTCTGCAAATGATCTAAAATTGAAAATATGTAAAGTAACGTCATGTGCGAAACAGTTTTGATATGTTCCTAAAAATAGAATGAGTACTCGATGTCTGTAATTTGGTGATAAGTGTTTAGAACAGAAACAGTGCAAACTTTGTTCCTTGTTTTAATGAAACTTCCTAAAATTAGTTTGACACTTCTAGGTACTGTAGAGCAAATTTGTCGAATTTCGGCCAGGTCCGGCTTCAAGAAATATACCTATTTTTTCACCATTTTTTTGGATTTTTAGACATTTTACATCAAAAAAATCCAACTTCTTGATGCCTAACTCGTTTTTGATTGAATTCATAAGTATAATCAAAAGTTAGACATTTTTGGAAAAAATTCAAAAATTTCAAAATTTCGTAGCATAGGTGTGATTTGTTCCTGCTATGAGTGTAAGAACACATTTTGAGGGCACAAAAATTCTGATTTAAGTCATTTTCAGTCTGCTCCTTCTATTCCAAGTTGCATTGTTCTTTACACCCTTCACTGTACGGTACAAGCTCCATATTTGTATTCTCCTTCAAAAACATTGCCCCCTAGACTACATGCACGTAGCTGCCGCCTACGTTCAGTTTGGGAGGTCGTCATGTACCCTGACCTCCTTTTCCTCTTTGAAGATGGGGGAAATACCCATCAAAATTGCATCAGAAACCCTCATGTGCACACCAGAGAAACAAAGCACACTCAAAATATCTCACATCTCTCAAAAAAAAAAATAGAATGATTTCAAAAGAGTTTTCCGCTGGAAGAAAGAAAAGTGCAAACGCTGCCAAAAAGTCATTCGCACGTGAATCGCATACCCATCGTTTCCGTCACGTGTCCCGATCAACGTGCACTCGCCAATAGTGCCGCTGATTGTATGTTTCCCCCCGCTCTGGGCGAGAAATGAAAAGTGAATGGAAACCAGAGAGGGTGAATCATTGAACAGTTTGGACCGAGGCAACATTGGTGGTCGCAACGTGTTGACAGCGTGGGGTTCATTCGGAACAACTGTAGTTGTACAAATAGTAGCACTCGTATTCCGTATTTCGATATAACTCACATCAGTTATAAATAAAACTTGAGCAAATATGAAATGCATTGAATGAGATGCTTGATAAAAATTTGATCGCAGAAGAAGGTTGTGACTGGAATTTGAACCTGATGAGTGTACTGTTAATATCATCAATATGTATCAAACATGATCTCAATAGGAGCACCGGTTTTCTTTTATGGAAAAATGCAGGTAGACCAACGCCAAACAGAGATTTGTAAAAAATAGTTTCTCGACGGGCGTGAATAAGGCACAAATGTATTAAAATACACATTTACATGTCATGAACAACCCCATAAGGGTACATTGAACCATTTTCCGGGAACGCATTCTTAAATACGTCACAAGAACTATTGTGACTGGTCAATAGATCAAAGCGACCATGATTGTATTGGTCACATCAGTCCGTCCCCCTGTCTAACTGTCATAATGAAGCCGTCAATGATTCTGATGATTTTGATGGTTTCGATGATTTTAATGACTTCGCCACCCTGCATCATAGTACGAATTCGACTTCCCTCAACAAAGAATACACCCATAGTCGATTTCATCATTTTCTTTTCATTTTCTCTGAGGAATCGTAAAGTCTCGGAACTTCCGCACTTCAAGCGGGTCGTATAGTTTTGGAACTTCCGCGCTTAGGATGTCATCAGATGTGAGAAAATGATGAAGTCACTGTTTTTTTTTGGTTTCAAACTTTAGTTTGAAGTGATTACGGTAGTATGAAAACAGGTTGTACTCAATGTACTTCACAAACGTTCAGGAGAGCGAGCTGAACCGCCTCTGTTTACAGGTAATGTTGAAAATCTATCATTCCCTTTCTTTTGAAAATCTATCAGTCCCTTTTCTGCAGATCCCGATTCCCGGTCAATTGGAAAGTATCAAAAAGTGATTAGTGATCTTCCGACAATAGCCGAATAGTGTGAATCATACGACAAACTTCATAGTTCTTTTTATCTTAATGCACTCATTCCATTTTCAGACTTCACACCAAAGCACAACCGTGTTTCACTCTCCCCAACAGTCTTTTTCCAGACTCCGTGAAATAATAAGTGCTCATTCATTTTTGTATGTTCTATGTGTCCGTATAGTTAGTATGCACGCATTCTCCCGATAACCGTACTAAGAGGCTTGGTCTGAAATCAAGTTTCCGTAACAATCACGAGTTTTGCATATGCATGTACATATATTCAAAAAGGGCATTTCCATGACTGTCTTCCATTTTTCATGATATTGCATCAGTCAGACCACGCCGAGGGTTTTCCTTTCTCGATTTCCACACGGGTACTTTGACGTCAGGGTAATACCTCTTTTACATTACTAAAGATAAGAGGGATTCCCCCGAAATGTACCCCACGTCTTTTTGTCTTTTTCCGTGTCTTTCATAGCATCGCATCCGTCCCTGGCATCAGTACTTTGGACTTTACACTCGATGTCGTTTTTTTCTCTCGAGAGAGGAAGTTTATTGTGTGGGGTATGTTTGGGGTCGAAAAGACAGTAGGAGGTAGGAAAAAACGAGGCATTTTTTGCATTGCAAAGCGGGTGAAGGTTGCGATGAATCTGAAATAGAATAGTCATCATCATGTGATCTTTCGCTTGGTGACTACCCAGGTACAGATTTTAATCTAAAAATTGGTGGAAGCAACACATAGTACGGTACAACAACAGAACTTAAACGCGGGAAAGTCTGACTGACACTCTGACGATTCTGCTTTGAAACTAAACATTTACAGTAAGACCCCTATTATAGATACCTGGGTGTGCCCCCGATTTACTTCTCGCCTTGTTGTAAACTTCATAGATCAACACTCGTCGTTTTTCATCCCCCCCCATTTTCTCCACTCATACACTGGTGATCTGCTGATGATTTTTGCGGATGATTTCGTCAGATACTGCAAGCGTGTCAGACACCCGCACTCCCCTCAACTTACACTCGATTCGTTGGCTGATGCAACGTGCCTATATCAACAAATGATCTGTGTGTTGTAGACACTGGCTGAATCATGCCGACAACACGTTTTCGATTTTCTCCTTCTAGTCCAAGTGATCGTAGATACATATTGGTTACTATCATAATTCAATGAGCAACACAAACGCAATAGGGATATTCCGAGAATGTGCTTAATAAACGTGTCAAGAGTAACTGAATCAATGCTAAATCAAATCAAATTGCACAAAAACTTGTAGGAGATGGAAATCACATCAGTGACCAAGGGACAAGAAACAAAGTTCATATCTTCTCAGACATGTTTCAAAGTTTATTTTTTGGTGTGAATTAGTTCAGATTGCATCACAAATTCTGTACTCAGAAAGTGAGAATCGGAGAACCTACAATATCATCATATAGTCGCAATGCTTAAGTCACGTGGTATTAGTAAAAGATAAGGAAAAGAGAATACTGGGACTGATTGATGGAAACAGAACGAAAAAGTTACAGTTGATAAGAAACTGTACTTTGTATAAGTTTTGTACATTGGAAAAAACTTCCAATAATACATAGTTTTAGCGTGAATCATTTTATTTTGAATGCAGAACCAAATGTATATATATATATATATTTATATATTATATTTTGGCTTGCTTCCTGATTCTGATGCACACCTGAAATTTGTTTCATTCACATTTTCTTGTTCCAGTGATTTTGCACTTCCAGCACACTTCCTGCACTTTACGAGAAGCATTTTCCGCCAAGACTACGCTGTAGGTATACCACCCCTTGACTACCGCTACCGCACTAGTACACTTTATAGTCACACTTACTCACGTCGGAAAGAGGACCGATCGCAATTTGTTCTCTGTTCACCCCCGTAAAGTTGTACGAGTCTTTATCTTCTTTTTCGCCACTCTTTTAGGTTTATAATTGAGTGTTTTGTGATTTTCGGATGGGCACGATTGCGGCACGTGAAGTGTTGATGATAGGTCGGTTTTCTAAAGATACTCTATTTCTTCCGGTGCATTCAGTAGGTGCATAGGAGTCAAGGTGCAATATTCTAAGGAAGCAGGGATCAGAGAAACAAGAGTTGTGCTAAATGCCCTTTGGTCACTCACGCCGGAAAAGGGGAAAAGCAAAAAGGATTTGATATCCACCCTCACTTGGGGGGTGAGGATTATCTGAATTACATGATTGACCAGTAGAATTAATTATCAAGATCTTACTTTTTGGAAAAGAAAAAACAAAAGATATTATAAGATTAGTGAGCGTATCAGAATGATCTTAAAGTTTTTTCACACAAAAGATTAATCTAGTAGGAATTATATCTAATCCCTCAACAATGGAAATTTAGGGTTTTTAAAACACTTTTTTTTTAAATTCATGTCCTACCTTAAATTTTGTTCAGGAAAAATTATGAACTGATTCATTTAACTACTATTTAGCATATGTATTTTCATCCGCTAGTCGCTAGATTCCAGCAGATTTTGGAATTATTTGGAAAACTAAAAAATAACAAGAGGATTTTCCTCAAAAATTTCAGATCCGCTTCAAATCCTTGAAAATTTCCATGAAAACACCACATTTATGCTATCATCTTTGAGCAGCTTTTATATTTACACACAGCTTAGCATCATGTCTTATCCACCTCCACTCACCCACACTACGAGGTCTTTAATAGTGATGATTCGGATAACATACTAGATCGAACAAGCTTCAAGCATTTTCTTTTTGGATTATTGGCTCTCGTTTTGGTTTTTAACAGATTATCAAAGGGATTTGTTGAAGCTTAGTGCATGCTTGGTGTATTTCCACTAGCACAATGCATCCACCCTCACTTTGTGCAGAACATGTTTTGGAAATTTGAAAAAAGCTTATTGGTTCGGATTCTGTTCTATCCTCCCACGCTCACAGTACACTTCAATAGACATATACAGATTTCTGACAAGTGAAATCTGATCGTTCTCAGTGTTGAATCGGAATCACCTCTCCTTCCTTCAAAGTACGATCATTTTTTGTTGTATTTGACCGTGGAATTCGCGAAAATCAAAATAAATCTAGAAGGATACTGTATCAGTCGGGAAAAATAGAAAACAATAATTACAGTACTGTCAAAATGATATGATAAACAAAACACGTTGCAGAAATCGCGCCTCTTTGGTTCTGTTTGCGATACGTCGCTAGAAAAACAAGCGTAACTAACTAACTAACAAGTCTGGGGTCATAGTACGCCAAGTTGTTTGTTTGCTAAGTTTTCCCCCATCTCCCCGTGTTCATTCACAACCAGGTGTACGGTACTGTTGACACCACCATACATCATCATTCGGAAGTAACCCTAAAATTTTGAGCTCACTTGTTGCTATCAGAGGTCTTTGTGTGTTGCACACATCACGATGCACGCACACCAAGTCAAGGCGGGAATAGGGAAGTCAAGGAAACAAAGTTTCGGTTTTCCGACACCGACAAGAAAAGAAGAAAAGAACAAAACACGTAAATCGGCATGTGAAGGGGAGAATGACTTGCACCCCTACCCATCCACCCTTAAAATGTGAAATTGAACTCGACATTGTGTGCATTCTTTGAGTGTTTGCCCTTTTTTCACACCCCCGTGTTGCCATATATGATTCCAATCATTTGTTTGCTCAGGATCTTCAGAATCCACGAATCCATCTTCTGAATATTGTTCGTTGTACCCACTCCGGGATCGCTCGCTTCATCTCATTCTTCTCATGTCTGATGCCATCAGTATCAACACCAACCATCCCTCAACAAGTCCTGATTTGATTCACATGATTTGTGCGTTGGTGACAAAGGAAAACACAAAGGGAGGGGAGGAAGGCTATAACTTTCTGCTCCAAAACATGGGCGGAGCTACAGAGCCTTCGTTATATCAGAGAGCGGTGCCGCGGGCATCCAGCACCCACGGTGGCGAGGTGCAAAGAACACACGTTGACCGCGTGTTGGGGGGCGGCGCGTCGACTCCTCCTCTTCGTCAGACAGGACGCCCCTTTTTCCGATCTGTTCTTCCTCTCATTGCAGACCAGACCACATCTGTCGACACCTTCTCGACTAGCTGGTTTGGCTCATGATGTTATCATTTCTGTTTTTGTTTATCTTACCTTTTATATACCTTACGTGGCTATACCTCATTTTCTCAGCCTTCATATGTAGTAAATATCATTAATTTCATTAATTTCAGAAATCGACTTTCATGCTTACAATGTCCGCTGCCGTTGGTGACATGTACTTCCTCAACGCGTCCATGAAAATGGAACAACAGAAACAATACCGTAAACGTCACCACTCGGATTCTTCTGATGTAAGTCGCAGCCAATGTTTATAATCTTCTAAACCCAACTTTTCCAGGATGACGTCTCCAGCCCGAAATCGGCATCGCCATCAATGGACGACGATCGACGTGCCCATCACAACGAGCTTGAGCGTAGAAGACGGGATCATATCAAAGATCATTTCGTGATCCTCAAGGACTCCATTCCACTTCTTGAAGGAGAGAAATCATCCCGTGCCTTGATCTTGAAACGAGCTGTTGAATACATCAGTGTTATGCAATCTCGACTCGATGACAACCAGAGATGCATGGAGGAGCTCCGCCGAAGAAACGAGCTTCTTGAGGAGAAACTTCTGGAACGCGACACTTCTAGATCTCCATCTTCTGGATCATCTCGTCTTCCTTCCCTTGGAGGCACCCAAATTGGAGCCACCCAAATCCAAATGCCACAACTCACCATGCCAGTCGCCGCTCCAATTCAACAGATCCCACAGATTGCTCAGATCCCACAAATCCCACAAACTACAAAGTAAGTTTCATATCTCAGCCTGTTTAATAACATCATTCTCATTTTCTTATTTTCAGTCCGCTCGCCTTATCCACAATGGATCCAGCTCAACTCAACAGCCTGATTGTATCATCTCAGGATGCCATCATCGCTCTCACCCAGAGCTTGATCGGAAAGATCCAAACAACGAGTCCAACGCTCCCGGAATCCGTTTCAGTCTCCCCGCCAGCTGGACTGTACCCACTTGCATTTTCTCCGATGGAGCAGCCAATGGCTGTCAGATTCTGATTCTAAGAATCAATCCCATTTTCCTAATTTCCCACCTCCCAATATACTCCGATCTCCCAACCCGGTCGTTTTGTACCCTCTCTCGGACATTCCTCGCAGTCATTCGGATATTCCGATAATCATGGGTTTTACGTGTACTTTAACAATGCCTGCTTGATCTTATCATAGTATCGTTCATTCTGAAACAGTTCTTCTTTCTGTATACCAATCTTTTTTTTTCTGTTGATAACAAAATGGGAAGCTGATAATAAAAAGTTTTTATTTATATCGAAATGTGTTGTACTGAAGTTTTGAAAGTTATGAAAAAAAAAAATGAACAGCTGTAAAAACTGGTGGCTGACCAATAAGAAGCTTTGTTTTTCTACAGTATACTTTTTACTGGGACACTGAGACAGAGAAGACAAACACTTTCGCGTTTTGCACAATGGTGGACAGCTTTACACAATGGTGGACAGCTTTTTTGTTTCTTAAACTTTCAAAAAGTGAATATTTTGGTAACAATGGTGCAAGGAACTAAGTACTTACAAGCAGGTGAATATTTTAAGATTTTTGTTTTGAAAAGGCACAAAATGCGCATTCCTAACACATCACACATTTCCAGCACTTTTTCTGGGAAATGAAACTTTAACTCAATGTCTGACACACAGATGTTAGCTACAATTTAGTTTTGGATGTAGGGTTCAGTAAGATTGGAATAAGGAAATGGGACACAGGATGGTATAGATGAGATTTACGATTTCTGTAGTAGATAAAACTCGGGAATGTTTTCGGATAGTTATGTACTTGAAAATATTCGAAAAATTTAAATATCAGCAGAAATAGCTATGAATATCAATTTCAGTAAAAATTTCATTGTTTGTTCTTAAAGGTTTCCAGAAAATTAAAGAAAAAAAATGTATTAGCTTACTCACTATAAGACTTTCCAGAAACTGTCAGAACTCAACTAAATCCATGTATTATATTAGATTATCGATTCAACGAACATTGACTATTATTCATGATTTCATCTTTCATCATTTCTGGACCCGAATCAAACAAAGTTTTTTTATTCTGACTATTCGAACATTGTTTGTTCTCTGAAGTCGTTATGTGAAACAATATGTGAGACATTGCATCGCACGTGTCATCAAGTGATTTGATGATATGATTGGTTCAAAATATCAAAGGCGAAAATCGCTTTTTTTCAAAGCATTGGATACAATTTATTAGTTTAAAACACATGCAACCGTACGCCTGAAAGAACGTGAAAAGATCACTAATCATCCAAATAAACCACCGTGATGTAAATCGAAGATCTGGTTGAGTCTGTCCAAGAAATTTTGGGAGTTTTCTAGGGCGATAGTTTAGGAACAAAGGAACATGTCATCTAAATTAAACTTGAGTTTGTGACATTCAGGTTCCTATTTACTAAGAATACAAGAAAAACTTTGATGCGTATTTTATTAATAAATAAGAATAACTGGAATCAATTGAAACAAATAAAAATGCAAAATTTTGAAAAATATTCCCAACAACAAAGATTTAGCAAAATGGAATACGTTTGGTAAAGCCTGAAGAAAAATAAAATTCTGAAAACCGTAGGTTTGATAAAAAGTGTCTGTCAAGGAGTGACAGCACAGGAATGATCATAAAATTTGCCAAGAAACGTATTTCTAGCTTACCAAAAATTAAAATGTTTACACAATGGAATAGAAAACCACCTAAATGAAATAAAGCCAATTATTTTGAAGTTGGGGACCAGAGCCAGTGGGTACCCGTCAACATATCAGGGATCATGTTAAGGAAGACTTGAATAAAAAATGCAAGAAGTACTCCTATAGTGCAGAATGCAGTGTTCGCGAAGGCAACTGTTTCGAAGATACTGATATGGCAGATGAGAGCTGGTAGGAATACTGCCATGGAGCAGATGACACTCTGGAAAATAATTTTTTAACATATTCACTTTTAATAACATAATTTGATTTTCTGATCTTTTCATCATGAAACCTTAAATTTTGCAACCATTAAAAGAATTCTCATAGAATTAAACATCTGCTTTTTAAAGAAAAAGTTGATCATTGCAGATGATAGCAATTGTAAGTTCATCTTGCCATTTCCTGATTTTCACTTCCCGTCTACATATGAATTTGAAAGTTATGTTTAGAAATGATGTTTGTTGCTATACGTGTAGCCGGAAATATATTAGAGAGAAATTTGTAACCAGATGTACTTTAGTCAGAAAATACTAAAATAAAGGGGTCCGTCTGATTTTCACATCCCATTTTGACTATCTTACCGAAATACATGGGAAGAAACACTTGCGTAACATCTCGTTCATTCGTTCTCTCTTTTCAGCACTCGAGTTAATGCGCATCGCCTGAAAATCAAGTTCAGAAGACCGACATACAATAAATCACACGCTTCCAGAACGTGAATCACCTGTTGGTAATAATAGCAAAAGTGAGTCGTGAAGCTTGGTGACAAAGCAGCAGCGACTAAGTAGAAAGCAACATTGAAGGGGTTGATGGAGACTCCGAATAGCCCCACCGCTCCGACAGTGGCTGGAATGAAAAAATTATTCAGTATTGGTTTACGGGTATTTTTTATATAATGCACTTACATGCATACAATAAGCATACAGCAAGGAAATTGAGAATTGCCACCGAAAGGTTTCCGATGATAATGGCACTAACGACGAACATTGCACCAAATGCACAGAGTGGAATTCTGAAATCTTTATTTTAACAAATTTATGTTACAGAAAATAAACTCACATTACAATTACCCATGGGGCTTGTCGAATTATATCAGCAAATCCAATTTCAGTGTCGAAGGGTGTAGTTTTGAATTCAGGATACTTGTTGGTCACAGCTCTGCATTTTTCAAAAAGTCGGCCTTTATCGGCAAGGGATTTTGTTCCTTCAAAGGTAACAATGTGCAACATGCTTGTGATTTCAGGTTCGGTGCTGGAAAATAGAAATAGTAATAATGTATTTGTTGTGTTGCTTACTCATTATGAAATTTAAATTTTACACCATCTCTCCACGATTTGTATATAGCATCTTCGATGAAACTTTTGAATCGAGTCATGTTAAGCGCTGAAATGATCAAACAACTTTTTTTTTCCTTTTTTCTAAAATAAAAACTAACCATCATCATTCGGATGTGCGTTGGTATGTCTGCAGAAGTCATTAATCCAAACCATGTCTGTACTTTGTGGAAGCTTGTGATCAATCGCCTCGATTTCAGCCATCATGCTCTTAAACCTTCCATATTCTTTTGGGTTAGAGAAATTTGGTGGTTTGTTAACAAAAAACATGATTGAGAACCATGTTGGCCAAACTACATCACTCATTAAATGCACTCCATAGTTCTTGGGGGATTCTGGTTTCAGTAGTTGTCTGTAGTCGAGGTTTCCTTCTACCTGTAACGTTTTTTGATTTGTTCAGCTCTGTCTCTACAATTAAATCTTACCGTGATACTTCCAATGTAAACTGGAACAACTAATAATGCCACGACTCCAAGAATAGTGACAAATTTGACATATTTGCATTTGTCGACGTGCTCGCAGTAACAATCTGAAACAGATTGTACAAATCAGACTAGAATTCCAATATTATACTGATATACCTCTCATACTCTCCACTTTTTTCAGTGTAGGCTTCACCACTTGCTTACTGTTAGTTGGCAGTGGAGTAAAGTCTTGTGCTGGACAGATAATCAGCACTGCGGGGGAGAAGAAAAATATCTAAACAATTTTTGATAGTGTTACAGTAGACTGTAATAAGCGCTTACCGCAAAAACAATAGTGAAAGCCATGATAAGACCAATCAAGAATGAAACCGAAGCATAGTTTGCGATTGGATGGACAGAGCAAACGATGAATGCAATTGCAGGACTAGCGGTTACCACTAATGATGGCATGCAGGTAGCAAAGACCTGGAACATAGAAATGGTTACTGGTTACCGTTAAAAAAAACTGTATTATAACGGTACCCTCTCTATGATTAAAATTTACACATATGATTAGCCTGGTGTTTTTTCTTAATTCGGAATAGATGCATTAATAACTTCTAGATTAACGAATAGAGCGTCGAGAATAGTTTTTCCAGATAATTTTTATGAGTTTCTGAAACCTAGAAAATTCTCTGGCAGACAGTTGAGAAGTATAACGGCATGGCGTTATAATACAGTTTTACGGCTTGATTTTTTTCCAAACCTACTTCCAAAAGGTGCTCGTCCCTCGAATCCCTGCGCAGCTCCGAATCGCTAAGCCAGGTGTGCGTGAGCATAATGACAGTGTAATAACCTGCGTGATAAATCGTTGTAAGGGTTCCGAGGGTAGAAAAGGACGGGGGAACTAACCATGAATCAAGGCCAGGAATGGGGTAAAAATTGTGAGTGGAGTAATGGAATAACCAAGGAAGTTGTAGATTGCAAATGATGTCAGGAATGATAGAATTGGTACTATCATTGCAGTAATCCAGAGGAGAACAATTCTAAAAATATAGGGAACCGTATTAAATCAGATTTGCAACGGGCGGGGCCGGGTCGATTTAAAAATATTTCACCGTTTATTCGGTTTTTTGTACAAAAAATCAAATTTTCGACTATGTTTTTACATATCGATAAAACTCAAGGGTGCGTAGGATTTTTGACTAATTTGGTAAAAGTTTCAAAAAAATTCGAAAATGTTTCTGAAAAAATTGTGCACATTTTCTGAGTTCGGGCCGATATTTTGCAAGTCTGTATTGAACTATTATTATACCTGCAGAATGTGAATTGGCTGAAAATGCGACTGAAGAATAACAGGACTCCGAATAGAACAAGAGTTGAAAGAAAAACTCCTGCTCCAAGATATTTGAAACCGTGCTGCATTCCTTGTTGCACAGCTATCTGGAATAATGAATTCACAAAAATTGAGTTCTATATTAATTTAAAGCTCACCGCCATCCCTCTTTCTCCATGAAGCGTAAAAATAACTGAATTATTCAAATTAGCATTATGCTCATCCACAGCGTACTGCACAACTTCTTCATATAATGTCAGATCAGATTTTACTTCTCTAGTCTGATAAAATGCCATGAACACCAGCAACGCTTTCTTGGCACTCAACAAGTCTTCGTCTTTGTTAACTTCTACTTCGTAGAAGTGTTTACCAATGTTTGATTGGTAAGAGAAGATGGAGGTGACTGGGTAAGACAAGCCGAAGAATGACATTCCCTGAAATGAGAATTAGGATTTGTATCTGGAAATGAAAAAAAAAGATAGAAACTTACCACAGTCGTGAAAAGCAGCTCGTTTAGTTCACAGGTAGAACCACATAAATCGTAATAAGTAATATCTCTTCCTAATTCTTCGTCATATCGAATAGTAGCGTTTTTAATAGTTTTGTAGAATCGTTTCATTTCATTATATTCTTTTCCAGTATGCATACTCGCTTCTTTATTTCGTGGCTCGACGAATAATGCTTGATACCATGGGTTTCCCTGAAATTTCTTTTTGTGAAATTCTCGGTTTTTCAAACAAATCACTAACCTCTTTTCCATCGGTGAAGAAATCTCTTTGAGCCCGCATTTCCATTATTGATGGGGCATCGGAAGTGGTGTACCCATTCTCGAATCCAAAGTTTTTCTTTGGCGGGTTCAAAAATATTAAGGTGAAGGAAAGAATCCCGATAAGCAAAGATATGAAAATTGATATCCACGGTCTACTGCCCACCATACCTCCAAGATGTCCTAGTGAGGGCCCCAGTATCATCTGAAAATGATTATTTGACTTTTGACGAAATCAATATTCCGGTGGAGTTTGTACCAAAGCACTCATAATTTTCAATTTGCAGATAAGAGTTAGTGGAAGGTGTCAAGTGTCAAATTTCTAAACAAAATTTTTATTTATGCGAATTAAACTGACGTATAGAATGAAAAACCCCTTATCTTTCTCACTCTCCCGCAAAAAGACTACAGTGGACATCTAACAATTTTCCAGAAGAAAGAAAAGAAGAAACGTATCAGTTTTTCTGTTTATTAGTTGTTTCTGTTTCTGGAGAATTTTTCAGGAAAAGAAGAAAAAAGAAGATAGAAGCACGGGAAGGAAGAAAGTAAAAAAGTAGTAGTAGTTGGTGTCTGTTACGTGGATTTGATATCCTAAATATCGAAAAGATACTCACTCTGCTCATTTTGAATTTTGAAGCAGAAAACGAAATACGGAAAACTCGTTTAGGTAGAAAACAGAAGTGTCGTTGTTCGGAAAAACGGTAACAATAACTTTTGTCAATTTATAACCATCGGAAAAGAGAAGCAATAAATACAACAATATATGGAAACAAGAAACAATAAACGAGCAATCAAAACCAACAGAATAATAAAAACACTAAATTTTGATGGTTGAGCCGTTGTTTCTTTCTAATATACCTATTTCTATCTTCTCATTTCTTTTTTCTTTTTTCTCCCCCTATTGCTATTTGGTGAAGAGAGAATCGGACCATGAGATCAAGAGGAACCGAATGAAAAAAAGCTAGGCAACACAAAGAAATGAGACACCTGGTCGCTGAGGGACCTGACAACTGTTGTGAAATGTGACGGAACATATGATCTACCTGTTTTTTTTTCTGAGTCTTCTTTCTTTCCTTAGATTTTTAGTTCTACTGAGAACAGGAGAACAGGAGGCAAAAAATAAATGAAAGTTCAAATCTGAGATATCCTGTGGAGATTTAGATGGATGAACTGCGATTGGTGCACTAAACTGATTGGTCAACAAAATCAGTGTTTCTAAAACATACGAATTTGCTCATCACGCCAACCAATACGACTCGTTTCCGGTGTGTTGATGTGATTGTTATCAAGTGAACAGGTCGTTTAGTCAAAATAGTCAATTTGGTGAGGAGGAGCAGGGAAAATTAGAAATGAGAACTGATTGGAGGAACAGCAAAATGACCAAACCGATAATAATTTGATAACGAGTCAGTTTGACACTTTCGATCCACTGATTTCGACAGCTCGTGTCATTTTTCACTTTGAATCTAGCAAATTCAATAATTCCTGTCAAACTAAACCAAAAATTTAGGGGTAAAGCGGAAAAATTGTTTCGAATTGACAGAACGAAATAAAATAGTTCGACTTCTCCTCCAAGTACGAAGTTTACTGTCTTCTTCTTCTCCGCTATCTTATCGAGTTGTAGTGTTAACGTTTAAGTGCTTTAATCCTTCTCAAAGAACACTAATGCAGAAATATGTAGGATACGTTTGCACAAATTTTGTTGATTTTTCAGCATTTTCCTATTTCTTGTTTACAGTTAACTCTATATGGCAGCCGCTCTTGATTATCCTATAAAGTTATAAAAATAGAGTTTTCTGTGAAATTGAAAAGACATGACGGAGTTTTATTGGTCAAAGTTTTTTGCTTAAACACGTCCAAGAATATATTAATCGCTGAGACTAGTATTATCACAGACAATTTTTCCGTTGCATTTGCCTGATAAGAGTTTAAAATCAAAACCAACAAAAAAAAGAAAAAGGTGTTGAACTCGATGTTGCGAATTTGAAAAATTGATAACTACGAAGGAAAAAAAATGTTGAAAAAAATATTCAACTCACTCTTGTCGTTGTCTTTGTAACCGCCATCACATTCTTCAGTAGTACAGTCACCCGTAAGACAAAAGCAGGTAGATCAAAAATCTTGCTGCCGGCTAGCCGAATCCTGACGTCGTAGGGTGCGTTCTTGTTGGAAGAAATCAAGGAATACGAGGGTGGTGGCTCGCCAAGCTCCGCCTTCCTGGCACATTGACACATGGACATGAAAAATTGGAAGGTTAGGTTAGAGCGGAGAGCAAAGAAACCCTTTTCGTCCCGAGCGGAGGAAAGAGGGCGAAAAGAAGTCGGTTTGAGGAAGAGGATTTGGAAGCATCATATAGATCAGTTATTTGATTTATTTTTTGTTCATGGGAACCTTCACATGGGTCATTTGATTTTTTTTCTCACCTTGAAAGTTTGGGATAAGTGACAAAGTCAACACGGTCACCACTTGAAATCACGGTTTTGATGAGAAGTTAGATTTCTAACTTCAAAAAATAAATAAGAAAAGGTATTTCTGGATAGAAATCTTGATCATGAACTTTTAGTTCTCACAAATAACGTTTAGCAAAACATAAACACTGAGAATTGAAAAACGTGTCGCCTCAATCACTATAACCTGGGATCCCAAAACTTTATCCCAGTCTACCAAATGACATTTCAGCGAAAAAAATCAAAAAAAATTTTTTCATTCATTTCATTGTTTGAGATGAAGGTGCCGGTGTGATTAAAGCAGGGCAGGAAGAAAAAGAGGATTAGCAATCGGTTGACGGGCTCATGGCTCATTGGAGAGCGGTTATATTTTAGGTACAGTCAGGTGTAGTTCGAAATTTTTGGTAAGGGTTATTTAAGGGAAAATTTCTGGAGACTAAATTATATTTCTTGAACAACCCGCTGTGAAATGTTGTTTTTCAGAAATATTTTTTGCACAATATCTGATAGATCTGATGTTGTTAAGTCTCTTAAAATAAAATAAAAGTAATTTTGCCTTGCGGCTTTTTCTTTTCTTGCAAAGTCCTCCATTTCGATGCCTAGGCTCACAGGCCCACTTATGCATCGCCTTCACCTGACCGTCTCTCACAGACCAGCCAGGAAGGCCCCCGAATACGGGAAAAAACGACGGCAGTTATAAGGACACCCGTCGGCTAGCAGCCGACATTTCACGGGTTCCGCCATCCACTATGTTAATACATGGGAAAAGGGGGAGAGACTGTGCACGGTGAGGAGACGCAGCGCATAGGTTTGGATAAGGTATTCTTTACAACTAATTTTATGTTATTCGCTCAAATAATTGCTCTGAAAAGGGTCAGTTCTTACATAAAACGTTTGACAAAACATAAATACTGCGAATTTCAAAACGTGTCACCTCAATCACTAAAACCTGAGAGCTCAAAGCTTCATCCCACCCATAAAACGTCAAAAATCAAAAATGAGTCATTGGGTCACAACAAAAAACTGGTGGTGTCAGAAGTGTGGGGGTCAAATGATACATAGATCACGGGGGAGATGGATGCACTCATCGAAAAAAAAGGAAAAGTATATATCACTTTGTCTGCTCGCCTTTTGTCTGGTCCTCAGAGTTTTTTCTGCTTCTTCTTCTCTTTTTCAATGTTTCTCTCTGTTTTCCTCCCCTCATTTCATTTTGTTTCATGGTTTCGTTTCGCACTTTCTTTTCCAACTATTTTTCATTTGTCCTCCACTAGCATTTGAGTACTACACCACGTGCTAGATAGCACGTTGGTCCCGTTGACTAATCGAGTTTCTCTTTTCTTTTCTTTTTGTTTCATCTTTTCGTCTTCTGTTTTTGTTGTTTCATCGGATAGAAATAGCGTTTGTTGTTTGTTTGTGTATTGTTTGATACCAATTCGTAAGCATCTTCACAATAAATTACTGTTACACAAAACGTAAAGTCAAATTTGTTTTTTTTTTCTCCAAATACATACCGAAATTCAATAAAGCTATCTATACATAACAGAAAATAATGGCAAAGATTGACATGAAAATTGAAAATGAAAATGTTTGATGTTGTGACGTGGAAGTGCAGCCGAGAGAGCCGTACTCGGAAACAAAGTGATTGAAATAATGGGTATGGCGGTAGGCACCCTAAAAAAATTAGAAATGGAAAAGATCCTTTTTTGTAATTTGAAAGGAAGGGGAAGCTGTATTAACATAATTTAAAGATGCATTAGCTATTAGAAATTCATAGTTTTTATTGGTGCAGATGGACATTAAGAATTAGTATTGAAAAATGCAAACCTCACCTTACTACCGTAGTTCCAAAACCGTAATTTGTCACTGCAAGACCAATCTTCTCCATTCACATCACTGCACAGTACATAACTTGAGAAATCGTCATTGTACCTGAAACAGAAATTAATTTTCAGAATTGGAGAGCGTGAAAACATACCAAACTTCTCTTGGATGGTGATACGGCATTCCAGGAGATGTTTCATTATCCACGTTCAATGGAGGAAGATGTGGTATAGGATCAGAGTGATGGACGACTCGGAAAGCATACGGCACCATGTCCTGCAAAGAACATTTGAAAAGTTTTAAATTTGAAACGGTAAAATTTACCGTAAAATAACTAGCAAATACAATATCTCCTACTCGTGGTTCTCCGAATGTGTGTACTTTGATCTGAATATTCAGTGAAATTTATCAGTTTTCAATTGAAAATAACTTACCTTATTAGAAAACTGCCTGAATGATATCCGGAACGCTGTCAAAGTAGCCATCGCTCCACCAAGTGAGTGTCCAGTTAGCAGATATGTGTAGTTTTGGCGGCTAAATATACTTGATGCGGTAATGACTGACTAGGGAAGGATCCTGTGGAGTTACAGGTCAAAATAAATATTTACCACTATAACACAAATCCACTCATTTCATATCTGTAATATATTTTTGCTAAACGACCCCGGGGAAAAGTTACAAGCATGAAGATCACAAGAGAAGTCTTTGGACGCGACATTCAAACGGTCTATAAACTCGAGCAAAGGTACTTTCGACTATGTGGAGTCCATTTCTGCTATCAAAATATCTCTACGAGCCGAGTTATGAGCTATCTAAACTTTTTGAATGGTTAAATTTTTTCACATGGAATTCCACATCCGCTGGGGAACACATATGGAACCGCGCAGTGGCGTATTTGTACGATTTGGAATTCCATGTGAAAATGCTTAACCATATAAACGTTTGAGAGCTCATAACTCAGCTTGGAGAGATAGCCGGTTTCGATAGCAGAAATGAACTCTTCGGAGTCAAAAGTACCTATAACCAAATTTATAGTCCACTTGAAAGCTGCGTCTCCACTGTCAGATTGTGTAAAGTTTTTGATCAGAGAGCGTCTAGAAACCAGCTTTAATGTGTAAATCAATGTTATACGCTTCTTCGAAATATATATTCCATCAATCAAAAATTTGGACCAAAAACTCACTTCCTAATACTCGGTTCCACCATATCTTCCCACATTTGATTCATTGCATCCAAAAAGTATACATTCACATGTCCCACTCTCACTGTGTTATTCGATCCATCTGTTTCTATCAAAATAGAAACTATATAGCCATAAAACGCACTCACCAACTTCTGTATATGGAACATAATCTTCTAACCCGTCACCAAATTCCGATAACAACTGACCACCACTGTTAGTACCACGAAACGAAATGATTACTTGATTTGTGAGATCAGATATTGCAACAAAGGCTTGGCACTGGTTTCCGCGCTGAAAAAAACTTTGAAAATGAGATATTTTCAATGTAATTTCAACTCAATTTTAATGTTTCATCATTTTACTGAAATTAATCTAACACCAATATCAATATCCGGGTTTTAAAGTCACTGTTCCAAGAAAGGCATAGAAAGTGACGACCGAAGTTGACTCACCTTATCGCACGGCGTTGACATAACCATTAACACATGGAATTCGTCGGTAGGAAATGAAATATCTATACATGACTGACGAGCGGTCACATTACCTCAAAAAACTGAAATTACAAAAACGTTTTTTTAGTAACTCACTAGAATCTGCATAAGCTGCCGCTGCTAAATTTAAAAAGTTTTCTGCTTCCACCTCACTATACAATGCATACCCGGAAACTGAACAGGAAAATGTGATAAGCTGAAAAACATGTAATTCTACTTTATTTCTAATAAGTAAAACAGTAGTGCTTACCAAATACAATAGTGAAATGATAGTAATATTTTTGGTACCAGGCTCCATGTGCAAAAATGATAAACGCTTGTCCGGCTGCGTGTGTGTTTGATTTTCCCTATCATTCCCGCCCGCTTATCACTTTTCCTCCCTTTCTCTGACTGGACTTTCTGCCATTTGGAAGGAGACAATACAGAAATACGGAATATTTCAATGGTCGTTGTGCTTTCAAGGTGTGAACGTCATCTTTTTTTCTTTTTTCTTGACTTTGTGAGTCAACAATTTGACTTTTTCAGAAACTGAACACTTATGTGTCATGCAAACTGTGTTTTGTTGCGATTGTACCTGTTTAATCACAGAATTTCAAAACTCATGTGTAGTCATAGTTAGTGTCTTCTCAAAATGTAACCAATTTATCAAGATATGAAAGAAAAATTGTGTGAAGTCTAATAAACCCAATACTACGCAATTATCAGTGCATAAAATAAAGTTATGCATAAAGTTTATCCCATACACATATTGTCTCACATCTCTTTAAGAACATCAGAAATTTTATAGTCCAATTTCATCGTTGCCATATGATCTGCACGAGTTGGTCCGATATTCACAATGAAGACTGGCTTCTTTTGCAAGTTTGCCTGAAAATAGCAAGATATTATATTGACTCCGACAATGAAGGTAACTAACATGATGGATGAATCGGAAACCAGACAGTACTGCAAGAGATGAGCCGAGACTCAATATTCCATCACACTCCGCAACTTTTTCGTAGCAGAAGTTGACTTTGTCAATTGGAACATTGTCCCCAAAGAATGTGACTGAAGTCTTCATAAGACCACCGCAACACGGACACTCTGGAATTTTGAATCCCTGAATAAATATCTTATTACCGTCTGTATGCCATGCGTAAAAAAACCCACTTTCTCAGTTCCCAGCGGTAAAATGATATCTCCATCTGGTGCGATTTCTCCAGGAGCCACATGAGTATCCTTGAATCCTGGGTTGGCCTTGTCCAGCTTCTCTTGGTAGTCTTGTCTGAAAATGTATTTCTTTATCTCTCGGATTGTTCAGTCCCCTTTCAAGTTTTTTCCTGGTAGGCGGCTGTGTTCTGTGATTTGTCTACTCAAGTGAATGCCATTCCTATCTTCCATCATTGACTAAGTGAACAAAAGTCGTAGAAATTGGGAGGGTGTAGTGATCAAACTTCATCAATTAGTTTAGGTTCAAAAAATCACGGGTTGGAGACTATAGATGGCTACAAAGTTTTGTCCAATTTTAATTTTGTAAAATAACTCAGACTAATAAATATATTTGACCGGATAAGAAATGCTTTGCAAAAAAACTGCTCATACCTAGACTCCTTGTAGTCACAATTCGTGCACTGGACTCCTAACGCATTTCCATGTAGCTCTGTGACCATCTTTGAGCCAGCTCTGTAATAAAAATTATGTAAATTAGGTATGAATTATTTTCATGAAACCAAGGAACTCACTTATGATGAAGACCATCAACATTCTGTGTGATAAGCCAGAGGAAACGTTCCGAAGCTTCCCATTTGGCTAGTGAGTAGTGGTTAATGTTTGGAGCAGCTTGACCAAAGCGAGGCCAAGCAAGAAAGTTGCGAGACCAGTATCTAAAACATATACCGGTTTTCTCCTATCAGTAATTTATATATTTTACCTCTGCCTGCAGCGATTTGACCTCATGTAATCCTGGTGATAGATTGGCTTATGTGAGATTCTTGCATACAACCCAACATCTTTTGATCGATAGTCGGGTATGCCTGGAACTAAAACTACCTAGACCATTGCGTATCAGAACCACAAAAAATTACCGGATTCAGTGGAAATTCCGGCGCCAGTAATGACCAGCAGCTTATCAACGGATCCTACCAGTGACACGAATTTCTTGAGTGACTTCTCGCAGATTTCCGCTGCTTCTGGTACGAATTTCTGGGACATTCCTGAAAAAACGGTTATTCATAGGGGAAAAAACACGAAAATCGAGAGAAATTGTGTTCTCTGAATGATAAAAATCCGAAAACTATACGATGCCAGTCTTTTGAAAGATCAGGCGTCTAATGGCTATCAGTGAAAAGTGTAAAGAGGGTGGGACGGAAATGACCGAAGATATGAAACACGACTCAATCCGTTGTTAGTACGCTCTACGGCTATGTGCTTGAGACGAGAAACGCTGAGAAAATGACAGATATTTCTCAGTGTAGAGAAAAGAAAAGAACAATGGAAAGTGTGTAAAGTTTTGAAACAAATGAACTAACTTCCTTGAAACAGAAAAAGTATTCCTAAAAGAAGATACCGATTCACTTTTTTTCTTGTTCTTATAAAGTGAGATAGATAGAAATTTGGCGAACAATGAAAAAACGACTTTTGACTTTTTACGCGCACTTTTGTCATATCCCATTGATGGTTACCAAAGATGCCATTTTATACCCCAAACATTCCAACAAATGGTCTATATACAGAAACTCAAATTCTCTGCAGAAAGACACCCTAGATTTGTCTTATTCCTTTTTCATGGTACGTTAAGTTCCCGGTGGTACGCAAAACTAAGATATAACCGATTTTTTTTTTAATACTTACCATACTTCATTTTTTCAATAAATCAGTTGTAAAATAATGGGTTCAAAATGTTGGGAGAGAAACGCAATTGGTGACACTAATTTGACCGACGATTGCAAAAAACTAATCGAAATGTGGAGAGATAAGAGTCAGGTCGGGTGACTTTTCACGAAAAATCACTTTATCGATAGAATAGATAACAAGAAGAAAAAGTGAATGGATTACTCGGAAAAAATGTCGTTTGATTTGATGATTTCTGGAATTTTTTTGCAGAAACGGAACTCAGAAAACTGAGAAAAAAAGAATGAAAAAGAGGTGGAAAAACAGATATTTATTTTTCGAATCCATTTCTATGATCCAAAGATAAACTGTGATCATTAATACCTATAAAACAACTTATTTCCTGAAAAAAACGCATCTACCAGTATCAAATCAAAACAAAAGGTCGAATTTAATTATTAATTAGGTTTTTATATCATCCACACAGGTCGCTTCACATTTCCCTGAGAACATCCGATATTTTATAGTCCAATTTCATCGTAGCTATCCCATCAGCACGGGTTGATCCAATATTCACGATGAAAATTGGTTTCTTTTGTTGGTTTGCCTGAAATTCCAAACATTGGAAACCGAACTTTCAGGATTTCACCGCCCACCTGTAGTACATATTGGTATCCGGAGTACACTTCAAGTGACGTGCCGAGAGTCAGGATTCCGTCGCATTCTTTCACTTTTTGCTGACTATGTTCCAATTTATAGTTTGGAATCTTATCACCGAACAACGTGACTGCTGTTAACATTATGCCTCCGCAACATGGACACCCAGGGATGTTGAAATTCTGAAAATTTTTACTTTTAATATATAAACATGATGGAAATTCTTACTTTTTCAGTTTCCAAGGGTAAATGGATATTCCCATCAGTCGGAATGTAGCCAGGAATCACAAACTGGTCGGCGAATCCCGGGTTGACTCTGTCTAGCTTTTCTTGGAATGTTTGCCTAAACAGGAGTTAAAATTTGATAGCTTTCTCAAAAATTTAAACAAACCTAGATTCGGTGTAGTCACAGTCGGTGCATTTCACATAACGAGCGTTTCCATGTAGTTCGGTTACCTTTTTTGAGCCGGCTCTGAAACGGAAAAGTATTGTTTTATATCAAAATGTTATAGAGCACTTACTTGACATGAAGTCCATCAACATTTTGAGTAATAAGCCAGAGAAAACGGTCAGAGGTCTCCCACTCGGCTAGCAAGTGGTGATTGATGTTGGGGGCGGCGTGATATAGTCTCGGCCATTTGAGGAAGCTATGTGACCAATATCTGGGATCAAATTCTGATAAAAAGTATTTCGAACCGAATTCTCACCTTTGTCTGCAACTTTTTGACTTCATGAAGTCTTGGTAGTAGATTGGTTTGTGTGTTGTGGTGGTGTACAACCCGACATCTTTCGATCGATAGTCCTGTATTCCTGAAAACAGTTCATTTTACGTATGACAATAATAAAAGAAAACACTTACCAGATTCTGTCGAAATCCCAGCTCCCGAGACGATGAGCAGCTTCTCAACCGATCCCAACATCGATATAAATTTTGTCACTGATTTTTCGCATCTGTCGGCTGAACGTGGGACGAATTTCTGCGCCATTTCTTAAAAACTATTCCGTTTTTTTATTAAAAAGGAACTAAATTCTGTCAAAAGTAAAATCGAAACCTCAGTTTTGCAAAATGAAGAAGATCCATGGTTGCCGGTGAAAAGTGTAAAGAAATATAAAAAAAAGAAAGGGCAGAAGAGATCAATGGGTCAAACGAAGCAGTTGCGCTCTATTGCTACGTGCAACAGACAAAAAGGGTACAACATATGTTGCTTTGGTTCCGATGAATGGATAAAGAGAGGGTGTGCAAGGAGGACAAACATCGACCCCAGAAATTAATAATTATGGGCACTAAAGAAACCTACTGAACTTGGTCTGACCCTTTCCTAGAAACATTTTACCGCTAACTTTGATTCGTCATAGAAAAAAGAAAAAAGAACAAAAAATGGACAGATAAGAGGAAGGTCGGGTGATTTTTTCCATTTTTTTTCACAAAAGATCACATTATCGAAAGATTAGATAGAATTAAATAGTAAGTGTCATTAAATATTTCAATTTCCAGTGTCTGGTGCATCGAACAGGCATAACATGTGCAATAGAAGTAGACGAACTCAATATATTTATCACTGTGCCATACAATTCGGAAGATAGTGACCCGTGACAACCAGGGACAGAAAAAAGAAACAATACATCTTTTGTACAGAACCCCCACCAGTGGGAACTTCAACTTGAGGATGGAAAAAACAAGTATCAGATCGAGAATACATCATTTAAGAAATTTTCAACGCAAAAATGTACAGAGATCGGGAAATTGGGAACGAAATGAGCGTCTATGTACATATCTCGTATAATGCTTGATTTGACAGAGATCGGGTGAAGAAGAGAGATGAAAAAATGTGCGAAGATCAGAGGTAAAACAACAATTGTACAGATTAAAGGAGGGAGGGAGCTTGAAACCGGCTCAAAAGTGTTATGAAACTGCAATCGGTCGGGGGAGCAGAGGATGGGACTCGACGTTTATTGCGTCCTTCATCGGCAACTCCGTATCACTTTGGTTTGCCTGAAAGCACAGGGATTTAACTTTGATCAAAAACAATTACTTACATCAATGGCTCCTTCAGAATCCGAACTATTGCTTGACATCGAAGACACTCCAGAATCTGTACTATGCGTCTTTGAGTTGTTCTGCTGCTCCTCCACGATACTTTCGCAGCTATCCCGATGAACTGGTGCAGCATCCGGTACAACCTCGGTTTCCGGTGAGATTTCGATTACATGCTCGATAAAGATGTCGAATGCTTCTTCGAAATGTTTCTGGTCACGTGGCATCACGTATTCAACTCCACATGGGACTTTTCGTTGGGCACTTGGTGACAGGGCGATATGGACAAGACGCGGATCGGTGCTTGGGAAGTAGTTTTCAATAATTTCGTAGACTCCAACACGAGTCATGTATGAAGAGGAGTGGAATACAATAATCTGAGATGGAATTTTTGATAGAAATCATTAACTTTAGGATAATGTTACCTTTTCAGCGATTCCAGTCTGTTTGTATACATAATGGAGCATGTTTTCCTCCACATCATTCGCACTTTCCCCCCATTTATCGCACACCACTGTGTTACTCGACTTTCTCAACCCGTCCGCAATCTTCATCATGTACTCGTAATCCTTACCAGTGATCTCCGGACAGACAACCATGATTTTGTATTGTTCTGTTAAAAGTGTTCTATGCAATAGTGTTATGCAACTTTTCACTTACTTTTATCTGTGACTTTTTTGTTGTGTTGCGATGTTTTGAGAGCACTGAATGCAATTTTCTGCTTGAAGATTCTCTTGTGACGTTTGACGCAACAAACGCATAAACAGATTAATGCAATAAAGAAAGCGGCAGTCCCGAATACGATCAGTAGAATGTAGAAGCCGGTGAAGCTGTATGGTTCATGATGAACAACAGGTTTCGGTGTTGTTACAGGAGGATTCTGAAATGTTAGCTCATAATTGACATTTGTAATTGATTAAATGATTTAACAGGGGATGTCTTTGGAGAAGAGCCTTTCAAACTATCTATAAATTTGGTTATGGGTACTTTCGACTCCGGAGAATCCATTTCTGCCATCAAAATCGGCTAAATGTTTGCGAGCCAAGTTATGAGCTTTCAAACGTTTCATATGGTTAATCTTTCTCACATGGAATTCCGAATCGGCAAATAGTATACGCAATGATGTTATCTCTTTTCTAATGTACGAGCACAGGTGAACCGCTGGGGAACACAACCGCACGGTGGCGTATTTGCGGCCAATATAAAACTCCATGTGAAACGCTTAACTAAAAAGTTTAAAAGTTCATAACTCGACTCACAGAGACATTTAGCCGGTTTTGATGGCAGAAATGGTCTCCCCGGAGTGGAAAATATTATTGAAATAAAAAATGTCGAAACCTTTTTGTTGCGACAATACCTATAATCAAATTTATAGATCGTTCAAAAGCAGCGTCTCCAAAGACTTCCCGTGTAAGCAATATAACAGAAAGCCTTTGCCTCTGTACTCGAGTATATAAAATTCTTCCCACACTCTTTTTCATCAAATGGCCTACCTCTTTAGTGACGTTTGGTATCAAGAAAAACTTTGTCTTATCAGTTATACAATTGCAATTGACACAAGCACAACCGCCATCGAGTGCATTTTTGCCGCGAACCTAAAAAAGCCAAACATCATGAACAATTTCAAAACGGCGTTATACCTTGACTTGAACCATTTGATCTTTCTCAATCCCTTGGAATGTTGCATTTGCGATCTTCTGACCAGGGATGACCTGAAAACCAGACGTTGGTTGTGTTCTGTGACTTAATTCATTATTATCGCTCAATAATAATTTATGACTGTATACTACTGTCCACAATCGAACGAGTTCTTCGTCTTCTGTCTTCTTTCTTTTTTGCCCTTTTTGTTTCTGATTTCTCAATCCGTTATGAGATTTCGCTTGCAAAAATGTTCTATTGTCGCCTATCGTCATGTCTTCTGCTTATTCTTATCAAAACTCGTGATGATCACAAATGGGTGTAGTGTTACTGATCTCATTTTTCTTATTTTGTAAGATTTACGACTGACAATTCAATCAACTTGATTAATTGATAAAATTTAAGTGACTCACTTCAATTTCCGTAGTGTTCAAAATGAAACCATCTCGGTTTTGAAGAACCACCTCATAAGTTTTGATGCAAAGGAATGATGGAGCAGGTTGCCAGGTCAGCTGAAAAATTCTTGATGTTTTTAATCATTTGTCTGCCTTCTACCCCATTACAGTACCTCAACTTCAGATGTTGTCTCAAAAACGTCGACTATGACGTGCGGTGCCCATCTCTCGGCCAAACCTGAAATACAGTTAAAAAAAAGATTAATGTTTCCAGTGCCTCCCCTCCGACTACGCCCGACGCAAAATTGACGATTTATGATGGTTCGGATTGCGATCTCACTATTTTTCTCTTTAGAATCAAAACAAGCAATCGTTGGAGGTGCGATGCCCAGTAAGGGTCGTAAAATTGAATTGCAAGCGAAGCGACAATTGAAAAAATAGAGCGTAGATGAAAATATTCTCTCTCCTAATCTATCAATTTCAATTTTTTGTTGGTTTTAGTGGATCAAAGTACGAACCGGTCATTGCGGAGCACTTCTCTCCTTCCAATTTTCCCATTATCGAGAGAAACGATGAAGCTGCCGCTTGTTTTCCGATTGGGAGGATGTTGATCTAGAAAATAATATAAAAAGAGTTAATAGAATCACGTGGTTCATAAGGAACCAACCTTTGCGTCATATCTCTTGTCAAAGCTGAGAATGTCATCCAACTCAAGACGCATTTCCAAAACATCATTGTATGCGGCGAATTGCTCAAACGGTTCAGATATTGTCAACTCATAACTTGTAACAGTTTCATTCGAGTCATGATCCATAATCGAGACCAAGAACCCTTCCACAGCTGTGTCGTTCGTTGACCAATTTTTTAGTTGAACCTTCCATTTGACGATTCCTCTAACGCCAAGATCATCGCCATCGTCCGAGGTCTGTAAAACAGATAATCATCACTTTTACGAGCCTTTTAATGAGTTGGAGGCAACCGTCTGTGTTTGGTGTTTGTGGCGCAAGAATAGTAGATCAAAAATTGCACGGTATGATGCTATAATCCGAATTGACATTAATCATAAACCGTAGATGTTTCACAAGGCAGAATGAGCGTTGGGTTAATGAATTCTCATAGTTTTATGAATTCTCGTATCCTAAAAATTCATGCATGGACAAAAGTTGCGATCCCCCTTTCCATGTTTCCTTTTTATAACTTCACTTAAGTTCAAAGAGCATGCTGCCTAAGTTGAATTGGTCACACTGCGCAAAAGCTCATTACCAGGACTCATTGCAGGCCAAAAGTTGAAGCCAAGTTCAAAATAGGAAATTAGTTGCGAAACGCCAAGTTGTTGTGCTCAATGTGGCGCGGAAAAAGGAAATAAACCGAACTCATCAAAACCTTTTGGCAGTTCAACTGACATGTATTCTACCCCCATGTGGTAATATGATAGGAAATACAAATTGATAAAGGAAAACTACTCAAACTGGTTTCGAAAAAGGCGGAACGAGAAAAAAGGGAACCAAAATTGAAGTTAGGTAGTTTTCTAGCAAACCATGATAAATAACGAAAATTTGAAAAAAAAACTCACTCTCAAGTAGTACATAAATCCAATGTTTTGTGGCCGGATTTTCCAATTGATGGTCTGATTCTGGCCATCGTTGAGAAGGTCCATAACCTCATCGGTCTCCGTATTCACGGAGCAGTTACCATTTCCATTGAACGAGCAAGCAGTGCTGGCATCAGATGACGGCAATTGGAATAGAAGAATTACTGTAGCCAAGGCTAACAGTGGACGAGAGTACCTCATGGTCCGAGTGGTCAGTTTATGACCACTATAATTATAACTTATGCTGCCCTTCATAGCTACTCATGTAGTTGAAGTGAAGGGGCCGAAGGAGAAGAAACGAAGGAGGAGACGATGATGACGATGGCTATGGGAGGAGGGGTCACACGACTTGGACGTTTTTCTTTCGTTTTTTGAATTATTTGTCCTGTAGTGCGTCCAAAGATTGAAATGAATTTACCTGAAATATGAGTATAGTAGGATAAAACTTAAAACGGAAAGACCAATGGTATAGATCAAGTATATTATAAATACGATTTTGGATCATGCATGTGAGATCAAGTAGGCGGAGCCTAGAAGAGGATAATAGTGCAAAGCTGTACAGAAGACAGAAAAAAATTCACGGCAAAAAATGCCGGACCAAATTTCATTTTTTCTACAGTTTCGAGCAGATTATCCTTTTTTCATTTTTTTTCAACGGGCATCATCACAACATTAAAAAAGATTAAAAATGGTCGCACGTCAGTTTTCATTTTCATGTATTGCCTTTTTATGTTGTTCTGAATTTTTTTCACAAAACAAAAAAAAACAAACACGATCGACGATTGAGATATGGATCGGAAAGTTTCTGCTATTCGAAAAACAGCGCTCACAGCTCTGACCAGAAAACTAGACCAAAAAACCAAAGTGTACAGGAAAAATGGCAAATTGATGTGTTATTGTCACGTAGTAAATGCAGACAAAGAGTCGAACGAGGTTATCAGTAATTATGTTTAAAAAAACGATCGGAAAAGTACTTTGTGCCATTTTTTATAAGCGGATGATGTCTGGGTTAGTGCTCTATTGTTTTTAGGCAAGGGGCGGAGCTTGTTTTTCAGATATGGCAAAAATATAGAAGTACTGGGAATTATGAAGTAATTATAAAAGTGTGTAAAGTAAATATTCAGATTATTTTATCAATTATTCAGGTAATTTAAAATATAGCCAATTGAATCCATGAATATCACAAATCAAAACACAAACTCAATGAGAGCTCGTACTATTAGAAAGATGAAAAGAGTGAGAGAAAAGAAACAGAGAGATGAAAAGATAAACGATAGATATTGAAGAAGAAACCGAAAGAATTGTTTTCCATCATTTTTTTTTCTTCTCTTCACTCCGAAACTTTCTCACTACCTCCGATAAACATATATCAATCAGGAGAAACACACGTAAAAGGAAAATAAAACGACGAGAGAAAAAAAGGGAGATGAAGACGAACTGTATGAAACAAAAGCGAGAAACACAGACCTCTTTACGTGCTAACGATGGCTGGGTTGATGACAGTGTCTGTTGCGTAAAGAAAGACAGAGACGAACGACAAAAACTATGGAGAGGAAGGTGAAAATACAGAATCTCTTCTTCTCTCTGTCAGTTTTTTCTCATACGAATTCAGTTTTTTGCCTCCCGCCGCTGGTAGTGTCCGATGCGCCATTTTCCTACAGTGTTTGCTATTGGAAAAAAGGTAGGAAGTGGAAAAAAGAGAAAAAAAATGAAACATTGAATAAAAAACATCTCTTGTTTTCATTCATTCTTTCTGACGTCGAGAGCAAAAATGGCAATGTTCAATGACAACGATTATAATGTGAATGAATGCGAAAGAATGGAATATTCGATAGTATAAAAATGGGAACACACGTAAAATTATCAATCAATAATAATAGAAGGTACTGTTATCATCGAACTGTCTACGTTTTTCATGCGTTTTTCAATTGTTTTATTATCGGTAAAACCGAGGAGCAGGCGCATTTCATTTGGCGGAGACCCTTCAATGGTGGCAGAAAAAATAATTTTTAGAATTTAATTCATTTATTTAATATTTTTCTAAAGCTCAGTTTTATTGAAAATGCAATGCATCATGAACAATAAAAAGGCTTCGTCGAAACATATGTTGGAAAGAAAAACGTGAAATTCCTGGGGAAAATGTGAAAGGAAAAAAAGAAGAGTTGAAGAGTTGAGAGCCTTATTAAAATCTATTAAATGAAAAAAAAATAAAGGAAAACTTTGCAAAATATCAACAGTGAGAAGTAATCATATTACCACCAGGCTCGCCTTATTTCAATTCTTTTATTTTCCCAATTTCCCTTCTCTTTTTTCCTTTTTGCCCTATTTTGCGCACACTTGAATAATGAAATAAAAGGAAAAACAGACGAAATAATGAGAATTTTGCATGCGTTTACTCGGCTCGCAAGCATCAAGATAATTGAAAATTAGGCGGGCACGCGTCGATCAGAAATGCGGGCGAGTTCGGAGATTGATAGAGAAGATGGAGCGTTTGATGAAAACGTCGACATTCGACAAAAAGCACAAGTTTAAAGTTTAGCTGACATACTAGCCAGTTGGCACCACCCGACTGTTACAACATGACTCTTGAGTGCGAAAGACACTCTATTTTCTTTATCTTTTCTATCAGATTCTCAAACATTAGGAAACAAGGAGAGAAAACATTATCAATCGGTCAGTTGTTTAGTTCATAGGCGTCGAATCGAAAGTTTCATTCGATTCGGGAGACAAGGTTGATGGAAAATATAGAAGAATTGAAAATAATTGAAATTCTGACGGAAGAGATCAAAGTGGATGGAATTTATTCAGTGGATGGAATTTATTAAAACACTGGCACCACTAAAAATGGAAACATTTCTTCGGTCACTCTTCGGTTATAAAAAATTGGAAGGACTAGACTAATCCAGAGCAGTTTATTTGCATTTCAAATTCTTTCCTCTGACATTTTAATTCTTCTCTTTTTGCAAGAAGCGTTCCACTCAATCCCGAAACCGAAACAAAACGTCGCCCTGAACAGAGCAAAGCATGAAAGACGGATATCATGTGGTGCGATGGCCCCGCTTGTGACTCTTATTAAACTAAAGATGAGTCTGGAGTATCAAATGTTGATTACAAAACCAACCCACCGAATGTCCCAGACGGGTTGATGGACTCCAGTGGAGTTGTCCTATCTCTTTTTATCAAAGTTATTTATGTAGGTGAAAGGTTGTTCGGAGAATCGTGATGAAAAAATTGTTTTTCGGGTTGGGAGGATAAGTTTAAAGTGCTTCGATTTTTCTAAGGTCAAGTCTCTTAAGATTCCGAAAAACTGAAATTTTTCTGATTTTTTGGGTGAAAAGTCAATTATTGGGCATATTTTCCTACAATGACGTCATGATGACTTTTTTTTTTGAAATTCACTAAGGAATCCACATTTCACAGACCTTTTAAGGATAGTTACTCAGAGCTGTTATGTATTCCGTATTCCTGCAGCTTTGCAATCTCTACAGTCCAAAACTTTCCTTTTATGATTTTGAAACAAGCTGGGAGACCAAGATCTATTTTCACGCGCTTCACTCTATCTTCTAGAAAAATCAGAAGAACCTACACGCTTCACAGGGCGCATCACAGAAGGCATCACAAAAGACCTCCCAATAAGAAGGTGTCACGTCGAATTGAAAACAACAAACAGGATGGTTTTTGAATGTGGTTTGCTCCGTGAGTCAAGAAATTGACGTATCACAAGGCAAACCTAATGGACACAACGAATCTCATGAATTGGATAGTGAATTCTTGAATTGAAGGAGCAACACCTCTTGGTACAAAATATATTTAGGCTGTTGGGAAAGAGCAGAAAAAGAAAAACAAACAATTCAATCATGTTACATAGGAGTGTGAATATTAAATGAGCTTTTTGCATGATCTCAGAGATTGTGAGAGGAGGCGGAGCATCGAGAGCAGAAGGCGGAGCTTCTAATCAAAGTGAGACAGATATGACTATCCTCAGGAGACCTGTCTAGCTGAGCTACGCATGTGAAAAGTGATGTTATGATTCGTCAAGTTGTGAGCAGAATCAAACTAGATTCGATAAGGTTTTCAAAAAAACAGTATCTTCATCAACAACGTTCTTTTCTATTGGGAACTTAGAAACATCCGGTGTAAAAAACTTGAAACTGACATGAGGTCGACAAGGAAACCTGACAAGGGAAGCTCAAGGAGTCACAAGTTTAGAATCGTTCCAAATTGCTACCAGGCATTAAATACAAGTTGATTAGGCATATCCCAATTTTTTGTATTGTGCTCGTGACTTGTCTCTGTGTCTCTGAAAAAAAAACCGTCTTCACTCCTGGTTTTGGAAACCGTTCTCGGATTTTACAGGTCTTGCTACAGCGGTGAAACTTTGAGACAGTTTTTCTCAGCAGCAAGTCACGACCACAAAACAAAAATTTGGGATTTGCCTAATTAAGATTTTCCTTAATGCCTGGTAGCAATTTGGAATGATTCCAAACTTGCGACTCCTTAAGGTTTCCTTGTGAGATCCAACCTTTGCCGACCACATATATGTGATACAGAGAGACGAGATGTTGATTATGACTCTAAAGTACAGAATGATTTCGAAAAGTACATGTCAGAATGAATTGTCAACTATGTTTGTGAGAGTCAGAATGACATGATCTATGAAGGAAGAAAAAAGTGGATTAATTTTACTTTGAATTCCGAAAATCGCTTTTCTTGAACTGTATGACCTAGGGGAGGTTACAAACCTGACTCGATGGTTGATATCAAGATAACAGTAGTATACATACAAATTCCCTCGAGAAGAGACGGAGTTTGTGTTCCTAACAACCAGACTTGTGAAAAATAGGGCCGGCCTGGCCTGGATGGCCAGGATTCAACAGTGAGTACTCAGTTTTTACAATATTTTTCAACATTTATCAAAAATTTAGAGTAAAACTGTTTAAATTATCATTCATATTCATCTCTTGATTTTTTCACAGCATGTTTCATAACGGGCCAAGCGGGTAGGGCCGGGCCGCACCAAGCATGTTTTTGATTTTGGCACTGCCCGTGGCAAATATACAACAAGTCGAATGCATTTCTCATTAATTGGCGAGCTGGTTTCTAATTCTAAATTGGCAAAGTTCCACTGAAAACCACTGTTTCAAAAGCTAGCCAATCCCGAAATCCATCTTCCATCAAATAAATTAAAGATAGCGGATGAAAAGGCCTAGAATTCAAGAATTCAAAAGCTTGAAAATTTATGATTCACTAATTCTGTTTTTAAACAGAATAAAAGTCTTCTGACTCTTTCGTGATAATTAAATTATCATCGTCTCGTGCCGAGCTCCGATTGATAAGAATTCTTATTTTCGAAAACAGATTCAACCTGACTATCCTCGAGAGATATGTATGAGTAACATGAATTTTTCTCTGAAAAATGGGCCCGATGTAATAATCAGATCGTTATATTCAGAATTGAGTAATGAACATTTAAATTAGATGGAAGAGATATGAAGAAAAATTTGCAAAACCGAGAAAAATAGAGAGATGAAACAGAGATACACAAACTATGAAACTATGACACGGTTTAGAATATCTTGATCGGATGCAATGTGACCTCTACGGACAAACAACTTTCGATCTATTCTCACCTATTGGATCTATTCTTACCTATCGGATAAGTAAAAACGCACTTATGAAAGCAAAACACAAAATTTTAATTATTATCAACAGTAAAATTAAAATATAGTTTGAGCTAGAAGCGCTGAGCAGGATATTTGAGAAAAAATGTCAAATGGATGTTTGTTGTAAATCTTTCAGACCGAGAAAAGAACATTTTTGCCAAAAGAGAATTATCTACTACTGAACAGAACTCATCACTTGACATTGTCAACTAATTGTTATTCATTTGTCATTGTCAGTTTGTCAAACTTCCTGTTTTGCTAATGTGGACTTGTCATGTTGATGAGTGATTGTCAAAGCGAACTGTCACCGAAAAACTGACAAGTTTGACGGTTTCGTTCAAATCAAAAAGGCGAAAGGAACGTGATTCATCAATTAAACGGCAGGAATTGTTTGTTACTGAAAGGAAATGATCCAACGTTATCACCAGCTGGACCGAAGATTATTGCCTATCAGAAAACCAGTTGACTGGATTATTTTCAAAAATGATTTCTAAAAGTACATAAATTTTCATCTCACTGTATTTGTTCAATTTTTCAATGTTTTGAAATTTTGTTCAATTTTTTTTGATAAATGAACTCCTAAAGTGCCTAATGGTCTAGAACTGTCCTAGAACTCCTAGAATTTCAAAATTTCAATCACAAACGTGTGTACGTAGTTAAACCGGTTTGCTATGTTTGTTCCTTAGAAGATTTCAAGGTTTCTGCGTCCAAGAACCCTATAAAACAATCATCGGACAGTCTTAGATCTATTAATGGGTAGGTGATTAAAACTGAAAAAAGTAATAGCCTCATGACGACAGTATGATAACGAGAGCGGGCCGGAATAATAAAAAAGCTTTGATTTTTTAAGTGTTTACGTATGTGTGTAGCATAAAAATCTTTATTCTTCACTCTCTCTCTCTCTCTACAATAAATCACTGTGTGATGAGAAAAGAAGATGGGGAGAAGAATACAGTTGCGCGATGTCTCCGCAGAAAACACAAGCGGGAAATATACCAAGAATTAAGGAGAAAAAAGATGAAACAGACAGAAGAATCTCATTAAACACACGTCCGAATAAAGCATATTTCTTTGGTGGTAGCGCTTTGTCGGAAGGGTGACGGGAGACGTAGAGATAAACTTGGAAAGTGACACCAATTGAGAATCGGATTTCTTTCTTTTTTCCTTTTTTGCATCCTTTTCTGGACAAGTGAGTTTCATTCGAGTAATGGACTCTGGCCAGCTCATTATGGCATGAAAAATGGGACAAGTGGTGAGGGGAAAGCAGGGGTAAAAGAAAAAGTTGATTATCTATTTCCTTCTGTTTTAAAATTTTCTCTCCGTTTTACTCTTTCACTTTTGGAGTCAATTTTTTCAAAAGTCAACTTTTAAAAATGCAACTGTTGAAAAGATAATTGTTTGTTTGCATTGGGAGAGAAAAAAGAGGAAAACAAAAACATCAGAAAACTTCTACTACTGTCAGGAAACAAAAAAGGATAAAAATAGTTTTTATTTCCTCATGTGTCTGCTGACAAACTCAATCCTGTGCAACACTTTATAAGAATAAGGTGGCAAATTCCTAACAACAATCCAGTCCAGGAAAATGAAACAAGGCAACTTATACTCTATACAACCAATAAACCACACATGAGGAAAAATACGAAAAAAATTAGTTGTCGACAAAATTGATTGACTGGGTGGTGGTGACACACTCTTAATGAGATATGAAAAATATGGAAATAAAATTTTCAACAAGCAAGAGCAATTAAATTATGATCCCAAAGTTTAATGGTGCGGTTAATTGACCTTCTGACCTAGTACGTCACTTGAAATTGACCTGAGTCAATTATCACTTCCTTAATGGTTTGGTGAATGTAACAAACAATTGTGATCTAATGATCATTATACCGAAACTAAGTTGAAATTGAATACACTTTGTGGGAAATGAATAAAAATTCAGTAGTTTTTAAAAATAAAATGTTTTGTTGACTTCTTGAGTTCACCATTAATTATTCTGATAGTACTTGCTGTTCTCATGTCAATTTTTCATTAGCTTCTTCTTTTTTGATGTTTTTTCTTGTTGCATCTGTACAACTCATTGCTACACGTGTTGCCATCCGGAAAAAGGGAAGGGCTCCTTGTATTGACACAACGAAAATTTTGAGTTTTTCTCAACGTCACTGATAACACCGCAGTCGTTGTGTTTTATTACCTATTCTCAACTCGCCAATCACGGTTTGTCAACCACTCTGACTAAAAATGTTGGCAAGAGCATCTCTCCACTCAAATGGCGCGGATATGCATACTGCTGAGTATGCGGAGTATAAGAAGGTAAGATTTTGAAGGGTGGGGTATTATAAATAAAAAAGAAGGGTATTATATATCTGAAAAAAAAATTTCAGGAAGAAATCACAGCCCATCACGCCCGTGATTTGGTACATATAAATGCAGGAGGTACAAGGTTTGTCTAGATTGGCGAAATATGAGATAGTGAGATAAAGTTTCAGATTTACAACTCTTTACGACACACTGGCACAATCCAAATCCTCGTATTTCTTGAATTTTATCCGGATTGATCGAACAACTGGAAAAGTTGTCTTGCTTCAGCAGAGGACTATTGTAAGTTAATCTTTTATCATTTTTGAATATTCATAACTTTGGTTTTTTCATGCATTGGAATTTCGAATGTTGAAATTTTCAGTAATTTTTTTTGTGGTTGGAATTTTATTTGCTTTTAGTGATTCATTTGGAATTAAGTCACACACTAGGAACATTTCAATACCGCAACAATAAGTGTTGAAATTCTTCTATATTTTCAGCGTGATGAGTCAGGAGCCATATTTGTCAACCGTGATGGACGCCTATTTGCATTTGTTCTGCAATTTATGAGAGACGGCAAGAACACTGTCCTGCCTAAAGACAAAGACTTGTTGGCACAGCTTAGGGTGAGTGTGTATCGTTTTTAGTTTCATTTGTTAGTTGGTTTCTTATTTCTTATTTCTTAACCATGCGTTTACAACTGATAACAACTGATAACCACGTTGTTTACATTTGCGGGTTTGGTCCTATTTTATGACTACCTGAAAAATTGAAAGGAAAAATATTCAATAGTTATATATATTGATTAAAATAAAATATAAAGTTCAAAAACTTAATTGGCGTTAAAAAAGTAGTTCGGAAAAACTATTTCCGTGTGTGTTCCAAGAAACTATTTTTTTGCAGAGAGAAGCGGATTTCTTTGGCATGGAGGTATTCAAGTACCTCATTCAAGAGACACTCGTCGATTTGGAAAAAGAACAGCGTGCCAGTACCATTGATATTGCCGACATTCGTAATTCAGTCAACCAAATTGCAAACAACACGTATTACACTGGAGGACGTAATTGAAATACACTTCCTTCTTTCCTAACCCTTTTTTGCTAATTATGACGAGATGTGGGAACATAAGTTCAAACGTACTTTTATATTTTCTTCATTCGTAATAAAGGTCAAACAAACAACGCAGTGTGGTGGAAGTAATGAACATTATAGATTTGGGAACTTTGAACTTTTGAAGTTTCGAGAAATGAGTCAGATAAAAAAAACAAGAAATTGATAATTAATCAACAAAAACCAAAGTATTTGAGTTTTTCCGACATAAACTTCTATTTCAGGCAGGGTACGGCAATTCCGGACCAGTTCATAAAAAATAGTCAACAAAAAAGTCGAAAAACTCAACCATCTTTTTTTAAACTTAACAGAAATTGTGCATTTTCAATGAAATTTCCAATTTCAACTGGAGCCGAGCCAATCGGGCCGGGCTGGGTCTACGAAAACTTTTCAGTCGGCCCGGCCCAAAATTTCCAAACCCTGATAATAGGTAACCAGGAATTTTAGTTCAAGACAGACTCAATTTGAAACTTCTTTTTTTCAGAGAAATTCTACAGAAGTACCGTTCCTGGATTATAGCTTAAATTTTCTAGTTACGATCCATATTCGCCGTCTCCACGTCATGAAATCCAAGTAGACAACAAAACTCGCCGGTGTGTTACGAGTTTTCACGTTTCAACGACTCCCCGCTTCACTTTTTACGAAGAGTATCTAATGAGGTATGAATTCAAAGAATGGGAGGAAGAACTCAGAACATTTCGTGAGTCTTGACATCTTTTTTTTTTGCCTAATGTGTGAATTTGGAGTTTGTTTTGGACTCTACCAACTTCTGTTCCACATTTTCATTTTTGATTTTGATCATTGATGAAAATATGAGGGAGACTGAAAAAGTTGAGATAAGTTCAAAGCGACTTTTCTAATGAGTGAAATATCGCAGACATTTTCACTTTTTTTCTAAATTTTTGATCTTTCGGGACGCTTGGTTTTGCAATTTTCCACCCACTCAATCTCAGACAGATCTCACGTTTTTTTAGTTCCATTTTTTATACTTTTTTTTTTACAATTTCAGAATGGATATTCCAAATGCTACAGACTCATTTTTAACATTTGCAACACTGAGTAACCCACAACTTCTGGTTCACATATTTGCCACAATCTTTCCTGCATCATTTTTCGCATTTGATATCATTCTTCTGATGTCCGCGGTATCCAGTAGGAAAGATGCATCTATTCCTGTAGCATATATTGTGATTATGTGTCTACGTGGACTTGTTTCGAATTTCATATTGACAATGCAGTACTCCGTGTTCTTATTAACGACCAACAAGGGATATGAAGGTATGTTTTGAAAAATTGATATATTTGAAAAATTTGAAAAATTAAACTCAGATTTTCTGGAACTGGTTGGAAAAGAGACTACAATGCTTGGTACATTTACATATCTCACTGCTCTAGTACTAAATGTGCTTATGAGTTTGAATAGACTCGCGGTAGTTCTAAAACCGTTCAATGAGTGGTTTACTCATTCTTTGGTGTTTTTTTATTACACAATTATCGGGATTATTCTTTTTGTTTCCTTGGCAATTCCATATTTTAGTCCGTGTTATGTTATGTTTATAGTGAATAAACAAGCATTTGTTTCCGGATGTGCACCTGCTCGACACCCGGTTAGTTGTTCAAAAAAGTTTCAAATGTTTACCCCTGCGAACTTAATGGACCACATCCCTCGTTTTTTGTTGATGAGGAAGGATTAATTTTTAAGCTTTGATGTTCTAGTTTTCTTTTCAGATAACAACATTTCAAAACACCTACACTATTGTTCTCCCGGTTACTTGTATGATAGTAAACTTGGGTATCATACTACACCTACGCTTTGTCCGAAATAACTCTTATAAAATATTATGGCATACTCTACGTGGAAGTATGTTTTCTACTGTGAGCAATAGATCGAATAATATTTTAGATGTGATATCGAGAAATGTTTCTCAAACATCCACATTTTCAAAAATGAGGGCACGTCGGGATGTTGTTATGATTCGTCAGACAATCTCAATCGCAGTATATTTGTCTATTTATGAGTTTGGTGCATTCATTATTAAAGTCTTTCCGGTAACAATTTGATAATTGTGCAACAATAAAGCTAAATTTCTCACAGGGACTATACATTGGTCTTTCTCAAACTGGAAAGGAAGCATATTTCTATGCTCGAATGGAGTCTGTCCCACTGATGAACTTCTTCATATATTTTATTGAAACAAGAAAAACAAGAAACATGGTCAAAAGGTTTTTACAATGGAACAACAAAAACGACTCGAATCTGGTCACTATGTCTCATCGATCAGGATCAGGGAATGCTCCACAAGGGACTATTGTAGTTGTATGAATGTTTGGCTATTTTAATATAAATTTGAATGTTTCCTGCTTGATAGTTTCCAAAATAAAAGCTTTTATTCCATCCACCTAATCACTAATGATTAAAAATTACCTCACAGCTTTGTTTACTCTTAATTCGAGGCCTATTGTTCATGATCAAAATTTTCAGCTTCTTTCAGCAAAATCTACAATTTTTTCTTTAAGCCCCATATTTTTCATTAATCCTCTTGTTTCCTTTTTGACATTTATCAAATTTCATAACAACAAACTAACAGAAAAAAAAGTCCTAAAATATGTTCGTTCCACCTCTGCGCACACTTTCAATTACTTGGTTACTTTTCTAAAAAAAAAGAAGCTAAAACTCATGACTTTCTACCTGTGGAATGGGCTTTTCGTGCCAGTTAATGAGATTTTGGGTTGGGTCTTAGGGTTGTATCCTTCCAGGAACTAAATCATTTTCCAAGAACTTATCTTATCTCTAAACGTCACAACATTTTCTCACTTTCTTCTCATTTTTCAAGATAAGAGGATAAGTAACAAACTCTTAAATGGATTTTTTCATGTTTACTACAAATCCCGATCTGGATCCAGGCGTCCCCTTTAATGAGATGTCCAGACCTAACCAACTTATCTTGGGTTTCATGGTTGTATTTCAACTTTTCTGCCTTCTTTATAATGTTCTAATGCTAGCGGCCACTTATCAAAACCGGAGAAGCAGTTTGTCCTTTTTCTCAAGATTTATTAAAACTTTCTTTTTTCCAGACTTCCTCCCGCTTGCTTACATTACAGTTATGTGCATTTCTGGAGTTATTGTTTCAGTTTTCATAAGCATCAACATTACGACCTATATAGCTTTGGAAAAGGACGAATATGATGGTATTATTTTTCTCTTGATTTTCTTGAGTCATTCTAGTTTTTTTTCAGTTTATCTCTCACATTTCGGAAAAGAAGTAACTGTTGGAAGCACTTTTTCGTATCTCTATTCAATTTTCATAACTGTTCTAATGACCATCAACCGTCTGGCTATTGTGCTCAACCCATTCAACGAAATGTTCACCCATAAGAAAGTGTTCATTTATTCCGGAATCATGGCTATTTTAGTTCTAGTTTCTCTACTCATCCCATACTTCAGTCCGTGCAGTATCACTTTTGCTGTGAACAGGATGTCGTTTGTTTCTGAATGTGCTCCAAATCGTCATGCGGTTAGTTTGGGTAAAGTTAGCTTAAAAATAAAAAATAAAAAATAAGTGATTGCCCTGAACCAGGATCGAACTGGTGACCTTTAGATCTTCAGTCTAACGCTCTCCCAACTGAGCTATCAAGGCACATGGGACTAGTGGCGACAGGGGGAAAACAAAAAACGAGAGGGAAGCGGAGAGTGCGCCAGAAAATGTGAGAGGCGTTGCGTCAACAAGGGGGACGTTTTCCATAATACAAATGCGCCGCGATTTTTTTTTGGAGGATGTGTAGTAGAATAGAAGGGTGTTGATGAAAAAATTCTGGAATAAGAAATAAAGTATAAAAGTGTTCTTTAAAAAAGAATGGGCCGAACCGGGGATTGAACCCGGGACCTCTCGCACCCAAAGCGAGAATCATACCACTAGACCATTCGGCCGCGATTGAGAGTAGAACATAATTAGTAAACAATACGCGTTGCCTCCATGCTTCCAAGTTTGCATCGAGGATTCGCTGGGACAGGTTTTGTCTGATTCTCCTTCCTTGCTTTCAATATATTGCCTGATTTATTAGAATGATATGTGTTGTGGAATATTTCTTGTAACAAAATCTAGATGTGAGACATGGCCGAATGGTCTAGTGGTATGATTCTCGCTTTGGGTGCGAGAGGTCCCGGGTTCAATCCCCGGTTCGGCCCATTTCTTTTTTGCGACATACGAGCTAAGCTATTCCAATGAGTAATGACTCCTTAAAAACTGAAAGCACACATCACTAATTTCAGATAACTGTGTTCCAAAACACATATGCAATTATCCTTCCACTTTCCTGCATGGTAATTAACTTGGGCATCATTTTTCACCTCCGTTTGGCACGTCATGGCACTTATCAAAAAATCAACAGGATGTTCTGTAAAAGTAAGGGGTTTTTTACAGTTTTTTTCTACAGTAGTTGAAAAACGATTTTCAGACACTCAAATCATTCTCGTGCCTCTTCCAAAGCCAGAACATAATACATCAGTACTGAAAATGAAAACGCGTCGGGATTTTGTGATGATGCGGCAGACAATCTCCATCGCCGCATTTCTCTCCATCTATGAAATCGGAGCATTCATCACTAAGACATTCCCGGTAAGCGAAACAAAAATTAGATCAAAGGAAACAAACAGAAATTTTTTTTGAGGAAGCTTATGCAAGTCTGCCAGAAGGTGTGCGGGATGGTTACTTCATATTCCGACTGGAGTCCGTTGCTCTCATGAACTTCTTCATTTACTACATGGAAACCCCAAATACTCGTCGTATGCTCCGCAGGTTTTTGAATTTCAAGGATTCAGATGATAGTTCGGCTCGCCACATGACAATGGCAACTGTCGCTCCACGATGATGACGTAGTGGGCGTTCTTCTAACTAATTTTCTTTCTCAATTATCCTTTTCCCCACCCCTCCCACCCGTTCCAATCTTCTCACCCTGTTATTTTTTCTCAAGTTCCCCTTTTTCCCCTTTTTCAGTCAAACCCCCCACTGATATCACTCAAAGATCGCACGCCCTCGAAATCTGGAATATTCCCTTGGCTCAAAATTCTAATGAGCCGATTTCTCTTTTCTCTTGGATACGTGCAATCTTTCGCATAGACACAAAAAATTTCAATTAATAATCATTGTTTTCGAAGAAGCTTTTTTATTTTCATTTTTCCGATATTATAAAGACGTCGTGTGATGTATTCACTTTCCGGAATTGTGTAATTTTCCAAGTTGTTCTAACAGATTGCTTGTGGTTTTAGCAAGTGTTTGTTAGAAATAAGTGCGCAAGAGTTGGACAATGATTTTTATTTCTCCGAGGAGACTCTGATTAACTATTATTATTATCTGAAAATGATAAAACTCTACATCAGATGATACAAAGACTCAGTACATCAGCATGACCCTTCGTTTTTAGGAAATTAAAGATATGATTTGGCTTAGCTCTTTTCAATTTCAGTAATAAATGAGTTGGCGTCAGTGTTCAACTTTAGATTGATCTTTTTTTCAAGTTAGAAAAATAAGTTAATCAGAATTTTAAAAAACTGTCATCCCTATTGTAATTATGGTAATTTTTAAGATAAATTTTTTTTGAAATAAAATTCCCATAAAATTCAATTGATTCGGTTTCAAAATGATGAAACGTATTTCGGGAATCTAAAAACCAGACGTTGCTTAATTTCTGTAATTTAACTTCACACCGACATAATTCAATCCCTATTCATCTCATATCCACGAAATATCATATATATGGGTAGGGCGATCAACGTGACGTACAACCAGGAAGGTTGATTTTTCTGCCAACAAGATGACTATGAGAAATATGTGCGTGGTGTTGTCTAGATAGGGATGGGGGTCCAAAACTATTTTTTCCTTGAGACAGTGATAATGAGTCAACACCTTATTTCTGATAACATCGAGTGATGTGTCAAGATAATTTCACAGTTAATTGCTCAGTACGGAACCGGATAAGGAAACCAAATAATTGTACTATTTTCTTGTTTAACCGAACGACTTACTTCCGGTATTTTCAAACTCCATTTTTTGCATTACGTACACACTTCTCTGACTTTCAAATCTGTTGCCAAATAAATGTACCTACAATCGCTTATTCCAGAAAAGTCAAATTTAGGATTATTTCAGACGTTTTTCATTTTGTCGTCACTGAATGCCTCACCGTCACACACTCCCAAAAAGTCAGACCTTCAGAAAAATCACTATGTGATGATTTCCATTTTTGAATGGCATGTGACGAATGCTGATAATTACTTCATAATTGGAGATGTCTGTTTTAGCACCCTACGCCTACTTATTCAGATTTAGCTGGAATTTTGTAGGAGGAAGTTCCTTTTTGACCCCTAGAGTGCTCTTGTTTCAGAATGATTCAACAGTTCAGACTATTCAAACCTTCTCTTTCCTTTTCTGTCACTGTCAACCTGGTAATGTTTCAACTTTTTGGTTTCAGCAATTCTTCCGGAGCGACCATGACAAATACAATCTTCATTATCGTGGCTGCAATCTTCCCTGTCTTTTGCCTAGTCTTCAGTGGGATTCTTCTCATCACATCAATCGTAAACCGGAAGAATAGTGAGTTTTTTCCAAGGTACTGTAATTACTATTTTCTGATTTTAGACTCCTTCCCTCTAGCCTATATCATTGTGATGAGCACCAATGGAATTGTGATCTCGTTATTTATATCTCTCCACGTTATGATTTACCTCGTGCTGTCCGAGGAAACGTATGCAGGTAGGAGATACATCTTTACTAAATTGTACTAAATTGATTTCAGTTTACCTTGTAAAATTCGGAAGAGAGACAACTCTCGGTGGCACCTTCTCCTACCTCAACTACCTAATGGTTAACCTGTTGATGACCATCAACCGTGTGGTTGTTGTTGCCAAACCGTTCAATGAAACCTTTACACACACCCGAGTGTTCCTTTTCTGTGGAATCATTGCTGTGCTCATGTTAATCTCACTTCTGATTCCATACTGGAGCCCATGTTATATTGTATTCAATGTTAGCAAACTTGCCTTCGTGTCTGCTTGCGCCCCAGGAAGACATCCGGTTAGTTTGGTTAGCTGGGATAAAACAAAAAGTCAAAACTAACTAGAAAAACAATTGGAAAATAAATTTAGTTGGACCAGTCAGATTCTGAAAATATATTCTTAGGAATATGAATAAAAATAGTTTCAAAGAAAATCGAAGCAAACAAAAAGAATGGGCCGAACCGGGGATTGAACCCGGGACCTCTCGCACCCAAAGCGAGAATCATACCACTAGACCATTCGGCCGCGATTATGCTTAGAACTAATTCAATTTGTGTTGCTTCCGACGAAGATTTGCTAGAAAAGGTTTTGGCGCGTCAAACATCTATACCCCTTCTTGTTTCCATTTCAAATCCATTTTAGCAAGCGATGTGATTTCCTTGGAATGAAATTCGGATATCAGACATGGCCGAATGGTCTAGTGGTATGATTCTCGCTTTGGGTGCGAGAGGTCCCGGGTTCAATCCCCGGTTCGGCCCATTTAGTTTTTTTTTCGATAAATCTTTTAATATTAAAATATTCCTATTTCAGATAACTCTGTTCCAAAACCAATACTTCATCCTAATCCCATTTATCTGCTGTTTCGCTAATCTTGGCATCGTTTTTCATGTTAGATTTCGTCGCAACCATTCCTACGATAAGATCATGAGACTTTTCAAAACTAGTGAGTTTTTGGATAATGATTTTTATTTATTTATCCTCATTTCAGAAACGCGACCAGTGGTTTCCAACGTCTCAACTGTATTGCAAAATGACAACATGTCGAGAATTCAAACACGTCGTGATTATATCATGATGAGGCAGACTATCATTGTGTCTATCTACCTCGCTATTTATGAAATTGGAGGTTTCCTTGTTCGCCTGTTTCCGGTAATGATGATAACTAAAAACTATGTATCATTGACAATTTCTACTTCAGAATGCTTTCATGAGTCTCCCACAAGACGCTCGGGATGCATACTTCTTTTTACGTTTCCTTTCGATCCCTCTGATGAATTTCGTGATTTACTACGTGCAAACCAGCAGCACTCGTCGAATGATCCGTAAATTTTTGAACATGAAGGAACAAAGTCCAGATACCGTACTCAATACCATCCCGGTTGATCAACGACTCTCAACAACCACTCAGACACAATCAAGGACTATTTCTCAAGTATCATAATTTTCTCGTTTGCATGTTCCAATCAAGTACTATTACATTTCAATAAACAAATATAACATTATCACTAAAAGTCTAAGAAAAAAGAAAAAAAGAAAAAAGAATTGCCCTGAACCAGGATCGAACTGGTGACCTTTAGATCTTCAGTCTAACGCTCTCCCAACTGAGCTATCAAGGCAGATAAAGGGAACTGCTAGCAGGGTAGTGAGAATCAGAGCGCCGCAGAGGAAAAAGGAGAAGGTAAACAAATAGATAAGAGAGGCGCGGAAAAACAATTTAGAATTTCGGTCTTATTTTCATTCGCCTGTTACTACTAAACAAGAAAAGTGATACATCTCACATATTTATTGAAATTTCATCGTCAACTTTTGTCATGAAGATTACAACCTACACAGTCTTTAAGATCGGTGGGAACATTTTGATTTTGACATAGAGTTTTTCCAAAAACTACTACTAGGTAAACTTGCAAGTCTCAGTGTCAGAAACTGGAGTTAGGTGCAATTTTTGTCATTTTTGTTGAGTTTCAATATTTTGAAATGCGCAGCTTTCCCAAAACTTTGAAACATAAAAACATAGGTTCAGCTTCACTTTCTGTCCCTGTATAATCAGTTTCCTAAAAATCTCAACTATTCTTCTCTTTTGATCCGAATCTTTCATCATTTGAACTTTACTCGAAACACCCATTCCCAATTCTTCCACATTTTTCAATTATCTACAACAACTCAACTCGAAACTCATTCCTATAACAATTGCACACTCTTTCCCTCTTGCTCGTGCTCCATTATTGTAAAAAAGCGAGATTCGAGGAAAGCTATCCACTTGGAGCATGACACCTGTGGGCGGAGTCAACACCACAACCACCTCATATAAGTTGTTTCAAGCCTCTTTCTATCTACCACTTTGCCATGGACAACCTTGTGAGTACCATGGCTCCAAGTACCGCATCTGAAGGACTTACCAATGGAAAACTGTTTTTGTACATCCTTTCTGCTATCTTCCCATTCTTATTCTTCATTTTCGACGCTCTTCTTCTGGCTGCAACTATCTACAACCGCCGTGACAGTAAGAATGTTTTTTGAAAATTGTAAAAAGTACGAGTAGTTTTTCTTAAAGGTTCCCTTCCGTTGGCATACATCTGTGTGATGTGCACAATTGGAATGTTGACAACCTTCTTCATGGTTCTTCACACTTCTATCTTCCTTGTCCTCCCACAAGCTTCATATGAAGGTAAGACACCTTGCAAAACTTCTGATCAAGTTGTAGACTAGTCTCATGCCAAGCAGCTTAATTAGCATTCCCTTTTTAGCATATCTCATGGCGTTCGGACGCGAGACTACTCTGGCTGGAACATTCTCTTATCTTACTGCACTTTTCATCACCGTTCTCATGACTATCAACCGCGTCTATATTGTCATCAAGCCGTTCAACAACGAGTTATTCAGTCAACGTCGAGTGTTCGTCTACTGCGGAATCATCTCATCGCTCGTCCTCACCTCCCTTATCATCCCTTACTTCAGCTCTTGCTATGTCATTTTTCGAGTTGATCTTTTGTCATTCGTTTCCGGGTGTGCTCCAAATCGTCATCCGGTATAGTTTCTCAATATTTTCTCAATATTTTTAATTTTCGGATAATGTGTTTTATTGCCCACCGAATGATTTCATTTTTTGAGGAAAAATCTCGAGGGTTGCGTGTTAGAACCGGGTGAAAAACTGAAAGTCACATTGTAGTTTAGTCATATTTTCTTATCTGCCTGGTCTTATGGCCCGGAAGTATAATGACTCGAGTAAAAATAGATAGAAAAAATAGTCCTGGGACCACTGGAACCCAAAGCTAGAATTTCAGCACTATACCGTTTATGTGAGAACTAATTAGCGTATGACAAAATAGTAAAGGTTTCAGGTCCAACTTTCAGTTTGAACCATGTCTGTTCAATTTTTTTACTTCAACGTTTCAGATCACCGTATTCCAAAACACCTACGCCATCATCCTCCCATTCACCTGCATGTTTATCAACCTGGGAATTATCTTTCATCTTCGTTTCTCCCGAAGTGGAACATACGCCAAATGGTCTAAATTTTTCTGCAAGAATAAGGTCACAACAGTCATAATCGGACAGGCCACTCAAAAAACTGCACTGTCAAAGATGCAAGCAAGACGAGACCTTATCATGATGCGTCAGACTATCTCGGTTGCAGTCTATCTGTCGATTTATGAACTGGGCGCATTCATTATGAAAACGTTCCCGGTAAAAAATGGAAAATTGAAATTTTATTTAATCAAGGTTTTTCTTCTAGAACGAGTATGCAATGTTGCCTGCTATTGTGCGAGATGGATACTTTTATTTCCGCTACGAATCTGTTCCACTCATGAATTTCTTCATCTATTATGTGGAAACTGGAAGCACTCGTCGCATGTTCCGCCGTTTCTTGAATATCAAGGATAAAATATCAGACTCCTATGTCAACCCAACAGTTATCACTGTGGCTCCGAGAGCTCAACCAGTTAGGGGTGTTTCTGCAACCGGAGCGATGTCTTCCCCCACTGTATGAGCTATTTGAATTATTGCTCCGTAAAGAATATTTGTAATATTTACAATTGTCTATGTTTTTCTGTGAGAATAAAATAAAAGTTTTTAAAAAGTTCGAGAACAAAAACTGTAATTTATTTCATCCATGACTTGAATATAATTATATGACAAAATAAATAAACAAATAAACAATAAATCAAAATAAAATAAGTTTCTACGATATAATTCTGAATTGATGGCTAGATAGTGAGGCAGATAATTACAATTATTAGGGTAATTTAGGCTAGTGAAGACTAGAAATTACATAAGTTTTGCTGGGAGAACCAAGTCAATAACATCAAGCAGGCTGCTGAGTCCATAACCGAAGTTCTCTTCCTTAGTGGTGTCCACATCCCAGAAATACTTGCTGAACTCGTTTTTCCAGTGGAGAGCGTTCTGAAAAAAACGGTTTCAGAATTGAAGACTAATCTTATTCCTCTAAAACTAACAGCAAAGAATGTGTTTTGAAGAGAATGGTTGTCGGTTTCTGAGTGACAAGATGTATGAATTCTATTCACTAATAGGTGTCCGAATGATGTCATTGGAGCATAGATTCCAGTTTTCTTGACATGGTTGATCTCAAGAACCTTGACGTGTTGGTACACCTTGTTGTTCTAAAAAAATACTATTTTTGTTATTTTTCAAATCTGTTTTACCTTGCGATGAGCAATGTAGAGGCAATCTCCAACTTTAACGTTTTCAGCAGACACTGGATTTGAGTTGATGTTTTCATCCTTATTGTCTACTGAACATTGGCTAACGTATACCAAATGTTTCTCAGTGAGAGAGAATTTCTCTCCATTGTCGAGAGAGAACCTGCAACAGTTGTCTTATACTAACATTGTGTAAATTCAACTTACTCAATGAAAACCGCTTCTTGCTCTGGGTCTCTATGAATCCAGTATTGAACTGGGATATGGGTAACTTCATCTCCGTTCTTGTCGAGAGCTTGCACCCAGTCTCCAATTTCCAATTCATCCATTCGCGTCACTCCTTTGTTGTACACAAAAACCGTTGCATCTCCAGGGAAGCAGTAGTAAAGTTCTAGGAATAAATATTCAGAGAGTGCCTGAATAGTGATAACCTACGAAGTCCAGCTGGTGCACCGTATCCATATGCTGGGAAGTATCCTGCAGGTTGAGCTGGGACTGGCTGAAAATTGTTTGGTTTGGATATAAAGAAAATTTAAAAAAAAATTAATCATAATCACATAAAACCAAAAAATGCAACTAAAGAGGCTACATAATTAACAAGTTTATTAATAATACTATTATTGCAAAGAAAAATAAGATATGCAAGTAAGAAATGAAAAGAAAAGATTTAATGAAACTTTTTTAAAATTATTAATGATGTTATTATAAATATTAAAATTATTATGGGTTAGATTATTACTACTAGATTAAAACAAATAAAAAGTTTAGTGATATAATCTCACCGCTGGTTGGAATGGTTGTGGCTGGAATGGTGCTGGCTGGAATGGTGGTGGCTGGAATCCTTGTGGTGGAAGTGGTGGAGGAGGTGGTGGAGTAGCGGTGTTCTCTTCAATGAATCCTGGTTGGGCAACAATTTCTTCAATAATGACTTCTTGTCCATTCTCTACTCCAGCTGGGACAACAAGTTCCCCTGTTTCAATTGGAGTTGCACCTGCGGCGAGTGGGGCTTGAAAGGCGATAGCTCTATGTCCATTAACGTGACGGATAACGTTTTCGGAGTTGAGAACTTCAGCTGGAATACAAAAATGTTGTTTTGAGTTTTATGATTTCCACTAAATAATCACTTACCAACTGATCTGTCTGCCTTCTGGAGGTCCAAGCAAGAGAATCTTCTAATATTGACTTCATAGAAAATTTCTCCTTGCTCATCAAGCTTCTTCTCAATGTTACTAATGTAGTCAAAAGCATATTGATGGTTATTCTCAGTCACTTCTCCTCCAACAACAATTTGTCCGCTAGAAACAGTGGCGATTCCTCTATCAGTTGAAGCACGGAGTGGTGGGTAGGTACAACATTGGTAGGCAATACTGAAATTCTTATTCTGAAAGTTCCGAGTCCCCTTGTATTAGACTAACACTTGAGTGGTGGTTGCATTCATAACTGGTGAGATTCCTCCGACCCATTGATCTTCGGAATTACAGGACAAAGATTGGAACTCTGCATCGCATGTCTGAAATATACGCTTACAGTACTGGCCAAAATGATATCATATTTTGGCTTTTTCAGTGGAAAATGTCCAACTTTGAGAGTGTGTTATTGTGAAACAATTTTTCCAACAAAGTAAACTTTTAATGGATCATACAAATCGGAAGTAGATCTATATTTTTGTAGTTGACAACTTTTTTGTACGGACAATCCCTGAGGTATTTTGCACTGAAATGTGTCTATTTGAAGGTGAAATTACTTTGTCGATATGTAACTTGCTATGGAGCTTCCGTACAAAAAGTTGTTAACTTCAAACATAGAGCTCTTCTGTTCAGTTTTATTCGTGAAAATTCATTTGTGGGACAGTTAGTTGGGCATTTGCAACTGAAAAAGGCCAAATCCGATATTTTTTGTCCGGTACAGTATGAATTAATAATTCCACAATTATCTATTGTCTTAGGCGATTTCACTTTTTTTTATGTTCTTTCAATCAAAATTATAGGATAAACCTGTTTCTATTTCATTTTCTCCTCACTTTCTGCTTCCTTTTTCTAGGTCGCTATCACTCACCGCTTTTTGTTGAGAATACATTCTCGGGTCAGCGGCGTTGAAAGTGTGGATAGCCAAAGGATCATCACGAAGGAATCCGTCGTTTTGTTGGCTGATTCGGAAGAATTTTGCAGTGGTTGGGAGCTGATGACCATTTGGATGCCATCCGAAACATGTTGGTCGAGCACATCCGAGCACTGGTTGGCCAGAAGGGAGGACCTGAGAAATAGTGGGAAAATAAAAAACAAGTATTTCGAATCTGCAATGCCTAGACTTTTACAAATTGATGAATGATTTATAGCGCAGCCGCAATGTCTTTTTTTTTTTGAAAAACCGTCGGAAATTTGGGTTTCGCGATAAAACTAGACCAATAGTGATTGATCTAACAATACGCTTCGGTGACAAGGGAAGCCTTTAGGCGACGCGGCTTTCAAACTATTTGTAAATTAGGTTATAGGTACTTTCGACTACGTGGAGCCCATTTCTGCAGTCAAAACCGGCTAAATGACTCTGCAAGCATAGCTATGAGCACTCAAATTTTTCATATGCTTATGCTTTTTTACATGGAGCTCCAAATCGGCAAATAGTAAATGCAAAGATGTGATCATTTTTTCCAACGTACAAGCACAGGTGAACCGTTTAAGAACACAAATGGATCCACGTCCTGGCGTATCTGCGGTTGATTGGGAATACTATGTAAAAAAGGATGACCATTTGAAAAGTGTGAGAGGTCATAACATGGCTCGCAAAAAAATTTAGCTTGTTTTCATGGCAAAAATGGATTCTCCGGAGTCGAAAGTATCTATAACAGACGTTATAAATTGTTTGAAAGACGCGTTTCCAAATACTTCCCTTGTGAGACAAAATAAAACACGTTGTACCCTTTTTGTAAGTTCTAAAGAAAAATTTAAAAAGTAAATATAATCTTTTTGAAAAATGGAAAGTCCAGGACTAAGTTTTTTGCTCACAAAATTTTTATAAACCCCTTCAACTCACCTCTAAACTGTATGGAATTGTAGTGTCGCCACACTCTGATCCAAATACCGCTGCAACAGATAGTGATAGTAGCACTATCACCGATAAAGAAGATTTCATGGCTACCTGAAAGTGAAATAAGCACTTCAAACGTTTATAAATAATAAAAAATGAAAAGAATAAGAGGGGGTATATCCGATTAGAAAAGCAACGACCGGCATCAGCTTAAATATGCGATGTCGTTCTTATCAGTGGGCGGAGCTACCTGACCATCGTTTATCACTAGATCTCTTGGATCATCCTAGCATCTACTTTGCTTCTTCCTCATTCTTTTCGAATATTCACGCGAGGAGACGAGTTTCGGAAGAATGAAAATGTCCTGTCGATAGGGCTGGTCAAAGGGAAAAAGCTGATCAGCGACTTCACTTTTTCGTATTCTCCGTATATGATTTATTCGAAGTCATCATCCACACTATTCGCGAGAAAAAAGTGGAGAACCGCGGCGAAAGGATAACCTGATGTGTACCTGATAGAAGTTCCATTTTTGGGGATTGATTAACTGTTTTATTGTTTCACAATTTTTGTTCCAAAATTCAGAATGGAAAAAAGTGGGCTCAAAAGTTTGAAAATGGATTCAATTGAAGAAAATGAGTTTCTTAAAGCAAGATACAATTCTCTGACTTGAAAAGGGAAAATGAGGGATAACGAAGAGTCTTACGCTTTAAAGGTAATAAGATGTTATTAAAATAGTATGGCTGGATGAATCAAGTACTCAAAACTTTGACAAACCTGTCAACAGAACAATAAAAGTTTCATAATTTCATGTGTCTATAATATCATTTCTGAGTTTTGCCATAGAGATTCCAAGTACTTGGCCGAGTGTCTTGAATACTGATAGTGGTAAACAACGAAGTCATCGAATATATGCTTGTCGAATCCTTCATTGTGAATAAGTCCCAGTCCGACACAGTTTGATAAGACACCTGGAATAATATGGTATGAAAGGTTTTTTTTGTAATTGATGGAGGTTTGTACCCATGAAAACATCATCTAGGTGGACCATCGGTACTTTGCAAACGTTTTCCACTAATAACTTAGCGCCATCTTTGGAGAGAACGAATGAAGATCCCTGAAAGAACCTTAGAATACATTTCCTGTTCTTTTGATTTCTGAATCTTTGAACATCTAACACCAACCTGAACAAAAAGTGGGTAGCAAAGGTTTGGATACATTTCTGATGGAACATGCCATGTCAGCCATGGCAAAAAGATCCGAGGATAGCCGCGGGAAACTTTCCCTAACATGACTGGACCTTTCTTCATGTGTAATACCTGCAAACGAAATGCATCAAAGGGAATGAAGAAAAAAATTATAGCCATATCATCAAAAGTCATTTTTCAGGTTTTTGGAAGAATAACGGTTCTTTTTGATATATTGGTTGATCACAGCTACATTTTCGATGTAATGATGCTAACCTGTTCCAATGCTGTTGCGTTCACAATTGTGTCGTCGTTAGTGACAACGATTTGGTCTACAGACGGTAATTGGTCTATCACGAAGCCGTATATTGCCATCATTTTCCATGATAAATTGTGATAGGAATCCTCAAAATCGAATTGGAGAATGTCTAAAGACAATCAAATTTTGATCTGGTTTGTCATGTTTCGGACACCAACCCCGGTATTTGTTGGCTTCAATCTTTAGTGTGTCATTTTTCGAAGTGGCGCAGACAAAGACCACTGGCACGAGTTTATCCACCTAAATCGGAAGCATTAGGTGATATTGAAATTGTGTGAATTCATAGATAAAAAAGTAGAAACTAGAAACTTGCCTGCTGCTTCCATGTCCTTCGAATGAAATTCCTATAGTCTAAAGATCCCGGTCCTGAACGTATCACCAGGATACGTTTAGGAAAGTCTGGCAGATCGGGCCTAATGAGAACATCTGGGATTTTATCAAGTTTACAGTTTTCTGGATCCGCTCGTCGATTCGGGAAAAATTTGTCGACACCTGGAATGAGGCTACTGTATTGCTATAAACTTAATTGTACGCGTTCATGATAACGTCTAAGTTATATCAAAGAACCAGTAACATTTTGATCTCATAGTTTCAGTTCAAAAAGTTTATTAAGCATCTGTTCGATCCTTTTTCCTTTGATATGTACTTCCGCGATGATAGTTCATGTCTATCATACATTCAAAAAAAAAACAGGAATTTGCATTGAAACGTTGACTACGCCTTGCATGTTTCTTTTACGATAATTGTATTCTTTTGTTCTCTTAATTATCCTACAATCATAATTAAAACTTACAGGTCTGAAAATCTGGGTCCCTAGGTTCCGTTGACAATAAATCACTTTGTGTATAACATAGCACCCGAAGAGGTAGGAGGCATGACTCAAGGTAATTGGCAAACTGCAAATTATCGATTTTCGAAGATTGAAATTAATGGCGCGGAACATTGTCATTATCTGATTTATTTCACTATTCAAATTCGACAACGTTTCAACACCCAATCACAGAAAATTCAAAAAACTCACGATCAAATATGGGATGACCCATGAAAACAAGAGGATGAAAAGCTTGATTGGCGAAATTAGAAACAGTTCTTTGTGCAGTATTGGCTGCACACAGTACCTGACAACGTTTCGAAGCGGCCGCATGCTTCGCCTTGTCGGCCCAATGGTGTCTTGTGGAAGATACGGATCTTTGGGATACGATCTTATTCCCCTCTTTTCCACCTCACTCCATCGTTGCGGCCCACCTATTTTCTTTCCTTGTCTTCAACCCTCTTTTCACAATTCCTTACATTTCGAATGTCTAGGCAGGTGAGTGTGTTATAGGCAATGTAATTGACAGAGAGGCGAGTGAACTTTTAGAACGATCCGGAGCGGAGATATTGCTAGTGGAAGGGAAGAAAAGAATTGTGCGACGTGTATGTAACAGAACATTGAAAATTGAAAATTATTCTGTGTTGAATACTCTGAATGTATATAGTTTGAAACAATTCTAGAGTTTTACAATAATAAAAATAATTTCATTCACAACACATCACAATAGTAGTAAAATATAGATTTTACTCGTCTTTCTTGACAGCGTAAGTCTCTCCAATAGCAATAACATCAATCTCCGGCTTAACTTTGTCGTAAAGTCTTGGGAATGCTCCATCACAATGATACTTAGTACGGACTTGATTGTAGAGAGTCATATCAAACATCTCATTGAACTCCTCCTCACTCATAAAGATATCAGCGTACAGGAATGAGTATCCCCCGACGTCGCGTGTGAATCTGGAATTCAAATATTTTGGGTTACAAACTGCTATCTCTCTGGAAAAGACGATGAAGTCAGTTTGGAAATATGGGACGTGACCTGTATCATTGGAAAAAAAAAAATATATTTTTTTTAATCTGCGTTTTCTCAGCTTTCCAATGATAGAGGTCACGTCCCATATCTCCAAATTGACTACATGACCTTCCTTAGTCAGTTTTTTCTCACTTCTCCATAGCTCTCATTGCATAGGTTGGGTTGTAAGGCTCACGACGCTCTACTGGTCCCGGGGTGCCGTAAACTCCGAGGTCGTTGAACATGGAATAGTTGGTTCCTGGCACAAGACGGGATTTTGGTGGGGCTCTGAACTCATCATTATAGAAATCATGAATTGGTGTTTGAACCAAGTTTCTCTGCAAACCTTAATTGCCCTTGTGGTGCTCCTCCTTTGTGGTCATAGATTCTGCATGGGTAGACCAAGAGTGGGTAGGTATCGAATAACTTCACAGCGGTGTCCACTTGCTCCTTGAGAGTGTCCAATGGCATGACGATGTCTTGGAAAACCTGCTTGGCGAATGTCATCTCTCTTACTGCTTGGGTAGTAGTGAATTTCAAAAATGCTGGCTTTGGTGGACATAGCCATCCGAGGAATGCACGGAACACCGGGTGATTTCCGAACGGAATCATGCTTTCGAGAACCCAGAAGATAGCACGGTTGTGACGGAGAAGGTATGATTCCAATGGAATGTATTCTTCCCCTCCTTTTTTCAAAAATGTTTCCACGTGTCTGTAAAACCATGGTTTGTAGAACCAACAGACATCATTGATCTGAAAAGTTCGGTATTTTTTATTTCAGGAAAACGATAAAATATTTTTCGGTTTCACCTTTGCACGACTACTGCTATCCACATCTGCGAAATTTCCAACCATAATAACAGCTTCATCCTTGTTATAGATAGTCACTTCCAAGTAGTCGGCTACCTTGGTATCTTTGTTAGTGGCACCAGACAACTCCATGATCTTGTTACAGTACTCGTCTTGTGAGTGGCACTGAAATATTTCAATTAGTCAATTAGGTATTACAAAACTGATTCTAACCGGAATATATTGCATGTGCACGTAAGGTTTGACCTTCACAATTTTCAAAGTTAATCCAACAAGAAATCCGAGTGTTCCATGAGACCATGGAAGACAGTAGTACAAGTCGGAGTGCTCATTTGAGTCAGTGACCGTTATAACTTTTCCATCAGCGGTGACCACTTCATAACTGACAATTGCTTCCTGATAGAGACCAACTTTATGGGAGTATGTTGTCATTCCAACTCCAAATGCAAGTCCTCCAAGTGTGGCATCTCCTATTTCCAGTGTGACAGCTAGTGTGTAACCCCTGAAGTAATAAACACTTAACTTTCCCATTTTTGAACCCTGGTTCTATTATCTAATGTCACAGGTATACTATATTATAGTCCATACCTTTTTCATTGACATGGCCAGTTTTTTGTCAGTTCCAAAGTTCTTTAATTATCAGTAGGCCACGTCTCTGTTTCACTTTTTTATCTGTTATCAGCAGTCCCATTTTTTAAACAATTCCACGTTTAGCACACTAACTATATCATTTTGAAAGCAGAAATCAAACAAGCGGTGCACAGAACGTGTGATAAGAGCAAAACTAGAAAACTGAACATTGCATGGAGCATAGCCCACTTACTTCGGGATCAGGTACTTGCAAATCTCTCGGACAGTCACATTCGGCTCGACGGTCACTGTCAAATTCTGCTCGTCCAGAGAAAGAACGTCATGGAGGTCGATAGGCACTTGGTGACATTTTTTCTGAAACTTTGATTTATTTCGACTTTATGAAACAACTCCTCACCTTGTCAAAAAACGTGGTAGATAAACTCAGCCAATTAGGTCTTGCGGTACATAGTGGTTTTTTCTGAGATGCCGGAAGTTTGGACCATTCGGTAACTTGGTCTTGAATCTTTTGAACACGTTGCTTGTGAGAAGTTGTGACAGCCAATTTTCTGTCTAGCCAGATACGGAATTGGATGAAAATGTCGAACAGCTAAAATTATGATACATATGACTCACTGACCACCTTGAAAACTCACATAACTAGCTGGCAAACAGAAGAACACAATGACAAGTCCCCGGTTATCTTCCAACCATCGAATCGCTTTGGCTTTCACCTGTTCGAGAACCATGGCTGAAAATAGAAAATGAAAATAAAAATAAAATAATTAGGAAACGTTTCGAGGAAAGCACTGGTAGATGCCTAAGCGTCGGCACATAAATGAACTGATAACCAACAAGAAGACCTTTATAGAGACGCAGGTAGACAAGAAAGATAAGAGTTGTTGATAACCTCCGAAAACCGTATAGGTACAAACCACGGAGTTTTGTAGGACACAAAGCGATATGATATATGATGTTTACTACTGTGAGATATAGATGGTAGTATTAAAAATATTTACAATTTTTATTTTTGGAACGAATCGGAATGGAGCAGCAACGTGAGATATGAACAATAACAACAAAGAAAAACACAACACATAGCAAAAAACCCAACAATAGTAACAAGTGAAACATATTTTATAACTCCTGAGCCTACTTGCTACGTTTTGAGGCAGTTGAAGTGGTTGCTGGTGCTTGGCGTTTGATTCCGGATTTGCAATTTTCTTTATTCTGGAAAAAAAACACATTGGGTCTGGAGAATATTGAGATATTAATTACATGTGGGCCTGCTGGAGTCATATTGAGAACAACGATAGAGTTTCCGAAGAGATTTGGTTTCTGACGCTTGTAGCGGATGTGAGAGAACGGTAGTTGGCGATAGCTGTCCTGGAAATTGAAAAATAATAATAAAAGTTGAAGCATCGAATTATTATGAAAAAACGATGTTTTATTAAGTTGGTTTCCGGATAGGATTAAAATATTAACCGCAGTAACAAATACAGGGTGGCTACATTACAGGGATACATCGTTCTTGTGAGAGTAAAATTCGTGGATATTCGGTGGGAAAATGGTTGGGCTCTATTCCAGTTTAGATGTCCTTAAAAAACTCGAATTTCACAAAATACACTTTAACATCCCTCAAAGCACTTAGACGTCCCTTAAAACCCTTAAACAACTCTAATTTTTTAAAAACTTTCTTTCAAATGTTTAGACGTCCAAAAAAACGTTTAAACGTCCCATAAAACGTTTCGACGGCCCTTGAAATTCCAAAATATAGTTCGGCATAGTTAGACGCCCCAAAAAACATTTAGACGTCCCACAAAATGTCTAGACGTCCCACAAAATGTCTAGACGTCCCAAATAATGTTTAGACGTCCAAAATAATGTTTACACGTCCCCCTTGAACACTGAACAAAGCAAAAGCTTGCTTTGACAATTGGAAGTAGTGATTACCTAAAAACAAAGAAACCTAAAAGCTTGCTCTGGCATAGTCTTCAGGCTCAGCACCCTGGAAGTAGCGGATTCCTTAAAACAGAGACACTCAGAAGCTTGCTGGCACTTTTTTACAAAATTTTAAATCATTACTTCCAGGTGTGAGAACAAGCTTTTGGCTTTTTCAGTGTTCAAGGGGACGCCTAAACATTATTTGGGACGTCTAAACATTATTTAGGACGTCTAAATGTTTCAAAGGACGTCTAATTGTTTTAAGGGACGTCTTTGTGTTTTTTGGGACGTTTGAGTTTTTAAGGGCATCTAAACTGGAATAGAGCCAATGGTTGAATTAACAAAAAAACGTTATCAATGGCGCGTCTCGAACGTGATCTCGACTTACGATAAGATTTTCAGTATTGAACCTATTTCTAATCGCCAAAAGCAAAACGTATTGTTATCACGAGGTGATAATAGGTCCACGAAACGTCATCAGGCCCATGAACGCTTTTTTCTTTTATGTCTTTTTTCTATTGGTCTTCCTATTTTTCTTAATTTTTTAGAAAAAACGACTTACTTCGTATTTCACTGCAGATAAATTCACAGGGATTGGTTTCGTTGCGTTCTCATCACAATTTAGCTCCGTTTTGATATCTGCCGGGTCAATCTTGTTGGAGTCAAGTATGTTTTGAAGACAGTCGTTCTGAAATATGACACTATCTTTCAAAATATGCTCCAATATACAAAAAACTTACTAAATAGCGAGTTTTGAATATGACAGCCCATGTTGTTGCATCTTCTGGTGTGAAGAAGTTCTGTTGTGGTATTTGGAACCGTCCAGTCATGTTCACCTAAAAAAATTTGAAATTGAACGGGTGAGAAATAGAGATAAAGACTGAAGAAAAAACAAAACAACAAAAAGGGAGAAAATAATTTTAGGCAATCTGTTTTGTGTGGTCGGTACGTTAGTTTGTCAAAGAAATAGTTTTGTTTGACAAGATACACAGAGAAAAGGCCACTCTCTTCGTGTGATGGGTGGTGATGAGAGAAAATAGTAAAGTAGAAAGGGAAAGGCGGAGAGAGTGATGAGCAGAGATGAAACGTACAATGAGACCCGATGGTAATAGACTTGATAGTAATAGTGAGATAAAAATCCGATAGCCTGAAGAACAGACGATAAGATATGATTTACTTAAAAAATATAAGATATACCGATTTTGTTCTAATTACAAAATCTTGCCTCATTGTGGAGTTTTGGTATGATTCAAAAACCAAACAAGTCATGGAATTCATTAAAATTATTAATTTTGTCGGAGTATCATGAAAAATCTGCAAAAAAGATATTCCGTTGCGGGGAATCGAACCCCGGCCTTATGGGTGAGAGCCATAAATCCTAACCACTAGACCACAACGGAGATAGAATACAGAAAATCAAGTTTGCAATAAAACGTAAGAAAAGGCAAACATACGAGAATGACAGATGTTGCCTTGGCGCATCGCCACTTCAAACATATGCGTTGGAGGCAGACGGCGGGTGCGTTTTGAGTGTAATGGTCGGACACGATTTGTTATTCCAAAGAGAAGAGTCAGAGGAAAAGTTTGGATTGTGTAACTGCATGAACCGGAGAAATTTAAAACATAAGCACTACGCTCAGCATAAAAACGCGATCACTATGACTACCTCGTGTCTTTAGAAGAACTATTATGGAAAACATCATTAAATATCAATTTTTCAATAATAGGTACTCTGTACCAAGTATCATCAGTTTAATTTGAGCACTATATGAAGACACTGATTGTTATCAATGTAACCAACCTTGTTTACGATATATGTAGAAAACTGAGAAACAACTATTTGCCTGTAAGTGCCTAAATTTATGAAGACTGAAAGTGAAAATACGAAATCAAAAAACTTAAATTTAAATTTTCAATGTGCTCCATATTGACGGCGATTCAATTAACACCAAGCGGTTTCAAACTAAACCTGTGGTTCAGGAAAGGTTCAAAGAATTTGTTCACGGAATGAAAAGATAATATTTCGCTAGTCATTGTAAATGTTCTTATTGGATTTTTAGAATTCATTATTTTTCATTACAAAATTATTTCATTCCTGAAAAAAAAGTTACTATAGAAAGATCTTTCAGGAACTCTCAATTGACTACTTCTTCATTTGATAAAAGCAAAAAAAATCGCAGTCAGCAGGATTCAAACCTATGCGGGCAGAGTCCAAGCCAACCTCCGTAACCACTCGGACATTTCTGCCCGCCTTGCCACTTGGATTGTTTCCAATCCGATTCGAAATGATACATAAGAGACAGTGACCAACTGCTCTGTCTTTTGAAGACAATCGGCGGCTTGTCAAACATCAGCAGTCTTGTCCGAGTGGTTAAGGAGATTGACTAGAAATCAATTGGGCTCTGCCCGCGTAGGTTCGAATCCTGCAGACTGCGAATCCTTTTTACTTTTTCTATTGTTAGAGTTGGTGTCTATTAAAGTTTTTTGCACCTGGTTTTAACGGGGTTTCAGGTTTTTTAGTGTTCGTTCTGACAACGGAAGTATTTGGTTACGCGAATTTCGAGCGGTGTCCATTTTTGTCATTGAACCGGCTGAATGTCTCTGCGAGCAAAGTTAGGAGCTCTCAAACTTTTCGTATGCCCAACTTTTTTCACAAGGAATTCCAAATTGGCGAATAGTGCACGCAAATGTGTTTCATGTGAAAAAGCTTAGCTATATGCAAAGTTTGAGAGCTCATAATTCGGCTCGCAGAGACATTTAGCAGGTTTTGACTGCAGAAATGGACTCCACGTAGTCGAAAGTACCTATAACCTAACTTGTTGATTGTTTGAAAGTCTCCAAAGACTTTCTTTGTCAGAAATATTTTTCTTACTGTGCTCTGTACTCTCCAGTTTCACACTTTCACGGAACCATAATCCTTTACTCCGAACTAATAGGTTACGCATACATATATATTTATCTTAAAAATATTTCTATTGAATCTACCGGATCTGTCGTCACCATTTTTCAAGAGTTACAAGAACCTTCTAATTTTACTCTATTTCAATTCGAAATACTCTCTCTCTCATAAGATTCAGAGCCACTAATTAGTGAGGAATTCCGGTGTGAATCCAAGTGTAAAAGTGACGTAAGTTTTCTTACTTTTAGTGTTATTCGGTTTATTCACATCTTCTATAACTCAAACCTGATCTATTCTAATTGAAAATGCAGTTTCGTGTAGTGGTCGATCGCAGTCAAACCATCGCTTATCGTCCAAATCGCGGGAGATGGAATACAATGAGACTATGGGCAGTTCAACTTGTAAGTGTCATTAAGAGAACGTCTTTTTTAAAAAACTTTCTAAAAATATTGTATGTATATCAGAATTTTTCAGCACGAAGACGGATGTTTATGGCGTTTTGCAGTGGTCATTCTCGTTATGGTCCTTCTCCTTGTCATCTTTTTTCTCCCACTTGCCTTTCATAACCTGATTTGATCTGTCGGTTCAGTTTCAGTCAAATAAAGATTAAAAGGTGATAAAATTCCTCTGCAAGCCAACATTTTGTACACTTTATCCACTACAATGTGTATTTCGACAACGAGTTCAGAAGCCAGTAACGTCACGAAAAGATTATTTTCAAACAAACTCCAAATATCTCGTACAATTTACATTTTCCAAAAGGACATTCTTTTTTGGTTATTCTAACCAGTCAGACCCTTATTCTCTCATTTTTCCTCCGGCAAATTCAACCCGCTTTTTCTTCCTGAAAATGAATAATCAAGTTGGTCCTCGTCATGCAGTTCCAACCTTGTCGGCGGTAGTGCAGCCAGAATCATTCCGTGTCTTCATATCAAAGAAAAAAACGTACACTTCAGTATGCTGCTGTGGATTCAAGAGACGAACGGTAAGAGAAAATGATGGGGTTTTAATTCCAGATTAAACGCAGAGTGAGATTAGGTGTAAGCGTTAAAAAGAAGTTCAATTAGAAAGTTTCCATGAAAATTTTCATTATAGGAGTCTGGCGTAAGAACTTGATATAACATTATATCAAAGAATCAAAATTATTTTTATCATCCTACAGTAGCGGTCACTGAAATATTAATATTTTTATTAATGTAAATTAAATGTTTCAAACAAGTTGGTGGAGTCTCTTTATTTAAAAAAATGTTTGACTGTATTCCTCTCCAATTTGGTGTGATATAATGAAAACCAAAATTCTCATGTGAGGGAAAATACCTTGAAACTTCTCACGTTTCCAATGCAAATTAAATCCAAATCAGGTATTCTTGCATTCTAGAATAAATAAATAGCCTGAAAAAGTGGTAAACTAAAATATGAACTTCAACGATAAGTGAATGCAACCAAAGAACAGTTTGAGGTCGAAGAAACGATATTGTGCTAAGCTACCAAATTTAATTACTCTTTTGTCAGTTAGATCTAATTTTCTTCTCGAATGTTTCAATGAGCTTCATTTTTCAGGCATTGATGGTTCTTATCACCTTCCTCGCACTCGGTCTTGTTGCCATCGTGGGAGCCGGTGCTGGACTTATTGGTCGCATGTGATGCCTACCAGTTTCGAAAAGACAGCAACAACATTGTCTTTGTCTTAATTCATTGTGTCATTTCGGTTAAAGACATTTTTGTGGTTTCGTTATTATAATAAGTCATAACAATCGGACCTTCATTATCAATAAAGTCTTCGAAAATTGTTTTTTCAGCATAGTTTTTTCATTACAAGCTCTCTGGTTAGACTGATAATAATTGCCAAATGTGCAATCAGGAATGGGAGCAGGAAAGTCAAACCAAAACTGGGCATTCAATTTCAGAACTTCAAATTTTCAGGTTTTCAGATTTACAGATTCTCAATTACTTCAGGAACTCCAACTACTTGCACATCCAACTTTTTATTGCTTTCACTTTGTCCCCATGATTTTTAATCTAGTTTAAACCTACTTTCAGTTATCTACCCACACACTGATAACAAGCTTTTAATTAAACTCAACGAGTACCATTATCTTTATGACCAGGTTTGATATATTCTCGAAAATCTCATGTTTTCCTGACGCAGTCAAGATTTGAGTATCATTAAAAAAGATATTTATTGGTCTGGCCGCGAAGATTCTTAAAATAAACTGAAATTTCCAAGAAACTGGCTATATATCAAAATTTGTATGTATTCAATCCAATCCATGTTCGTAATGTCAGAAACGTTCAATTTTCTTTATTCTATTCTAGATCTTGCCCTGAATAATCCTCGCTTGAATTTTTTCTGTCTTATACCAAGATTTTAATCCGACCACAGTAGTTTTTGTTCCAGATTCAGATTTTCTGGAATTCAAATAGTCTTCCAACAAATTTAGAAGATTTTGTTCTACCTAAAACCACACACATTCCTTCTTTCCAGCGCTCTTTAAAATTCCGCCTCTCAAAATTACCATTTACAGAATGAGTTCCGACGCGGAAATCGAAAATCAAATCGAAGCTGGCATCGAGGATCTTGAAGGACTGCCAGTCCGTGTTCCAGCCGATAGAGAGTTCGAGCGCTCACTCGTCTTCCAAAACAGAATCGCTTGCGTGGTAAGAATATTATCATCTTACGTTGCGGAGGGCAAGAAAGCTATAACTATTGTAGAAAAGAACGAAACATAAAATGTCGTTATAAAAAAAGAGCCGTGGGAACATTGTCTTTCACCATCAATGTACCTCTTTCATTCCTTCCGATTTTTCGTTTGGTATTATCGATTACATTATACACAACGATTACAAGGAAAGTCTTTGGAGACACCACTTTCAAACGACTTATAAATTTGGTTATAGGTATTTTTGACCGCGGTGAGTTCATTTCTGCATTCAAAACCTGCTAAATATTTCTGCGAGCCGAGTTATGAGCTCTCAAACTTTTCATATGGTTAAGCCTGTTCAAATGGAATTCCAAATCGACGGTATATACGCCATTCCATTTGTGTTACCCAGCGGTTTACCTGTGCTTTTACGTTGCAAAAATGAGAATATCTTGCGTATACTACTTATCGATTTGGAATTCCATGTGAACAGGCTTAACCATATAAAAAGTTTGAGAGCTCATAACTCGGCTCGCAGATATATTTAGCAGGTTTTGAATGGAGAAATGAACTCACCGCGGTCAAAAATACCTATAACCAAATTTATAGGTCGTTTGAAAGTAGTGTCTCCAAAGACTCCCCTTGTTAGATTAATAGATGTTTTTTCTTTAGTTTCCAATTTAGAGATACTGTAGCCCTTGTAATAGAGGCGTGAGCACACGTGTTAGTTTACAAACTAATCAGACAAGTACAACTTCATAACAATACAATTATTGAATCCCCCCGCCCTAAACTTTCCGACAAAGGTCGTGAGTAATCTAACGATCGTAAAAAGATGAGAAGCAGAGATACAGTATTCATTGTCAAAGGGATCGCTGTTTATGCGCTAAAGCAAAAAAAGTGTTAACTATTGATTTTTTTCTTTGTGTCAATAAATTAAAAATTTAAAAAAGAATGAGAGATCGTTGTCCTCTAAATAAAAGTGAGCAGATGTTCCAAAGAAATGTAAGACGACTGTCATTATTATGAAAAAAAATATATACTCGACAATAGATTTCTTCCGATGACTCACACTTTCGCCCACAAAAACATCATGCAGTTTTAACGAAAGCGATATTGATTTATTGCTTTTCCGAATATTCCTAGCCTGGTACAATGCCGTTCAGAGGTAGTGTAGTATCAGATTAAGAAAAAATAGTATGTGAAACCTTCCCTAGAATCCTAGGTCCCATGACAAACATTTAGATAAAGAAAGCATAATTATTTCAAAAATATTTTTTTAAACGACATAGCAGATTCCGTGATCAACAGTTTATGGTTGTTGTTTTTTCTTCTTGTCCTCTGCTCCTATTCTACGTTGGTGTGTCTCTAACTGATAATCAATGTACTAGGTAATTTTCAGAGCTTCATCTGCTCCCTTCTTGTCATCGTTTATCTCTATGGCCTTCTTGAATTCTTTTTGGGGAATAATTGAAGTCCTCCACCAATACTCCACCGGGCTCTTTTGGCACAGCAATTTCTCTGCATTCCACTCTCCACCTTTAAAACTTTCCGATTTTTTGAGAGTCCAATATCATTTTCATCTTACTGATTCTTGTTCTTTTGAATAAAATCTCTGTTGACACCTTCTTGTGCAGAACTGGGTCAAAAATGAATGAGATGTGTTGTTAACATACAGTTCGCACGCCAAATTATTCTAATCTCAACTGATATACTGTCTACCCAATGTGTCTTTATGGAAGACTGCCTGAGTTCAAATAATCAACTCTTCATCTTTTTTCTTTATTTCCTCATCTTCAAACTGTTACGTCTCTACCATAAACCCGTTCCAGATAGTACTCAGAGCTAGAAAAATGGAAATGGCTCCATTGAATGAGCGTCGTGAACGTATCATGCCGAATCTTCGGAGACGCGAGATGCTCCCGCTTCCGGTTCTCTTCATCTTCGGCGTAAGTTCTTTGGAAATTTTTTTTAACAAAATAGGGTCAAGCTATTTTTCAACAATTTTTATTCGAGAAAGAAAACGCCGCGGATGAATTGCCGTAAAAAGTAATTCTTTTGAAAATTGAAATAAAGCGTTTTTTGTGATATCAGGAGTTAGAAAACGATTTTTTGTATTTAAGATGTTATATTCTTGCTAACGATTTTTATTTGTTACACCACGTCTTTTGTTGTTTCGTGACTCCCCATACTGCATTAATTCTGGCTGCTACACGAATTACTTCCTGGAGCGACTTCCGTTTAAATTATCAGCTAATGTGTTTTGTTCCTTCAGTGTTTGACGTGGCTCGCTGCTCTTATCAATCTTTGCATCGTGTTCGTTTTGCCGTTGTACAGCTTATTCTTTTAAATCTGGTCAATTCATTCGAGATATGCATTTAAGATGAGAATCCAGCTAATCAATAATAGTTTGTGAATTTGTTAATTGAACTTTCATTTAAAATCTGATTGTTTGTTGTGTTGTTTCAAATATTGTAAATCTCATTGAAGCTTTATGACTCATCAGTTCTGAATGTCTCTACCAATCTCTCTACCACCCAGATTGATTCACTTCCCTCCGGAAATTTCCCACTGCATCATCACAAAATGCAACAGAGTTATGTCAACACCTAACTACGTGTCAAACATCGCATTTTCATAAAGCCCATTTCCCGCGAAATTCTGTTCACACGAGATATCAAAAGATATCGAGAGAGATATCTTGATATCACTATTCATTAAAACGAGAATTCTCACGCTCGAAAAGACAAGCGCGTTAATAAAGGAGGTGAAGAGAAGAAAATCATATGCTTAACATCGCCTGAATTCACAAAACTACTCAGCCCCCCTATTCATCGATCCATCTATTCACTATATCAAAATGGCTCGAAAAGCAACTGTGACTCCTTCCATTCACATCATTGAGCCAACTCTCGAGTCTACAAGTATTGACGAACTTCCTGTTGTTGTGGCGAGACAGGCGCCAAAGCTGAAGCCTGCTTGGAAACGCTGTATTCGGAAGGTTAGTTTGTTCTCATTAAATTTTACTACAGTATTTTGTCTCCGCTAGTTCATAGAACAATATTAAAACAAAATGAAATCATGAGTTATAGCATGAAAAAACTCATTTCCTGCGTAATCCTTTCATGCTTGAAAGGTTAATCCAGAAAGTGATTCAGCATTAAATAGATATTGTTGCGAATTAGAGAACTAGCGAATTGTACCAGAGAGAACATAGTTTTGAAAATTGAACACTATTTCCTGGTGGCAGAAAAATGATGCTTACTTAAGACGTGTTGAAAAATGTACCATGCTTTCGATTCTTTTTATAGAATGTCAGGTTACTCAGATCTGTATCCAAATATATCATGTTAGGTATCTAAAACGCCATGATGTCATTCTTGTCAAAACCCAGGACGGGCCTTGGAAAGCTTTTGTAGTCCGGACAGACTCCATTTGTTTGTTGAAATTTTTGTAAATTTTAAGTGCCAAATCGCCTCGGGATACCCGGAACGTGTCGATTGAGTGACAATACTCCAATTTTTTCTTTTTAGATTGTTTTTTTTGTGCTAGTTGTTATTTTCGTTCAGTTGTTCATTAAGTTTTTTTTGTTGAAATGAATATGTTCATAGTTGTAAATTTGAAAAAACAACAAAAATTTCAAAAACAAATCATAAATTTTTAATTTCGTAATTAGGTGCAAATTATCCTGATTGGGATTTGATTTTTCTGACTAGGCCCGGCCCGCACCTTGACAAGTTTGTATAACACTATTTTTAGCTGATACCGGTTCAAAATATTTCCAAAAATCAATAGTGTGACTCATATATCTCCACATTTCCCATGCATATTTCTCACTGCCAAGAATGAGTTTCCTCTTAGAAGGATGTTTTGCAAATAGCTAAATTACAAGTTGTTTTACAACATTCAACAGTTAAAATAACTTATTTAAAGAAACATAACTGTTTTTGCAGGTCTTCACGTTCTTGAGCCTTGTCTTCGCTCTCACTGCTTTCGGTTTAGTATGCAATTATTTCTCTACAAAATGGAATCAAAGTTAAGTGTACCGGTTTTTAGTTGCTCGTTGACAATAAATTTTTAAATTTTTGAAAACCTTTCAAATCCTTTTTTAAAGAAAAAAGTTTAGCAGACATGTTTCTTCATATCTTTTCCGACGTTAGAGTCGGAAGTTAATCCTGGTCTCAATAGAACTGAGACTAACAAGTTATATTTCTTGAATGCACTCTAATCAGGTGAGATTACACATTTCTATTAAGATAGCTAACAGAAATCAGAGTGGTCTATGTTTATGTAATGCTCCAAAAACTGCTTCATTTTTTAGTTTTCTTAATAGCTGGTTAGCAGAAAAAAGGAGAACGCTCAGATTCCCGAATTCACAATGAAATTCTCGGTTACTGAGGTACGATGAACGCAAACCGACAAACCGCTTCAAACATCTTCTATCGTTTCTCTAATTCTCTCTTTTGCCTATATCTCTCCATTACCTTCTTTAGCCGTGACGTCTTCCACATCGCACAATAGACAAGGTCTCTCATTCTATGAAAGGGGTGACTCATTCTACGTTGAAGAGAATTAGAGAAAACAGCGCGATGCGTGAGGGTAGATAATTGACCACCCTACCGACGCATTAGACAATTCGACAGGGTTGGCCGATTTCGCAATATTTTAGTTGCCAATGGTTTCGTTCTATCTGCGAATGAATGACCAGCACTCATCGGATTACCTGAACAAAAAACACAAAGAAATTTTGTAGTTTCAGAAACTCACTAATGTTAAACGAAAAATTTTCGTTCAATTTGTTGATTTAGAAGTCACTAAGCACGCTGCTTCTAATTAGAACTAAAAAAAAACATTGTGATAATTATATTCTTAGGGTTGGACGATTTTTCAAAATTTTAGTTGCCAATGGTTTTGTTTTATCTGCAAATGAATGACCATCATCCACCGGGTTCCCTGAACAAAAAACACATTTCTTCACTTACGTTTTTCTGGCACACAGTTTATTGAAGCGATAAATATACACGAAAAAACATTTTTTGGACAGGTTTAGCATTATTACAAAATTCAAATAATCGAAGGCATTAGAAAATCAACAAACAATAAACTGTAGAGGTAGAAAGTCAAAAATCCTAAGGAACAAAATTAAAGAATTCATAAAATAAACATGATATGATATTTGGAGAAAAGGTCGAACGGATGATTTGGGTCAAAGGGCTAGTTGTACTCGTGTTGTGGGGTCAAAGGGCTAGTTGGGTTCAAACATTTTAAAGATAGGAAAACTAAAATGGGTGAATATTAAATATGAAGATTTTTGTTTCTGTATATAGACGCAAAGCTGGGTGTTCATAAAATAAAGTGACAATATTGGTTTGGAATAATTCAAATTTGTGAATAGTTGATGAAATTCGGTTTTATCAACTTTGAGTTAAATATTAGAGGGGTTCATCAGATTAGTTTTGTACATTGTGTATTTTTTGGATTTTTAAATTTTTTTTCTGTGATTTTTTAAAAATATTGTGACTTTCTTATATGAACATTCAGATTAATGTCTATGCAGAGAAACAATAGTCTCCTTATGTAATAGCCACTCTACAACTACAAACTTGATAAGATATGTTTTTTGGATGAAACAGCTTCACGCGAGTTCCGGTGTCATTCGATGAATTTGTATCCTCGTCATCGCTGAGCATGGTGCAGTTAACCTATTATAGACATACGTTTTTGCCGTCCGTGAAAAAGATCGTCTTCTCATCGAACCATATCCATTCTGTGCTGGAACATCAGGAGGTAGACTGACTTCACGGTTGAAACGTGTAAGTTCGATGTCGCTTTCCAAAACACGTTGCAGTTCGGCGGGTTTCGCAAAACATGCATCATCCAGTGTACTTGGCCTATTTTTACCATCAGCCGCGTCACAGTTTACATCCATCAAGCGTCGTTGTTTAGCTGGTTTCATAAATAACTCAACTTCCATTGAACATGGTGAACTTGGCCTTTGATAACTAGTTCTTTTAACCGCCCGTGACAACGATTCTCTTTGCACTGGTTCATTTTCTTTCTTTGAAGGAGGTGGACTGCTTTCATGCTCGATTGGTTTAGCTCTTTTTCCAAGTCTTGTTTCCTGTTTATCTGGTTGTTCATTAGATTTTACATCCAGTGAATCTGTTGAAAAGTAAAGCATCTGGCCCCATGGAATCGGTTTTGGCATCCAACCGCCGATTTCTGGTTGTGGCTCTTCAAAATCGGGAATCGGGCTTAATGACTTTTTTTGGTCAATTATCACACCCTGATGTGTTACCACGTGTGTTATTTCTAAACCTTGATCGACCAGTGGTTTTAAATCCAGCTCTTGAGATATTCTTTGTTCACTGAGTAGTTCAGCCTCCGATTTTACCCAGTTTGAAGGTAGTTCCTCTATTTCCATGAGAGTGTCGTCTATTTCCTCAATTTCCTGCTTCACTGCGCGTACTTCAAAGTTGTCTCCAGTCATAACAACTTCTTCATTGGTTTCCCATGTTTCAGCACAGGCATTCAAAAATTGCTGTTCTGGTTCTGGTTTGACGTCTTCCGGTTCTTCAACTTTTACCAAAGGGCTAGCAGGTGAAACAAATGGAAATTCTCCAGGCGGGTAACAATCTGGTCCCAATGTTGCTTCCATGGGTGGGGTGTGACATTTCACTTCTTCTCTCTGCTGGTTGTCCTCCATTTCTTCATCAGGTTCTTCATCAGATGATTCATCCAAATCTTCTGGTTCCTCCTCATCACACGACATTTCCATTAAACTACTGAGTAGTGTTCTTGCCGGGTTCTCTGCCATTACTGCCTTATAGGTTCTCCCTTCTACCACCTCAAAGTCCGGAACTGTGTCTGGGAATGTGGTTTGGTATTTGATCTCTGCGTGTCCTTCTGGATCAGTTTTCGCCACGCAAGGGGAATCGGATGGTGGCAGTATTGGTTGGTTGCTTTGTTTCTCATCTCCTTCTTCAAAATGATCATCAGTTGGTAGCATGACTTCGCCAGCCACTCTTGGCATGTTGTTATTTTGTTCTTCCAGCCTCGTAGTTTCGAGTTCTTGTTGTGGTTCAATATGAGTGTCATTTGGAGCGGAAGTAGATTCTTCTGGAATTTCCAAAGATGCAGCCACAGCAAGTTCAGTTGTGTGTGATTGAAGAGAGTGTTGTCTGTGATCCGACCTTCCAACTTCTTTGTAAAGGATTTTCTCATCGTCCTGAGACATTTTTGCGAAAGAGTTATTGCGTGGATCCTGAAAATAACCACATAATTTTTATTAATAAGGAAAAATCTTTCTAAACTCACCTCTTTGACAATTCGCGCAATAGCTTTGATTGATCTCACAATTCCTCGCTTGCGTGGAACGTAGTTACGGTAATATGACTTGATCGCCATTTTGAAAGATCCACAAGGAGTGTTGGACGGATTCCTATTCTCGTAAGCATCTCGAATTCCCTGAATCGATAAAATGTTGAGTCTAGGTTTTTATAACAATTGTACATACCTTCAAGCGTCTGTACACCGTAAGTACGTCGAACAAGTCTATTCCAGGTATTGCATCAACTTCGCTTGCAGTTTTGACACCAATTGCTTTGCACATCCATTTGTACTGAAATAATTAAAGATTGACAAATCTGGAAAATTTTAAATAAGTAAACTTACCACATTGTCGTGATGAGTACTGCACATTTTGAGGCGAACCTGGCAAAGAGCTGCTTCTGCAGTTTCCAGTTTGATTTTTTCACAATGGACTGCAGCCATCAGTGCTTTGATTGTTTCGTTGGCAGTCATCGTAATACTTTCATGGTTAGTCACATTGTTTCCGCAAATAAAGCAAGGTGTAAGACCAGGAGCTGGTGGTTCTTTGCTGAGAGTTCTGTCAACTAGTTCTTTCACTCTTTCCGATTCGCCCGGCACCATCTCATCAGTATCTGTAGATTTCAGAACGTCCGTATCATCATCGTCATCTGAGGAGTCAAAAGCATTCGATTCACATTTTTTTCCAGTTTCCAATTTTTGAATTTCAGCTGAGTCTTCCATTATATTTTCTTTTTGTGCCATTGTTTCCTTTCGTTCAGCCACATTTTCGATTGCATCTGAGGAAACTGAACTTGATGAGCTAGGCTCTCCTTCATTAGCCTCGTTGATATTAAGTTCAAGTTGAGTTCGTGTAGTGACAGCTTCGAACGGTTCTCCAAAAAATAGTTTTCTGGACGATGATCGTTTTTTGAACAATTTTTCCGTTTTTGGTACATTGAGGGTCTGGTTCTGAAAAATTTCAAAGTTGAGGATATTTTCAAACTATTTAATTCTAATGTACTCACCTTTGATGGTTCCGGAAATTTGACTGCAGGATTAACATAAAGAAATAAGTTCTGAAAGCCAGGCCTTTCCATGACACTGTCATCCAAACCAGCTTCATCCAAAAAATTAGAGAAAAGCATTTTAACTCGTTGATCGTCAATGTCTTTTCTGTAGCGTGAGCGAATTTGAAAACTCGAAACATCCATTGAGCCTTCTATTTCATCTTGTACTCGTAGACTTGAACTCTCCCTGTCTAGATCTGCTGTGGATTCCTCATCTACATTTTCCAACTCTTGATGTAAGTTTTCATCTTCTGGATCTGCCATGGATTCATCTTCTTCATTTTCCAATTGATGACTTGTGCTGGTGCTGCAACCTTCGCTGTTGTCTATGCATTCCTTCAAATCCTCTCGTATTCGTTGTATCAAATTTCTGGCGAGTTCAGTTGACATGGGTTTCTGAAAGAAGTGATTAGCAACTAAGTTAAACAAAAATGCAAAAAAAGGTAGGTACTCGGTAAATGAAACCGGTTAAAAGTGAAAAAAGAAAATAATAGGTTGTTGGTAATCAACTTTTTTGGCAACATTTTTAGAAACAGAGAATGAAGAGATGGGAAAAATAAAAAGTCAAAATAGGCATTTACAGGAAAAGTCAAATGAGGACAAACATGGGGAATTTTGAGTGGAATGGAGAATCTCAACAGTAGAAACTGGATTGAAAATTATTTGACAAGAGAAATGGTTCACAAAGGATTAAAAAAAATAATGACAGTAAAGCATGGGAGAAATAAATACTTTTAACTTCCCTAAAAAAATATGATGAAAGAGAGCGAAAGTTTGCAAGTTCACCCTAAGGATGACAACCGCAAAAAGACAAAAATATCATAAACTTTTTCTGGGTGTCTTGGTTTTCAGTGCTATTTTTGAGCAAATAGCAAAGAAATAATAGTAGAGATAAAAATAGAATGAAAAAATACAAAAAATCGTGGGGACCTGTTCAGCAATCATTAAAAACTTAATTTGAAATGGATGTTTAATTTGACAAACTGCATGAAGCTACTGCTTGTTGGAGTTTCTTGTTGGAGCCTGAAAAACGAATCGGTAACATTTTGCTGAACATGTGTTGAGTTTTATTAATTAACTAATTTAATAAATTAATTGCAGACTTGTTAAAGAATATACTTGAACAAAATTATGGAAAATGTTCAGAAAATTGATTTTTGCAAAAACAATTGTTAGGAAAAATATTCAGGAATTCGAATCCGAGGCGACAGGGCCGACCCGGAATTTTGCAATTTTGCTCAATGAAACTAACTAATTTGATTCAAAAACATTGACGAACCTTTCTTGCCATCTTGACCGTCTTGAGCCCGGTTCTGCTCTCAATATATCTTACTGGACCATCATCCGAATCGGATCCTGATGCAACTTTGCGGGACTTGCGACGAGATCTTCTGATTTCTTGTTCGGGAACAAAATCATCGTCGTCAGCAGTGGTGAATTCTTCTTCGTCCATCTCCTCCTCGTCATCTTCATAGTCCTCGTCTTCCTCAGGTGGTGGAGTTTTAGCCTTTCTCTTAAGACTCTTTGGTGGTCTTCCACGTCGCTTTGGTGCTGGGTTGTAGTCGGTGTCGTTTTTAGCAAGTTTTCCGCCATCATCTGGTGTGACACTTCTGTTGACTGACTTTCTGGTTCTTGGTGCTCTCGTTTCCACGGCGGCCGAGGTAGTTGGTTGGGGACTCATCTCAATCGGTGAGAGACTGCGTTCTGGTGAGACTTCATGGTCTTGAATGTTGAGGTGACGTTCGAATTCATTTGTCTCTGCAATCATTTTACGCATTCTCGCCTCGTCTTGCCGGTCACTATGACCCTTCTCCAAGTCAATGCTCGATTTCTTGTCAGTTCCAGATTTTTGCTCGTCTAGTTTGAGGAACTTGTTTCCTTGGATACGGTAGGTGACCTCGACTTTTTCTGGCTCTGCATCCGGAATCATTCCCTTCAAAAGACGTCCACGGCTGCTGAATGCTGCCTCAGGGAAATGTTGACGACAGATCAAATTATCGCTTCCTGATTTGAGTCGTTTTTCGAATTCCGGTCCAAGCTTTTCAATCCATCTGGCAAGCCGATCCTCACTTCTCGGAACTTTCAACATGCATTTGCGATCTCCTTGTTTGGAACAGAAACAGCAGACTCCTGGATTGTCACAATCCTCATGATCCGATGGTTTGGCAGTTGGGAGCTTAAAGTCTTCTTGCTCAATCACTTTGACAGTTCCATCGTGTTGATCAGCTTCGAGAACTTGTTTTCTGGGTTGGCGATAGACTTTTGGTATGATCTCTTGCTCATCGACATCGTTTGGTTCATGTGCCTTGGATCGGGAATAATCGTCCGGTCCCATCAAGTCCTGAAATTGAAATAGTCATGTTAAAATACTTGAATTTTGTATAAAATTATTATTTCTTACATTTCTGGTATCCTTGAGGTGTTTGTATCTTTCGGCAAAGTCATAAAGAAGTTTTCGAAGTTGTTGTGCAGTGACATGTGGACGCAATGCTGTGATAGTAATCATAATATTCTGAATCATATCTACTGAGCATGTATGAATATCCTCGGCACATGTCAAACGAAGCATTGTATGAATTTCATCGAGTGTCTCTCCAAAGTGAACACGACAGATGTACGTCTTACTCTCTCTTGACATGAAGATTTGTGCTTGCATGATTGTGAACTCTCCACGGTAGATGCATCCAAGCATGATCAGAAGTTTCTCGTTGTCAATAGTGACGTTTTTCAAAAGTTCGTGCTGCTCCAAATGCCCACACACTGCACAGCGACGGTTGCAAGATCTGCGTTTTTGCAATTCCATGTTCATTCGGTGTCTGGAAGAAAATATAATTGAAAAATGTTTTTCTTTGAAAAAATGCATGTCAAAAACCGGCTAGGCACAACCAGACCGGGGATGGCCCAGCTTCAAAAAATAAATCAATTTTTGGCATTGTTTTTCAATTTTTTATCGAAAATGTGAACATTTTGATAATTTTTCAAAACTAATTTTGATTCTAAATTATTTTTGCGAAAGAATTCGAAAATTAGAAAATTTTGAATTTTGAAGTTAATTACCCAGGTCGGCCCGGGTTTTGACAAGTACATGATTTTTGACTTTTTAATTTCTCACCTTGCATAAGCATTTGAAATTGATTGATCATTCAACTTCTCACAGTGAACTATAACACGCGGACTGGTATAAGTGGAGAAATCATCGACAACATTGAAATCGTCAAAATCATCAAGTGGCTCCATTTTAAAATCATCTGGTTGCTCTGCAAGAATTAGCTGCTCCTCAATTTTTGGTTCATGAAGTGGCAGCGCGGATGAAGAAGGTTGACCTGACCTTTGGAACGTCATCGGACTTCTGATACCAGCTGGTGGCTGAACATTTGCTGGTGGAACTTGTGGAACTCCACGATTAGTAAACTTCTGAACAAAGTTCTGTTTTTGAGCGAATTTCTGCACAAAGTTGTGCGGAGTAATGTTTTGTGGCATTGGTGCATGAATATTCTTGATAATCCGTTTTGTTTGAATACCATTTGCTTGAATGATTGTAGATGGTGGTCCTTGTTGGGACAAAGTTGGAGAATTGAGTTGGACTTGGTTTTGTTGATGTTGAATGATGTTGGCTGGTGTCGGAAGTGGGCTCATTTTTCTGACTGCATTTGAGACTTTTCCGACCAAAGACGTAGAAGGTTCCTCTTCCAGCGGCTCGTCCTTAACTTTTTCCAAAAGAGGTTCCTGAGACTCCTGTTTCACTTCCTTCTCAAGAAGATCTTTTGGTTTTTCTTCTTGTGGAAGAGGTTTTGGCTGTGGCCAATATTTTGTTTTGGAAATAGCATTGTGGTCAAAAACGGCCGGTTTTTCTTCTTCCATTGGCTTTTCTTGAGAAGGATGTAATTTTTGCAATGGAACTTGTCGAATCGGGATAGCCTTTGGTACCGCTCCCAAGGCTGCTCCTTTGTACTGAATCGGTCTCGCTGTGATAGCTGACGGTTTGGTTTGACGGACAGGTTGGGTGTTAGGTAAAACTGTTCGAATAGGCGGAATTGCCATTGTTGGTGGCTTTTCCTCTTGTGCTAAACCATGTCCTCGTATTGCCATGGTTGGGATTGGTGGGTATGGTTGACCAATGATTTCCGCCACTTCACGGTCTGTACTGACGTCGTCACATCCGTGAGTGTACAGCCCAAAATATGTTCTCTTTTGAAGTCGATTCGCGGTGCTGTTCAACGACTCAATCATATCCGGTGTGATGTTATCAGTAGATGCACCTCTTCCAACAAATTTCTGATGAGCTCCAGCCAAAGAGAGACAACTTTCCAGTTCACCGTATGAATAAGTGTTGCACAAATGTTGGAACTTCCCGCCGTTGGCAAAATAGTAAGTCGCATCGACCGAAACTGCAGGAGCTGCCAAGTACTCACGTGCCATCACCGCCAAAAACTCCATGTCTGTATGACGTCTTCCCCACCACAAAAATGGACTTTCTGCTTCTTCTGGACGTTCGACAAACGATACTTGACGGTAGTGAGCAAACTCGGCCATGATAGCAGTACGACGGTCTTCAGGATTCATCAGAGAAAGATCTTGATAGAAGCACTTTTCCATTGCAGCATCTGTTCTCACAAAATCCTCGGCTACCTTCAACTCCAGCTGTTTCCATCTCAATGGTGTGAGAACATCTCGATAAGCATAGCGAGCATCCATCAGAGTCGCCATCTCGTAAAGAAGTGTCATGTTTCCATCCAAATACTGTCTGAAGCATGTGTGAAGTGATTCTCGGATGATTCTGGTGTAGCGATATCCCATATCATTGTTCTTAATGTATCGTTGAAGAGAAATAATTGCGGGGATGACTTGAGAAATCGAACTGTTTGGAGTACTCAACTCTCGGCAGTGCTTGACACATTCTGAGAGCAAACGTTGGAAGTAGACGAGATTGTTGAATGTTTTGTTGTTGATGTACGAGGTGACGTTGAAACGCTCACAGAAATCAGTGAAGGTGTCATGCTGAAAAAATAATTTGTTGAAGATCGGAACACATTTTTGTCAAATTACCAAAACAAGGCATCTCGTCAAAAATAATGATGTGTTTTCCCATGGTCCATCGTCTATCATTGGTACGTCCAACTCGGCGTTTTTCGACAGTTGCATTCTGAAACTAGAAATACTTGTTTTCAGTCCGAAAATGTTTTCAAACCACCAGAAAAAGAGTAGAAGCAATTTTTAAACATGAGAAGTTTTTTCAACCAAATTTCAAAGTTTTTCGTTGAGTTTTCACATTTTATTTTTTTTAAGTTCGAATGTTTTGAAACCCGTATTGAGACGGTCCGGGAAATAGAAAAGAATTAGTATATTTTATTTGAATTTTGACTAAAGTTTTTATAGTAAAATCTTATCATTATGATTTACTGGAACTTTTTGATGTTTGTCCAATGGAGAGACCATTTCAAATTATAGTTTCAAGAAAAAAGGGACTAATTAACTTTTTAATTTCAAATTTTTGGCACAAAAATTGAAAGTTGAAATTTCAAAACGTCACTGATAAAATTAGTTCCAAAAACACGCTGATTGATCCGAACGGACAAAAATTTTCAAAAAAAGAATTTGTTGTGTTTCAATTCTTTATTTTTTAATCTCACTAACCTTCTGAATTTCCCGTACAGGTCGGCGCTCTTTTTTATGTGTCGCACGAATTCTCTTAGTTCGGTGAGACCACGTGAAAATTCTTCGATTTCAATCAAGTCAAAGACAAACTGTTTCATGTAGTGGTAGAAGCATACATGGTATCGCTTCACCACATCACTGTTCACCACTAGATTATACACGTCGTCATCTGGGCACACAATGTTGCTGAACTTCACATTGACGTAGGTGTAGTTGTTGACAGCACGTCTGACGGATATAAGAAGGCTGTCCGCGTCCAATCTGAAAAATTGTATTTTTTGTTGATTAAAAAAAACATTTCATTTTGACCAAGAAATGTTTAAAAATCAAGTTTCGAAAAAGAACGGTAACTTCGTCAGATGGTAAGAAACGTTTTCATAAAACTGATTTTCCCAGAAACTGGTTTTCTGTCTAATGCAAATGTGCAGGATTGGGCCGGGCCTACTGTTAGTCATTATTCATAAATTTCTGGACTGATGGATTGCGATGCATCCAATTGTTTATATATTTGCACAGAAGGTTAAGCAAACTTAGGATGGAATGAAGACGTGAACTCTTATGAGACAGTTCCAAAAAAAAGAACGAGGGTAAATAATGGAAAGGAGTGTGACCAAAGAAAAATGAGAATAATACTGAGAGCAACTGTACGGGAATCAAAAGAAACTGGGAGAGACAATATATGAAGATTTCATGGCTAACTATTAGCAAAAGAAATATCTTTTGCAAAATATCAAAAATGATTCGAAAAGATTGTTTTTAAAATTTTGCGTCAAAATCTATAAAATGGTGCATGGGCAAGTAATTACTAGAAATTCGAAAACATTTCACTTTTCAACGTTTCATGTCGTGAACCCGTGAAATATCTGAGAAATCGTTCTCATTTTCGAGTAGGAGTCATGTATTGGAAAGTCAACTGAAAATGTTCAACTTTCTCAAAACAGATTTTACAACTTACCTTGGTTATTTTGTGTTAACTAAACAAAGTTCTTAATTCCAGACAAAGTGGTTAATTTCTTTCTCTATAACCAAGTAAATCCCTTCACAGTCAAAATTGATGAAAAAAGGTACCTGACCAAAATTCTTTAGTACTCAATCAGAAATCTTCGGTACTGTCTCACAGTTTTTTGACACTCCTGTTTTCAACAGGTGTTTAAAAAAGAATTAATGCAAAAAATTTGCAAAAAATTGTATGGCCAGGGAGACCATTAGATAGGATAACGTGATTTTATAGCATCGGCTTTTTCCCAAGAGATAAAATTAGTATTTTTTTGTTTCCTTCACCCAGACGCGGGTATTTATTCAATTTTCCCAGAAGCAGGCAACTTAGGTAGTTGTCCGGCACGCACAACGAACGACCATCACTGTATAGTTATTTATTAATATTCCCAAAAGCTGACAACTTTTTTGTCCTGCTCTGTTAATGCCTCATTGTACTCTTCCCTACTATTGTTCATGATTTACAGGTCATGAGAGACCAAATCAGAAAACAACTCACTCGCTCAGCAGCAGTTTGCGCAAATAGACGATTTGTTTCCTCTCGTAGAGGTCCTCAAAGTAGTGAATCGAGAAAACCAAGTATTTCTCATCATCGGTTCCATCGGTGTCAATTGTGACACATAGTGGCCCCACTGTCTTTTGGAAGTTGACAAATGGCTTTGTGGTGGCACCTAACTTCTCAACACATTTGGCCATGGCAGTTTTTTCCGGCAAAACTATTTTTGGGTTGATATGACGGACCAAATCGAGAAACGTCCGCTCTTGGACGGTTTCGAGTGGAACACCGGAACTGATGAAGAACCGAGAAAGCAGTTCGATGGTCTTCACATCCGGCTCCGCTGGTTTAGGCTCTTCTTGCATCGGATTTATAGTCCGGTGGCGCAGAATCCCACCAGCTTTCACAAGTGGAGGCTTGTTACTCGGATCATATGCTTTTGCTAGAGCAGAGAATCCACTGAAAAGGAAAAAAATAAAATCAAAAGTTTAAAACTTGAAATTTACCTCGAAGTACTGGGTCCAGGTAAGGGAGGAGGCTTTGAAGTGAGCCTTGCTTGTTGCAACGTTTGCATGATTACCTGAAAATGGATGAATTGAAATAAAAACCGGAAGAATTAAGAGAAAATAAAGGATATAGGAAAAAAGTTGACAAAATGTGATAATAGTGAAAAAATGCGAAGAGAAATTCAAAAAGAAGAAGCATTTTGGTCTGAAAACAAAAATGGTACAGTGGCAATGGAAAAACTTGAAATTCTCAGGTTTTATGCTAAGCCAGTTGAATATTTGAAATAATATAAAATATTTGTCGGCAAATTTCTCAAGGACCTTTTTTCCTGCCTGGATTGAATAAACTGTCAATTATTTGAAGATAACAAATTATCAAAGAAAAATGGTATTTTATGCCGACAACTCACGTAAATAGGGGTCATCAAAAGGAGTAAATAGGGAAATGACGAAGGCTTACTATGCAAAAACACCTGTGTAGAGTGTTAGCTATGCCTAGCAAACAAAACGTGTGAGAAGGTCAGCTAAACCGTCTGTAGAAACGCAGACAGTAAAAAATCTAATCGATTGGTACGTGAAGATGTTCACTGGGACGAATAAACAATAAGACACGGTCGAACGACTCATCTGCCGGTTAGATGTTTTAATAAGGCGGGAACGTTTTCGTTCAAAGCACAATCTTGGAATTTGAGCACAATTTTTTAGTCTATCGACTTTTCCTTATGAGATGGTGCTATTAGTGCTTTCATATATACTCTAAAACCTAAGAGTTTAAAAAACTGATTCAAAATAATTAGATATAAACGAGAAGCTGATTACAACTTTTTTCGGATAAGCCGGGTGTCTGATTGTTTCATTTGGCGGCAGACGGTCTTTTCCGTTTCCCTCTGGTTCTCTAGCCCCCTTCTGTCTGCGTCTTAGCACACAAACACTCTGGCTCTCTCTTTTTTTTTGCGTTTCTGGCCCTCTGCCACACACTGGAGAGATGCATCGACGGGTCACAAGAAAAAGAGACGACGCAGCAGGCGTTGTAGAGACCCAGGTCAACCGAAATAGAGCGGGTCACCGATGTGTACTCTGTACTCACTGTGCCATGAGAAACGTTCGCCCACGTAGCGTAATAACGAAGTAATCGGAATAGGGTAAACGAACATCATCAGAACGGTCTTTGTAAAAATATTGAGAAGAGTAACACAAAATGAGAAATAATGGGTGTGGAAAAGTACAACGAGATGTTTGAAAGGCGTTGTCTGTAGGATGAAGATTCCTCTTACATTAGTTAGCAGAGTTGCAAAAAATCGTTTCTATTCAAATTTTTTACAGCATAGGTACTCTTCACGTATTGTTCAATTAAATTAAAGATATGGTTCGATTAAGATCAACAGAAAACTATTTGACCACTTTGAGATATTTTGATTTTTTCAAAAATCACATAAGGGTCCCCCTTATGAAATAAAATTTTTATCGAAAAAATGAATCAACATTAATTTGACGCAAAAAATTTCAAACTTCCAAAAATTTTTTATGATCTGTTATCATTGTTCTGAACGGTTTTACATCAAAATATTGTTGAACTATTTTTTTTCGATAAGGGTGGACCCTTATGTGATTTTTGAAATAAATTGAATAATCTCGTAATCGTCATGTGGTTTTCCATTGGTCATAGATGCACCTAGTGTAAAGTTTTGCTAGAAATACGTATATGATTTGAAATTTGAGGACTTCTGTAAAAATTATTGGTAAAAACGAAAAAAAAATAAGTGAAAAATACGGAAGAGAAGTTGATTTTTTAAAGGGTTTTTTGCTGCTCTTAATCGAACCATATGTGTTTTAAAATGTAGTTAAAATGTAGTTTTTGAATAAAAATAATAAATACTCTTCAATTGATTGGTACCAAAGAAATGTGCAGCGTTTTTTTGCGCTGATGTAATCACAAGAAAAATCATAAGAAAGTTTCTACAAAAATAATATTTCTATGAAAACCTAATTTGCAAGAAAATGTCTTCTTATTTGCAAGACAGTTCTTGTATATAATATTTGTCAACTGCAAAAATATAGTGTTTTTCTTAATCTTTTACCTCATGCAACCTTCATATTGTGGGTGGGATAATAAAAAATGTTGTGAGAAACTCTTAAAGTCAGTTGTAAACATCTTTAGGGGTCGGTAACTTTACAAGAACATTTTTTCACGTGGTGACAAGTTCAAAAGATTTCTGGATTTCCATGTGCTTCAAACTCGAAATAAACTATTTTCCTTTTGAAAACATACTTAAAACAGATTGATTAACAAGTTTGGTAACTTTAAACAATAAAATTTTTTTTAATGATTTATGAAAATTTCATAAGGGGGGGCCACATGAAATTTTCCTACAAAAATTGAAGAAGAATATTTTTCCCAAAAATTTCGGTTCTCGAAAACTAGGTTCAGTGACAGAAAGAGCTATCGAATTTGTCATTTTTTCTGTTGAATCTATCAAAGGAGCCAATAAACTCGCAAATTGTGGAGAACAGTCGGGATACTCCATGCAAGATATATCGCTTCAAACAAGCTCAATCGGTTATACGATGTGTAGCACTTTATTGTAATTAGAATACATATGAGATAAATGTTCAGGTGATATCAGAATTAAATTTGTACAATAACTTGATTGATTTTTCAATTGCTCAGCACAATAGTTTCAATTTTTCATATTTTTCCGTGGTGACGTCGTTTTTTGAAAACAATATGACGGCTTTCTGGTTTGACTCTATCAAACAGCTTACACTGGATTCGCACGGAGAACATATCTTTGCAACTGTAAAACGAAAATGTGGACGGAATTTCGCAGAAAATCATTACTTTTTTCTCCAACACTCAATCTTTCCCAGAACACTACGAATTTTTGTGTATGTTGTGCAGGTGTCTGGTTTGACGGAATATATTTCAATTACCTGGAAATGTATGATATGAATAACGTTCGAGATTATTAAAAAAAAAAGACATACCGATTCCTTTGCCTCTCCGTCATTTTTTGTTGTTTTGGAAGTGGAGATGTGGTTACGAACGCGGCGAGTTAGAGATTTGTTCCATGCCTAAAAATATATATATATATCAATATATCATTAATATCACCTACCTTCGCTTTTTCCGGATTCTTTTTCACCTGATTCCATAATTTGCAATCAAATTCCGAGAGAACCGCGTTATCTGTACATCTAAAAACAGTGGAGAGGTTAAATGAATTGTTGAAAATTTTGAAATTTACCTGTGTCGGAAACATTTTTGAGTTGAGTCATGTGTGATGTAGAATTTGAAGGAAATACACGACTTCTCATCAATTATCTCATCGATTTGCTGGAATACTGTATATAATCAATACGAACCATCTGACCCGTACATCGTACATATCTTTATCAATTGACCGGACCTACTTTATTTAATAAAAGTATGCTCTCTTACCATAAAACCTCTTGCTTGCATATACGAAAGAAATTCTTCAGGGGTTTGTGGGCCATTTTTCGAATTGTCCTCCTCATTGGCGACAGCAGCTAAAATAGCCAGAAGAGAAATAAGAAGGGACACTAAAAGAGACATGAATGGGTGATGTGATATGCAAAATGGCAAGTCTTATATAGGGTGTGCGCCTTCTGAATCATGTCGTACAGAACATAATACATTTTTATTCGGTCGTACTCCCAAAGATTGATAAATGTGTTATTGATCTCTCTTTCTGCCCCGCTGTCCCATAGTTAATAATTGAAATTCGTGGAGAATGGAAAAAGGTATTGTTTGTCGGGAATTTGAATGCTTTTGTGTTGAATGAACATTACAAATGCAGAGGTTTCAAGACATTTATGACAACTAATTCGCTTTTAGAAATTGAAAAAAAAAACACGAACTTTTTGTTCAGTACAATGTCCACATTTGTACCGTGATTGGTTTCGGTGCGGTAAGTTGCTACGTTTTTCCAACCACAGAAACCCCATTTACTTTGAACGATTATTGGTTGACCTTTCAACAATGAATACCGTCACATGAATGCTAGTTTTCTGATTTTCTTTGGTCTTGAAATTGAACTTTGTAAGATTTTGTTTTCTTGCCAAATGGAAAAGTGGTTTACCATGTGTTACATTAGTATTTCGGTTTGTCAAACCGACTTCTGGAGTAAATTTTTTTGTCAATCAAAACAACCAATTGAGGTATTTTTATTCAAGCTCGAACTACAAACTGAAATCAAAGTATCGTTAGCATACCACATTTTTAGTGGAGCCATATATTTCTAAGCTTTGTAGAGTATACAGACAAAAATTTTGGTAATTGTCCCCTTTTCATACCAGACTACCCTAATTAGTGTTATGAATCTGCAAAGTAAGTTCTCTTTCAAATCGACCTCCCTCCTCCCCTTTAAAATTTTGTAGTACATAACTGTTTGTTATTGATATGTAGCTATCCACAGACTGTTCCTGGAAAAAAGTTTCAACTAAAAAAAAACACCACGTTTTATCTACAACTCCTACACACTTTTAAATTGTAAGATTTCCAGGAACACCATATTAGTTTCTCAAAATTTGCCTTTTTACGGAAACAGTATATATCACCATTCTTGTTGACGGCACTGTTCGGGAAACCATTTTTGCAAGACATACAAAATCCAAGTCTAAATGTTCAGAAATTAAACCTACCTAATGATCCACGACACTCTATTAACACTCTATTGAAAAACCAGCAGTTTTTTTTCCTATTTCCGACTTAACGATCTACATCTTATGCCCCGTAAAACCCCAAACTTGAATCTTGACATCGTTCTGTTCCCAGATTGAAAAATCAAAAGGAAAGTGTTGAAAATTGTTATATATGTAAAAAAAAACATAACCAAAACCCATACTGGCTAAAAAAAATATCAACAACTGTATATCCAAATTGATGTGCTTTGAGAAAATGTTGCTGTTCACTATGTTGCTGAATGTTGTTTCAATCTTTGTAAAAAATGAATGTCTAACTTTCAGATTTTTTTATAGTTGAAATATTTTTGACCAAATGTTCCAAACAGTTGCAAACCGCCATTCAGTGCACTACTGTGAGATGTTGGGGGTTGTATACACTTCTGGACCGTGGTACTTCACAATGTGTCCGTACGAGAAACACGCGTCAACTGCAAATGCAAACGCTGTTTATGTTCTTTATGTCGTCAGGAAACGATTTCAAATCGATAACTATCACTGAAAATAATGAATGTTAACAGTCTACTGGACGTCGGTATACAAGAAAAACGAATGTTCAAACGTACAGAATTAACAAATTCTCAATCATCCATGACACCTTAGAATTCATTCTTCAATGAAACAAGCCATCCGTTACGATTTACACCTAATGCTTGAAATTTGATGTTTCTTTGACCAGATCTTTGTAGACATTAATTTTCCAATTAACAAGAAATCAGTGAAAAGTATCAAAAAAAATTTTAATTGTGAGACGTTTTTGCTATCAATTTTTATAACCGATCTCTGAAATATCATGCAAAAAACATCCAAGCTTATCTCTGTTCAAGATGCATGAAACAAGTGGATTTTCCAGGTGCCCATAGGAAAAAGACGTCAACTACAAAAAATACAGTATGAGAGCTATCTACAATTAAAAACTGGATTTCTTACCAAAACAGAAACTTTAAAACCTTCAAACTGAAAACCACACTTTACATTATTTCGTTGAGTTAAAAATATTCGTTTTCTCGGTTTTCTCGAGTTATTATTTGTACTACTTACAGCGCTACAATACAAACGCAAGAAGACCTCTCGAAAAATAAGATTAGCTGCAATATAGCGTTTGATTTTGCTCAAGACTTCATTTGATATATACACCAGTCTTTTTAGTGGTCGTAAGACTGTTTCCCAGTACTGAGCATGTGTTTTCCTTCAGAAAATGTTGATAAGAAAAACAAGACATGCCATCACAAGTTTTATTTAAACTGTGACTTGCGTTCTTTCCGCTTCATGTCAATGTGACAGAGCAAATTGAACCAAAAAAAAAACGATCCTAATATAGGACAATAATTACCATGACAAATGAATGACAGAACTTTGTAAGCAACCAAACATGAAATGACCAGAAAAATGACTAGAAAGCATAAAAGTCATCAAGAAACAGAACTGGGGGGAGGGGGGGGGATACAAGCCAACCTGGGTGGATTTCAGCATGAGAATTTTCAGAGGTTTTGAGGGTTTTGTGGTGTGACTCGTAAATCGACAAGGTATTCGGAGATTGGAAATTTGGAATAGACTTTTTGTTAACAATATAATTAGTGAAGCAGATGGGAATTTGAGTAGAGAATAGGAATTGGAGTGAGAAAGACTTTACCTTCCCGAAAATATTTAAATGACCGGAATGTGTGACCAAGCAATTAGAAAGGTGAAAAATGAAAAAGTACAGTAGCTAAGCTAGGCGGAAATAGAAATCAAAACATATAATGCTAAACTCCAATAAGGATTTTAAGATACAGCATATCTTACAAGTCTGTCAGATATTCCACCAGTGATTTTAATCAAGTGACTTGCAGCTTTCATTATGTCAAGGTGGTAGTTGTTGTAGACTGTGTCGCTGGACACTTTGATAGGTAGATTTCTGAAATTGTATTTGTTGGGTTTGAAAGGTTTTCAAGATGAAAAAAAAACTCACTTATCAAGTAGTTTTTTGAAAACCAAATGTTCCATGTACACTTCTGTTGAGATAAGGTCTTCAGGTGAGCTATGGAACAATACACTGATGGCCAGTGTGTTGAACGCTCCTGGTTGTACTCTATAGTTGAACTCTTCTCGGTTGATGAGACTAAATTTTTTTTAATAGTTGTCTAATTTTGGAAATTGGGAACAGAGAACTCACTCCATAAAATCCCGCCGCACACGATCGCTCAAACCATCCAATGACATACTTTCCTTATGTTGCATCCACTTTACGACACAGTAGTTGTAGAGACCTCCTGTATATGAACATAAGTAAATAATTTGTGGTGTGATTTGTTTTAACTCACGTTTTATTACCGTTCGCTTGTCTTGTTTCGGCAGAAACCGGAATGAAGATAGTAATTTCAAACCGTTCACAATGATCTCAACATTCTTCTCAGTAAAAAGTTCCAGAATCGGGATATTGTCTAGACCCAATCCCATCCACTGATTTGAGATTTCAGTGAGCTCTTCCATTTTTTCAAGTTCTTCATCGGACAACTCTCTCGACTCGTTTTCAGCTACAGTATGCTCCCAGATAGTTTCTTCTTGCACACTTTTTGGTTGGAACTGAGCTTGATCCGCAGACGAGTAAGCTCCAAATATTGAGTCTCGTCGTTCTCTCTGAGTCTGTGCCTCTTCCGCAGACATTAAATTAGTTATCGGATCAATGACTGATTGAGCTGATGATTGTTGGCTGAGCCATTGGATTGAAGAGTTGGACTCTCCGGGTAGCAGACCATTCATCTAAAAATGAAAAATTGGAATTTTAATAATCTTAAAGGTTTTGGCTGTAATGAATGCTCCCTAGCTCCAGGAATGGTCCGTTCAGGAATTGAATGGTCCTTTTCTCAAAGAATGAACCTATGACCAAAAACCAATTATTTAGTGGTGCTTTGCTATAACTTTGAGTTTTTCTAGTTGGTAAACTATTTCATCATGTTTTGAGTGTGAACTGTACAATTGGTGAGGTTTCACGGCATAACATCAAGATTGACGAAAAACAAGACGAATAACATGAAAAACTCCGAGTTATAGTAAAGGACTACTGAATAATATTTTTTAGTAAAAATACCATTAGTTGAGGAAAGGACCATTTATTGTCTATGCAGTCAAAGTTTTATGCTCCATTAATTACCTGCATATCCTCAGTGGTTTCCAGTCTCGCCTCATCTTTATCATTTGCACTGCCATTCGAGCTTCCACTATTCAACAAATCCTTGGTGACCTCATCGAAAATGCACGCGCCTGGTGGATACCGGCCACACATACAAGTGCACGTGCACGTCGTTCTTGAGTTGTTTTGAATTAATTTCATTAGCATCTGGAAGAGCATGTAGTTTGTCTTCGCGGTCTGGAATTTCTAATGAACTCACATCCTTTGGGACAGTTACCATCTCGGCTGGTGTCTGTTCCAACTGATTCAGAAGCGACACGCTGACTGGCATTTCTTTCGGAATCATTGCGATACCCGCGCCTACCGGTGTCGGAGCCATGGGGGACGGATTCATCGGGGAGGAGTTGATGGGAGATGGGTTGACCTGTGGGGGCATCGGTGCGACAGGAATAGGGGGCATCATTGGAGGAGCTGCAATAGGGGTGGTTATGGCTGTCGCCAATGCAGTTGGCAGAACTGGAGCAGCAATGAGAGGTGGGGCCAGCATAGGATCCAATGGAGCAACAGGCAACACTGGACCCATTTGAGACACAACTTGTTGGGCGACAACCGCGGCGGCAAGCTGAAACAAAAATTTGTTAATATACATATGCTGCTATTTCACTCTTATTACCTGCTGGGTATGATTAACAATAGCTTGTGCTTGAACAGCTGCTTGGGCGACATTCATCAAACTCTCTTGTACTGATTCCGGGGCGCATAATCCTAAATTCTTGGGTTCGCCATTCGAAATTATTGCTAAAAAGAAACAAGACGGCTAAAGGTTAGTAATAGCAAATATAGCTCGCTCTAGATCAAGAAAGATCGAGACAAAAAGATCAATCAATTCAAAGCTTGTTACTGAAAAAAAGAAAACAGTAATCACCTGCAACGTCTTGGATAGCAGACATAGAGGCAGAGAAAAGTACACTTGAAGGGATAGGATTGGCTTCGACATCAATCGTTGATGGAGCAAGGACAGCAGGTTGGTTAGATGGTGAATCACCACTTTCAGCAATAGTAGTAGCACCTATACGAGCAACAGAAAGGGTTGAACAAAACGTTATCAAAAAAGAGTTTAATGTAACTTACCGCAATTTCCAGAGGTGTCCATTTGGTTTGGGCAAGCATTTCCAGAGTTGGATGGGAAGTCACTGAAATTTGAATAAGTTAATTAATATCATTGGTGAGACTAAATGTTTCACAAAGGAAAAATATATAACATACAGTAGCGGTAAAAATATATCATATTTTGATTTTTTTAGTTGAAAATGCCCAAGTTTGACAGTGAGTCATGATAAAACTAACTGCCCCACAAAATAAATTTTTATGGATCAAACAGATCAAAAGTTGAGCTTGATTTTTGTAGTTATCAACTTTTCTGTACGGACACTCCCTAGCAAGTTACATGTCCGTAAAGTAATTTCTTCCTCAAATTGACCAATTTCAGGGCGAAATAGTGCAATTTTTGAGCTGTCGTCTTAAAAAGACCATAACTCTTTAGGGAGTTCCCGTACCAAAAAGTCGTCAACCACAGAAATGGAGCTATATTTCAAATCTTCATGATTCATCAAAAACCTTCTGGGTCTGATAATCAGAATTACTATGGCACACTCTCAAAGTTGGACACTTTCAACTGACTACAAAAAAGTCCATATCCTTTTCATCGGTACTGTACGTTATGAAAACATTAACAAACATAAGGGTAAACACTAACTAGTCATTATTCGAATACCCGTGGTCCGTTGGCCCATCTTGATAGTAGTTCATCATCTTATCCTTCGACATTTCATATTGATGTGAATGATCCATATGAGGAGGCATCTCTTCTGGACCACCCTGCTGCTGTTGACCCTCTTCGATGTATTTTCGGACAGAGACTTGGTTGACTGGGATTGGGGCCTCATCATAGCTATTCTCACTGTCATCTTCCATATTGGCTTCTTCTAAGGCTTTGTTCAAAGCGTCCTGCAATCTTCTTTCTCTGTTCTCCTCTACTCTTTGTTTCTTCTCAAGCCTTGCTTCCTCGGACATGATCCACTCCTTTTTCATGCCGACCTGAAATCAAAGAAATCAAATTTTTTGTGAACTTTTTGTTTATTTGTTCAAACGGTTGCCGGAAGATCCCCCTTACCGAAAAGCACTTGGTGAGCCGGCATCGTTGACAAAACCGGCGCGAAACCATGTTGATCTCACACTGCTCGTTGAACGGACACCGAATCTCTTTCTCTTTGTTAGCATTCCGCCGGAAGAACGCTTTACACGACTCACAGGTGATCACATTGAAATTGTAGCTGAACGCTTTGTCACCACATACTCGGCACACCTGCAAAAGTTAGAAATGAGAAAAAAAACTTATAGGCTTCAAAATAAATACCTTGTTCGCCGTTCTTTTACTCTCCTTATCATTTCCACCACCATTACTGGAAGTTGTGTTAGCACGTTTTCGAGTTGATTTTTTCCCGCCGCTCCCGGTGCTCCCGGTACTCCCTCCACCACCACCATCTTCTTCGTAGTAGGCTGGAATGTTAAAATTCTACCGATAAACCAGAAGATAGATCACTTACGGTCGTCTTTATCATTTCCGTACATCGGCATATCTGATATATCCATTTCGTTGCTACCTGTGGTGTTGACGTATTCTGTATCTGGAAAAGTAGAATATAAATATGAATGTTATGTACTAGATGATGTATGAGCATCTATTCATGGATTCAAAACATAAAAAGTATACAATATCTAGTAAAAACATAAAAAACATACCTTGCCAGTTCTGGTGCATACTCTGCGGTGCAAGTTCCATTGCGGTACTGCATGAGTTCAGGTAGGCGGATCTCCTAGTATTGTACATGTTTGTTGCCACGCTGTTATTCTGAAAAATTGCAATATGAGTTAAGTTTTTAGTATATTTGATGATGTTGCGGATATTGAATACTCAGCTTGTGAGAGAAATGTATTTTTGGAATACACTATGATACAAAAAGATTACAAAAAGGATATTGAACATAACAAATATGGAGAGAAGCATACAACAATCTGTCAAACATATGAAATGAAATGACAAACCCCTTGTCTTTCGTCCTTTAAAGATGATGATACGTATCTATCTTTTTTGACATAGAACGGGAAGACGGCCGTCTCTTGACAAACTACACTATTTTCACGAGGCGCAAATCGCACCGCCGACCGACAACTTTTAAAGATGGAAAACGTCGTTTCTGGGGTGGCTTGCTGCTGCTGTTGCTGACTGTCCGATAATGCGTACGCAAAAGTGAGGGAAAACTATAGAGAATAAAAGACAATTTTTACGGGCGATGGAAAACGGTTTTTTTCTCGCTATTATATACACAACCTTCTGCATCGCACGCGGGGGTTATGTACACAACGAGAATGTTGCCAGCAAATTGCTGGAAATTGATTTTTGAGAAAAGAACAAAAAGAGTTCAAAAGATTGTGCGGAAGTGATGTTTGGAAAAGGAGCAGAGCTGACTTTTAAAAGCAATTATTTCAAGAATACCTATTATGAAGTTAGTTAACCAAGAAATGACACCACAGATAGTATTATGACTGCTCAACCACAAAATACACTACAACTTTCAAAAATCTATGAACCATAAGCAAAAAACACCTCCGGCTCATTTTTCGGTCAATTTTTTTGATTAGTGACAACTAATAATTGATACCATGCTCTATTTGCACTGTTAATAAAATGAAAACTTCCAAAAAATGATGTATGATTTAACATTGAATTTTAAACAATAGCACGATGGCTCTGTTCTTTCCAATAATATTAAGCAAACAGTCACAATTTTTATGTGTACAAAACTGTATTTTTCCCCTTTTTCAATTTTCATGAAGTGTGACTTCTCATAATGTTACAAAATCAGAACAATACTACCATATGTACAACGAAAATGAAAAACCACACAACTTACATACAGATGGCATTCAACAGAAGGGTCGTAGTACTGGTCGTAGTGGGGCTCCAGTTTCGTAAGCGTTAATTAAACAGCTCACAGCTCAAACTTCAGAAGGCGCGGTTGTGTGTTTTGTTCCAAAGAATTCACTTGAAATTCCTGAAAAAAATGAAGTGATTTTTAATGATAAGAGGTGTAAGAATGAAAGTGTCAACAAGTGGAAGAAAATTGAGTGCTAACAAGATAAGAAGTGAGTGAAACATGTTGCCGAATTGAGGGACGAAGCATGGTGGTATGGTCTTCCAGATTTTTTCGGAAGTTACTTTATAGTCTTCGAATCTCATAAGCCACGCCTCATAAGGCTAGGATGTATGAAATTTTGGCTAGACCTCAGTTCCGGTTACATGAGTACATTAAACATAAGTTATGACAAACATTCCTACCATAACCTTGTTTGGAATCAAACGGAATTTCAAAATTCCAAAGATTAATGAAAACAAACAACTCTATCATCTCTCCCAACCTAGTTTAGAAACTAGTTGTTGGGAAAAACTAAAAGATGAGAGCGAAGGCACCGATCGTCAAAATACAAGTCATGAGCACACAATGGGTGCAGGGATAGCCTGAATCGTGGTGACGGCAGACAAGGGGTAAAAGAGAGAGAAAGAATAGGAGCAAGAGAAGGCGGCAAGAAAGTAAACCGAGGACACACATGATGGTAGTGACGCAGAGTGAGATAGACGAGACGCAGAGCGAAACGACACCATACACCGCTGCAATGGCCCCGTCCGCGTTTTCTTCTATTTTCACATAACCCCATCTCTCTCTCTCTCCCTCGTCGCAGTGCTACTTGTCCAGTATTTAGCGAGAGCGGAGAGGATGGACCGAATGCAACAACATACCACCACCGTCTTCCTTGAATCTATAGGGTTTCCCCCTCTCTTCCCGGACGGGTGGAGAGAGGAGGAACGTGCGGAGGAAAGTAGGTGCATGTTGATTGACCTTAGTGCGAGATTTGCATCTATCGCCGCACAGGCATTATCTTTGATCTTTGGTGTTTAGATACATCTTCAAAGATTCTTATTCCTTATTCCATCTAGGCAGTCCGCAGGTAGAAGTTCAAAAGTTCAAAATATAAACCTAAGTAGATTAGATCAGACTATTGCTGAAAATCGGAATGAATAGGGAGGATATAGAAGTAAGGGTTTCAAAATTCCGAAAATCTATTTTTTTCTATTTGCGCTCCAATTTTTAAAAACCGTAAGTTAAGTTTCTCAAAGTGCACTCAATGCAAACATTGTCTGGCTAAATAATCACTTTCTCTCTTTAAAAATAAAATAAAATTGTTGAGTAGGCAGAGGCAGATGAAATAAGAAGCCAGGAAAAGACTGATTTTTGAAAGTTGCTGAGCTCAAGAAGGATATCCAGACAGATTAAATTAAGTGTATACTTGAGATTTCTGAAGAATATGAAATGAAGAATATGGGATACGTCAGCGTTACATCTCTCGATAATCCGACCGATCTTCAAAAGTATTTCCCCAAAAGTGCATGTATCTTTTTGATGTCTGAAAACTAGTTCTTCCATTTCTACTTTATAATTAGTTGACACGTCTATCTTATCATTACTACTATCAGAAGTTTTGCCCAATCTTTAAAAACGAATCGAGGTCGAAAGAACAAAAGAATGACGATCTTTCTTCTTCTCGATTCATTCATATCTTCTTTAGGAAACAGAAACGGAAAAAGAAGAAGTAATGGTTGCAAGTGGTTGTACAGGTGGCAGGAAAAAAAAGGAATTTGAAGAAGATAAGTAGACTCGTGACTGACTGACTGACTAACTAACACGGACAAAATACTACGCCACCTTTCGAAAATTGATCGAAAGAGAGAGAGAGAGAGGATCCAAAATAGGGAATCATAATGGACTGAGACAGAGAAACAACACTGTAAAACACGTTGAGGTGCAAGGTGTCTAAAAATAGAATGCTGGTCGGTCACAAGAATTCTTTACGCACTCCGACGGAACTGTTTACGAAATGCATGAGACTGGAAATATTTGCACCTTATTAATAATCACAAAGCGAGTTGAGTTCCTATTCCTAACTTTACTATCTCAATCTACTTTTAACTTAAAACGGGAATTCCCATTTTCCCCAACAAAAAATGATGATTGCTACCTTTTTACCTTGCAAAGATTGAATCTGAACTAAGACCAAACAAAGAGCATAAACAACTTTTGAAAGTCGGATTTTGCATCTTTTCCTCTATCTCTAGCCTGTCTTGTTCTTCATGTCAATTGAAAATATCTCACAAACAATTTTTTGCCTAAACACTGCCTAAACACCAACCACCAATCCCTATACCAAAACATCGTATTGCAGTGCAGTCTTCCCTGAGTCGAACGTGAGTACGTTGGGAACTCAAAAGAAACCATGGCAAAACGGGAATCAATGATCAGACCGGAACAGTTTCAGAGGCCAAGTGATCACGTGAACATTGAGGAGTAAACAAAAAAAAAAGAGCGACACCATGAAAAAATAAGAAATACAGGGTGGAATAGAGAGGAGGAGGGAAAGATGGGGGGAAAAGAAGAGTATGGAGATGGAGAATTTGAAAACCAAAACAACATGAATGTTCTGGATCGGCGGGGACGGGGAAAACCCCTCTAACAACAAAACAGGTGCTGCTGACTCAAATCAAATAACGACCCTGGGGCAATTCTCCGGGCGCGCACCTAAGACCACCCCAGATTGATAAAGTTGATAGATGAAATCAAAATGCACTACGATCACATGTACGCTGATTGTTCCGGGATACAGAAAATAGAACTATGACGTCATTTGAGCGATCAATCACTATCTATTATTGGCGCATAGCGTATTTTTGTCTTTTTTCTCTGTCTTTTAACCAACAGATAAGGTTTGTTTGCTACAGCATAACAAGAAACAGATTCTGAAGATTGCCTTTATCTTTTGAAGATAACTGCAGATAACAGGAAATTTCTTTGATTGTTTTTCACAAACTGACACGTTGGACGGCGACTAGAATAGATACTCAACAACGAGGGGATTGGGAGAATTTGCGGACTGACCTTTTTATTTATTGGGGTGGCCATCATTCACAATAAATCAAAAAGATGTCTGTGTAGTGAGCACAATCAGATACAACTAGATAGACAGAATTCTTGTAATCTGAAGGTCCGTACTATGTAAGATACTATGTAAGAATTCCAATTCTAGCTCAAACCCATATAAGTCCAAAAATGGAAGATGAGCACTCAACATCAACAGTTTAGAAAATCCGAATTTCTTATGTTAGTTTTATCAGATCAAAACAGACCAAAAATCTGTGATGTGGAAAACATCTCACTAAACACTGGTACTTTTTTTGATAACAGCGAACAGGAGTTGAAAACAAAGCTGTTAACAGATACACGGAAGTTATTTCAGACATATATTTTTAATTACAAAAACATAATATAAGTACACTGACATTAGAAACAACTTTCTCAGAGTACACTACCAGTTGACAGGTTGTGAAATAATCGGATTAGTAGGTAGCAACAAGTTTTTGGAATCGGATACTGGGTATTCGGTGATAGTTGGTCGGAAGGGAATAATAGTTTGTTGGAAAATGTCACCAACAATGATATGGGTCGCCTTGCAATAACATTTCAAGGACTAGTGGCATAGGGAAGTAGACACATCGAAAATGTGGGTGGGATATCAGGCATCGCCGGGAAATCTTACTATAGTACAATTTTTGTTTCCTTTCCCATCCATTAATCAAAAGTTCAGATCCAAAAAGTCCAAAATGAATCAAGATAATGCTAAACATCCGTTAATAAGGTTTCAATGTTGTCTGAGAACGATTCGAAATTCGAGAGAGGACCTACAAAATAAGAAGCCTTTCAAGAAATTAGTATCTTTAAAAATATGTACCGCGCAGTGACATTACAACGTATTGGAAAGAAAGATTATATGTTTTGACTGAGAAGCAGAAACTGGCTTCAAAGATCTTCTACTCATGGTTCAACTTGAAAGTCATATAATGAGTATGAGCATGAAATAAAGAAATAAACAGAAAAATCAAACAGGGACGTCATCTTTCAGGACATCACCATCCCACGTCCACACCACAAGTACACCAAGTGAAGTGAAAACAAGTGTGAACATTGAGCAGGACGCTGTTGTCCTTAACGCCGGCTGAATATTTTTTTAGAAAAACGGGGAAACCCCAAACGTCCTCCGACTGCTGGTTGTCATGCTGAGAATTTCAAGCGGTCTAAAGTTCGTCATCTGTTAAAATGTCTTTTGTACATTTTTGTTCATTGCTGTTTCCCTGTTTCTCTTTGCCTCTCGATCTCTCCTAGTAATTTTCTCTCTAGTTTATCACTAGACATTAAAATTCGCAAAACCACGCCTCTTGCGTCTCTTTCCATTTTTAAAGATTATCGTGTGGGGGAGAGAGTGGAGGGTGCAGAGAGAAGACAACTTTTTCGATAATTCGTTTAGTTGCTGATAATGTTTTACAATTGGGAAAATTGGTTGAGAGAGAAAATTACTGTCATTGAAAACATAGAGGATTCTTCAATTTTTAATTTTTAATAATTCTTGGTGAGGGTTTCCCCCCACCTTGATAGTAATCATCGAGCGCATCGCCTCCGATAATGCGATTCGATTCTCCATTTCCTCTCCCCAATTTTCATTTCATTTTGCAAAGTGTTTCATATAAACAGCCACACTCATACAAACGAAACGTACACAACTTTTGAAAGTCGGAGAGATGATGTTTTCTGAATGGCAGCGAGGGAGCAAGCGACCACCATAAATTCAAGTGTGTGTTATCAGTGAACATTGTGACAAGGTGATAAAAGGTTTTAGTTCAAATAGTAGTCACGAGTTTTGGACTGTAAAAGGCAGGTGGAGATGTACTTGATGTCATGCTGGTTGAGAAGACTAGCTTAAGGGAAATCAACGGGTTCATTATAACTATTTTCCAGATGATTATATGTTTTGGTTTTAGTGACTAGAATATAGCCAAATCATTTGACAAAATTAGTTTTTAAAATCTAAATTTTAAATAAAATCCTTATTGCAAACAGTTTCCCTAATTGAACCCTCCCAGTTTACGCTTAACTATTTCATCAAACAAAGAAAACCATTTCCAAAGATTAATTTCACCCCTCAATTTTTAATTTGCAGGTAAAACAAACGCTCACCTTGGTTCGATCGGATTTTTGTAGTGCTTATCTCAAAAATCTTCAAAAAAATGATTTGAATAAGAAATTTGAGTAGAAATACAGATATCTTGATGAAGGAAAACGTTTGTCTGGTGTGAATGGAAGGAAAATTTTCAGGAGAGAAGAGAATGGGGGAAACATTGAAAAAAAATCTGGACGAGAGAGATGGTGTTGGTTGACGAGAAATTCAATTCCGGGAAGATAGAGAACAATAGCTAGAAACGACGCAGAGGAACAAAACAAAACATTTTTGATTTTCTGAAACAATTCGCTTCCATTAGCTACATGATAATAACAATTGTTGTATCTTCTAACCTACAACTCAATTTCCGAGAAGTCGAACATATATGAACTGTTCTTGCACTTGTACCACCCACCCTTATGATCTATGCAAATTGTTTATCAACTACGTCATCAGACCGTGATCTTTTTGTTTTTCTCTCTCTTTGGCCTTCTTCTGAGAACAGTATCTCAAGGACTTCTGTACCTTATCAACCACACAGTCAATTCATTACATCAATGCCAGTAAAAGCTGAAAGTGATTTTTTGTTTATGCTTGTCACTTTTCTTATTTATAAAGGATGCTATAAGTAAGTAAGCGATCAAAAACCACAAAGTAGTCTAGTAGGCGTCAAAACAAGACAAGTCTTTATTCTCAGCGTGTAAAATGTTCATTCACATAAATGTACAGATAAAGTAAGCGATGAGGAAACATTTTCAAACATTTTTTAGTTTGGGCAGGTCATATTGACTCCAGCAGCCTTGAGGCACTTGCATGAGTCAGCAGCTCCCTTGGTGGGGTCGTAGCCGAGCTGAAAATTGGAAATTGGGAAATAGGGAGGTTGGGATTAAAAAACAGTAACTGATGCTACCCTTACCTCCTTTTGGCACTCGGTGTAAGCGTTCTGAGTAGAGTCGGATGGTGGAGCAAGAGCACACTTCAGCTTGAATGCGCAGGTAGCTGGGCTTCTCTTCTTTCTTCCTGGAATGACTTCCATATCGTCATGGGTGCACTCATCAATGCACATAAGGTATTGTCTCAATTGGAGTGGTGGCTCGGCTTGAGCATTAGCCTGCTCTCCGACTGGAACAGCTCCCGATTCTTCCAAAGACGGGATTTCAATGACTGGGATGAGTGGGATGGTAAGGTTGACTGGGGTAGCAGAGTTGGTGCATCCAAGCTCTCCATTCAACTTCTTCTTGGCACATGCCTCAACTTTCATCATTTGTTCGTGGTCTGCATCCAAGCATGCCATAATCTTGGTGACATCTCCAATTTCTTTAAGGAAGTTGGTGCATTCAGCCCTATAAGTAAAAGAACAGAAAGTATAAATTTTTCCATGAAAATTACTTCTTCTTGCAGTTGTTGGTTTTAGTAGCGATGGTCTCGGCACATTCATCCAAATCACTGCATTTGCATTGAGCAACTACAGTATGACCCTCTGGGACATCAGCGGCAAACTGAAATGAAGGAAAAGGATGTAAAAAGTTTTGAAAAAGATAAAAATTGAACCTACAGTAGTTGCAAAAGCAATCGAGCACAAAATTGCAGCAGTGAGCTTCATGATCGTCGGGGGGTTGTAACTGAGATTGACGGCGCTAGCGCCCTTCTTTCCGAGCCCTTTTCTACCCATTTTCTAATGTGATTGACCAGCCCAAATGCAAACATTTGCAAGCGGTGGGTGACACAAAAAAACCTCCAATCAACAGTCTGTTTGTTGGAGATCTCTTCGTCTCCGAGAGCGTTTCGAGTCTATAAGTGCCCAGTTTTTTTGGCACCTTTCGGGGGAGTTTTCCTCCCACCTCCTCTCTCATACTTTGTTTGGGCAGTGGAGCTGAGGCTATTGAGAGCGCGTGATGCTGTTTCTTTCTCACTGAATAGAGGAAACCTTGAATAAAACATTTGCAACAAAAACGCCAAGAAATAGTTTATTGAATTTGACGGGACAGTCTAAATATGGATGATGTAGATCAACCGAATGGGGGGAAACTGGAATGGAAAAGGAACAAAATAATCTAATAACACAGAGGTGGAAACCCGAAATATAGACAACCAATGAAAAATTCTACTTCAAGACAAGATTTTGTGAAAATCAACTGATCATTCGAAGCATCCTGTCGTAGTACCCAATTAGAACTCGTGGTCTGGAAAATCTAATAAATCAAAAAATAATCATCAGATCCAATAAAACTGGTTTTGCTCCCAGTGTAAACATTAGATATGAATGAATTCAAGTCAAACGAGCAAATCAGAAAAAAAAAACTGATTTTTGATGAGATAGTGACGTGTGTCTTGTGCTTTCAATGTTTGTTATCTAGCAGGATTTGCTCACCTCATACTGTTCGCAACGTTACGAGACAGCTGTCTTTTGAGCTGCAATCGTTTTCTTCGCATTTGCCACTGAGCCCGTTTACGACACGCTCCTTGGCAAGAATCCATCCATCGTAGTCGTCCAAATATCTTTCCAGGCCTTGACAAAACAAAACGAGCAATGTTAGTGTGGTTTATCATAAACTCTTCAGGATACGTCCAACTCAACCCGACACTTAAAACTTTACTTTGTGTTGTTAGCTGTAAAGTTTGATTCTCTACCTGTCTGCACTTGTTATCAAAATTTTCGGAAGCTTCTCGAAGTCAAGATTATACGGAAGATTGGTTTCAGAAGCGTCGACCCTGAAAATTGAGAACTTGCAGTTTTTCTTCTGTTTTTGGGCCTCACATTGAAAAATCAATCAAATTCCTTGATTCTTTAAAATGATTGGCGACGAGATGAAATGGGGCGATTGCTGAACTAGACGCACTATGCCAGATCCCTCCACTGAACAATATCACGTTGATCTGAAACTATTATATGATTTTTTTAATATAAAAGTTAAAATTTGGAAGTTACTCTTACCTTTCGACTTTTCAACAGCTCTGAAGGATTATCAACAAATTTTACCATCGACGGTTCCCCAACAGCGTCACTATGAATATCTTCTGATGGTTCAGATGTTGGCATGATGATTGAGGTTGATTCAGTTATGAACTCATTGTCTGCTACATTGTGGTGCTGATGGATAAGGCAGTTTATCTTTTCTCTGAAAAAAATTAGATGTTGGATCAGTTTTTCTCAAATATAATTACCTCGTTATATTTCCGCGCATGTAGCGGGTGATCTCCTGCTTAGAATTGATAGCAACTATCATATCTTCCTGAAACATTTATATTGTGTTTTTCTAAACAAAAAAACTTACAATATCAGCTCCATATTTCGCTGCTAGAGCATTTTCCACTTCAGAGTCGATCATCATGAAGGATAGTGTATTATTTACCTGAAAATCAGAACAGTGTCAAAAGAGTTAAGGCACTTGTGCAAAACTCACATTGCAAAACGCTCCTTGCACACTAATTGAGCAATTATTCACAAATTTGTGTGATGATTCGACTTCGATTGATAGCAAATCCTGCATCGGACAGTTTCGATACTCAAGAACAATATCTCGCAGCATTTGATGTCTTTCATTTCCATAACGGATGTTTTTGGTGAAAAACAGCAGAACGGAACTTTGTTGGAATTTCTCAACAAGCTGAGTAGAATGGAATCTTTTACCTAAAAAATAAATTCTAATTGACACAACCGAAGTTATTGAAACTTACCCAAATTCAAGAACTCAATTCGATTTTTCATCATCTCCTTTGATTTTCTGTACAAATCATTGACGACTGAATCGATGGTCCATCCTTTGTAATGTGTTCCCAATAGCTTCAACTCACTGCTAACAATCACAACGTCATGCTCATTGTGCAATTGGAGTTGTGCGGCAAACTTGGCATCGTTTACTACACAGAACATGGTTCGCTCGGAGTCTACAAACATAAACTTATGAAGTTTTTTTAAATGTGTAATTGAAAAAACAGAAAAAAAAAACTTACTCGGATCACCGTCCAAGTAGTGGTACGCCAGCTTTGTGAAATTATGAGCTGATTGGAATCCGGTTGGTGGAGTTCTGACTTCGTGGTAAAGAATAACAATCAAATCGTATGTCCTGGCGATGTTAGTCAAGTCTTCAGGCGAGTGAAGTCGGAATACTGCGTTTTGGAGGCGATTGAGCCATCTGAATATAAAAAATTTTGAATTTTAGCGTCGGAAACATGAAATATACCTTGTCATGTACACTGCATTGAGTGGTCCGTTGTATACCGATCCCATCAACCCTGAATTCTGCGCCATTATTGCTGGATACTTCTTGAGGTTGTATTTCCTCCGGCAGTAGGAGTTGGTGTCAAAACAATTTGTCGCTCCGAAGTAAGGTGACCAATCCTGAATGATAATAATAGTTTATTGACATCATAGCTTTATACCCACCCCATGAAGTTTTTTCATCGCTTTTGCAGTGTTATAATACTCCTCTCGGAACCATTTTGCTTTTATACTATACGGCGAGTATAGAAGGACAACAGACATTGTAAGATTTCTGAAAAAAACACAATTAGATAATTTTATCGTAGAAAAACTTACGTTGAGAGTCGAATGGAGCCATCATAACTGTCTTCTATGTATCTTCTTTGGTTTGGCAGGAAGAATGGTTTTGCAGCTCCTTTTGATACGACTAGTGGGCGAGCAGGGGCTGTTAGTCTGGAAAATTTTGTGAAATTATAAAATTATTGTTCCCCCCAGATGGAATTCGACGAACTCACCCCAACAAAGTCAGAATCAAGTAAATCATCACTGCTAACGCCGTTGTCGCGCAGATGAGTATACCAATATCTTTCCCAAAAGCTTCTCTATCTGCGTCCTTATACCTTAATGCTCTATCTATGATATCTTCATTCGCCGATTCCTTGGTTTTTGTTTCTGTAAGTATTGTTTCATATTTCTATCGCAAAATCAATAGTTATGCAACGTATATTAAAATGTTTGTTTAGTCGACGGGTGCTCGGTTTCCCCGTTTTTTCCTATTCTTTTGACGCATCATGAAAAGTGTAATAGTGATGGATAAAGAGAGATATATTTTATAATTTTGATTCATATAACAACATTACATAATGATATCGTACTTGGTTTAATGGACTAATCGGATTTCCTTTTTTTTTCACAGTAGACTCAACTTCACATTGAAATTTTTTGATTTTTTCAAATTTTTAATAGGATATACAACAAAAATACCTTTCAAAACGTTTTCCTCAGCGATATCTTCGTATTCTATTACTGCTTCTACTTCATCTAGTTTTTCAGAGTTATTTTCGTCGTTTTCTCCGTCTTCTTCGTTGTATTCTATGCTTCCTTCTGCTGATGAGTCCACTGAATAGTTGTCCGACGAGAATACCGAGTCTTCTGAGAAATAAACAATTGGAAAATGTTTATAGTTTTAGTTTCTATTTATTTGACTATAATTAAAACTGTGAACTATCACATTTAAAATTCCAACTAACCTTCTTCTGAATCCTTCTCTTCTACTCTTCTTCGTTTTCTTGCCACTTTCGATTTGTCATTATCTTCTTGCATGTGATAATTCAGGCTTCAATTCACCTGAAACAGTATAGTTGATAACAAAGTTTCGGCGCATTTGTCGAAAAAACGAGGAAATAGCACGAGGAAACAAGAGACGCAGACGTGCGACGGTGCGCGTTTGCATTCTGGGCATGCGAGACCTTTTCCCATAATAAATAGTATTTTCAAACAAAACAAAAGTGAAAAAAAGGTTAAATCTTTTAATAAAAATTAAAAAATGAACAATTTTCCGATAAAATAAAGCGAAAACTAATAAACCAGAATTAGATGCCTGCCTTCCCCTACAGATCGATAACTGTCATCTCAGAAGACGACCAGAATATGCAGGTCCGAGAAGTAATGGCCCCCGCAGTCCTCTCGTCTCCTATTGTGCAACATATCTCATTCATCAATCTTCTCGGGAAATACGAACCAAACTGCATAACTCATATTTTGATTCTACACGTTTTATTCGCTTCTCTCGACCAAAAATGTACATAAAATTTGCTTCGGCATATACAACATCAATTTCTAAAAATTAAAATTTAACACCAAAACTAACATAAAAACTGGTAAAAATAACGATTTGGAGAAAACAGAAAATGATTTCACTGGATAAGGTTCTATAACTATTTCAATTTTTTCATCGTTTTTCCTGAAGTAAGGCGAATATTCTCGTTTGGAGGATGAGGATAACGCATTGCTGCCAGAACCAGGAGAATTCGCGGAGCCTTCATAATCATAGTCGGCCTAAAAAGATAAAGTGTTTTATCAAAATTATATAGGAAAAAACGAACATAGTCTTCATCATCGGTTTGTACTCGTGCTTCTGCTTTATGGGAGTAATAGGTTTGTGCCTTCTGAGATTCTTTTTCTTTTCCGGATAGAATGTGAGATACACGGGATTGGAGCCAGTGGAGACGAAGACGCTCTTCTATGTAGCTTCCTGAAACTAAACATTTTATTGATTCAGAAATATGAATAATATGGTTATTCAGGTCATGTAAAAATGTGTTTGTAACACATATTTTTCTTTATTCACGAACGATGAAAAAAGTTTTTTTTACATGTTTCTACATTCCTCTCTCTTTTTTTGACAGGTTTTCTACTTAAGAATGTCAAATTATCCATAAAAGGAGAAAAACGATGTTAGACCAACGCTAAAATAAAATTTCTAAAAAATTATTTCTCGGCGGTCGTAAATAAGGAAAAATATATGCTAAAACACATTTTTACCTGACCTGAATAACCCTATAAGTCTGTACCTCTGAATGTCAAAAAATCTACTCCTTGGTACTCCGGGTTCTTGAAAGGATGTGTGTAATTAACAGTTGGAAGGTTATAAGACCCAACATAAGTTCCATTCCAGCACCTTTCATCATCCTTACTCGCCCAGTCTTCTTCCCCACACACGTTTTCGGGCACATTCCCGAAAAACACATTTATTTCTTCCATCTGAAAAAAGAAAAAGAAAAATCATTTTACAAAGAAAAAGAACCTGGGTAATCCTTCTATGACCCTAGTGAATTTAAAGTGATAAGCGGATTGCTTACGCAAATCAAAATAAAGTGAAATGGTGATAAAAAGGAGGAGCAGAACTATACCTTGCTGCTAAACGATTGAAACATTTGGTTGAGAATTAAATGGTCTCGAGACTTTTTGGAAGGGATTACAGATAACGCTCTGAAGTCGGAAGATGCTATGGAACGTTTTCTTCGGAGACCAAAATCAGCATTGTCGAGAAGGCATTTTCCGATCATTTTGTTGGTGATATAATCTCGTTTCTCTTGGAAGTGCATAACCGCTTCACTGATAAGTACCGGTATTGGTTGGAGAGCAGAGACAAGATTCTGGCGGTGATTTAGCTGGTGGGCAAGTTTCACGATGCTTTCTGGAAATTTTCTATAACGTTACGATTATTAGGCCGGTGTTACCAGTTGTCATTTTCCATGCGCCTTCACTATCCAACATTTGATGGGTGCACCCTGATAGAATATTCACGCAGTATGCTCTACATGGTTTCTCTGATATTCGCTGACATTGTGCACAGGTCTCCATTCTTGTCAGTCCTCTCTCACATTCTGCTTTTAGTGTTATCTGTAAATGAGAATCAAAACATCATCCGTTTTTTTTCACACTTTAGAAGTAATATCGGAAGGATTAGCACCGTCTAAGGAGGCATTAGTTATTCGATATGATGTCATGCCACTTCCCTCGGGTTTTTTGTATGTATGCCAGTGTTTGGACTGCAGACCTTTTTTGCTGAGAACACTAATTCTGTACAGAAAAATCCAAGAGAACAAAGGAACTTGGATTTTTGACTCTGAGTCACAAGACTACAGTGTTCAAGGTTTTTAGTTTTACATTCCCGAAAAAGTTGCATTTCCGTTTTTTGAATATCTAACCAACCGAAACATTTGTTAGAATACAAAAAAGACAAAAAAATGAATAACCTTAACTTTTCTTTTGACCAGAGCCTACACAGCCGACTAATTACTTTTTGTGACGGAAAAGGTCTTTCTAATTGAAGAACACCTGCTGGAGAGAAGATTGTAGGGGGTGGCTAAGGGTGACAAATGTTTGTTCCTTCTGGTACCAAAAAAGCGTCATCTCTGTTTACAGATGTGCAAATTGGTCCAAATAAAGTTTTTGCAACTCACATTCAAGTAACCTTCTAAAATCTCGTGTAGTGATTCCAGTGATCCAAGAAAGTGTTTCCAATTTGAGAGAGGTAGTGAAAGTTGGTTGGTGATTTTTTGTGGAATGTCATCAAATGCCGCGATTTCTTTGTAAAAGTTCTCCATACACATTCTCTGATCGTGGGTGATGGAATACTAAAGTTCCTAACAGTTATACCGGGGAAAAGGAAAAAATTGTGGGAACTTACAAATGGGTTGGTAATACTGAACATAACTTGGAATAGTTCATCAAAGAATAGTTGAATGATAGTTTTCATACTTGTCTCCGCAAAATTTACTGAAAATCCTTTGATCTTTTGAAACAAATCGTTCATCAGCTGAATATTCTCCTGATAAAATGATCCATATGTATTACTGAACATCAGATCCAGGTCCATATGAATAGTTCTTAGTGTCTTTGAGAAGAAGTCGTTGAAAATATGCAATTGGGATTTTAGAAAGTGACGTATTGATATCACACGATCTTGATGTTTTCTGGTTAACATATCTACTGCAGTTGCCCGTGATCTACTCCTTTCTTCCATTGTGCACTGGTCTTCGAATGGTGATGAGCAGGTAACTGCAAGATAAAGGTCACATTCAAATTATCTTCACACTCTTTTTTCTCATATCCTTTTAGTATAGATACTTTGTTCACTTTGATGGAGTGCAGAATGTCAAAATAAATGGATAAATTAATGGATTTCTCAATTATTCAAAAAAAATATGAATCTGAACAACAATTTTCGAGGTTAGGATTTCACTGACCCAACAAAACATATTACAAGTGTTAGGTAAAGTTTAGCCCTCACCGCAAAAGGACAAGGGCTTGTGACATTGTAGGCGGCACCTTTTAAGTTGAAGCGGACCCTTATTTATGTTTGTACCTGTTGCGCAAGCGATGTGTCATGGAAAATTTGTAATCGTGAGAAATGAAAATTTTTTGCCAATAATTAGGATAAATGATTTTGGTTTCTCTAGAAATACAAGACGTGCAAAAATGTTGAAGTAAACTTGAAGCTAACCTCGGTGTGTATCCCTTCGTTCGAAATAAAATCCACTGGAAATCTGTGTCGTCGTAATCAACAAAATCAAAAACCACTTGAGAGTATCAGAAAACATAGAAAAAGCATACGAACTTGTGCACACTTCACGCAATCGGAAATAAGAAATAATCGGTTGATACCAGTTGGAAATATGAGAGCGTCTGTCTAAATGAGTCTTGCTGTCTGTGTGCGTTGATGGTGGCGGGCTGGTGGCGGTAGAGAAATGAAACGGGGTAGGGGCGGAGCTTGTGGCGTTACCAGTGTAGTCGAACAGTAACTGAGGTGTTTAGGGAGAGTGTGACATTTCACGCGCGAACCTTTTTGGGATTGAGTCATATGGAGACAGAAAGGAAACGATGGACTAAAGTTTGGAACGTTAAAGTTTGGGAGGAAACGTTTTGATATTAAAAATTTGAAAAGGATAGAACACTAGGAAGGTCACAATTTTCATATTCAGAAAAGATTCGAAGTCCGTCACATTAACCAGGTTTTTTCAAACTGCTTGATGGATACTAAAAATTTATCGATTATGGAATTCCAAAAAAAAAATCCGAAACGTAAAAAAATAACCAGGCATGTTTTATTTTGTCAATTCACTAACTTATCTTCATTTCATCATCAAATACTATTCTAAAAACAAAACTTTAAATAATTTTTCTCAAATTCATCAAATTTCTGCCTCGACGGTGCGGCTTCAAGAAAAAGTACCTATTTTTATACCAACTTAAAAATTTTTAAATTCTACATCAAACATTCAATTTCTTGATGCATAAATGGGTTTTGATCGAATTTTGAAGTATAGTAAAAATTCGATATTTTCAGAAAAAAGTTCAAAAAATTCCAATTTCGGCCCGGCCCGGCCTGTGACTAGTTTGATTTTTCTAGTACTATACTGTTTATCTGTCTGGACTTCTACAACTAAAGTTAAGAACATGTCTACAAATTTGATGTGTAGGCAAATTGTATTCCACTTTTTTAGTTTTTCTTCACATTTCTAACTGTTCAGTTATATAGAAGCTCACATATTTCTCACCAAACATGATCCCTCATCATCTTTATCTTATCCTAAAAAAAGGACCATATGCTTCCGTCCAACCCTTCGCCCCAACCCAAAAACAGTTGTAAATCTTCCGTCGACCATTTCAATATGCCCTCTTTTTCGAAAAAGTCTCTCTTCTCCGTTTATAATCTCCCTCTTTCAATGAGCAAGTGTCCGACCACTTGTGAACAAAAAGAACCTCGAGACTCCGGAAATATGAATGGCAGCTCCAAAAAGCTTTTCTCGCGTTCAAAAGTACATTTTTTCATTCTGCTTCCTGGACTTACGATCTGTTTGTTGTTCACGTGTATGTGTTTGTGTAGGCAGCATGTGTCGGTTTCTTCTACCGTTTCATTGAAAATCGACACCATGTTTGGCGTGCAACTTATCGGTGAGCAGGAACACCAGCTGAGTGAACGGATGGATAGAGATCGGTGATCGGTGCGAGTGAAACAAGAACAACTGGATTTGAATTGAGTGAATTGAAACTATGACATAAAAGAACTGGCAAAGAAAGAGAAACATGGAAATAACGGAAGACATGTAGTTTTTTTTTTCAAATAGTCTAGGTTCTACTGACAGTGTTACATATATTCTTGCTTTTCAATCTGAAAACTTCTATCTCGAACTTTCTCCTATCTATAGTACCGCTCAAAAGTTATCAATTTTAGCTGTTTTCAGTGGAAAATTACCAAGTTTGATAGTGTATTTTGTCACCTGATTGTCCAATAAACTTGATTATGTGTATGAGCTAAACAGAGCAAATATATCACATATTTTTTGTAGTTAAAAAAAAAAAGAAAAGATTCGAAATTCCGGTAACATGCTTAGTCCGTTTCAGGGAAAAATGATTTTGATTGTCTGTAACTTTCATGGTAGTGTCCCTTCAAAAATTATGTGTTTTTTCTGCTCTGTCCAACCCATACAAAATAATATCCGTCGGACAACCAGGTGATTCCGAAATTCACTGTCCAAGTTGATCATTTCCCACGAAAAACAGCCAAAGTTGATAATCTTTTGAGCGATACTGTACCACTCTGATCTAAAATCGGAATCAAGTTTTTTTCCTCGCTTTATCGAAATTTGAAAAACTTCACTAACAACAAGACGGCTTAGAAACAACTGTCTCTTTCTTACGGACACATTTTTTCTCGTGTTTACCGGTGCCTAATCAGTCGCAGCAGCTAAACAGGGTGTGAGACTCGAATACGTTAGTTTTTGTCCGTTGTGCTCGCACCCGGTCGACACCGGATTAATTTTGTCTCGCTCGGTGGAAGGCTTGTGCTCCCACTCTTTCGTTCCGCGAGCGCGCGCGCACTTGCTCTCTTCACCTTTACCGGAGACAAATAAAACAGGGAGGCGTTGAAGAAAACGGTAGGGGAGACGAGAAGGGGGGAGAGAAAATTTGGGAGAAAGCTGCGGTGACAGTAGTGACCATTGCTCGAGGAGCAACAAGCTACTCCCGACTCTACTTCTTTCATATGTTGAAATATGATTGAGTGGTCAACAAAAGGTACCGTTTTTCTACCTGACATATTAACTGTATCTAGTTTGATAGTTCAGATAATTTTGTTTTTGGATAAACTTCCAAATTGCAATATTTTTGATAAACTTCCAAATTGCTTTTGGATAAACTTCCAAATGGCAATATACTGTAAACCTAACTATCTGAAAGTTTGGTGCTAGGAAATATATATAAGTTTCAAATTTTTAAAATATAAGTTTTGAAGGTACACAGGTGTTTTATATGGTGATTTTATAGCTATCAAAATTGTTTTAAAGTTTTTGTTTCTGTAATATCAAATTTATTCAATATCCTTTATATCTGGATTATTTTATTATTAGCCCAGAAGTTGATACTCACTCCTATTGTTTTTCGATTCTCTCCGTCAAAGTTATGACCTATAAATTCTCACTTAACCTGTTTTCCTATTTTCTGTCTTCACCCACCGTGAAGGTTACAAAAATGCCTCTTGACCTTAAAAATATAATGTTTTTCTCCACTGCGATGTTTTACTTTTTTCTTTCATCTCTCACATTCCTTGCGCTTCAAAATATCCGATTTCACGAATCTCGGAAGAACTTGATTTTCGCTCTTTTTTGCTGTAAACTTTTTTCAGTGTTTGAGCAGACTGTGTGAAATCGTGAAATCAGAGCTTCTCTTTTGTGTTTATGAATGAACAGAAGAGAATGGGCAGACTGATGGCATGCATACATACGTAGAACCTAGAGCCCACCCAAATTCCGAATTCAATATTTTAGAATCATTGTTATTATGTATTCTAGGCTTACATCCGGTCAGTACTATTCAATTTCACTCTCGATCAGATTATATTGAATAGTCGTACTACACTACTGATGAAAAAGTATTGTTATTATTATTTCACATTCCCTTGACATTGACTACTACGCAACATATTTCGGTTTCCTCTTTTCCCCAAACAAGTAAACGTTTTTCCTCGGTTGACCGGAAGTTAGCGAGCCGTTGTCGACTGCCCACTAACAATAAATACACACCTCATTCCCTCCCGATTGCTCTTTTAGAACATATATTAGTGGTTTTTTATGCATTACGCCATTGAAGTGCCCCCGTTCTTCTATCTTTTCTTTTCTTTCATAGTTTTGACCACTTTCGGTCTAAATGGTCGAAAGCACTTGAGAAATCTTGCGAGAGAGGACGACACGTCACATTTCCAAGATTTTGAAACAATTGGTGAACCGTTTGCTCTGTCTAGCAAAGTACCTGCTATACTAAATCAGATCCACATTCCGGATATTATTTGTAATTACTCTTTAGTTTTTGACCTACCACATCTGTTCGTACATTTCGTTTTTATGCGTTCTCCTTGATCCTAGTTCCCACTCATCCTAGTTCTTCCCGTATTTCCTTCAGGTGAAAAGACCACTCGTGAATATTATATCTAGGACAATCCCCTTCTACTTACAACCTTCACCCTCCCTCTCTCTCTCCCCCTCTGTTTTCGCCTTTCTCCGTTTCGTAGAACACCGGATCATCACGATGCATGTTTCTTTGCGAACAAAATCATTTTCTTCTTACAGATCACCATTTTCTCAGTTCCTTGAGCCCTTTTCGCTACGCATCACTCAACTTGACTTGGTTACCGGAATGGGAGAGCGTGAGGTCAATCTTCCGCAACTTTTCTCTGACGTGTCGCGAACAATAAGCGGTATTTCTAATATCATGGGAGCTGGTGCAGGTACGTGTTTGAATTTTTTCGAATTTTTCATACTGAAACTTGATAATAAATTTTAGAAGCGTCTGGGGATGGACCTGGAACTGGGTCTAGTAGCGCTGGTGTCGGAGGTGGTCCATCTATTGCTGGTAACATTTTTGGTAACACTTGTTTCAAGGCATGCGGTATGGAAGATATTCAATTTGCTGCGAGAGTAAGTCCAAAGCTCCAAAAAATGTTTTGTTTGTATAACATCTTCAAAATTTCAAGTACTTTTTTCAAATGATACATCTCCTCCTATTGTTTCAATTTCTTGTTCGTTCTTGTTTTTCTATTTGCACTCTTTCAAAACAAGACAAAACATTTTAAAAAAACATGAATCGTTATCACAATAGGTTAAAATTAGGTTATGACAAATTCCAAAGAAAAAAGAACAAACGAAGGCAAACATGGTCTTAAGAAGACAACGGGCTCGGGCCTAATTCTGTCAATCTAAGCAAAATAGCTGCTTTTTTTGTGTGTATTTGTTGGTGTTTTTGTTTGTTTTCTGTTTTCTCACCTGTTCCGAGAAAAACACTATTCAATGATTTTTAAAGAGGAGAAATGGGAAACTGGACTGTATATGGAATGTTGGAATAAAGAAAAACACTAAATCTTTCAGGCTGCCGGAGAAATGTTCTCAACTATCAAAATGTGTGTTCTCATGTCTACAATCATCTCATTGCTTCTCCTCGTACTCCTCTCAACGGCACTTCTCTATTTCATGTGCTCCTACAATCAGGTATAAAGAAAAGCGTATTTAAGAAATCTGTCAAAAAGTCATCCCAGTCCAATCACGTTAATCAAACAAATTTTGAAATTGATGACTGGCGTATCGGCGGGTTTAGTTACGCTCGTTTGCACCTGATAGGCTAGGGAAGACAGAACATTGGTGGATGGGAAAAAATTGTTGGACAGTACATTATCTGAATAAGAAAGCAATAAAAATTATTAAAAAATTTCAGAATTGCAACAACTGCTCGAAATTTTCGCTACCCTCATTCTTCAAACGTGTTACATCTACCCAAAGCCCGGTGACCGCTCAGAAGTGATAAAAACGTCATTTCACGACTCTGCACTTTAATTTATTCCGTTTTGTTATGTATCATTGCGGGCACTTTTCTTTCCGTCTAACTTTATTTTTCAATTACTCATCCGATAATGTTTCATGTGCTTTCAGCTTCAACTAATTTTCTAATTTTCATACCCTAATTAAATTACTCAACTTTAACTTTTCAAAAAAACGTCATTTCACGGAGAAAAGTAAAAACACAACCAAGAACAAACTAGTCATCACTGTATAGGTCTTTTCGCATTTATTTATTTATCTGAATAAACTTTTTGAAACACCTTTGCAGTATTACCCCTTAACTAACGGCAGCTTTTTTAATCTCAGAGAACGAACTATTATAATTTTGTATTTCAAAAGTAATTGTATTTGTCATTTGACAGTATTCAATTTTCAGAACAAAGTATCGAAAATTTTACTTAAAAATCTTTATAATAAAATCCAAATAAAAATAAGATGAGCAAAGCATTCGTGAAACGTTTGAGAGCTAGAAATTGTTTGAAGAAGATCACGTCGAAATCACAAAATATGTACAATAGTATGGAAAGAAAATAAATTTTCGCGGGAGTCAAAATGGAATAGAAATCTACTTGAAATGACAATTTCTGAACACAATAAAACCTATAATAACTTTTATTCAAACCCGAAAATCGTGATGAATTCTTTTTGTTTTCGGCAGGCAGAATCGTATGTGAAAGAACGAGAAAAACAAATAGAATAGGTTGTGATTTAGAATTTCATAATTAATACCAGAAATTAGAGATTTGAAGGTGGGTGAGCGGAACATGATTTTCGATGGTCAAAGGAATGAATTGTTGCCTATGTCATGATATTCATAGCGATTCCGATTTGAACAACACATTGAGCACGAGAGATAGGCCAGGAAGGAACTCCGAAATTGATGGTTCGTGAACATATAAATAAGAAACTTGCAGCACGGTCCTGACACTGCTAGCCACACAAAGAAAAAGGTTAGCTGGAAGGAAATTTGACCAGTTAACTTTTATAACCATGCTACACAGCTTACCATTGACAAGTCCATATCGAACGGTCCCCATATAAGTTCTATCACTTTTAATGAGATGAGTGGTAGCCATGATAAGAAGAATGTGACAAACAGAAATGCAGTGAGCACAAAGTTCGGATCAGTCTCCACTAACATTCTCTGGCTGTCATCAAGCTGAAAAAAATTTCAAATTTAGAACTCCGTAAACATTTTTTAAAAGTACCGCTGCAGGGTTTCTCATCGCCGACCATATCTTCCAACCTGTGTTAAATACCGTCACTAATGTAGGTACAAATACTAAAAGTAGTAATGTCACACTGTAGGCCGATGTTGCTGACCAATCAAGAACGCATAATTGTGCATCCGGGTAGAACACAACCTGAATTAATTTTAGGTAAATTTTTTCTCGAACTCAGGTAAATTTGGTTACCTGCATCCTTGCAACAATGATTGGACAGCAGAGAAGCATTGAAGTAAGCCAACTGAATACTATCCAACATTTGCACCTAGTTAATGACTGCTCGCTATATCTTGACGGTTTCATCATTGCAGAGTACCTAAAAGGAAAATTGTTATTTTGATCTCTTAGTACAAGTTTGTATCTCTTTCAAAAAGGTGTATTTCCCTTCCTTCTCCCGGAAATATGCAATCGTCATAAATAGGACTAAAAACTCGCCTATCGATACATATCCATGCAAACGTATAAACGGTGGAACAGAAAAGTGCAATTTGCAAATATGCTGCACTTTTGCAAATGATCGAATTATCGCCACCGATTCTCCAATTTCCTTCTAAAGTTGAGTAGATGCTTAGCGGGATAACAAAGACGGCGGTCAGTAGATCCGCGACCGATAGGGATATCTGGAAGGATGAGTGATTACATTTCATTAGTTGTATATTTTAATTGCAAGTTTTACACGTCCAAGTCCCTCGAATTTCACACATCCACCCACAAAACGCTTTCCCGCCACCCCAACCCACACCACACCATGCCACAGCAGAAACAGAAAAGTTGACCTAATTGAATTCAACCCAGTTTCTCCTACAACATGTACATCGAGCCACAACCTCTATCCTCGTTAACATTCATATCCGACCAAGAAGTGACAATCAACTTTGGGAGACTAAGTTTCGGGGTCGCTTCAGCTATACGGTTAGGGATTTTTGGTCGAAAGATGCGCCTATTGAATTCAAATTGAATTCAAATTAGACACAATTATCATATAGAGTGGGGTTTCTTGTGTCTTTCTCTTTTCTTAATACTGGACTGGTCAAGAACCACTCCAATTTGTGCATATCACCCGGCCACCGTGACATTTTTCATTTCTCAAAATTCCAACTCAATTTGCTTCTTAATTATGCGTTTTCTCCCTTCTCCCCCGTGTCTATGAATGTTTTGCACACTCCACACCACCACATATTCAGGGAAAACGGAGAAGAAGACAAGGAGCAATGTATAAGAAGGGGTTAGTGCGCCTTTTGCACATAAATTAAGAGGCCACACATGATGAAATAGCATTGCGAGCTGGATGAATTGGATGAAAAGAAAAAAGGGTCCCGAAACGGCGAAACGTTCTGTGGAATGAGAAGAGAAATAGATGAATAGTCGAAGAATGGGAAATGAAACGAAGTTCTTTCTCAATAGTTTATAGGAGGTCACGTCATTTGATTGCAGCCACTAAAAATAGTTTTTTTCTCTTTGGGAAAGCGATTTTTTGGGAAAGCGGAGATTGATGACCAGGAGAATTCATGGACTCTATTTTATGATTGCCACCGAGTAGTTAGTGCCAACAAAACCAAAATTTGATAATCTTTCGACTTCCATGATTGCTTGAAACTGTTTTCATGCTCATACGCCAGAAAAACTCGACGGCACCAACCCACTGGGGGATATGGAAATAGAAAAAGGCAAATTTTTTATACCCCCTCCCCCCGCTTTGCATTTATTTGCTTTTTTGAAAAATTCCACTCACTAAATAACATCCGATGACGTCAGACAGATCTGGAGTGAACGCAATCACGCCGATATTCAGAATCGATGTAACAAACAGAAGCAAATCGACGGCAAGTATCAGTGATGCACGTCCCACAGACTCGGCGGTCAAACTGCGAACATCGACAGGCGGCCACATACTTGGGCTCGTCGTCCACAGTGCCACCTGAAACATTCGAGATATTGGAGAGCTAGAAAGAAATGTGAGAGAATTGGTAAGCACTATGGGAAAAATGTTTGGAATGACACATTTTTCTTTTTTCCGAATCCGAGAAGGTTTTGAAGTGCTGCTTGTAATAAATCATGTAAAGGGCGTAACTATGGAAATTCGTTCCCAACGTTTTTTTTTTCAATGGAGTTCAAAAAAAAGGAAAAATAATTTATTCTTTTGTTGTTGCTCGTAAATCATGGATACCACTCACTCGTGATCTACTTCCATGGGAAACTACAAAATCTTGTGTGAGAAAAAATTTGGTACTCACCTTGTGCCTAATGAGGCCATTCAGGTTCCCCAATAAGAAAAACGAAGGTGTGCCAGTCTCGTTCTTCTTTTGGTGTTTTCACGTGTAGAAACAAATTTGAAATGGTGGCTCCAGAATCGAGAGACTGCGGTAGGGACAAACCGACACGACCACCCACCTTGTGTTTTTTTTCTGAAAAATGAAAAAGTGGTATTTACATAAAATATGTGTAGAACGGAAGGGATTAAGAATAAGAAAAAAAGGGAGGGTTGCTTCTGATCAAGACCGAATCTGAAAGATAGAAGCCTTATAAGTGTACATATCTGTCGGGTGCTACTAACACAAAAATTTGTGGTATGCTCCGACACCAGAAGTGAAAACGAGACACGAAGACATAGTTGGTCAAAGGAAGATAAGATGACTGCACTGGAGCCTGTGTCGTCCTCCTTCCCCCTCACACCCCCTGGTGGTGGTGGTGGTCTTTCGGACCGCGCCACAATCAGAGAGGAGCCAATTTGCGTTCTGGCCCCACAAATGGCTCACTCTCCCATCCTTTCCCTTCTCCCCTCCTTCCCAACAAAGGACACATCGTTTTCGTTTTCGGAAAGAAAACGGATTGCGACATGGGAAAGAAGAGTAAGAAGATGGACAGAGATGGAAAAACGGACGGACCGCCGGGGAAGAGGAAGAGAGAGAGAGGAAGTGTGTATCTTTGTGGCTGGAATGCAATTCCGATATATTCGTAAGTTGATACTAATGGGGATGACCGCTATTCCGGTTTGTTCCCTTTTTTCAACTTGGTAGCTTTCATATGGTATTTCTTTGGTCAGAAACCTTTTGAACCTTAAAATGTTCCTTTGATACCAAAAATTCTACAGTTCTGCCTTTACACTGAAATTCAAACACATCCTAAAGCTGATGTTTTAATTCTCAAGTCCTAAAACCAAAAATGAGCCTACCAGACAAAAAACTGAAATAATTATAATCCTGGAGTCTATAAAACATTATTAGGTGAATGACCCCCGTAAATTTCCAAACCAAGGAAAACGAGCAGGAACGAATGACTTGGGATTGAGGGATTTGACAAATCGGCTTAGACATCTGGACAACCAAAGTGACATGGATGAGAACGTCTTAGCACCTAGCCAATAAAGTCTCAAAGCGCTCTTATTTATTTCAACAACAACAACAACAACAACAAACTAAATAAGAAACGAATCGGGGTGAACCGATGGACGGGAATGAGAAAAAGGAGGAGGCAAAAGTAAGAGAAGCACAAAATCTTAAGGAAAAGAGCACAGAAATGGGCGAGACATGAGAAGCGGCTCTTTGCTTCCTTCTGCTGCCCCTGGCATGTGCTCCTAGAAAGCCAATGGATATTTAATCCGCAAAAGTATAAAATTATGTAACTAGCAATCTGGGAGACCCTCTCGTGCAACGCTCCCCCACTCACTCATTGCATATAATGCATATTTTCTGTCATCCTACTGAACCTACTGCTGGTTGGCACCGATGAAGGTGAGAGGTGGGCGGAGTTTCACAAAATTATGGAGCAGATGCTAGAAGGGGGAGGGTCTAGAGCAATGAACATTTTTATAATAAGCCATGGTAGACAAAAATAAAAAAAATAACAAAAAATTCGGGAAATTTTTCAACGGGTACAGTTTGGTACAAAAGATAATTCCCAGAGTTGAAAAAGTAAATTTTGAAGTCCTAATTAACAATTTATAAAAATTCTAAGTATAGTTCAATGAAAAACCTTAATTTAATTAGACTACCACCCTTTTCCAAGAAATTTGTCCCTCGTGACTTATGAGTCAGACAACTTAGTTAGTATTCCGTACCAGATCGGCGACATTCGAAAAAATGTTGAAAACGTTTAGAATGTTAAGAACTGTAAGAACACCAGAGATCAACAGGGTAAGTCTTACAGTAAGAAAATAAAATAAAAACTTCCAATTTTTTATCTAGGAAAGTGTGAAAAGCTCAAAAATCGGAAAGAAAACAGTTTGCAAGAAACAATTCAGTGTACTGCAAAACATTTGGAGCACAGAGTAAATAGAGATGAGAGGAAACCGCGTCTTGAGAAACATTTTTACGCATGATTTACGTTCTACGGGTCTTTTTCTAGTTTTCTCTCAGTGAGGTCCATGAGAATTAGTGGAATTTTGTTCTCCGACACAATGAAACAGGATTCAGGTCTGGAAGTTGGAATTCGAATTTCTAGTTACTCTAATTTTCTAAAAATAAGAAGGAATTGATACAGTATGCCTATGAACACTATGAAGTTTGGTTTTAACCCATTTCACATTGAAGTACCGTAGTAAGATTCTTGAATTCTCGAATTCCCACAAAAAGGTCGAAATTGGAAGAATAAAATTATTCATTCAGAACATTCGGACCAGTTTAATTGTCAAGAGCCCAAAATTGACTGCACGCTCAAGTGAAAAAAGGGTTCAAGGACTCTCAAAAGTACAGTAATCCAATATTTATGAAGTGGTCATAAAATTGTCCAATTGATGGACTTGGAATGATTAAAAATGCTTAGAAAACAAAACGAAATGCATAGTTTGAGACCGGGAGGAAAACGGACGAACTTTGTGTAAAAGGACAAGGAAAGAAAAAGAGTGACGTATGTTTTGATTCAATCTTAATCGCGTAAAAGGGGTTGAGGCATCTGAGAGCTCAACTCTTTTCTCTTTTCTCACTTTTTCGATACAACTCTGCCTATAGTGCACCTATTATCGCCTCTGAGTTCGGCTCAATGAGCTTAACCGTGGGGACGGACCTGAGAAAGGTTTGAGATGTGAAAATGAGAGGAGCAAACACAAAAGCGTTGCCGGAAAAAGCCGGAAAGGAAGGAAAAAAAAACGAAGACGGATACCGAAAAAGTGGCTTCTCTTAGTCTCGGTGCCCTGAGCTCTAAGCTCCCGGGGTCCGTTTTTCGAATAAAGTTTCGGCGACTCTATGGGAAGTGACACCCCCTTTTTCAGCGGAAGACTTTTTTCTCCTCCTTTCGCGGTTTCGTCCATAATGTATTCAAATGGTGTGTGCGGATATGTGTTTAGAAGTATTCACACCAGTTCGGAAGTTTAGATGCGGGTGTGCGTGACCGCCAACCGCCGACAAGAAAGTTGGTAGACGTCCTTGCGAAAAATCACGCTGCAGAACAAGCTGGGTTTTTTTGACTCCCTTGTGGGAGGGTTTGGTGATGAACTCAATACTCGTCTGACCAATTTTTGATAAGAGATTGATGAGCTCGAACTTTTGAGCGTTTTTGAGGAAAAAGTGCACTAAGACTCCGATGTGCTCCGATAGTGGGTATTGGTCTTAAAATCAGAAAACTACAAAACCGAAGATTACGATAGTACAGCAGCACGAATAGTGAAATATACACACTCTGAATTCAGGATTAGCGCTCTAAACTCCAAAAATAAAAACTCGAAAAATCCTGACTAAGATCACTGGAACAAATAAGGTCTTCATGAATTTGTCAGATATTGGGGACGGCTTTAAAGAGGACAAAAGGAAAAAGTGTAAAGAAAACCCGAGAAGCACAAAAAGAGCACCACGTTTTATAAATTCCCAACGGGAAGTTTTGACGGGGGCGCCGACGATGAGGAGGAAAACGACGAAAATGGACGGGGAAAAGTAGAAAAAGTAGAATAAACTGGTAGATGGTAAAGGGGTTTTTAAGCTGTTTTTTATTGGTGACACAGAGATTGGAAGTTCAATGAAACGCCGCTTCCTGCTTTCCCACTATGCTATTTATGGAGCAATACGGGTAACCAGAAAACCCGCCAAAGTGTTTCCAAAAACTGGACGCTTGGTCCGGTCCACTTGGTAAATAATACATTGGTATTGCAGGAATAAGCCTTGGAAGTGATTTGTGGTATACAGAATAAGGTTTCCTACCAGTTTCTAGTTTCTAATAACGTTTCGTTTCGCTTGTCTGAAAAACGCAAGAATGAAGCACTATGTAAGAGCACTAATTGCATGAAGAAGAAAAAAGAAGAAAAAAAGAAGAGACGAGGAAAAAAAAGAGAAGAGAAGAAAAAGTATCGTTTTGTGGAAGTAGTAGAAGAGAAGACGAGGAATCGAGAGGAGAGGGCAAAGTAGTTGCAAAATGGCCAAGACTCGTTGGATCGCCGTTGAAAGAAGAAGCAGAATGAAACAGTGAGTGAGAAGACACGTTGAAAATAGAAAACACAAAACAAAACATGCGAAAAAAGTGTTCAAACTCGGGTATTCCCGTTTCTTTAACCACAGGTTTTTTAGCTTTAGTTTTTGCTAGACAATCCAGTTTTAACATAGTTGTCAATTTTTTGACTATCAGTCAGAATTAGAAGAAATTCTGAAAAATAGTCAAAAATGGTCCGATGAAAAATTGAAAAAATTTCAAAAAAAAAATTGGAAAAAATGGTCATTTTTTGAAGCCGTGCCTTCGGGCCGGGCCGGGCCTTGACAACTACGAGTTTTAAAGCATTCTACAGGAAAAAACTCAAATAATATTAAAAATGTTAGATAAAGTTACAGTATACCATGCTTTTCAAGGCGCCAAAGTTCAAAATTTAATTTTAATTTTCGAAAAAGTCAATTTTTTGACTATCCATCAGAATTAGAAAAAAGTTTGATCAATTATCAAAAATGATCACATTTTTGATAAAAAATTGGTTCATTTTTTGAAACCGGGCCGGGCTTTTACAAGTATGCAGTGTTTCTGATTTCTTACTGTATTTTTACTGAATACTATAAATTTCTGTTCCAGTCACGCCTAAACGGTTTTTGTTATGGCTGTCTGCCATAGTTACACCTCTGCTATATTTTCCCTTCATCGTTACCAGACAATAATAATTTTTGAATTTTTGTCTTAACAACAAGACTATCTCCGTCTGGAATTTGACGTCATCAAAATTTCGAATTACAAACCACGCGATGTCTGGCAGTTTTTAATTGCCATCAAATGAGAAATGACATTATTCGGAAACCGACAAATTCGGAAAACAAAGTGCTTATATATAAGACTCATTAGCTGGTCTCTCGGTGAATCAGACGTGTCACAAGAAAAGAAGAAAAGAGTGCACTTCTGGTAACAGGCGAGCAGTGAAAAGAAGAAAAAAGGACGATAATCCCCTGTGAAACCCTTTTTCAGATGAGATGAGTGGAATAATTCATTCCCTCATTTCCCACCATAAGCTTTCTATTTTCCCCGCCGCCATTTTCCCCCTCCCATTTCATTTCACACCATTACGGAATTGGGGAAGAGCTTGATCGAGATTTATGAACGCCACTTCTACAGGAGATGCTACATTTTCATTTTCTTCTTCTTTTTCTTTCTTTTCTCAATTCACATTCCGGAAATTGGGCGAAGAAAAAACTAGAGGGGAGAAAACCGAATGGAATAGCAATTGCAAAAGAAAAAAGGAGAAAAATGGGAAAAAGCGAAGGAGGTACTTGAAAAATACTACTGTATCCCGCGAACTCGCCATCTAAACGTTTAAAGGAAAAACTCTTGACGGAAATCAGTTTTTAGTGTTTTTTTTGTTGTTTTTTGTTTCTTTCAAAATTTTTTGAAATTACAGTGACAAAATGCACTGATCTGATTTCATTGGATAACAGAAAAAAACACAATGTTTTTGTGCCAACCCACTTTTTCTCTTCTTTTTTTTTAACTACAAAAACGGATTAGGGCAGGAAATATTAGAATTCGTCATCACCCGAACAAAAGAACGGAGCAAAAATTGGAAGAATGAGAATAGACGACTGGAAGAAAAAACGAGTACGAAAAACAGAAATTTATCTGGAAAACATCTCATGGGTTGGGTCATCCGTTTTTGCTTTTGTTTGTATCTGATGGTTTATGGTGATATATTCAAAAAATGAAATTGGTACAGAGACTCTGAGTTTAGTCTCAATTAAAAAAGTAGATTTTTAGTTTTTATCAGTACGACACTATGTTTGTTGAAATAAAATTTCTGTGGAAAATTAGTTTCAATAATTTAATCATTCATGTTATTAAACAGATACATAGCAGTTTCATAAATAATGAATCTGAAATTGTTTTCGAACTTTCAATTTAAAAACTAATGCTGTAGCGTACATTGCTGAGAAGTAAAACCAGAACTAAGTGTTGGAAAGAAATTGTCACGTTGTAAGCAGAACCTGCTGATGTGTTGATACAAAAATCAGAATACAAGTGAGTTTAAATCAACGTCTCTTCAAAAAAAAAAAGAATGATTTTCAGTCACTCAGCGCGTAAGCAAATATAGAGTCAATTTTCACAACTACAGTATCCACTTAACTTGAAAATTGATACAAGTTCTTGTTCATTCATGTAGTTTTCCAGAAAGGCACTAATGAGATACATCGTATTTCTCTGAGTCCTTATGACAGTCAACTCTCATTTCCAGTTTGACTCTGTCACATTGATATTCTTTCCTGAAATTTGAATCATTTCATTAGCAATCTCAGATATAAACAGGTAATAATCGGAGTGAGATTTCATCTGTCCCTCATGATGATCATCTCTAATTTCATGGTTCTAGGTTTAGAGCTTTCCTAATTAGTTCTCTGAATTACAGTCAGTGAAATATGACGTTTGGATCTCTTATACTATTGGATGATTCAAATTACCTAAAGACTCTCATGAAATATGATAAAATTTTTCTCTGCTACTTCCATGAAAAAACTCATATTTTACTCAGATGCTTATGGCAATCAGCTCTGATTTCAAACTTTCTCATTAGCAGCTATTAAGTCAGCAGTTTTTGCCAAAACAAAAGTATCCAATTTACAGTCTCAAAAGACATTCATTAAAAGTGTATACTGATCCGGAAACTGGGTTTCAACTGCTAATGATATGTGATCATGTATCCGAACAACATCAATTTTCCAGCAACTGATCAGATTGCTCACTCAGATTTCATGTTTTTAGAAAACGACACTTGTCGATTAGTCATCTGGTTCACTTTCTGAATACTTATGGGAACGATCGTTGTTGAAAGGAATACTGTACTTTGGAATAAATATAATATTGAGAAAAAAAAATTGATTGAGACTGAACAAGAATTCATTTTTCCACATTTAAACATCTACTTTGTTGAAAGACGAAGAACGAAGACGTAGACGAAAACGTCGTCTAGTTTTCTTCTTCAAATCAAAACAAACGTTTGTTAATTAGAATTTGTGTGTTTGTATGTGTATGTGCATTGCCGACGTTTTTTTTCGCTCTAGGTTCTCCTCATTTGGTCGTTTTCCGGATATAGACGCTTTTTTGCCCTCCTCGACTGCTTTCCTAATGAAAAGTTTGAAAGGAATAAATAAACAAAGAAGAACAGTGGAATAGAAAAGAAGGGAAATTGAAAACTGTGATATTTTAATTTAAAAGTGCTACAGTATATCTAGCAACCGAAACTATAGTAATCCAACTATATTCAAACTGGAAAAACAAAGTTACTGTGGAGAAATCAGATCTAACAAAATTGTCAGCAAAAAGCAATTGGTACTCTTTAAAAGCGACACCAGTTCATTCTTTCATCTATTACTCTTGGGAAAAATATAAAAAAGGAGACAACTGGTGCAATGCACAACTTCCAAAATAGTGCATCAGTTTTTTATTCCTCATCTGTTGTTCCCATGAGATGTGTGAGCGCCGAACGCAAAGCTCAAACAGATCGGATTGGAGAGAAAGGGACAGTATTCCTTGGGTACTCAGAAAAATCCAGAAATTTTGAATACCAGCAAAACACTAGACTCTAGACTCCGAAAAAATGGGAAAATGGAACACTAAAAGGGAAAAATTAAAAAGCAAGAGCAAGAAAGATGCACAATTGGTCTTCTTTGAAAAATAGAGAGAAAGGGGAAAGAAAAACAATTCCATCACGTCACATACACACCGGGGAGAAGAAAACATATATTGCAAAATATGTGTTTGTGTATATGGTGCTGGTTTTACCCTCCTTCCTATATACACACTCATACACACACACACACGTACACACGTGTCCTAATTTCATCCATTCATTCAATTTCTGGATTAGCACCGATGCCATGATTGACGGCGCGCAGTGGAAGGGGGGGGGGGGGGGGAAGGCTTGGCCGGCTAACATACACGGGGCAGGAAATGTTCAACGGATAGCAGGAGAAAGAGTTGGAGACGGAGAAGAAAGAGCCGCTTGAAAAGTGATGTATTAATACGGAATGAGGGCAAGAGGCAAATGAGTGCGCCCATGGAAATGAAGGAGAAAAGGTAGGTCATGATGAGATTTGATTTTGTTTAGTTTTTCGACTGAAAATAACACGGATGGTACTGTAGCAGTTGTGTCAGGGATGGTGCATTTATACAGTATGATGCATCCTAGCGCATTCTCACTAGAAAATGTTATGGAGTCAGTGTGGAGTTATGGAACGTGACTAATATCACGGGAAAACTGAGAAAACGCTGATTCCAAATATATATTCAATTTTTCTCCTGGAGGTTTGGTATTCGAGAAAAATAAGGTCGAAGTTTTGAATATAGAGAATTATAACCTTTTTAACACGCGAAAGTTGCGAAAAAATCTCAAAAGATAATTTGTTATTTTTCTGATCTTTGACCTTGTTTTTTGCGAATAAACAGACCTCAAAGGCAAAAACTGAATATATGTCTGAAATCAACGTTTTCTCAGCATTCCAATGGTGTAGGTCATGTCCCATAACTCTACTCTGACTCTATGAGCTTTCCTAATTAGAGGAATAGCATAGTGCGAAATCACGGTATTCGCAAAATAGTTTTTAATTTCATGATTAGTAAGTTTTATGAAACAAAATAGCAAAACTGCCCTATAAAACTTTTATTCTTATTTTTTCCTGAACTATAAAAAATCTAGATTCCTTGTTTGATAAAAAGTTTTCAAATGAAGTCTATTCTGAACCTCTTCGCCTCGGGGGTCAAAAACGACCACGACTTTCAGCTTTAGCTTCTGTGTTGTTTTTTTCATACATCAAGCCATTTTTTTTCTTGTTTATGTCTAATGGATTCGGCAGAAGCTAGTTGATTGAAGTCGTTTGATGACGATTGGCGAATTGTGCCTCATTAGTGTGAAGGAGGAGAAAAAAGGCGATGGTTGGTGGTCCCGTTATCCCTTTTTTGGTATTTTGGATTTCTGCTGATGAGGCTGATGAATGAAACAATTCATTGAGATGAGGGCGATTTCTGCATTGAAAATCATGAATGAAAAGGGGGATCGAAACAGTGGAATCGGAGATCACAGTACAAAGCGGATAGGATTATATGATCTATTCAAACAGACATGCAGGACATGATTCATAAAAATAAAGGTTACAGTTTTCACGAGTTTTTTTCTTGTGGCCATGGTATAGATCTGGCACGTTTTTCTATAACTGGAATGACATCGAATCTGATCAATACTTTATTGGTATTGTCTGTTTTATTAGTAATCACTATCAATTTATCTTATTTTTGTACGAAAGAAACTGCACACTACTCTGTTGTAAAGGATTCAAGATTTTCCATAGAGAATTTAACAAGGTAATCAATTTTTTTTAAATTGTTACGTTAGGTTTTCAGAAGTATTACCATAACTACAGCAAGTCATACAACGCCATCTTCCTTAATCCCACCATTTATACCATTCAGGTCGACTTTTGTGGTAAAATTTATTTGAATAATTCCAAAACCCGTATTTCTTTTTCCAGACATCTTCAAAGTACAGTTTAGCAGCATGCCGGATACAGAAGAATCTCTCAACAATTCTACTTAACTTATTTTGTTATTTGAACACACCAAGAAAGTTTTCAAGGAAAGCATCCTCTCTTACCATCGAATTCAAAAACTAGTGAGCTTCTGAAAAACAAAATCTGGCAAAATAAACAAAAAATCAATAATTTTGTTTTCAGTTTATCACAGGAAACCTGTAATACAACTCATGCAACTCACATTGCCACTAATACCACATTTTCCACAAAATTAGCTATTATTCGCGACCCAGTTGAACGATTCTTGTCGGGATTCGTGGATAAGTGCATACAGTGAGTTAAATTGTTTGAAAAATATATTCGAAACAATGAAAAAGTTACAGTGAAGCCAAACACAAAGATTCCCGATGTTACGGTTGCCATAAAAATATGATATGTGTGCTAAAAGAGCAGTATATAAGGTTTCAGCTCATCGCAGAAGCAAAATTGTCAAGTTTTTCTTATGAAGACCGCCACTTTGCTCCGATGTCGTGGTAAGTACTTTATAATTTTTGTTACGCACCCTAAAATCGATAACAACTAAGGTTCTGCGATTTCGACCATGAAACAATCAAGAACTACAAGTTTTTGTATTTCGGAGAGACTGAGGAACAGCAGGCTGGGACTATCAATGAGCTAATGGATGTTTTAGACGATCACGGTGTTGACAATAGTACCATTTCCCATATTTTAGAGGAGTTATCAGGTAATATTGATATTTTCAGCGTCGATTCTCGAAATGGTAATTTTCAGCAAACCGTACAAAGCATAGCACCAGTGGATCTGCAATTAGGATGAAAGTAGGACAAGAAATGAGAAAAAACGCGGAAGCAATGAGATTGTTGTATCTCATTTATGAAAATGATTACAAAGTTTTTAATCTGAAATCTCCGTTTGCTCAGACCTAAATTTAGTTTGTCCTGTAGCTAGAATATTTTTTAGAAGTCAATGTTTAAGAAGCGGGTCGTTTTTATATTGCAAATAAATCATTGTATCACAGAAATCGGGGAAAAATGGCAATTCTTGGAAAACTAATCACAGATATAAAATATTATAACCGAAGCAATGTGAGATCAAGTGCAAAATTAATATGAGAAACATCAAATAATCATTTGGCTTCTTCCTTCTCTTTTTCTTTCTTCAAGGCATCAGCTCTACTTTGACGGATAAATGTCTTTGCTTTCTGAAGCTCGTCGAGCAGTTTGTCACATGTTTCAGACGACATGTTCAGTGATTTCTCCCAATCGGTCGTCGTAAGATGCATATTCAGGGTGCAATCCGGGGCATGGTCCATGACACGAGTGGATACCTGTAATTGATAGAATAAAGAATATTATATTTCCAATAAGTTCCACGTGTCAGCCATGATATTTAAAAGCATCAATTTTTATTTCAGTTTGCAACAAGCATCATAAGCACACAGGGCTCTAGATTTTGACTGTTATAAACTAAACACGGTCTGCTATCTGTTAAAGGCGCATCAAATTTTTTCAAAACGGTCTCAAAGCGGAAAACATGATTTGCAGTTCTTTTCAACCCTGCAACCCTGTTAGAAAATACCGCATTTGTTCTTTTTTCAACTACGAGACTATTCCGTAAAATCTTCTTAAAATTAGATGCGCCTTTAACACCCTTCGGTCAGCAGACCGTGAATAAAGCATATTAGAATTTTTTTATCAGCCTTTCGAGGCACGATAAGCAAGCTACCAGTGTAATACCCCTGTTACCTGTCAGTCAGCCTGTTGTGTTACTTGTGCCACATCTGTGGGGAGCTTTTAATGCGAAAATCTAGATTTTTCTACCTATGAAAACGTCTTAAACCTTGCCACTTATTGATTTTTCCCCGTTTTCTGCAACAAAAACTCAAGTGCTCACCTGAACATCCATACGAATCGACGCTGACTTGTAAGTTCCTCTTTCGATGATTGTATGCAACTTTTTGAAGAAATCAATAGCCGAAACGAGACCTTTCAACCCATTTTTCACGAAATCGTCGGTAGCCTCCGGGTTCTTTTCCAACGCCGATTCCTTGAAAGTTTATTCCTATTAAAATTGTACTGACTTTTACTTACAATACTCGTGTCTTCCATAACCACTTCAATGAATGTCATGTGCTCCGCAGAGAAGAAGTTGGAGGCTATCAACTGAGACATACCTGGAAATGAAGTTTTGCCACCAAAACCAACAAAAATTCTGACTAACCTAGTTCAGTACACGTAGAAATGACGTAGAAATCCATTTTTCAGATGAGTATGGCGTAAAACTGAAGAATAAGAGGAGTAAGTGGAGAAACTAGCTAAAAAATACATGAAAATAAATAACTATGTGTGGGTGGCTAAACAGTGCGCGCACAGCGGGATAATGGAGTGTTGTTGTACACACAGTGAGAACAGTGTTAAATGGGATGAAAACCTATGAAGACTTGGTGTATGGAAAAAATGTTAGAATTGCAAGAAGAAAATGTTATTTTCATGGTTTTAGAAGATTTTAATTTAAGTTGAACCAAAAGAAAACCCAAAATTGTTGTAACCGTGTGATTTCTGTCAGTCTGTTATCATTCCAAAAAAATTTTTCATTTTCCAATTTAGTTTGTGATCCGTGACTAACAATTCATATATTCATTGTTGAGATTTCACTATTTTTAATGGTTTTTTTAGCGTCTGACTCTCAAGCAAGGCTGTCGCACGGCCGGCCGCGGCTTTTTCTTGAAAATCTCAAATAGTCGCGGTCGGCCTAAATAAATTTTGGCAGCAGTGGGGTCGAACCCTGAAAACATGTTTATCAAGTCTTGTTTTCCCTTGAAACTCTAGAAGCCGCGGCTGTTTGAAATTTTCAAAAAAAAACCCGTTTTCTGACAGTCTTGCTCTCAGTAACCTCGTTTGAATTAGTTTCCCTCACCTATTTCATATTATCAATTTTGTTGACAGCCTTCGTTTGCTTACGCTCTTTTTTTTTCGAAAAGTCAGTCAACTGAATGATAATTCAAAACGGAAAGTAGTTTTTTTGAAAGCTGATAAGGTAACCTGGGCAACATTCGATGGATGATTGAGCATCCAAATACGTAGGTGGGATTTCCATTGGAATCGACTATAAACTATATTATGAGTAACTATAAACAGTCAAATGAGGAAAACAACGTGAAAAATAAGACTTGTTGTTTTCAACCAGTCTGGTAAGCAAATACATTCGGAAAACAGATTGAAGCTTGACTTAGTTTATTGATAAGGTAAGCATGAATTCAGATTTCGAAAACATCATCTTCATCCTCTGCCTCATCGTCAGCCATGTTATTTTCTTCCTCATTTTCATTGTATTCATCCTCTGCATCGTCCTCATCTTCTTCCTCCTCCTCCTTCTCGCTTTGCTCCAGCTCGCTTCTCTCGTCTTCCTGTAATTCATTTGTTCCAATTATCATTTTTATATTTGTGTATTTACCTCGGCAAAATCGCCTTTGATTTCGAGTCTGTCTAGAAGACCATTGAAGAAGTCAACAAACGGAATTTCATCCTGGAGAACGTGATTCTCAAAGAATTGGTACTCACTGGTGTATTCACATGCGACGCGACTCTGGAAACATGTGAATGATTGATATACAGACTATCACACTTACAAATGACTTAAACTTAAGGAACATTAGAACCATATCCAAGGAGTGTACGACGTTGACGACCACTCCAGCAGAGCAACCTGCGGCATGTTATTTTTTAGGGTGTCAGCAACCTGTATTAACTCACCGTACATCTCCAATAGAGATGTAAGATCCGCAGATGTTGGGGTACGGTAGAGCATGGCTGAATCGAAAATTTATGGAAGAAGAAACGAAATTTTGAGTGAAAAACTGCGAGTGGGAGGTTCTATGCAGAGACCAGTAATTTATGACAGGTGAAAATCCACAAGGACATCGGCAAAACATAAAGGTAATTTTGGATTCTTAGATTCTGCTTTTATTCTTACAGAGATCATATGTAAATTTTTATCTACAGTCTGCTCTTCGCAACATGGATTTCTGGCATATCTGATTTATTTCATTTCCAAAATACAAAATGTCAAGGAAATCAAGAGAATATTTGAATTATGTGAGATTTTGAATAAAAAAATAAAGTCAGAAAAGACAAAAAACGTCGCCAAAAAACAAGTCAAGCAGATATAATGAAGGCGGAAAGTTATGATAAAAGTAAGGAGAGGGGGAAATGAGAGATGGATAAGTTTCAGACGGAAAATATTGATTGAAAAGTTGCACTTTCCGTTTCACTGGACAATTTTCAGAGCGGGATGTAGCCTTCTGTGTACGCGTTTTGACGACAGTAATCTCTCATCTTGGTGAAGAATTCTTCTCCGGTCATGACGTTGTTCAGGGCGACATGACCGAACTCGCGAATGCTGGGGGCATTCGCAGCCAACATTTGTTCCTGTAATGAAATAGTCTGAATCAGAAAATTTAGAAGATGGAACACTAACGAAATGAGGTTTTCGCAAGATGTGTGAAACAGTATCGGCTTGACTGCGAGTTGGGAAACTGTTTGGAACTCTGCTGAGCAAGTCTGGAAAAATATTTATGTTGGGTTAATTATTCCAAAAGTTTACGGTGTTCTGTGAGCATTCCGACGATCCAGAGTTGCATGCTGGTTTGAATTGGAGAACAGCCACCGATCTTCATTATTGCTGGAATAAGAAATTAATTTTAATGAAATTGTAATAAAATAAAATAGCCGTGAAAAAATAAAGGAGAATCAACCCTTATGAAATGGAAAAAATAGGATTTGAAGGAAAGCACGCGCAGAAACAAAACCAGAAGATTATTTCTACTCGAAAGCTCGCTATTTTGATAATTATTACCTATATGAGGTACCAGTCGCGCATGATCCCAACGAGCAGCGTATAATTTGGAGGAAAGGAATTCGAAATCTAAGATTTTAGTGAAAATGGCGGTCATTACATGGATAAGCTAGAGACATTTCTCAATTTGAAAACGGAAAAGTATAGATTTGCTGGATTTGTATTCCAACTTGGAAGAATTCGCCTAAAATGGTCTTAACAGCTCTATGAACTTAAAAGTACTAACTCTAAGAAAAAAAGTCGTCGGCTTTTAGGTTAATTGAAAAAGTAGACTACGGTGGTTGTTTGATTTGACTTCTAAGCTCCGACTATAAAAATCCAATCAGAACCCAAAAAGATCGTTTCAATTTTTTCTGTGGTCTCATGTGTTTTAATCAAAAACTGGCGAGTTTCTGGGGAGTACTTGATACAATTTCATATCAACTTGTTTAAAATGACCGGAGAAAGTAATAAGTATTTTTAATAATATAACATCTTGTAATAAATTGATTTTTCGTTGGTTTTCGTAGTTCCTACATGTTAGGATTACTGTGAACTTTGAAAAAGTTGACATTTTTAATAGTTTTTTTATAGGAGCGCTTCTGTGTCTTAGAGTTGTGTATGTAAAATCTGTATAACTATGATTTTTCTGAAATGCATACGTCAATAACAAAGGTAGTCTATAGGAAATTGATATATTGCTTGTCTGAGCCAAATTATTTGTAACAAGAGCTGTAGAATAGCAAAAATTTTTGTCGAGTCACCAAAACGGACAGTTTTTATTATTCCCATAGAGCCTCACACAGTTCAAATGTCAAATGGAAATTTCTGAAATTCCGTCGAGGAATCCTATAACCAGACATCGCCATGAAAAAGATATGATGTATCAATACCCGGATTAACCTTATTGTACTCCGTTTTCTAAAATCGCTATTTTCGAATTATTGTCTGTTGCAATGTTTGCAAGATAAAGACTTCCATTTTATGTTTTCTGCAAAATAAAGTGCATGTAACCAGTCTCCAGATACTTTGTTCTCTTCGTCTCGTCATAACCAAGACTATTGAATTATTTATGGATGATGACCAAGTTTCATATTTTATAAGCCAAAAGCTTTGCAAAAAAGTTTTCTCATATAAGTTTTTTGGCTTTCTTTGAAAAATTCCATATTTTGGAACCCCTATTTTCCCCAGAATCCCCGCCACCCAAATCTTCCATTTCCTGTCTATTTTTACGTATAAAAAACCAACCACTGCACCTGTTCATATGACATTTTGAGGGAGGGAAAATTTACGTGTTTTTTCTTGTGAAAAGAAAAAAAACCCAAATGAGCTGTTTTCTCAAACGGGTAGTTCCTTTTTTTGCTTGTTTTTGACTAACTTTTTAGAGATTCTGTCTGTTTTTGTTCACATCGTAGCACACATGACTTTTTTGGGTTTATTTTCAGTATTCATACTATAATTTCGTAAGAAAAGGGATACTGTGTATATCTATGACTCGAAATGTGCGATGTTTAGTCCTGTCACTCCCAGACTGTTTGTGAGAGCTAAAAAGAATAAAGAACGTAATATCTGACTGATTATTTATTATTCTATTTACTCCCTGTCTGTCAGAATTATAATCCTAATCTCTCCCTATATTTTGTTCTCTCCATGATCTGTTTTCTGCAATAAGTCGTCACCCACAGGTAACCCAACAGCGTTCTCCAAATTATTCCCCACTAGCTTCCTGTTTTTCGCACATTTTCTTTTCCGACGACCGTGTCAAACTCGATTAGCACGAAAAAAAAGACATTTATATATTTTTTAGTCGGCGAAATATTCAATGAGCGTATCTTCCCTTTTACTTGATTATTCAGCAAGATGTATGTGAAGTGAGCGAGAGAAACGGGAACTAGTTGCTGTACTCTTTCTCACGGGGCTAAGGCTAAAGCTGCGGCTGAAATTATAGTTATTTTGAGAAAAGAATAATCCATGTTTCCCATGCCCTATTATTTTTGATATCACACCACTCCAGCCCACGCGTGATCTTTCTCTGATCAAAATTTGTGATGAATCATATAAATCATTCGATTTCATCAAACTAAAACTTTCGGATAAAACGGCAGAAAATATATTTTTTCTGAAAGACCGAGTCTCCCCTCATTGACTTTATTTTTCCGGTCTCACCAATTATATTATTATGACGTAAACCGTGAAAAATTTTCAGCTGGCTGTTTTCGCTGAAATTCTTTTCTCTTTTTGTGCCGGTTCGATGGAAAAAAGAAAAAAATTTTGTGCTCCAAAAAATACTTCGCGATGTCATTCCATAGATACTCCGCGATATTAAAATGTAAGAACATCAGCGGATAATCTCGGAAAACTTTAAGCCAGACTTTGCGTCAAATCCAAATCCGTGTTTCATGTAGGTCGGGTGTTATGCTGCTCATAACACATTCCGAGAAATTTCCAATCGAATTTATTTTCTGAGTGATCTATGCAGCTGTATGAAATATAAAATTAGTATCAGCTATATAACTTCAGCAATTCTTTCTCAGAGTAAAAAGTGATCAAGAATCTCATGAGGCTGGGCAACTTTTTATGTATTCATGTAGAAAAATGCGCAAATGTGTTTCTAGAATATTTATTCTATTTCGGTTTTGGTCTTCTGGCTGGTTGGATATTATTTTTCGGAACATACATATTAATCTTGTCGCGGCGATTTGTTATACTATCATCAAGAATATTCATGGAGAAAAGGAAAAAATTGAGTTTATCGCTCCCATCTTCTTCTACCACACCCTTCCCATCACTTCTCAAACATCATCGACCATGAGTTGGAGAGTGGTGTCGATGGCCCCCAGAAACTTATTTTCTCCTCTTCTCCTTTTCTTTTTTCCATCATTCTATCCCTCTTTTCCTATCTTCGGGAGTCGTTTTTCTACTGTGTTTCCTTTCTAAATGCGTCTGTTTCATGGTCCATGTAGGACAAGATGACACGAAGGGAGGAGAAAAGGCAAATAAGATTTTCAAGAGTTCTTTATCCGCTACACACAAAAAGTGACGTCTTTCTTCTCTCTTCTTCTTGTTCTATTCCATCGTCTCCTTTTATTCACAACCCCATCCATTTTTCCATTTCTTTTGGAAACTGGTCAGAGTGACTACCAAATTGGAAAAAAGGAAGGAGGAGGAGGAGTAGAAGGACGTGTCGAAAACAAACGGTCGGTTGGTTTCGAAATTCGTTGTGGTTGTGTAAAGTGTGAGTGTCACGGAAATTACCATAATTCTATGGTGACGACGACACGACGGCGATGCGCAGAAACTGCATTGGGACTGCGACGAATCGAATGGACGACCAAATGCTCTTAAAAGCAATCACATTTTCTTTTCCTTACTTATAGTATTGCTTCAGGGCACGGATTTCTAGAGTCTGGAATATCGGAGATCACGTTAGTCATTAATTGATTCAAAACATCAAGTAACATCCGTTTTTTGACTAATGTGAAAAAAAACTTTTCTGCATATCTTACTGTCTTTCAAACTCGCTGATTTTCTATTTCACCCAATTACTGTTGTCCCATTTGACACAACGCCGAAAGTTGTTGTTGACAATTGTTGGCAGTTGACACCCACCAATTTCCATTTCTATAAGAAGCCATCTTCCACCAGCAAACACGGCTCTCAGATTTCCTTCTGAAAACTTGTGACTGCCGTTCTAGTTCTAACCATTCATCATCAATTTTTCATTTACATAATCGGATCATACCGGAAATAGACCGATAAACAGTTGTGTGACTATAAATATGAAGGCATAACTTTCAATGCGCATTTTGAATCCCTGACTTCACACAAAATCACAGTTTCTGATGGCTTATGCTGATTTTGTTTGACGCAAGACCTGATTTTCTATGGAAATGTTTGATGCCTCTAACTATGATGACTTTCGTTCGATCACTTTCTAAAAATCCAGATTTGCCTATAATCTATATCACTCGCGGCTACTAAACACGCAAGGCTGAGTCAGTACGGTAGCTAGACTAAGAATCTTATCAAAACTTTTCTGTTGCTCCTACAAAAGTCACAAAAGTCATCTGGTTTCTCATTTTGCATTAAGATACGTCAGGTTCTCGGTAAACATTGCCTGAAAAGCTGAAAACATTAATTAAAAAGAAGAAAGGTCAGATCTCGTGTGGTACAAACATCATCTCTCTGAAAAAATCTGAGAGAGGGATGGGAAATCTCAGAGAAATCTCAAAGTACCCATGTAATATATTCATATTTCATAAATTTATGTCATCTACTCTTTCCGGAATGGCTGAATGACTTTCAAAATGTCAAGATTTGCTACGTCTTCCTGGTTAGCATAATCTGAAGATGAAGACCTAGGTCTCATTAAATTTATTGGAGTTATTCAAAAACGTATGTTATTTATAATCTGAATTATTGTGAAACCAGGTGTACATATGTAGACAAGTGTAGTCGTAGCCTATGACCAACAGTGAGTTTTCACCTGGCCTTCAAATTTGGAAACTAACTTGACTTCTCTAAATTTAAATTTCGCCATTTTTCTTGAATATCTAAAGTTAAGTTCTAACTTTTCTATTCATACCCTACCAAACTGTTCGAAACCAAATGCAATAAACTGGCTGCACCGAAAAGTTTAATTAAAAACCGAAAAGTGTGGGATATTGGGGGATACTGGTGAAAACGCGCACGTCTTAGTCATCCCTCCCATCGACCCTTCACGTATTATTTTTGCTTGTTGCCAGACGGACCAAAACCCCGTCTTCGTCGTTTCCCTTTTTCCTCTTCTTATTCCCCTTCTTCGTTTTTTTTTTGCCCGCTCTTCTCCTCCCATTTCATTCTTCTTCTCCGCCCTCTCCACCCTCTATGCTTGGTTCTTCTCTTCTCAATATTCACTACATGCCTCCCTTTCCCTTCTCTTTTCTTCTCCCGCCTCCTCTTTCCTTCTCCCCTCCCCCTTGTCAACCAACCGCCATGACTTTTTTCTTCGCCTTGGTTTGTCCCCACAATGTCTCATTAGTTAGTTTTTCAAATTTTCAATCGTTACTCTAATCGTTTTGGTCTCTTATATTCTCACTGTCTGATAATTGTATGATTACTTTCTGATCTTTGTATGACTTCAGACTTCAGATATATCATGTAGCTACAAATGAACTAATTATAAGGGTGTTTGTTTTTTTCTTTTTTTCCAGTGATCCTCTAGGGAGAAATAATTAACCAAGTTTGCAGAAGGGTTTTTTCCTTTAAAAAAAATTCAGAGAATAGCAAAAAGAGCCTCATACCGCATCCAAACTCCATCTCATTTATGGTCTATTATATTCAATTTCGTAGCATTTCACATATTCATAATTTATGTTTCTTGGTATTCTTGAATCACGCACGTATTTTCGTATTACTAGTTGTCAGTTCCCAGTTTCCAACATTCTAATTATTATTTCCAGATTTTTCAATTCAACATGGGAGAACTCGAAGTTCCAGAAAGAGAACTCGAATATTTCGCGACTTCGGCACGAGCTGGACGCCGTAATGCACTTCCGGAGATTGAGGTGAGCCATTTATCTAAGAAGTGCTCTTTGAGCAGTAATTATAAACCTATGAACCCACGCCCTTGTTGGTTTGAACTGTGTCTTTCTTGTCTGCTTACGTCGTTTACGTGAAACCTGAAACCTTTCTGCACGCAATACTACCTGATAAGCGGTACACATTTTTGGTGGAAAATATCCAAACAAATTTTTCGAATTCGGTGGCAAATTTTCAATGTCAAAATAGAATAAAGTTGTACGACAGGTAGGCAGGAAACAGAAAGTGGTAGCATTTTCTGGTTCAGTACTCCCAATTTCTAACTTTACTGGTTTTTGCTTTTTCACGTTGCTTTTTTGAAATTTCCAAAATATTGTTTATTTTTAGATTGTATTGTGGGTTTTTTGGGAAGAAAGGAAGAAAAAGAAAAAAGGAGAAAATCCTTCTTCTAATCTCAGACCGCATCTTTTCCACCTCATTTTTGTTGCGTTAGCTTTCTTGAAAACGGAAAACAAAATTATTAATGGGAAATAAAAATCAAAACCTGATCAACGAGGAGCACCACAATTTTTTTCTTATCAATCTTCGCCGCTTTCATTTGCAAAAATGTCGCCTTCTTCAAGATATGACGTCAAAATTATGCGCTTGTTCAGCTCCTTCTTTCCACCACAAACATGTCTAGTATAGAGTTACCAGAGAAAACTGAAATTCGAGAGCCATAATGGGATCATTTTCTGCTTTTCTTCAATGCATATGCCACATGATTCATTGAGATGGAAAAATAATAATAAAATAATTATTTTCTTGGTTTTCAGGTGGAAATAAATGATCCGGACGCTGCGAAACTGGCTGAACGAATTTCAGATATGACAGCTCATTGCGATGAGACAGCTGATTCTCAGAACCAACCAGGTACAGTCTAGACTTTTGTACAATTTTGTAATCCTATAGATTTTCAAGTGTAAAAAAAAAATTGAATTTCAGGACCATCACAACCGCCGCAGAAAAAGTCGTAACAAAACGTTCCGCAACATAAAACAAGACGCGGCGATCAAACATCGAAAGTTGCTGTAATGATTGTAACAATTTTTGAATTTCCAACATTTTTTCCAACAACTGACATCACATCTGCAAATGTTATGTTTACAAAACTTTTATTTTTTTTCAAACTGCACCAGTTTTCTTAAAAAAAGCGGATTATTGTTTTGGAGGAGTAAATGATACTTGGAACTTGTTTCCTTTGATTTCAAATCTGATTTGAATTTCGAAAATTGAAAAGTACAGTACCTATGACTCACCTCCAAGACCTTAACCTAGTTTTTTTTGCTACCACCTGCATAATTGTAGTCCTACTTGTATGTTCATCCCAGTTACCACCAAACCACTCAAAGATTTTCTCGCTTTGATTATTTCCACTTTGTCTTCTCCTCTGATGATTCACTCTTCCACACCTGTTGTTTCTCTTCCCAGTCACCGTTTTCCATAACAGTCTAATCTATCACGGGTTTTTTTGATCTTCGTTACCTTCCTCTTTAAATCTTAAAACACAAAGTCCAGTTAAAACACTTTCTTCATTTCACTCCGCACAATATTTAGATTACAATGTATCTCTTTCCCTTCGCTATTCACATTCCTTTACACAATTTTACGCTTCGTTTTCTGAAAGCTTATTTAATTGAGTATGTATCGTCTAATGAAGTTTCTGAATGAAGCTATATACATCCCAGTGCCATTGAACAAAAACCACTAAAAAAGTGGTATAGCCGAGTTTTTTAGAGCTCCCAACGGAGCAATTTTTCAAAGGTGTGACCTCGTACACTACACACAAACTACGTGACAATGACATATGACGTAGCAGAAAAAGAAAACAGATGGGAAGGAGAAAGATGAAATTTTTGAAACAAGTTCACACACCCACCCGCTTCAAAATGAGATTTCTTCCTATATCCCTTTCGTCACAACAACTTTTAAAGAGCACACGGGGTAGCAACACTCAGAACTCAAAAAAGATACTGTACCCATCATGAAATCCAGGTCAAAGTTACGTAGTGAGACACGTTAATCCCTATGCTAGCATAATTGATTCCTCCGGAAATCCTAGCGCTTCCGGTTTTAGCAGATAATCCGCCAACAGGAAAACAGGCAGATCATTTCTAGTTCAATAGATTCCGGTTAGAAAAACAACTCAAATATGAAATTTGTCTGGTTTAGAATATGAAAATCAGTTCAGGGAGCTAGAAAAAGAGACCAGTTTTTGAAAGTTAATGGTTCTATAAAGTCAAGATTTTAAATTTGAGATTATGTGAAATGTTTTCAGTAGGATTTGTAGTTTCATGGAGGAAGTCAGAAACATTCAATTTTTGTACCTTGATCCAAGTTCATTATGAAAATCAGAAGATTACTCCCAGGTCAGAGATACAATCCATTTGGCTGCAAGTGAAATTTGCATTCTTTAATCTGTCAAGTAGTAGATAATATTTAGTGTTTCTGGATCCCGCAATTTTCATACTTGGTTATGACATTAAGCATTTTTCATTCAGATTTTAAATTTGAAACTATGTGAGATACTTTAAGCTTTAAATTTGAAAGATTTGTTTTCTCATGCAAAAAGTCAGAGGCACTCAATATTTATAACTTGATCCGAGTTCAGTAAAAATTCAGGAGACTACTTCCCGGTCAGAGATACAATTCTTTTGGCTGCAAGAAAAACATTCGGATTCTTTGATCAGTCAAGTAGTAGATAATATGTAGTAGTTCTAGATCCCCCAATGTTTATACTTGATTTTGACACTTTGACATTATAGTACCCCCATATCACTCTCCACATGAAGAAATACTACGTGCTTCCCAGAAGAGCCACATTGTTTATTTTGGCAGCTTTTGATTTTCCATAGTAATTCTTCTCAACAAAACAGACGCATGACCTCCTTCAGAGATGTCACATAGCCCGTCAATCACATTGTTTGCAACAATATTGTTCAGTTTTATTACTTGCCGCTTTTGATGCAAAAACGAAAGAAAGAAGTGAGTGAACGTGTGTGGAATGGAATTTACAATTTACAATTGAAAACGGGGAGAGGAATGAATGAAACGAAAGGGAAACACATTTGTTTCTTTTGACTTTTGATTTATGTGGGAGGTTTTGATGGGATCGAAATACGGAATACTCGGAACGACAGGAATTTGTGGAATGATATTCTAAGGGAAGGGAAAGGAACAACAACAATCGGGAACCGGTAACTATTGTTGAACAACGGAGAAAAAAGAAGAAGTTGATAGCCCATTTTGCGGTGAAGGTTATAAATTATGAAATCTTGATAAATTGATTATAGTTGACAGATAGGACGAAATAGGAACAATTCTTCCGTTTTGTTATTCATCATTCATCTCGTTGGCGTCCTTATCTTTGTCGTCGGGTAGGAAGATAACAATAACAATCAACTGAAATTGTCTTTTTTGTATGATTTTTTTAAAGGGAATATACAATGTACCTGGATCAACAAAAGAAAAGCAAAAACAACGCTCGGTATGACCTGATCATAGATTCGGAAGTAGACAATCTGGAATAGTTTTTTGTTAGAAAATCAAAAAAGTTAAGACAAAATTTCCTACCAATGGCGCCATAACGGAACCAAATCTCCCTCCGGCATTGCACACTCCCCTGGCCATGCTTCTAACAGAGGTCGGGAAGAGTTCGGCCGAGTAGAGGTGATTGATCTTCCACGTTGGGTCAATTCCACCAGAAACTATCAACGTGAATACAGTATACGCCCAATGCAGCCAGGAGATCTCGAAGTACTGACTGGAAATTAATTGATGTGATGTTTCAAAAATGTTGGAAACTTTTAAGTTTCGTCTCTTTTTTTGATCATATTTCTCCTAGACACCCAAATCTGAGGAAGGTGTTTATATTTTTGAATAGCCAACACAGATATGTATCTTATGGTCAAACATTTTCTATGGTCCGCAGTACTTACAAGGGAAGTATTTGGAGAAGACACTTTCAAACGCCACCGCGCGGTTTTCCTGTGCTCGTACGTCGCAAAAATAAGAATATCTTGCGTATACTACTTGTCGATTTGGTATTCCACGTGAAAAAGCATATCTACATAAAACGTTTGAGAGCTCATAACTCGGTTCGCAGAGATATTTAGCAGATTTTGTCTCCAGAAACTGACTCCCCGTGGTCGAAAATATCTATAACCAAATTTTCAAGACATTTGAAAGTGGCGTCTCCTAAGACTTCTCTTGTTAGACTAGCCCAAAAATCCAAAAACCGTGAAAACAATGAGAAATTTTTCAAAAAATGTTTTTTCTATATGATGCAAGAGGAAATTAGTTGTAATTTTTTGAAAATCGTATCGATAGGTCAAAGGATGCGGAGCCTAGTGAGGTATAGAAAAATATTCTTAGAATTCTTAGGGTACTAACATATCAAAAAATCAGTCAAAATGAGTTTGTTTGGCTCAAAACCTACATTGGCAACATCAAAACAGCAGCAAGGAAGCATGTTCCAACTGATAGAATTGCAATGATCCGTTTGGTAACAAATCTGTTGAGCACGAACGGAACGAATCCTAACACAAACTTCATAACTCCCATCATTGCCATATTGGAATAACGGTTTCCTGGTAAGACGTCAAGGGAGAAGTAATATCCGAAGGAGACAATTGAAGAAGCTAGAAATGAGTAGCACATCACTCCGGTCAGCTTTCGCAATTTCGAATTTCTGAATTTAAACTCTTTTTTTTCTATATGTATTACAAAGTGCTACTCTCACTTGTATAGTGTCTTCCATGTTTTCTTTTCCTCGGTATGCGTGGGCACACTGAACCCAAGAATTTCATACCATTCCATAAGAATGATATCATCTTGATCTATATCTCTCTTTCCGTTCTTCAATGTTATTTCAGCGGCAATTCTCTTGGCTTCTAGATGCCTTCCATTAGCAGATAACCATCTGCAACTCTCGAAACACGTGAGATACTGAAATTTGTTGTTTGATATGCATGGAAAATGACATCATGATATCTTACTAAGAGAATTGTCAGGAAAATACCAATTATTGCAGAAATGACATGATATCCGAACCAATATTGGGTGGTTCTGGCAATGATTGCAGTGGCGGTCTGAAAACATCCGGGTCAGTGACTCATAGAACAATTACCTCTGGAATTTACCATAGATAGACTCCACCCATTGAATGACACAACTAATAGACGAGACTTTGCTAGCTCGAATGCTTCTGTCAGAATCACGAAGTTTGTCACCATGTATCCGCCACAGAAAACGCCCATAAGGAAAAGAACACCACAGATGACACACCAATAAAGTTTACTCGTGAAGATGAGAACGAAGTGTCCGAGAGAAACCATCAGTAGGCAAGCTATAAAAAATTGTGAGCTTTTCCATAACTTCTCATAAAAGTACTCACTAAGAAAAACTGGTTTTCTGCCCATTTTATCCGAAAGGAAGCCAAAAAAGAATGATCCAATAAGTGCTCCCCACATTAGCAGGCTTGACAGGTATGTGGTAATTGAATCTTCTCTACAAGCCTTTCCATGTTCCACAGTAAGAGAATAGAACTCCGCCATGGGATTTTGAACCCAGAATGCCTCGGATATTTGTGTTTGATTGCACCAAGCCTAAAACAAATGTGTTTCATCAAAAACGTTAAGTAAAAGTTGTGTGTACCTTTGAAGGTTCCGAAAATGTGGATATCAGCATGGCAGCGGCGACAGGAATGTATCCAAGTTGAGTGAGTATGAGAAGACGAATTTCGTAGAGACTGTAACAAATCATATTGTAACTGGTTATAGTTTTTATGAGGAAATATTGTTCTGGTTAAAGAAATGAAAGGATAGTCTTAAGAAGTATTTGGTGACGCTACTTTCAAACGATCTATAAATATGGTTTTAGGTACTTTCGACTACGAGGAATCTATTTCTGCAGTCAAAACCCGCTAAATGTCTCTGCGAGCCAAGTTGTGAGTTCTCAAACTTATCATATGGTTATGCTTTTTCGCATCTCTTTTTTTTTGGGTTTTTTTTCCATTTTATTGTTCTCTCAGTTCGTAAGCAACTGCAGCTATGCAAAGAGGAACAGAGACAACAATTTTAAAAAACACGAAGAGAAAAGAGGGTCAGGGCCAAACCATGGTCCCACTTACCCCAACACCGACCCAGTACCACTAAACCACTCGTACGTTGGAAAAAGACAAAAATCTTTGCTTTGGAATTCCATGTGAAAAAGCTCCACCATAGGAAAAGTTTGAGAGCTCATACCTCGGTTTGCAGGCACCTTTAGCCGATTTTGATGGCAGAAATTGACTCCCCCTAGTCAAAAGTACCTATAACTAAATTTATAGATCGTTTGAAAGTAGCGTCACCAATTAATGAATCTCACCTTCCTGGCCAGCTATTATTCAAGTCTTTTTTTCCATTTCTATCCCCCAATATCTTTCATATTTTATGACCGAACAGTTGAAACACCCCAACTTACCCAAAATCATCTTTCATAGTCTTCCGGGGTTCTGACAACGAGAAGACCTCTCTATTCTTCCTGCTTTCCTTACTCACATCTTCCGAAGACACTGAGTTGACTTCCAGCCGAATGCTCTCCTCCTCTTTCATTCTGAAAACAAAAAGGTTTGTACTTGAAACACATGACGAAAAAAATGATATAAAAATTATAGTGATAAGAAAAGTTAAAAGATGAATTCATTCGTTGTCATTACACACAAGCTGTTCACAAGTACACAATTCCAAATTCAAGGTTATGCTACAAGTCTAGAGAATTCAAGATAACATAAAGAAAAGTTATGAAACCATATGTAACAGAATAGAGAGACAAGGGAGAGTGTTGGACCATTGCGTCATGCCAACAATTGGTGATCTCCGGAGTGGGAGTGGCCAACCAGATTGCTTAGCGCAAACTCGACCCCATTTGTGCGCAGGCACATTATTTTGAATTGACCAGGTCTGGTCTATGCCCAAGATAGCGAGTGTATTTGGCATTTTCTATAGAAAAAATAGAAAAAGAAAATAACGACGCGCTGGAAATGATGGGGTTTTATGGTTTTATGAGAAAATTCCTGTCTTTTTAAGTTTTTTTTTAAACCATTCTTTTTGAAAAAGAAATTTCATATGAGAAGGCGGTGCAATATTGAAAAGGGAACTGGGAACTTTATCAGTTTTCATAAAGCTAACAGGATGTCAGGCACAGCGGAAGTTATTGGAATACATAGTTTTTAGAATGGTGACAAATATTAAATAGGAAAAAAAATGAGGGAAGAACGTAATTATTTTTTTCCCAGATTTTCTGATCTACCAGTTTTTAACTAAAGATTCAATTTAGTATAAAATGTGAGAATAGGTCACTTTCGCAGGCATTATGGAGTCACTCTCGCTCTTTTCTTCTTTTCGTTATGAAAACTGATGATTTTGTGAAAGAAAACGAAGCCAAGTATAGAATTTCCTTCTTTTTTTCATTTTTTCAGCCTGAATAACCAATTTTGAAAGTGACGACAGAAAAAACGAATGCACAAAAAAAAACAGAGATGCATGCAGTTACAACAACAAATCTTAAAGGAGGAGCATAAAAAAGGGAAAAAACATAGCATCGCATATAAAAATCGATGAGAATAATAATTAATGAAGCGAAGCGGAGCGGGATACTCTTCTTTCAAAATCGACATTCTCTTTAATATTTTTTTTCCTAGAAGGAATAATGTACATAGAGTAATAATATGAATATCACACCAAGTGTTAAGAAAACGACATATTTTCGCTTTGTTTATTTTAGAACGATAAACAAAAACAAGGGTCAAGAGAGTTGACTTACTTGAGCATACAGTTCATCTTTTTTTCTCCCCGCGACTTTATTCTCGGAATCGTATAGCAAACACTTTGTGGGAGTGTATTACATCATTTGAAGCTGGAAGGATAAGAAATTCTGATGAGTCTCTTAACAACATTTTTTGGAAGTTTTGAAGATTTAAAATATTTCTTTTCAGAAAAGTCAGTGGCAGTTCGAACTTTGTGATTATGGATAATTCAATTATCAAGAAATTGTGTCATGGGGGTGCTGGTTTCTGTTATCAGTAGAGAATAGGTAAAAAGGAAATGCCTTTTAAAAAGATGATGATTAATATGTGGAATTGGAAAATGTATTCTTGTGATTTTTGCAATAAAAAGAAATGGTTTTTGAACGAAAAGCATTAAAACAACCAGAATAAATGTTTTTTCGTAATTAAGTTAGACTTCTAAAGAAATCAGTTTATACGTCAGAATTTTATGTTCGCTTTTTTGAGGGCAGTTATTTGAATTTTATTGGAAAAAAATTATTAAAACTATGAAGTCTCAATAAAACCTCCGTTCAATAACCAGAAATTGGTATAAATATAATGAGTGTAAGAAAATACGTTTCTTCTCTCTCTTCTTCTTTTTTTATGTCACCCCGGAAAAAAGACAACGTAAAAAATAGAGACATCAGACGCTATGCAAAGCTTTTGAGAGAGCTTCCCCAGAATGCCGGAGCAACAAGTAGTGAGTAGTGGTCTCTCTTTTTTATACATTTTTTTTCTACGAAACCTTCAATGTAAGTTTCTGAGAAAAAGAAGAGAGTAGGTTTTTTTTTCATTTCTTCTATGAAGCAGGTGAAAGAAATATATTTAAAAATTTGGTTGAAGGGGCTTGACCTGCCAAAGCGCTGCATGTGATACAAAGCTAACAATGTACAAGGACAAAGATCTCTGTACAAATATTGAACTTATGAGCGACATATTGAAATGTTTTGATAACTTCTGATTTCATTTCAATTTCTATGCGGAAGTGTGAAAAAACGGGTTAGATATTCCCACGCACCTTAAAAGCTTGGAAAGAGCTACCGCCGTGATGACAAATATTGTCATCTCTATTTTCACAAACTATAAGATATACTACCAACATTGCTGCCAGATGTGTCATTGTAGACAAAACACTGGTAATATTGGAAGAACAAAGAAAACAAAAGGATCAGATTTCATTCAAATCAAAGAACAGATTTTTCGTGAAGGATTGGATGTGAGGATACCTTGATTCACTTTTCTTCCACATTAACGCTTTTATAGGGTCGCGTTGTAATCACGCTGGGAGGTAATACAACAGAATTCGTTTTATCCCAAAGATGTTCGCGGAGAAAAAACATTTTATGTGTCCTTCCTAGACTTTTTTGTAGGTTTGAACATTTTTCGGTAGGAAAAGAGAAAGTTTGTCTGGTGATGATGTTGTAAAACGATTAGATGTGTACTGTAGATCATTTAATTTTTCATACTCATTCACTCAGTTTTTCATATTTTATATGAGTATTTTTTGAGGATTATGATTTTTTGTTTTCAATATCAATTCTTCGAAAAAGATCCAAGCGAACCATTCATTAAGTGATCTCAGACCATTCTCCAACTCTTTTTCAATTGACCCAATTTAATTCTCTTCTGAGAACGAGCGTTGTCTCATCTGGCGCAGTGCCAAATTTTAACAATTTCTGCATCTATACCACTCTCTTTTAAGGAGAGAGTGACCAGGGTTGTGTTGGGTTCAGTAGTCTTTTTTTTCTAACGTAGTATTTCATATTACTTTGTTTTTATTTCACTAGTCAGATAAAAAAAGACAACATAAAAATTGGAGACATAAGACGTTATGCAAATCTTTTCAGAGGGCTCCCCAACGAAAGTTGTTTCTCTTATTTTTTCTCCTCTCCACAGTTCCGTACTTGTTGCAATCTGAAATTCTGAAAAAAAAGTGGAGATTAAATTTCCACTATATGGTTTATTTGCAAATTGAAACAATGAATTCATCAAGCAAAGAAAGGAAAAACATAAAATGACAATTCTGATTATGTGCAATAAAAAAAATCCAACAGGCAGAAAAGGCGAATATTTAAAAACATAGAATGTCATTTCTGGTTGGAAAATTACTACAAAGCAACTCTACAACAATACAATTTGAAACCGGCAATATAACAAAATGACAGCAAAAAACAAATTTAAAACAATAAATAAAACGAAGTGTAGTATTATACAACTCAGAATAAAAACAGAAATACACATAAAAAAGCATTTAGAAACTAGTTTAACAAGTGTTTCATATAAAGAAAATGAAGAAGGGGCGGTATATGTAACCTGGTGGTGATGGTTGGTGGGAAAAAATCGCTAGACATAAGAAAAAGAAGGAAAAGAATACTGTAGATATCGAAGAAGATAGTTCGAAGGAAAGAAAGGGCATCACATGAGAGAACGGCCATTCGAAGTGAAGATCAGGTATTGTGATGGAAATGATGTTGAGATCATGATGAGAATATACGAAGCCACACTGCATTATGTTTGATAGTCTAAAAAAATAAATAGAACATTTCTTCAACTATTTCACGACGTCAACTTACGCTCAGCAAATCCCTTGCAACGAGTTGGGAATGCACCCAATGAACGGTCGCTCGGAATTGAAGTTTTTTCCAATTTAGTCTTCTTTTCAGGTCGTCGTATGTTAGGTCCCAAGTCCACAAAATCGAGTCTCGTTCTCATTTCGTCGTCATATACATTTTCGAATGGTAACGGCCGTATATGATTATCTAATCGTTGCAAGTGCCACAAACACGAAGGAGGTGGTGAAGAAGGTATAGCTGATGTTGTCAAATTTTTCATTTGGTTCTTGGGTTGTTCCACACGCAGAAGTGGGAATTCTTCCAAGAAATGGATCAATCCGGCCTCGGCTTCTTGAAGCCAATAATCGAATATACCCAACATGTATCCAATGTATTTGTTATTCTTATAGTCTTCGAGTCGTTGTTCCACAACAGCCCAATCTTCAACTTCCAATTCCTTAGCATCCTCGCCTCGCTTCAGAATTCTTACTCTAAATTTTCCATCCATCAAAGGCCTGTCTAGTGGATTCAAGAATGAACTCAACAGGATACCGAAATGATAAGGAAACTTTTGTTTGAGACTCCTGCACTGGTCCATAAGATCTCGGTGCCATTTAACCCAATCCTTTTTGTCCTCCGTTTTTTTATACTTCAGAATTTGTTCTTTTTTTCTCTCGCAAATAACTTTCGCTCGAATAAAATACCATTTGAAATGATAAACAGTTGTGGACGCGCTCCTATTCTGTATAATTCTCCGGAAGCGCTCTATCAGCCTCTCCAAATCCGGCTCCACAAGAAAGGTTTCATTGGAAACTTCAAGATCCTCATCTTCCAACTTCTGGCGAAACATATTCAGAAAGTTTCTTCCAAACAATGCATGATTCTCTCTGACTTCGTCACAGAGCGAGTTTTGAGCTTCAACGCTGATTGGTTGGTCCCTCTGCATAATGATGGAAAACGACTGCGGGATATTATTTTCATCCATACTCATGATCTGGAAACAAAAAAAACATAAACCAGGACTATTTTTTCAACACGAAAAATAGATTTCAAATAAGACGCTCTCGCGTGTTTTCTCAAAACGAAGAGAATGAAAATTCAAAAGAGAACAGCAGAAACGAGAGCGCCAAGTAACAGGAGAGAATTAGAGAAAACCCAATAAATGTTCCGCAGAGCGCGCTTGCACCATTGATGGCATCGTGGCATTTTATGTGTTCTGTATATTTTTGCATATCATTTAATCAGTTTTCAGATCATTTTCATTGATTTTTTCAGACAACATGTCCTTACTTTGGTCGTTAAAACATTTCGATGCTTATCGGAAGCCGATGGACGACTTTCGAGTCAAAACGTTGTCCGGAGGATTAGGTAAGGTTGTGTGTGGCGTTTTAAAATCAATAAAAACTAATTTCAGTTACACTGATAGCGACGATAGTTATAGGATTATTGATTGTACTAGAAACCAAGCAGTTTTTGTCAACTGATGTGTTGGAACATCTCTTCGTGGACTCCACAACGTCAGATGAACGTGTGCATATAGAATTTGATATTACCTTCAACAAATTACCCTGCAATTGTGAGTTTTGAGGAAGGATTAAAAGCCAATGCATCCTGACACGATTTTTCATATAAAAGAAAAATTATTTAAATAGTTATAATAGTTATAACATTATAAAATTAAATCTACCATTATTTCCTTTTCAGTCATCACTGTAGACGTGATGGATGTGAGTAGTGAAGCACAGGATAACATCAATGACGATATCTACCGACTACGTCTGGACGCCGATGGTCGTAACATCTCAGAAAGTGCCCAAAAGATAGAAATCAATCAGAATAAGACGATTGCCGACCCGACAGAGCTTACACAAGAAGTGAAATGTGGAAGTTGCTATGGAGCTGCTGCTGATGGAATGTAAGCCGTGAGAAAACATGAGTTGAGTGAGAATATTGATTTTCAGATGCTGTAACACTTGTGAGGACGTGAAGAGTGCATATGCAATCAAAGGGTGGCAAGTGAACATTGAGGAGGTGGAGCAGTGCAAGGTACTTTCTACAAAAATAGAAAAAAATCTAGAAACGTAACTTGAAAACTATCTTCTTCAGAACGATAAATGGGTCAAGGAGTTCACTGAGCACAAAAACGAAGGGTGCAGAGTATATGGAACAGTCAAAGTTGCAAAAGTAGCAGGAAACTTCCATTTGGCTCCAGGAGACCCACACCAGGCTATGAGATCTCACGGTTAGAATTCTGTTTTTTTCATTATTAGTTTTTTCTTTCAGTCCACGATCTCCACAACTTGGATCCCGTGAAATTTGATGCGTCTCACACTGTCAACCATCTTACCTTTGGAAAATCATTCCCTGGAAAACATTATCCACTCGATGGAAAAGTGAACACTGAAAACCGAGGAGGAATCATGTACCAGTACTATGTGAAGGTTGTGCCAACTCGTTATGACTATTTGGACGGGAGAGTTGACCAAAGCCATCAATTTTCGGTCACCACACATAAAAAGGATCTTGGATTCAGTTAGTGTTCACAAATTTTTAGTTAAAATCTATGATTTTTTTTCAGGACAATCTGGACTTCCTGGATTCTTTGTGCAGTACGAGTTCAGCCCTCTAATGGTTCAATATGAAGAATTCCGACAGTAAGTTCCGCAGCCTCATTTTATGTTAAAAAACTAAAAAATCACATTTCCAGATCTCTCGCCTCATTCTTGGTATCACTGTGTGCTATCGTCGGAGGTGTCTTTGCAATGGCTCAACTTATCGATATCACTATCTACCAAACACATCGTTATATGAAGAATCGCATTGCCGGGGGAAAACTCACATAATCAACTATACTTTAACACGACATTCGGGTTGCCACTGGTCTTTAGCAATGTCTGCTTAGTATTTATTAAGAATGTTGGACTTTTTCTGTTATTATTTGCATGGTTAATTTATTGTCTTTTCTTATTTATGGTATAAATATATTCTTTTTTTTTGGTAAAAAGATTTTTTTAATCTGTTTGAAAGTGAAGCACACGTTTGAGTTCGTGTATTTCTTCTTATAGTAAATCTCTTTTCCTTTTCCCTGCGCGAAGCTCTAGAATGGATTATCGAAACCACTGGTACCCTCCCCATCACCCTCCTCAATCTCTTGCATATCTCTTCATGTACACACCAGCCTCCTAATGCTATTGTGGCCACATTTTTTGAATCGAGGAACACGCGACGCACCCTGTGCTGCGAAGCGGTCGTATGGGGTGCAGGGTGGCGGTGTACACACTGTTGCCTTCGCACCATTTTATTGATTCGCCTCCTGGGAACGTTACGTTGTTCTTGCCCCTGACTCTTCGCGTTGAATTCAAATTGTAACTATTGTTATTAGATATTTTTAAGGTAATCTGAAATGAAGAACACACCATCAACATCCAGCGCTCCTCCGTCGGCGGATTTCAGCTCAATACCGCAATCTGATCGTGTAAGTTTTTACTATTGCCTAAAAATCATTAGGCCAAAAATACTTATTTGCAGATCAAAATCGCTGTGGCTACAGAGCAACGTCTCTATGAATTGGCGTGTAAAGCTCGTGCTAAGGGAATGTTCTGCAAGATCCCACCATCTCACAAACGTGCTCGTGCAGCTGCTGCGGAAATGACAAAAGTTGTGAACTACGAAAAGTACGCCGCAGTTAAACCGCTCGCCGATCTCGGTGAGGCTACGCGAGTTATCAAGGAATTGAGTTTGGTGAAAACCGAGAAGGTTGGTGATGAACTAACAAAAAAAATGTAGAAAATAAGTAAATTTTAGCTCAACCAACGTCCTGGCTACCAGCACGTCATGTCTGTTCTCCGTGAAGAGTTCCAAAACTACTCGCTTCTTGCTCATCAACGCGGATTCGAAGAAAAAGGAGAGATCTTCCAATTGATATCCCACTTCCCGAAAATCGGAATGATTCTTCAGAGAGTTAATGCGGACCGCCCATTTCGTTATGATGGTGTCATCGATGATTTGAAGGACTGTAAACGTGAGTTAGCTCCAAAACCACTTGTGAAAACTACGGTATAATTTTAGATAACATCAAAAAGGAGCAAGTCGGAAGTCTTCTGGGAAGAGGGGTCGTTACACGCATCGTCAACCCAAAAGTCAAAAAGTGTAATACCTGCGAGCAGAAGTAAGTTATCGGATTATCTTTCAAATTTCTATTTTCTTATTTTCAGAATCGTCGACGCAGCAAACGAGAAGCTTGATTTGATGAATCAAAAATTGGAAGAAGCCGTTGAGGGAGGATTTGCTGTGGACGCCACTCTCAATCCATACGCATTTGAGAAGCACTACAAGATGCCACGCAGTTTGGTTACTGGAATCGATTCTCATGACTACGCCGTCGCCATCGACTGTCTTCGTAAAATCTGGAGTCTGGACATCACCGCTTGTGAGAAAAGGGAGGCCATGTTCAAAAACCGGATTCGTCAGCAGAAGCTTACCGCAATGGTTAACATTTATGGGGACAAGGAGACTGCTGACGAGTTGGAGGAAATTGTCCAGGAAATTGAGGAAACAGCTCAGGAGATTCAGGAGGGAGACGCGAAAACTACAGAGCAGTTAACAACGTTGAAGGCATCTTTTGGAGGCTCATGGGAGAAAGTGAGAAAGAATTTGGGGACTACTACAGGATTGTCGTCGGATGACAGAAAGATTCGCAGACTCCAGGATAAACTTGAGGAGCACGAGGAGACTATTGCCAAACTCCGCCGGGAACTGGAGAAGGAGAAAGCAAAGAATCGCTCGGATGATGCTCCGACTCCATCAAAGGCTGGAAGACCACCAAAGGACGATAAAGATAAGGATCGCAAGGATAAGGACAAGAAGGACAAGAAGGATGATAAGCCAAGTGGAAGTGGATACATCCCAAAACGTCTTCGTATTGGTTCATAAAATGTTCCTTTTCCCTGATCTTATTATCATGCCCATTTTCTCTGACTTCCACAACCTATACCTTCTACCTATTTTTATCCCTCGTTTCAGTCACATGTTCTTGATCTTATTATTCTGTTCCCTTTTCCTTATTTTTACAATCTACTTGTATTTTTCACGATTCCCTGTTCTCCATTTCTTGTCAATTGTCATTATTGATCGCGTTCCTTTACCCATTATTCTCATCATTGATCTATTTTCACAATACAGTTTTCTGAAATAGAAATTAAAATAACATCCGGCCCATGGTATTTTGTTCATTTCAATTGTCTTATATCATCTAACTTTATCTGTAATCTGATATACTCTTCGTAATTCTGACATATTAATCAGAAAGGAGAATAAGCCAACTATATATATATATATATATATGTATATATCCCAAAACGACTTTGCAGTGGTTCATAAGTTGTCCCTTGTCCCCTGATCTTATTGTCCTATCCCTTTTTTATTATACAACCTAAATATACCTTCTATCTGTCTTTATCAACAATTTACTTGTATTTTTCACGATTCCCTGTTCTCCATTTCTTGTCAACTGTCATCGTATTCATTCTCCCATTATTTCCATCAATGATCTACTTTTCACAACATTTTTCTGGTAGTAAACTTCAGATGATATCCGACCCATGATATTTTGCTCATTTCAATTGTATTATATCAGCCTGCAGACTTTATCATCTAACTTTATCTGTAATCTGATACATTCTCTGCAAATTGTGACATGTTAATCTTCGTAAATAGTAAACATCAATATTCTGGAGTTTAATATTCTTGGATTGGTTATTTAGAAGTGGCGGTCGACTGCTCGAATATAATTTATAATTTTTTAGTTGTTAAAAAAGCAACGGCCATCAGTATGAGCCGAATCTCAATTTTTCAAAAGTAGTGGATGTTTCTGCTACCGTACGAACTACAACTTTTGCAACTCAGAATGGTTTGAAACAAAACTGAAAAAAAAAACTAAAATGTTACAAGTTTTGATGGTTGAAACGGTCTTTGTAGTCTCCTTTTTTTTTGAAGATGCTGTGCGGGACTTGCTATTTACTGGAAAATTACTGGTTTACTATTTAAAAAAAACAGGTATCATGAAATAATCGAGAAGTTGAAAAGCAAAATTTTTTCTCAATCACATTGAACATATTTGATTTCTTGTCAAGTTCTTTTCTAAATATTTGGAGTTTTATTTCGAAATAATTTTTATTCGATGCTGCATGATTTTTCAGAGTTCACATTTCAGAGTTCACACATCATGAAATAGTTGAGAAGTTCAAAAGTCAACTTTTTACCAGACTTGTAAAAAAGTCTTCCGGCTCGGAAGTTCAGTACAGATAAAAATTCAAAATAGTTTTTTCTTGTTTTGAGAAATATATTTAAGGTCTACCTGGAATTTTGCAAGGCTAGTTTCCCCTTGACCATATTTAATTTCTTGTCACGTTCTTTTCCAAAAATCAGGAATTTTATTTCGAAACAGTGTTTATTTGACGTTGTATGACTTTTCAGAGTTCACATTTTGCACATAACATTGCGAAATCCACTCTTTGATTTGAAATATATCAGCATTTCAACGTCAGACTGCTTATCAATTTGATCAACAATTCAAATTCGTCGCTCGCATTTCGGCCCCATTTTCTTTATTGATTTCTTTTCTTATCAATTACAAAAATTTGAAGTTTTGCAGACAACAAGACGGTGAGGAAAGTACGTATTACAGTACTGTATTACAGTACAGTACAGTATTGAAGTATTGACACTTATTGCAAAAGTATGAATACATGATTTGGGGAGTAGTGAGGTATACATAGTTATAGAATGTTAAGAAAATGTGGCGAGGACGGGGGAGAGGGATAGATGCACAGGGAGTATTAGTAAACTAAATGTACAGTGTACAAATGAGATTAGATGGAAAAAAAACATGGAAGCCATGATAAATAGAACACCCATAGAGGTAGTTTGTCGACCTTGAATTTATAGATTTTCTATGGGGGAATGGAGGAGGAAATCTCAAAGTGTAATTACAAGGTTTCAAATGGAGAACAGTCTGAGACAGAAGGAAAAACTTCTTTTTTTCCAAAAAGGAAAGTAACAAATGAATTCTAGCTATATATGTACATAATCTATGAAGATGGCTGGGATATGTCGACACCACGAAACACTGGAGCTGGATATGATTTAACTACACTTCGTTTCTTGATTTTTGGAAACTCCAAAGCGTTGGCGTCACGGAGAGCAGTGAACACAAACCAATCAACTTGGCTGTGGGATGGATGATAGTGCTGGCTGACTGGGTAGATACATGTCGGGAGAAGTAGCTCCTTTGAGATTTCGTCAGCTGAGATAGTGACTGGATTTGGAACACGCTTTTGAATCCGTGCTTCCATGATTTCTTTTCTGAAGAGGATTCTGTTGATCTGCTCCACACGAGCGTCCATCACTGTTTGCTCATAGCCAGTTGTGAAATCTTCAATTCGAGTCTTGATCGACTCTTCGATCAGATGCAAATCTCTTCTTGCCAACTCTGCAGAAATCGGCAAATCCTTTTCACACTGTAGGTATTCCTCATTAATTGGGTTCACATTTTGTGGGAGGAGCCTATTCTTGTAGTTGTTGTAGTACATATCAAAAAGATCCATTTTGACAATGAGGTCCTGCTGTTTCAGAATCAAATTCGAGCGGCATCTGACATTTGGATATGGATAGTTGAGTTTCTCCGAAAGAGTTGAAAGGCTCATTCTGTTGGCTGGTACTTTGCGGAGTAAGTTGTTAACGATCGCTCTGCCTGAAAAGCCAATTGTTGTGAAATAGAAACTTTGAATGTTATGTTCCCTCACTTCTTGTTGAAATGAAGTTGAATGGCCATTTGTGTGTCTTGAACTTGATAGTTCTAAACAAGTGAGTCATATCCTTCTCATGGAACGGATACTTTCCGATTAACAATATGTACAATAAGATACCGAGTCCCCAAATCTCGGTACCACGGGTGTGGAGAGTTTTGCAGTCGGCTTTCAGCATCTGGAAGTCAATTTATGTTTTAAAAACTTTACTTCCAGTTTGAATGGTTACCTCTGGTGCCATGAAAGCGGCAAAAACGGTGCGACGAGGATGCAATGGATCCGGCACCTCATCTTCGCACCCCATGTCCTGAACGTTGCAAGGACGGACAGTCCAACTTCCATCCGCTTCTTTCTTCAAGTAGAAGTTCTTTGGACGGAAGTTACGAATTAACACTTTTCTGGAGTGACAATAGCGAACAATTTGGACCAATTTAGCAAAGATGCTCATGACATCCTGCTCAGTCATCTCATCCAACTGTTCGGAGGCATACGAGTGGATAGTGGAGGCCATGAATGGGTTGAAGATGACCCATCTATTGTTGCTCTTGACAATTTCTAGACGTCTTGAGACACAGATCTCACTGAAATAAACTCAATGAGTACAGTACTCCTCTTTCAAATACTCTCAGCTACCGTAGTCCAATTCAATTTTCAACACCTACGAGAATTTCTTCAACTCTGTCTCACGCCCACGTCAATATACATTCTGACTTCCACTAGAATTTCGTAATCCCCCTTCCCCCCTTTGTTTCGTCATTTGTGCACTCACCTCATACGGATTTCATCAGGACTAAACGATGCCCTGTCTGCCGGGACTTGAAGTCGTTGAATGACGTCAATGACTTTCGTCACCTTCCATGCCGGGAGAACGTGTGCGGTGAACACCTCGCGAGTTTTGGAGCAAACCGCACGAGTGATGGAGCCCGATCCGTAAATGACAAAGCAACCGATCATCTCGCCGTTAACCTAGAAACATAAGAATAAGATTTTAGACTTTAGGGTGAGTAACATACCAAGTATTGTCCATTGTAAGGATTCAATTGTGGAACAGCATTCGATGTTGAGCACAAAGCCAACAATCGTTTCTTCTTCTCCTCTTCCTCAAGTTCTTGAATGAATTGATTGTATTCAGCTTCATTCAGAATAGTCTTCATTGGTTTCTCAACTTGTTGCTCTCCATTGTTATACAGATCACCTTCTGGTACCATCAATCCATGAGTTAATTGGACGTAGTGGTCATTGAGAATGGAAATTATGTGATGTGGAAGACGGGAGAGTGGACGAGTTTCCAGAGAGCAAGCAGGTCCAATCGCGGAGTAGCAGATTGGGAAGAACGCTCCTGGATGCCTCGGATCGACTTTTCTGGCATTGCGAACACGTTGATAGTATTCAGCTTTGACGATTCGGAAGCTTTCAGACTCCTGACGGATCAACTCATGGTGAGATTTATGGCGGATTGGGGTGGAAGATTGGTCGGAAATCCTTGGGATGAACGTTCTCCCGATTTTCACTCCAGTTTGTGACGACGCTGCAGATACAGATGCATCTGACGGCGCGGGTTTGGTTTTGGTTGTAGTTCTGCCTTTGGTTCTAACCATACCCTGTAAGAACTACAATAAGAAGTACAGTAAGAACATAAAAATGATAGCGTAGAGCAAAATTTCTGAAGTTATTAAAAGAAAATCAAACCAGAGAAGAGGAGAAGAGCTGGTAGACACCAGACACGCTTAGAATGATAACCCTAGAATTGGTAAGAATGGACATATAAGATTGCGAAACATCCGTGTGGTTTTTCACAATGAGTTCGCTCGTTTTTTTCTCACATTTCGCAATACTACAGAATATGAAGGACCGCCTCTTTCTCTCTAGCGCCCACATATCACAGAAACAACCAGAGGAGAACGTGACGAGAGTACGTGTCGGAGAGAGAGAGAGGCCGTCAGCAGGTATTGCGAAATATCATCGGCGGCTACGATAAACACGAAGAAGGGGAGATGGAAAAAGAGAAAGGGACACCCGGGGGGTCGGCAGAGAAACGAGAAATGTGACGAAATCGAATGGTTGTCAAATGCAATGCCTCGAGGTCGGTAAGATTGTAAGCAAATAGTTTTGATTGCAACGGGAGAACAGGGAAACGGAAACAGAAACAGATTGGCAGGAATGAAATGAATGGATTGTTAAAAAGCAATGGTTGCAAGCCTAAGGAGCTAAGCAAAGTCCTAACCTACTGTTACCTATTCTTCTACCAATGAGTACTGAAAAAGAAGAAAAAAAATTTTGGATGATGAAATCGAAAAAAGAAGAAAAATAAATAATTGTTTTCTATGCTTCATGTTTTTATGAGATACGAAAAAAGGGAGACATGGCTCAACGACGGATAAATAAGGGAAAAGTTAAGCGCGCATATACACACACACACGTGCTCTACACTCGTCATTTCATTCTCTTCTTCTTTTTTTTTTCTCTCTCTCTCCCATTCGATCCTCTACGTAGTAGAAGGAAGAGACGAAGGCCGGAGTCAGACAACGAGACGAAATGAATGAGAAGCCAGAGACGCAGAGCGGACAGGACTGGTCTCGTCGGTTGTTGTGCGCGTCGCGGTCGATAGTACGCATCGCTTTGCATCTCAGAGAGACAGACAGAGAGATAGAAGGAATCGAGGGGCCTCCGTTTTTGTCCAGAGTCTCTTCTTCTCGTGATATATTCTTCTTGCTGCCTCTTTACGTGTTGTCCCCCCTATTCTCCACTAGCTCCTCTTCTCTCTTCCGTATCCTCATCTAGCCTCAGGGGCCAATGCCTTCTTTGCTTCTTTTGGCGTGGCTGGTGTTCATCTTCTCTTTTCGTTACAACTATTTTCATTCTGCCATCTCTCTGCGTCGTTTTTTCGTTTTTTTGCTGCTTTCCCAAACTAATGACAACTTGGCAGTCACTCCAATGGCCACTTTCCTTCTTTTTTTTTGGCTGACTTCTTTTCTCTATTTCCTTTGTATTATGGTCACATAACAACTGGTTTTCATATTTCAGGTAACTGACACATATACAGAATGACGGCTGCTCCGTACAACTACTCTTATATCTTCAAATACATCATCATCGGTGACATGGGCGTTGGAAAGTCTTGTCTTTTACATCAGTTTACGGAAAAGAAATGTGAGTTTACGGAATAGAAATGTGACATTCATCATCGAAAAAAATCAATCAATCGATGCAGTTGTTTGTCTCCAAACAAACAATTCTGGTTCTCTCGGTTGATCAGAAAAAAAGAAAACCGCCGATGTTTTTGCTAAACCTGTTACTGTTACAAAATAACTTTTCAGTTATGGCCGACTGCCCGCACACAATTGGCGTAGAATTCGGAACCCGGATTATTGAGGTCAGCGGACAGAAAATCAAGCTTCAAATCTGGGACACCGCTGGTCAAGAGAGATTCCGAGCAGTCACCCGTTCCTACTACCGTGGAGCCGCCGGAGCACTGATGGTGTACGATATGACACGCCGTTCGACGTACAATCATTTGAGCAGCTGGTTGGCTGATGCCAAGAGTCTGACGAACCCGAATACGGTGGGTAATGGGAACAGGTGTATGCACCCAAAGAATAATTCTGATTTGTGATGTGTGGAACGTTTCTAGTGCAAAGTTTTGCTGGAATCCAATCTATATTGGTCTGGTCATTCGCGTGTCTGGAGAGCTGCTCTTGAATTAGTGCAACATTTTTTGATTAAATATGAAGTCAGACCCCAAATACCCTAAATACCAAAAACATCAAGAACATATCTAAAAATTAGTCACCATGAATTTCATCACTCAAAGAATTCAATTTCAGGCAATCTTCCTCATCGGGAACAAAGCGGATCTTGAAGACCAGCGTGATGTGCCATATGAGGAGGCTAAGGCGTTTGCCGAGGAGAATGGGCTCACTTTCCTTGAGTGCAGTGCTAAGACGTATGTTTTTCCGTTCAAAAGAATTTCCAATAAATTTTATTTCAGTGGCAGCAACGTCGAGGACGCCTTCCTGGAGACTGCCAAGCAAATTTACCAAAACATCCAGGATGGAAGTTTGGATTTGAATGCCGCTGACACCGGAGTGCAGCCAAAACAAAACTTGCCACGTGCCGCTGAAAACAATGGAAAGAAGGATTGCAACTGCTAGTCGTTTTCTCATTTCCCACATGTACCAAGTTTGTCATCCGATCATTCCTCTTTGTAAACCCTTTTGTACTGTACCTTTTTAAATTATTCATGCCGTCTATCTGTATGTTTTAAGAGCTTAACCATCAAAATCAGAAAATGCCAGAGAGCCTCAATTTTTGCTCTAATATTTGGGTGGTATGGTTGTTTTTTCCTGAACTTTTTTTCCTAGTTGCCTGTCTTTTGCATGTAATTTTTAATAATAAGTTAAAAATCTTTTAATCAAAAAATTTGTAAACACTTGTGTCACTTTACTTACAACTCCCAGTCTTTTTCCTTCACTATCATCATCGAACTGTGAATCGATCATAATATAACACTTTTTTTTCTCAAACTGCATATTTAGATGAACTTTCTTCCTGTTTCCTGTCCCCTATTGTCAAAAAACCGTTTACACCAAAATCCCTCCCCCACTGAACTTTGTGTGATAAGAAACATCCATTTGATTTCCCAGAAAAAACCTGAGTCTGTACTTTGAACATCAAACCGTTTTTTGTCATTTTCCATAAATAGTTCTTGTTTCAGTTATTCAGGTTATTCGGAAAGTCACGAGTTTTGCAGTCATGGCAGATTGTGGAGTAAGATTAGAGAGAAATGGAAGATGGCTGTATTTGAAATTTCAAAACTGGAAATCTCATGACAACTAAAAAATGTGTTTTGAAAACATGAACAATTTATTAGAAGATTAAGAAATATGCAAAATTTTATACAAAAAGTTTAGAAACAATAATTTCCCTACATATACTCGGATCAGTTAGGTTCCCAAAATACCTAATAATCTGGAAACGTCGATTTATCAAAATCGAACGAACGACGGTTGTAACTGGGATTTACATATTTCAAAACACAAAGTTTTACGGTCTATTATCGATGGAATGCGTAAAAGTGTGCGTTTCTTTTGGACTTGAATGAAAATATAGAATTCCCAAACGAAAATTGTTTTGATGAAACGGAAACAATTATACCTTCTCGTAATCATTTCTGTGCTTTGTTCCTCCAGAATAGAAAATTATATCAAACACAGAATTCTTATTGAATTTCAGCACAGCACTTCCAGAGCCACGACTTCCTGACTCCCACGCTCCCCTTAAATTTTTTCTGACTAATCGTATGCGTTTTTTGTATCCGGTTACATCTGAAAACAAATCGTCATCCACGAAGAACGTCATTCTTTACGGATCATATTGCTGTGAAATAACAAGCATTATTTATTCAAATCCAATTCGGGTAGTTTTAGATTAAGAGGTTAAAAACATTACATTGCAACAAAATATTCAATTACAGGAGAGAAAGAAAGAAAACACAACGAGATGTAGCTGCGATAATACTTAGAGGACCAACCCATCAGAATGGGGAACAATTATTCAGGCTACAAAAGAGAAGAGAGGTTGAAAACGATTGAGGTATCCTACCGTGGCAAAAAGACAAAAAAAAAGAAAAAACAGGAAGAATCTAAGAGCACTTAGGACAAAACGAACAAACGATTTTGGGTATTTTTGATACCATTGAAAACGAGTTAAATATTATACAATACAATGTTCTTGTTAAGCAAGAATTTAATTGGAGGGGGGCATTGATTGCGCTAATGAGGTAACAGTGTGTCTAAAAACATGATTTCTTGAATCACGGCAGAAGAGAAATTAGGCGGTCACGAAAGCCTTGATGACCATAGTGAAGATGAGTCCTGAGACGATTCCCGAGATAAGGAAGAATCCAGCCATCATTCCAGCGACTTGAGCCTTCGATGGATCGACAGTCTTGGAGGTGTACATCATGGCGAGTCCGGAGAAGTATCCACTTCCAAAGCTCATGGAGGCAGCGACGATCACAAAGAGCCAGGTGGATTCGAAGAGGACTGGGAAGGTTCGAGTCTCCGGGAGGTAGTTGCAGAAGGCGAAGAATGGGATGTAGAGGAGACGGAGGTAGACTGGGATCCAGAGCTTGCTTGGTTGAGGCTAAAAATTATTATGGATTATGACGGATTAGGGATAACTTCAGTATAATAAGTGTAAACTTACCCATTGCTTTCTACCGGCGACAATCGATCCGATAAAAGCGAACACGTTGAATTGAAGGAAGGTGGTCACGTCCATGAAGTAGTTTTCTGAAAATTTAAATTGTTAGATTATAGCATCTACCATTTTAGCTTACGTGGCAATGGGAAATCATAGACTCCTCCTTTCTTCTCATCCTTGACGTACATCATAACTCCTGGAAACACTGAAAGAGTGACGAAGAAGACCAAGAAGACGTTGATGAGTTGTGGGAATGCCTCTTTGAAGGTGGCGACGTAGGTTGCCATCTTTCCCTTGTTGTCAGCAGCTTCCTCGTTCTTAGCACGTTGTCTCTCAGCGCGGGTACTGTAGAATTGGTAGAACCGTTGCTTCTTGAGGATCAGGAAGGAGACGAGACAGCAAACGAGGGTGATAAGAGCAATCAAGAAGTATGAGAAGGCACGATCCAAGACGTTGCGGGTGACAGCCTTAGTTGACATACTGAGAAGAGTGACGAAGGTTCCGCACAAGTTGTTTCCGATGATGACAGCGTTGGTGTACTTGAATGGAAGCTCCGAGGCGAGACCGAAGATACTGTTCTGGTAGACTCCATTGGCTCCGTTTAACACAATAATGATGATGATTGTGAGGGTAAAGAATCCGGTGAGCCCTGTAAAAATGTTGAAGTTTTTGTTCTGTCGAGAGAGATAGACAGATGTTTGAACTTTTCATCTCACAATCTCATTGTCAGAGAGAAAAAGTTCAGTTACCCTTTCCACTCACATGTGGTTGTCTCAACGTAGATGAAGACCATCGTGGTGATAACGCAGACGGAAACGATGGAGAGGCCAACACAGATACGGCCGGCGAGTCCTCCTCTGGAAATTTGTACATACATAACTTTTTGGTAAACTGCAATTCAGCTAATTACCCTCGAAAAGTACAGACTCATCATTATTTTCATCAGTAGTAGAACCTTCACCCTTTTTGAATCAAGAATAAACATTGACACCTCAGCCAATTCTAATCTACACCTCTCTTTTTCTAATCAACCTCTCCAATCTTTCTTAGACCAACCAACACCTTCGGCTGTCACAACTTTTGCCGAATCAATTCATCATACTCTGGCGGCCTCTAACACTTATCTCACTTGCCACGAGGTGAATAGGAACAGTTTGGGTAAAATCGAATGATAAGAGAGAAAATGACCTTACTTGACAACAATGAAGATGTTGAGAAGATTGAGAAGAAGATTCGGCACTTGCGAAGCAATCGTTTGGAAGCTTTGGAAGTTGGACGAGTAGACGGTCGGGTCACCGGTCACCACTCCGGTATTCATATCGATCGTAGAGTTGGCGAGCATTTTGTACGACTCGAAGTACTGAAACAGAATGGTTTTTTTTATTGTGATAACTAAAGACTGGAAATATTTGTTAGCGTAAGCACACGAAGAAAAACTTACATCGTAGGAGATGGTGATGAGCATATTCCATGGCATGAGAGTTCCGATTCCGTGAAGCAAGATGATGAAGAAGACGAGATTATTCTTGTCTTCTGGAGCCACTTCCTCGACTTCGACTTCCGCCTCCTCGACTCTTTTTTGCTCATTGAGCGGTTGCAGTTCCGTAGCGGCTGACATATTACCTGAAAAAATGGACTTGAATGAAAAAATAGCATTGGTGTGACAACAGCTACAAAAGAAATAAATCAGAACGGGATACAAACCTCTACCCGCTGAGGAAAACGGAAAACACCATTACCACCGCGGCGGCAAAAGGTAAAAGTGAAAAGGCAAAAAGTGAATACATATGCTAAAACCAGTTGCCAAAAAGATATATACCTCCCCCCCACCTCCACTGATTTAAAAATGGCGGGCAGAGACTCAGAGACGGGGAGGCGAAGGGTCATACGAAGGGGCACATACGCACAGACGAATGGCGAAGCAAAAAATGAGAGGGAGATGGGGGGAAAGAGGGAACGCGCAGGCAGACAGACATGCAGATGTCTAATGTCCACCACTCGCGGAGGGGGACCCACACTGTGTGTGCTCAAAAGAATGGAGAGATTGATGAGTGACGTCAGTTTTACTTTGCCGACCGACCGCACCGATCGGTCAGTGATATATGCGTCTTTGTTGGGTGGCGATAAAGAGTGTACGTGCTCTTTTCCGATAACGATCTTCATCAACTGTAGAATGGCAAATATATAAGTTTAGATGAAAAGAAGAAAAAAATCTGTCAATATCATTAAAGGTAGAGTTTCATAGCAATGGCAGAGATCTCTGCTTCTGCTTCAATACCAAATAGCTATCAGCAGGAAGCGGATAAGCTAGAATTTTGGGATATATCAAACATCAGAAGATTAGAAAATAGAAGATTTCATCAGAGAACAAATGACGTAGAAAAAAGTACCTAACCAATGATATATGAACCACCGACAGAGGTCAAACTCATGAGTCGCGAGAGTGTAAAGTGAGATATCTGGGATATTATTAGCTCAGAGCAAATAAGTTCCGTCAAAACATTTTCACAGTTTTGAAGAAGTGATCCAAAAATCCCAAAATAAAAGAGATGTAATCAATCAAATACTTGCGAAAACACTAAAAGTACATTCCCGACTCATCAAACACTCTCAACTTCCTGTCTGAACTCTATCGGAGTGTAAAGTGAGTGTCAGAGGCCAAATGACAGCTTCATGATGCATTGTGCTATCATTTGATTGGGGGGACGCGCTGCTGCTGCAACAAAATGATACGTGAAGGCCTGTGTTTTGCAAAAGTACTCAATTTCTTTTCTCTGATGTTTGCCTTGATGAAAAGAAAGATGGCTAGGTCAGACAGTAGTGGCAAAGCGCAAATAAATGGAATAGCTCTGGCTTGAAAGTTTGCCGTTTCTTTATTTTTCCTACCAGCCCATGCGATTCGACGGCGACCATACGATTTGCGATGAAAATTTTTTTTAAAAAATGAAAGAAAAAGAGATAGAGAAGAGATGGTGAAGATGAAAGTGGCGAATGGATGATCGAAGATGTGAGAAATGGAAGAAGGGGCGGAGTCAGGGAAAGATGGGCGGAGTGTTGAGTGCTCTAAAAGAGCAGGCACGTGGAGGAAAGTTCAAAAGAACGAATGGTTGCTTGGAGCCTTGAGGAGAGTTGAATAGCAAGTGGCCTTTCTAAAAGGGCATATTGAAATTTGAAGAGGAAACGAGAAAAATTAGGAAAAGCACCTAATAACGAGAAAACAGGCATATAATTGTCATCATCAACTCAGGATTGGTAAAAAACAGTCAATCTAGAAAAATCTACTTGGAAAACTGTGCTAGTGACATTTGAAGTCGGATAATAGGCATATCAGTATAAAAATCGGTAATGGATACTAATCGAAACTATTAGAAAACTTAATTATAGTAAAGTACAGTACTGTTTTATGTATGTACAACTAGGCAGACGCTGATAATATCAATTTCGTCGATTTCAGAATCGTAGTATGGTTTATTGATCATATTTCACATGAATTGTGATAAACGATCAAGGAACAACTTTTTTGAATAGAATAATACATTTTTCCAACAAAAGATTGCGTGTAGAGTGAATGTTCTCAAAAATCTTTTTTTGCAGCATTGAAAACTCAAAAGTCGTAAAGAACTTATAACAGGAATGCTGACCATTCAAGATGAGAACCACTTGTTTTCTTATCAGTAATGCATCTTCTTACATGAGAATTAACACTGATTATATGGTTATACAACTCTCTGGTACCACGTGAGAACTATCGTAAATGTGTTGAAGAAAATGAAGTACATAGGTAACAAAGAGTTCTGTGACAGGGAGAAAGGTGGAAAAGTGGAAAGTGGACAACGATGAGTCCGATTCATAATGAGATTATGGAAAATAGTAGTGAAGGTGCACTTATGCAGAGTGTCAATTTCAACGTGAATGACAGGTTAGGCAGAACTGACCGATTTTATGACTGTTTTTAATGGGATAGCAGTTGCGTTTCAAATTGACATGTTAATAAGTTCATATATTTATATTAGATTGTTACTCCGGAAATTTGAATCAACGTGTTATTTCCTGAATGCTTTTTCCTTTAACTGAACTTTGCCCGTACCCACTTGCCACATAGTTTTAGACATTCAATCAAATATAATGGATGATTGTACTATTACAAATTCAATCAAACACTTTCCATTATAAAAATGATAAAATTTTGGTTGGAATCTAAAAATAACTCACAAAGAAATTTTTTATAACAGATAAGGTAGCAGTTTTGAAGACTACAAAAAATTCTGGCTGATTTAAAAAAATCTTTTGCTGTGCAACTGTTCTGGGAGAAGACACCTTCTTTACAACCTGAGATGTTAGATTTTCCTTTCTTATTATGATATCACACTCCATTTTAAATGTGCTCCCTCTGCGAACAATCTTGACTCTAGCAAATCTATGTCCAGACTTTTTAAATTCCATTGCGATCTTTGAGACATTACACTATACATTACACTAGACATATTTTCCAACCATGCAAAACAGCTGGACGCTGTTCTGTTCACCATATGTCTGACCTGACCTCGGATGGTGTTAGCAATATGTTTCTTTGTGTCTGACCAACACACGCACCAAACTTTGCAAGTGTCGCGCGACGAGGTCAACATGAAGCCTGTCCAGGACAGATTCTTTCGACGGTCACGTTGTAATATTGAAGACAGAAATGTTCACACGAATGAGCAATGTGAATCAATACCATTGTGAAAGGGGGAACAAATACTTTCTGTCATTGAAAAATGTTTCTTGTTTCAATGAAAATGGGGGAAGTGCAAAGTGCAACAGTTTTCCAGAGATAACACCTCGTGACATCCAGACTTCCAGACTGGCGACTTGTGAGCGCTACAAAACAATATTTTTCTGCACAACAGTGAATTTCCAATTCAGACAATCTGAAGTGATGAATACTTTTCACCAGGCTCCATTGTTATTATTCACATAAAAGGAATTCTGAAAAGAAGCTTCATGTTTAAAAACCCGGAAATTCTGGAATGGTATAATGTTTCCTATCATATTTTCTCTCTTTTTTCTAACGTCCCCTGTTTTCGGACAGTCTGATTATGAAGATTATGAACAATACGAGTATGGCGATCCAAACGGGATACGAGTAGTGTTTCGTTATCTTGAAAAGCACCCTCAGTTGATCACAAGCATAGTGATTGTAAGTAAGAATCTCGAAACTTTTTCTATCGTTGTTTTTTTTAGAGAGAAGATCAAATCCTCAATTATGAAAGTGGGGAGTGTCTACAGTATGACTATATACGATTCAAATGGGTGGACCGGAATAGAAAGAACCCATTTCCGGATATAATCAACGGTAATGGATTTTGTACAGTGGTGAAGTAAGTGCCGGAGATTTTATGTATAAGAAGAAATTTTTCCAGATGCGACGATGTCTTTGGTCCGGCTGAGAGTGTAGTGTGTTCACAATATTTCTTTTACTGAATTGTATGTGAAAAGTTGATTCTTTGATTCTTAAAAGCAACTTAATGTAAAAATATGTATTTACATCAAAATTAAAAAAAATACAATCAATACAAACCAATTTCTAAAATTTCTAAATTCGACCATCATTATCACAGAAATGTGTTGTTCAACCCGGTTTACGGCCACGTATTCTAAAGCTAGAATAATTAAATAAAATAACAGACAAATTAAATTAATATTCAGTTTCATGAAGATCTTGCTGTTTCATCCACTCTTTTTTCATCACCACTTTCAGCCATTTCTCCAACGACTCGATGACCATTTTGATTTCTTTTTCTACTTGAAGTCGAGTTTCCTCATCAATTCCGGGTATCCGTCGTTTTTTGACATGAGGAGTAGCGCTCCGCCAACGTCTTTGTTTGGAACTCGATTCTTGATTCTGAGTCTCTATAGGTGAAATTTCTTCAGATTTCTCTTCGTGTAATTTTTCGGTTGTGGATGTACTGGCGGATGTGTGATCGTGCTCACATTTTCTACTTTTCCGTTTTCCAGAGGTGTTTTTCACAGGAGACAGGTTTTCATCGGTTTTCCTCGGCCCAGTTTTCACAGGTGTTTGTGTGACCAAACTAGTCATCGTAGCGTTTTCGATTTGATTCGCATTGTTCTGAAAATTATACCATTGACATTAGTTTTGTTTCCAGACAGATTATACTCACTGTTTTTTGCTTGGTATCAGCTTTGCTCTCTTTTCTCGACTTCTTGTTCTGAGGTAGATCTTCTGGTAGGTTTTTCTCAGCTTTGTCAACAGTTGTTTGCGATAGCGGTGCCGTGCGTGAATTTTCCTCCAATAATCGGGTGTCATCTGACTTTTTGGATCTTGACGTATCTTGACTGTCGTACAGTTGTGGGTGTGCACTGTCTGAAGTCTCATTTTCCAACTCCTGCTTCCCCATTTGTGATTTTCGTTCATGTTGTTTCTCTTTTCGAACATTTTTGACCTTGCTTGACTGTTCTTGTCCATCTGGACTCTTAGCAGTTCTAGTTTTGCCGCTTTTCTTCGTTTTCTGAATCAAAATTTTCATATATTTAGTTTCCCAATGTTTATAACTAACCTTTGGTAGCAACATGTTAGTCAAATCCTCCAAAATCTGTTCCAAATCACTGACATGTTGGTGTAAATCTTCTGGCGACACATCAGTTTTTGCGAGGATTGCAGCAGTTTCTTCTTTAGAGAAGACTCTCAAGTTTTCTTCTACTGTTTTCGGTTTCCCTTCAGCCACGTCCATGGTTGAAATTTGTTTAGCTGGAGGCCCTTCATCTAAGGGAATCTTATTGCATTTGTAGTTTTCCTCGAAACTTTTCTCAATCACGTCCCATGCCTCAGAGTACTTGTCGTTCAAAATGTGACGGAATTTGAAGAACTGTAAATTTAGTTTTTAATTATTAAAACTTTTGTTTTTTGATTTTCCAGTTTTAATTGTTTTACTTACATTAAATGGAGACTCCGTTTGTTGATTATCTGCAGGGGATCTATTTTTATCCTGACGTTTACGATACATCAAAATGTATGGCTCGTTTTTGGCAACTTCAGTGTCGTCATATCTTGTAACTGTTGAATCGTCGTAATGGTACCTGAATTTAATATTTAAAATTAAAATTTACAAGTTGTTAGCACCAAACTTGTCAAATATTGGCCCGATCGGCCCGGAGTTTAAAAATTTGCAAATTTTTTTCACAAATTTTTTAAATCAAAAATAGTCAAAAATTCTGTCTACGCTTGATTTTGATCGATATGTAAAAACATAGTTGAGAATTGGAGTTTTTTGCAAAAAAAAACTTTAAAATTTCAAAAAAGTTCAACTTTTTCTACTGTTACCCGGGCCCGGTCCGTTGCAGGTCTGGTTATCATCACCTACCATTGATTCTCCTGCTCATTCAAACAAAAAGACACATAGTGACCACAATCAATATTCCGTCCGACGTGAACCACGAACCCCACCAAATCATACACTTCAGATTCTCCACTTGTCGTCCATTCGCCAAAATCTTGACTTCGAAGCGGGAATTCAACTATTTTTCCTATCTTGCTACACCCGTAGACTGTGTGACGGAACCGTTTCAATTGGATGAGAATGATTTCTGGCAGTTCCTTGGCTTTGACCGTTTTTGTGGCATCCACCAGTCTGGATAATATGAATTTTTGAAAAATTGCAAAAGATAAACTCACCTTTCACACTTTCTGCATGAATACTGATTTTCACCACATAGTACCGAATTTTCGAAGAACATATCGAGACATTCATCCAAACTGATTTTATTCTTTATTCCCTTGTTCACAAGAAACCCCGGATCGATGCCTTCATAGTAGCTTGTAGATTCATCTGCGGGTGGCACAACTCGTTTTTTCTTTCTCACTTTCTTGGTTGGTTTGTAGAACATATCCTCGAATTCGTTTTCTCCAACTATTGGAATTGACAGGTCCTGAAAAATAATTCCGATAGCTTTTTATTCGCAAACTTATGTTATAAAACTAACCAAAAAGTTCTCATAAGTGAATGACCGATATCCACATGTATGACATCTAATTTGATTTTCCAGCACTCCGCGAAACAGCGAAGATATTACAGTTTTTGTGGTTCTATCTTGCAATGCTATCAAATAATCCGCATCAGGGTTGCCTGTGGCAACAGAACGTTTTTTGTTGTAGTAGTCCTGGCACACTTTCAGGTCTCGATCCAAAATATCTAGCAGACTGCGAAGGAACTCGCTGGCATCTTGTTGTTGGAAACACTCAAACTCAGGCATCTCAATTCGAATACACTGAAATTTACAAGAATGGTATAAAAATAAAAATGAAACACGGCGAAATTCGGCAACCTACTGATATAATATTCCATGGAGACGCAAACGGGCGCTTGAGCGGACTATTCATAATTCTCTGGTCGATTGCCATTTGGATTACTGTTTTTGGTACATCCTTTGGACACTTCCCCCAGCCACCAGGTGGTGTCTGTAAAGAATCAAGTATTTTTCTTCCACCCAAGTTTGCTTACCAATTCTAGCAGGTACTGAACAAGTGGGGTGCAGTGACCAAGAAGTTGGAGCACAGAATTCAGGTAACAGGTATTCCCATAATTGACGTATCCAGTGACTCCTGAAAATAAATTTGGTTATTAGACTCGTATTTGGTAATGACTGGTTTACCTTTCAGCTGGAGTGCTTCAGTTTTTGAAGATGGTTTTTTGTTCTTTTTTATCTGTAAAAATTTCCGTTTTTCAGTTACTCTGTTAGTCATTTTACCAACCTTCACTGAATGCCTGTGAATAAATTCTTCTATCGAAATCTGTGCATCACATTTGGTACAGGTTATAACTTCATACTCGTAATGCACTAGAGCCGGGTGGTTCTTGTTCTGAAAAACTCGCAAGTGAAACTTTCTTACTTCCCTCTCTCACCGTCATATGTGGCATAACGTGTCTCAGATTTTCACAACAATTAGATTGGTCCTTTCGCAGACATTCTGGATGAATACATGAGAATTCAGCAGGTTTGTTACATTCCATACAGTTGTGGTGGTGTTTGAGTGCTCTTATGAGGAGTTTGGCATTTGAGTTTTCAAAGTGAATGCACCACTCTACTTCTTCTTGTTCTTTTTGTGCTTTTTCTTCATTATCTTCTTGTTCTGCTTGTTCTGCTTGTTCTACCCGCTGTTCTTGATGTGCTTTGTCATTATCTGGTTCTTTACTGAGAGGTGGTTGATTCTAGAAAAAACTAACAAGTTGAAAGAGTCAAAAGTGAAAAACTTACCAATTCGTGAACAGTTGCCGTCTCAACCTTATTTTGATTATGGTCATTGGCCGAGGAACCGGAAGAGCTTGGTTGTGGCTCCGGAACTGGTTCAACTATCTTTTCCGGATGAGGTGGTGGTGGTTTGTTATTGTTGTTGGTACTGGCTTCCTTGTTCTGTTTCCTTTTGGATTTTCGACCCATCCTGGAAAAAAAACAAAATAAACAATACGCTAGATCAAACAATATAGAGGAAAACAAAGGGAAATGTGATAATTTGTAATACAAAATCACATATTCAGCATTGTATCTTATCGGTATGGTATTCTCTTATGATTAAATGTGAATGTTGAACACGTAACAAACATGATCTTATAATTGGCAACACGCTGAAATAGAACAACAAAAATATCTTTGCAGCATGCTATAAATACTCGCTACCGTGGGAAAATGTTTGAAACTTATTCATAATTGAGTTCAGAAGGTTTAGCAAGACAAATAAGAGCAAGAGAGTTATTCTATATCAGAGTTTTTGGTGTGATATAACCACAATAATATAAATAAATGCGTATGTTCATGGACGGGTCAAAGTATGCTGAAGACACCTGACAAGAAATTTAAAAAATCATAATACACAGAACTCCAAAACACTGGCTTCTTTTTCTTAAATACAAAACTTTAACAATAAATTCGCTTATTTAAGTGAAGTCTCAATACAAACGAGCAATATTTATTAACGATTACTACACAAAGAAGAATATTCGACGTTCATAAGCGAGACACAATGACAACCAATGTATTAGTAGAGAGAGTGCAAGAGAAAACATAGACAAGCAACGACACTCCACTAAACAACAGGCACTCACCACATTTTTGTTCGGTACCTATTTTTGTTATATTTTCAGTGATTTAGCATATTTAGACTACAAAAAATATAAAAATTTGTGTAAGACTAGTAAGAAAAATATCTTTTTGTTTCTTTCGGCAAAAAATTGTAAGGAAATCCGTTTTATAAGAGAAAAAGCGCCGGTTGTTAGTTTGCCGAGTCGTGTTGTGCAAATCAATAGTTTTCCATCAAACCATCTTTGTTTCTCTGGTTTTTCCTTTTCTTATTCATTTTTTATAAAACGTTTCACTAATTTAATCAAGTATTATTTCAGAAACAATGTTGGGTAGAAAGATCGCCGGTACTTGTCTCCGGTCTGGCGTGCCGTCGGTCACAGCGACGTCTTCTACTCCAGTTTCCCAAAAACGCAACTCTCACACTATCTGGTACCCGGATGCCAAGTTCGAGCGTCAATTCAAAGTGAGTTTTCATTGAACTTTATGAAAAATTATTGATTTTCCCCCCATTGCAGACCGGAGGTACCCTCGGAAAGTTGTGGATGTCGGAGCGCGTTTCGGATTTCGACGAGAAAATCGGACTCGACAAGCTTGAGAAGTTGGCCTACACAGATCCGGTCATGAGTGACAACTATTCCGGAAAACAAAGGTTGATTAGATTTATTGGTATCGTTCTAATGTTTTGTTTTACAGAGAGAAGAATCTGGAGAACATGATTCTCAATTTCGGACCACAGCATCCAGCTGCTCACGGAGTGTTGCGTCTCGTTCTGAAACTTGAAGGAGAAGTCATCATCAAGGCTATTCCACATATCGGACTTCTACATCGTGCCACAGAAAAACTTATTGAGCACAAGACCTACACACAGGTGAGAACAGTCGGAAAAAGTGGTGTTCAACTGACTGGGAGGGCACCGGATATTTCGCCACAAGACATTTTGCCACCAAAAGTTTTGCCACCAATTATAGGAAAACTTCGAAAGCTTTATAGAGGAAAAAAACCATATTACCTTATTTAGCATAATCCACACGTACTAGAGGTATGTTGTATCTCTATAGAGCTTTGGAAGTGTTGCTATTATAGGTGGCAAAATGTCTGCTGGTAAAACGACCGGTGGTGAAAAGTCTCTTTAGCCGCTAGGAGACTACAAACTACATTTCTCCAAATTTTTGAGTTCGGTTATCACATTTTTCCGATTTTAGGCCCTTCCATACTTCGACCGTCTCGATTACGTCTCCATGATGTGCAACGAGCAAGCCTGGTCGTTGGCTGTCGAGAAACTTTTGGGTATCGACATCCCGCCAAGAGCCAAGTACATCAGAACACTCATGGGAGAGCTCACCCGTATCCAAAACCACATTATGGGTATCACCACCCACGCACTCGACGTTGGAGCCATGACTCCGTTCTTCTGGATGTTCGAGGGTAAGTAAGCTTGTTTAGGTTACCAATTACTTATTCCTGTTTCAATTGTTTCATTTTCAGAACGCGAGAAGCTGTTCGAGTTCTCCGAGCGTGTCTCTGGAGCGCGAATGCACGCCAACTACGTTCGTCCAGGAGGAGTCGCTTGGGATATGCCAATCGGTCTTATGGATGACATCTACGACTGGGCCATCAAGTTCCCAGAGCGTATCGATGAGCTCGAAGACATGCTCACAGAGAACCGTATCTGGAAGGCAAGAACCATCGATATCGGACTTGTCTCTGCAGCTGACGCGCTTAACTGGGGATTCACTGGAGTCATGGTTCGTGGATCTGGAATCAAGCAAGACGTTAGAAAGACCCAACCATACGACGCCTATGACCAAGTTGAGTTTGACGTTCCAATCGGTACCAAGGGAGATTGCTACGACAGATACTTGTGTCGTGTCGAAGAAATGAGACAATCGTTGAACATCGTCCACCAATGTCTCAACAAGATGCCAGCTGGAGAGATTAAGGTTGACGATCATAAGGTTGTGCCACCAAAGAGAGCCGAGATGAAAGAGAACATGGAGTCTTTGATTCATCACTTCAAATTTTTCACGGAAGGGTTCCAAGTCCCACCAGGAGCCACTTATGTTCCAATTGAAGCGCCAAAGGGAGAATTCGGAGTGTACCTTGTGGCTGATGGAACCGGAAAACCATACAGGTGAGTAACACTTGAATCGGTTGACTAAAACGTGATAAAAATAAGTAAACTTTCAATTTCAGATGTTTCATCCGCGCTCCAGGATTCGCTCACTTGGCTGCCGTCCACGACGTGTGCTACATGTCGCTCATTGCTGACATTGTCGCTGTAATTGGTACTATGGATATTGTGTTCGGAGAGGTCGATCGATAAATACTCAACCCTTTAGGCAAGTAGACGGACTTCATAGCAAATCTGTGTCCACCCACTTTAATATTTATCCCTGACTTTCGTGTTTTCTTTTTTACTCCTTTTTTGTATCTTAAAGTGAGTTCCCTCTCATAACTCTTCCGAAAAATGTAGATTTGTTCTCTGTTATTTCATTGATCCGTCAATAAAAGAGTCTGGAAATAGTTTATTGAGAATTGAAGGGGTCACAACAAAAATTGAATAAAAAGTAAAATACACTATAATCAAGATTATGTAAGGAATGACAGAACGCGTTGATGTGGTTGAACTTCGGGGTGCCAGAGCTGTAGGATAAGGACCAATCGGAAAGATGAGGATGATGCACCGTCAAATTGGAGCTGAAAAAAAGTTTCAAAAAGTGGAAAACTTTGCCTAAAATTACTAACCTCATGTTCGAAACTGTCATCGTAAATAATGAACTTCCCAGACCTCCATCCCTTTGTCTCATTTCCTACACGTATTCTTGCTTCAGATGGGGACACTAATCCGAGGTGGGCTTGCAGATGATAGTTTGTTGGGCCACAGTGAGGTAGGATTGATGCTCCAGAAGATAGTACCGATAGATACATCTGAAATGTTACATATGACTAACGCTAACCAAGGAATTCTTTGGAGACGCGGTTTTCAAACTATCTATAAAATTGCGTATTGGTACTTTCGACTACGGGGAGTCAATTTCTGTCATCAAAACTGGCTAAATATCTCTACAAACCAAGTTATGAGTTCTGAAACATTTCATATAATTAAGCTTTTTCACATGGAATTCACCGCGCGGTTCGATTCGAGTTCTCCAGGGATTTATCTGTGTTCGTACGTTGAAAACATGCAAAAATCTTCGCGTATACTATTTGCCGATTTGGAATTCCATGTGAAAAATCCCAACCATGTGAAAAGTTTGAGAGCTTATAACTCGGCTAACAAAGACATTTAGCCGGTTTCGATAGTAGAAATTGACTCCCCGCAGTCTAGATTACCAATAAACCAAATTATATATGATTTGATAGCCGCGTCTCCAAAAACTTATCTTGTAAGACTACCCCACATACCTCTGACTTGCTGGCATTGCTAGACGACGCAAACTCTTGAAGAATTAGACAAGTTTGTGGCATACGCTCACAACTGGATTTTACAAAGTGTTGTTCCGACATAATCGGGAAATATTTCCACTGCCCATCAATAACTAATTGTTGGTTATGGTCCAACCAACAGTCACTACAATCCTTCAACACTTCCATTCCTTCCTGACGAATGGTTGCCCATTGACGCTCCACGGTCTTCAAAAACTTGGAGTACGGTGTCTGATCCATACTCCACCAAGCTCTTCCGGTGAGTCCTTCGATATTGTACAAACTTCTTTGCTGGGCGGTCATGAACACTCCCATTTGAGCAGCCTTTTGGTAAACTGCGTCTGCCTCACTCTTCTTTCCGAGAGCAGTAAGTCCGTGACCGAGTTGGTAGTAGAATTTCGGGTCTGTGATTTCATTATCAGCAAGTTTCAAACTTTTTCTCATCAGAGCGACTCCTTGTTCCACTTTGTCATCATGTGCCTGAAATTTCATAAATATTCAAGTCTTTATGAAATTATTAACCTTCAGAATATATCCATAGTAGGCCAATGCTATAACATGATTTGGGTCGTTAGCCAACACATTTCTCAACACAGTTCTAGCATCTTCATACCGTTTCATCATCACGAATGAAATTGCAAAGTCAGTTTGAAGTGATAACTCTTCTGGGAATCTATCAATGAAATGGCGGTGAGCATTCAAAGTCTTATGAAGCTGGCCACGGAATCTTGTCTTCTCAATTAGTCGCTGAGCAGCTTGTCTGGAAACTTTCAAAAATTGCAGACAACGACATTGTTCGAAACCTGAAAAGTGCATCCGGCACTGCACTATTCTGCAGAATTTTCTCGTAAATTTCAATAGCCTTATCTCTATCCGTTTCATCCGCTTCTATCTCTCCTCGGATATCATAGGCTCGAGCTTTCCCGAAATATGCTCGGGTAGAAGACGGGTAAACCGCAATGACATGGTCAAAAAGTTCCATGGCCTCGTCATATTGGTGCTGAATTGTTTTTATGTTGTGGTTTCTGACATGAAGTGGTTAATATGAAAACATGGAAACAAAAATTGGAAAAAAAATCAAACAATTTATTAGATAAACACTAAAACGAGACATAATAGCAGTGTAATGGAGAAAAGTGGTGACAGAAAAGAATTGAAACAGGAAAAATGAAAGAAATGTGCTAATCTATGTATATACTAAACAGTCGGGTATTTCTACACAAAATTATGATAAGCTGGCCTTTTCATTTCTCCGTTTCAACTCTTCTCTTTCACTTTTCGCATCCCACCGCCGGACGGACCCTGTTTCTTTTTCTTTTGATACAGAAAAAAGAACAACAAATAATAAGACTTAATTGATCCTGTCGAACACATACACCCGCATATTACCAAAAAGCTAGTGGAGTTAAGATCACACTACATATTAAAACATGTAATTATTGGCGTTTTTTGCCTTTAGTTACAAGTTTTCGACTGGATTTTTTCGGCGGATCATCTACCTTTTCGACAAGGTTATCCGCCCGATCCAAGATGTCTCGGAAACCAATTTCTTCTTTGGTGGTGATGGCGTGACGTTTGTAGGAGCTACTGCTTTCTCTGAAATGGAACACAAATTAGAATTTGTAAATATAAAAACTGACAAGGGATGTCTCTGGTGACGCGGCGTTCAAACTATCTATAAATTCGGTTAAAGGTACTTTGGACTGCGGGGAATCCCTTTCTGCTATCAAAACCGACTAATGTCTCTGCGAGCCGAGATATGAGCTCTCAAACTTTTCCTATGGTTAAGCTGTTTCACATGGAATTTTAAATAGTATACGCAAAGATGTTTTTATTCTTCCAAGGTACGAGCACAGATGGAACCTTGCGGTGGCGTGTATCCAGCTATATGGAATTCCATGAAAAAACGTCAAACTAGTTAAAAAGTTTGAGACCTTATAACTCGGGTCCCAGAGACATTTATCTGGTTTTGATAACAGAAATGGTAGTCAAAAATACCTATAACATAATTTGTACATCATTTGAAAGCCGAGCCTCTAAAGACTTCCTCTGTAAGACAAACCTATCTGTAAGCCTCTCGTCGTCATCGTCATCATCGTCATCATCATCATCCTCTCTATCATTCTCATTTCTCTCTTCCTCATCATCATCATCATCATCCTCATCGTATTCATCATCCAGAATCTTTTCGACCATTGACTTCTATAAACACGCAACCATTTTCAAACACATTATTCCTTCCGAAACTAAAAAAAAACTAACCTTCTTCTTTTGAATCAAAAGTGACTTCCTCGGCTTCAAACTTTCATGACCTGGACAATCTTGATGAATGCATTCCCGTTTTCCACCATGACGTGGACGGTTTCGGCTCTCTCTGAGATGTTGGCGACGGAGGCGTTGAGCTTCTCGATGTGAGATATGAGGTTCCTCATCATCTTCGTTTTTCTCCTCAACTTTCTTGTCTGATTTCGATTCAACCGAAGACTTTTTCTTTTTCTTCCCGTCGTCTTCATTGTCGTCATCATCGTCATCATCGTCGTCGTCGTCGTTATCATCATCATCTTTGTCGCCATCTTTTCCATCATCCTTATCATCATCATCATCGTTGTCATCATCATCATCGTCATCATCATCATCATCATCATCGTCCAGATCTGGCTCCTCCTTGACTGGTTGATACTTTTTATGTTTCTCCTTTTTATCGTCCTTCTGGTTATTAGCCTTCTGCTTACGAGATGGTTCTTGTGGAGCAGCTTCCTCGACATCATCATCATCATCGTCATCGTCGTCATCATCTTCCTCTTCTTTCACTTCAACTTTTACATTTTTCTGTTGTCTTTTCAGTTTTCTGAGCTCTCGAGGATTGAGTATTTGATCCGATTTACTATTCTTTGGCTCTTCCTTCACACTTTTCTGAAAAAAAACCATAAGGATTTTTTTTCAAATATTGAAAATTACCTCATTCAACCTATCAGTAATCTTTTTTCTGAGTCCTGCAAATAGTCTTCCTCCCAATGTGTGCTCATTTGACTCCTCATCATCTTCATCGTCAGCTACAACAAACATTTCTAGTATTACCATTCATTTCTCCTAAAACTCACAATCCGTCACGGGGGGTGGTGCCGGCGCACTTTTTTGTTGGGTCGTCTCTTGTTTCTTACTTGCCCGCGGACTTGGTTGAGGAGGCTCATCGTCGCTGGAAAAAGAAGAAACAACTAATTACAAGAAGAAACATGAAACGTTTCAGTTTCATGTAACTAATGATCACATCCGGATGAGATCGGATTAACAACTTACTCATCATCATCGTTGTCATCATTTGCAGTAGCCCCTGCATGGGTGTATGCTGGAACATCATCATCATCTACTGATGTGCGTCCAGTGAGATCTAAAACATTATTTATTAGCTGCTTCCGAATTGGTGCAACACCCACCATGATGTGAATCTCCAGCATCTTTTGCGGAGAAAATAGTGTACAAACTAGAGCATAATAATATGAATACAAGAAGAACAATCCAAGTTCGAGCACCGCCCTGAAAACTTTTCATTGAAAAGTAAAACAATGAATATTTTAGATTTTGATTTATGGTAAAAAATGAATTGCTCACCTTTGTTACACTGTAATCAACTTTTGGCACTGGCGTAAGAGCAACGGTCAGAACTGGATTGACGCCAGCTGAAAATAAAAATATAATATGAATGTGGCAATTGTATATAATTATTGAAGTTTGATACCCCCTGCAATTCTACCCCGAAGTTTTTGTTTTTCTTATGTTTGCATCTATCTCAAAAACCAAAAAACAAGACACATGTCATTTTTTGAAAAACAAATCCTATTATAGTTTTTTTGATAAGGACAACTCTCACTTGAATGGGGTCCCATAAACTCTAGAAACGTGGATGTTGTAGTGGCTATACATAGGGCGTTTTGGTTCTGTAGGCACATTAGTGGAGAAAAAAGTCGAAATGACTTTTTCGATGCTTTTCTTTTCAATTCAGTTCAATCCGCCCCCGAGATTTGGTTTGCACAACGAAAGTTAGAAAGTTGGGTAGGGGGAGATATCTTAAGTAAACAGACGAAATGAATTGAAATGAAAAGTGGGGGTATTGATCTTTAAATTTGATCTTTTAAAGTTTTGCTATTGAGAGTGTTTAATTATTTTTGCAAAAAATTATACACTGGAGTTACGGTAGTAAGGTTTTTCTCAGAGCGCTTAATCAAACATTGTAAAATTGAAAACCGCCAAATGAAAACAATGTGAACTTACAATAATTCTCATAATAAGCAGTTGCGAGATCAGGAAAAGCTGGCACACTTTCTCGGTTGAATCTTCTTGATAACCGATTATAGGAACTCAACGGTCTCCCCTCCTCTCCATAATTTACATGCCGTAGTTTGACAGAGCCATAAGGTGAATCAGTATTCTTGCAACATTGTGCAGAGCTTGCATACATCAGCAAGAAAGTTTTTGAATAAAAAAGGAGAGGGGGGTCAAATGTCGTGGAAGACCAGGGATGCACGAAATAGAGATAGATGGGTAGAAAGAGAGACTTTTGGTGGGGAGGGCGACAGAAAGTGAGTGCTTATTTGAGTACTATGCGCGGAGCCGATTTCCTTCCTCTCCACCCCTTTTTGCTTTCTTTTTTTCTTCTTTGCCGATTCTTCAATAAATTTGATATCTTTTTGTGCTCTTTTGTAGCAAACGTATCAGAAGTAACAAAACTGACGATCTAGTTATGAAAACTTTTCTAGAAAATGGAAAAGAGAGGAAAGAGTGATTTTCGATGTTGTCGACAGATTTATATAAATCTTATGAGACAGAAATTTAGGTAGCTGAAAATAGCGATCATCTTCTTAGCGACGATAAAACTATAATCATCAAAAATACGAATTACGGGGTACTACCAAAGAAAACAGAAATTGGTATGTTGCGTTTCGGTGATTGAGGCTAAGGAAAACTAAGAATGCCAAAAATGAAAGAATGTGAGAAAACACTGCGTATGACCGAAGAAATTATGTTAAATGTGAATATGACATTACTGAAATCAGATTAGGAATGTCGCCAAGTGTTTTTTTCATTTTTTTTCAAATTGAAACAAAAATGTGTCCTTTCTTTCAAATTAAACTCATTATTTAAATTCGATGTATAGTTTTCTGTGTCTATTTATGATATTATTTGGAAAAAATAGGTAAATAGATAAATTAGATATAAAATAGATAAATAGGATTAATAGGCATTGCACATGTATTCCGATTGAAAAACGATACATTTGTACTGAATTGTGCCGATGTCCCTCTGACTTCTTTACTAATGTGAGATAGACAAAAATTTATAAACATAATATCAGAAATGAGGCTAGAACAAAACGATGCAACATTTTCACAAAATAAAGTATACTGCGAAAAATTCCTATTTATAGTCCTAAGCAGGGGAGATCAAAGCATCACAACGGAGAACTAGTTTTATGTGAGAAAAAAACTTAAGAGTTTCCATGAAACTTATATGAGCCTCCTGTGAAACTATTTTCTAAGAAGTTTTGAAATGTTTTCTATTCTGAAGACTAGAAGCAACAAGACGCATGCTAATGATCGGTTGAATCTCAGACACTGAAGCAAACTTCTAAACATATGTTTTGAGTTTTTTCATATTATTTCTTATGAATGCATAAAAAAAATGAATACCAGAAGTTCAACATGTTCCCCCTTACCTGTCGAGGTTTGGCGTCGGAAAGCGGGATTGGCAGTCCCATTTGCAGTCATTGTTGTCGAATATGTAGTTGTCAGTCACTTGAAAATGAGTGAGTCATGAAGAGCGAATAATATTAAGTAATATTCAGAATAGGAATAAAATATAGTTCAAAGAGTTTGAGGCGATATCACTGATATGATACTTTGTTTTTGTTGTTTTTTATTTCTTCCGTCTTTTTTCTTCTTCTACCTTCCTCTTTTTTTCGCACGGCCAAACAATCCCCGCCTCTTCACTCTTCCGTTATTATTTTTTTGTCGTCTCGCAGTTTCTCTCGTTCTATCCACAAAGAGTTCTCGTCACTGAGCCGTCTTTTCCGAAAAGAAATAGGTTTTCCGGAATGAGCAGCTTCGAGGGTGCTCCTAAGTGTCGATCGGTCTGAAATTTTGTGAACTTTTTACGCAGAATTGGAGTAAAACTAAAAAGTAAAGTAAAATTGACTGTGAGGAAACTGGAGCGTCAATTGAATAAGTACCAAACGAAAAGAAACTGAAAAAATTGAATATGAATATCTCATCAGTCAGTGAAAATGTTAAAATGAAACTATTCAATTTTTTTGAGTAGCAAAAGCTTATTTGCTGGGGAAAAATAGAAGGGAGTTACCATAATAATATAATAACAATATAAATTCAGCCACATCAACTTAGTTAGGTTAAGAACGGAAAGTGAGGTACACATACTCAACAAAACTATGCAAACTGTGTATCAATCAGATGTCAGAAGGGAAAAAAAAACTTCTGCCAATAAGAGTGATGAGATCCACTAGACAACTGAGATATTGGACTCCAGACCAGCTACAAAAAAATCATTGGAAAAAAAAGAGTTGTTTGCTGATTTGTTGGGGGGATGACACAACAAAACGGCAAGTGCTCGATGAGTATCGAAAATATGCTGGGGCTGTGCTCCAACTACTGCTGAGGTTGTGCTGTGCTACTCCTGTGCCTGAAGAGAAAACCGCGCCGTCATCACTTTACACACCATTCTTCCTGCCGAAGAGAAATGGCACTGCTGGATTCGAAGAGTGAGGAGAAAAACCGATAGAAGAGGGAGCAGAAGATGAGTTGGATGAAGATTTTCCTACTTTTCAATCACCCAATCGATAAGTTGAGTGTTGAGTCCAAGAGTCAGTTTAATGATGAGAGAAAAAGATGCTTGGGACACTTTGGAAGTTTTCATTGCGGAAAAGGGATCACCCGCTGAAATTGAACATCTTTCTATTTTTCATTCTGTTCTTTACACACATGGGACTCGTAAAAATGATGCATTGTTTCAAAAACGGCATATGGCAAATATTTTAAATGTTACATCCATTCAACAAGAGAGAAAGAGAGAAAATAGGATTTTCAGTTTGAAGACATCTGTTCTGCAGAGTAAGCAAGAATACATTTTCAGTCTGTTATAAACAAAAGTGTTCAAAAGTGCAAGTGTCACAATACGAAAATTAGCTTGAAAATGATTTTATACTTCAACTGATTAGTCAACTCAAGCATGAATTCGATTGAATGAAATCTAATAGTAATTTCTTCAATTTTTGTTATATACCTATCTGCATTTTGTCTTTACAATATGATCCTTTGACTTAGATCCAAGCAGGTACTCACGCAAAGGGCTGATGCACAGCCGGCGGCGACTATCAGGGCCGTCTATTCAACAAATGGGCGGGATTTTTGCGCATTGACAAATCTTTTGGTCATCTACAAGGCCCCCCTGCCGCTAAAGAAGCTAGAATCTTCCATGGCTGGGAATTCCGATATAAAATTGCCTGACAGCCACTTCAGCTTTGTTCAGGCAGCCCGCCACACCCATACCCGAAATTTCCGTTAATTTCAGCCAACCCACAACACAGCCCAGTTTTCACAGCATCCAGGCAGATTATCCTCTTTTCCTCTATTTTGATTCAATAAATAAATTCAGAATCTGCACAATACCGTATTCTTTGTGAATGACATGGAACCTGAAAAAAATTATTCGATTTTTGTTTTCTTTACAATATGGTCACCCGACTTCACAATGTGATCACCCGACTTAGATCCAGGCAGGTAGTCACGCAAAAATCTGTCGTATGCCTGGCCGCGGCTATTAGGACCACGAATTCACCAGATGGGTTGCATTTTTGCACATTGACTAGTAGTTTGGTTCTCTACAAGGCGCCTGAAGAAGAAAACATTTTCCATTGCGGGGAATTCCGATATGAAATTGCCCACAACGTTTTTGACAGCCTTCATCAGCAGCTCGCCATACGCATACCTGAAATCCCGTTAATTTTATCCAAACCTACATGACAACCCTTTTTCACAGTATCCATTTAGATTATCCTCTTTTCCTTTATTTTGACTCAATAAATAAATACAGAATCTACACAATACCGTTTTCTTTGTAAATGACAATAAGTTAGTTCCTTTAAGATCATGTGTATCATCTCAACCGGATAGTTCGGATGGACAAATACATTTTCGTAAAGTTTCTATAGAAATATACTTAAGAATAGTTATAGGATACAAAACTGGATCAGACAATAACCTAAAAATGCACTACATTAATTTTGGCTAGTGGATTGGATGAATCGGTAGCAGTGGGGAGAGAAAAACTATAAGGAAGGGGGAATAAATGAAATAGAGAATGACAAAGTATTGCTATCAGGGTTGGGAAAAAGAAAGAATTATAGATTTTAAATAAATAAATTATTCCTTTTTGTCAAAGTGAGAGTGGTGGAAAACATGCAAATAGTATTATTGAAAAATAGGAACACGATAGTTGTGAAAAGAAATTCGCAACCGACATAAGAAAAAACACAGTTGGAGAGTGAGAGAATGGGTTTGGGTTTTAAATTGACGCCTACTGGTAAGTGATGGTAAGGGGAAAGGACCAATTCCAATCCTCAACGAGACTGGCTCAAAGGGGAGAAAACTCGGATTGAATTTGACAAACAGATTTAGAAAATGCTTGATACGGAAGAAAAAGAAAAAATGGGATTGTACAATGACTATAAAGCTTCCGGTAGAGGAAGAAGGATAGTATGACAGGGTGAGCGTGTGTTGGAAGTTTAGAATGGCCTTTTTGGGACTTGTGGACGAGCTGGAATCTCTGGCGCTCCATTGGATGGTGTTGGCGTTCTTCTGAAAAACGATTTGGATTAGATTTATTCAAACATTTGGATTAAGCTAGTCAATTCTATAATTGCATGCAAGTTCATTTTCATTGTCATTTTTTGGATGAAATGAATAAAATGAACAGCGGTGAGTGAAATTTGAAATGTGTTTAATTGAAGGCTAATAGATTGAAATTGAACACTTTGAAAGTATCAACGGAAAATTAGAGCCAAGAAAGGTAGAAAAATATGAATCAAATACAGGACCACAAAAACGCCGATAGATTGTACTTCACAATAACAACATGCATATATACACTTCTCTGATATATCGATTGGCGTCTCCACAGTTACCGAATAACAAACCTTATGTCAGTGGGGGGGGGATTATATTCACAACATTATTATCTAGGCGGTGCCATGTTTGGTGGTGGGCCGCCAGGTCCCGGACGCCTAGAGTGGTTAGAGTTCAATGTTGATTGTTTTTATTTTGAAAATAGGAAAGAAAAAGAAGGACCAAAAGGAAAGATTGAGAAGATATTGATTTGGTGCTCTTTTTCTTAACGTAAAACAAAATTCTTTTCAACTTACGTCGGAATCAATGGTGGGTACATGCCGCCACCTCCTGGGGCACCTGGTGGTGGGCGCATTCCTGGTGGTGGTGGTCCACCCGGTCCTCCACGTGGTGGCATTGGCGCTTGACGTCCGCCCGGTGGCGCTGGCGCCGCACGTGGCACTGGCGACGGTCCTTGTGGCTGTGGACGGAAGTCAGACACTGGAAGTGGTGGTGGCTGGTCTCCAATGGTGGACATGTTGACTTCTGAGATGATACGAAGGGCTTCCTTGCAAGCGTGGTACATTCGAAGCATCTCCTCTCGTTTTTGAGCCTCGAGTTGAGATTCCTCCATAAGTGCGTCGGTATCTCCGCATTGGTAGAGATGGGCAAGAAGCTCGTCCTTCATGAATTCGCTCACCTGAAAATAATCATTGATTTGGAATTAATTGGTTTATTTTTAATAAATTTTCATACCTGGTTGACAACCAAATGCATAACAGCCTTGGGCACCATATCCTTGATCGTCTTGGTAATAATTCTCATGTACGAGTCAACCAGGTTTCTGATAGTCTCGACTTGTCTTTCCAACTGTGGATCCATAGAGGATTCCTCCATCTCTGGCAGATTCTCGTCTTCTGGGGCTTTCTGCTTCTCTGGGTAGACACCGGCACGCAAGAAAGAGGCCTTCCATGCGTCGACCTCATCCAAGTTATTGCATCCCAACTCGAGTTGCTTGTAGTCCTTGTAGATATTCCTGGAAAATGAAGAGTTTTTGAGGAAGAGGGAAATGGTGGTAGGTGATATCTGGAGGATACAAGGAGGAACAAACATGCTGGTTCAGAATCTGTCATCTAAAAAAAGCATATCACATGCTAATTTCGAACTGAAACTGTCACGGCAGAGAATAAAACTACAAAGGAGGAAATTTTTGGTTTTTGGGGTTGTGTTTTGGTTGGAAACCATCGAGAATGATTTCTAAAGGAAGAAGGAATTCACAATGACGACAACACATATAAATTCTTGTCTTACAAGTCATCTCTCTCTTAAAGATAGAGTTGAAACAAGGAAGGAGTAGAGAAGAAGCGGTAAAATATGGTATAAACTATACACTCACTTCCTGAAAAATGATCAATAATATAAATAAGTTTTCCAGCGGGTGAGAAAGACGTCATGCTATTCGTTTTTTTAGTGTTTTGATTTTGAAACGAAAAAAACATCCCGCCTAGCTTGGTTCTACTGTGGATCAGAAAAGCGTGCGGTTTCGAAATATTGCTAGATGTTATTTGGTCGACTAGTACGTTCACTCACTTTCCGTCTGGGTAGAACAAGGCGAACTTGTGTTGACGTGACATGAATCCACTTTCGATATCTCGCAACTTGATTCCATCCAATGGCAACATGTATTTCTTCTCTTTCTCCTGCAAGGAATTGTTAGATTTTTTCACAATAATGTTGGAATACCTCATCATCCTTGTACCAACTCAAACTGTCGGACATCAGGACAAACCAGCAGTCCTTGGATCCACGGACAAACGAAATGTTGCTGACGGAGAGCCATCCTTTTCGGATCACTTGATTTCCAAGGTTCTTCTTGGCCGATTGCCCTTGCGATGCCTTCGCTTCAGCACTGTAACTAGTAAAATGGTTTAAACAATCAATGTATTCAAAAATTCTCACTTGCTGAATCCAATGAAATCCTCATGGTTGGTATTCATATAGGCAAGCTCGTAATCGACAATCAGTGCAATCTGTTGCTTGGCGATCTGCTCACGTTCACGCATGTGGGACACCACAATTCTCTCCAGCTCATCGCGAAGGCGTGGGTATCTTGCCATGGTATCCGCACACTGTCTGATCACATTTGCCAACTCGTTGACTACCAAGTCAACACACTTCAACGATGGCTCCTTCAGACGAGCGATTTGTTTCTTGGCGATCGCTTCGAAAGCCATATCTGGAGTGAAGAGACCAACACGGATACCATGAATGTTTCGGATGGCGAACTGGATCTCCTTGCGCATCTCCTTCTCATCGATTTCCATTTTGACAATTTCGAATGGGAAACGCTCGTGGAAGAGACGGTTGATGCGGGCTCCTCCGCTGAGCTCGTTGGTCGAAACCAGTTTGGCGGAGGATCCTTCGATAGAGCGCTCAATGTCGGCGTTGAATTGTGTGACCATTCTGAAATGATGTTTCTTGTTTCTCGCTGAATAATTCCAGCCACTTACTGCAAAAGAGCCTTAGTCTTGCGTCCTGGGTCGTTTGGCTGGAAATTTTTGTATTCAGCAACATCCTTCTCCATAGCAAACATCTTCTTCTGCAAACTGTCACGAAGGGTTGGCAACGTGTCACGAATATGGTTAGTGAGTTGTTGATTCAATGTATGTTGCAAGTAAGATGTTCCCAAACGATCAGCCATATGTCTGTACGATGGATGGGAGATGAAGAACTTGCGTTCAGCATCCAACGCAGCTCTGATGTCTTTCCGACCGACGATATCCTTCTGACCACGGTTAACAACTCCAACATATCCACGACGGAGTGGGAACAACTTGTTCTCAAGAATCTCACGAGCATCAGTGCCTTCGTCCATCAAATCGAGTTTGGTGAGAACTCCGATAGTACGAAGTCCCTGCGGATCGACTTCCTTGGCGAGCTTGAGAGCATCTGACGTGGCAAGATCACTGTTAGCTGGCGTGACGGCAAGAATGAGGCAAGTCTCTCTGCCAATGAACGTGAGAATCATGTCACGGATTTGCTGCTCGATATCGGCTGGTTGATCTCCGACAGGCACCTTTGTGAGACCGGGCAAATCGATGAGTGTCAAGTTAAGGACTGGAATATTAGAAATTGTTGATTATTACGGTTAACTGAATGATGATATCTTACCATTTGGTGAGAAGACACGCAAGTTGATGGGATGCGGACTGATACCCTTGTTTTGTCCGGTGACACGATCCGTTTCGTCTTCAATCTCTTTCCGTACTTGATCGAAGTCGACAAATCGGTGACCCTTCTTATGGAGGAACTCCGCGTACTCATTACGGTCTTGAATGAGCTGAAGAATCAGTGGACGACGAGTGACGATACCGGATCCACGTGGAAGAAAGTCTCTGGAAAATGTTTGTTTAGTGGGGCACTATTTCGCAATTTTCGTCTTTTTTTTCTTATGACTCACTTTCCAACAAAATTCTCCAATACGGATGACTTTCCGGCGGATTGTCCTCCAACGACAGCGATTTGTGGCAATTCGAAGCTGACGGAGGTTCCGAGCTGCGAGAACGCGTCCTGTACACGATTGATCACAGGGATCAGCGCCTGCATTCCCTGGTTGGCCCACGCCATGGCTGTTTCGGGGGGATAGTAAGTGAACTGCCTGGAAAATCAATAAATTGCTATTAATTTTGGGTGGAGGAGAAAAAAACGGTGCGTAACGAATAAAGTAAAAAGGCAACGTGTCCTCATAGCAGTTTTCTCGGGTTTTTATGGATTTTATAAAGTTTATGGGCTATGCGAAAGTTGAATATCGCGCTATCGAAAAAAAGCCGAAATAGAAAAAAAAAATATCCAAAATTCAGAATCATTGTCGGCAAAACCGTGTTGAGTGTTTGGAAAACAAGAAGAGGCGATCGGCGTACAAAAAAGAGTGAGAGAAAAGAGGACCAGACGAAGAAAGTGAGGGAGAGAAAAGTGAAATGACCACAGTGAGTCAGCCAAACAGTCTGTACTGCGCAGAAAAAGAATGAGGGATAGGCAGCGGCGGCGAGGAGCGCGCAAAGAGAAACGAGAAACGCGCCAGTAAATGGGAAGGCGCGTTTTGCGATACGAAGATATTTCGAGCAGAAAAAGGCAAAAAAAGCTTGATGGATTCAGAAATATTGTTCAGATACACTTAGTAAAAGAAAAATAATACATGTTTTCTATTGGAAAATGAATATAAGAAATGTTCCTATATTACTGCTGAATATACACCGCCAAAACAATTTTTCAAGTTTTTCTTTTAATTTCAGTCAGTATATAGCTCAAACACAAAAAATTTACGACTAGTGATGTATTCATCGGTGAGTTGTAATGAGAGAATGTTTGTTGGTGGCAATTCTCCGTGTACCTGCATCTCTCCAAATACCCTAACTCTTTTCACGTGTGAATGAGAGCGCAAGTAAGCAAACAACACCTTTTTTTCCTTTTTCGCTAAAAAAAGGACATTTTTTGTCACGGTTCTAGTAAAAAACACCTGATTTCACGAGAATATCGTTTTGTTAACGTGAACAGCAATAAGAATGAACAGCGGATTGTGAAACAAAACAATTAATCGTAGGAAGAAGCAATGAGTCAGCATTTTTACACTGTTATATGATGAGAAAGGTGGTTTTCTGGTTTTCTGTCATAACACCCAGAAATTGGGATTTGGGGTTTCCCAAGCAATCATAAACAATTCGGTTGCAAAAACCAAACACTTAAGTGAGCACCTTCCGGAGCAGGATACCTGAGCCATTGGCATAAACAGATTTTTGGATTTTTGTTATGATTGAATAACGCAGACATCGATTTCCCTCTAGTGTGCCGAGAACTAACAGTCACAATCAATTTTGTGGTTCGTTTTGATACCGAAAAAGAATTTGATGGCAAAAAATGTGACTTCACAATTTTTGGTCACAATCAAATTACGAGTTTTTTGAGGTAACAGGCAATCGTGTTATCTTTGCAAACGGTTAGTACCAACAACATCGAATTGAATATTCCTGCAGAACACTAAGACGAGACTAAAAAAAAACAAAATGCACAACAAGGATCTCAGAGCCATATGTCTTCGTCCCCATGGGTGACGTCGTCGCCTCCACCGTTGGCAAAGTTGAAAAGGAGAAAAATAAGAAGAATAAGAAAAGAAGAAAAAACTAAGAAAAAAAGAAGAACGAGAAGGAAGAAAAAGAGTAGGAAGGAGGCGTTTTCGATTAGTCGATATTCTCCGATGTGTATGTATGTGTGCTGCGTGAGCGCACTACTCGGTCGACCAGGGGGCCCCTCCGCGCACATTTTTCGCGTATGTACATATTCTCGCGCAGGGAAAAAGAAGAAGAAGAAGGAAAAAAAAAAAAAAGCAAGAAGAAGAAAAGACGGCAGGACGTGTTAGAGCTCCCGGAGCAGCGGCAGTTTGAAGCCTCGTATTCTGCCCTCTCCCTTGGCTCCACAAAAACGGAGAACTGACGACGTTGGCGACGATGACGACGTCGTGGCCCCGGGCCTGAAGCCACAGAGCGCGAAAAAAAGGGAAAAGGGAAAAAAGAAGAGAACAAACTTTTTTGTTTTCTTTTTCTAGATCTGTCTAGTCTCTATACAAAGTATTTCAAATAGAATAGTGACAGGCTGACTGAATGTTCAAAGGAAAACCAAAAACAACAAATTCTTGTTTTCCCTCCGTTTGCTGTATTATGTTATTTTATCCAAATGTCAAAGCAAAAGAAGACAAAATTATTATCCATGAACCCTTTTCTTTGAAATTGGTTTTGTTATGCGGAAATATGTCAGAACAAGGGAAATTTTAACAGCAGAAATAGCGAGCACAAACCATTCGCTTGTTTTATTACTCACAGTTCTTGTCTTACCAATAAACACAACTGATAAAGAATTATGATGTCTGGTACGGCCAGTTCCTAGAAGCGAAGTTACGAAACTCTACTAAATGATGATTTTATCAAATGACGCATCGCTATATATGCATCTCTGAATAATAGCTTGGCTGAAACACATTAGTAATAACAATAACAAAAATATTTTAAAATGATGAACAAAAAAAAGAAGAAAAGCAAGGAAATGGGAAAAAAAGAGAAGAAAAGCTTCAACTCCATGGAAATTCCCCTGGAAATGAGTAGTCATGGACGTCGTGGCCGTCTAATTGACAGAATTTGATTTATTTCCGATCTTTTCCTGTGCGCCGCACCAAAACAACACTGAGAGGAGAATAACAAGAAGGAAGAAAGGAAATGGATAGTTGGAGCTGGGAAGGGGATTTCTTCAAGAGAGAAGATATATGAAGTAATCCTTGACGTTAGTCGGGATAATTTTTGTAAGCATTAGAATGAAGCTAACAAGGGAGTCGAGTTGAATATTTTCTATAAATTGGACCTCAGATACTTCCAATCCTGCTGATTCCAAAACAGCTATTTCTGCGTGTACCGAAAAATGTACCTTATCAATCTCGTAAGATTTCCGTTCTGAATTTTCTTGCAGTTCCGAGATCAACAGGGCCTAATTTATGGAAAAAGTGCAACTCGACTCCTTATGTTTAGACAAAAAAAAATGAAAAAAAAATGAAAAAAAGTTATAGGAAGCCTTTTGTTATCAAGCTAACACTGTCATCAACAGAACCTTCATACTATCGGTTTGTGGTCATACTGTAAGTCTAGACAAACTTTGAAACTGTTTTGAAAACAAGTTAAAAGTTATGAGGTATACACAAAACGCACGAACACCAAAAACTTGCCCAATTATGTTAGTGCAAACGCATAGATCATGAAACTCGCCTCTATCCGATGACCAAATTCCAAAACGATTTTTGATGAATCCCACCGGACTCAACTTCCAACTCAACTTTTGAAGACCTCAATGTGTATGTCTCTCCTTTTTTGTCTCCCCCACATAAACCCAGTCACATGAGAAAACCCGGCCAAAAATGTGGAGGCAGCTTATGAACCTTTTTTTCTCCTCGTAAATGGCACAACGCTACAATTGGAGATTGATGGTTATAAGATACCAGAGGCGGGAGCAGTCACTGAAATTTTGTGATTTGAAGATTGAAGGGGGGAGGGGAACAATGTAAGAATAGGGAAGAGCGACAAGAAAACGTAATTTGAAAAAAAATGAAGCTAATCAAGTAGAGTGAAGCTTTCGTTGCGGAAAAATTCAAAAGAAAAGGAAATAGGCATAAAATTGGCGGGAAGAAGAGCTTTTTTCGGCTCAATTTCCCCTCGAGTGCGGTGCACATAAAAGTACAGTAGGAAGGAAAGATGGGCTCACTGAGCGTAAAAGGAATACATTAGCTGTATAATGATATTGATCTTGGAGGGGATTGGAACGCGTTTTTTTCTATGGCGGAGGTCTTTTTTAGTGGGGTGGTTGGGAAAAGATAGGGAAAAAATGGGATTGATGGGAACGAAAATCTGAAAATCAAAAAAAAAACAGTAAGTCACAGCGGTGTAAGCTCTCAACCTATAAAATTTGCACCTACAAGATCCCAGGTTTTTCGATTTTTACATCATAAACTAAAAGTTCGATTAAACTCACATCAGCATAAAAAAAAACTAAAGAATGTGAAGCTCTCTTCGAGCACGCACTTGTGGAAATCGGAGCCTCTCACTAGGAAGCAGCTTGCCCTCCAAACTGGATGAGAAATTGTAGGCGGTGAATAAATCAACGGGCAGAAAGAAAGAAAATGGGCAATTTTCTCTCAAAAAATGGGCATGGCTCAAGTTTTTTTCTCTTTTGCTTTCTTTTTATATTCAAAAAGAAAATAATAAGAATAATGTCAATTCCAACAAAAAAACAGGGAGAAAGAATAACAAAAGCAAGAAATTCCAAATTTTTGGTTAGAATTTGTGTATTGATATTCAGAACATTTTTGGATCACATGAATTTGGAAAAAAGTGGAGAAAGAAGGAAACAGGACCCGTTTGGAGTTTATATTATGATGCCATACATATCAACTTACAAATTGAGTTTTCGATTTCAACGAAGAGTTCAAAAAACTCTTTTTTATTGTAGACTATAATTTAAACAACTTCCAAAAAAGTTAGTCTAGAAAAGAGTGAGACTAATAAACAACTACGAAAATTTCCAATAGGACATTGCAGACACCGCGAGAATATCAGAAGACATCGAAAATGAGAAATGAAGTAGCGCGTGGGGAGCAGAAAAGAATTCAATAGCATTTTTCTTTTTGGCTCTTTTTTCTCTGAAGGGTTATGACATATTGAAAAGCAATGGACCATAGAAAACTTGAGAAACAGAATACAGGAATCTATACAAGAAATGATATTGTACCGTTGGCTTTTCTAAGGAAGGCAAACGTATGAAAGTATAAACACGCAACAGGAGCTCGAAAAAATGTCAGCCAGTAATAAAGTCATTGTGGTTACAGAACTATGAATACGGCATGATGGGAAAAAAAGTGAAATGAAAGGGAGATGTGAATGATGCTGGAAATGAGTAACTTGTTTCAGATTTCAATAAAGATCAGAAGAAATTTATCACTCTCTCATTGTTATAATAATAAATAGGTTTAATTATGTTTACAAGAGAATGACTCACACAGTGGTTGGAGAAACACAATATGATATATATTGCCGGAAAGCTGAAGTTTTTCTGATTCCGAATCTATATTCAGTTTTTGCAGTGGTTCTTCCAGTTTTGAGAAATTCAGCACCAAAGTTTGGAGAATTGTATGAGTCATTCCCTAGTTAGAGCCGTTATTAGTGAATGCAAACACGGAAGCTATAATTCAAGTGCAAAATGCTAAGTTTTATTGTTTATTCATCATTTATAGGTATTCTCATCACTGTTTTCGTTTTCCATGTTTTTTTCCAGAAACTAAAAATAATCAATTCAACTGATGGTTCTAAAAGAACTACCAATACATGTTTTAATTGGTGAAAACAATTTTTGAGTTATTTCAGTTTTTATCACAAATGTTTCTTGATCTTCAGTATTCTCTCAAAACTTGTGTCCATGTAATTAATCACAACACAATCTTGAGAGCTATCGCAACTCCTAACCGATCATTCCACCGCTTTCTTCCGTTTCTCCGAAATCCGTGGAGACATACCGGGAACAAGATAAATGCGCAAATGCCGACTTCCTCTCCCATCAGTTTTTTTCTTGTTTCGGTTTTTCGTAGTTGTCCGTATCATTGTTTGCAGCTATATATCTTGTTGTCCAGATCAGTCGGAAAAAATAACCGAGCCGCTAACTTAAAGCCGAAGGCATTGAGTATCGCTGAGTATACTCTAACGAATCTATGTCAAGCATGCAACATGCGCCCCAATTTTTTTTCGCCGCTATCCTATCCGTACTCCTTTTCTCCTGCTCACATGGTCCCTTGACAATCTTTCAAAAGGACGACGGACTAGGAAGAAAAAAAGAAAAAAGGAGAAAAATTGTCGCAGAAAAAATGGAAAACGAATAGCAATACCAATAGGAATAGATATTCATACTTCTCCTTTTTCTACTTTTTGCTAAGCTAGTTTCAATTCTACTCCTCTCCTCAGAAACCTTCCTGCTGCTGTCTTTTTTCCTGTTATACTGATGCCTTTTTTCTAATTGCTTTCTTTTCATCTTTTTTGCCACTTTCAGTTGCACTTACACTTCTGGTGTGAGAAATTGAAAAAAACTCCTTTCTTTAAGAAAATCACGTAACATTCTTATCATAATATTTTGAATTGTCCATTACTGTTTTTGTTAAACATGGACATTTGAACTTTACCCATTAGAAATATTTGTTATATGCAGAATCATGATCAAATTGTTCAACTCAAAAAATTGAATACGAGAAAACAAAACAACTTTCATAACCGGTTCACACACTTTACTATTTCCATGTCTCCGCTATCTCGGAACTTTTTTATTTTGCCTACTAATTTTTCTCCCCACAATTTTCCGTACAATTTTTCACCTGCCAAGACAAAGAAAAAAACGTTCACCTTATCCTTCCCAACAACTAATAAGGCCATTCGTCGCTTTCCCATATCCTTTTCTCTATGACTACCACCATTTCCCGAGTGCTATTTGGGGTCTTTCCACTGACATAAAAGACAAAACATGTCATAATGGATGATTACCCTTCTTCAGAAGAAAAGGGTTCTTGTCTTGTTGTGCGCTATTTTTTTCGTCTGTTTACTTACTTACACGCCTTTTGTGCCTGTTTTCAAGATTGAAGGAAAACTGAAAAGGAAGAAGCGAAAAGGCTATCGAGACTACATTTCCCGCTTTTTCGTTGAAGTTGGGAAAAAATAAGAAAAAAGAACTTACGGTATGTCTTCTTAACACATTTTCTCACGCCTAATCTTCTTAGTGAACCTTCTTTCCTGGAGCTCCGAGAAGGAAAAAAGGTTATTGCTATTTTCTCTTTCAAATTCCTGTGTTGAATTCAGTTCTTGAATATTTCATATATACGTAAAAGATAAGAAAATCTGAATGATTTCGCAATATTCTGAAACCAAATTTTCAAATAAATTGATGTTGGGATAACAGTTATAAACCATGACTCAACCGCAAGGTTATTTTTCGATTCTTCGGTATTTTTTCATACTTGCTTCAATGCATAATAACCCGAAAAATAAAACTGCTCTTGATAATGATAGTGTTGAAATTTTGAAACTTGAGATATGAGTTACTGGACAACAATAAGTTTTTGCAATTTTTTAGAACTACATCAAAACAATTTGTGAATTTTTTATTTTCTGAGAATTAGACACTCATCCCTTCATGTATATTGAGATACCCCATAGTCATTATTGAAAACTTCACAGTCTGCAGCCGGAGGGTGTAAATGGTGCATCTAATTTGTTTGAAATGATCTCGAAGTGGAAAACATGATTTGCAGTTCTTTTTAGATTTGCAAAACTCAAAAATACGAATATTGATTTTTTTCAACTACGAAACCATTCCGCAAATCTTCAATGAATTAGACGCGAGAATTTATAATAACACGAAAAATCTATGTGCTGTTGATAATAATAGTGTTGAAATTTCCAAACTTGAGATATGCAATACTTGACATTAGCGAATGTTTGTTATTCTAAACGAATTTTGCTCGTTATTTTTTGAGAATTAGACACACATCCCTACAGTGATACTCCATAGTCATTGCCAGTTACAAAATCATTCCACCAACTTGTTTCCCCAGTACTATATTTCCAATTTCCGTCAATCTCCCCTTGTCTTGACCTTCTATCTTCTCTTCACCCCCTGTTCTCTCTGCCTCTAGTTGTCACTACATAACCAACCACCGCCGCGCTCTCTTTCGCAGCACGGATGGCCGAGTGGTCTAAGGCGCCAGACTCAAGCGTAATGCTTGCCTCAAGTACGAGGTCAACTGGGTGTTCTGGTACTCGTATGGGTGCGTGGGTTCGAATCCCACTTCGTGCAGATATTTTTTGAATTTTTGAAAAAGATTTTAGTTTTTGTTTAACTAGTTGTCTCATTTTTCATTTATGATGGCTCAGTTCTTTGATTCTTTGTTATTTGTACTCCTAATCGAGTTAGTACCTATCTCCCAAAATTTTTAGCCGCAATTGTTAGCCGCTTACCGCAAAACGCACAAAAACATGCAATCCATCAATCAGTCAATCAATTTCATTAGTCTTTTTACATTAGGTCCCTTTCTCTTTCTCATCTCTCTTCTTTTTCTAAAATGCCCTCCCGTCATTCATTTCTTATTCAATCCTTACGCTTCATTAACCCAAATGAGCCATGACCACTTTTCGTTCGCAACTGTCTTTCTAATTCATAAATATTCAGTTTGTTATGCTTCGTTTGGTTGGATAGAGAGATGAATACTGATGTTTTCAGATTTTTGTGTGTGTAGACGGTCGTTTGGTGTTTCCCGGTGATTAATTCTGGAAAATGAAGGTGAGTGAATAGATATTCTTTACAAAACACATTAAATGAATGAATGTATTTTCAAAACGCAAAGCACCTAGAAAAAATTCGGACTAAAAAGAAGAGAAAATAGAATCCAAGTTCTGAATATGCAAAGCAGGTTAAATCAACTCACATGGGACCCTGCAACTACTCTTATCTCTCTCATCACCCACATTTTCACTCGGTTTCTCCCAGCTGACAAATAAAACATGAGGCTTTGCCGAAATGTGTCTGACAAGAATCTTCCATCCTTTCTCCCTTTCTTCTTCTTCCGTCCATTCTTCCACTTGGTCCTTTCGTATTCTTATTCTCATCATTTATCTTCATTTGCCGCTCTTCTCATCGCCCCGCTTCTGCTTTTAAGTTTTTATTGCGGAAAACCGATATCCAACCAATTTGTATGCGTTTCATGGTTTTTTTTAGTCTTGAGATTCCTGGATATTCTTTTTTTGAAAAACTTTGAATAGTAGTAGTTGAGTAGGTATTTTGTTTGTTTTTGTTATATTTTGAATCTTATTTGAAGCTGATGGCGTCTTCTCAGTTTATGAAAATAAGAAAACATAAACTTGTCAAAAATCGGGCCGGCCCGGCTTCAAATGTCGGTGGATAGAATTTCGATAGAATTTCAAATTTTTAGTCGAAAACTAGTGTTTTTTCAAAAACGAATTCAACGAATTTCTACTAAAATAAGAATTCCAAAAAAAATTCAAAACATGTTTCAGAACGGGCCGAGCTGCCCAGGCCGGGTTGTGAGAAGTCTGGAGAATACTATAGATTTCCATTAAAGCTTACCTATAACCGCTGTAAAAGAAGTACCGACAACCATCGAGAAAAAGGAAAGACAGAGGCTTCCACATCGTCGGTCACCAATTACAACCCGCCGCCATCAAAAATTTATAAACTGACCCAATGAATTTTAATCATTCATCATCCATATGATCTCCTCCTGAAAACCTCATCATCTATTCACACCGACTATTATTGACTCTACGATGACGGACGAAAAGATAGATACAACGTTGTTGTGTCCCATTTTCCTTCGTTTTCACTCACTCTCTCTCTCTTTCTTCTCACTTTTACTCTCCCGCCCCGATATACATTTCTTGTCGTGAATTTTGAATTCAGCTCCCGCTGGTCCGTCCGTATTGAATTTCCTCCCATTTTCTCTTCTTCCTCTCTCCCTCTGCCTCTCTACAATCCCGTGATATTCGTTTTCGAAAAGTTCTGAATAAAAATGAGCGGGAACAAGAGGAACAAGCATCCTTCTTTATATTCCAACATTTTCTGGTCCCTGGATGCATTTTTGTGTGTTTTCTACAACTTCTATCACCCCCGCCGTCAGATACCTCATCCATTTATCATCTCATCCTTCGTCTTATTTCGAGCATACTTTTTTTTGACAACGAAGAACATAGTGGCTGTTTCTTTTCTTCAGCTGCCCGCGGCTACCCCTCTTACAAGTTTTTTTGTCTTTTTGCGCCATGTTACAACTCATAAATCATTCATCACGCTTTCTTCTCGTTTTTCGCTTTTTCTTCATAAATATGCAATTGTTTGTGCGTATTTAGCAGGGATAGGTTTTCCAAAATCTGTACTTTTAATAGATCTCAGTTTTCTTGATTGTTACCAAAAACAGTCATACTTAGACTTGTCAAAAATCGGGCCGGTCTAGTCGGGACGGATTCAACAATGGGTACTCATATTTTAACAAAGTTCTTTGAAAATGTTCGAAATTTGAGTAAAAGTGCTTAAATTACCATGCACATTCACTTTCTGATTAAATTTTAAATTGTTAGTTGAAAGCTAGAAAAAACAAAACATTTCAAAAAAATTCAAATTTTGGTTCAAGACGGGCCGGACCGGCTGCGCCAAAAATAATTTCGATTTCGGCCTGACATTTTTGGCCTGGTCATATCATACTTTCTATCTCTCTTTATCTCTCTCCTTGCCCTCATTTCTTGACTTTTTTCTTCCATCGTATCTCAATAGAAAAATTAGATTCAAAAACCAAGTACGTGCTTGTTTTTCTTCTTGTCATTCTCCTTCTCCTCAAAGAATATTTATGGTAGTCAAGCAGAAAAATGTCGCGTAAAACCCATATTTCAATGTAGTGCTCTGTCCAGAAGCAGTTGGAGGAAGTGTCTGGAGTAATTATTTTGAAATTGCTTGTTTTCCTGGAACTCTATCCTCCGTCGCTGACCCTTGGCTTTTTTCAATTGTTTGTGCTAGACAAGTTGACTTTATAGTCTCAATGATGGAAGCGAGTTTTTTCTTCTTTATTGAAGTATACATGTGTAAACCAAGCTAAAAAATTTCAAAAGTTTTGAAATTTTGAACGAAAATTTGAATTTTTTGAATTTTTTTCCGAAAACGTCAAATTTTTGACTGTACTTCAGAAGTCAATCAAAATCTAGTTATGTATCGAAAATTTAATTCTTTAATGTTAAAATTTCAAAAAATTCAAAAATTTGGTACCTTTTCTTGAAGCCGGGCCTTGAAAGTTTTCTACCAAAAATTTGCAAATGTTCCTAGAATTATTTTTTCACTTACTAATATTCCTAACCTAGTTGAATACATAGTTGGTCAACGCCAGACAAAGTCCATTCGCTCATTTCATTAGCTGTCTTCTTGTCTCTCAACTCACTCCATACATAACATTCCTTCCTCTCTTGTTTTTTTTATTTTCTTTCTCCACTCATTTTCACTGCTTTTAGTAGGCTATTATAGGTCACTGAGCAGCTTTTGAAAACGGGTGTTTATGCTCAGCGGGTGGAGGGGATGGAGGAAGAGAGGGAACCTCGTCACACATACATACATGCTCACACTCTTTTCTTCTTCTGCTTTTCCTTTTCTCTACAATTCGGATGACCCGCCCTACTCCTACTCTCCCTTCTACACCACAACCCATTTCAAATTATTTAACGGACCCTTTTAGGGTGAATTAATCAAGAATGTGGTTGGTTTTCGGTGAATCGGTGAAGTTTGGTTGGATGTCCTTGACCGTCAATTTGATTGTTGTCTCCTCTAAAAAGATAAGGCAAAAATGCTACTTTAGGATTATTCAGTGGAATTTCAAAAAACTTTAATTTAATGTGAAGTAAAAAAAAATGCAGTATAAGAAAAAAAAATCAATTTGACATCCGAAAGAACAATCAAGTTCTTGTTCTCTTATTGAGATTAGATTGAGCTGCTACTGCCTCTCCCTCTTTTCATCCACTATTCATCTCCCTTGGGTATTTCCACTGCCGCCTAATAAATATTGACTCGAGCCATTCCATTTCATTCGGTTCTGTTTTCCTTTTCGCTTCTTTTTTTTGCAAGTTTGTACTTCAGTGAGGTAATGTATTTCAGAGTTACAATATTCCTCGACGAAGTGGGCTGATTTCCATCACCTACCTGTTGATCAGCTCAACAGCGTGGGTGGTGCAAGCTGGGAACCGACAGGAATATCAGTATAGAGATGTAAGTTTTAAAAAAATTGATTGAATTCTGAAGAATAGTCAAAAATTCGACATTTTTGTAAAACATTTCAAGTTTTCGTTCAAAATTTAATTTAAATAAAAATTGAATTTCAAATCCCAGACCGGCGGGCCGGGTTCTGTGCCGGGCCGAGAAAAATTCCAATTTTGGCTCGGCCCGTAAAAAGTTTGCTATCACTGTTAAATTTTCTATGTTCCTCGCAATACTGATAATTGAATCTGAAAAAGTTATGTTTCAAACTTTGAAAATTTCATGACATATGGTGAACTCATCTCCACTCAATTATAGGATGCCATTGAGAACAAACTAATTTGTGCCAGCAAATTAGCCGACTACGCAGCTTGTCAATGTGATCCATCCGCCGGCGAGTACTCGTGCATCAATGCTCAATTTGTGGATGCAAACGTGTTTTTGGACATTGCCACTAATTATAAGTAAGGTTTCCTTTTGTTATAACATTTTGCAACAAAAAATATTGCAGATACATCAAAAGCGTAACATTCCATGGCAACAATTTCCAAGATCTCACATCCACTCCGTTATTCGGAGCAGATTCACAGAATAGTCTTATCAAGCTGAACCTCTCCGCTAATTACATTGGTAAGCGGATGCCGTTCGGTCAAAACAAGGGATTGCTTCGCAAAACCTCTTTCCTCTACTCCAGACCATTAATTATTTCCTTTAAAACCTTAGAGGGATTGAGTTGCCCTTCTCCCTCTCCTCTCATTATGGTTGTTTACTTGCTTTGGGGAGACTAGTGTAGTCTATTAAGAAATAACAAAATGAGAAAAGGAAGTGAGAAAGAGTTTATTCTTATTTTTATGTCTTGCAGTGAACTTGAATAGTAATGCACTGCGAAATATGCCTAATCTGCAAGTACTCGATATTTCAAATAATGAGATTGTGTTTCGACCGAGGGATGTTGATTTCTTGACACATACTCCACATTTAAAAGAGGTAAGCAACCTGAATGGTTTCTCCGGATTCCAGTTTTAAAATACACGTTTACAGCTCTATATGCGGCGTGCCTTCACTGTCACTATCAATAGAACTCAACAATTTGAGCTTATGCTGGAAATGTTCCGACAAGCAAAACTTGAATATCTTCAGGTATGAAAATTCAAACTTGTCACGGGCCGGGTCGGACCGAAATCTAAATTTTCTCGGCCCGGCCCGGGGTTTGAAATTCCAAAATTTTTTCAACTGTATTCTGAACGAAATTTGTTCTGAAAATGTCTAGTTTTTGACTATACTCCAGAATAATTCAATCAATCCCTAGCCAAGTTATTTTTCTGAATGAGGATGCTGACATGTTTTTCATGTTATCCGTTGTGTTTTCTGTGTTTTAAACTTGGAACAATAATTTATTGTTCGAAATAGAGTTTAAATTCGTCATTTCATTCATAAAGCGGCGATTATTTCTGGTCGGAATCCTGATCGGATAATACAAAGCGAGCGTGGGTGTACGGTCAAAACTGGGTCCCATTTTTTATGATTTGTACGGTTTTTGGAAAATTGTACATGATGTTCAAATAAGTCAAAGATTGATGTGACAGTCCCCCACTACACAAGGTTCTTAGTATTTCGCAAATTTTTCCTTCTTTTCAAAGAAGCAAAATAGAATGTTGCATCTGACATTCCAACTTCCGATTAAACATGAGAACTAGAAGGCACAGAGTAGCGTTTTATCACATCGGAAGTGAGGAGAAAAACTCTGGTCTTTTTCTCGGATTATGATGTGATTCCCTCATTCAAAAAAAAACCCTCTCGTGCCTCTTGCAAGGTCTTATGATTGCACACCACTGACAGTGTGCTAGAATATGGAATGACATCACTTTTATGTACACGTGGGGTGAACGGTAGACATAGATGGAACAGATTGATGAGATTGAACCAGCACTCCTAATGATGCAACCGTTTTGGGAACCCGACAAGAAGATAAGATTGGATGGGTGCAATGTTAGGGTTACGCAAAAAAAAACGTCTGGGATAGGGTGAGAATGACGTTTGACAGATTGTTAGTATTGCATAGTCGATCGAAAGTTCTCAAGTAGACAGACATATGCTAATATAACAATAATTGTACTCTACATATTTGCCTCTCAATTAGCACCTTATATAAAAAATATATAATAAATTCAATAGTTTTATACTTAAAACTGCTGAAAAAAGTGATAAAAACGGAGAATTTTTTCCAGGTCCTCGATCTATCGTACAACTTCATCCACACCGTGCCATTCGAGATTGCCTGCCCATTTCCAGCACTTCAAACATTGGATCTCCGTCAGAATTTTATGAAAAATTTTATTGTGAACGAGACGTGTATCAAAGATGTCAAAACCATCAATTTAAGCAGGTTGGTAGTTTTGTTTCTTTATTTCGCTCAAAAGTTCAAATCAGCAGAAAACTTGAAAAACTAGAAAAAAATGGGGAAAGGTTTCGTGTGAAGCTGAAGCACTCAACGAAATTGAATTGAGTAATTGAAATTATTTTCTTCTTTTTTTTTGGTTTTGAGGAGAATTTAATTTCGTAAAAGTGTTGTGGAAATGAAAGAATTATTTTAGTTCTTTGTTTTTGTAATGTCCATTTTTCCAGAAACCAACTACATGTGATTTCCGACGATTTCCGTGCCCTAGCCGACAAGGCGCAACCGGAAACGTTTTTGCTCCGTAACCTGTTTTACTGCGATTGCAACTCGAAAGAGTTCATCACCTGGATACGCTCCACCAAATCGGTGAGTGATTCTAATTCTGATTCTCCACTAGGCTACATTCAACTTTGTGTGGTTTCTTTGATCCCAGTGAACTATGTAACACTTTGTAAACCCTCTGATCGATCATCAAAACGAAAAAAAAAGTTTGAATCGTACTTTATAATACTTAATTTGTGTCTCCCCCCTTTTTTGCTCTGATCTCCTTTTCGGTTCGTTTGTTTTCACCACGGACAAACATCTAACTACAACAAGTGTGGAAAGTTTTACAGAGGTGGTAGATCAAATTTGGACAGGAACATGTTTACTTTCCAAAACTTTCCAAACCTTTTATTCACTTTGTCCCAGCACGTGACAGACACAATGCGGCCCCCGCAGGGGGAATCTAGAGTGGAAGTACATTTATATACATGAACAAAAAACTTGTGTTCATGGTTTACTGTGTAGGCGTCGCCATATTGGTACGGTTCTTTTGATCCTCTAGACTTGAAAAAAGTTTCGATTTGTATAGAAATTATGTATGTACATAGCTCGACACTTATCAACACTTCTTAACATGTCTGAAAATGTAAAAGTGGGTTTATGAAATGATTCTTTTTGAATATTGGAGTATCAATCAGACCATATTTACACAGTGCCTTTGAATGTTTGATTCCGATCATGATACTGATTTAAAAATTTTTAATCTAAAATTTCACAATTTCAGGTGCGGGAGAAGAACAGTCTAGTATGCGAGAGAGCAAGCCCAAAAATGTACGTGGGGGCACGGATTGCAGAGGTGCCAATCAACAAACTGACCTGCGATGAGCCACTTGTTACAAGTCACTCCTACTCTAATTATGGCAATTTTACGGCATTATTAATTGCATTCTGTCTTTTCAGTATTTTCTAAGATTTTTGCTATTTCTACTGCTCCTCTTATTTTCTTTCCCCCATTTTTCTCGTGTTTCAGCGCTACTGACCGGTCTTTCTTTTCCTCTCTTGCTTCTTTTTTTCAAATGCCAAACTAATTTCAAATCGGAAAAAAAATATTTTCATATATCTTATGCTTCGCAAAATAAATGATAGAAATTCCATAAAGCTGGGTGAACGAGAATTGATGTCTTTGGAGCAAAAATACAGATAGGAAGAAAAAAAGATTTGAACATACCAGTATGAGATGTTCCCTATGAAAGGGAGAACGAAATGTGAAAGGGAATTCGAAAATGTTTCGGAATACAATTACAGTATCAAATTCTGGGCGTGGAGGAGAAGACGAAAAACATGTGTAACACAGAAAAATGAGATACACGAAGAGTGTTATTGGGAAAGAAGGGTTTTGATGAGGACTTTCATGAATCTCAGGGTAGAAAAACAACTTATCACAAATATAGAATGGGAAACTTAATTATTCAAAAGAAATACCTTATTGCTGGGTAGAATTACATTTTTAAAACATTTAAAAACTAACAAAATCATCAAATGATATATGTAGTAGGTGTGGAGGGGGGAACCGTTTTTGAGTATCAGTTGCTCAGTGAAATCAAATTCCGGTCTAACTGATAGAAATTGAACTTTTAAGTGAATTTTGTGACGATCATTATGTGAGAAATGTGAATAGACGACGATCTGATAGAAATCTGTACGGTGAGAAAGGGGGGGGGGGATCATTGGAAAAATAAATAGGACTGGCCCAAAAATAGGTGCAGAAGGCAGTTAGACCCCACGGATTGCTGGGTCGACGAGGGCTTTGACGGCGACACCGATGTCAGTGAAGACTCGACATTGGCGACGTTTTGCCATATCCTGGAAATAAGTTAATATAAGAATTGATTTTTTTTTCCAAAATTGTTTTTGTTTTTGTTTAGCTAGTTGGTCCCTTGATCGTGCTCACTAGATAATTTTTTTCTCTCTGCTCAGTTCTAGAGCTTCTTTCTCTCAGGTTGGTCTCCTAAGACTCTCAACACGCCACCGCCTATGATGTCATGAGTGTTGTTTTGCCAAAATATAGGATCGCCACCAATACGGGAGCTCTTTTCTTCTTTTCTTCGTTTTTTTTTTGGTTCTCCCGTCTCATTCTTGTAACCCGATCTTAAAACAAACGCTCCGGATGGTGAGATCGAATTTTAGTTGCGTCCCTCTGTCTCTGGCTCTTGGAAGAGTCCGCGTCGACTCATGTATTCAACGCATGCAGAGACACGTCATCTTAGGCTAACACGACTTAAAATAGATGTAGCTATTTTCAACGTTTTGTAGGAGGATTATCACCCCGACATCATTTAATCCTACTCGGAAATTTGAATCCATTTAGCAGAGACATGAATTCGTAATGTACCTTTAAATAGCAAAATGCGATTTGATAGCAATCGTTGCGACGACGACGTGCGGCTCTCGCGTGATCTTTTTCATCTTCTGTCATGTCATCAGGACCCTCCAGTATCTGAGATGTGGACGGTACACAGACGGTTCCCTCCCAGTTTGTGTGGCCAAGAATGTACGCAATCTGAAATAGGAAATGAAAAACATATAATTCAAAATGTTCTTATGAATGGAAGGTGTGACACTAGTGATAAGTGACATCACGATCTGGTTCTGAAGATTTAAGAACATGCTAAAATTTATATGTTAGTTTTAAAGTTTTAATGGTATTTGTGTATTTGTGTGTTGGTTGATAGCGGCGGCGTGACGGAGAAAAATATTTGTTGCAAATGTCATTTTTGTTTCCTTTCCTTCAAAACGGTCATAAAAAGTGAAAGGAAGAAACCGAACAGCTGACATGCGAGCGATTGATTATGGTCGACGCTTTTGATCTTTTAGCAATCAATTCCCAAAAATTACGTCAGAAATACATATTTAGGACATTTTTACGAGCACCGACCGATAACGGTTCGCTTTATTTTATGGGCATACACACGCGCAAGAAAAAGCACACAACGTAATGTGCATTGTCAGTTTTACTCGACAATAGGATTCAACTCTTACCTCGACCATTCCCGAGAGGAATGTTGTTGTTGATGGAATGTAGTAGAAGAATTTTTTATGATGATGGAACCAAGTCCTGAGGCAATTCATGCGGCTATCCAGTTGGAAGTTTGGAGTAGCAAGCACGTATGAATACGGGGTGCCCTTGCCACTGAAACAGAATGTTGTAACAATTGACTGCATCTTATTTTTACTTACTCTAAAGTAGGCGCTGCTAACTCTTGAACCCAACTGTTGTCGTCAGGGGAGCTGGAGCACAACTCAACAGTAGAGCAGTCAATGTTCACTTTGGTTTCACTAAAGTTGTTAAATAATTGGAATGTCAAATAAGAGTATCAAAACTAACGGTTTTGGCAAGAAAGAGCTTGGAACAATGAAGCTAGAAGCTCCATCATCTGGGAAGAACTTCTCGAAGTTTTGCTTAGACCGCCGGCGGACAATAGACTTGGAAGCAATAGTTCCATTAACATTTGTTGCTTTCATGGTCACTCTTGGAGATGGGATCGCTGGTGTTGCCTGGTACATAACTGCCGATGAATCCGCAATCATTCTTGGATACTTCTTGCGAAGAACTTGAACTTTGTGAACTACACCAAACACGACTACATTCAACATGAGAAGTGGAATCAGAATGTAGAAAAGTGGGAGTGCTGGGAAGGCGAATGACATCGCAATGAGAACAGCTGTGTCGATGAGTCCGGTGACAACGGTTTTGGTGGCGTACGACTTGCAGACTTTGATTGTCTGAGCTGCCAAGTTCTTGACGTTTCGTACGGCTCTCCTTGCACGGATCTGGAGGTACGGTAGTCGATTGTTCTTGGATCTCATTGCTTCCGCTAGACTCTGTCTGCCGAGCATCTCTTCTTCAATGAATTCCAAGGCATCAGGAATGGTATGAAGCATTGGTACTTGATGGCTATCCAGAATCTTGTCCAGCAGTTGGCAAGTACGGTTTCGGTCCGGCAAGTCGTCCGGGTGTGCTTTCTCAGCCCATTCCGTTTTTCCTAGGAAGACAACCACGAGTTTTGGGGATTTGCGAGCGGCGAAGTAAGCGATCTCGAGGAAGCTGGTGGCGTTCACAGTTGCCGGATCGATGACGAACAAGAACAGTGATGAGCTCTGTAAATCGGATTTTGAGATTTTGGAATTCTGTTATGATAGTGTAAGACATAACAACATGTGTAGACACACTGACCTCTTTGGCAATTGACTCTTCATAAATCATGTTTTCACTCCAGAAGCTTCTTTGTGGGTCATAATAAGTGATCCCTCTTTTCTTGAGAAATGGAATCACCGATTGCCGTCTCCACACAGTAGTTCCACATGATCCGCCAAGGAAAACATCATAGGTTTCCCTCGAGCTGGTTGGTGTTTCTTCTTTTGGGCCAGTTGTTGGTTTTGGTGGTTTGCACACACAGTTACCGGCTACTTTACACTCTTCTCCATTCTTACAGCATAGCGGTGGGACCTTGGATAGTTTTTTGCTCTCGATCGGCGACTTGGGACTTTTAATTCCACTTTTCTCCGTTGTTTCTTCACTGAAATCAAGAACAATAGAAATTAGTTAAGAGGGGCGATGGTCTCCATCTTCTTTCAGTTTTCACTCTAACCTGACACTAATTTCTCTTGGCGCAGAACATCTAGTCATAGTTCTCGGTTTCTCAAATAAGGCACTTTCAGTTTTAGTGAATGTTGAGTAGGTGTTGGTGGATCTTAAATGAATAGTCATGAGAGATATTCTTGATATCACGAATGAATATATAAAATATGTAGCCGGTGGAAAAAAGGTGGAGAGGAAGGAGAGGAGGGGAAGATGACGACGATGACGATGAAGATAGAGGTGGAAATGTGGAAACCAGGGTAGGACGTGATGAAAGGGGCAAAAGAGGAGGCAAAAAAATGTATTCAGAAGTAAGAGAAACTAAAAGTCGGAAAGAGATCGGGAATTCAGTTTCTAATCGAATCAAAACTGACGAGGGGATAAGAACTAACGTGGTAGAAGGTGTTGATTTATATTTAAGATTTTTTCTTCTTTTCCTCTCCACAGTTCCCAATCGAACAAAAATATGATGAGATTTCACGCTTCATAAAACATCATTCGGTACCGCCCAATTAATTAGAATTAGGATTAACAATCCTTGTGATTGTCGTCGTTGTTTGGGAATGGTATTTGTATGGTCGGTAGGGACAAAGGAAGAGAGAATGAATGAAAAAAGGAAGAATTCCCAATTTTTCTAGCCATGTGGATATTGTTGCAGAGTGACCGGGGCTACCTATTTGAATGCCGTACGCATGGTGATCTTTCGATCCGTTTCTGTTCTTTCTACCAGCCTCATGGAAGAGAGAGCAATGCACCCAGGTAAACGATGGGCCCCGCCCATCGAGAGAGGTGGAGACTATACTTGAAAATAACTGGCGGAGAAATGGGGGAGGGAGGAAGAACAAAGAAAACGGTGAGGTTATGGACATAAACGTGGGGGGCGGAGCTTCGTTTCAAAGAATTAGTAAAGTAATCTAGAGTTGATTTAGGACGGGCGGCGCTTACCCACCGGACGACAAAATTTTTGCGATCATTGAAATTTACGCTCGCTTATCGGTTTGATCCTTTTTAAGCCGTTTGAAAGCAGAATAAAATTGGAAAATTTTATTGATTTCACATTTTTATTGGTCGCAAAATTCTGTCCAATTTTATGCACCAATGAAAAACCAGCCTGGCCCTAATCTTCGCCAAAGATCTAGAGATTACGATATTACAGGGAGAGATGAAAGATGGTCGGAAAAGGAACTATCGGTAAAAATCTAAAGATGAAGAAGTCTGGGGCCGATGAACCTAATGTATGGTTGGGATTTCAAATTTTCCGAAATTCGGAAATTCACAATCTGAACGTGTCTAAAGGTAACTAGCAAAAAATCGGCAGTGGCCAAAAGGAAGGTAAAATGAAGTCGTGTATAATTTTTTTATAATCCCACAAATCGTGTGATCAGGTCTTCAAGACAGCTTTTCTAGATTGTAGATCAGAGCTGTAATCTCACAAATTCATTATTCGAGTCATATTTATTTTGACCTGAGACGAACGGAAGAGGAAAACGAAAACGAAAACGTCGGATTAAAATTTACTCAGATCCAGAGGATTAATGACGTTCTCGACTCGACGTTTTGGAATACAATATGAGGAATTTGACATTTGGTTCGAAATTTGTTGTGATGTCCGCGTCATCTTATTGTTTTTTGTTGGATTTCGTATGGAAAACGAAATTGTACAAAATGATGTAGATGATGATGGTGATGATGAATTAAATATGTTTATATATATAGATTTCTTCTAAATTTTGAAAAAGTAAAAAGACGTTGCTCATAGGTAGGTAGTGGTGTTGGGGTAGTGTCCAACGTCATTCTGACTTTTGGAAGGTATCATTATTTGCATTGTGTCATTAGAATCAGTGAACGAGACAGTGTTACTCAACCGCTCGTTACTCGTTACTCGTAAGATTCGCTGATTACGGAGATGTTTTTTGAATATGTTATTATCTTTTGTTGTCCTTTAAGAACGAAAGACTCAAAATCCAAAAGTCTTCTCTTTAACTACTAAATGATGTGGGCCAAAATCAGAAAGTGTTATCAGTTTCTGGTTTCCCGAAAATTCTCACCTCCTTATCACTATTATCTTTGAGTTTTCGAGGAGCAACGAGAGTGAACAAGAATGCTTCGCATTTTTGCATTTTATGCAGAAAAATTATTACTTTTTGTTGCCGTTTTCAGTCCAAAATTACAAAGTATTTTATATTTTACGAATACCGAAAAAATCGAGAGTATCAATCTAAAGACGAAACTGTATGGCCGCAAAAAGGGGAAAATAGGGACATGGTAAGCGAACATAAAAGATCATTGCGTAAAGCGCAAAAGCTGAAATGCAAATATAATTTGTGGATTTGAATCAAATCGAATTCGATGGTGGCTCGTGACATAAAATGTATAAATATATAAATAACACATTGAAACTGTCCAGAACATTAAAAAGGAAAATTCGAGAGAAAAGATTTGATTTCAACAAATACAAATCATCACTTATTATTATTATTCTATCCAGAAAGCTTTTTTTTGATATCAACATTGCTGGATTATGGAAGGAGGAGGAACAGAAAATAACAACACCACGTCACTTTTGTGTTCGATTCCTACGCCGACACTACAAACAGCTCTGAAAGCGTCTCGTAGTAGCGTTTAGTGTTAGTGTTAGTGTCCATGGGTTATTTATCATCATCATTACAGTTTCTTTCGACAAACATTTCAAAATTCCTATTCAAATATTGACTACAGAAGAGGAGAAGAAGAAGTAGACTTGAGAAGAAGACGAAGAAATAAAAAAAAGTCGCATCTGATCCACGAGTAACTTATAGAATGTTTATTTGCTTTTTGCAAACATTCTACGAAGATGAAAAGAAACTGTGGTAGTGACGGAAGAATTGAAAAATGTGACGATTTTGTTGTACTGTACTGTAGCGTCCATCTTTATGTGTTTTGAGCTAATAAAGGATTTGTGATTTGACGTCAGAGCAGAAGTAGAAGCTAAAACACTAGCAAGACCCGAATCAAAAAAAAACCCGAAGCAAAACCTTGAACTCAATGTTCTTGTTTGAGTTTTACGGAACCAGACATCGCCTGATCATTCATTGAAAAAGTGACCAAACGTAACCAAATATATTGGCGGCGGATTTTATTTCAATGAGTTTAACCCTTTGCTCCCAATATGATGAATGATGGGCATAGAGCACAACACATTGTTTGGTGAGCGGTTTCGGAGTGATCAAACCGTTTTATATTTACAAATCCTTTTTTTGTGATCCTCGATATCTAGTCGTCATTCGGCAGCTGATAAGAGGAACAATGAGCAAGAGATCTAGATTTTTCGGACGGTTTCTCGGACATATTCACCACAATCATGGTTTCAACGATCTTTCTCAAAATTATCCATTTTTAAATAACCTATGTTTATAGCAAAAACTGATACGCGTTTCTCATAATTACTGGTTACCGAGATCAAGAAATCCATTGACGTACAAAAATAATAGAAGGTTTCTAAATTTGATCTTACAATGATATCAAAAAGGCGCGCAACGCCACATGAAGCATCGCGGAAGTTTCTAAGAATGTCTGAAAATTGAATCAGTTGCGTCGCTTTATGACACAATGAAGCTTGACAACACCTGTGTCAAACTTTCTAGAATAAAATATTTCGAGGAAAATAAAGACGGAGGAAAAAAACACACACACCACAATTGGCAGCTGAGAATGTGAGGGTGGAAATGAGAAGGCAACTGGAATTGGGGTAAGTGGCGGAGAATCAGAGAAATTCTAAATCCCGCTCGCTACATTTTCAATTTTAACACCCCGACGACGTAACGGACATGACGAAGCAACGGAAGGCAGGTGATGTCAGGATGGATTTAGCGGAAGAACACAATTTACTGATATTATATCTATATTATATCAATTTCCGTGCAGATTAGGCTCTTGATGGAAAATAAAATGATGGGAAATTGATACATCAAAACTTGATGAAGTTATATGAAGCTAATGTTTGGAGTATGTAAAAATGCAGGGCTTTGTAGGTAAGGTCATGTTAGGGAAAGGTTAAAACACGGTATGACATATTGTTTGAAAAGTCGGAGAAGTGGTGTGGTGATAAGAGTGGGTAAGATAAATCGAAGGATGAAAAACTTGCCATTTTGGAAAGTTTAAAAAATCTAAAGTTAAAACACAAAGAGCTGTAGTTTGATAAGAACTAGAGCTTATTTTAGTAATTTTGACTTCGTAAAGTCCAAAATGATTCGGAATAGGTAGGAAAAACCAAAACATGGAACGGAAGACACAATGACAAAGAAGTTTTCGAAAAAAAATTTCTTTTGTTATTCTTCATTATCAAAATTTAGTTGCTATCATTTTTTTCTGTTTTTTTTTTCTTGTCTATCTTATTCGATGTTCATATGATGATAATATCAAGAACACATAGGGATTAGGAAGCTTTTTCCAAAATATGTGGGGGTGTTCTGAGTTTTGGCATCAGTGCAAAAGAATAGAATTCCCTCACTCAGGTTTTTTCGTTTGTGCCATTTCGAATTCAATTTAATTAATTTGAAATGAACTAGTAAAAGATGAGAAAGCGTCTTATTCGACCCGATGTGCAAAAAAAGGAAGAAAGGCGCACGAACTTAGGAAGATTAGAATCTTAAATTCGCAAAGTTTTGGTGACGTTTTGAGAGGGAAGGTTCAACTTGCTCAGAATATGCATACCAGTGTTGGGAAGAAAATGTTGAGTGAGAAGTTTCTCATGAATAAAATGATCTTAGGAATAACCGGAAAGTGAATAAAACAATTTGGTTATTCTGAGTGTAGAATGATCAAATGAAACGAAATGATGGCTACATTGAAAAAAAAACCAATTTCCGTATAGAATCATAGCCTTTAAAGGGATATAGAACGAAGTGAATCTAGACATAATCTAAACTAGAATCATTTTTTTAATGGGGGAAAAGGAATAAGAGTCAACTTTATATTTTTGTTAATGTTAGTGTCAGGTTCGAGAGTTTACTTACGATGAAACCAATCTGAAACCTGAAACCTGAAACCAAACAAAAATGAAACCCACTTGTTAGATGCACAGAGATGAGAGGTGAAGGAGACAATGTTCATGTCGAGAATCTGGTTCTGCTCGCCGCCGTCATTGTCTGAAAATGGAGAAAAACGTGTGAGTCTGTATGAGTAACATAAGAAAAACATCAGGTGGACTGATAAGACCGCCCCATGTGAAAACTCTCTCGCTTTCGCCACCTGGAAAAACAGGAGGAATGACAAATTGACAACAGTACACTCATGTGAAGAACACACCGGAATGAATGAGTGACAAAGATCATGAGAGACATGTCAATTTGTATCAAAGGATGAAGATGAGAAAAGAAAAAACAAGAGACTCGTCATTGTCATTTTCACACTGAAACATGTTGAGTGAGCTAAAGAGAACAAGAGAATAGATGAGAAGAAGAAACGCAAGAAGAGTGGCTGAAAATAAATTGAAAACCGCCGTAGGACTAGGAAGAAAGGAAAAGAAGAAAGAAGAGCCCAGAGTGATGACATCAACTTGTAAACATTCATTTCCCCTCCTCTCCAATCAAAAATAAATCAAAAATAAATCAAAAATACTGTCGTTTTCACTCTGATTTTTCAATATTTTTTCTTGACTGGCGTCCAAGCTTATTCTACTATTCTTTTTACAATGACTACATAACAACAGCCACCTTCAATTACCTTTACCTATGCTATTGAAAATCAAGCTAGCATTTTCAATAGCATACATTATGAGAATAGGAAGAGGTGCTTAGATGCATAATTCTGGCTGTCATTATTATTATTTTCTATTTTTTTGGAGGATGCAAAAGATTTAGATTTCCAAAGTTCATCCCGATGACAAGTGTCGCCGCGCAAAAGGAAACTCTTCCAATGAAGAAGAATAGAAAATGAATAAAAATCCTCTTCTCTTTCTCGTTGAATACTATGCAAATAACTATGCGAGTGAATGTATATACATTTCCCATATCCTATTCCTGGATATGATTGCATCAAGTGACGTGGTAGAGGCCCTTGGACTTGGAGGCTTCGGAGCTTCACTCACATGATAGAAACTGGTTCAGGGAAAGGGATTACTATAAGGATTTGGTTAATCCGCCCGAGATTGATAATATATACATTAATGCCACCCTCAATCTCATCCGAACAAAGCATCAGCTTTAATGTCACCACTCGAGGGATGGGAGATGTGAGGGTTTGAAAATTTTCCTTTAAAAAATTTATACTGAACGTATCATCATCACCGGTGGGAGAAAAATACCAAAACATAATAGCGATAATGACTTGTAGTAGTGTTATCATCGTTATCAATTGAAGAAAAAATGAAAACCAGTATCAAAATAACAAGGGGAAATTGTTGACTTGAAAGATAGTAATTTTTTGTTCGTTGTATTCCGTTTCTGTTTTTCATTCTCATTCTCATTTTCAGTTTTCGATACATTGAACTTTTGCCCTTTTTCACAATAGGCTTCTCGAAATAGATTGGAGAAATAAAAAATAGTAAATGAGAAATACAAACAAAAATCATATGATAATGTAAACACAATGACGGCATTTGAAGGAAGAGTTATTCTAATTAGTCGAGAGAAATAGAGAAAGAAATATAGTTTTCATAAACATGTGACTGTTAGACAGTAATCAGAATGGCAGAGAACATCTAGAGTTTGGTGTGGAAATTGTGATTCATATCATAGCTGAGTGTGATCTTTTGTAGGATTCTTTCCTAGAATTTGCAAGAAATCAGAATTGGAGGCTATAATCCTGTAAGATCGAAAACTCATGTTTTTTATACATATTTTTTACGAATTCAATTCAAAATCATTGGTACAGCTGATTTTTGTTTATTTGAAAACATATCATAATCGGGAGGCTTGTTGGAATACTCAAAATTTCGAAATAAAGAGATAATCATAGGTTGTGAGTTCTAGTTCTCCGATTCTAGATGATATTCCTATTTTTTAGAATTGGCTCGCTCGGCTTTGAATAAAATGACGAGAGATGTTATTCTTATTCATCCCACCATCTCGAGCACTACAGAAATTTTTTTGTGCGGTTCTGACCGAAGGCTTTGTATTAAAACTCCTACGTCAGATTTTAGATCTTGAACCAATTTTTGTGTGTCAATCTAGTTTTTTGATTTCCGAAATTCCGAAAGTTTGCTTTCAACTAATAAATACAGTGTGTTAGTATTATATGCCATTCGGATGATTCAATGTTTGAGAATTAGTGCATCAGACTCTATTCAGTCGGAATAATCAAAACCGCAACAGTGTAAGACTTTTCTTATCAATCACAGAGATAATGCAAAAGGTGGGGGGAAAAAATCGAAAATTGGAAAGGTGTGGTATAAGAGATCGAGAAATCATAAAATTGTGATTTTGATTTAAACTTTGCTAATGTCGGCGTTGGGCGGGGAGTGTGAGAGAAAGAGCACTTGGCATTGCGCCAAAGAATTGCTCAGCGAGAGGGAAAAGCCTTTGGCAACATATTGAGTGATGTCATATGACGTAATCAACGGACCTCCAGAGGACCACCATTACACAGAGAGAGAGAGAGCATGTGTGTGGCGGTGAATAGCTTGTCACGACGAGAGAGAGAGGATTGGAGAACAAGAAGAAAGAAGAAAGTAAGGAAGAGACAAAATTCCAATGGATAAATAGAAGAGGCAGCTCCCTCTCTCCCTCTCTCTTTTTTCGATGAGACATCATAAGAGTTTTGGAGAGAAGGAGCTGCGTCTTTTCTTCCTTTCTCCCCTCATTTTGGCAACATTCGAAAGCATTTCAGCCACAGTGAAGAGGTCGAGGAGACGTCAGTAGGAAGTGCGTGGTGCGAAAGTTTCCTTTTCTCCTCTCCCTATCTTTTCTTTCTTATATCCCTTCCTTTTTTCGTATTCCTTTATTTCCATCCAGCACTATCGTTATTTTTTCGCTTTTCAAGACATGTCAGTCATCCTAGACACCAAAACTTTTGTTGAGATCTATCAGAGAGTTAAAATCAGCTAAGGAAACTAAAGAAGCTTTTAGAAAAAGTTGATGAAATGAAGTTCAGCGTAAATTTTTTTTCTGTAAAGATCAGCAGAGCAGAAATATCAACATTTACCAAGTCTTGAGATAGAAATGATCAATGATGTGAGTTTTTTAGTGAGGTTTTTGTCACGTTACTTTATAGATCAATTTTTCAGATCCCACGCAAACCAATCAACTACTGGCGACTATCCATCTAAATTCGATTAAATCAATTTTATTCTTACCATTACCTGCTTTATCCGATGTAACCATTTTCAGAGATAAAACTGAAGCCGAATAGGAAAATAGAGAAAAGGAATGTGCAGGTTACAAATAAGTGAAGAATGAAGATATATTCCAGAACATTTGAAGCCTGTGCTTGCTTTAAAATCAGAACCAAATGTATTTTTTGAGCAAAATATTTATAGTAGCGAGTACGACTACAATAGTCACTGGAATATTCGAATTGAACTATTCTGATCTGCGTGAATAATCATGAGTCTTACTTTCTTTTCCAGTCGGAAATTACATTAACCAACCATGATCGTGTCTGTGAATAAGAAATTAAATTTCCATCCTTACTATTTCTTCGGAAATGAAAATTCAGAAAAAAAACTGACACGGAACGTAACGTCATAGTGCATAACGGATGGCGAGGAATCGGGTGGTACACAATTCTCATTTTCAGTTAGGAGGGGACTCTAGATTCGAAGTGTCTAGAAGAATCAAGAATTGAAAAATGACGTTTCTCTGTTCTGCTGACAAAAGCGCTGAAAGAACGAAAACAACAGCGAAAAAACAAGCTAAATTCAATTATCTGCTGCCATCGCTCGAGGGTTCAAACTATTTCTGCTAGTTTTCCGTTTCTGCAGCGTTTTATCTTATTTATTTTTTGCTTTTTCTGGTATCTATACTAAGAATCAAATTGTAAATTGTCAAACGAATAAACGATGCAGAACCACAAAGTGATGAGGGAAAGAACTTGAGTAATGAATTGATGTGAGTTCGTGACAAAAACTGAACAGAGAAGAGATAGAAGCGAAACTGGAGACTTCGAGTATGACATTTTGTCATTTTGTCATTCTATCCTGACACAAAAACATGTCAACTCAGGAGAAAATGACGTGTTACAATATTTGAGATGACAAACACTATAAAAACTCGTTCGTTTTCTAGCAGGAAGCGGTTTTCGATTTTTCCTTCTGACTGGTTGATCATTAACAATGCAAGAGGAAAATCGGAACAGCAAGGGGCTAAGCATTGAGGATTTTTTTGAGAAAAATAGTGGCTGGATAAAAAAAATTGAAACATGTCCGTTAATTTCAAACATAAAAATCAAAAATTTGTTTCAAAAAATTTAACTCCCGGAATTTTCAGGTTAGATAAGAAAAATTACACAATATTTCAATTATCATGTTTTGAAGGCCCGGATTAAAAAATGAGTGCTCATTTTTAAAGTTTAAAAAAAAAGAAATTTTTTTTGTTAATTCTTGAAGATTTACAGTAAAAGTTCTTGAGTTATACGACCGAATGGAAAATTTTCAGTCCAAAACAATTTTTTTGTTTTGAACATGATTCTGAAATAATTCTTGTGGCCTGATTGCGCACTATGATCACAGGATATTAGAAAAAATGAAACTGATCACTTTCTTCAAGAATAGCTTGGTTTCATAACAATATATAACAGTTGCACACTCGGCAGAATCTCAAACCAGTTTCAGACACAAACTCATTTGTTGAACATGAACTATTGGCCAACCGTAGACAACTGTTGCGGTTATTGAGGAGGAAAAAACAAAGAAAACAAGTTTTTTTGAATGAAACTTTCTCGAATAGCCAACGAAAACCTCAAGGAAAGAAAAGAAGAAGAAAACAAAAGAGGGTCACGTCACTCTTGCAAGAAAAGAGAACTCTTGAAATAGCTCTTGAAGTCAAGACATGAATCCATCCGCAAAAAAGTTGTACACCGCCGCCGCACTCCCACTCTCATCAGAATCATATTTCAAGATGTCCCCCCCCTCCGATGTCTTCTTTCAAGATGTCTCTTTTACCCACTTAGCGGAAGCTTGCTGATCATTACGACGTCACCGTGACACTTTGTTTTCTTAGCTTTACTAGACAATGAGACTTTTGTTCTTGAGATCAGAACGATCGCCTTGAGAAGTAAGTAATAAGACTGTGCTTTGATTTCGTGGGTAGCAGACATTCAAATTTGGACTGGCCTTTGATACAGACACTGTTTTCATGATAAACAAATCAACAGTTCTGTTTACATACAATAACACGGAACGAAACACCTAGAGGAACAAAACAAAGTTTAAAAATCGTAGAGAACCTATTCTGGGACTTTTTCCCACTCCTTCTCATGCTTTCTTCTCTCTTCCCGGATTCTTGAATATTCATGGTTTTGCTCACCGAGCCGTTAAGTGTGTTACGTGTAATTGGCAAAAAAAAGACAAAACCCCTTTTCTGTCACATCTTGTGCGGGGCGGCGAAAAATTGAATTTTTCATGATTTCTGACCGATTAGTTCAAATAGTGGGAGAGCAAAAAATTATTAAGAGCATACATTAAGAAATGGTTTCCTGGAAACTATGTAGCCGACAAATTGAATGTGAGATCCGGGAATGAGATTGCAAAAGACAATTTCTAGGAAGAAACGGCTGAGGATAAAAATATACATTTGAAAGCCCACGTAGTCTAGAAAAATCGTCGAATGGGCTCAACGCTATAAGTGAAACATTTTGAATAGTAAGATTTTAATCAACAAAGACGGAAATTCTGGGTGGCAGTGAGAAGTTGTTGGAAAAAGGAGTGGTCCGCCATAACAACTCCAACAAGAAATAGGATAATTTAGAACTACACTATTCTCTGAATCTGACAAACGAAGTGAAATAAAATTCAATAAACAAACTGCTATCTAAACTTTCAGGTTGCAGAAATTTGAGTTCTCCGAAATAAAGCTCGGAATTTGAGATACTCGGCAGGTGATACTTTTTCACTATTTCTGCAAGTGATCATACGCCATAATAACCAGATAAAAACAGTAGTTTTGATGCCAGAATTTTATCCCAATTCCAAAACTCTCAAAATATTTGATAAACTCCAGAAATAAAATCCGTGGGAAGACTGCGACTCGTTGCATTTTGCTCGTTTTAGACATGCCGCGAAAAGCTAGAAGCGCGATAAAAACGTCATTTTCACACGCTCGACGCGCCGACATCTTCTTCTCGCCTTCATTTATTCTTTCTTTTCTGAAAGCATCCTTCTAAGAAGCAAAAGATGACGTAGTGCTATTTTTGAAAAATGAAATGCAACAAAAAAAATAAATAAAAGGACTATCTGATAACGAGGCTAATGAGATGTAGACAACTGGAAAAGTTGTTTTATAGAAATTGGCTTCATTGACATTTTTCAGACACAACACATCAAACTTACCTGTACTCCGACGCAGCAATAGAATAATTTTTTGTGAGCTACCATCACAGTTTTGGGAGCACGTACCTGCAGCAATATCTTGAGACATTGCTAGACTGACTAACAAGCTCTCCCACGGTTCCTTATAAAGCCAAAAGTTGAAGAGCACTCAAAAACAGTATAGATAATAATTCAGACTGGGCAGAACAAAACTATAGTATTCAAGTGGTGCTTCCAGAGAGTTCTGACAGGATAGTGGGCGGGGTGAAAATTTTTGAAATTTATAAATAACACTGAATGATTTCAGATACAATATGCATCCATCTTGATGCAAAAATACAAAGTGACAACACTACTCACCTAGAAACGTCATAGAGAGGAAGATAACCGACTGATTTATCTATAGATATCTAGTTGACCTTCCTACCCCATATCATCTCAAGTACCAAGATGTTCTCACAGCTGTTGACCCCCGAATAGCTGGTTTCTTTGCAAAAAATGACGTCAAGTTGAGAAAAGAAAGATGCAGCGAACAATAGCTTCGTTTTTTTCAAAAAACAGGGTGTGTGCGAAATTTTAAGAACTTTTGGAAGAACCTTGGTTAAGATTTTGATTGATTGGTGTTACTATCCTGTGGGAACTGAAAGAAAAAGAAAGTTCACAAAATTGAATGTTCTTAGATTTGTTTTCTAAGAGCAAGGCAAACAATTGTTTGATATTAAAAATCTTGAACACAAACTTTTTTTGACCCTCTTATTCTCCATGTAAACCAATCTCATCACCTACGGAACAAAAGTTTCAGTAGCACAACCCGGCACAACATTTTCAATCATCCAGGAAATTACGAAGTCACGACCGCCGGAACTTCACTTCTGACATTCCAAACTACTTTTTTGTTAGTATTACCGTTATCACAAGTTCCATTTTTATTAAAATGCTAACCCCTTGGTTCTGATTTTGTCTGAACAGTTCAGTGCACTTTCCCTGCACCACCATTCTAAACCGCACTGAGAAAACGTCACTGCGAGCCATCAGCTAGTGTCATTGGTCCCAACGGTGGAATTTCCATATTTCCTATCTTATGGCCTTTTCTTCAACATGCTGGTGTAGTGTGTGGTGGTTTTTGAGAACAATATAGAAAACAAAGGGAAAATGCCTCCCTCTTCGTTTTTATGCTCTTAACGTTTACCAGTTTTGGGCGACGGCGCCAAGTGACTCCTAAGGGAATATTCCGCCCCGTTTTCGTTTTGTAGGTGAAAACAAGAACAGAGAATAAAACAACTGAATACTAACTATCACAGAACTATCCGAGTACAAACACTTACCAGACAGTCTCGCGGGTGTTTCAGGTGGGCTACCGATGACGAAAGGCATTTTTTTTCTGAAATCAGAGGAAATGAAGTGAAAATAAAACTGATATAGATCTATCTCTATGAGAGCATGCTCCAGATTATGGAGGCAAACGAGGCAACGTGAAAAACGGAAAGAAAAGACCGAGATAGCGGAAATTTAGAACCAATTCTCGAAAGTTCTCGCTACATCAATGTTATAATGCATTCACACGCGATTTCTATGTTGAAAAACTGCAGATTCGGCGTTATCCATCATCCAATTTCTATAGTAACGACATTGGACGGAGTTCCAGGAATTGGAGGGATAGAACGTCAGATGATGGCTACAATGTGGGCCGAAAAGAAAAAAATTGTAGCGAAATTGAAATGAGCTGAATCTGAAGGTGTCTGACCGTGGGTTGCGAGATTTTCGAACCCGATCTTCTTTAATTACTACTCACGATTTTCAAAAAAGCGCTCAATAATCAAAATGATGACAAGAAGGGGAAAAGGGGAAAAAATAATATGCTGGAAATAGATTCTGCAAATTTGAACTTCATGAAGTGCTGTAAATTGTGTGAAGTAGTTGTAGGTGCTGAATGTCGTCAAAATCTAGAAAAAACTTGTAAACATCGCTATTCATTTTTTTCTGCTTTATTCTTTCTTATGTTTAACTTGAATTTTAGAACATTCAAGTGATATGGTATAATCAATTTTATTAAAGAGATTTTGAATTTTTCAAAAAAATTAAGAAAAGTGAATATAAAGCTATGATAATATAACTTTACGTAAAGAGCTAAGTGTCGTTAGATCTCCAGGTCAAAAAAGTTCTTAAGCTCTGACAACACAATGACAATGACAGTTTCGGTACGGGGAACAGTATTATGCATGAAAAAGTGAAGTATGGTCGAGTGTTTTTGGAGAAAAAGTGAAGAAGACAAGGGGTACACGTTTGATACAGTTAGGGGTTTTACAGATAAAATGAAAAAGTCAACCTGCAGTTTATCCCATTACTTGGGAATACACGAGCAAGTATCAAGAGAATATAGAATCTATATTCCATGATCTACAGGAAAAATAACAATATGCAACCCGTTAGATGAAAAAAAAACCACTGTCACATAGCAGTCAGTTTGCCGGAAAACAAAGGAGGGGGTGGAGTTACAGGAGTGAGAAAAAAGGGGAAAGACATCAGAATACTGAAAAGCGTGTGTTTGTGGGTTTTGTGTGTGTGTGAGGGACAGAATAGAAAAAAAAATGAACGCGAGAAGAGTGGATGAGAGATGAGAGTTGAGAAGATAACATATCAAAAAACATATGGGTTATGATAAATTATACAGTTGAAACACAAAAAAATAGAGATAAACAGATTCAGATTCCGCCTCCTCAAATCAGCCGCTCCTCTTTGGCAATGTGTGACATTGGCATCGCGTAGGCGGCCGACAGGTTATGCTCCTCGCGCGCCGGATTGTACTTTCCGTGTAATTTACGTGACTGTCGGATGTAGCGGAAAATGAACAGGGTGGTGGCAAGAAGCAGGAGGCCAAGTACTGAAAATGATATGGAATTGTTAGAGGGAGAAGAAGGTTGTGGTGGGAAGAAAAGTTATACCAATTAAAGCGATGATAGCGATGATCCAGCTGGCGGTGGCGCTCGACTGCTTTCCACTCGATGTATGATGGTGTGTCACGTCGGATGGTGTAGTTGGAACGTTTTTCGACACAATATCTTCATTGGATTCTGGAAAAACTATAAATTAGTTTTACTCAACTTTTTTTGTTCTTTACCTGTTGTCCTCTCCTCCTCACTCTCTCCATCCACAACTCCTTCCGTACTAGTCTCCATTTCTGGTTGTGGGTGTGGCATGATAATCATCGGGGTCGCGCTACTAGCAATATCTGGGACGACTTGCTTGATTGTCGATGTCATCCAGAATGGCAAGCTAGTCTGTGTAGTTGTAGATGCAATTTCTTCGGATTCGGTATCTTCTGTGGTCATCTCCTCTTCCTCTTCCATAGTCGTTGTTGGTGCTTCCGTTGTGATTGTGCTGGTTGGTTGAATGAATACTGTTGTGGATGATTGTGTAGAGCTATCCGTAACTTCTTCAGTCATATCCTCATCTTCATCTGTCTCTTCGATATCAGAAGTTGTTGGTAGAACAGTGGAAGTGACGACAAACTCAGAAGTAGTCGGTACACCGGTAACCACTTGCATCGTACTTGGAGTTGGGAATGTCTCCTCGGTTTCATCCGTCGTTTCTTCCTCCTCTTCCTCTTCATTCTCATCCGGCATATTTGGAGATACAAATTTGTGCTGTACACCGGTTGTAGGTGCAAATGTTGTAGTTTCGGGCGTTTGTGGGAAGATGAATGTAGTCATCGTTTGTGCTGGAACAGGAACTTCTGATGGCTGTTGTGGTTGTTGAGGCGGCAGCTGACTGCTCCATGTTGGCTCGCCAGCTGTGATCAGGTGTTGGTTGAATGGCGGTGGGATAGTGGTGGAGCTGACGTCGAATGGTCGTAGTGGTTCGCGGGTAACTGTGAAGCCTACTGTAAAATGGTACTTGTTTTGTGAACAATCGATTTTGAGATTTTTGAAGAACTTACCAAATGGTTCTGATGGCACTTGTTGAGTTGGTGGCATGGTCTGCTGTACTGGAACTGCTGTGGCCAATGTAGTTGTTGTTCCGGCGGTGAAAGTCGTTGGAGTATTAGCACCAGTACCTGAAATATGTTGCTCACATACATAATTTCACTTAATTATTCTTAACTATACCTGTAGGTAACTGTGAAATTTCAAGAACTGGGAACGATGGTGTCACATTATTGACGACAACTGGTTCCGATGGTTGGACACTGGTGGCTGATGGTGCGTGAAGTTGCATGCAGTCGACAAATTCTGAAACAGGTATTAGTATGTTCTAATTCCAATCGAATTGAATCACATACGTCCATGAATTGGATGTGGGCAGAGGCAATCATAAGTTCCATTGATCAGCGAATGGCTAGACATGTTATCCATGTTGTCATCAAGAACGCATTTGGCAGATGGACCGAACATCGAACAGGCGGCATCTCTGGAAGAAAAAATGTTCCTCATTGACTTTTCTTTCATTTATGTGATTTTTGAAATCAAGTGTTCATGCAAAAGTTTTTTTTTCTGTTCTAAACCCTACAGTTTTCGAAACGCCAACCATTTTATAATTCGGTAGTCATTTAGTGTTAACGATCGGAACAACAAGGGTGTGTCCCTCCTTGCCCACTTCACATTCCATTGTTCATCCTTTTTTTTTCTCTCGAAAAAGCGATTATCTTCCTCCCACCCCAATTCCTTCCTAATTAATCCGATCATCGAATGAGTCCGTTTTCCTCTTTTTTTCTTCCGTGCCGCAAATTTGGAATAATGATGATGAAGATGATGATGACCGCAACGAAAAGAAACGACACGATCGGATTGCGCTTAAGAAAATTGAGCAGCAGCCCCCCCCCTTTCCCCGGGGGGTTAGTGGAGATGAAGAAAAGTTTTGAAATGAGAGCAAACAAAAAGTGACCATAGACACAGGGAGACAGGTCATTGTCGTCGTGTGTGTATGTGTATGCTCCGGGTCGCGCGCGCTTACCGTTTTTCATTCTCAACCTCTCCGGATTCATCAGGTTGTGTAATCAGCTCTTTTGCAATTGAGAGGAATGAGAGAAGAGGAAAAACAGTCAGACGGGGCAAAAAGCAGTGCGAAGTCGCTTGTGTCTACTTGGAACTGTTTTGCTCCTTGAGCTCAAATTCGTAACATTATACTGTATGGTCAAGAAGCTGGGATCAAAAAGTGGAATTCAGACTCTGGGAATAAGAAATCCAGCAAAGTGAATAAGATTAGAATGCGTTTTTTGAAAAAAGGTATTTCCCCGCTTTTGAAACAGAGTAATCCAATTGTTGAGTGTCAAGATTAAAGCTCTTTACCCTTTTACTCACACCCCGCTCTTTACAGTTGACCCACACTGACCACACACCTGTCGCGTCGTTTCGCAACTTTCTAATTCTCCCGCTTACGTCTAATATCTCATTTGTGAAACCATTTGGTTAGCGCAAGCTTTGAAAGGACGGTCAAAAACAAACATCTCAAGTTGTCAGCGACGGGGGGTAAAATTAGGAAGAGAAAAGAACTCTCCAAGGAGCTAATGAGTGAAGAGGCGAACGTGAACGACTTGACAGTCGAGTGTCGTTTCATTTTCGAAATTCCAAAAGAGTCAATTCATACCCGAGGCACACGTCAAGTACGTTGCAGTTGGCGCCGGTGAATCCCTGACGACACTCGCATTGAGTTTGACCGTCTTTGTGCACACATTGACCGTTTGCACATTCTGGATTACAGATTGGAGTTGTCGTCTCATTGGAGAAAGCCTGAAAATGTGAAATGAGTGAATGGCATGAATAGAGTCAAGTAAATGTTAGTTAAACAGAATGATGAATGGCACTGTTGCTCAAAAAGGAGAAAAATGAAAATCAGTTAAGAAACAAGATTACACATAATAGAAGTTATTACGCAACACCACCACGTACCGATTCACAAAGCAATCCGGAAAATGCTGGTGGGCAGTCACAGTATGCTCTTCCATTTCCTGATCGGCAAACTCCACCGTTTTGGCATGGCACCGCAGAGCACACATCCAACTCGCAACGATCACCGGTAAAGCCATTACGGCATAGACACGTGGCGGCACCTTCTTGAGAAACTAGGCAGGTACCATTGTTATGACATTCGTGGTTGGCACATGGAGATGGTGGAAGGGTTGGAGGATTTGCGCTGCCAAGGACCGATGGGTCGATAACCTGAACATTTTTAGTTCTCAATTTGTCATATTTCCATAAGGTGCCCACATGTGGCTCTGTGTTCCCTTCAGTCAAAAGTTATGAATATATGCAAATATAAATAAATGGGTCAAATTACACGTTATGCACTTTTCTACAAAGTGTAAAAATCTAAACAAACCTTGAACAATGGGAATTGTGGTGAGTTGGCAAGCATGTCGACGTCCTCATTTTCTGAAAAAAAAAACTACTAATGTGTGTTTTATGCTTGGGTCATTTTAGTTGGTCTAGGATCATGCGTTGAGCCGGAACACAACATGTACATAATTTGCGCAGTGGGTGACCAAAGTGGCTACTCGAGTGCAAAAAGTGAAATGTGGTGGTGTGTTCCGTTTCACACTTATTTATTTATCAAATAATAATATGTCCTCCTTTTTTGTCTCCCTCCCGAAAAACAAACAGCAACACGCGCCGCTCTTATTTTAAAAGTTCTACTTGGAAAGAAATCTCTCTGAAAACTCGAAAACTTACCAGTCTCGCCGTCCTCATTAGCCGCATCCAAGTAGGGACAAGAACAGTTGAGAGCGTTGGCGGTGAACGAGTTTCTTGAGAGGTGTGGTGGACATCCAGTGGCTTGTTCGGTCTGAACGACAACATCTCGGAGGCAGGCTGGTCCCGTCACTGAAAAAATTGGAATTCGGTTTTTCTATATGTTTCCTTCCTGCTAGTTGTTGAAATCTTGTATGGATTCAGATGGATAGAAAGAGCTCAGAACAAAAAACGGTAAGGCCGAGAGTCGTTTTAGAAAGATCCACTTGACGAACAACAAAACATTTTTGCGAAGAAGAGGGAGAAATCCACAAAAACATATTTGTGTGTGTGTGTTGTTGTGCTCAATGCAAATATCATGGTATCGGTCCGCAAATTTTTCGAAAACGAGAGGCATAGCGCTTCTGAGATTAGTGTCAACATTGACCTTGGCATGTAAACGAGAACCGGGGTGGAATATTTTGGAATGAATACAAAAAAATGGATACAAAATCAGATAATTACTCACCGGATTGAATGCGAATCGAGAAGGTGCGTGGATTTTGACTATGGTCAAATGCGGAGTGAGTGGCGGCGCCGTGCTCAAATGTGCAGTCGAGACCGGCGCTTGTCAGCTCCCAGCTGAACCTTTCCCATCGTTTCGAGAAATTTCCGGTGGCATCTGAAACCAAAATAAAAAATGACTGGTTAGTCATAAAAAATAGGAGGTAAAATTACCATGTGGAGCAACACATTGTGCCATAGTTCTTCCTGTCGAACTATCAACAACGGAAAGTAATGTAGTTGGCATTCCGGAGATTGATCTGAAATTTAATTTTAAATCTTTGTGCTATGGATTGTTTTATAATGTTTGTACTTTGATGTAGGTTCAAGGTTCAAGGTTTTAGGTTTCTAAGTCTTCTTTTATTTTGTTTTATTTCCCTACTAGTCACTATGGAACGCTTGCGTAAGGATTACCTTACCTTCACGCTTCCGGTGCAAAGTAATTCAAAATAATTTCCGGTTTTGGAGCAGACTAACGTTCATGTCCAAGTCTAAGAAGTATTGAAAATGAAAGCTTACCTTAAATACTGATAACCACCGGTCCATGGTAGACTGGATTCGTCAAGTATCCAGACGGCGTTGCCTTGCGAAGGGTTCGTAAAATGAAAAACGTCGTCTTCGACAGATTGCGCGCGACTAACTGCCACATAAATACCTGCAAAATAAAATGTTTCAATGATTTGATAGGATGATTGATGAGACTTACCAAATATTAGCAACACTCGACAGAACGTAGTCATTTTGATATGGGGTATTAATAGATGGATAATTGATTTTGGCTGCTTACGCAACTCGAACACTGTCTGTTTTTCACCTCCGTTTCTCAGTGGAGTTTTGTCAGTCTGAAAGTACAAAAGTTTAAAAAGTGAATAAATATGGTTGTAAGAGGTTTTGTAAATTGGTGAGGAGGCAAGAAGATTTCCTCTACAGACATAAAACATGTGTGAAGGTTAGCGTCCCCCCGTTAAGAGAATAGAGATCGGCCAAGTAGATGAGAAATGAAAATGAAGAGGAAGTTAGAATCAAGTAAAAGAATTCGACCTACTTGATTTTAACTACCAAAAAGTTTACTTTATTTGGGGAATAATAATGAACGTGTGCCTCACAGGTGATTGTCAAGTAAGACTGTAAAAATAGTTCTAAGAGAAAAAAAATCATGAAGTGACCACTAAAGTGGGGGGGGGTCCTAGACTGGTACCGGGAGGTCGCGTAGCAAAAATGAGTGAGAGACAAGAAAGTGGGAGGAGTGAGCTGTCAAAACTGCGTAAAAAACAAACTTGACCACCATAACCGCGCACCCCGTCCCGATGGGATGATGAGGCGACGGGTAAAACACCTCCCGGGTAGGTGCCTCCTGTTCTGGTCGCGGGGCGCCTGCGCTGGCTGGCTGCTGTTCGGTTCGTGCGAGTGCGCACGCGGAGAGACGCGGACAGAAGAAGGTTAGGAGGTGGGGATTCGGAATAGGCGGGCGGGCGGAGACAAATAGCAAAACTCGGCCCGATGAGGCAAGAAAATCTGATGGTGAGCAGGGGGGGCACGAGGCGAGCGGAAGAGTGGAACCCCCATCGAATAGCGTTCGGTCTCCGATTCCGTAAATTGATTGTGAAACCGAGAAGGGTGGAGGGGAGGTGGAAGTGATACAAAAGATTATGAGTTTTTAAGTTCACTTTAGTACTCATTAAGCCCCAAATCGTGGTTTTCTAATTAACTGGTCACAGTTATACTATGCTTCTTGTTTATAAGAGCTTCGATATAAACAATTCTGGGTTAAGAATTAAGAATACTCAATAAATCGGAAAACAAAGATGAGAAAAGTTTAGTTAACACAAATGTCCGCGCCTAAACCCATCTAGATCTAAATCCTGGTTTGACCTTCCTCACAATGTGCCCCAGCGAAGAGATCAACCAACTTCCTACAGTTTCTCAAACTTCATCAAGCGGAAACATTGGTTCTATCCATAGAAAATAAGAAACCGACAGCAGTTTTCTGAGAAAAACAAAAAAACATAGAGAATTGTTGAATGGTGAACAAGATAACAGAACTGAAGGACAATTCGATCAAGTGGAAATATAGATTTTCGTTTTTTTTTGACAATTTCAATTTATTTCTCAACTTTTCCTTTGAGACAAGGGCTTTCATAAACAAAATGAGGAAGATCTAAACATTTTAAAATAATGCCTACACCACAGCTATGACAACCAAAAAACAAAGTGTTGAAAAAATGTTAATTTTTTGTGGAGGTTTGGAGTGGAGGTGCTCTCCACAATAACCATCTAAAAGTCGAAACTGACCAGAAGGAGCAAGTCACCGGAAAGCAAGTCTCAACTAGGCAGGTGGAAAAAATTTGAGGGTGGGTAAACACAAAGGAGCAGCGCCCAGGCGCTACGGTCAGACGTTTCGAAGAGACAAGGCTGATTTTAAGGGAGGTGAGACGGCGGGCGCCCTTCCCCCGAGACAGACTAATCCTAAAATAGCAAGTTGTATAGTGCACTGTTGGGAAGGGGGACCCACCATCAGTCGCCACTTGAGCAGATTATCAACACAACTAGTGGAGGTGGATAGTGCTTGACAAGAAAAAAAAACAACGGGAAGGAATGTTTTTTCAAGTGATGATGAATGATGATGATTGCGGTTGTGATGAAAGCAGAACCAGAAACGGGTTGGGTGACTGATTGGGTCACTTATGAAATATGAGGAAATGAGGGAAAGTGAGGGGTTCTATCTGATTGGGAGATGGAAAAATGTAGGAAAGCAATTTGGTTTTCTTGAGTACACACATTGAACAAAGGAAGTTCATGACGAGCTGAAGTGAATTTTTTCTATAAACTGAATCGTAGATAGTTTCGACCCTGCTGATTCCAAAACTGCAAGAAAAATTAGAGAAAAGCTCACGTGGACCGAGTTATGAGCCGTTAAACTTTTACTACTGAAAAAAATCATTTAAATTAAGTTTGACCGCTTATAATTCTGTTCACGTGAGCTTTTGCCTGATTTTTCTTGCAGTTTTAGAATCAGCAGGGTCGAAAGTATCTATGGTCTAATTTATAGAAAAAGTTCAACTTGACTGGTCATATACTTCCCTTGTAAGTTATGAAAACTTGATAATGGGGAAACACCACTAGGTAAAATTATAAGAATTTCCGGAACAACAAAATTTAATGTTTGATTTATCTCCTTATGTGATTAAAACCATAAATCTTGATATCAATGTTAACAAAAAATTATTCCGAATAACCCGAATTTCTTCCTACCAAACGATCTTCCTGAAGACGAATTAATGGGTTTGAGAATAAATTAGTTTCATGTTGCACCCTCTCGAAAACCCAATATATGTTTATGTTTTCTATCGCAATGAATAAGAAAAAAAGGGAAAAAAGAAACGAGACCAATTCGAAAGTCTTGATTAATTGTCTTGGTTCGGCCTATTCGGTAATAAGAAATTGAGGGGAGAACGAAACAAAGACAATGGGTAAGGTAGTCGAATGAAACTAGAAACGACGTTTAGGTTAGGTACTGGTATTCTAACCAGTCGAAAAAAGAAGTATTGTTGTTCATAGTCTCAAGAAATCAATGAAACCAAACCGTAATTTCTTACATAAGAACCAGTAGTCATTCATCAAATAATCGTTCTTAGTTCAGTTTTCTCAAGATTCTCTCTGTCAAGATCATACGATTCGGTTTTTTTTTGTTTTTTGTATCTTGTGTTTGTGATGTAAGTTATTATTCTTGTTATGTTATTATGACACTTATTAGAGAACAAAAACTGTTTTAATTGTAGATGGTCAAAGGGATGGGAATTGGGTGAACTGTAATTTCGAAACGGAAGAATGACTTGGAAGATCAATTTACTTTGAATTCTCGAGAATTGAAAAAAAACTGCAAAAACCAGATGATCCTAGTTGGGTCGTTACGTTTTGCAGATATACAGATATAGGCATACCTAGGAGACGTAGGTATAGAAACAAAAACACAAAAATATGACAACATCGGGTAAATCGATCGGGATGGCAAAAAGAGAAACCGAAAAAGAAAAAAAACCGCTGCCACCCTCCAACCCAACGTCGTATTCTTTCTCATCTTAGAATACAAGCGGTCTCACCCTCGAACACAATTGCAGAAATTGCCAAAAGAACGGCGGGAAGATGAAGACATAGGAGGAACAGCTGAAGATTCCAGCTGTTCAAAGTTCAATGAAGTGGAAGATGAGAGGAAATGTTGAAGTACAGATCTAGTCTGAGATTTTTTTAGTCACGACACTTACACATATAAGATCTCAAATCTCACTGAATTTTTTTTTCGTGTTGTAAGGTCAAGTGACAGATGGTTAAATCATTAAATGAGAAAAAGTTTTTTCTGAAAAACGTGTGAAGAAAACGATGTTGAAAAAAGATTCGAACTATAACTCTCAGGTTGGTACTAAATGTTTAAGACGCACATGCTCGGAAAGCTAGCCTAGCAAAGTGTTTCTTAAAACAGATGTGATCCCCAATTATCAAAACAATTGTACATTTCTGGTTTTGTTCAGAAACCATATGTTGATGGAACCCAAAAAAGCATAAGAAAAAAAAAGTTTGTTGAGTTTTTCAGTTCCCGAAACCGCCAAAAAAGGAGAAAAAAAAAGAACTGCAAAACGACTTGGGTATGGGAGACAAAAGGCATTCCAATACACCAGTTGGCTAGGACAGAAGATATACGAGGATATATAAAAGAGAACGAAGATGGCAGATGCGCAGGTCAACAAACGGTGTATACAAATGGTAGGGAGAGCGGTTGGTGTTGGTGAAGGTGGTGGGAGACGACGACGGACTAAGGAGTTGAGAAAAAAGAGGAGAAAAGGGTGCGAACGCATTCCGACCGTGTCGTTTTTGACCTCCTCCGTCTCCGCCGGGTACCTTATAACGGTGTTGTGTGGGAAGGTTATTATCTTGAGAACCGTTAGTCGAAGTTACTACCACTTAACTCATATCGATTGTAAATTACAAAACATGGAACGGTTTATCTCTCTTTCTCATTTAGGTCGGTTTTCTTTCAACGCAGTTACTTAGTTAGATGAACAACAGGTTTTGATTTTCTTATTTTCTCAATGCCACAAAACACTATCTATCTGATCAGCAATTAATACTTACCTCCTTTTGACAAAAACCCAAAATGATCTGGAGGCCTTGAAGATGGTTACCTGAAAAAATATCAAGGTATATGTCAAACGGATGAACATCAAAGATTGCGAAAAAAAATCGGTAAAATATAATTTCCGCAAAAGGAAAATGGTATACCCAAGATAGGAGACATCGATAAGACAAATCCCAAGGACAGCTGTCAACGGTAACCGAGGGGAGAGAGAAAATTACGAGAGCTCCTCACGCAATATCGGTCACTTTTGACATGTGCTCAAATATTATAAGTTTAATGGGAAAGAGATAGGCCACCTTTCCGAATATGGAAGAAGAATCACGATTTGAGTTGCAAGTCGAAGACGAAGCACATATACCGAAAGAAAAAAACCAAAGAATAGGAGATCCTTCGATAGATCTCCGTTTTCCGGCAGGAGAGTCTATTCGGTTGGAGATTAGGTGGGATTTGTGGCTAAGAAGATTCTCGACCCGGAGGTGAATTGCAATTAGGCATGGTTTAAAGCTTGCAAACGGTTGTTAGATGGAAAATCGCAAATCAGACTCTGCCAGAGAAAATACAGTTAGTACAAATACTTCCGTACAGTCATACATGCTGGTTCATACTCAGGGACTGCTCATTGAATAAAAAGAAAAAACACACGAATTGGTAGACTATGTTTGAGGTAAAGTGGACAGTCAGACGCGTATTCAAGATGTAACAAGCGGATGAAGTGAAAGAAACTAGTTCCTATGTGTGGATAGCCTCAATTCCGTTGAAAAAAAAACTACGTGAGAGGAATGGATAGGTAGAGGAGGGGAATTTTTGTTTCACCTTTTTCTATCCTTTATTCAAACTTTCTCTGTCTAGAAATTTTGAAAAACATTTGAAAAAATCTTTATTATCAAAAAGAAAAGAAATCAAAAACAGTCCTTTAACATATTCCTGCGTGAATGTTTGTGTCTGAAGAGCATGGAGTACTCCATAATAAACCGATCGGCAAATAACGGGACCATCTGTCAAGAATACCTCCACACCTTTCTTTTCCCCCTTTTCCTTTCTACGTCATGTGTATCGCTATTTGAATTTGCTCCTTCCACTGCACAGGCACCCCTAACCTCACCGGGCCGCAGCAAACGCGCTCCAATGAGACGTCGGCAAACTATCTCTCGTCGAGTGTCGCGTTGGCCGCAATCTCCCAAGATTTGAGTCGTTTCATACCTTTTTTGTCGTGTAAATCCGTTTTCGGGATTTTTTGATGGAAAATAATTAATCTAAATTTTACCCAAAAATTCTTTTGAAGATTTTATCGATTTTTTGTAAAATGTTCCTTTTCACCTAGGCCACGTCACCTTATGGCCACTGTGCACACTATTGATTTCCTCTGGCATTCGTATTAACCTATTCATTTTTCTTTTTTTCAGGGTAATTTCTTCAAAATGTGGGTGAAATCTTGCATTTTCCTGTCCTTCGTGGCAATCGCCGCTTATGGCCAAGCGCATTTGAAGTATACAAAGGAAATGAACGATCCGGAGTACGTCGAACAACATGTTAAAGGTCAGGGACACGGACACGCTCATGGAGGACATGGACATGCTCATGATGCCGACGGAGGATGCCCATATGCTAAAGGTGAGGCTTTTTTGCATTTCAGACAAGGATCATGTTGCAAATATGCAGTTTTTGACGCTTCCTGGAGATACACCAGTCGAATTTTCAAACACACTGACCGTATCAGCGATTTTACTAAAAACTGAATCATCATATTTCCAGCTGCTGCCGCTGAAGCCGCCGCCGCTGCTGCTCACGGACATGCTCACGACCACGGACATGCTCACGACCATGGACACGCTCACGACCATCATGGACACTCCCAGTATGTAGATTTTCCTTATTTCTCAATAATTTCTTTTTTTACAGTGATGAAGAAGATGTTCACGACCACGACCACGGACACGCCCACGAGCATCACGGACACTCTCATGGAGACTCTCACGGAGACCATGGACACACTCAGTGAGTTTAAATAAGCTTGAGCCATACCTATAATGAAAATATTTGTTTTTCAGCGGAGCCAAGACCGCGAAGCAAGTATCCTCCGAGTACAAATACACTGGAGCTCTTTCCTTCCTCAACGACGCCAAGACCCGACTCTGGGTATATGGAATCTCTGCGACACTTCTCATCTCCGCTGCTCCATGCTTCATCCTCATGTTCATCCCAATTCAAGCCAACACTTCGGAGTCTGGACCACTTCTCAAGGTTCTGTTGGCTTTTGGATCCGGAGGACTTCTTGGAGACGCATTCCTTCATTTGATTCCACACGCAACGCCGGCTGGAGATGGACACGGACACTCGCATTCTCATGGACACTCTCATGGAGGAGCTGGAGGGCACTCCCATGGAGCTCATGATATGAGTGTTGGTGGATGGGTTCTTGCAGGTGAGTGCCTCTTTATAAAACTACCAAAATGTTGTGTTTTTCAGGAATAATTGCCTTCTTGACTGTCGAGAAGCTCGTCCGTATTTTGAGAGGAGGAGAAGGACACGGACACTCCCATGGAAGCCACGGACACTCTCATAGTGATGATAAGAAAGAGACAAAGAATAAGGATTCCAAAGATAAGGACTCCAAAGATAAGGACTCCAAAAAGGAGAAAACGGTTGAAAAAACAGGAAAGGACGAGCAAACCATCAAAGTCACTGCCTACCTCAACCTCGCTGCTGACTTCGCCCACAACTTCACTGACGGACTCGCTATCGGAGCCTCATTCATCGCTGGAACCACTGTTGGAGTCGTCACAATGGTCACCGTTCTTGTCCATGAAGTCCCACACGAGATTGGAGATTTCGCGATTCTCATTCAATCCGGATACTCTAAAAAGAAGGCTATGCTCATCCAACTCGTCACCGCTTTGGGTGCCCTCTCTGGATGCGTCATCTCCCTCCTCGCTTCTGACGCTGATGCTCTTGCCGACGCCGCTGCAAGCTCCTGGGTACTTCCATTCACTGCCGGAGGATTCATCTACATTGCGACCGTTTCTGTTATCCCAGAACTTTTGGAGAACAGCTCCTTCTTCCAAACCGTCAAGGAGATTTTCGCTCTTCTCACTGGAATCTTCCTTATGTATCTCATTGCTATTTATGAGTAATTTTAATTTATGGTTCAAAATTTTAACTTCAAATACAAAATATGTATCAAACTAGTCTTGATGAGATTTTCTCCCATCTATGAAAATGCAACACATATTTGTCAAAACTTTGTAATTTATTTAAGTATTTATTTAAGTTCTTTAAACAACTCTCATTCGTAAAATGATATCATTTTTTTTCTTTTCTCTCATTGTTGTGCTGGTTGATTTAATGAAGGTGTTGGACGCACAGATTGTGTTGTGGGGGCTTTCAGAGACTTTGAGAGTCGCAGTGTTTCAGCAGATAAGAAAAAGTGTCCATTCTCCCTTCGGCTCTTCCGGAGCAGAGCTGTTTGGTGCATCAATCTCTCTGCAGGACATGTTTGAATCTGAAATTGAAAAATGTGACATGATGTCAAGAGGCAAAAGACGGCTCTATTGGCAAAGAATGGTCCCAACCGCAAAGAACGGTCCCAACCGCAAAGAATGGTCCCAACCGCAAAGAATGGTCCCAAAACTTTGGGTGACCCAAATTTCCGAATTACATGGTCCCAACCGCAAAGAATGGTCCCTCAAAATTGATACGAAAAACGTTTCACCATTCTCTTAGGCTTAGGTTTCTTAGAAATTGGTGAAAAAATTGACAAAACCGATTATTAATCGTATTTGTCAATTTTTTCCCAATTTCTAAGAAACCTAAGCCTAAGAGAATGTTGAAACGTTTTTTGTATCAATTTTGAGGGACCATTCTTTGCGGTTGGGACCACTCTTTGCGGTAGGGACCATGTAATTCTTTGGGACCGTTCTTTTATTTTTTGGGACCGTTCTTTGCGGTTGGGACCATTCTTTGCCAATAGAGCCCAAAAGACCATCATACCAGCTTTTGTCGTTTCCCGATCTCCAGCTCCTGAAACAAATTCCTGTAGGTTGTTTGTGTTTCCAGCGGCACGTTTGATCTGTAAGATCAGGAGCGTCATCGGGATAAAGTGTCTCTAGAAAAGCTTCTTGAAAAATTCAATTACGTGGGAAGAGCCGAAGTTTTTCTGGAGAGGCGTGTCCTCGCGACGGATGCATCGAATGGTTGATATTGGCTGCGATGCGTGGTTTCGGAATAAAATGGGATTTTTTGAGCCTCGCCGACCTCAGATTCTGCTGTTTCTCTGGAATTAAAAAACTCTTTTTTTTAAATTTTTTTGTTGTTGGAAAATTTAAAAAGGCATATCTTTGGATACATACGTCTGAACTTGACAGGCATTCATTCATTTTCCCGAAATATGTCATAACCACTACCTTTTCTCCCTTCCGTGTGGCACTTTCCAAGTATACGCCGCTCTGTTAGTTGTGCCCCCATAGAATGGAACCGACTGCGGCGTCACTGGGTACTCTGTGTCTTCAAGACGGTGTGGGAGACTGACTGGAAAATAAAAATGAGTCAATTTTTCTTTTGATAGCCAATTTGTCGTGGGATAATGAGTTATATAGAATTTTTCTTACGTTTTTCTTTTTTTGATTTTTTCATCATATGATTTTCATGCCTAACTAACCTTCTTCAGTCTCTACGGTCATTCGATCATTCGCAACATCATCATACTCAGGTGCTGGTGAATAAAGGTATGGCTCATCGTCCTCTTCTTCATAATCATAGTCATAAAGGCTTTCCAAGTCTAGAAATCACATATTCATTAACATTTTTGAGGGAGGAAAACTACGCAAAAACCAAAACGTACCTCTATTAGCCATTACTATACGATTTCAGAAAAATGCAGCGTGCAAGTGCGGCCGCTCTTCTTTTCTCCGTCGTCACCTTATGTGGCTTTGTGCATATCCATGGAGGCGAGGTAGCCATAGATACAAGAACACGCATATATGAATTTCGATGAGTTTCTTCAGATCGTGGCGGAACTTCAACATACCAACATCACTGTGCATTGGTCAACCGATTATGAACACCAACTTGTTGATTTTGCGGTTTACTTCGGAGTGAAAACACCGGATGTTGTGTTTCTGGGATTTTCGGATTTTGGAGATATGAACAACACGGATGCTATGATCTACCATTACGGAACAAATCAAATCAAGGTGGGTTGGTTGCACTGACTATATTAATTGGTTTTGATTTCAGGACTCCTACACTGACCGTAATTACAAAATCATGCCGGATATCCAACAAGATTTCATGATGATTCGTAAACGAAAGGATCACATTATTTTCAGAAGAAAGTTGACTACCTGTGATTCTAGAGATTATGCTTTCCAGGTAATTTTAAAACAAAATAATAGATTTTGAATCAATCACTTTCAGCCCGGGACCACACAATTCTACATTGCTGCTTCGTTTGGACACAAAGATTTGTTTGATATCCGTGACAAGAGATGGATTGTGGTATCTTGAATTATATTCTCCCTCTCTAGTATTAATTTTGTATATTGTGTGTTTCCAGGACAAAAAATTCGGAAAAGTTATCGAAGGGCCAACTGATCGGTCCAATATCGAGGATGAGCCAACTTCTCTCGAGAAAGATGTGAAAGTTGTAATTGTCAATAGCAACAACCCGGATCCAGTACCAAATGTGGAGACAACTTACGAGTGTATCATTCGGAAAATGCCATTCGACACTATCCACAACATGTATCATGTAGTCAGAATGGAGCCATACATCACACCTGGAAATGAGCATTTGGTGCATCACATGGAGGTTTTCATCTGTCGTGATGAAGTGGAGGAGTGGAGTGGAAACTGCAACGACCCGAAGAAGCCAGCCAAGGCAAAGTCTTGCAGTCATGTGATTGCTGCATGGGCTATGGGAGAGGGACCGATTCATTATCCAAGAGAAGCAGGACTCCCAATCGGAGGGAAAGGAAAGAATGAATACGTGATGGTGGAGATCCATTATAACAACCCGGAACTCCACAAAGGTGTTATGGATTCTTCTGGTTTTCAATTCTTTGTCACTGGAATGCTTAGGTTAGTCACACTAGGGAAGGTCATGGAGTCAGTTTGGAGCTTTTTTGGGACGTGATTTATGTTATTGGAAAGTTGAAAAAAACGCTAATTTCAAATATATTATTAGTTTTTGCCCTCGAGGTCTGGTATTCGAGAAAAACAAGGTCAAAGTTCGGAAAAATATATAATCACTACATGCGAAAATTGCAATAAAAATGTCACAAAAATAATTTGACCTTGTTTTTCTCGAATACCAGGACTTGAAGGCAAAAACTGAATTTATATTTGAAATCAGCGTTTTTTCAGCTTTCCAATGATATAAGTCACTAGCCATAACACCAAACTGACTCCATGATCTTTCCTAGTCAGTAAACTTATACAAATTTTTAAATTGATTCAGAAAGTACGACGCTGGAATCATGGAGCTCGGTTTGATCTACTCAGATGCCAACTCAATCCCTCCAAATCAGAAGGCTTGGGCTATGAATGGATACTGCCCATCTCAATGCACCAAAAATGTAAATTAAACGGTTTCAATTTGAAAAACCGTAGAAATTTCAGCTACCCGAAGAAGGAATCAACATCTTCGCCAGTCAGATGCATGCTCATCTCACCGGAAGAAAGCTGTGGACCTCTCATTACCGTAACAAGGTTCAAATCGGAGATGTCAACCGTGACGAGCACTATTCTCCACATTGGCAACACCTCCAACAGCTCCGCCCGATGGTTCGTGTGATGCCAGGAGATACATTGGTGACAACATGTGTTTATGACACTAGAAGACGTTCGAAAGTCACTTTCGGTGGATACGGAATCACCGATGAAATGTGTGTCAACTACATCTATTACTACCCGGCGTCTGATGTTGAAGTTTGCAAGTCAGCGATTTCCAACAGCACACTGAGAGCTTACTTCTCACAGAGGTAACAATACTTGAACTTTGATTTCTTAGTTTAATTAAAATTTTCAGACACGGCATGGACGGAAAAATAATGTCAATCTCTGAAATGTACAATGGTGTTAAGAACTGGGGAAACGGTGTCGATGAAGAATTCTACAATGTGTTGAATGTCGGGAATATGAACATGAACTGCTTGAGACCTGATGGAGAACCCCATCAATTCAACTCTAAAGACACCCGCCAAAGCTGGGAGCACATGGCGAGACCACGCCTCTTCTCCGGATCATTCATCAGGACCAGAGATCGTTTCCAGTGTCCAGCTATCAATGACATGATTAATTTTGAGTGAAAAAAATGCATCACACTTTTTTGATAACCGTAATACAATAAATTCTTTTCGATAACTTCATATAGGAGCTACATATCACAGATATTTAATTTAGAATATGTATATAGTATTTGATATTTGATATTTGAAAACGAGCAGGCAAGAAAACACTGGTTTTGAATTTAAGTAAATTTAGGGAAGACACTTGATGAGCCAATAAACGGAAACAGACTAACATTTTCTAGAAATGGAATGTATATGAACTTGATACATGATTTCAGCCAGTTAACCTATCACAACAACTAAGAAAGATTAGTCCTTAACAATAATCGGAACTCTATGCCATGCATTATGAATCAGTCCTCGAACATTCCAGATACCGCTAGCAGTCTCAGGTTGAGTATTGTATGACCTGTCCACAGCTTTTGCAATGATATTGAACTCCTTGACGCCTGGCGGAATCTTCACTTCCGCTTTGAACAACGTCCAGGCATACATGTGCTCCACATCCTGCTTTTCCTCTTGCTCCATCTCACAACTACTCCATGTCTCACCACCATCCACGCTGATCTCAATTCGAATGATTCCACGGCCACCACCACTCCAAGCGTATCCGGAAATGTCTACAGTCCCATCGTCACGATCCACCTTGGTGTTTGGTGCCGGCGTACAGATAGCGCATTGGACGGGGTACTCCTGGATAGACGGTACGGTGTCCCATTTGAGTTCGTCGCCCATATTGACCGCTGGAGAGAAGGCTCTGAATAGAATCTGAGGTAATTTTCATTTAAAATTTGTAACTACCTGTAATCTTTCTGTTGCCAGTGACTATCACTCTCCTTCTCGCTAACAATGATTCTTCGAAGCCATTTCACTTGTCTTGCACCAACATTTCCTGGCACAATAACTCTCAGAGGCGCTCCATGATCCCTTGGAATATCAACACCATTCATATGGTAAGCTACTAGCACTTCATTCCCTCTAGCCTTCTCCATTGGGATCGATGCGCCATATGGTGTACCAGTTGGGTCCAGGTCGGAACCTTCGAAGTGCACATGCTTGATTTTCTCGTCGAAAACGTCGATTCCAGCGTCGGCGAGAATGTCCTGAAAGAAGTTTTTCTAGTTAACAAGGGAAGTTTTTGGAGACGCGGCTTTCAAACGATCTATAAATGGTTATAGATACTTTTGACGCCGGGGAGTTCATTTTTGCAGTCAAAACTCATAACTCGGCTTGCAGAGACATTTAGCCGGTTTTGGTGGTAGAAATGAACTCCCCTTAGTCGAAAGTACCTAAATTATAGATCGTTCGAGAACCGCGTCTCTGAAGAATTCCCTTGTAAAGTAGATAAGTGAAAACTTACTCTGAGACGGACTCCAGTCCATTCCGCATTACTGATTGCAGTACCTTCCCACATCAATCCTTGCACTTTTTTGTATTGATTCATATCTGCCCTTCTATTTCCAGCGCATTGAATGACACTCCCAATTGTGTAGGACTTGTATTTTTTTTTGAGTTCATCGACAGACAAGTCAATCGTTTTTCCGTTTAGTGTTTCTACAGTAAGACGGTGGTCCTCGGTTTTGATCTGCAAATATGTTAATGTGTCTTTATCATGTTATCATAAAATTCACATACATCAGGAACCGGTAGATGATTTCGGACAAAGAACAGTTCATTAGGTGTATAGAAGTGGTCGGTAAGGAGGGAAGGTGGGGATTCGGCATTGAACGGCTTGGCATTACGCACCAGTAGAGCTGGATGACGTTCCGGATCATTTGAGAATGCGTCCGGTTCTGCCTGCAAACGATAGGTGAGATTGCAAACAATAGGTGAGATTGCAGAAGGTAAAAAATAAAACCAAGGACATTTTTTGACAAACAACTAGCAAAACTTACAAATTTAAACGGATCAAAATAGTCCTGAAGAGATTGTCTTTTATCAGTTAAAGTTATTTCCTTCCTATATCAAAAACACTCACTTTTGGAACATCCTTCACATCCAATCGTCCGATCCGGTACCCCTCAAGAATCTCCAACACTTCTGCTGTCTTGTGTTGTGAGTATAGTGCCCAGAATGGGTCTACCGCTGCTCCCGCCGCCAGAAGAATTTTGTCACCACCAGGATGCATTGAAATGAAGTCTGTCACATCGTAGACACCCTGAACCTTATAATGTTAAATTTTTGTGTGCTCTACCATGAGACTCACATCCTTATAAGTGACCCAAATTCTGTCTGCATCTTTTCCATGCTTCTTCACTTCCTCTTGTTTGTACATTGGCAAATTCTCCAACTTCTTCACAGATTTATCTTCTTGTGCATGATCCAGCTTTGCAGTTCTAAATAGAGACTTGTATCCAAGTAATCCCACTGTAGCAGCTCCACCGATATATGCGTATTTGTCTGTAACATAATTTTGATCTCATGATTTCGAATATTTTCTTGCTATTTATTACAGTAAGAGTAGTTGTATTCATCATGCTCAGAATTTGTTCCCGCTCCTGCTAGTTTGTTGAAATCACGTTTCTGTCTGAAAAATCGGCCGAACGTTGCTGCTCGTCGGCCCAACATCTGAAAAACTTGAAAAGTCTGAATTTTTTTGATTCTGAGGTAGAAGTACTATGAAGACTTGAATAACATTAGGATATTGTGAATTAAAACTCTTCAAAAATATATTTTATGACCAGATATAACATAGTGAACCAAACTACCAATTTCACAAACACATAAAAGGAAGAATCAAGAGGAAATAAGAAAACCCGACTAGAGTTATTAAAATTATAGACTTAGAATACGGTTGACTATAAAATATCGATTATAATACATAAATCTAAACGAACACAATAGTTTTTGGAAGTTTTGAAGAGATGAGTGGACAAAATTGAACCTCAGAATAGTCACGTGGTCAGTTATAGGAAAAGAGAGAAAAAGGGTTGGGGAGAGAGAAAAAGAAAATGAGAAGAGGTGGCAGGTTCCGTTGTCTCATGAAACCAACGATGGACGGATGGACGGGACAGTCATTGATTGCCGGTGGCGATAAGGATTAGGTGGTTGACCATTACTGGTTGGTTGACAAACTGACAAACAACTAGTAATATTCTATCAAACACCAAATTCCAAATTCTAAACAAACTGAACAGGAAATAAATGATGAAAGTAAGTTTTCCTTGTTTATGCAGCCAGTTCACAAATGATTTGAGCGAACGCCGCATGCGCAACATCAGGACAGGAAATGAAACAGGTGCGTGATGTATCGCCGACTATGTTGACAATCGTTTTTTGAAGTTCCATACTGACATTGACGAATAGCGCTCGGACTTCCTGAAAATAACATGTAGACTGTTAGGGTAAATACTGTTAGACCAATAGATACCACTAGGAATGTCAAGAACAATAGATACCATTAGGAATAACTTAATAACTTACATCTGGATTCTCTTCTGCTGCTTTCTGTAACATTGGGACATCACTAGCAGTATCTCCGGCAACACAAACTTTTCCGATTTTCAAAGAATCATTGTTTGACTCTACCAAAGCTGCAACACCATCTCCTTTGTTCCATACTGCGCCTGTAACACCATTTTTTCCAATGTTAGACTCTTTCAGAGAAATAAGCAATTACCTGATGAATGTACACAAACTTCAATTTCCAATGGCGAGCAGTTTTCCAGAACTAGGTACTGACTATTCGGGTCAACACGATGAATCCGCTCTCTTACTGCATCAATGTATCTGGCGGAGAGGTCTTCGGGTACTTGACCAAAAACGGTTTGAACTCCCAGAGTGAGACGATCCACTTTCTTCTGAACACCACTTCCAACCAATGCAAATTGAACGAATTCTCCTTCGTGTAATATTTCTTCCAGCTGCTCGTAGAGTTGTCCAATCGCTACGGTTCCTTCTTCAGGGATCCCGTCATCATGAACTACTCGCCGCCCATGAATCCACCATTCACGTCCCCATGATCCACTGAACAGCACCGGTCCATCGATAGGGATAGCTGTTAGGTCAAGGATACCAGGGTGACGGAGTGGGCCGGCGGTTAAGACAGCGAAGGCTCTGGTGAAGTGTCTAGCAAAGACTCCCATGACAATTGCACTGTATGCTGGCTGAAAACTGACTGATAGGTATAATTCGGCAAAATTATTTTTTATATTTTTTTAGACGAACCTGTAGGTTAGTGGCGTACTGTGAGCAATAGTCTTTCATAGTTCCATCCCAATCCGTGATGAACAATGGCTTCTTCCCGGTAACTTGTGTATCAATCAGATCCAATAAAAATGCTCTACATTTTATAACTTCCGCATCAAAACTTTCTCTGTCTTTGCTGAATTTCGATAGGAGACCTGGCAGATCACTCAACTTTAATCTGTCGTTAAAAGACTCTTCTTTTTCACTTTCCAGGGCAAACGCGTCTAAGAATTCGTGATCTTTCTGAAAATAGAAAATTACTTTTTTATAGCCATCGATAAAATGACAAACCTGTAATCCTTTGATCTCATCTTGAATGTTGATACCAAACGTGGTGCCTCTGGAGTGAATGTCTCTGATGTGATTTTTAGAGGTTCTTTCGTCGCGCATTTCCTGAATTTATTCTCTTATCAATATATGAATCGGTTATATATAGGAAGCCAAAAAAGTTAACATACCTCTAGTGTGTTTTTGAATATTTGTACTTTCTCTGCATTGATATGTCCTGTTGTGAGTATCTCCTTTGTTACCAATTTCCTTGCTTCTTGCATCTAAAAATATTCGGATTAGGAAAAAACAATTAATTATGACTAACCTGATACAAACATTCTTTGAATTCTTCAATAGACTGACTGGCGATTGTCATTCGTGATTCTGAAAACGTTGATTTTAGTGCACGAAGACATAATATATTTTGAGCGATAAGACTGATAAGATGGGTGTTATTTATTCTTGTCGACACGTGACATAGTTCCAAACAGACTATAAAAGTTTTATTTAGGAGTACATCTTCGCAGAATAGGATTTGATAGCGGAACCAACTAACGTAACGTCATGTTGCAAGACTGTTAAGCGATTATTGGAAAAAGTAGTGAATCAAAATATGAATGTCTAACGTAATATGTGTGTATGTAGATTAAAGATCATAATCAGTGACAAACAACTGATCAATACGTAAGACGTCTTGACAAACGTGCCAAACAGCAAAGAGCGGTTGAAACGCACAGGTCAACAGCAGGTGTTTCTGGTTAGGTGGCTATGACAAGAAGGAACAAAGTTTATCCAAAGTTTTGTGAGGTCGTATGACAAATACATCATTAAATCCGTTATTATTTATACACACTGGATCTATTATATCTATTATTCATCTATTTTCCATTTTCCCCCATGTGATCCCTTCCCTCAATTACCTGTTTCGCCGTTCATCGGGGTGTCCGGACAGGAGCCACCACGGCCCGGAAGAAGAACGGAACAAGTTTGAGTGAAGAAACAACCTGAAAATAGGAAAATTGAACATTTCGAAGTTCGAACGAATCAATAATAGTTGAGCGGGAAAATGTAAACAAAATCTGCTCATTGAGCGACCAAATTGAATGGATGTGAGCGAGACTTGAAATCAATAAAAAAAATAACAACAGAGTAAAAATAATGTAGGGGGAGAGCGAAACGTGTCATTTTGTCTGTCTTTTTTCTTTTTCCGACTAGAAGCAAGCGACCGGTTTCTGATGTTTCAGAATTGCAACCGTATTGTAAAAGACAAACGTTATGATAATAAGATAGCTAGAACAAAAACATGTTTATCAGAATTTAGAATCTTACTTACTGATTAGATAACTAATGGAACAAAAATGCATAGGCTTACTAGATTCAGTAGAACTGCTCACCGAATGTGTTCCCATACACCGTTTAAAAAGGATTCAAAAAAAATCGTACTTGCGAATTTGGTGTTTCAAACTGTGTGTACGATACACCCACCTTGCGAGTTTCATTGCATATCACCCACACAAAATGAATAAAAAATACATTAAAAGTGGCAAAAAGAAGTGTCGGATCAACAGATAAGGTGCGGAATATAAGGGGGGGAGGGAGGGAAGACATCGTAAATTAGTAGTCGGGAAATGTTTGTTGAAAACACGTCACAAGAATGGAAGCGACAAAGAAAAATGGGTGTTTGGTTATATTTGCGTTCCGCTTTCACATTTTCGATCGCTTTTGCCTTTGACGAACTGCAAAAGTTAGTGGAAAACAGTGGAAACTGACATTGCACATATGTGTGCGCCAGGAATGTGCACAACGGCTCACTGGCGCGCATTTGGTGCATTGGCGCAAAAGAGCTGCGAAGAAATGTTATTGATAGGAAATGAACATTGGTTATCAGTTAATCTGTGGTATTTTATATATTTTTGGAATCATCGAAAAATTCGCTATCGGATGATATCAGAACCGGTTATTTTAGTGGAAGTTCAAAGAAATTTAGTTTTTATGGGTGCTAAGTGCTTCTGCATTATGTAGTCGAAAATAAAAATGTATGCACACTGTTCTGTATTTATTCTGAAAATTATTCCGTTTCAAACAATATACACACAAAGTTAAAACAATAAAGATGTAGAAGCCGCAGTAAGGAAAAAAAGAAAACAATTATTATTAAAGTAAATTGAATTGAGATCATGAAACCGAAAACATCGCCCCGACGGCAATCGAATCTTTGGAGGGTAGGGAAGTGAAGAACCAGAGCAATTGGCACACAACACACAAACAGAGGCTGGTCATTTTAACACTGCAGTGCATCAACGAGACGCGACTCTTTCTTGTCAAAGAAAACATGATCATCTGCTCCGCCAATCGAGAGCAACACATTTCTGAAATGTTATTTACTTTATTTTTGTTTGTTTTTCAAAATTTTAGGTAATTTTTTTTCAAACACTCACCTAACAACTGGGAAGTATCTTCCTGTAGCGTAGGTCTCCATTCCAACAACAGCGCTGAAATAAAAAATGTTTGTTTCTATCACTAAGAACCGAGTATGATTCTTACCGCAGTGCTTCGGATTGTCTGTCAACGTCATCAAATGAGAATCCGTCAGTCACAACTACTACTTGGACGTGTCTGGATTTTTGGAGCACGTATTGAGTTGTAACGGAGATAGCTGCTCCAGCCGCAGTCACACCTCGCAGGAATCTTGCTTCTGGAAAGATTCAAATTAGGTACACATTACCGAAATTAAATTTTTCACCCAAACAGTCTGAGTTGTTCGTTATGCTAGAAAAGTTCAAGTCAAATAATAGACCCAATTCACAAGTTTTTGTTATTCAAACTTGCCAAATTTTGGCCCGCCCCGGTTGGCCCGGCTTTAAAAAAAGGTACTTGTTTTTTAACCAAATTTTTTTAATTTTAAAAATATTTCATTTCTAAAAAGCATTATTCATCGATGCATAACTAGCTTTCGATTGAATTCTGAAGTGTAGTCAAAAATTTGAAATTTTTCGAAAACATATCAAAAACATTTTGAATTTCAAACACGGGTCGAAAATAATTTCAATTTCGGCCAGGCTCGTGGCATGTTTGTTATTTTTCATGCTACAGTAAGATTTCGTGCGCCCTTAGCTGTCTCATAATCATAACCTTACACTGTTATCATTTCCCTCTGATACAAATCTCTAAAAAACGAACTTCTCAATTTCTCAACGAATTTGATTCCATTTGGTTCCTCCGGTAGCGGAACAACAATCTTCTGCCGTGTTCTGCCGGCGAATGTGATCAAGGCCATCTGAATACAACTAATAAATCTCGAAAGTTCTGAATCCAAAATTGTTTCCAACAAAAAAATGTTTCCGTGTTGGAACCCCCTCTCTCAACTAACTCGACGAGGATGTTCCGCTTCCAATTGATGAACAATTTCCTCGATATACTTCTTTTGTTTTTCGTACTGCTGCACCACGTTTCCGCTTGAGTCCAACAAGAAGAGAATGTCCTTGCATTCTAGAAAAAGTGAGAAAAAGTGAGAAAAATGACAAAAATGACACAAAACTTGATTTGTAATTTCTAATCATTGGGGGGAGAGATGACAAACAAACAAATGTTGTAACACTTTTGAAATCAATTCCTCTACATTTGACACCTTCTGAAACACAGAAACCCACCCACCTTTTGTTGGATGCAATTTTGCCGTCGTCGTGTTTGTGATTTCCAATTTGGTTGTCATTGTAGTGGTGGTCGTCACTTCATCCTGAATATCTTTTGTTGCTGATGTGGATGATGAGGTTATAGTAGAAAGTGTAGTAGTAGTAGAAGTTGTAGAAGACGTCGTCATTGGTTCAGTTACGGGTTTCTCAGTTGTTGATGATTCAGAAGTCATTGTTGTAGTCGTCGGGGTGGTAAATGACACCGTCGTTTCTTCAGATGATTTCTTAGATGAGGTAGTTGTCGTTGTTTCTAGCGTGGTCATCAACTCTGGTTCATTGTCACCGCTGCCTTCCATGGATTTCTCCGAATTTACACGAAGGATCTCTTCAGAATCACTGATATTATCAGTTTTAGTGATATCCTCAAAAACTGGAGAGAGAATTTTTAAAACTCCTTTTTCAGGCTTCTCAGTTTGAATATTGGTAGCAGTAACGCCAAGTGTCATGAGCTCCTCCGTGCTCGACGGAGCTGTTGAGTTCTGAGCAGAAGTATCATCATCTTGTTCCACACTAGATGGTAAGCCAGATGCCTCAGCGGAAGATGACCCTGGTGGTGGTGCTGGAGGATGTGGTCCGTTATTTGAAACTTCAGCAGATGCTAATGCAGGGGATGAAGTTCCAGGTGGCATTGGCAAGGAAGCCGTAGGAGCAACTGGTGTAGTAGTGATAGTGTTGGTTCCAGGAGACTGATGTGGTCTCGCAGTTCGGAAATTCGAAATGTCAACTCCAGCCAACTTCCATGGTGGCATGACAGTAGGCAGGTTAGAAGGATACCACCGTTCTGCTATGAAACTTTCAGGCGGCACTATTCCAGGTGCCCCAAATCCTAAAAGTTAAAAAAAATAGACAATACATGAATATCAGTACTTACCGTACACCCTAATTGTTGAAAATGCACATAATAAAAGTAACGGAATCATGAGAAGACGGAATTCTGAAAGAAGCAGAATGACCTACGCAAAAAAAACACGAAATGACGTCTCTGCAAAACAAGAAAGTGAGTTAGTGATGAGTGACCAAGTGAAAATAGGAAATTAGTATAAAATGTTGCTAATCAGACAAGTTTCGTGTCAAATTCCTCCCAACCCTAAACCTTTTAGACCCTGACCCACATAACATGATGAACCAGAAAAAGAACCAGAAAAAGAAAAAGTGTGAGAAAATGGAAATGAGGCAGCAAAAAATTTGTATGATACAGTAGTTGGTGGACATCACCATCGTAGTCAGGAAATCATGAAAGTGTGAAAGGGGAGAATAGTTATGGTTTGTTGCGTAACACACACCAAAATGGGAAGAAAGTAGGAGGAGGAGGGGGAAAAGTGGAGAAGAAAGACACTGATTCTGGATACAATGAAAAAAAAAACGAACTTAAAAGTTTCTTGGGTGAGAGAACAAACAAATGATGATTATGGATTGTTCGGAAAGACATCGTCAAGTCGGATGATAGATTGAGATGGAATGGAGGGGGGTGAGGGATGCATCTCGTTAGCGATCATGCTTGTTTCATTTGATATGAGCCTTATCGCAGGTAGCAGGTAGGCATCACAGAGGCATAGATGGAAAAAGAGAAGAAGGAACAGGAACAACTCCTATTGTGTCGTTGGCGGGAAGAGAGAGAGGGAGAGAAAAGGCGGAGGGTAATGGCAAAACGAAACGAGAAATTGAAGAGAAAATGCTGCCACCTTTTGGGAAGAACCGATTGGCCAGGCCATCATCGAAGAATTTTGAAGTCAGAGGGGGGAGGCAGAGGATTGACTAATAGACAGAGTGATGATGTTGACGGTGATAAGCTTAGCCGTTTCGGTTTGCGCAATGATAGGTGGTCGGTATTAGAGATAAGATCTACGTTTGTAGTAAAACAATGGTCACACCCTTATTCTCGAGAATTTCAAATTGGAGGGAAGATTTAGTAGTAAGTTATATACAGTACCGGCCAAGATGTAATCATATTTTGCATTTTTCAGTTGAGAATGTCTAACTTTGAGAGTGTGTCATAGTAAAACAATTTTTCCCACAAAGTAAATTTTTATGGATCAAACAGATCAACTCTTCTGTACGGACACACATTCCTAGAAAGTTACAGTAATTTTACATGAACAGCTCAAAAATCACACTATTTTGCACTGCAATGGGTCGATTTGAGGGATAAATTATTTCGTCGATATATAACTTGCTAGGGAACGTCCGTACAAAAAATTTGCCAACTACAAATATAGAGTTCGACCTGTAGAAGTTATTTTGTGAAATAGTTAGTTTTACTATGACACACTCTAAAAGTTTGGCATTTTTAACTGAAAAAAGCAAAATATGACCTTTCTGGCCGGATAAAATCCACCAACCGCACGAGCGTGCATGTTCATGACTGAAGAACATAAGAACAATCTTTTCGGGGAAAACACAAAACAACGCTCAGAATCCTTATCTTTTTCCGGAAGTTGTTTAGCGGCAAGTGCTCCTCATAAAGGATAAAGATAAACAATAGTTAAGAGGAAAGCTGCGCACTCCAAAAAGATCAAGCATGGAACAGAAATGACCGATGGACAAAAATAGTTAATTTATTTTGTTCTCAAAAAATATATGCAGAGTGTAAAAGAGAAATATATGTAGATATATATATTAATACAAAAAAATACTTTGCTTTAAGAAATCGAGCAAGTTTTCGAATTCTTCTGAGTGATCTTATTAATGACATCGTCAACGTAGCCATCACGCAATTCATTGTATCCGTCAATACTGTTGCAATTCTCATCTGAAATGTCAAGATGATTATCTCAGATTTCTCACACCCTTTTTTTCACCTCTTCTGCGGTCGATGATCTCCCAAATTGATCTTTTGAAGCTGCGCAACAAGAAATAGGTATTCATCTCTCCCTTTCCTTTGATTTGTACTTTTCCACGTGGCTCAAACTCAAACCTTCCGGTACTCTCAGCGCATTTCTTTGCATTTTCAGAACAATGAATTCGTCCAATTGGACTATGACTCTCCATTCGGGAAGCAGTATTCACAGTATCACCGAACAAGCAGTATCTGTAAAAGACAATGACTCATTATCATCATAAGGCATAACTGTCAATGTTCTTTTGTAGTCTAGTCATCGCCTATTGTGATTTGATTTACCTCGGCATTTTTGCGCCAACAACGCCTGCCACTACTGGCCCTGAATGAATTCCAGCACGAATATGCAATGGGGTATTTGTGATGGGGTCACAGACAGTGCGAGCTTCCATAACCATTCCGAGAGCCAAATGACAGATCACTTCGCAGTGATCTTCCGTGTTGTCAGGGATCCCACCGACAGACATATAACTGTCACCAACTGTTTCCACTTTGTATGCTCTCTGGATACCAATCAAACGATCAAACTTAGTAAAGAGCTCGTTGAGCAAGTGCACAATATCCTTTGGTTGGCAGAGTGGGACAATCTGTTGGAAAGTTGGAACATCGGTGAACATAACAGTGGCCTCTTCGTATTCTCCTGAAATGTTTGTTTGAGATGAAGCACTCGGTGTTATGACTTACTGGCATCGACACTAAGACCCTGTTTCAACTGCTGGGCGACCGAGGGTGGTAACATTTCCTTGAGCAGAGCGTCAGTTTTCCCTTTCTCTATCTCTAAATCTTTTGCCATATTCTCAAGTTGCTCGTTGTTAGCCTCTAGTTGTAGACTGAAATAGTTTTATTCCAAAATGTTACATAATAGTCCCACTTACTTCATTTCAACATCTGAAAGTCTCTGCTGATTCAACAGAATCAAATCACGAGTTGCATCGTGTAGTGGCATAGCGGTGAGACGAAGTCCATATTGCAGCAACTCCGGGATGGAAGTAACATATGGAGAGCAAAGATACATTATATGACCTCCGGAAGTCATGAGCATCATTTGACCTTTTAGTTTCAAGTGCTGGCTTTGAGTAAGAGTTGCAACTGTTTGATTGTTATCATCCACGTTGTTACTGAAAAATCACATTGTAACATTACAATATCCGCTTTTCAGTAGAACCCTACTCATAGTTGTCACTGGCTTGCCCGGCTCGTTTGGTAGCATTCTTTTGGAACTCCATCGGGGTAGTTTTGACCTAAATATTTTTTTCTCTGAAGAAACCGTCTATTGATAATAGTACCTGAAGAACAAACACAGCATTAATGAAATTACAAATACTGTCAAAATCCAACGGGATCTGTGGACGAGTGACTTCAAAAATTCGCATCAATGGGGTTCCTACAGCAAGCAAGTCTTTTGGGATATGATTACTGAAAAAAAAAACATGAAAAAAAGTAAGCTGGTGTGATGAAAAATACTATAGCTCTTTTCCGACTTGAACAATCTTGCAGTCCTGGTCAACAACCATGTGATAAGGAAAAGTCGAGACAAAATCCATATGGGTGAGACGAATTTTGTAGTTGTTGCTGTGTTGGACCACAGCGGTTCCCAGAGCGTCTTCGTTAGATTGGTCAGTGTTTTGAGTCTAAAATAGAAAAATGGACAATCTGAATTCTAAATTCTGAATATTTAAATATGACCTTGATAAGAAAAATAACATGTTCCTCGATTCTCTCGCCTGTTGCCATCTGCACACTTCTTTGAGTTCTTCCTAAATTACATTTATGCATAAATATATAAGAAATGATAATCCGTTGTGTGTAATAAACCTGTAATAGACATAGAGACATCCAGCTTAAAGACACGTTTTGCCGCTTCACGGAGTACTCCTTTCACGATTGGGTACAAACCAGGACGCCCTGTGTAGTAATGCAGAGTAATAGTTCCATCCGGGTTGTCTTCACATCTATATTAGTTTTTTTAAACAATTATAATGTGACTGGTTATATATTATGTACCTGAATGATGGTCCACGAAGATTAGCCTTGTACACCACATGGTCAATGAAATAATGAAGAGAGTCAAGGTTGTCCAGAAATCCTTTTAGGTTTGGACTCATGGACCTGATCAAGTCATCCCATCCTGTCTCCATAGTGTATTGAATCAAGAAACACCCATACATCTCCCATACTTGCTCTCTTGTGACTTCTACAATTGAAAACAAATAAAAATATATTATCGAGGAGTCTTACTCAATATGACACTGACTGCATCTACTAATGTGTATGTGTCCTGATCAGAGTAGTAGTGATTGATGATGTTCTCTTTACCTGCTTCAAATCCAGAGCGTTCTCTGAGTTTAGAAAGTTTATACAATGAAAAAATCAATTAACTTACAAAACTTTAGCCCAGAATGCCTCTCCATAGGTTCTTATCATCAATTGACGAATGGATTCATGAATGAAACCAAACTGAAACAAAATAATTATTTTATTTTAAAAATAAAAACTAATACTAGTAAACTCACCATAATGCAAATTTCCCAACTTGAGTCAACCACTCCAGATAAGAAGAAAAAATTGTAAGTTACAAAATGAGCAAAAGTTGAGATGAGAGGAAAATAGTCTCTTCCTCCGGCTCAGGTGTCATCAATTATTGATAGACACGCGATTCCCAAGCCGTCTGTTATGAGCATTACCCCCATTCCGTGTGTCGATGTCATCAAAAACATTATTCACCTTATAAGCAACGTTGCTTGGAGGATGAAATGTGGAAAAGAGGGGGAGTATTGCTAAATGCGAGGTGGAAACCAAAAATTGGTTTGTATTTGGGAGTGAGAACTGAGGAATCGTGTAACTTTGATACTCAGACTTGCAACGGGCCGGGAAGGACCGTTATATTAAGAGTACAAAATTTCGAAAATTTGATTTTTTTATTGTTTTGGCAAAACGTCGAATTTTCGACTATACTTTTAAATATTGATAAAAATTCAAGCGTATATAAAATTTTGACTATTTTTGACAAAAATTTCAAATACTTCGAAAAATTTTGTGAAAAATTTGTGTACATTTTTCACTCAGGGCCAGGGCAAATTTCTTCATCGGGCCGATTTGATGCAAATCTGGTGATACTTGGAATTAGCTTGTTACAATTACTATGAAAAATTTCCATTTTAGCAGAGCCTCTGTTTTCGAAACTACCCAGCACCCATTGTCAACCTTCAATTCATAATTTTTTTCTTCTCTCCATTTGCGTATGGTTTACTCCTGACTACATCTCCATTCTTGAAACCAAACCTTTGAAAAACTGTTGAAACAAAAATCATTGTCAGGTACATAGGCAAAGCGTAATGATGATTCAGAAGAATTAGCATAAAATGCTGGTTTATGGAAATAAAAATTGTGCCGGCATCATGTAACTCGGGCAAAACAGGAAAAAAACGAGAAAAATACTGTACAACTGACTTGTGTTTGTTGCATACTCTCATCCTCTCCGTTTTCAATTCTCTCAAAATTTTAGTAAGACTATGCGATTAAAACGGAGTGCGTTGGTTCTGGCTATTCAATTCGGTATTCTTCATATTCTATATTCTACAAACCGAACCAAGGCCGCTTTTGACCGTTTTCCGTTTTCCATTATTCTATTTTCTATTTTACGCACTTATTTGACAATTTTGTGATTTAGTTGTGCAGAAGTTTTTCCTATTGAGCAATTTGCAGAACATGGGTCACAAAACCTCAAAAAATGAGAAAGTGGAGAATCACGTTGCGTTTCCCACTGCAAAAACACTCGCCGACCTTCCAAACATTACAATTACGCACCCGACACCAATCTATCAACCAGACACCCCTAATCCCTTTACTGTTCCACCACCTACACCGAGGGATTCTCAAAGGTTGGTCAACAAATAAACACAAGCATGTGTTCATACTCGTTTCAATTGGATTTCAGCTTGAAATCCTTCATTGAGGAGACACCGATTCTTTTTGGAGGTTCCAGTGAACACTCAGGTTCCAGTAGTCCACCTAGATCAACTCCACCGCCTCCACCAACTATACCACCACCTTCTGATCCTGCAAAAGACGCGATTTTTCATCATGAAGAAACTAGAGTGAGTCTGAGATTACAACTCTGAAATTTTTTTCGGGTCTTTATGTTTTAACGGGTGATTATTTAATTATCGGATGTTATATAATAAACGGGTGTTAGAGAGAATTGACCAATAGCTAAAACTGAATATTAACGGGGGTGTAGTATTCATTTTTTCTGCAGTAATTTTTTTTATCTGTGTATTTATAAATATCTATGATCATTTAGGCAAAGAAAAGAATACAACTCACTGTGTAAAGTTTGTGGTTGAAATTATTGCAAGTACATGCTAAAATGATAGAAAAGAACGAAATAACAGAAAACCCTTGAAAAAATAAGAGAAATGAACACTGCTGAAAAAAATTAATAATAAACACCCGTCTCACATATAAACACCCGTTAAACTATAACGTACCCATGTTTATTAATAATAACAAATTCCAGAAACACTTTGGGGCTACAGTACTTACCAAAGGGTCAAGCCCACTACCTCCCAAACCAGACGAATCACACTACGCACCGCCAGTTATCAAACGACCGATATATTATGCAAAAGATAAAATTGAATTATATGAAGCTTTGAACACAAGAGATAGAGACCCACCGAGAGTACCCATTGCCCCGAAAAGGAAAGAGAAAGAAGAGTTGGCCTATGCTGTTGGGACTCCTATTATCAAGCTAGATTCATCCTCGCCAAAAACTGAAAAAAAGAAAGTGGTAATTTCAGATAATGTCTCTGTTTCATCAGTGAAGGTTAGTCTCTGATACATTTTATAAAAATTTTATAAAAATTTTATAAAAATTCCAGACCGCTGATGACTACCCAGTTTACAGTGTTCTCTCTGACTACAATTACAATTCGGGAAAAACATTTCATAGTGGAGCATTCCCTATTGATGTTAACAGAAAGAATTACGGATTCTGTGGTCGCAGTGGGTCCGGAAAGTCATCGCTCATAAATTCGCTCCGTGGCTTGAACAATGGCGATCCGCAATCTGCTGGCAGGAGTCATTGTGACAGAATGGAACCTTTCAGGTTTATTGAAGGAGAGCTGCAGCAGACTGTACTCTGGGAGATACCGTATCCCAGAACATTTTCTTCTTCAAGTATAGTTTTTGATGCAAATATGGGCTTTGAGAAATTTTATGAGTGAGTTTTCACAGATTGTTTCTTATTAGCATATTATTTTTATTATAGAAGTCACAAATTGAAATTGTTCAAGCGATTATTCATATTGATTCCTGACGGCGCCCCAACAGATGAAGACATCACATTCGCACGTGTAGCCCTTTCCAGGTAGTCCCTATACTTTTGTTTTTGATAATTGTGTTTTTCATTTAGACGTACCGCCATCACATTCCTGCTGACAAAGAGCGATGATGATTTAGATGCAGAAAACAGAGAAAACGGCACAAAGCTAGATCAAGCCATGAAAAAATCCTATGAGACATCAGCAAGATTAGTATTCTCACGGTTTCTCCTCTCAAAGGCTCAAATACTGAATGACGTGGAGCTCCTCTTTGTGAACGCTCCGACAACAAGAAATCTAGTTAGCGGCACAGTAGGATATCTTCATTATTTGATGAATGAGGAGCGGTTATTAGAATTATTGGATCTCAATACAGGATGCCATTATGAGTTAGAAGTGAAACTGAGAAGAGAACGAGAGTCGTCGGAAACTGGAAGACCGTCGAATGGAACTATTGAAACTTATAGAATAGTAAAATTATCAGAAGAAGATCAACACAAGGAGCCTCCTTCTCAAGTACAGGCTTATGCAGTTAGTCGTCCTACTATTTTGGCAGATGCTGGATTTGAAATCTCTTTTGGAACAGATGACAGAATTTATCAATCTTTGGAACCCAAAACTATGGTTCGCAGGGCTGGAAAAGTGAGTGACAGCTTTGATTTGGGCATAATTAGTTCTTTGATTCTTAGACTTGTTTTAATTATGGCTTCATTGGAGGCAGAGGTGTTGGCAAATCATCCCTAATAGATGCAATGAGAGGGATGTCTTCCAAAAATCCACTATCCGCTACTAAACTGAATGTAAGTGACTTGTTTTTATATTTGCTATCAAGAACCCCTCATAACTGTGTTTTCAACAAAGTTCAACTTTATTGGTCGGCCGGTAACGAGAAATCAAGACGTCGACGTCATCATTCTATTCATCCCCTTATTAAGCCTTCATTAGAGCCTGACGAAGCTAATAATTGATCGTTACACTTTCCTCTGTTTTAATGATGACATTTTCGGAACTACTATTCTCAGACACGGAGGCAGTAAAACACAGTAAAACACAATCAAACCCTTCTTTCAGAATCGCTCGAAAAGTGGAAGTTGTGAGAAGTTTGAGTTTGATGACACTGTACTTAAATACAGTGTAACATTGTATGAGCTGTCCTATCCAAAGAAAATTAGCTCGTATTTTGAATTTATCGAGTAAGTCAAACACTAATTCGATCAGGAAAGCAACGATACTGAAATTAACATTCAGTTTGTACAACGTCGCTTCCTTCACCGCTCTTTTCATTTTGGTCGATCAAACACCAAGTGAGCAGGATTTGGCGTTTGCCAAGATTGCGTACCGTAGGAATACAACGGTATAGTATTAATAAATTGGTAACTCTTGAAAAGTTGAAACAAATTTTCTTAAGATATTGTTCCTGATTTCAAAATGTGATAAAAAGTTAGCTGCTCGAAGCCGAAGTGATGAAATTCCAGTGTGTGATCTGTTAAAGCAACGATATATTGACAAGGCTCTTAACAAATTCGACAGCATCATGGCTGCAAAAGCAGCAGAGCTCCGTGGACGAGTCAATGTATTCTTTGTTTCTGCACCGGTGTTCAAAGCTCTTCGGATGGGTAGGTCGTTAATTTTTCAACAGTTTTTTCCTTTTTTTGTCATTCATATGTTTTCAGATGTTTTTGTTTTTAGCGTTTGCTTTTTTTTTGAAAATTCTTTTTTTTAGGTGATCCACGAGAGAGTCAATTTGTGCTTCATGAGCGTGCAATGTTTGATTTCCTAAAGTCACGAAGAATGATCGCAGATATGTTGGATGATCCACCCGGGGAGAACGCGTATGCTCAAGTGGACCTTGAAACTGCAGGAGTTCGTTAATTCGTTCAAATTGTCTGTAGAGACAACAAAAGCTTCATTAAATTTTTGTTCAAATACAATGTATATGTGAATTTCTTCAAAATTTCTAATCTTTTAAATTTACATACATGCAGATAATTTATATAATTGTAATAATAATAATAAATCTAGACATTTTGTTCAGCTTACGTACGTTGAACAACTAACATTAAAAAAATAATAATTCAATATGAATTACAATAACCAAAAAGAAAAAAAAACCCGAAAGAACCAAAAAATTGAATCTAAGAAGAAACACGAGCCACCATTGCCGACAATTGTTGATTCTTCTTGAGAGCAGCACGAAGTAATGAGCTTTTCCGCTTAATGAACATCTGATTGTCCATTTCGGTACTACATTGGGTTGAGCAATCGGAAGTGGATTCTGGAAATAGAGACTTGTTTAATTACGAATAAAAAATTTCAACAAAAACCTGTATTTTTGATACGCATAGGTGACCCGTGTCCTTCTACAATAATAGCAAGATCTGAGAGAAATGGGTCGAATGGAACATCTTCATCGAATGCATCTGGATTACATTGGACGGCCTGAAATCAGACAACTTATTGCTGACTGACCAGATAAGTCATTCAGCTATATGGTAGCTTGCAGCTATATAAGAAACTCGAAAAATAAGAAAAGAAACCTCAAAAACAACGTCTATTGCCAACCTATTCAAAAACCGTTTCTAATATATATGTGAGTGAGTTAGTGATTCTATGAACTGCACAAAAGAAGGAGTAGTAGAAGTAGTAGTAGTGGTGTAGAAATCACTGCAGTCGGGGGAGTGTGTGAATGGAGTCTTTTGCCAAAATATAAAGTTTTGCCAAATCGTAACCATACATGCAGTACTGAGAGCTATTGTGGATAATGGACAACACAGCAATTAGAAATCCGGTGTTAGTATACCTTAACACGACATATCGCCTATTTCACAAGTTTCGAGTGCCTGAAATCATCGTTTGAATAGAGAGGGGTGCTGACAGAGTTATAACAGTTATAACACAGATTTACGATGAGATGGGTATGAATTTCGAATCGAATCGGTTCCAAATGTTATGACATCAAGAGTGCTGTGTTAAGGACACCTGAACTTAAAGATTTATGCTAACCCACCTTGTCTTTTTTCACACGTTCCTCGGGAACGCTAGACACCAGAGTTCCGTTGGCGGAACACAAAACAACCGACTGACTGAAAAGGAATGGAGTAATTTTGTTCTATTCAACACTTTTGATGTCTTCCAGACAGATTACCCATGACCAAACTACTTACCGTTTGTCATCACTATGATCATTGACTCCTTGTACAAGTTGTAAGGTAGTAGAATTATCCTTATCACGGATAGCATGTGTAAGCATTTTTCCGGTGAACATTTGTCGAACAACATCTCGAAATTGTTGGGACATACCACAATAGATTGCAAAGCGGAAAGGATAAGACACCACAATTAGGACATTCCTTAAAAAAATGTTAGGTTATAAGATCCCAGGTGAAAAAAAAAGAAAAAAAAAGAAAAAACATACCTGACAATGAGGAGAATGTTCAAAAACTGATAATCAACAAAACTGAATTTCAGCGATACTGATAACACATGAATTGTGAAAATTAAGGCAGCAGGTATTTCAGTTATCAAAAACAATAAAATAACCACAACCAACATTCTTGTGTTCTGAAAACATACTTTTTTTTCGATATTTTCTTTCTCACAAGTACCTGCTTTAATCCATGAGCTCTTCTGGGTTCGTTACCCACACTAACGCTATCCCGCTGCTTGAACAACCGAATTAACTTATTTTCGTTTTCTGACGAATTCGTCAACTCGGAGAACTTTCGTCGCGTGGAACGAGTGTTGGTGGAATACTTAGAGAGAAGATTGGCGTGACGGCGGTCTGCGACTCTAATGGCTCCAACTAGTTTCCATGTGAAGATCACTAGAAGCACGGAGGGAATCAGATGAACAGCGATAGTCTGCGTCGTAAACATCACTTTGTAATAGATATCTTCCCCAATCTTTGCCATGAACGGGGCTTTGTGTCGGTAACACAGTGTGAGGGTTTCTGAAATTATTTCAACTAAAATTTTAAACTATCTTAGCATAAATACTCACGATTCCGTTTGCTATCCCAAACTTCATGACTTTCATTATGAAATGCCATCAAATCCGGAGTGTACATGACAGTGGCAACAGTTATTATAAAAAATATGACCTAAAAAGCTGTTCAGTTGTTTATATTCGGTGGTTGTTCCGTTCACTCACTTGTTTACTTCTATGAATAGTGCAAAACTTTCTGACTAGCGATGGAACACAAATATAAATGTATCTTTGTATGGCTAAATACACCGTCAGCCATATTGCCATAGTATGAAATATAGAAGGCAGGAATGCCGCCATGTATGGTATCATGTCACACCAGAAACCAGGCAAACCCGTCTGCACATCTTTTTTATATCCTGAAATTAGTTTTTTTGTATTTTTTATGTTTGAATGTCAGAGTCGCTTTTTCCAAACTGGCCTAATTCAATTGGCCAAGTGTTTGGAGCAAAAAGGAAGTCAAATGTCCTTTTCCGCCAGATTGGACTCTTTTTCATTTGAAACCACCCCACCAAGACATGGAGGCGAAGGCATTTTTCACATTTTTCAAAATTCAAAGATCGTTGAGACAAGGTCTACTCTACAAGTTCAACTGTTCAGTTTCACTAATCAATTCCTATTTTTCGAAAATGACTAACTCACCAGATAACGTATAATAGTAAGTGAACCATGGTAGACAAGATAATCCGGTTAGCAACTCTGTGACTGCCATCGCCAATAGCACATAATTAGTTGGTGTTCGCAGGTATTTATGGGAGAGTACAACAACAATAAAACTGTTTGTGGCTATTGTGAGTGTGACGATAAATGGCATCATGTACCCGTACATCGGAACAGCCCAATCCACTGGCACCTAAAACAATGGCTTGATTTTATTTGTCTAAAAAAAGGTCAGTTTCTTTGCGTCATTCCCTTTCACTTAGAAAAGTTCGAGATTAGGTTTATTTTAGTTTTAGTTGCTCCTCGTTTGTTCCTCTGCTCCTCAAATAGATTTGGGGGACTGAAACGGTGAAAAAAAACAAATGTACTTTTTTCCTAATCTCAGTGTTTCAAAATTTCATGAGAATTCGTTTAATTAACCTAATTATTTACCATGTTCCCAATAAACACCGGCCGACATGTTTGATTAGCGTAACAGGAAGGGTGGTAGAGCATTTTCATGAGTTGATGATAATATTCGGGCTCCAATTTGACGACGACTGAAAAAAAAACCATTTGCATGATGTATGGATTATGACAAAAATAGAAGAAAAAAGGCACCTGGAAACAGAAATAGAAAATTTTTTTGAAAAATGTGGTGAAACATGTAGAACTCAAAAAATCATTACCAAGAAAAAATTGGTATCCTGGTCGTTTTTAGTTTCTTTGAAGTGTTTCTGTGTATTTACTAAAAAATAACATAGCAAAACTTTTTTTTTCCATTTTCAGCCTCCTTTGCAGATGGAACGACCACCAACACTTCATCCTCCCACGAACAGAACCACTAGCACAAAGGAACAGAATAATAGATTCCTACATTCTTATTTTTTCACCAACCTCTCCAGCGGTGTTGTTCAGAAAAGGTGTTAGAAGCTTGGAATCTACTTGGAATCCTATATTCTTATTTTTATGCACGAGGGATCTGGGAAATGGAAGATTAGGGGAAGACTGAGGGGTCTTAAAAGAAAAGAATGAAATTTGTCAAAGATGACTTTTCGAATAAACAGTGCAACAAGAAGATACTAAAGGATAGAAGAGAGTTGGTTCATTTTTCTTTTCTCGATGGAGAGAAAAAGGACCCCAAAGGCTTGTTAGCAATCAGTCGACTTCTTTATGTTTGCGTAATTAGAGCACGTCAACTATTTTTTTTTCGTAAGGACGTGGGCCGAGAGGTTTTGGAAAAAGAGAAGAAGAAGCAACGGGAAGAAGTAGAGGGGGGTATGTGTGGATGTCTCATCGCTTTTCCTTCCTGTCCCCCCCTTTTCAGCTCCACCCCTTTACTCACATGCTCTCGTTTTCCGGTAGTCCGTCGCGGTCCTGTGAACTCTTGAAAGAGTAATAAGGAATAAAAAAACAAACCGGAAATCTCGTTTCAAAGATTTCGAACGTTTTCATGTGGACGAGACGCTAGACACCTTGGGACGGAGAGTGATCAGTTTGGTACCTAGTGTGATCTATGGGTATGTTATCAGTGATCACAAATTCAGAAATGAACATTTAGTATCTATTCAAATATCAAAATATCTGGAAACACCAAAACATCAAAGTCGCATCCGGAATATGTTTACATTTTGATCTGATGAGCAGACTAGAACCAAAATAGGCTATCCAGGATCTACGAAAAACTATACAATGTGTAATAAAGGCGAGTTTTGCTGTTTTCTTTTTCTCCCCGCTCATTTTCTATTGTCTTCTCAGGCTCATTTATGTAGAGACACGTGCCTTGAATTGTGGAATTTTGACGTTTGAAAAAAAATTCTGAGAAAGTTGTGAGAAAAGTAATAATGAGAAAATGCTCAGTCGTCCTGTTCATTAGTCATCAAAAAACAAGGCAGACGGTCGTGTACCCTAATAGACACTAGGATTTCGACGACAAAATAGCAAAAAGGAATGATGATGATGACGGATGCTCATTGTGCACAAAAGCTGGCTGCTCATTTTCGGAAAAAAAGAACCACAACCAGAACCCAAACTCATCAAACGGGCGGAAGGGAAAAGCTAAGAGACAAGACAAAAAAGGGCGGGGAAAAGATTTTCGAAAAAAAAAAGAAAACCACAGAATAGGCGATTTTTTCTGCTTGTTCAGATGAAAAAAAGCAAAATAAACATTCTAGCAAGCGTCCCAAAATGCTTCACTTCAATTATAGGGTCTATTGACTGAAATTTCATGTTTTTCTGATATCATTCTTTTATGAGTCCGTGATTTTTTGAGTTTCAGTTTTTCATTCATAGTTTATAATTTCCGTTTGAACTATTATAATCATACTATAAGCAACAAAATATATTTCTATAGAGAATCCAAATATTTCATCTGGTTGAAAACGGTGAAGGTAGTGGAGGTAGACCAATTTTCATTCATTGCAGTTTTATAAAAATCAGCTGTTCGAAAAGACTAACAAATCACTTATCAGCTGGAGAATAGAGATTAGCATACTTGCAAACCGGGCCGAAACGGGCCGACACGGGCCGGCGCGTAACTCGCTTCAAACTCAATATTATGAGCTCAAAAATATACCAAAATGTAGATCTCAACCAGTTCTATGTCTATGATATAATACGGGCCGGATGGCTATTCGGTAATGTGCCGCGGGCCGGGCTAGAATGGCTTTTTTGGCCATTTTCGCGTTTTTTGGCACTTTTTCCCGGCCCGCGGCACATTAACGAATAGCCATCCGGCCCGTATTATATCATAGACATAGAACTCGTTGAGATCTACATTTTGGTATATTTTTCAGCTCATAATATTGAGTTTGAAGCGAGTTACGCCCCGGCCCGTGTCGGCCCGTTTCGGCCCGGTTTGCAAGTATGGAGATTAGGACATTCCTTAAAACTTTCTAAGGGCTTGGTTTTCTGGTTCACCTCCTAGCAAGTTTAAAATTCAATCAAGACACCAAAAAGTGATCCCAAACATAGTTAAACAGTAAATTTTTGAAAATGATGTCCCATTCTAAGATCTCTAATCCCTCAAACCAAACGACAGACAGGGTCCTAGAGACCCGCCCAGTTTGACGTCTCCCAAATTGTATTTCGAAGAAAAAGAGAAAAAATAACAAGAAAAAAAAGAGTTCACTGAGCGCGGGGTTTTCAAAGAGAGAATAATATAAAAAGACAAAGGAAATTTAAAAACTGAAAGTCAGAAGGGACACTACTTTTTGTTTTTCCTCGTTTTCAGAATCTAGATCTCAGCTTTCAATTCTATCTTATAAATAACGATTGTTAAAAGTCAAAACTATTGTATTCTTCGAAACATGTGGATACAAAGTGACGGCAAAGAATATGAATGAAGAAATAGAAGAGCAATTTCTGAGATATGAATACATGTTGCCCATCTTATGGCAAGATGAGGTATTAGGACTTCTTCTCTTCATTGCATGCATGTCGGGGCGTGAGTATTATAACAAAACTAATTTAGGTTCGATCCGCTCACACTTCTTCTCCATCTCTTCTCAGAATTATCCTTCCGACACGTAACTTCGTCTCATCATCTGCACAGGATAATAACTTCATAGATACATACCAAAAATGCGATTGAAAGTTGGCGAAAGTTAGAAATTGAACTTTGAATGGAATCGTCTTCGAAAAGTTGTCTGACTTCCACTTTGATGCATTTTCGATGCGTTTCTTCTCTAATTGCCGTCTTTTGTAGTTCATTCTCCCTCCATCTAAGCACAAAAACGCATAAGAAATGGACTTTTTTTCGAACCTAATGGAATTTATAAGTAAGAAAGAAGAGATAGCGATCTAACATTAAAAATGTTACAACCACCAACTAAACAACAACAAGCCAGGTGCTACATATTACACATGTAATAGAATCAAAAATGTTTAAATCTTAAGAATGTATTGCAAAAAACCAAAAAATTGCTGGGAAAACTATTACGTCCGCCTCGCTGGGTGATCACCGATTATTTTGCAATACCTCGGTGACTTTTATACTTTTGGAATATGTATACTTTTAAAAATAAGTCATAAAGCGAAGGAAGGTATAGCGTCATCAGTAATAAGAATATAAGAATGATATCAGATCATATTGTTTCTGAAGACATGGTCAGAGAAAACAGGTGAAAACAAAAATAATCTAGACAAGCTATTTTGAGTAAAAATGCAATTTCCGTTTGATGAAGGCTATCAGATGATAACTCCTAGAGTAGTGCAGTTGTCAGTAAGGCGGAATCCTTGCAATTTTGATAACAGGAAAAACAATAAGTACCATTATCAGATAAAACTAATGAGTTCTATGTTCTAAGAATACTGGTCGGATCATAACAATATAAAAACGGTTTACAGTGTTTTGGGAAGAATTTATTTTTAAATTAATACCAAATGTAAATTAATCTCACTGATGAGAGAGGCAAGCCCAAATCAAGAAGAGTGTTCCCCAAAATAGATCCCCCAGCCAAAAATTGAAATTGTTATCCGATTCTTTCATTTTCTGGGGCCCACACCTCTCATCCCACCGCACAGACAACAAAAAAATGAAAGTGAATGAAAATAAAGAAAATAGGAGTGTGTAGGCAGGAAATTTGATTATCCATTGTTCTTGGTTTCAAGGTTTTGAGTAATGTAGGAGGGGAAGAAAAATGGAAAAATGGAAACAACTCAAAGTAAGAAAGGGGAGGTCTCAGAAAAAGTTTCTTCGAAAAAAATGGCACATGTTTTTGGGTAAGGGGGAGGAAGGGATATATGTATACCCGCCAAAAAAAAAATGATGATGATGATGGCGATGGAAGTTCGAATTCAGAGCAAATTCAATTCCATGATAATGTTATTTCACTTTTTTGGCTTCTTGCCAGAATAACAAACAGACTCTAGGAAGGAAATCTTGATTGACACTAGAGAGTCTGGATCAAGTATCAGGAACATATTCTAGAAATGAACCCAATGCGCTTAGATTCAGTTTTTTAAGTCATTAGACTAATTCCTAAATGCAACTTCTAAGAATTTCCAATGAATGAAAAAAATGAATAACGTAATCCAAGTTATTGGCTAATCCACTCAAAGGAGAGTTTTGAACTTTTAATCTGATATGGATATCTAGATGATCCAAAATCTTTGTATGATTTTATTTTATAGTAGTTGAGGTACAAAAATGCTCCCGAACCCAAAATGCTATCAAAAACAACTTTTGTATCCGAAGAACTACTAGTGAGAACTATTCCCTGATTGACCTGTGTGGGACACCCCGAGCCGGATGTGATGTGACACTTTAAATCTCGATCGGAAATGAAAAATGAGTCTTTCAGATTTCATATAGTTGAGAGATATAATTTTCAGGGCTTCAGATTTTTTTTTCGCGCCCGAACTTTTCTCTCCCTAAATTAGCTGAAATCACAAAAATAAAGGGTTTGACAGGAAGGAAGACGCGGTTAAAGATTCAGATGGAATTTGAGAATAGGTGGAGCAAGGGGGCGGATGTGGCGCACCGCAATTTGACACATTCGGTGAAGCTAAAATAAAAACGAGAAGAAGAAGAAGCAAAAAGACGATGAGACACACAAAAAAACGCATATGATACATACAAAAAAAACGGAACGTTGAAAAATAAGGGAGAAGCAAAGGGAAAAACACTGGCGGATGGAAAATATTAGGGATAATTGTGACAATGAAAACATTAAGTGCTCACCTTGTTATGATAACAAAAACGTGTTCAGTACTCCCATATGAATTGTCTATGCATGCGTAATAATAATAATTCTCAGAAAAAAAGAAATTGTCTCATGGGAAAAAAAAAATTAGAAGGAACACTCTAGCAGACAGATCTTTTTTAGTAGTATCAAATTTCAGAAGAAGTTTTTTTCGAATTTCAATTTTAGTTTCAAAATAAAAATATATCGTTTCTTCAAGAAGATCTTACGGGCAGAATGGATGTGATTCTGCGGGTAAGAATCAAAAACCTTCTACTATTTCATATTTGGATGTCAGAAAACTCAATCCATCAAAATATCAGAGCATACAATTTTTCATTTTTTCAATTTCCACGAGATGAGGATTCTGACAGGCACACCTACGCACTCGCAATATTTTGTGGTTTATATTAGCAATAACAATTAGCGACATTCAAGATTCTCAAAAATAAAAAAAATTGCAAAATAAACTGAAAATCCTTTTGAGGAACTACATCATCAGAACACTCGCTAAGAAGATTAAGATTAGAAGAATTTCAACGAGCTTAGAAAAAAACATGAGTCTATGGGAATTAATAGAAATTATACTTATCTTGAATTCTAGACATTAGGATATCACGAGGATAACACGATTTTTATGTTAATATGATACTCTGTTCAATTTTATTTTTTATTTGAAACTTAGATGCTCCCTGGCCAGTTTTTAGTAGAGTTTTGTTTATTTTCTCCAAAATTTATTTACTTTTGTGGAAAATGAAACACATCATCTTTATAGGACCTTCCAGAAAAAATAATTGTAACAAAAACCACGTAGCGTCCCAAAAGTCCAACTAAAAATTTGACTAACGCAAATCAATTTCCTCCGGGGTAGGTATTTCCCCGGATGTAAACTTTAGGGATGGATGAGTCTCTCGAAATATACGTCAACATGTCAGTAGACGAAAAAGAGGCACAAAAGTTTGGCAATAAACGACAACGACGATGCGGAGCATGCCGCGTTTAGTATTTTTATTTTGATACCTCGGTTTCATGTCAGAACGTGAAAATATGACGACACGGAAATGAGCGTATAGTGAATCGAGCGGATTTGTGGTTTCATGCTAATAATAATAGTATTAATAGATATAAAAATTGTTTTTTGTTCTCATAGAAACCTTGAATAGGATTTGCTTCTGAATAGATCGAGGGCATTCGATCAGAATAGAAACGTGACTGGACTATCGAGTCAACTATTGGATGCATACAATTGCTCAGAGTGTTCATTGTTGAAACACACATTTGTCAGTTTAATAAAATTTTGATCCGAGTAAAACGTCCCCGGTTTGCCTTTCCATTCATTTTTCAGCTGTTTTATTAGTCTGCAATATATTCGTCTGGGAGTCTTAAAAATTCGAAATGCTCCAAAATGCTCCAAAATTGAGTTTAATGAAGACGATGCATAGCAGAGAAAGACACCGAAAACTTCATTCACAACCGATCTTCTCATAGACTCAATAAATTTTTTGAATGAATAGCTAGACGAGTTCAAAACAGAGCAAGGGGGAGGATAAGCAAAATAAGGCTTGCTATTCTGAAAATTTGGCAAATGAACAATGAGGATATTTTCAGAATGCAATCCCAAGTGGTGTCTGTTCTTGTTATTCAGATGGAAAGTGAGGTTAAGCGTGCTGAAAAATGAATTCACACCTCAAGGGCAGCCGGAACTCTAAATTAGAACCAGGAACTGGAAGGAAAGGAAGAAAAACAGAATATCTCAAACAATGAGAATAACCAGGAACAGGAAAGCTAACAGTTGGCTGGCCGTGAATCACCATCTGGGATTATTCTTGAAAAACGGAAGACACAGAGTCCTGAATCATATTTTCTATTTTAAATGGGATTACATATTTGATAATAGGATTTGGGAACCTGGAGTAACTAAGTGATGAGTTCAATAGTGAGAGCTGCAAAACCTGCAAATGAGACCAGCAGGAATGCAATAAATTCTGAAAATAAAAGAAAAATTATATTGCCCAATTTTGAAAGCAAGACTTCCAATTAAGAAGGGTGCAATACCGCCTTTCTCATAGCAATAGCAATCTTCACTACACCAAATTAAGATTTGTGCCTAGAGGAATAGCAGAAATATGATGAGTAGCATAGTCATCTTCGTCTCCCTTTTTTATACTTCGTCCCTTATTTCTATCCATATTTATTTTTGGTGTGCCGAGTGAGATAGAGAAAGAGGTATGATGCTTGAAAAGTGTGAACCTTTTTTCCTTTTCTCCTGAAGACGTGAGAAAGAAAATTCAGATGAAGAAAAGAAAAAAGAAATAAAAAGCTTTTTACAGGATTTTGATGAGACCCTTTTCTTCTTTCCCTCGTTTACACCCTTTACACAGAATTCGTCGTAAAGAAAGCTAATAGGATAACCTTTACTGATTTGGCTTATTTTGAACTCATCAGCGTTTTCTTTCCTTTCTTCGGAGATACTTTTGATTAATGCACGTCAACTTTCGGTATTTCGAGAGAAAAGATTAGTTTGAGGGGTTAGAAGTCGCTTTTTTGGAATAATAATGAAAATATCAGACGTGCTCAAAGATCGGGAAGAAAATGACTATAAATAACGACTAATATTTTTTTTTGATTCCACTACTACAACACAGTTTTTTCATTACTTCAGCCGGCACGTGCTGCCAGGAAACGACAAATTCTGGGTTTATAGTTTATACAAATTCATATGTTTTTATAGACAGATAAATTTTGATGGATGAATAACTATACAGCTATATTGATAGGAAGAAAACAATACTAATCAAATCAAATCTATTTAAAAAACTTTCCCCGATTAACAAACTACAAAGTTCACATAACTCAATAGATCAAAAAACAGTACAGCTATCCAGAAAAATGCCATCTATTGTGATGCGATTCCATAGGATCATACGTTATTTATTCTCTGAAAAACTGAAAACCCACTGACAACACGGCAAAACACCCGAAAGAATCCATCAGGTAAACAAAACAGGAGTCACGAATTGACCCGACGACTACAAATTGTGTGGTGCATGAAATGAATGATGAGACAATGAGAAGCAGTGAGGGATGTGATGTCAAATAAATTGGTACAATTTTTATACTGCGAAATTTTGGAAACGGGTTTTGGAATTGATATTAGGGACGAAAAAACCGTTCGAGACTGTCAAAATACATCAGGCTGACATATCAATATAAAGATAACTGATAAGTTCTGTTTCCAGAGACCGTGTCATTTTTTTGTCAGCAAAATCAAAAAATTATAAATCTCTAGAAATGTCTGCACAATTTGCTCTAGTGTTGGAACAAATTTTCAAACAAATTTCAAGTTCTAATTAGCTACCTAAGCTAGTTACACTGCTCTTCGCTAGTCCATGCTTTCCATTCTGAACATTGTTATTGTTAGACATCTTCAAAACATCGCCCACCAAATTGTTGTCATGCACCTATATTTTCCAGATTCACCAACAATTGTATCTATTATCCACTGTTCAACATTTATTCATACTTCAATCTTTGAATTCTATTCACATGGTTATGTTATTTATTATTTAATCATACAATACAACGTATCAAAATTCGGCACTATGTATTCGTTGTGACTACAAAGCATAAAGAATACAACATAATAATTGTTATTTGATTCTTCGGACTCGATTATTCGGATTCGACGAGAAGCTGCACTTCTAATGTTCTCCACCACGACTTCTCATTGCTAACCCAAACATGGTAATATGCGTCCTGCAAACAAAAATTTCGGTTCACTCCGGACTACTTCTCATAGAATATTCTGCGAATTCAAAGAAATTAGCATATAAAAATTGGCTCACCGTCTTGACAACAACCTCGTCCTCCATTGGTACTAGCGTCGGTCCTGGCATCCATGGAAAACAAGGGGTTACTTGCTTAGCGCTGGAATAAAAATTATGTAAAGATAACTTGATATGTATGAGAAATCTTACACAAAGAAATCTGCACATTGTTCTTCATCACTATAGAAAACACCAAATCCAAAATTGCGGTTTCCACGGACCCACCATCTGAGTGTACCACCTGCCTTGATGAATTTCGTGACTACATGAATTTTTCCATAAGAGACATTAATTGTTTGGGCGTTTTTGACAACCTGAAACATAAACTAATTAGTCAGAAAATTAATTACTTCGCTAAAAGGTTCTAAGTGTTCTAGTTCAGTTTGTCTTGGAAACTTTGAGCACTAAATTCGTCAAATTTGTCAAAATAAAATCTAGTTCAACAATCCATCTCATATTCCGATTTCCCATAATCTAAAACTTTTCCCATCATTGATCATTCCACATTTTCAATGACGTATCCCTTTTTTAGAAACAATTTTTTCCTTCCGTCTTCTTTACATACACTGTGGTTTTTTGCAGAGTAGTATCCATCAGTTGGGTATGACACCGGCAATTCGATAAACCCTCCAAACGTATGATTCTCGTTGTTCCAAATCGAAGGCAGTGATGAGTGAATGGCATACTGTAGAACGTCGTCTCTCCAGTTGGTCTCTCCGATCAGTCGAACCTACCGAGAAAAAAGGGTTAAAAACTGGTATCCTCTGGTCATGTGAGTTCATCATGTATTTACCTTTTCCCTTGTCTTTTCGGGTAACAAGGGACGGACAACGACGTAGAGTGCGGTAGCAAAACTTGGTACGCAGACGGGAACGAAATACTGTAAAGAAAAGACAGGAAATAAAAAAATAAGTGATTGACGCATTTAAATTCAGGAAACCAGTTTTTCATGGAGAATGAAAACGTTTGATCTTTTCTCCCTTTTCTATCCGCACCTTAATCATCTCCACATAATGGTCAGCCATAAAATCAGCCAGTGATTTCATCGAACCAGTCACCAAGTCATACAGTTTTTTGTTATACTGCAGACCAGTGATATCCATGACGTAGAGGATCCAAGCTTGTTTTCCAGTCTTCGCCTCGATTTCCATGACATGCGCCAACATTTGTTCCAGATCCACCATGCGGGCTCTCATGACCTCCAGAATCGAATAGGTCTCCATCATACCAGTATAATCGGTTTTACCACACTGAAACAAACAAATCATTATCAAAAATTGTCTTTTTTCTATTTGTATGTATTACCTGCTCAATATTAACAATAACATTATCCATATGCCCCGATGGACCAGTGATACCATATTTCCAGTGCTTATGAATCGGATGGTTCCTTTCCTTTTTGTGAAGATCATCCAGATTCCATGCGGCACGGAGGTTCAGATGGAACTTCATTTTCCTGGCAATCTCGTTCAATGGCAGTGTGTTATGACCTTGTAGCCAACGGAGAATGTTAAAATCTGTGTTGTAGTAGTCGGAAATATCATCCTGAAAAACTTCGTTTGTGTAAGTAAATAAAACATGCCTACCTTGACAAGTTCTCTGAGCTGTTCGACCTTTTTCAAGTCCTCCGGTGATATATCATTCTCGATGACTGTCATAGTCACTGAAACTCTGGTTACAGTAATACTAAAAAGAGAAAACAGAAATATAAAACCACAGTAAAGATTATAAATGGATCAACCGCGGTTAAGTACCCCAATCGGATTAAAAAGTGTAAAGAAGAAGCTGCGGGTAAAACAGTAAAGGAAACCAAAAAAAGTTTAAAAATGAAGATATATGTAGTGTGTTTCTAGTGTGTCTTCTATCATTCCACCTTTTATGTATCTCAAATGTTAACAGTAGCCGCCTCAAGTCAGGGGGTACTTTCTTTTAAAAACCAGTTTGGGAACTTTCATTATAAGAGAAGAGGTGGCAAGGGGAGACGGAGGGAAAACAATGAAGAATCGAATTTATCATTAATAGGAGGAACGTTTTTTTTAGTTGTTTCTTGTTTCTTACAATAGTTACACTTTTCGCCTAGTTGTAAATCCTGAATAAACACAAGTGGAGAATAGGAGAATTATGAAAACGAAAGGGGGAAGGGATCAGTAATTATATACGCATGATGACCCACATCGAATGCGTTCGGCCCTGCGGATAGAATGCCATTCGACACTTATTTATACAACTGGATGATTATGGTTAACTATCAGAGAGATAAGAAAGGGAGGGAAGTGTGATTGAGTGCCGAATCAGCTGGCATAACACGTTCTTGACTAGTAGAAGTTTTGAATGGCAAGCGCAGTTGTTGTGGAGAAACCAATTGTGTAGAACCTTTGTGGGTCGTGACAAAGTTTCGATTTTTCAAATATTTTTCAATAAAAAACACGTCATCTATTATAAATTCCCGACACTGCGCCGCATGGCTTTAAAGGCGCATCCCATTTATTAGAAATTTCGCGGAATGGTCTCGTAGTTGAAAAAGATCAAATACCCTATTTTCGAGCTTTGCAGGTCTAAAAATAAATGCAAATAATGTTTTTCGCTTCGAGACCATTTTGAACAAATTAGAGGCGCCAAAAGCCATGCGGCGTAGTGTCGGGAATTTATAATATGTATTTCCGAGTGAATTCACAATATATAAATAAATGCGATCGATAAAAAAATTCCTAGTACCTGACAACAATAACACATAAGACAAATAATTGGCAATACTGAAAATGTTCAAATTGCACTGAATGGATTAAAAAACAGATAAATCAGAAAAGAAGCACCCTACATAAAATATTTCATGGTTTAGACCTTATTCTTTTCCGAGTTTCTTCAGAATGACCTCTGCTGCGTCGAGTGTTTCGTTTTTCTTGAAGTAGCAGAGGCGGACCATGTGACTGTTTTTGTCTTTCTCGGCACGAGAGGAGTAGAAAGCGGATGGTGGGATGACGGCGAGTTTCTTCTCACGACAGAGCCAACGAGAGAAGACAAAGTCATCGGGGTCAGCTTCGGAAGCAAGTTTGAGACCTGGAAAGTAGTGATTATGGAATAAACGTTTTTATTGCGCTGGCTAGGTGTTGATATATTGATCGGTCCCAAGTTTGGAACCAGCAGCTTGTTCGGACATGCAAGTATACGGGCCGGCTGTATCTCGCTTCAAACTCAATATTATGTGTAAAAACTACACCGAAATGTAGATCTCAGCGAGCTCTATGTCTGTGACCTACGGGCCAAATGCCGGATCGGTAATGTGCCGCTAGCTGGGCTAGAATGGTATTTTTGACAAGTTTCGCGTTTTTGGCACTTTTCACTGCTTATTAACAATCCGCCAACCGACCCGTAGTAAATCACGGACATAGAACTAGATTTACATTTTGGTATATTTTCAAGTTTAGAAAGCTCAGTTTTAAGGGAGATACGCGACGGCCCGGATTGCCAGAATAGAACAAACTGACATCTTGAATCAACTCATGCTATTTATTTCATTTTTTTTTTTTTAATGCGAACGTCATTTTTCCAAACCCAGATTTTTCCAAAGTCTTCCCGCATCATTTTGTAGCGAAACATTTTTCATCAAACTCAAAATTTCACCTTCTTTGAGATGGGAGTAATCCGCCAACATAAAGTAGCCAGCGTCCGGAATAATCGGGCGGAAGTTTCCCTCTTCCAACATCTTTGCCAGTTTGTCTCGCTTGCCACGAAGCTCTCCCGACAGTCCAGTAGCCAGGTATGAATTCTTTGGGTCATTCAAGAACTTGGGCCAATCGAGACGGAACGCTTCGGCGATAGCCATTTGAGTGGGTGACGAGCAAGTGAAGACACAGTTCTGATGGATAGCTTTGAGTGGCTCGAGAAGTTGTTTCGGTCCGACAGCCCATCCGAGTTTCCACCCAGTCACGGAGAAGGCCTTGCCGGCGCTGCCAATGGAGATAGTGCGCTCGTACATGCCAGGGAGGCTAGCTGGAATGTGTCAAATTATAAAAAATGTTCTATTTGAAGTTTTGCTTCAAATTTTTGCCTACAATCATAGTGCCATATTCTTAGTGCCAGAATTTTGCAAGAATTTCAGTACTTCATTTTCACCGAAAAGTTTTGGAAGACGTGGCTTTCAAACGATCTGAAAATTTGGTTATATGCACTTTCGACTACGAGGAGTTCATTTATGCCATCAAAACCAGAACTTTTCATATGGTTAAGCTTTTCACATGGAGTTCCGAACCGGCAAGTAGTATACGCAAAGATGTTTTCATTTTTCCTGCGTACGAGCACAGGTAAACCTCTGGGGAACACAAATGGAACCGCGTGCTGTCGTATATGCTGTCGATTTGGAATTACATGAGAAAAAGCTTGACCATGTGACAAGCATGAAAGCTCATAACTCGGCTTGCAGAGACATTCAGCGGGTTTTGTTGGCTAAAATGGTCTTACCGTAGTTGAAAGTACATATGACCAAATTTATAGATCGTTTGAAAACCGCTTCCCCAAATATTTCTTCTTGTGAGCCTTACATGATGTTTTTTTAAGAGAATGTAGTTTATGAGACACTCACCAAACCGAACCATGTCGTTCTTATCCCACACGTGGAACTCGTAAACCTCATCAGCGATGACAATCAAATTGTACTTCTTTGCGATCTCCGCAAGCTTCTCCAGCTCCTGACGAGTAAACAATTTACCAGTTGGGTTGTGTGGATTGTTGATAACTAGCATCTTTGTCTTCTCGTTGATCTTCTTCTCCATATCCTCAAAGTCAATGGTGAATTGCGAAGCACTAGTTGCTCCATCCGCGAGATTCATTACGACTGGCACAGGCACTCCACCAGCGAACTTCACTTGTGGGTAGTAGCAGTCATAGGCGGGTTCGATGACTGCAACGGCACAAAGTTATTAATGATCACGAGAATAAATACTTACTAAGAACTTCATCTCCTTTGTTGACCCATCCCAAGAACGCATAGTAGAGCGACAGATAGGCTCCGACAGTGACAAGAACTTCGTTCATCGGGTCGACCTGTACGTTGTAGAAGTGTGAGTACATCTTGGCAAGAATATCGACGAGCATTGGATGACCATATCCACGTGTGTATTGGTGGGCTGCAGTGAGTTCCGGCTGTTTTGACAGATTTTCGAGGAGATCTGTGACAAATTTCGGGGCCGGGCTATCCGGGAACCCTTGCCCAAGGTTGACGGCTTTGGTTTCGGCGGCCAATGTGGTGAATTCTACCCTGAAAATCGATTTTCTAAGGAAAATTAGATTTATTCCAATGTTTCTTCGAATAAATTATACAAGACTACTTACCAAATCGATGCAGCGTGTTGAGCGGTCCTCTCTGCAGGTTTTGGTGCGAAATTTGACGACATTCTGGAACGACTCGTGCGAACTAGATTCAGAAATGTTTTCGAGCTTAGCATGCTGAGAACGGACCCGTTTTCTGCAGAAACAACACATTTTTCTAGTGAACATAAAGTGTGGTGCGAGAAAATAAGCGTGAAAATGTTATACAATGCATTTTTGAACAATTTTATCAAAAAATTAGCGAGATTCGCGTTCAAAAAACGGAAAAAGGTGGTCGCTGAGGTATTTGCAACCAGCAAGTCCGCAGAGACACCGGATTTGACGCGATATTGCGGACTGAGTGAGGCGACGGGGGTGAGGCAATGTGTGCGTGTGGTTTCTGCAGATTGACGGGTGGGAAGAGACAAGTAATAAGACAAACGAACAATGAGCATTGGGAAAAGTATGGAGAAATGAAACAAAACTGATTGTGCAAAAAATAAATAAAACGGGGAACAATGACAGTTGGAGTTTCATTATTTTTGGTTCACGTACTTTTGCCGAGAGTGTTAAAGGCGCATCTAATTTACTGGGATCTTCGCGGAATGGTCTCGTGGTTGAAAAAGATAAAATGCTGTGTTTTTGAGCGTTGCAGGTCTGAAAAGAACTGCAAACCATGTTTTCCGCCTAGGGAACGTCTTGAACAAATTAGATGCGCCTTTAACACCCTCCGGCAAGTGTTCGTAAGCCAATAATAAAAGAACCAAAAATCTAGTTTCGTTTCGAAAATGGAAATTCATAGTGCAGGGCAGAATTGAATAGTTAGTGACGACTAGTTGGAAATAAAGAGACAAAAAGAGAAACACTGTCACACAGATCACAATTATTTCACAACTATTGAAAATAGGATATACCGGGTCATGTGTAACTACTACTAACCACAATGTCATCGTTTTTCTATTTTTCTTATCTAGTTCTGTTTGCGTATCTTATCAGTTTTAGGTCACAACGATTAGCGATCAAATGTGCATTTCGTTTCACTCCCGCCTGTCTTTTATTCAATATTTTATTACTTTTGAAATATTCCTATTATTTTTCAGATGCCTTACTTAGACCATGCTGGTTCTACGTTACCTTCTAAGACCCAGCTAGAAGAAATCGCAAAACTACAAAGCAATCTTATTCTTGCAAACCCACACTCCCACCATGCCACTGCTATCAAAACTCAACAAATCGTGAATTCAGCAAGATTACGGTAACTTTCATCCTTGGCCAAGCTTATTTGTTTATAGAACTTCTATCCCGATTTTCTAATTTACTTTTTTTACTTCCTTGTCAATTTCAGGATCCTACGTTACTTCAATACTACGCCTGACGACTACTTTGTAGTTTTCACGAATAATACTACACACGGATTAAAGATTGTGGCTGAGAATTTCAAATTTGGAAACAAGAGAGAAGACGGATTGGTTTCTGAGATATCAACTGTACTAAAGGGCGGGTCTGGCAATTTTGCATACTTCCATGACTCACATCATTCAGTGGTTGGGATGAGGCATGTTGTGAATGGAAAAGTTTGTGATCAGAGAAAAAGTTTCAATGTATTTGAAATAAAATGGTTCAGGTAAATGCAATTAGTTGTGTTGATGAAAATGATATATGGGAATATAACACTCCAGAAGTCACAAATAGCTTGTTTGCGTTCACTGCAATGAGCAACTTTTGTGGGAAGAAGTATGATTTGGATGGCATCAAGAAGTTGCAAGAAAAAGGTTAGGTCTCTATTCAGAAAATAATTTTTTACGATTTTGTAGGTTGGTCCGTTTGCATGGACGCGGCAGGACTCGTTTCCACTTCGCAACCGGATTTCTCGGTTTGCAAACCAAACTTCATTGCGTTTTCCTTCTATAAAATATTTGGGTACCCAACAGGAATTGGAGCACTTTTAGTGAGAAAAGGTTAGTTCTTTTTTTTAAACTTTCTGACACCGAGAAAGTATATTTTTCAGATTCCGCCCATCTTATCGAAAAAACTTCATTTGCGGGAGGAACCGTTCAAAGTGTAGACGAGATGAGTTTATTCTTCATTCTCCGAGAATTTGAACGAGCTTATGAAGAAGGGACCCTGAATAGCTATGGGATCGTACAACTACAAAAAGGGTTTGAGGAAATTGAGAGATATGGTGATGCAGAGCTTTATTTCTGAAAATTATTTTTCATTTTCAGGGGGCATGCAAAAAATTCAAAACCTTACCTATCAACTCCGCTGTAAGGCTGTAAAAATGTTAGCCTTAAAACTGCACCCAAATGGAAAGAAGGTTGTTGAGATATACTCTCAACCGGATAGCCAAATCAACCCAGCTAGCCAAGGAGCAATTGTTGCATTTAATTTATTAAGAAATGACGGTGGATATTATGGGTACACAGAGGTGGAGAAAATGTGTGCGATTTTTGGAATTGAATTGAGAACAGGCTGTTTTTGTAATATTGGAGCTTGCAAAAAATACCTTGGGATCACATCTGAGATGATTAGAGAGAATATGAATGTAAGTGTTTTTTTCTTTTCTTTTGTGTCTAGGGTTCAAATCTGATAATTAACATTCCAGAAAGGAAAACGATGTGGAGATGAAATAGATTTAATAAATGGAAGACCAACTGGTGCAATAAGAATATCATTCGGTAGAACGTCCACAGAACAAGATATTGATGCATTGGAGCAAATGATTGATACATGTTTTGTTGGTAGTAGTGACCGTTTGATCTCGTCAGGTCCAAAAGCTTTGAAACTAGAAGCTTACTTGCCTACAGTAGTAAATTTGTTTAGTTTTCCTATCAAAAGTGTTGGATCGGTGCCTAAAGAAAGGTTTGGAAACGAAAATTTAAGTATTCCGATTTTTTTTGATTTTAAATACTTCCAGATACGAATTAACTGCCAGGGGATTCAAGCACGATCGAGATTTTCTGATAGTGAAGGATGACGTCACTTTGAATCTGAAACTGCACCCTGAACTTTGCAGACTGACGGCTATTATTGTGAATGACGACAGTTTGCAAATCCAAACTTTTGACCAGAATGACAATTTTGTGATACCCATGAGTTTATCCTTGAAGGAAAATGACGCAAAAGTTGTGTGTAAGAAGACGTGAGTTTTTACTTATAGGCAGCACCATTTAGTTTTTTTTCAGAATCGCTACATTGGATTGCGGAGATAAAGTTGGCAAATGGCTCGAGAATGCACTTGACATGCCCAATTGTCGGTTATTACGGGTAGCTGAAGAATCAAAGAAGAATTTTGTGAATGATTTGCCATTCCTATTAATCAATGAAGCTAGTGTTTACATGTTGTCCAGACATATAAGTGAGCAGTTATATTTTTGTTTCCGCGTTGTAGATGACGAATTCCAAACTTTTTTCTCACAATCCCAATTCACAAACACTTTGAATCCTCATAAATATTTCATCCTTTCAGACATGGAAGTCCAGGATATTCTAACAAGATTCCGCTCCAACATTGTGGTTCGTGGGCTTCCTCCTTTTATTGAAGACACCGCAAAACGGCTGTCTATTGAGAATTGCGAGTTTGAGGTTCTTTTCGAAAAATTTCTCATCTTTGTCTAATTATGTTTGTTCCGGTTTAGGTGGTCAACAAATGCACTCGATGTGAGATGATATGCGTGGATCCGATGACAGGG